>NW_027362767.1:421236766-422606766 GCF_046119375.1 Phyllobates terribilis | reverse complement strand
CACAAATCATCAGGGAAGCCCAGCCGAGGCCACAAATCATCAGGGAAGCCCAGCCGAGGCCACAAATCATCAGGGAAGCCCCCCTGAGGCCATAAATAATCAGGAAATCCAATCCCTTCCACCCCCACGAGGACACATCACCAGGAAAGTCCCCCGCAGCCACAAATCACCAGCAAAGCAAACCCCTTCCACCCCGTGCCCCCCCCACTCCCCCGAGGACACAAATCACCAGGAAAGCCACAAATCACCAGGAATGCCCCCCGCGGCCACAAATCACCAGCAAAGCAAACCCCTTCCACCCCCTCACTCCCCCGAGGACACAAATCACCAGGAAAGTCCCCCGCAGCCACAAATCACCAGAGAAGCCCCCACCCCTCAAGGACACAAATCACCATGGAGGCCCCCAATCACCAGGGAAGCACCCCGTGGCCGCAGACAGAAGCAATCACCTGCCCATCCATCATCTGCCTCTTGATCTAGTTCATCAAACTCTTTCAGATCGTCTTGCTTCAGGATAGACGGGCGACTCACAGGCTCGGGCATCCTAGGAGCACTTTGGGAGGCGCGCGGAGGAGCCAGACGAGGGAACCTATATTGGGAGGCAGTAACATCGTATGCTTAGACTTCATCAGAGCCTCGAGCCTTCGTCACTATACACATGGGCTGAAAAAAAAGCGAACTTACCTGGGAGCCTCCGTGCCGTGGAAACGAAACGCACCTTGTGGCCCATACGGAGGGGGGAACGGCAAATACGGGGGATACATCTAAAAGAGGAGAGGACAAAACCTTAGGAGACGGCAGGACATACCGAGAGATTCAAGGAAATATGCAGTTACAGAGCAAAAGAAAACCACAGGAGCATCGCGACATCCCAAGATACTCACAAATGGTGTAAGCATCCCCCGGAATGGAGGGAACTGTTGGGGAGCAGGCGGAGGCAGCCCCGGACGGAGGGCTGGCTCGCTGCTGGGGGTGTGTGCCGCTTCAGAGGGAGGCTCGCGGCTCTCACCGTCCAGGGATTCTGGACCAAGCCCCCCCCTCGCACCCCCGTCCCTCCAGCTGGTTGCATCTTAAAAACGGAAAGTTTGGGTGGTAAGTACATTATAAGTGCCAAAAATATCCCCATCGGCATTATAGAGGAGTGGGGGTCTTACTCTGGGGGCGGAGGCTTGGTCCGGGCCCATACGACACAGCGGAGGTGCTCTGGTCGTGCCCACTTTTGTCCTGGTCCCCAGCCGCCTGCAGGGTTGGAAATTCCTCTCGAGAGAATGGCGACAGTCGGCTTGATGCCTTTCCACCTAAAAGTAGATGGGAAGATGAAACAATAAGTAAGGAAGGGGGGGGACGTTCATCCGTGTGACACATCTTACTGTACATCCACTCGAGGCATCACATTTATAAAGTCTTATGCTCCTAATAAGTCTGCATCTCTGTCTGTGTGCCCACTTTTCTCACTTCTGGGAAATTGAACCAAGTTTCCGTATTTTTGGCCCTTTTCCGCTAAAACATAATAAAATAAGGCAGCAGTGGTGTTACCATCTCCTTGTGCTCCATGTGTGGTGCTGGCCTGTGCCCAGGTCTTTACCGCGGCGGCGGCTGGTTGGGGGGGCTGTAGGGAAGAACGGGAGAAATATAAATGTTCTGTACAGATGTACAGGAGATCTGCCGACTACAACGTCCACAGCACGCTGCCGTCAGTCAGATACACAGGTGTCCGAGGATGTGTCACCACGTCACCAGACCGCTGCACCGATCATTGGCTGCAGCATGGACAGGTTACCGGCGACATCACAACGACCAAAGCACAGACAGCGCAACATGCACAGGGGCCGCCGCGTGGGAAGACAAAGCATCTGCTGCGTTACCTCTTGTGGAACTGGGGGGCGCTTCGGCTGGTTTGATGCAGGCGTCTGTGAAACCGGCGGTGGCTGCGACTCCGGCTGCGCTGCTGGAGAGACATCGGTACTGAGGGGGAACAGAAAGAAAGCAGACGAAAAAGTAGTGAGACACAGAGCGTTACCGCCGCTCCCCCGAGAAGCGGGACGTTACCGCCGCAGATAAAGCGCCATTGATAACCGTCTACACTAAGCAGACACAGATCATGCCAGGGGCAGAGTAACAATAGCAGGTGTAGGAGATGCCCCCTAGCGTGGCTACTAGAGCAGCTTGTGAGTCTATCTTACCATCCAATCGCTGGTGTCGCAGCTGCTGCCTCACCTCTTTGGCTCTGGAGTATCCTGCTTGCTTGCCCATCCTGATCCGTCTTTGGGAACTAGTGAGACGTTTGGGTCATTCCCTTTGTTTTCCGCTTTCAGGCTTGGTAGGTTGGCTGGGGGGGGCATGCGCCTGGCAATGGCAACTTTACCAAGACTTTGCAGGCCATGGCGGGCTGTGACTGTAGAAGAGAGGACGGTGTTAGTCGCCCCCGGCTCGACCCCCAGTAAGAGCCGCACAGAGCGGAGCGCCCTCACCTGCTGGTTTCTGCACCTCTAAGGACTTGCCCTTGTATGTATCAAACAGGTTGAGGGACGAGTACTTCTTGCCATCCTTCCCTTTTGCAGTCTGCCCCGGCCGCTCTGACATTGCGGGGGAAGCTCATTGAGTACGATCTGAAGGTGCAAGACGAAAAGGGTGAAAACCACTCATGTAATGAGGGCAGGTCTGCGGGGCAGCAGGAGACATGAACTGTGCATGGACCACCGACGGAGACGGCTCTATTACATGGTATCGGTGTCCGGCTAGAACCGCATGGCCGGGATCAGGTTACCCCTCTGTTCCAGGGGGTGTCAGGATAGACACCTGGAAGGGGGGCCGTCCTCCTTCACTCACAGGACACAATATCCAAGAGGTCTCCTTGTATGAGAAGATAGAAAACGTAACCCCAGAAATTCACCAGGAATTTGTTGGTGCTGCAGGACATCCCGGATCTGGGGTCAGAGACCTGCAACTAACTACAACTCCTGCCATTGTCAGGGCATGCTGGGAGCTGTAGTTTCACAGGTATCCGGCCCCTCTAGACTTCTTGGGAGTTTAAGGTGTTATTCCCAACACTGAAAGTCTCCATCACACGTAAGAGTGGGCAGAATAAACACTGGGACCTCGTGATCCTAAGAATGAGGCTCTAAACCGCCCTGAGTGGTGGTCCGAGTGGGCGGCAGACTGCCTCGCTATTCATGGTCTATGGGACTGCAGGAAGAAGCCGAGAGATGAATTCAGCTGCCTCCTACAGTCCATGAAGAGTGAGCAGAGAGGTGGCACGAAGGCATGGTCACCGAGCCGCGTCCTCAGGATGGTGGGGGTCCCAGCAGTCAGATGTTCCTTCCTCCTGGACACCCAGGTCAGAGCTGGTCCAGCCCTGCTCCCCAGAGTAGGCTTATTAGTCCCACGGTCAAGGGGGCTTGGTTAGTACTGGTCACTTTTACCATGAGATGATGTGAATGACATACTTGTGTCATCACCCCATAAACAAGAGGGGGGGCAGGGGTCGGCGATAATGCCACCATATAGCTCTGGTGGTCACTTAGTAGCCACTCACATACACACATGGACCTGGAACCACATAAACGTGGCCCTTCAGGGAATGTGCACATGACATTATTTCCATACAGTGTCATGTAAAAGTTTGGGCACCCCTGGTCAAAATTCCTGTTATTGTGAACAGTTAAACAAGTTGAAGATGAAATGATCTAAAAGGCCTAAAGTTACAGATGACACATTTCCTTTGTATTTTAGGCCAAAATATATAGTCATGTTTTAGATTTTAAAAATTACAAAAAGGAAAATGGGCCGATGCAAAAGATCAGGGGACTGTGAGGGCCATTGTAAAACCTTCAGCTTGCTCCTTTCGAGGTTGTTTATTCTGGATTTTGACATGTGTTTAGGATCATTATCCATTTGTAGAAGCCATCCTTTTTTTCCACTTCAGCTTTTGTACAGATGGTGTTATGTTTGCATCAAGAATTTGTTGAAATGTCATTGAATCCATTCTTCCCTCTACCCGTGAGATGTTCCTCGTGCCATTGGCTGCAACACAACCTCAAAGCATGATTGATCCTCCCCCATGCTTAATGGTTGGTGAGATGTTCTTTTCCTGAAATTCTGTGCCCTTTCTTCTCCTCACATACCTTTGATCATTGTGGCCAGAGTTCTATTGTAACCTCATCGGTCCACAGGACTTGTTTCCAAAATGCCTCAGGCTTGTTTAGATGTTCTTTTGCTACTTCTGATGCTGGATTTTATGGTGAGGATGCAGGAGAGGTTTTCTTCTGATGTCTTTTCCATGACAGCCATATTTGTGCAGGTGTCTCTGAACAGTAGAACAATGTACCACAACTCCAGAGTCTGCTAAATCTTTCTGAAGGTCTCTTGCAGTGAAGCGGGCGTTCTGATTTGCCTCTCTAGCAATCCTACGAGCAGCTCTCACTTAAGGCCTGGAAGACCAAGCAAAACTTATCTTGACCTCCAGTGATCCTGGTAACTGCCATTTGTTAAATTACATTTCTAACTGAGGAAAGGAGAACACTTTGCTATCTTCTTATAACCTTCTGCTTTGTGGCCTTCACCATTTTCAGAGTGCTCGGCAGCTGCTTAGAAGAACCCATGGCTGCTGTTTTTGGCACAAAGTTAGAGGAGGCTGGGATTTTATAAAGCTGAAAAATTTACATCACCTTACCTTTCCTAACGATGATAGTGAACAAGCCATAACCCTAATTAAGATCTGACACCTTGGTCAAAGTTATCTGAGCACACAAATCTCCAAGAGTGCACAAACGTTTGAATCAGACCATTTTCCTTTCTTGAAAAAAAAAAACAACCCCCCCCCCCCCAAATATATTTTTTTGCCTAAAATACAAAGGAAAATGCATCATCTTTAACTTTAGGCCTTTTAAATCATTTCATCATCATCTTGCTTAACTGTTCACAATAACAGTAATTTTGACCAGGGGTGCACAAACTTTTTACATGCCAGTGTATGGGCAAAACTGGTGATGATCTTATTCTGATGAGTCTTTGGAGGCATTTCCTGAAGCATGCTAATTGCCGTCATTTTTTTTTCAAGCTTTTTTCAAGTCCATTAATCAAAGAGTTAAACAGGTGGCCGTCCTCAGGTGACCCTCGCTGGTCAGGAGTAACCCTTTACATCCTCGTCTTTCCTATTGCTGCTGATTTTACCTATTGAGCTACATCCAAAGTCAGAAATCAGCGGCCGAGGACGAGCGCAGAAGCCCCCCGCAATGAAACCTCGGGGGACGTTTCATTTTTGTGCTTCTGTTTCCCCCTCTCGCCTTCTTCCAAGAGCAAGAACTTTTTTTTATTTCTCCATCCCCGCAGCCGTATCAGCTCTTTGCTTTTTGACAGGCGACTTGTAGTTTTGATTGACACAGTTCAAGTCACTGGATAATGCAGTGAAAAATGGGAAATTTTTTTTTTTTAATCTTTTTTTTACCTTTAACGAAAGGAGAATGATTTAAAGGGAACCTGTCGCCTTGGAAAACACTTTTTTCCTGCAGATATAGGGTTAATCTGCGGGTATGGTCACAATGCTGCCCTGCTGCAGAAATGAGTGTGCGGCTACTGGGGGAAAATGAAGTTATTTTCTCCAGGGAGCCGCCGGCTCTCAGTCATAGCACTGCAGATGTGGAGGGCCACGAGAGAGGAGGGGACAGGGGGCCGGCATGGTGAGCACGAGGGGGAGAGGATAGGCGAGCGTAGTAGGTTAGCGGGCAGGGGCACGGAGCAGGTGAGCGGGGGGGTGAGAAGAGGGGCAGGGAAGGTGAGCGGGGGGGGCAGCAGGGCAAGCACTTCCTAGACACTCATACATCAGTACAACGGCACCGCGCGCCCGACAGATGTCACCTCCTCCCCCACTGCACTGTCCCCCGAATCTGATACAATGAGGCCTGGCCCACTCCTCTGAAATGTTACTAAATGCCTGTATCCCCCAGCATGGCATTGTACCGTTCATCTATAGCGACTCCAGGAAATGTGACAACTGGGCGTTACTAATCCCTTTATAACGCTGGTATACATTTATTACTCGACATTTCCTGGAGGAATAACAGAGGGACGGCGGCATAGTCCAGGCTCCAGAGCAGATATTTATGGGAAGTATAAGCCTTTATTACGAAGGGCGGGCTGGACCCCTGGTTACAGCGAGGGCCGATCCCCTAGAGGATAAAGCGTCGCCTCCCTACATCTCTCGCTGTCTTGGGGTCATTTTTGACTCAGATCTTTCTTTCACTCCTCACGTCATCTACACCTCAAAAACATCTCAAGAATCAGGACTTTTCTCACCTTTGACTCGGCAAAGACTCTTACTGTAGCTCTTATTCCTTCCCGTCTGGACTACTGCAACTCTCTACTTATCGCTCTCCCTCTTACTAAACTCTCCCCTCTCCAATTGTCCTTAACGCAGCAGCCAGGATCATATTCCTCGCCAACCGCTACACCGATGCCTCTTCCCTGTGCCAGTCATTGCATTGGTTGCCCATCCAATATAGAGTTCAATTTAAACTTATCACTCTTACCCACAAAGAGCTCCATGCTTCAGTACCCCCCTACATCTCCTCCCTTGTCTCAGTCTACCACCCTACACGTGCCCTCCGTTCTACCAGTGACTTAAAACTAAAATCCTCCATAATCCGAACTTCCCACTCCCGTCTCCAAGATTTCTCGCGTGCTGCGCCAATTCTTTGGAATGCACTACCCAGGACAGTTCGATTAATTCCCAATACCCACAGTTTCAAGAGGACCCTAAAAACCCATTTCTTTAGACTGGCGTATCACCTAAACACACTCTGTCCATCGCAGTTAACCCCCATATTAAAATCTTCAACTTCAGGTTCATACCAACCATGCACTTAATAGCCTCGGTCAGGACTGCACACATACTGGCCGGCGACCAGTCCATGTATTATTTATCCTATTCAGTATATCAAGGCTGCATTATACAATATATGTACATTCTACCTTTTGTGTCTCCCCCATTTCCTCATAGACTGTAAGCTTGCGAGCAGGGCCCTCACTCCTTTCGATATGAGATATGCTTATTCTGCATTGTCTGTATAAGTCCCCCCTAAAATTTGTAAAGTGCTGCGGAATATGTTGGCGCTATAAAAATAAAAATTATTATTATTCTCTCTCCAGAAATTCTCCCAGGTCTCCAGACTTTAGTGACGCTCCTCTGTTATTCCTCCTGGAAATGCAGATAACAGGGCGTGACCGTACCCTGATCAAGAAGGCATGTCTACGATGCCGTCCAATGAGAGTGGACCAGGTGATGCCGTCCAATCCGATGCATTTCCAGGAGGAGTAATAGAGGGACAGAGAAAAATCACATAAGCGCCAGTAATGGCTACCAGAGACAATAACAGGCTGAACTATAATGGAGACCATTAAGCAACAACGTATCTACACTGGCTGCTACCAGAAAGCACCAGAATGTCGATATGGAAGAAGAAAAGGGGAAATACAGCAAAGTGCCGTAAAGCGCGCTGCAGCCGTTACTCGTCAGAGACCCGGGGGAGGGCGTCACCATGGCAGGAAATGGCCGGGTACCAGTGATGGAGATGATGGGGAGGTCAGGGAGCCGGGACAAGGATGCAGGTGACGGGCGGAAAACAAAATGGCGACACTACGTCTCGTACGACTACAAACAGCAGCACTGGCCCTGACGGAGGCCACCCAGGCCACTACCCCGGACCCCATACCCACCTGGGCTCGACGCGCCGGGTGAGGGGGTTCCGATGAGCGGGTGTTCGGGATGGGGACAGGCTGCCAGGAGGAGGATGGCGGCGGATTGTCTTTTCCCCCCCTGTTTGCCTTGTAGCTCGATGGGGGAGGGGGACTAATGACAAGATGGAGGAAGGAGGCCCGCAGACCGTTTGATGTGACGTCACACGCATTCCAGGGCTTCTGATTGGTTGTGGGCGGGATTTGAGCAACCTTTAGCGCTGATTGGTCAAAAATCAAAGGCAGGTCTAGAACGTAAATTACTTTTAAGCCAATTACATGGCGGCTAGACTCTTCTCGACCAATCAGCGTTATTGTTGTCATTAAACGTGTTACTGCTCAAACCGAGGCTTGGAACGCAAATTAGAATTCTTGTCTATGGTGAAGCTGATTCAGCCATGTTTGTAAGTCCCTCACGTATAGTAGAGAGGCTGGAGGATGGGCAGAGCGGATCATCTGTGATAGTGATGTGCAGGGACCTTCTGCTGCTATGATGTGGGGCTTAGCATGGCCTCAGCTGCTACAGAAGCTCTTTTAGGAGGTTTGAAACAATTACTGACTGAAAAAAATAAACTGCATCAAATCTCCAGAGTACGACGCGTCACAGGTCGCGTCTTCTGTTCTGCAGTTTCAGTCTATTGCTCCCTGTTATCAGCCGTTTCAGGCCACAGACGTAACATTAGTGTTTATTAACTCTTTCCAGTTTACGTTTTTTTTTTTCAAAATTTTCCAGTCCTCCTTCCAAGAGCCAAAACTTCTATGTTTCCTGGAGACATCGCCGGACCAGGGCTTGTTCCTCCCGGGACAGGTTGTAATTTTGATGGACGCGTTCACTTTACCATAGAAAATACTGAGAGATCATAGAAAAATGTGAAACTGGGTGAAAGAAAAGGCAACGCTGCCATTGGTTTTTTGGATTTTATCTTTACAGTGTTCACGTTGTGGTGAAAATGACCCGAACACATGATTCTCCGGGCCGCTGCGAGTACGGCGATGCCAAACTTGTATTGGCTCAGATGCTTGATGGTTACAGTATCGGCTCAGATGCTTGATGGTTACAGTATCGGCTCAGATGCTTGATGGTTGCAGTATCGGCTCAGATGCTTGATGGTTACAGTATCGGCTCAGATGCTTGATGGTTACAGTATCGGCTCAGATGCTTGATGGTTGCAGTATTGGCTCAGATGCTTGATGGTTGCAGTATTGGCTCAGATGCTTGATGGTTACAGTATCGGCTCAGATGCTTGATGGTTACAGTATCGGCTCAGATGCTTGATGGTTGCAGTATCGGCTCAGATGCTTGATGGTTACAGTATCGGCTCAGATGCTTGATGGTTGCAGTATTGGCTCAGATGCTTGATGGTTACAGTATTGGCTCAGATGCTTGATGGTTGCAGTATTGGCTCAGATGCTTGATGGTTACAGTATTGGCTCAGATGCTTGATGGTTACAGTATTGGCTCAGATGCTTGATGGTTGCAGTATTGGCTCAGATGCTTGATGGTTACAGTATTGGCTCAGATGCTTGATGGTTACAGTATTGGCTCAGATGCTTGATGGTTGCAGTATTGGCTCAGTTGCTTGATGGTTACAGTATTGGCTCAGATGCTTGATGGTTGCAGTATTGGCTCAGATGCTTGATGGTTACAGTATTGGCTCAAATGCTTGATGGTTGCAGTATTAGCTCAGATGCTTGATGGTTGCAGTATTGGCTCAGATGCTTGATGGTTGCAGTATTGGCTCAGATGCTTGACGGTTACAGTATTGGCTCAGATGCTTGACGGTTACAGTATTGGCTCAGATGCTTGACGGTTGCAGTATTGGCTCAGATGCTTGATGCTTACAGTATTGGCTCAGATGCTTGATGCTTACAGTATTGGCTCAGATGCTTGATGGTTGCAGTATTGGCTCATATGCTTGACGGTTGCAGTATTGGCTCATAAGCTTGACGGTTGCAGTATTGGCTCAGATGCTTGATGCTTACAGTATTGGCTCAGATGCTGGATGGTTGCAGTATTGGCTCAGATGCTTGCTGGTTACAGTATTGGCTCAGATGCTTGCTGGTTACAGTATTGGCTCAGATGCTTGATGGTTGCAGTATTGGCTCAGATGCTTGATGGTTGCAGTATTGGCTCAGATGCTTGACGGTTGCAGTATTGGCTCAGATGCTTGATGGTTACAGTATTGGCTCAGATGCTTGATGGTTGCAGTATTGGCTCAGATGCTTGACGGTTGCAGTATTGGCTCAGATGCTTGATGCTTACAGTATTGGCTCAGATGCTTGATGCTTACAGTATTGGCTCAGATGCTTGACGGTTGCAGTATTGGCACAGAGGTGTTCTTTCACAATGGGCATTATCTCAGCAATCCTCTCTTGCATCTGGGCCACATGTTCGAGTACACGCCTGTTGGATGTAGATTCTGCCTCCCAGGTCTCCTTTGCTACGTCCAGGAGTCCACGGGGTGTCGGCCATGCAACAGCTCAAAAGGGGAGAATCCAATAGAGGCCTGTGGGACTTCTCTGATGGAGACCAGAAGGTATGGCAGTAGACAGTCCCAGTCCCGGCCGTCTTTCTCTACGACCTTCTTCAACATGGATTTCAAGATTTTATTAAACCTCACCACCAAGCCATCTGTCTGTGGGTGGTAGGCTGAGGCCCTGAGTTGTGTGATTTGCAGGATCTTGCACAACTCACTCATCACCTTTGACATTAACGGAGTCCTTTGGTCCGTTAGAATCTCTTTAGGCAACCCTGTCCTGGAAAAGATATGGACCAGCTCCTGGGCTACTCACTTGAAGGAGGAGTTTCGTAGTGGTACGGCCTCCTGCTACCGTGTAGCATAGTCCAGTACCACCAGGATGTACTGATGTCCTCTGGCGGACTTGACCAGGGGTCCCACTAGATCCATGGCTATGCGTTCAAATGGCACCTCAATTATTGGCAACGGCACTAAGGGGCTATGGAAGTGGCTACCGGGGAGGTCAGCGGACAGGTGGAACAGGACCTACAATAATTCACGATCTCTCGGTGACATCCGGGCCAGTAGAACCTCTGGAGGATCCTTTCCTGGGTTTTTTCTACCCCCAGATGACCACCTAAGACAAGACATTTGTATGGGCCATATCTAACACCTTGTGTCTGTACGGCCCTGGCACAAGTAACTGCTCGATTACCTCCCCTCTGAGCTTGGTGACCCGATATAGTAACTCCCCATTTACAGCAAAGTACAAATATCGGGTGTCAGCCCCCGGCTCTTGAGCAACACAATTCAGGACAGTGACATTATCAAACGCCCCTTTCAGAGTTAGGTATCTGAGCTGGGCAGTTTCAAAGTTTTCCCCAGACACCTCCATCTCAGGGATGTTGGCCTCCGTGGATGCTGCCTCATCCTCATCCCCAATTAGCACACAAAAAGGAAACCTGAAGGCGGCCTGCGATGAGGTTTCTTTTGTCCGAACAAACCGGCTTCCTCCCTTTCTCCCACAAGTCCCAAAACAAGGCAAAGTCCAGCCCTATTACAACAAGGTGCAACAGGTCCTTGACTACGCCGACCTCATGGGACTCGGCACCTTTTTCTCCAGAACCTGCCGATGAGGAATTGTGGCCCTCACTAGGGTTACCAAACTCCCCAAGTCCAACAGACCAGTCACTTGCACTCCATTTACTGACATGGGGCATGCTTGCGGACCCTCACCTGGTTCAGGAACAGCACTGCAGGCAGGATATGCAAAATACGAGCAGTGCTGCAGTCCATGGGCTCGTTGGTCACGGGGTAATGGGCGGCTACAGTGGTGGCCAAAAGTATTGGCACCTCTGCAATTCTGTCAGATAATACTCAGTTTCTTCCTGAAAATGATTGCAATCACAAATTCTTTGGTATTATTATCTTCATTTAATTTGTCTTCAATTAAAAAACACAAAAAGAATTGTCCTAAAGCCAAATTGGATACAATTCCACACCAAACCTAAAAAAGGGGGTGGACAAAAGTATTGGCACTGTTTGAAAAATCATGTGATACTTCTCTAATTCGTGTAATTAACAGCACCTGTAACTTACCTGTGGCACCTAACAGGTGTTGGCAATAACTAAATCACACTTGCAGCCATTTAACATGAATTAAAGTTGACTCAGCCTCTGTCCTGTGTCCTTGTGTGTACCACATTGAGCATGGAGAAAAGAAAGAAGACCAAAGAACTGTCTGAGGATTTGAGAAACCAAATTGTGAGGAAGCATGAGCAATCTCAAGGCTACAAGTCCATCTCCAAAGACCTGAATGTTCCTGTGTCTTCCGTGCGCAGTGTCATCAAGAAGTTTAAAGCCCATGGCACTGTGGCTAACCTCCCTAGATGTGGACGGAAAAGAAAAATTGACGAGAGATTTCAGCGCAAGATTGTGCGGATGGTGGATAAAGAACCTCGACTAACATCCAAACAAGTTCAAGCTGCCTTGCAGTCCGAGGGTACAACAGTGTCAACCCGTACTATCCGTCGGCGTCTGAATGAAAAGGGACTGTATGGTAGGATACCCAGGAAGACCCCACTTCTTACCCCGAGACATAAAAAAAGCCAGGCTGGAGTTTGCCAAAACTTACCTGAGAAAGCCTAAAATGTTTTGGAAGAATGTTCTCCGGTCAGATGAGACAAAAGTAGAGCTTTTTGGGAAAAAGCATCAACATAGAGTGTACAGGAAAAAAAAGTGGCATTCAAAGAAAAGAAGACGGTCCCTACAGTCAAACATGGCGGAGGTTCCCTGATGTTTTGGGGTTGCTTTGCTGCCTCTGGCACTGGACTGCTTGACCGTGTGCATGGCATTATGAAGTCTGAAGACTACCAACAAATTTTGCAGCATAATGTAGAGCCCAGTGTGAGAAAGCTGGGTCTCCCTCAGAGGTCATGGGTCTTCCAGCAGGACAATGACCCAAAACACACTTCCTAAAGCACTATAAAATGGTTTGAGAGAAAGCACTGGAGACTTCTAAGGTGGCCAGCAATGAGTCCAGACCTGAATCCCATAGAACACCTGTGGAGAGATCTCAAAATGGCAGTTTGGAGAAGGCACCCTTCAAATATCAGGGACCTGGAGCAGTTTGCCAAAGAAGAATGGTCTACAATTCCAGCAGAGCATTGTAAGAAACTCATTGATGGTTACCGGAAGTGGTTGTTCGCAGTTATTTTGGCTAAAGGTTGTGCAACCAAGTATTAGGCTGAGGGTGCCAATACTTTTGTCTGGCCCATTTTTGGAGTTTTGTGTGAAATGATCAATGATTTGATTTTTGCTTCATTCTCTTTTGTGTTTTTTCCTTGCAAGCAAATTAAATGAAGATAATAATACCAAAGGATTTGTGATTGCAATCATTTTAAGGAAGAAACTGAGTATTATCTGACAGAATTGCAGGGGTGCCAATACTTTTGGCTACCACTGTATATGACCTGGGGTGTGACACCTCCAACAAGTTACGTTATTGGACGGGGCCTTTGATAGCAACTCGGACCCCCCCTGGGCTCTGGGACGCCCCACAGACGTGGCTCTAGTGCCCCTCTTTTGGATGTCCGTCCCCCCCTTTGGAACCCCAGCATGGATATACTACAACCCCTTGCTTCCCCAAGGAACTCTCTACTGCCTGGTACCTTTCCACGAACCCCACCAAGTCATCAGCATTACGGGGATCTCCCTGGGCCACCAGGATTGCACCGACCTTGGAAGGAAGTGTAACGCTCTTCTTACCATTGTAGCATTGGCGTCTCTGCCCCCTGCCAGGCAGAGACTGACGCGCCCCCTGGGCCAGTGTTGTTTGGGGGATACCTGGAGCCGGATCAGATGGGGGTTGTAGTCTCCGAGTGGCGGTGACCCGGTCCGTGCCCAGGGTGTCAAGCTCAGTGTGTGGCAGTCCTACAGATGTTACTGGATGTTCTTTAGTGTCGACTACGCCACCCGTTGATTTGCGGTCACTACGGCCGCCGCTGCAGCAGGGTCCGCTGAGGCTGGTGATGTGTGTGCAGCTCAGGTAGTATAACCCCCAACGGGAGGGGTATAGCCTCAGGGGGTCAGGTGTAGAGGATGGTGGTTGTGGAGGTGCAGGGAGGATGGTAATGAGACTCGGAGTCGGGCTGTGCAGTTCAGGGTCTTTACTTACTGCTGTTGTTCTGGTCACTCCGGCCTTGAGTGACCGCCCGAGCCGTGCTGCGTCCACCAGGTCCTGGACTCGGCCAACTCCCAGGTAATTCTGGAGCGTGATCCTGAGCTCCCTTTCTGACTTGTCCTTCTCTCTGGCCTTCCCCACCAGGGATCCACCTAAGTCCAGCTCCCTCGGGCCTCTTGTTGGTAAACCCTTGTCTCTGGGTTCCCTGACCCTATTCCTGGTCTGCCTTCCGGGTGGATTTAGTGGGTGGTCGTGGCAGATCCTGCCCACGACCTCCGGTCTCTGGCTGAGGATTAGTGCCCTCCACCAGCTTGGGATCCGGTACCCTTGTGCCAACTCTTCACCCTCTGGTCTAATTTTGGGATCTTGGAGTTCTCTCTTCTCCCCCTCTGGGTCCTTCTTTCTCCTCTCTCTCTCTGGGCCTTGGAGCTGGCTGAGCTTCTCTGCTCTGCTCCTCAGGTTACACTCTGACAGACTGACCCTGATCTAAGATGGTTCCCACCTTATATACTCCCTCTATGTGTGAGCTCAGGTGACCAGCACCCAATGAGCTCCTAGCTTTACCCAGACTGCTCCCCCTATCTGCCCCTACACTACTGGGATGTTCCACCCCCCTCCCACTCCAGCCAGGGACAGACACTGTCATACCTGCACATTTCTCTAGTGGGAGTACCATTGGTCTGTCCCCCGGAAATGGGATGTGTGTAGTGCATGCAGCCTACTGAACTCAGTTCCACACTCCATCCTTACCCGGGAGTGGAATACCACACCTCTGGCTTGAGGTGTAATACCCCTGTAGCAGCCGAATCCTCAGGGTGCTACATTCCCCCCTGGTAAATCACAGCACGTCCTCGGGCTGTCAAAGATAAAAACATCCAAAACATACAATTATTTTTCATAAACATCAACATATAAACATATAAAACATCATATATATATCAGCATAAACTTTTCCATATAAAACTTTTCATAAATAACATTCTTGTAAACACTCTTGCTCCTCCGGCCACGGTGCAACTTGTGACCGGGTAAAGTGCGACAGTCTCTTAAAGAAAATGGTTTCCTATAAAACCGGTAGGGGGCGCCTTAGGAAGCGCAACTATATACAAGGGGAGGTATGGCCGCTCTCAGTCCTCGGCCAGGTAATGGGAATAGGGACACACGGGTTAACAGTTCACTCTTGTCCCAACGGGGACATATTTAAATCAGCAACAGTTCTTGGTACCCCGACGGGCAACTTTATACAGTCTCTCTCTACCGTACTTCAACGACGGCGTCCTCCTGCTCTTTCTTGTTGGTTGGTTTCAGTTTCAGACCCGTCCGGGTCCTCTTGCTCCTCCTCACACCGCAGCTCCTCCTCCGTCAGGCGATGCACATGGAGGGCGTAGGGTCCTTTGGCACACTTGTGCCGGGTGAAGGTGACCTCGTCCCCTACATACAGGTCACGACCTCTGTGTCCCTCCGGCAGATGGCTTTCTACGTCTCTGCGGGTCACAAAGACGTCGCCGGGGGTATGATGGTCTCTAATGAAGCCCCACCCATGCTGCAGGTTGAATTTTATCACAGTCCCGGTGGTACGGGGACCATGAGCTGCACGGGGGTTCCTCCTGGTCCGGCTCTTCTGCTCCGCGCTCCTTATCTGTGCTTGCTGTTCCCGGACCCGCCTCTCTCTCCGCTCCTTCTCGAAGACCTCGAGCTGCTGGCGGCAGCACTCTGCACGCTCCGCTGCGGCCGCCCGAGTCTCCTGAGTGAACCCCATGAGGTCTCCTCCGGTGGGGTCCCACTCAAACTGTGCCTCCTCTAGCGGGGGCTGGGTCCTCCTGACGGGCTTCGGAGCCGGAATCAGGGGCTCACACAGGGGCCTCGCCCTTTGGAGTTCCAGTTGGTAGTACTCCTGGGGCCATATGAAGGGCTGCCCATCCGGGCACGTATGCTGGGCGAACAGGTCCTCACCCAGGTGCGGTACTTTGGGTGTTATGGGCGCTGTGGTGGTAGCGGCGCCCGGGTTGACCAGGCCTTGCGACCAGGCTTGGGGCACGCTAAAGGAAAAGGGCACCGTAAGAACGGCGGCGCCCGTGGTTACTCGGCCCTGCGACCAGGCTGGTGGCTCCGCGGAGGTAGGGGGCGCTGTTGGAATGGCGGCGCCCGGGTGTACTAGGCCTTGCGACCAGGCTGATGGTATTTCCTGCTTTGCCGCGCTCAGAGTCGAAGCGCGTGACGTCACAGGGGTCGCGGCCGCGGTTTCCGGTTGAGGCCTAGTCTGCGGCGGTGACGATGCAGCGACGGGCACGGCAGGGGGGATTTCGGGCTCTGCGACGGGGAGCTGGGGCAGGCACGCGGTTTCCCGGCTCGGGGTAGAGACGTCCCCTTTACCTGCCTCCATTCGTTCAGCTCCCTTCTCGGCGCCGTCTCCGGCCTTGAGTCCTCCTGCACCATCCTCAGAGGCGGTCTGTCTCCTCGTCTCGGGTGGCGTGCTCCGCTGACGGGTTTCGGTCCGCTGGGCCATCTCTCGGCTCCACTCCGCCAACGTCTCTCGCTGCACCCGGGCCATCCTCCGTGCGAGGCCCTCCAGCGCAGTCTGTGCACACTCCCGGTCTCGGGGGAGCTGTGCCAGGACCTCCACTAGGCCTAGTGGAGTTGTGGCTTGTAGCAGGCTCCTGACCACTGGGTCGGTGCTGCCTGTCTCTCCCTCCATCTCCGGGTAGGCTCTCTCTGGACTCCTCTCCAGACTTCTTGTCTCCGGGTGCGCTCTCTCCAGACTGCTCCAGGCTGCACCCATCTTCGTTCTCTTGTTCTGTCTCCGCCCACATTGAGGGTGGTCCCGGGGCAACTTTGTGATTGTCAGTTCCAGGGGCAGTTCTCTCACGCTGATGGACACTTCCAGCATCACAGTCTCTGTTGGTGGGCGCGGTTTCCGCTTTTGGCGCCATTCTTCGACCTGGCCCACGATGGGAGGTGACCTCTTGCCACCCTCTGGCACGCCCATAATGGCGTCCGCTCTTCCAAGGCGGGAAATCTTTGGAAATGGCGGGAATCGTCTCCCAGTGGCGGGAAACTCCATGGATGGCGGGAAAAAGCTGCAAATGGCGGACAACCGGCGGGAAACGACCTGTGATGGGGTCCGTTGGCGGGGACCCTCCGGAACCGGCGGGAGACTTCTTTTTAAGGTAACGGTGAACTTTTCTTCAGGCACGCAGTACCCGGTTGTTGCGGGCACGTTATCCTGCCGACTACGCCAAAGTTGACGCGCCCCCTGGGCCAGTGTTGTTTGGGGGATACCCGGAGCCGGATCAGATGGGGGTTGTAGTCTCCGAGTGGCGGTGACCCGGTCCGTGCCCAGGGTGTCAAGCTCAGTGTGTGGCAGTCCTACAGATGTTACTGGATGTTCTTTAGTGTCGACTACGCCACCCGTTGATTTGCGGTCACTACGGCCGCCGCTGCAGCAGGGTCCGCTGAGGCTGGTGATGTGTGTGCAGCTCAGGTAGTATAACCCCCAACGGGAGGGGTATAGCCTCAGGGGGTCAGGTGTAGAGGATGGTGGTTGTGGAGGTGCAGGGAGGATGGTAATGAGACTCAGAGTCGGGCTGTGCAGTTCAGGGTCTTTACTTACTGCTGTTGTTCTGGTCACTCCGGCCTTGAGTGACCGCCCGAGCCGTGCTGCGTCCACCAGGTCCTGGACTCGGCCAACTCCCAAGTAATTCTGGAGCGTGATCCTGAGCTCCCTTTCTGACTTGTCCTTCTCTCTGGCCTTCCCCACCAGGGATCCACCTAAGTCCGGCTCCCTCGGGCCTCTTGTTGGTAAACCCTTGTCTCTGGGTTCCCTGACCCTATTCCTGGTCTGCCTTCCGGGTGGATTTAGTGGGTGGTCGTGGCAGATCCTGCCCACGACCTCCGGTCTCTGGCTGAGGATTAGTGCCCTCCACCAGCTTGGGATCCGGTACCCTTGTGCCAACTCTTCACCCTCTGGTCTAATTTTGGGATCTTGGAGTTCTCTCTTCTCCCCCTCTGGGTCCTTCTTTCTCCTCTCTCTCTCTGGGCCTTGGAGCTGGCTGAGCTTCTCTGCTCTGCTCCTCAGGTTACACTCTGACAGACTGACCCTGATCTAAGATGGTTCCCACCTTATATACTCCCTCTATGTGTGAGCTCAGGTGACCAGCACCCAATGAGCTCCTAGCTTTACCCAGACTGCTCCCCCTATCTGCCCCTACACTACTGGGATGTTCCACCCCCCTCCCACTCCAGCCAGGGACAGACACTGTCGTACCTGCACATTTCTCTAGTGGGAGTACCATTGGTCTGTCCCCCGGAAATGGGATGTGTGTAGTGCATGCGGCCTACTGAGCTCAGTTCCACACTCCATCCTTACCCGGGAGTGGAATACCACACCTCTGGCTTGAGGTGTAATACCCCTGTAGGAGCCGAATCCTCAGGGTGCTACAAGACGCCGTCCCTCTCACCTCCTCGCTCCCCGCGCAGCGTCCTCCAGCGCTCCTCTTCCTGCTGCTGCTGTCGACGCGCGCTGCTTCCCGGGCACTGTGCTGCTTCCCGGGCACTGTGCTTAGGGCGCGCGCGCGCTCCCTCTCTCTTAAAGGGGCCTCGCGCACCGTCCAAAGGAGTCCCCGGCCAATAGCCGGAGGACCTCCCATATATAAGGCACCTCCTCCAAAATGGAGGTGCCCGAGCAATAGTTGTTGCACAGTATACTTACCTCTGCTTCAGCCCTCAGGTCCAGTTGCCAGACGGACTACTGTTCCAGTCCGCCAGCCTGACTACTCTCCAGCCCGACAGTCTGTCTTCCGTTCAACCCGCCAGTCTGTCTATGGGCAAGTCCGCCTGCTTACCAGGAAGCACCTGCCAGTTACCTGCCTGCTACCTGCCCTGCCTGCTAGCCCGCTCACCTGGGAGCACTCGCCTGTTACCTGCTTGTTACCTGCTAGCCTACCTGGAGCCTCGGCCGTCACTTGCCGTGACCACCTGATAGCCTACCTGGAGGCCCCTGCTGTCACTTGCCGTGACCACCTGTCTGCTAACCTAGAGACTTCAGCCTGCTCTGCCGTTACGTGCCGTGACCATCTGTCAGCTAACCCAGAGACTTCTGCCTGCTTGTTGTGCCCATCCGCTATACCAGTCAGCCCCAGTCATCTGACCCGTGGGAGCCACCTGCTCTCTTACAAGGTCGTCCCCAGAGTAGCACCTGGTCCCTCTGCTCGGTCCCTCCCTGGTCACGGAGTTGTTAGCCGCCGTATGACCAGGGTCGGTCTGAGTTGATACTTAGTCACCCCCCTCTGGGTCCCTCCTTGCACCGCGGCACAGAGGTTCCACAACCCGGATCCGTAACAGTTTGCTCGGGCCATGGAACCCGGTGGCCCCCAGACCCCTGCAATCTTCGACTTGCACCAGGAAGTCTTACATCAGAGAGCTCAACAGGAATCGGTCCTGTCCTTTCTACGGTCTGTTAACTCTCGCCTTGGCGCATTGTCTGACTCGTCTGTGTCTATCTCCGGTCCAGTGGTGCCTGTTCCTGCGGCACCGCAATCCAGTCCCATTATGGCACCCGGCTACGGACCTCGGCTCCTGGCACCTCCACGTTTTGCTGGCGACCCCTCTTTAGCCCGGGGTTTCATAAACCAGTGCACCCTGCACTTTGAACTCTTGGCATACCAGTTCATCTCCGACCGGGCTAAGGTGGCCTTCATCATGTCCCATCTCACTGGGGAGGCACTGGCATGGCTAAATCCCCTGTGGGAAAGAGGGGATCCCCTGGTGTCCGACCTGTCCTCTTTCCTCGCTGCTTTCCGGAAAGTCTTCGATGAACCAGGACGGAAAACTTCTTCTGCCTCCTCTCTGCTACGTCTCCACCAAGAGAGTCTCACCGTGGGCCAATATGCCATACGGTTCCGTACCCTCGCTTCTGAGCTTGCCTGGGAGAACGAGGCTCTGGTGTCTGTCTTCTGGGAGGGTCTTTCCGGTCGGATTAAGGACGAGTTAGCCGGTCGGGACATTCCTACCACCCTGGATGACCTGATGTCACTAGCTACCCGGATTGACATCCGGTTCCAAGAACGTACCAAAGAGACTACTCGGGACAGAGAGTTTTCCCGCCTTGCTCCTACTTTCCAGAGACCTGCCTCTCAACCAGTCACTCCCCGGGCGTACTCGCCCGAACCTATGCAGATCGACCAGACCAAGATGGTCAAATCTCGCCAAGAGTCACGCCGAGCCGAGGGAAGCTGTTTCTATTGTGGCTGTAAGGAGCATTTCATCCGTTCCTGCCCGGAGAAGCCGGGAAACGCCAGTGTCTAGGACCGCTCGGAGAGGTCGTCCTAGGCAAAAGTAAGCCCTCTCCAACCCTGACTTTGTCCGTCTCTATCTCCTGGGGTGAAAGCCGTCACTTTGAAATTGCTCACCTGGATTCTGGAGCTGCTGGAAACCTCATTTCCCAGTCCCTGGTAGAGAGATACCGGATTCCCACCAAACCTCTGGCTGAACCATTGTCTGTCGCCTCCGTGGATGGAAGACTCCTTTCGATGACCATCCTGCTCGTCACTGAACCCATAACCCTGCAGGTGGGAATGCTGCACTCTGAGAAAATCTCCTTCCATGTGCTACCCGGACTCTCCCACTCCCTATTGCTAGGTCTACCCTGTCTCCAGACACATGAACCCGTGCTGAACTGGCAATCCGGTGAAGTACTCCGGTGGGGTCAGGACTGCCACAGGACCTGCCTGGTTCCGGTTCGCCCGGCTCGTCCACCACCTACCCCAGCTAATTTACCCGGTCTTCCGGCTCCTTACTGGTCTTATGCGGATGTCTTCAGTAAAAAGGAAGCAGAGATTCTGCCACCCCATAGACCATGTGATTGCCCGATCGACCTGGTACCTGGCGCAACTCCACCCCGTGGGCGTATTTATCCATTGTCAGCGGCTGAAACCCGGGCCATGTCCGAATACATTGAGGAGAATCTGGCTAGGGGATTCATCCGGAAATCTACCTCCCCGGCTGGAGCCGGATTCTTCTTTGTCAAAAAGAAGGATGGCTCGCTACGCCCCTGTATTGATTATAGAGGACTCAATAAGATCACGGTAAAAAACAAATACCTCCTACCACTCATCTCCGAGTTGTTTGATCGCCTTAAGGGCGCCAGGATCTTTTCCAAGTTGGATCTACGTGGAGTGTATAACCTGGTCCGTATCCGTCAAGGAGACGAGTGGAAGACGGCATTCAATACCCGGGACGGTCACTATGAATACCGTGTGATGCCCTTCCGTCTCTGCAATGCTCCCGCCGTCTTCCAAGAATTGGTCAATGACATCTTCCGTGATCTTCTCTACTCCTGCGTGGTGGTATACCTGGACGATATCTTGGTCTTCTCTCCGGATCTTCCCACACACCGGAGGGATGTTCGTCAGGTCCTGCTTAGGCTCAGGCAGAACCACCTCTATGCTAAATACGAGAAGTGCCCCTTCGAGCAGACCTCTCTTCCATTTCTGGGCTATGTCATCTCCCAGACAGGCTTACGAATGGATCCTGAGAAGCTCTCTGCTGTCCTAAAGTGGCCCCGTCCGGAGGGATTGAAGGTGATTCAGCGATTCCTGGGCTTCGCCAACTACCATCGTCTCTTCATTCCGCACTTCTCTTCCCGGACTGCTCCCATATCTGCGCTCACCTGTAAGGGAGCAAATCCTAAGGTATGGTCGCCCGAAGCTGAGGAGGCCTTCCTTTCCTTAAAGCAAGCCTACTCCTCTGCCCCAGTACTGCACCGTCCGGACTGCAACAAACAGTTCTTCCTGGAGGTTGATGCTTCCTCCTCCGGAGCCGGAGCGGTGCTCACCCAAAAATCCTCATCTGGGAGAATGGTAACCTGCGGCTTCTTCTCCAAACTCTTCTCGTCTGAGCGCAACTACTCCATTGGAGACCGAGAATTGTTAGCCATCAAGTTGGCACTGGAGGAGTGGCGTTACCTGCTTGAAGGGGCTCTATACCTGGTGATCATCTATATAGATCAGAAAAATCTGGCATATCTCCAAAATGCCCAAAGACTTAATCCGTGTCAGGCCCGGTGGTCTTTGTTCTTTGCCCGCTTCGACTTCGTCCTACATTTCCGCCCGGCGGACAAAAATGTCAAAGCCAACGCCTTGTCCTGATCCTTCCTGTCCTCCGACCAAGAGGAGGAGCCTATGCACATCATCGATCCCTCCAAGGTTATGAATGTGGCCCCCTTGGATCTGACTCGTCTTCCACCCGGTAAGACGTTTGTAGCAGTACCAGATTGGAAGAAGGTTCTTCACTGGGGTCATTCATCTAAACTAGCCGGCCATGCTGGCCAGAAAAAGACCTTCCTGCTCATTACCCGACATTATTGGTGGCCTACCCTGCGCAAGGATGTGGTAGACTTCGTCTCAGCCTGTTCGTCTTGTGCCCGCAACAAAGTTCCCAGACATCTACCAGCCGGTCATCTCCTACCTCTTCCCGTACCTGATGCCCCATGGCAACACATTGCTATGGACTTTATTACAGATCTCCCTGTCTCCGCCGGTTGTACAGTCATTTGTGTGGTCGCCGACCGCTTTTCTAAAATAGCCCACTTCATCCCTCTGCCTGGTCTCCCGTCTGCATCAGAGCTAGCTAAGGACTTCTTCCTTCATATCTTCCGTCTCCATGGTCTACCCCTCCACATCATGTCGGATCGTGGGGTTCAGTTCACCTCACGTTTCTGGAGAGCTACGTGTATGCTGCTGGATGTCACCCTAGATTTCTCCTCCGCTTACCATCCACAGTCCAATGGTCAAGTGGAGCGGATCAACCAGATCCTTACCGGCTACCTCCGGCACTTTGTTAATGCTCACCATACTGATTGGGTGGATCTCCTACCATGGACCGAATTCTCCTACAGCAACCATGAGAGTTAATCGACTTCCAAGTCCCCATTCTTTATAGTCTATGGTCAACATCCCCGGATTCCGTTTCCCGTCTCCGCTTCTGTGGACAACCCTGCCGCGGAGTCTCTGGTCAGCGAATTTTCCACCATCTGGGAGAATACTAGGTCCGCACTTCTTCAGTCCTCCGAGCGGATGAAGAGATTTGCTGACAAAAGACGTCTGGATCCGCCTAAATTCCGTCTGGGAGACAAGGTTTGGCTCTCCTCCAAACATGTTCGGCTCAAAATACCCTCCTACAAGTTGGGTCCTCGGTTCATCGGTCCATTTGAAGTCCTTAAACAAATCAATCCAGTGGCCTACAAGTTAAAGCTTCCAGCCACCTTACGGATTCCCAACTCCTTCCACGTATCTCTCCTCAAACAAGTTGTCTTTAATTATTTTTCCAACCATCCAGGTACTTCCCCTGCCCCTTTTTCCGCTGAGGACGTTTTTGAGGTAGAGAATATTCTGGCCACCAAGACGGTAAGAGGAAAAACCTTTTTTCTGGTGGATTGGAAGGGGTTTGGCCCAGAGGAGAGAACTTGGGAACCCAAGGAGAACATCCATGCCCCGCTTCTCCTTGAAAGATTTCTTTCTGGCCTAAAAAAGAGGGGGCGTAAAGGGGGGGGGATACTGTAGCATCGGCGTCTCTGCCCCCTGCCAGGCAGAGA
This sequence comes from Phyllobates terribilis, assembly GCF_046119375.1. Lineage (NCBI taxonomy): Eukaryota > Metazoa > Chordata > Amphibia > Anura > Dendrobatidae > Phyllobates > Phyllobates terribilis. The sequence continues at coordinate 422,583,305 of NW_027362767.1, read as the reverse complement.
CGCCGTCCCTCTCACCTCCTCGTTCCCTGCGCGGCGTCCTCCAGCGCTCCTCTTCCTGCTGCTGCTGCTGTCGGTGCGCGCTGCTTCCCGGGCACCGTGCTTGGGGCGCGCGCGCTCCCTCTCTCTTAAAGGGGCCGCACGCGCCGTCCTAAGGAGTCCCCGGCCAATAGCCGGAGGACCTCCCATACAGTATATAAGGCACCTCCTCCAAAATGGAGGTGCCCGAGCAATAGTTGTTGCACAGTATACTTACCTCTGCTTCAGCCCTCAGGTCCAGTTGCCAGCCGGACTACTGTTCCAGTCCGCCAGCCTGACTACTCTCCAGCCCGACAGTCTGTCTTCCGTTCAACCCGCCAGTCTGTCTATGGGCAAGTCCGCCTGCTTACCAGGAAGCACCTGCCAGTTACCTGCCTGCTACCTGCCGTGCCTGCTAGCCCGCTCACCTGGGAGCACTCTCCTGTTACCTGCTTGTTACCTGCTAGCCTACTTGGAGGCTCGGCCGTCACTTGCCGTGACCACCTGTCTGCTAACCTAGAAACTTCAGCCTGCTCTGCCGTCACGTGCCGTGACCACCTGTCAGCTAACCCAGAGACTTCTGCCTGCTTGTTGTGCCCATCCGCTATACCAGTCAGCCCCAGTCATCTGACCCGTGGGAGCCACCAGCTCTCTTACAAGGTCGTCCCCAGAGTAGCACCTGGTCCCTCTGCTCGGTCCCTCCCTGGTCACGGAGTCGTTAGCCGCCGTACGACCAGGGTCGGTCTGAGTTGATACTTAGTCACGCCCCTCTGGGTCCCTCCTTGCACCGCGGCACAGAGGTTCCACCACCCGGATCCATAACAATCGTCTTCCTGACGTGTGAGTCAGCACCTGGACTTGGGGGTGGGCGGGTGACCTGCCAAGGATCACCTCAGCTAGGAGCTCTATCTGCTGCTTGTGCTACAGTTGCTGCATCTGCTGCTGCTGTTGCCACTACTGCTGCTGTTGATGCTGCAGCAGATTAGCCTGCACCAGTTGCTTTATCAACTCCTCCACGTCCCTTGCTGACTGGCGGCCTTCACCCAGGACATCAACTGTTTCCTGTAGCAGTCACACTGCCCCTTGGGATTTGTGCCCGTGCTTCTAGCACTATTTGTAGGGTTTGGTACTCATTCAGCTGCTTTAGAGGTAGGCACAGGAGTCGGCTTCTTTAAAATGTCCAAGGCAGGTTTATTCAGACTTCATAAACCACACTTTCAAAGTAAACAAAACACAGCCTTGTCCGGCACAAAGTAACAAAGCAGAAAAATAAACAGTCCATACAGTACTGCGGGTTCGCCTGCTCACGGTCAGTGTCCTTTAGCCCAGACATGCTGGAGGTCTCCACACCTCCAGCCACAGACACTGAATGAGACACTTGGTCTTCATTTTATAGTTACAAGAGACACGCCCTGAGGTGGGGATATGTGAGCAGCCATTCCCTCCCATCTCTTATGACTGCTCGTAAAAACTGGCCCTGATACACCCTATTAACCCTCTCAGCACTACGTGTGCTGGAGCATGCTTTTCCCGGGTTTATATCACCGAAGCTACTAACCTCGGTGATACATATCTCCCCTCAAAGACCTGTCCGGCGGCCATCTTACAGCACATATCCTAGATGGTTACAGGATTGGTTCAGATGCTTGATGGTTGCAGTATCGGCTCAGATGCTTGATGGTTACAGTATTGGCTGAGATGCTTGATGGTTACAGTATTGGCTGAGATGCTTGATGGTTGCAGTGTTGGCTCAGATGCTTTATGGTTACAGTATTGGCTCAGATGCTTGATGGTTGCCGTATTGGCTCAGATGCTTGATGGTTGCAGTATTGGCTCAGATGCTTGACGGTTGCAGTATTGGCTTAGATGCTTGATGGTTACAGTATTGGCACAGATGCTTGACGGTTACAGTATTGGCACAGATGCTTGACGGTTACAGTATTGGCTCAGATGCTTGACGGTTGCAGTATTGGCTCAGATGCTTGACGGTTGCAGTATTGGCTCAGATGCTTGACAGTTACATTATTGGCTCAGATGCTTGACGGTTACAGTATTGGCTCAGATGCTTGACGGTTACAGTATTGGCTCAAATGCCTGATGGTTACAGTATTGGCTCAGATGCTTGATGGTTACAGTATTGGCTCAGGTGCTTGATGGTTACAGTATTGGCTCAGATGCTTGATGGTTGCAATATTAGCTCAGATGCTTGATGGTTGCGGTATTGGCTCAGATGCTTGATGGTTACCGTATTGGCTCTGATGCTTGATGGTTACAGTATTGGCTCAGATGCTTGACGGTTACAGTATTGGCACAGATGCTTGACGGTTACAGTATTGGCTCAGATGCTTGACGGTTGCAGTATTGGCTCAGATGCTTGACGGTTACAGTATTGGCTCAGATGCTTGATGGGTACGGTATTGGCTCAGATGCTTGACGGTTACAGTACTGGCTCAGATGCTTGATGGTTACAGTATTGGCTCAGGTGCTTGATGGTTACAGTATTGGCTCAGATGCTTGATGGTTGCAATATTAGCTCAGATGCTTGATGGTTGCAGTATTGGCTCAGATGCTTGACGGTTGCAATATTGGCTCAGGTGCTTGATGGTTACGGTATTCGCTCTGATGCTTGATGGTTGCAGTATTGGCTCAGATGCTTGACGGTGGCAGTAGTGGCTCAGATGCTTGACGGTTGCAGTATTGGCTCAGATGCTTGACGGTTACAGTATTGGCTCAGATGCTTGACAGTTACAGTATTGGCTCAGATGCTTGATGATTACAGTATTGGCACAGATGATTGATGGTTATAGTATTGGCTCAGATGCTTGTCGGGTACGGTATTGGCTCAGATGCTTGACGGTTACAGTATTGGCTCAGATGCTTGACGGTTACGGTATTGGCTCAGATGCTTGATGGTTACAGTGTTGGCTCAGATGCTTGATGGTTACAGTATTGGCTCAGGTGCTTGATGGTTACAGTATTGGCTCAGGTGCTTGATGGTTACAGTATTGGCTCAGATGCTTGACGGGTACGATATTGGCTGAGATGCTTGATGGTTACAGTATTGGCTCAGATGCTTGATGGTTACAGTATTGGCTCAGATGCTTGATGGTTACAGTATTGGCTCAGATGCTTGATGGTTACAGTATTGGCTCAGATGCTTGATGGGTACGGTATTGGCTCAGATGTAGCACAGCAGTCACACTTTGTGTCCACACATATAGTCAACCTCCGCCCCCACAACATCAAGAAGACGTCCTGTAGTCACTTCACTACCTATATGACTGTATTTCTGCTTATTTTCATATCGGCTCTTTGTTTTGGTGATTTTCCTTGTCTGTAGTAATGTGACTCACACGGTACCAATATGAGGAGTTCTAAGAAATTTATTGGGGACAAGCCACTTCCCTCCATCGCCCCTCGGACTACAAGCAATAGTGGTTTCAAGACTGTAAAGTGCATCACCACATAGATAAAGGTAAAGGCTGTGAGTCAGAGAACATGTTATGTGTATGTATATAAATACGGGTCTGTGCAAAAGTTTTAGGCAGGCGTGGAAAAGATGCTGCAAAGTAAGAAACTTTCAGTAACAGTAGTGTTAATAGTTTATTTTATCAATTTGTCACTTGCACACTGTTATTGAAGGAACTCAACAAGAGGTTGTTCCTAAAATCTTGGAGAACTAACCCCAGATCTTCTGTATATGAGGCTTGTGCGGATCCGTCTGTCATGTGATACCAGACAGACTGGACGATATGAGGTCAGTGGGGAAGGATGATCACTTCCAGGACTTCTCGTTTTTGATGACATTGGCTGGATGTTTGGGGTCGTTGTCCGGAGAATAATGCAGAAACAGTGTCAACCTTCTTAAGCTATATCTGGTATTGCAGCTCTCCCTCATTTATTCAGCCTCAGAGTGGTACCCAATGGAGGGAGGCCACGTGGCTGCTATGGGGCCCGTGAGCTGGAGGGCCTCCGCCCGTCATCACAATTTCAACTGTATTGGCATTCTAGATGAAAGGCTGTGATAAAAGAGGGAGCGTCAGCTTACGCTCTCTCACCCATCATTCTTCCTTGGTGCCTGATGTCTCAGTGCACTGGGCGTGATGGCATCACTACATGATGCCCACTGTGCTGAGATGTGCGGGCGCTTCAGAACATTGTGGTAGTCATTATACTTTATAGAGGACTATGGGGTGTGCATTATACTATATGGAGGACTATGGGGATGTGCATTATACTATATGGAGAACTATGGGGTGTATTGTACAATATTGAGGACTGTGGGGTGCATTATACTATATGGAGGACTATGGGGGTGCATTATACTATATGGAGGACTATGGGGATGTGCATTATACTATATGGAGAACTATGGGGTGTATTGTACTGTATGGAGGATTGTGGGGTGCATTATACTATATGGAGGACTATGAGGGTGCATTATACTATATGAAGGACTATGGGGTGCATTATATGGAGGATTATGGGGTGTATTGTACTGTATGGAGGACTATGGGGAGTACATTATGCTACATGGAGGAGTATGGGGAGTGCATTATACTATATGGAGGACTATGGGGGAGTGCATTATACTATATGGAGGACTATGGGGGAGTGCATTATACTATATGGAGGACTATGGGGGAGTGCATTACACTATATGGAGGACTATGAGGGAGTGCATTATACTATATGGAGGACTGTGGGGGAGTGCATTATACTATATGGATGACTATGGGGGAGTGCATTATACTATATGGAGGAGTATGGGGAGTACATTTTACTATATTGAGGACTATGGGGGAGTGCATTATACTATATGGAGGAGTATGGGGAGTGCATTATACTATATGGAGGACTGTGGGGGAGTGCATTATACTATATGGAGGACTGTGGGGAGTGCATTATACTATATGGAGGACTATGGGGAGCACATTATACTATATGGAGAATGCTGTGTGTGTGGAGGGTACTGTGAAGGAATTCATTTTTGGGGATATCATAGAGTCTTTTGGGGCAACTTTGTTTGTATCATACTTTATGGGTGTAATGAAAGGGGAATCTATTGACTTCAGTAGGAGGAAAATTACTTTGTAAAGGCTGCAAAGTCGCGAGATATGCTGCTCTGTGACCCCCGCCGAATATTATTATTATATTTTTTGGGGGTGGGGAGGAGCCCCAATTGGAACTTCTGCTATGGGGCCCCCATGATTTCTATGTATGCCCCTGGTGGCACCATTTCTTGGGTAGGAAACAAAAAAGCAGGCACTATTTTCTAGCTTCACACAATCTGATTGGTACCTGATCGAACTGTACAGAGAATCTTTTGATCGGAACCTTTGCATACCACATACCATGGATAATCAGATTTTTTTTTTTCTGCAACCATGAAATGTTACTGCCCATTTACATACAGGAAATATTTTATCAATATAAAAATATTTAGCATTTTTGGAATTTTTATTATTTGTTTTTTTATGGTTTGGAAAAAAAAGAACAACTCCTTTAGTAAACTATTTCTCTCTTTACCACAAGGTGGCAGCAGAGAGTCAGCTCTCTGTCCAGACATTAGGACACACATAGAATGTGACCACATTTATTAACCCCTTCAGGAAGCAGCCGAGTTTGCTGTAAAATACAATATTAATTGATGTAGATTTTTTTTAATTGATGAATGAGGCTTCTTTTTATGGAGGAATAAGCCCTTTTTGCACCATTTAGGGTATAATTTAATTTGATTTATACTAGTTTGTACTATGGGCAGAACGTGGGCCATTATCAATATAGGGATCGTAACCACGTAAAATGAAATGACAGCAGGTTACCAGATTCTGACATGGCAAATAAAGAGTAACTATGGCTTAATTTTTGCATAAACGGAAAAATGCCAATACAACCATACATAAAGCAACGATAAGGACCACTCCACCAAATGGGATCTTAAATGTGCACTGTCTGGAATTGTACACCGCGGCCCAGAATTATCCAACATTTTAGTCCAGCATTTCATGTAAACTGCCACAACAAGTTACCAAAAGTTCTCAACCAGCAGAATAGTGAGTGCAGCTCTGGAGTATAATACAGGATGTAACTCAGGATCAGTAATGTAATGTATGTACACAGTGACTGCACCAGCAGAATAGTGAGCGCAGCTCTGGAGTATAATACAGGATGTAACTCAGGATCAGTACAGGATCAGTAATGTAATGTATGTACACAGTGACTGCACCAGCAGAATAGTGAGCGCAGCTCTGGAGTATAATACAGGATGTAACTCAGGATCAGTACAGGATCAGTAATGTAATGTATGTACACAGTGACTGCACCAGCAGAATAGTGAGTGCAGCTCTGGGGTATAATACAGGATGTAACTCAGGATCAGTACAGGATCAGTAATGTAATGTATGTACACAGTGACTGCACCAGCAGAATAGTGAGTACAGCTCTGGAGTATAATACAGGATGTAACTCAGGATCAGTACAGGATCAGTAATGTAATGTAACAATGCTGTTCACTTGGGAGCGATCTGAGGTATCACAGGAACCATTTCTATTTAAAGTCCAGCTGGTTTATTTCAGTCTTCATAAACCACATCACAATAAAACTCATATACAGCCTTTTTTCCCCTCACCCATGACAGCACACCTTGAGAGAGGGATCCGCCCCATCAAGGACAGGAAACCATAAAGCCTACAAAAAATAGAGTATCAACCCCAAAAGATATGAAACAAATATTGATATAGATTAGAAACAATTTTATTAGATAGACAGAATAAAACCGTATAACAAGATTAAAAAAGGTCACTCGGGGTGGGAATACACACAATTACAGAGCGGCAAGTGTAGGTAGATCCACAGATAAGTAAATCAACCCTCTAGACACATATACTAAGTAATACAGGTATACCTATGTAAGGGCTCATGCACTCCAAAAATCATTAAGCACAATATATAAGGGCTAGAGGGCCTCCATATGAAAGAGGCTTCCACATTCACACATTGGTGGGAGCCACATGGGAAATAGTAAGTCAAGAGAAGAGAGTATCAGTCAAGTCAGGAGGCTCACCCATAAGGTGCTGGTGGAGGCCACTGAACCGCTCTGGAGCCCCGACGCGCGTTTCGCGTAGCTTCTTCGGGGGGCTGTGGTTGTGGAAGGAGATGGGCACCATTATGTATGCTGCGGGAGTGTAACGCAGGTGACACCGCTGATGTATGCGGCGCATGCGCAGTGACGTACGTCCCCCCGCGCCGCGTCATGTCCGGCCAGTTTCCCAAAGAGTATTGTGGATAGGCACGTGCGTCACTACGACGTCACCACCCACAATCCCATCGAACGGAATCCCGACAGGACGCAGTTAGGAGGGGACGGCACCGCGCATGCGCGGCTCAGCGGCGGCCATGTCAGATTAGGGACAGAGTTTGGGCAAACACGTTAGATTATGAAAGTGGAACAGAGCTAAGTAGGTAAGAAGCTAAGAATGGAGAATAGTGGGCCACCAGCTGGAACAACTGCTGATCTGATCACAAGACTATACACAGTAGGACAAATGTGTACATATAAAGACATATATCATAAATACAATTACAGTACTGAGAAGTCTGTTAGATCTTTCGATGTAATTTCAGAGGGCAATTCCATGTAGATCAGAGCAGCCTGACCCTAATATGTGCCATAATCCTGTATATAGCGAAGGCAAAATAATGATGACACCGAGATGCAGAAACTATAGAAGAAAACATATAATAAAAGTTAAAATCCACATAAAAAAGCAAGAGAAAGAGATCTATAAGAATGAGGAAAAACTGTTAAATTCGTTTAAACCCCTGGGGGTCACCGTGTCCAGGATCGCCATCCAGCGGCACTCCAGCTGCGCCAAAATCCGTTTGTGGTTACCACCTCTTGTGGAAACCGGGAAACCGTCTGAAATAAAAGGGCGGTACCTCTCCCTCACTTCAGTTGGTTTCCTGTCCTTGAGGGGAACCTGTCTGGAAAGAAGAAAGCTTACCTGGGTCTGTTCCGGTGTGGAAGAACTGTTATGATCTGCAACATGTACTAAGGAAAGATAGGGGAAAGCTGTCCCTACAGTAAGACTAAGCTGAATCCCTACGATGTAACGGGCTGCCTGTTCCTAGTGAACAGACCCGCCTTAGTCCTCGGCTAGTCTGAACGAAGACCTATAGAATTAAGGGAGGGATCCCTAAAAGAACTAAGGACTGGGACAAAAATGGGACACCTAAACAGAAGTTGTTGTAGAACACAAAAGACAAACTGACAAAAATGTACTAGAGGTCCCAGAGGACCAAGCGAACTGACAGAGATAGGCACCGAAGCACCAGGCTAGCAAAACAGTCAAACAACACTGAAGTCCAGCACAGCCACAAGGGCGGAGCTGGAATATAAAGGCAGATGGTCACGTGACTGCAAAACACAAGTTAGAAAAAACTAACAGGAGGGTTCTAACAGCACCCCCTCTGTTATGACGATCCTCCGGATCCTCCAGGCCCAGGCCTATCCGGAAACCTCCTGTGGAAAGCTTTAACAAGCCTAGGAGCAGAGACATCATCCGTCCTTACCCAGGAGTTGTCTTCTCGACCGAAACCCTTCCAGGAGACAAGATACTGTAATCTCCCTCTATGCCATCTAGAATTCAAGATACGCGAAATTTCAAATTTGCCGTCTTCCACCACAGGAGGAACTGTGACAGTTGGGTCTCTATCAGATACATCAGCCTTTTTCAACAAGGAAACATGAAACACAGGATTAATCTTCCAGGAAGTAGGGACATCCAACCTAACAGCAGACGGGTTAACAACCTGAAGCACTTTAAATGAACCCACAAACTTTGGACCCAGTTTTTTAGAGGGAATCCTCAACCGCAGGTTCTTTGAGGACAACCAAACCATGTCACCCACAGTAAACAAAACCTCTTTACGTTTCCTGTCAAAATACTTCTTGGACTTCTTGTTAGCCTCTTGCAGGTTACAACGTACATTAGTCCAAACTCTCTCCAAATCACCGGAAAAATTCTCCTCCGGCACCGCTGACCCTAATTTGGAGAACGAACCAAAAGACGGATGTCTCCCAGTACAACAAAAAAAAGGAGAACACCCAGCAGAGGAGGATGTATGGTTGTTAAGAGCAAATTCTGCGAGTGGCAGAAACTCAGACCACACCTCTTGATTGTCCGCCACAAAACAATGCAAAAACTGTTTTACATCCTGGTTCTTTCTTTCAGTCTGTCCATTAGACTCAGGATGATAACTAGATGAAAATGACAAATGAACTCCCAACCTGTCACAAAAAGCACGCCAAAAGCGAGCCACAAACTGAGGTCCTCTATCAGAAACAATATCCGTGGGAATGCCATGGAGCTTGATAATCTCCTTAACAAATGTCTTAGCGAGTGTCTTGGCGCAGGGCAACTTAATGAATGGAACCAAGTGACACATCTTACTAAAACGGTCCACGACCACCCAGATGACAGTAAAACCCTCGGACACAGGAAGATCAGTAATAAAATCCATAGTGAGATGCGTCCAAGGTGCACTAGGAACCTCCAGAGGGCAAAGCAACCCCGCAGCAGGAGTATGTGAAGCCTTTGACCTAGCACACACAGTACACTGACGCACCCACTTGATGACTTCCTTCTGCCATCCAGGCCACCAAAAACTGTGACTGATAAGTCTCTTAGTTTCCGAAATTCCTGGATGACCTGCCAACCGAGACTCATGACACTCCACAAACAAATCTCTTCTAAAGGCTTTAGGCACGAACAACCTCCCATGGGGAGTGATAGATGGAGCATCATCTTGAGCTTTCAGAATCCCATTCTCCAAAACGGAGTCCAATGCCGCCACCACAACTCCTTTCTGTAAAATGCTCTCCTCCTCCTCGGCACCAACCGTAGGAGAAAAGCTGCGAGATAAAGCATCGGCTTTAACATTCTTAGTACCAGGGATATAGGTAACTGAAAAATGAAACCGAGAAAAAAAAAGTGCCCACCTAGCTTGACGGGCATTCAAGCAGTTGGCAGCATCCAGATAGATCAAATTCTTATGATCTGTGAAAACCTGAATAGGAAATCTAGCGCCTTCCAAAAAATGACGCCAATGTTCAAACGCAAGTTTAATAGCCAGCAACTTCCGATTTCCAACATCATAATTCAGTTCGGTTTCCGAAAATTTCCTCGAAAAGAAGGCACAAGGATGTTCTCCATCCCTGTTCTCCTGAGACAAAACTGCTCCGACCCCCACCGATGAAGCATCGACCTCGACCAAAAAAGGCTTGGTCTCATCAGGCTGCATAAGGATAGGGGCAGAACTGAACCTCTCTTTGAGGTACTCAAAGGCTTCAATGGCCTCAGTAGTCCACTGGGCCGTATTCGCACCTTTCTTGGTGAGATCGGTTAGAGGTTTAACAATTACCGAAAAATTCTTAATGAATTTCCTGTAATAATTGGCAAAACCCAAAAATCTCTGTATAGATTTCAAACCAATAGGCCTAGGCCATTCCTGCACAGCCTGAACCTTCACAAGGTCCATCTCAAAGCCCTCGCTGGAGACAATGTAGCCCAAAAAACAAATTTTCTGCACAGCGAACTCCCATTTCTCCAGCTTAGCAAAGAGTGAATTATCACTCAATAACTGCAAAACTTCACGTACACTCTGCCAATGGGACTCTAAATCTGGTGAATAAATCAAAATGTCATCCAAATACACAACCACATTCTTACCAATCAAAGGTCTCAGGATGTCATTAATAAGGTTCTGAAAAAATGAAGGTGCATTGGTAAGACCAAAAGGCATCACCAGATTCTCAAAATGACCTACCGGAGTGTTAAGAGCAGTTTTCCATTCATCACCCTCCTTCACTCGTAACAAATTGTATGCCCCCCGGAGATCAATCTTAGAGAACCACTTGGCCCCCACTAACTGGTTAAACAAGTGAGGAATTAACGGCAATGGGTAGGAATTGCGTACGGTAATCTTATTAATTTCACGAAAATCCAGACATGGACGTAAACCGCCGTCCTTTTTTTTAACAAAGAAGAATCCAACTGCCACAGGTGACTTAGAAGGTCTAATGTGACCAGCAGCCAGGCTAGTCTCTATGTACTCCTCCAAAGCGTTTCTTTCAGGGATAGTAAGATTAAACAAGCGACTTTTGGGAAGAGTAGCACCCGGAAAAAACTCAATGGCGCAATCATAATCCCTATGAGGAGGTAAAACTTGCGACTCCTCCTCCGAAAAAAACCTCCAAAAATCTTGAATAGGTACCGGTAATTCCCCTTTTTCCACAGCCACAATGCGACCATTACAACATTTATCATAGCACTTCGGACTCCAAGACTTAATCACATTAGTAGACCAGTCCAATAAAGGATTGTGCAGTTTTAACCAAGGCAATCCTAGAACAACTGGAGAGGGAAAATTATCCAAAACAACCAAGTCCAAAATTTCTTGGTGAACTCCATTGATAGTGAGGGGAAATGCAGCAGTCTTGTGAGTAATACATTTCAAAGGAGTGTTATCAATTGCAATCACAGAAATAGCTGATGACAAAAGTTTGGATTTCAATTTAAGGTTTTCCAAAAACCCTTTATCAATCACATTAAGTTTTGAACCACAATCCACAGATACCTGAAATTCAATCAAATCTCCCTGCAGAGTAGTACTCCCAGAAAAAAATACTCCTGCAGAGCGTAAACAAGCTAAACGGGCGTAACTGACCTTTTTTTTTTCTTTACTTAAACGACGCTCACAATACTTAATCAAATGGTCAGCTTTACCACAATAAAGACACAAACCCTCGGCGAATCTCCGGTCTCTTTCCTGAGAGCAGAGTGACATCGCCCCAACCTCCATTGGCTCTCCGCTGTCAGAGCAGATTTTCTGGGAACTAGGACCTGACGTTACAGGAGTTTTTACATTATTCACCCTGGACCTCAGTTTCCTGTCCACACGATCAGCTAACTGCATAGCTTCCTGCAGAGTCTCAGGTGCAGGGAATGCAATTAGCAAATCCTTAACCCTTTCACTCAGACCAGCAATAAATAAACATCTCAGCGCAGGATCATTCCATTTAACTTCTGAAGCCCATCTCCTGAAGTGTGTGCAATAATTTTCAACATCATTTGACTCCTGATTCAAATGTCTAAGTTCTGATTCAGCAGATGAGATTCGATCAGGATCGTCATATAATAGCCCCATAGCAGAAAAAATTCTTCAACAGACCTTAAACACGGATCATTAGGTTGCAGAGAAAAGGCCCACCCCTGTGGTTCATTGCGCAAAAGTGACATAATAAAACCAATGCGCTGTGATTCATTCCCAGAGGATCTTGGTCTCAAATGAAAATATAACAAACAAGCATTTTTAAAGGAAAAAAAATCTTGCTGTTTACCATAAAAAAAATCAGGCAGTCCTACCTTGGGTTCGACAAAATGCGCTCCAGAACAGCTACTCACGTGTTGCTGAAGCTCGGCCACCTCCAGAGACAATCCCTGCAAGCGTTGAGCCAAATCCTGGACTGAAACCAGACTGATCCCTGAATTTCTTTCCTTTTAGTTTTTTGGGCTGGACTTACTGTTATGATCTGCAACATGTACTAAGGAAAGATAGGGGAAAGCTGTCCCTACAGTAAGACTAAGCTGAATCCCTACGATGTAGCGGGCTGCCTGTTCCTAGTGAACAGACCCGCCTTAGTCCTTGGCTAGTCTGAACGAAGACCTATAGAATTAAGGGAGGGGTCCCAAAAAGAACTAAGGACAGGGACAAAAATGGGACACCTCCTAAACAGAAGTTGTTGTAGAACACAAAAGACAAACTGACAAAAATGTACTAGAGGTCCCAGAGGACCAAACGAACTGACAGAGATAGGCACCGAAGCACCAGGCTAGCAAAACAGTCAAACAACACTGAAGTTCAGCACAGCCATAAGGGCGGAGCTGGAATATAAAGGTAGATGGTCACGTGACCGCAAAACACAAGATAGAAAGAACTAACAGGAGGGTTCTCATAAGAACGGGCACTGGCCTGTGCACTGGGTTCCAGCCTCCAGAAGCGCCGTTCCCAGCTCCCTTGGGTCCTGCGTCTGAGCGGGCGCACACGGTGAGGCCGGCTCCGGCTTCCCATAGACCGCTGCGCTGCCCTTCCCCTCCGCCTCTGTCGGTCGCGTTCCGGAGCGGCAACTTCCAGGTATGACTCGCCTGACGTCACCCGGCACGCCTCTCCCAGGGTGCCCCGCGCCGTGACGCCGTGTAATGCGCTCCCGGGACGGTTTTTCTGTTTGGAGCCTTGGCCTGGGAAGGGGGGGGGGGCCCTTGAACCGGAGGAGGTTCTGGATGGCCCTATATTATGGGGGGGGGATGTTATCCTGGGAGCGTGGCTCATGCTTCTGCAAGATGGCTGATCAGGATAGTCAAGAGCAGCAGCTAACCCCCCGACCTCAGCAACGGAAGAGGCAGACGGACGCCTCTCACACGGACAGTCGCTCAAGCAATCGCAGTGGCAGCCGCAGGAGCAAGGTATCAAACACCTCTGGACCATCCAGAAAGGAATCATCACGTATTCCGCTACAGCCTCCGAATCCGGTACCCGTTTGCGACTTCAGGGGTGAGTGATCTTCGTGAATATCACCTTTTAGTAATGGGAAGTCTCTTATGTGCTTCCTTCTGTAGGAGCCTAAGAAGAGCAGCATCAAGCAAAAGCACAGGATTTGTGCCCTATGCCAAACTTCCCTTCCCATAGATTGGCAAAAAACGCTTTGCCCGAACTGCATTAATAGAACCATAGCAGAAAATTCTCTGGATTTCGCATCCAATCTGAAACCCATAGTCCATGCAGAGGTTCAGGGGTCCCTGAAGGGGTTGTTTAGAGGAAAGAAAAGATCCCATAAAGATGTCTCCTCCAACTCTGATTCCTCCCAGTCTGAGGATCTATGGCTGAGTGATTCATAATCCTCTTCCTTATCGGATAACGGGAGACCCTGCTTCCCCATCGAGGGTACGGACAAACTGGTCAGAGCAGTCAGATCAACCATGTGTCTGGGGGAGGAGAAAGCATCCAAATCCCGGGAAGACGTTATGTTTGCGGACCTTAGAGAAAAAAAGAGACGCTCCTTTCCGGTAAACACTAAAAGTCAGGGCCTCATTGACCGAGAGTGGAAGAAACCAGAGAGATCAGGGGCCTCACCCTCCTTCTCTAAAAGAAGGTACCCCTTTGAGGAGAAGAACTGTGAGCCTTGGGATAAAATCCCTAAAGTTGACGGGACTGTAGCCAGGTCATCCAAAAAATCTTCTCTACCCTTGGAGGATTCAGGCGTCCTAAAGGATGCCCTTGATAAAAAGGCTGACTCCTTTCTACGTCACACTTGGGAAGCTGCAGCAGGAGGCCTGAAGCCTGCGGTAGCTGGCACCTGTGTGGCAAGGTCTCTCATGGTGTGGCTCCAACAATTGGAAGACCAACTTAGGGATAAAAAGATCCCTAGGGATAGAATCCTTTCAAATCTGCCCCTAATGCAGGCAGCATCGGCCTTCCTGGCAGACTCTTCAGCGGACTCGGTTACACTCTCGGCTAGATCAGCAAATCTATCTAATGCTGCCAGACGGGCCTTATGACTCAAGGGTTGTCCAGGTGACCTACAATCCAAACATAAATTATGTTCCCTCCTGTGTGACGGCAGACTCTTGTTAGCCCAGAAGCTGGATGACCTTTTGGAAAAAGCGGGCGATAGGCACAAAGCAAAGGGTTCCCAGGATTTTCAAGGGACTCAAAAAGGTTTAGTTTTCGGAGGAGAAAATTTAATCGAGGTCGCCCTCCGGGAGACAGAAGATAAGAGTCCAAATCCAAGAAAGAGTTAGGCAATATGTTTGGAGGACCGTCCTCCAATACAAAAAAGTCTTCCCAATGATGCCAGGCCGGAGGTACGGGGGAGGCTTTCCCACTTTATTCCAGCTTGAGAAGCCATTACATCAAACCCCTGGATTCTGAATATTGTGAGTGGTGGCCTGAAGATACGGTTCAGCCAGATTCCTCGCTGGACCTTTATGATTACCCCCAAGAGGAAGGTCCAGGAAGAACAGAAGTAGAAGTAGTAGAAAAACGGTTCCTTCTCAAAGTTCCGATACCACAAAGGAGGAAGGGATTCTATTCCCCTCTGTTCATGATAAAAAACCCAATGGGTCCTTAAGGACCATCATCAACCTCAGGAGTCTAAACCAGTTAATAGAGAACCAGACTTTCAAGATGGAGTCAGTGAGCTCGGCAGTGAAGCTCTTGCACCACAATTGCTTTATGGCAGTAATAGACTTGAAGGACACATATTATCACGTCCCAATTCATCCAGACTGCCAGAAATATCTGAGAGTAGCCCTGTTCATTCAGGAAGAGCTGAGGCATTTTCAGTTTACTGCCCTACCCTTTGGCCTCTCCATAGCCCCGAGAATATTCACAAAACTAATAGCGGAAGTAACAGCCTTTCTACAAATCAAGAACGTAGTGATCGTTCCCTATTTAGACGACTTTTTGGTAATAGGGAAATCAGAATTCCACTGCTCCAGTCAACTTCTAGAAGTCATGGCGGTGTTGAAACAGCTAGGATGGTTGGTAAATACCCGAAAGTCAAAATTAACCCCCTCAAGGACTCAAATCTTCCTAGGTCTAATCCTGGATTCTCTTCTCCAAGCCTGCTTCCTCCCAGAAGACAAGGTCTGCAAAATAATCAATTTAGTCTTGAAAGCCATGCGGTCTCCAGTGATGTCCCTTAGGCTGCGTGCTCACTATGCGTTTTTAAAGCGTTTTTGCTGCGGAATTTCCGCACCGAAAACGCTTAAAAAATGCTTGGTAATACATGCCCCATGGTCCCCAATGATAATCTGCATGTGCTGTCCATTAATTTTGCGGACACGCAGCGTAATTGCCGCCATTGACTTGCATTGAAACTCTTCATATCCGCATCACTACATGTGCACACGCGGATATGAAGCGATTCAATGTTCGGATGGTACCCGGGTGTAGAGGAGAGGAGACTCTCCTCCAGACTCGGGTACCATAGAAACTGTAAAAAAAAAGAATTTAAAATAAAAAATAAAGATTATACTCACCTTCCAATGTCCCCCGGCCTCCTCAGCGATGCGTCCTGTGTGTTGGGCGGCTCGCGGTGGTGTGAGGACCTGACATGACGTCATTGAGTCATGTGACAGTTACATGACTCAATGACATCATCGCAGGTCCTTCACACCAGCGCGAGCCACCCAACACACCGGACGTATCGGAGAAGGAGACTGGGGGCCATCAAAAGGTAAGTATAATCTTTATTTTTTACCATTCTTATTCTTTTTTTTTAACTATTACTTGGTCACACTATATATGCCGGTTGCATGGATTTACCGTATATTCCGGCGTATAAGACGACTTTTGAAGACTGAAAAATCTTCTGTCTAGTCTGGGGTCGTCTTATACGCCGGTAATGCTTTTGAACTTTCAGAAATTGACATGCGGGGATACTCTGGGGGTGTTAATAAGCTGCCGTGGCCGTATCCCTGCCATGTCGGAGTTAATATAGGGTGGAGGGAGTTAAAATACGGCGGCGGTAGGTCCAGACAGTCAGCGCTTCTGTGCTGAAACTGACACATCGCTGCGTATTCCCAGCTCCGGACACAGCGCAGGGCTTCTGTGCCGACAGCTTTCACTTGTCACAGAAGCGCTGCGCTGTGTCCGGAGCAGGGAAGTTCGCATCGCTTCTGTGACAATATATGAAAAGCCGGCAATTCAGCAGCGGCATAAGCCGGCACCCGACAATTTAGAATAGAAAGAATAGAGCTTCACACATAGATTAGATAGATAGAAACATGTCAGTCACATATATAAGAAGTACAGTGACAGTGTTGGTTACTGTACTTGTCATTTAGTGTAAAGGATTTATTAAAACAAATAATAGTGTTTTCATGCACCGTCTCTTTAAAAAAGCCGGCCGGCAATTCAGCATCTGTACCCGACAATTTATAACAGACAGAATAGAGCTTCACACATAGATTAGATAGATAGAAACATGTCAGTCACATATATATGAAGTACAGGGACAGTGCTGGTTACTGTACTTGTCATCTAGTGTTAAAATAACGGATTTATTAAAAAAAAAATTGGCGTGGGGTTCCCCTTAATTTTAGTCTCTAGCGGAGGTTAAGCAGACAGCTGGGGCAGATGTTTGAAGCCTGGGAAGGGGGTAATACCCAGGGAGCTTCCCAGGCTACTAATATCAGCCCCCAGCTGAATACCTAGCCTTTACTAGCTATTAAAATGGGGGATCCCAAAAAAATGACGTGGGGTCCCCCCTATTTTAATAGCTAGCAAAGGCTAGGCAGACAGCTGGAGGCTGATATTAATAGCCCAGGAAGGGAGCCATGAATATTGGCCCCCTCCCAGGCTAGAAACACCAGCCGTCAGCCGCCCCAGAAATGGCGCATTCATAGGATGCGCCAATTCTGGCACTTAGCCTCGCTCTTCCCACTGCCCTGTAGCGGTGGCAGTGGGGTAATAGGGCTGGGGTTGATGTCAGCTTATAATGCCAGCTGACATCAAGCCCAGGTTAGTAATGGAGAGGCGTCTATAAGACACCCCCATTACTAACCCCATAGTCAAAGTTAAAAAAAACACAAACACCCAGAATAAAGTCCTTTAATTGAAATAAAGACACAAATCTTTATTGTTCTAAATTAAACCATACTTACCATCACGCCCATTCCAGCTGAAGCCAACGATCTCCTGTAATAAAAATAAAATAATAAAGCAACCTCATCCTTACCTTTCCATGGTTCCCAGGACGGGTCCAGCTCTGCTACATCGAGATGACAGGCTGGACCGCAGCAGAACGCTGCCATCCAGCCTGTCATCCCGCAGACACTGAGAAGCGCAGGCATGCTTGCGCTCCTCAGTGTCTGACTGTGACGGCATCCAGATGAGCCGACAATGAACTCAGCTCACCTCCTGGACGTCCGTCACTGACAGCGTGGGAAACTTCTACTGCGCATGCGGGGAGCAGGAGAATTTTCCCACGCTGTCAGTGACGTGCATGAGGTGAGCCGAGTTCATTGGACATGATCTCGGCTCATCTGGATGCCGTCACAGTCAGACACTGAGGAGCGCAAGCATGCCTGCGCTTCTCAGTGTCTGCCGCATGGCAAGCTGAACGGCAGCGTTCTGCTGCGGTGCAGCCTGTCATGTGAATGTAGCAGAGCTGGACCGGTCCTGGGAACCATGGAAAGGTAAGTATGAGGTTGCTTTATTATTTTACTTTTATTGCAGGAGATCGTTGGCTTCAGCTGGAATGGGCGTGATGGTAAGTATGGTTTAATTTAGAACATTAAAAAATTGTGTCTTTATTTCAATTAAAGGACTTTATTCTGGGTGTTGTGTTTTTTTTAATTACTTTACTAGAAATTCATGGTGGTCATGTCTAATATTGGCGTGACCCCATGAATTTCGGGCTTAGGGCCAGCTGATAATGCCAAGCTGGCCCTAACCCCTTTATTACCCAGTGAGCCACCGCACCAGGGCCCTGGATGAGTTGGGTACAGCGCCAGAAGATGGCGCTTCTATGAACGCGCCATTTTCCGGGGTGGCTGCGGACTGCAATTTGCAGCGGGGGGGGGGCCAGAAAGCTTGGGCCTCCCTGCGCTGCGGATTCCAGCCCCCAGCTGCCTAGTTGTACCTGGCTGGACACAAAAATAGGGCGAAGCCCCACGTATTTTTTTTTTAAATTATTTCATGAAATAATTAAGAAAAAAAGGGCTTCCCTATATTGTTGTGTCCGGCCAGGTACAAATAGGCAGCTGGTGGTTGGGGGCAGCCCGTTCCTGCCTGCTGTACCTGGCTGGACACAAAAATATGGCGAAGCCCCACGTCAACATTTTTGGGAAAAATTAATTACAAAATTAATAATTTAGGGACTGCATCTTTATTAACCCCTCAATTGTCATTTAGTGTTAAAATAAAGGATTTTTTAAAAAGAAAATTGGCGTGGGATCCACCATCATTATAGTCTCTAGCGGAGGTTAAGCAGACGGCTGGGGCAGATGTTTGAAGTCTGGGAAGGGGGTAATACCCACGGAGCTTCCCAGGCTACTAATATCAGCCCCCAGCTGAATACCTAGCCTTTACTAGCTATTAGAATGGGGGACCCCCCCAAAAAATGACGTGGGGTCCCCCCTATTTTAATATGTTTATGAGTGACAGTTTTCCTGCTATATACCTGCATGTCATAAGAATTTAAATTAAAAAAAGGACAATGTTAAATTCAAATCTGTTTTTTTTTAATTTTTACCGGTGTTTGGTATGCGTTGGAAAAGGGGTAGTCTTATACGGTGAATATATCCTAAACTCTATATTTTAACAGGAAAGTAGGGGGGTCGTCTTATACACCAGGTCGTCTTATACGCCGGAATATACGGTATATAGTGTGACCAAGTTGTCAAGCACTTTCCAAGTCATGCTAAAATCGCTTGGAAAAGCGCTTGATAACCCGCATGCAGAAATGCTGCAAAGACACTTGACAAAAGCTCTACCTGGCGGGAAAAACGCATGTAAAATCCGCATGCATTTTTCCTGCCAGGGAGAAGCGGAAAAAATATGCAGCATTTCTGCATCGTGGGCACATTGCCTAAGAGAGGCAATGTCCCTCCTGGGCTCTATGATGGCCTGTCTCCCAGCAGTCAGATGGGCTCAAGGGCATATGAGACTTCTTCAGTGGGAGGTCCTGTCAGCGCAGAGGTCCTTCAACGAATGTTTAGAAAGGAAGTTCTCTCTCTCTCTAGAAGCTGTAGATTCCCTTTCATGGTGGACAGACAGGAAAAATCTGACCTCAGGCATGCAGTGGTCCAGACCAGTAGATCGGGTGATTACAACCGATGCGAGAGACTCCGGATGGGGAGGTCATCTGGCAGAGCTCTCAGTATAAGGTCACTGGGCATACCACGAGATGGGGGCATCCTCAAACTTAAAAGAACTTTGGGCAGTGGAGAAATCCCTGATAGTCTTCCTTCCTCACATTCAGGGTCACCATGTCCATGTCCGGACAACAGTAGCCTATGTAAATCACCAGGGGGGAACAAGGTCACGCTCCCTGATGGCTGTGGCAGACAGAATCCTACATCTGGCAGAGCAACACCTCCCATCCCTCAGTGCCCTTCACATAAGGGGGGTGGAAAACGTAAGGGCAGATTTTCTCAGCTTCCACACCCTAAAACAGGGGGAGTGGAGCTTGAACCTGGGGGTCTTCCAACAGATTGTCCAGTTGTGGGGACAACCAGACATAGATCTGTTCGCCACAAGAGCGAACAGGAAGGTAGACAGGTTCTGTTCCTTAAACCCAGCAGAAAATCCCCATGCTGTAGATGCCCTCCAGATTCTTTGGAAGTTCAGGAAGGCCTATGCTTTTCCCCCGTTAGTAATGGTTCCAGCAGTGGTGAGGAAGATTCGGGAGGATGACGCAAGGGTAATTCTTATAGCCCCTTTTTGGCCCAAGAGGCCTTGGTTCTCCCTGCTTCGACTAATGTCAGTTTCAGATCCCTGGGTTCTACCAGAGAGCCGGACCTTCTCATTCAGGGACCAGTATTCCACGCCCAAGCCAGAGAATTCCATCTTGCGGCGTGGAATTTGAGAGGTCACTACTAAGTAACAATGGGTTTTCACCAGGGTTAGTCTTTACCCTACTGGGTAGTAGGAAACCAATAACGACTAAAGTTTATAACCGAGTCTGGGGGAAGTTCCTAGCTTTTATAGATGCCCCGTTATCAGACAAGCCTCCAATCAAAGGAATCCTGGAGTTTCTGCAAAAGGGGCGTGACCTGAGTCTAGCCACAGGGACTCTTAAGGTTCAGGTGTCTGCCTTGGGGGCGCTTTATAATTGTAACTTGGCTGGGAACAGGTGGGTCTCTAGATTTATCAAGTCCTGTGCCAGAGCCAGACCGGTTCGGTCCCTTAGAGTTCCTTCCTGGGACCTAAATTTGGTCTTGAATGCACTTACCAGTTACCTGTTCGAGCCCCTACAGGATGTCTCTCCAAAGATCCTCACCCTTAAGACCATCCTCTTAGTGACCTTAACATCAGCCAGTAGGGTGGGTGACCTGCAGGCCCTTTCGGTTTATCCTCTGTACATGCAAATTTATGATGATAGGGTCACCTTGTGACCAGATACAGCATATCTTCCCAAAGTGTTATCTATATTCTACTGTAACCAGGAGATTGTACTACCCTCGTTTTGCAGGAATCCAAAAAACCCAGGGGAAGTTAGATTCCATAGCCTGGATGTTAGAAGATCCCTACTACAGTACATTCACATGACTAGTGTATGGAGGAAGGACCATTCCTTGTTCCTGGCCTTTCAGGGGAGTAGGAGAGGTCACGGGTGTCCAAAGGTACCATTTCTAGGTGGCTTAGGGAGGCCATTTGTTTAGCATATACGTCCACAGGAGTTCCGGCCCCGGATAATGTCATGGCTCATTCCACTAGAGCTGTATCAACCTCCTGGGCGGAGAGGGCAGACTTCTCAATCGATCAGATATGTAGAGCTGCTACTTGGTCTACACCATCCACCTACTATAAAAACTATAGGTTGGATCTGTCCTCTTCTGACCTTACCTTTGGGAAAAGGGTACTTCAGGCGGTGGTCCCTCTTTGTAACATCCCTGGCGGCGTGCTGGCATGGCTTACCATCTCCCACCATGCAAGACCGCCAACTTACCTATCAGTCCAGGCTGCACACTTTGCTCCATTACTTTCTGTTTGCATGTCTCTTGTCTGATTGCTTAGGGCGGGGGCCCTGTTACTTCCTGATTCTTAAAATTACAATGTACACAGTCCTAATGCATCCCCAGCCTATTGCTGTGAGTCACTGGATATTTAAACCCCCTCCACCCAGTAGGAGGTAGCTGAGCAACACTTTCTTTCAGTGTGTTCTGTGCAACTGATTTGCCAGGTCCTGTCCTGTATCTTGTCTGTTTCCGCCACTCTGGGGGCTGTATACCCAGGCCTGTTACCTGTATCTGTGACTTCTAGTCTGTTCCGCCACCCTGGGGGCTGTATACCCAGGCCCATTACCTGTATCTGTGACTTCTAGTCTGTTTTCACCACCCTGGGGGCTGAGATCCCAGGCTCGTTCCTGTATCTTGTTCCGGGTTCAGTTCCTGTCTGAACTGTGTCCTAGCCTGTTACCTGTTTGTCTCTATGTCCGTACCTTCCCTTTTCCTGCAGTGTCTGAACCTGCACCTAACTCCAACTCGTTGTCTCTGTACTTCTGTTTGTGAGTTTTGTGTCCCCTCGCTACTTCATTGTAAGTACCTTGTGTGTATCTGGTTCTGCTTGTCCCGTTTCCCTGCCTCCGTATCTACCTCCTGTGTACTAGCTATCTTCCTGTGTTTCCCAATCTGTTCCATGTGAACAGAGCCCTGTCCTGCCTGCCTGCACCTTCTGCTTCGCGGTTTCGCTCTGCTTGTCCACCGCACCTGCCGTTTCACTCTGCTCTGCTTGTCCACCGCACCTGTGGTTTCGTTCTGCTCTGCTTGTCCACGACACCTGCGGTTTCGTTCTGCTCTACTTGTCCACCGCACCTGCGGTTTTGCTCTGCTTGTCCACCGCACCTGCGGTTTCGCTTTGCTCTGCTTGTCCACCGCACCTGCAGTTTCGCTCTGCTTGTCCACCGCACCTGCGGTTTTTGCTCTGCTCCGCTTGACCTCCGTGCCTGCGGTTCTGCTCTGCTTGTCCTCCGCACCTGCGGCTCTGTTCCTGTATCTCAGTCTGTACTAGTCCCTATCCTACCTGCCAGTATCTGCCTGTCTGCATACCAGCCGTGCCTGCCAGTATCCGCCTGTCTGCATACCAGCCATGCCTGCCAGTACCCACCTGTCTGCATACCAGCCGTGTCTGCCAGTACCCACCTGTCTACATACCAGCCGTGTCTGCCAGTACCCACCTGTCTGCATACCAGCCGTGCCTGCCAGTACCCACCTGTCTGCATACCTGCCGTGCCTGCCCGTTCCTGCATTCCCCGGTGTGGGTCAACAGCTGTGACCGGGGTCTGACCTGGAGTAGCACCTGGGCCACCTCCCACGTTCCTCCTCAGACCACGGAGTCGATTAAGCCGCGTGTTCGCCGTGTGTTTGTGGTTGGATCTGGCGAGGCCCCTAGTCACGCCCCTCCAGGCACTCCTCGGTTCGTGGCCCAGTGGGACCACTAACCATGCTCACGCCAGTCAGTCCGGGCTTGAGCGTAACACTCTTTAGGGTGCTCATAATTCTCCAAAATTCTCTCAAGGTGTGCTGTCATGAGTGAGGGAAAAACACCAAGGTTACTTACCGGTAGCCATTTTTTCCTGAACCCGTGACCGCACCCGTAGTCCCCCCCCCCCCCCTGTTTTTTCTGTTTCTCACACCCTGGTGTGCACTGTTTGGGGTGTTATATATATATTGTAGGTGTTGGTTATATGGGAGGTCCTCTCAATGCTCTGTAAACAACTGAAGAGAGGGAGAGGTACCACCCTTTTATTTCAGACAGTTTCCTGTCCTTGATGGGGCGGATCCCTCTCTCAAGGTGTGCTGTCATGGGTTCAGGAAAAACCAGCTACCGGTAAGTAACCTTGGTGTATCTGGCAAAAAGTGAAACATAAAGTAACAGAATCCATACAATAATGTTGGTTAGCCCACCTGGTTTAGAGTCCAGCTTTTTAGTCCTATAGCAAAAGCACTCAATCCAGGAGATCTGCATACCTCCATACAGACATGTGTGAGACAAACAGGTCTCATTTTACAAAGTGAACCACACCCAGGAGTGGAGATATGGTGAGCAGCCATCTCTCCCATCTCTTCAGCTGCTCACAATCAACCTGTCATGGCCGATTAACCCCTTCTAGTCAGTCCTATATATACTAAAGCATTACTCCAGGTTTATCTCCCATCCACTAGGTGTCCTACAGACTCCTTACATACCTCCCCCTCTGCCAAAAGCCGTGGCTTGGCACCTTATTCCACTAGACACGAAATTCTCGAGAGGGCATCGGTATTATCATGTAATTCCCAGCTCTATGTTCCACATGGAAGCTTAAGTTCTGCAGGGCTAAAAACCATTGGGAAACACAAGCATTTTTCCCCTTTTCCTCCTTCATCCACCTGAGTGCGGCATATTCTGTCACCAAATTTAATTTTCGCAATAAGAGATAGGGTAGAGATAGTAGCAATGTGTTTACTGCCCACTTTATGGCCAAGCATTCCTTTTCTACAATGGAATAATTTTTCTCACATGCTGACAGTTTCCTACTCAGGTAGAGAACAGGGTGTTCCTCTCTGTGTAACTCCTGAGAAAGGACCTCTCCTAATCCAATTTCTGAGGAATCCGTTTGGAGTACAAATTCCTTCTTAAAGTCGAGGCCAACCAGAACCGGCTGCTTACACTTACACAGAACTACTTTCAGTTCTTGAAAGGCCGTCTCTACTTCTGGATTGTGTCCACTTTATTGATCAGGGGTTTGATTTTGCTTGTACCTACTACATATACAAGGTATTTGACCTCTTCTTTCCCCATGGCAATTTTTTTGGATTAATAGAGAACCTCGCCTTCGTGAGAGCATTAAACACCGCCTGGACCTTTCCCAGATGACTTCCCCAATCCGGGCTGAAGATTACGATACCATCCAGGTATGCGGCAGCGTAATTCTTATGGGGTGTGAGGATCCTGTCCCTGGCCCTCTGGAAGGTTGCCGGAGCTCCCTGCATCCCTATCGGCATCCATACATATTGGAAACATCCGTCAGGCATAGAGAAAGCTGTCTTCTCCTTGGCTTCTTGTGACATGGGGATTTGCCAATATCCCTTCTTTAGATCCTAGGTGGTTATGTACTTTGCCGGCCCAAGTCTCTCTATCAGCTCATCAACACTCGGCATCGGATATGCGTCGAACTTGGAGACTTCGTTCAGCTTCCTATAATCATTAAAGAATCTCCATTCTCCTTCAGGTTTTGGAACAAGGACAATCGGGTTAGACCACCCACTCTTAGCTTCCTCAATGACTCTGAGATTCAGCATATGCTTCACTTCCTTGGAGATTAATGCTCGGTGGGCATCTGGAATTCGGTAGGACTTCGAATTCATCTGCATGTGGGTTTCCGTCAGAATCTCGTGTTCTATGACATCTGCACACCCCGGCAAATCTGAGAACAGATCCCGGTTCTCCTGCAGCAATTCCTTACATTGCTGTTTTTGGGCCTTCAACATCATCTCGGCTATTGTGACGTCTTCAATGTCCCCTTCTGGTTTAACCAGCAAACATGGAGTTTCAATGGGGTCCATTTCTTGCCATGCCTTGATGGGTAGCGGCACGAGGGGATTTCGGAAGTGAGAGGTGAGAGAGGTTAACTGGTAGATGAGAAAGGACTTGCAATACCTTAGGATTTCCTGGTGACATCTGGGCCAATAGAACCTCCGCCTGATCCATTTTTAGGTTTTGTCGACACCCAGATGGCCACCCAAGACAAGTGAATCGGCCATGTCCAACACCCTCCGTCTATAGGGTTCTGGTACCAGCAATTGCTCCACTATTTCCTCTCTGACCTTAATAACCCGGTACAATAAATCCCTGCTCAACATGAAATGGGGAAACCTGGTGTCATCCCCTGACTCCTGTGTTATGCCGTTTATAACAGTTATTGAATGCTTCTTTTAGAGTTAGGTCCCTATGTTGGGCAGACCCAGAATTTTCTCTGGTCACCCCTATCTCAGGAATGTCTGCCTCCGGGGATACTACCTCCTCATCTCCCACCATTACACAGAAGGGAAACCCGTCAGGCTCTGGGGTTGGGGAGACTTCTTTAGGGCCAGCCTGTCTCTTACCAGGGCAATCAAGGTCTCTACCCTTCCCCCACAAGTCCCAAAACAACACAAACTCCCGGCCTATGATAACTGGGTGCAATGAATCCTGGACCATGCCGACCTCATGGGACTCAGTAGCTTGGGCTGTTTCAATGACCACTCTGGCCACCAGATAGTCTTTAGCATCCCCGTGAATGCAGCGGACGCCCACCTTCTTACCAGGGATTAATTGGAGAGGGAGTGTGGTCCTCACTAGAGTCACTAAACTCCCTGAGTCTAGTAGTCCAGACCAGAGGCGTAGCTAGGGTTTTCGTTGGGGGGGGGTGAAACTTCTGAGTGGGCCCCTTACCAGGTAACCCTGATAACAAAAATAGTGGTGCACCCTGATAGTGAATGTAGGAAAACCTCAGCAGATGACCGCGCTGTTACTGAAAATAATCTCTATACAAAGACCCGCACTGCTATTACCGCCATATGGTGACATATTGCTAGATACCAGTCCTGCAGAACATATAAGAGATCACAGCACAGTTATATATAGTACCTTACAGCTGACGTTCTTTCTGCTTTAAATTGTCCACTTTTCCCGTCTTTTCCATCTGGCCCAGACCGACACGACAACTTCTCCAGCCAGGGCTCAGAGTCTCAGGTCTGCAGAGATCACAACAAAGACACATTTGACTCCTTACATTTCAGGCACTGACCACATATATCCCCAACCTGCACAAACTTCTCATCCTGCTGATACCCCAATACTGAGCCTCTGCTGCAAAATGTGTCCCTATTACTGCACTTGCTGTGTGCCCTCTAGATGGTAAAACAAACCTCTAGAATATAGTAATGCCGTGTGCAAGGGCCCTAGAAAACAGTGCCCACATTGTGCCCCATATAAAGTAATAGTGCCCTCTGTGTGCCCCTCTGACAGTCACAATAACCTGAGTTCCCCTATAACGATAAGTGCCCACTTAACATTTAATAATGTCCTGAGTCTCCCCCATGTACAGCTCCCCTATACACAGTGTGATGCTTTCCTATACATAGTATAATGCCCCTCACTGTATAGTACCCCACACAGTATACTGACCCCTTAGTAGCCTCCAAACTGATGTCTCCAACACTGTATGATGGCCCCCACACTTTGCAAAGACCCCACATTATCTCCCACACTGTATGATGGCCCCTACACTGTGCAAGGACCCCACATTATCTCCCACACTGTATGATGGCCCCCACACTGTGCAAAGACCCCACATTATCTCCCACACTGTATGATGGCCCCAACACTGTGCAAAGACCCCACATTAAATCCCACACAGTATGATGGCCCCACACTGTGCAAAGACCCCACATTATCTTCCACACTGTATGATGGCCCCCACACTGTGCAAAGACCCCACATTATCTCCCACACTGTATGATGGCCCCCACACTGTGCAAAGACCCCACATTATCTCCCACACTGTATGATGGCCCCCACACTGTGCAAAGACCCCACATTATCTCCCACACTGTATGATGGCCCCCACACTGTGCAAAGACCCCACATTATCTCCCACACTGTATGATGGCCCCCCACACTGTGAAAAGACCCCACATTATCTCCCACACTGTATGATGTCCCCCACACTGTGAAAAGACCCCACATTATCTCCCACACTGTATGATGTCCCCCACACTATACAAAGACCCCACATTATCTCCCACACTGTATGATGGCCCCCACACTGTGCAAAGACCCCACATTATCTGCCACACTGTATGATGGCCCCCACACTGTGCAAAGACCCCACATTATCTCCCACACTGTATGATGGCCCCCACACTGTGCAAAGACCCCACATTATCTCCCACACTGTATGATGGCCCCCACACTGTGCAAAGACCTCACATTATCTCCCACATTGTATGATGGCCCGGAGCACATCGAGTCTCCCTGCTCTGCCCGGAGTGTAACTGTAGCGGCGTGATGCTCACGCCGGTACAGTTACAATAGTGTAGCTCCGGGTGGGCCCCCTCAGAGCGTGGGGCCCGGGGCGACCGCCCCCTCTGTCCCACCCCGGTAGCTACACTACTGGTCCAGACATTTGCAGACTATTCACTTTTACAGGACAAGCTTGGGGCCCCTCGCCGAGTGGACAGTCCACACTGCAAGCCGGATTTGCGTAGAATTGAACTCCGGCTTCTCATGCTACAGTCCATTTGCTTGGTGGTCAGGGGACAATGGGTAGCCACAATGGGGAAAATAAGGATTTTATACACTGCTGATTTTGCGAGTTTTCCCACATACAAAGAGTGAAGAGGTGTCATGAAAGGTGAGGTAAAGACGAAGTGTACAACAACAGGAAGAGTGGGAAGGGAGTCCAACATCTAGGGAAAGAGGGAGTGGAGACCCCTAGGCAGATCTAATATCACCCGGCCTACCCTATCATCCCTATATATGTTCCACACCTATCGCCGAGCAGGAAGCCTAATCCCTGAATATCCCTAGAGCTAGGCCCTAGGTAGGGAGGGAACAGGGTGAACACTAGTCAGGCCCCACTGTAACTAAAGACAACAAGGTAAACAAACAAAGGGGATACACTTAGCTTCAGAAGACACCAGAGAGATAACGCCAACTGTCCTCCAAGGGAAGTCCAAGAAGAAACTAGCCGACTACTAGTACTCCAGGCAAGGACAGAGTCTCTGGAGACACTGAGAGTTTTTAATTACCAAGCAAGGGTGTGTCAAGGTGGAGGTAGCTGATGGGTCTTAAAGGAAGAAAGATATCACTACACTGACAGTCATCTTGTGTTTCCTCCATTTTCTTGCGCCAACAGTTGTCGCCTTCTCACCAAGCTGCTTGACTATTGTCCTGTAGCCCATCCTAGCCTTGTGCACGTCTACAATTGTGTCCCTTGTGTCCTTAGACAGCTCTTTGGTCTTGTCCATGGTGGAGAGGTTGGAGTGTGATTGTTTGATTGTGTGGACAGGTGTCTTTTATATAGGTAACGAGTTCAAACAGGTTCAATTAATACAGGTAATGAGTGCAGAGTAGGAGGGTTTCTTAAAGAAAAACTAACAGGTGTGTGAGAGCCAGAATTCTTGCAGGTTGGTAGGTGATCAAATACCCATTTCATTCAATAAAATGCAATTTAATTATTTCAAAATCATACAATGTGATTTTCTGTTTTTTATTTTTAGATTCTGTCTCTCACAGGTGAAGTGTACTTATGATAAAAATTGTAGACCTCTCCATTCTTAGTAGGTGGGAAAACTTGAAAAATCATCAGCGTATCAAATACTTATTTTCCCCACTGTATATGACCTGGGCCGTGACATCTCCAGCAAATTACATCCCCCGATGAGACCCTCAGCATGACCTTCTCCACCCCCTTGGACCTTGGACACCCCACCCCCTTTTAGCCTGCGTCCCCTGATGGGACCCACAGTATGGAGTGGGTTGCATCTCCAAGGAACCGTCGAACGCCTGATACCTTTCAACCAGTCCGACCAAGTCATCGGCATTCCGGGGATCTCCCTGGGCAACCTAAGTCTGCATTGGGCTCAGAAGGGAATGCACTAATCGGTCCATTACAACTCTCTCTACCATCTGCACTGGGGTAGAGGACTCTGGCTGGACCAGGTACAGCAAATCAAACATTTGTGAGCGAGAGGGTTTGTCATGGTGATATGCCCAGCATTGGACCTGTTGTGTGTTGTGCCCTGACACACATCGTCACTCCCAAGCGCGCCAAAATTTCCATTTTCAATTTCGCATTTTCTTTGGCGTCCTGTAAAACTAAATCATAGTAGGCCTTTTGTGGCTCCCCCATTAAGTATGGCACCAGGGCTTCCACGCACTGCTCTGGCGGGAGTTTCTTCCTATCGGTGACCCTTTCAAAAACGGTTAAAAAGGCCTCTATGTTGTCACCCGGGATCATTTTCTGCAGGGCTCTCCTCACCGCCTTCTGGATAGAAAAATCATCAGCTGACCTTGGAGCTGGAGCTGTTGCCGTGCCACGAACCGCCTCTGTGAGTAATTCAAT
This sequence comes from Phyllobates terribilis, assembly GCF_046119375.1. NCBI lineage: Eukaryota > Metazoa > Chordata > Amphibia > Anura > Dendrobatidae > Phyllobates > Phyllobates terribilis. The sequence continues at coordinate 422,553,411 of NW_027362767.1, read as the reverse complement.
CTGCTGCTGCTGTCGGTGCTGCTGCTGCTGGATTTGTTGCTGTTGCTGCTGCTGGAGCTGTTGCATGAGCAGCTTACTTGTCTCCTCTTGTACAAGCTGTTGCTGCTTTAGCTGTTGCTGTTGTAGCTGTTGCTGCTTTAGTTGTTGCTGTTGTAGCTGTTGCTGGAGCTGCTGCAGCTGTGCTTGTATCAGGTGTTTAATCAGGTCCTCCACGCTGGCTGATGATGCTCTCTGGCTTATAGTTGCCTTCACCTATGACATGCAGTACTTCTGTAGCAGTCACACGTGTTCCCTGGGAATGCTGTCCGCACTTCTAACACCAAATGTAACAATGCTGTTCACTTGGGAGCGATCTGAGGTATCACAGGAACCGTTACTATTTAAAGGCCGGCTGGTTTATTTCAATCTACATAAACCACATCACAGGAAAACTTAAATACAACCTTTGTCTGGCACAAAGTGAAACATAAAGTAACAAGTCCATACAGTAGTGGTGGTTAGCCCACCTGGCTTAGAGTCCAGCTTCTTAACCCCTTCTAGTCCTATATGTACTAAAGCATTACTCCAGGTTTATCTCCCATCCACTAGGTGTCCTACAGCCTCCTTACAGTATGTATACAGTGACTCCACCAGCAGAATAGTGAGTGCAGCTCTGGAGTATAATACAGGATGTAACTCAGGATCAGTAATGTAATGTATGTACACAGTGACTGCACCAGCAAAATAGTGAGTGCAGCTCTGGAGTATAATACAGGATGTACCTCAGTATCAGTACAGGATTAGTAATGTAATGTATGTACACAGTGACTGCACCAGCAGAATAGAGAGTGCAGCTCTGGAGTGTAATACAGGATGTAACTCAGGATCAGTAATGTAATGTATGTACACAGTGACTGCACCAGCAGAATAGTGAGTGCAGCTCTGGAGTATAATACAGGATGTATCTCAGTATCAGTACAGGATCAGTAATGTAATGTATGTACACAGTGACTCCACCAGCAGAATAGTGAGTGCAGCTCTGGAGTATAATACAGGATGTAACTCAGGATCAGTAATGTAATGTATGTACACAGTGACTGCACCAGCAGAATAGTGAGTGCAGCTCTGGAGTATAATACAGGATGTAACTCAGGATCAGTACAGGATCAGTAATGTAATGTATGTACACAGTGACTGCACCAGCAGAATAGTGAGTGCAGCTCTGGAGTATAATACAGGATGTATCTCAGTATCAGTACAGGATCAGTAAAGGATCAGTAATGTAAGAACACAGTGACGCTACATCAAAAGTAAATTTATATTTTAATATAATATACTGTATATTGGCAATGGAACATTATATAGATGACAGCTTACAGTCCAAGCGATGGCTCATTCAAAAGAGGAAACTTTAATAATTTTCCATGCGTGTAAAAAAAAACCCCAAAAAACTGAAATTGTGCTTAAATAACTAAAATGAATACTCACTCTCAAGTCCCTTGGAAAGAAAAAACCTTTTGCAGAAAAAGGGTTTTTTTTGTACATAATTTTACTTTTGTAATCATAATTTCTGTAACTGAGGCCTTCAGATTTTATCAGAACCAAATATATCCAATGTATCAGATGACGAGAGAGTTAGAAATTAAGACGAGAACCGAGAGATGTGAGAACGAGGAACATGAAGGCTAAAAGCAGCAAAATATAGACAGCTCTGTACCTCTGGTTTTAGGAGAACTTGCAGTAGGATGGCTGAGTTTGCCTCTGGCTCCTCCATCGTCCATAGAACTTTATGAGCACCAATTGTCATTTCCTAAAAACTCAGGAAGACACCAAGTGCAATAGCGCTTTTTCCAATATACAAGGTGAAAAGGTGAGAGAATAGGTAACTGCTCACCTTTTGGTGTTGTGTAACCCACAACTGAGGAATTAAACAGGAGTAGGTGAAAAATACAAAAGTGGTGACGTGTTTCTATTATAATTTTCCTCTGATTGTTTCAAATACTGATGTAAAATACTGACCATGTGAATGTGGCCTAAGGGTGAAAATATCTTCACAGCATACAATTTTTACAGAGTGAAAAATCAGTCCTGGTGGAGAAATAAGCACATATTTCTTATAAGATTTATTCAAAATTGTAATATTTCCATGTGCACCATTGATTTAGGAAATGAACGACTACTCTTTGAAGAAAAAGTGTGCAAAAATATATATATGTACAGTTTAAACCAGAAGTTTCCATACGCTATAAAAAGACACATCTGCATTAGTGATGGGCGAGCACTAAAATGCTCGGGTGCTCGTTGTTCGAGTCGAGCAAATTGGAATATTCGGGTGCTCGACCCGAGCAACAAGCCCAATGTAAGTCTATGGGAAACTCAAGCATTTTTCTGGCGCCCCCCATCCCCCGCGGTCTGCAGAGGGCGTAAAAATTGCCCAAATCGATGGGAACAGTGCTCAAATGACATATGAACAGCATGGGGAGGACCCCTGGAAGCATTTCTGACTCCCACATCACTGCTGTCAACAACGTTGTCAGAGTATTACGCCACTTTTACAGACTCACAATAACACATACAAAAACAAAATGGATTTTCCTGGGAAATATGTTAAGGAACATCCTTTCCAGGGTAATGACTTGTATATAAGGCAAAATAAATAACCAAAAACAAAAAATACTCCTCCACACCTTGAGCTATGTTCACACGTAGCGTTTTTGATGCGTTTTTGCACTTTTGCATTGCTTTCAACCAAGACAAATGCATTCTCCAGGAAATGTCATTTTAACATTTTAAAACCTTATCTGGCCATGTGGTGTGTGACACATCATCAGACACATGCATACAGTGCTGAAAAGACATGGGAACAGCATGGGTAAGACCCCTGGAAGCATCTCTGACTTCCAGGTCACTGCCTAAAAGTGTGCCCATCATAAGTGATCCTTTGCGCATGCGAAAATGCCTCCTGCCATGCACCTGTCGTTGCAGACTTGCAACAATCACCGTCCACTTCCTTGTCCCAGTGCAGGGTTCAGTTGTCCCTACCCCATTCCTTGGAATGCAAGCGCAAGTATGCAGCCAACCACCCACCGACCCACAGGCTACAATACTATACTGCCAATTTTTTGACAGCTGCTTGCACATGAAAAGTGGCCTTTTAGGCTCATGGAGGTGGAAGCTTTTCATAACCTCATGCCGGCGGTGGCCGGGTGTCCATACTCGGACCCTAGCCACCACTGTTTCTCCCGGTGTCGCCTCCGCCTTCCACAAGCACGGGTCCCACAACATTACCCTTGCTTCTCGGCAGGTTTGGATGGGCCCACCAGAGAACCGGAGACTCCTCCGGCGGGCCCTGGCTTCTCATTCAGGAGAGTTCATAGTGCCGAGGTGAGGCCATGATGATGATAGAGGTCACCATCTGCTTAGTTTTCTGTTACTTGGAATGCAAGAGCAAGTATGCAGCCACCCACCCACAAGCCGCAACACTAAACTGCCAGATTTCTGGGCAGCTTTTTGTACTTGAAATATGGCCTTTTAAGCTTGTGGAGGCGGAAGCTTTTCACAACCTCATGCCGGCGGCGGCCGGGTGTCCATACTCAGTCCCCAGCCGCCACTATTTCTCTCGGTATCGTCTCCGCCTTCCACAAGCACGGGTCCCACAACATTACCCGTGCCCTCCCCAGTGCACTTACTGGGAAGGACCGCCTAACCACAAACACGTCCCTGGCCACAGGTGAATGTGGCCAGGGACGGTATGGAGCCAGTCCACAACTTTTTTTGCTGAGAGTTGTATATAGCTCGGTGAAAGGATTGGCATAGAGGGAAACCGTATCTACCCCGGCTGTCATTTCTCCGTCACCAGGTTCCCGCCCATTGTCACACACGACCATGCCTGGCTGTATGTTCAGCGGTGAGAGCCACAGATCAGGCTGCTGTGTTACAGCTTTTAACAACTCTGCAGCGCTGGGTGGTTTGTCAATTAAGCATTAAGCATGTTATCTTCAGCACAGCCTGTTGCTGCTTGGCCAAGGCAGTGCTGCAGTGCTGTCAGCTTGTGACTGATGTGGTCATTTCTGAGATGGAGGAGGAGGTGCATGAGCTGAACAATTTGATTACATTGAGGATAAATTGGTGACGCTGTTTTTGATACTAAAAAAAGATCCTATTGTTTTGGGGTTTTTTACGTTATTTTTTAAGACCAATGCATTCACCGAGAAATGTCATTTTAACATTTTACAACCTTATCTGGCAATGTGGTGTGTGATACATCATCAGACCTCCTGTTTTATTTATGATGGAGGGACTCTGAAAGTCATAAAGCCTATTTTTATAGGGACATCAGACGGCCCTTACTATTCTTAAAAGGCCAGCAGTCGGCCCTCGCTATTGTTAGAGAGCCAACAGCCGGCTATGCTTTGTTGTTCCCATGATTAACAAGTGGGTCTCCTATACTGCTATTGCGTATCCAGTGACTGCAAGGGCTACCAAAAATTTGGATGCAACCCAATACCCTTTTGAAGAGACATAGAGGAGGGTCTCAGTAAAAAAAATGTTCCCATTATAAAGGAGCGGGGCTCCTATAGTGGTAATGCCCATGCTGTGACTGCAAGGGCTGCCAAAATATGGGAAAAACCCCACTAAGAATTTAAAGACACACAGAGCAGGGCCACAGTAACAAGGTACGACATGTTCCCATTAGAAAGGAGAGGGGCTGCTATACAGTTATAGGGTATGCAGTGAGTCTAACGGCTGACCAATTTTAGGAAAAACCCCACTAAGAATTTAAAGACACACAGCAGGGCCACAGTAACAAGGTACAACATATTCCCATTAGAAAGGAGAGGGACTGCTATACAGTTATAGGGTGTGCAGTGAGTCCAATGGCTGACAAATTTTAGGAAACACCCCACTAAGAATTTAAAGACACTCAGAGCAGGGCCACAGTAACAAGTATGACATGTTCCCATTCGAAAGGAGAGGGTCTGCTATACAGTTATAGGGTATGCAGTGAGTCCAACGGCTGACAAATTTTAGGAAACACCCCACTAAGAAATTAAAGACACATAGAGCAGGGCCACAGTAATGACAAATTCCCATTAGAAAGGAGAGAGTCTCCCATAGTGTTGGCCTATGCAGTGAATTCAAGGGCTGCCAAAAATTTGGAGGTACTTCAATGCCCCTTGGAAGAGACGTGGAGGAGGGCCTCATAAAAAAATGTTCCCATTAGAAAGGAGCGGGCCTCCTATACTTGTAATGCCCATGCACAAGTTTATGGGCTGACAAACATTTATCCCTGGGGGGTATACATGAACATACTGTATAAAAAATGTTTTTTACGGGCATCGTAAACACCCTTTAAAAAAATTATGTGGGTGTTGCATCACTGACCACAGTCACCCTGGTGATATGGTGGTGGAGGACGAGGAGAAGGAGGAAGACAAGAGCAAATAGCCAAAATTAGAAAGCGTATACCCATGTGTGGGTGTGAAAAGGTGCATGGGAATACACCTCCCAAGAAAAGACAGTGGATTTGAGTTTATGTTACGCTGCTATCATTCGGTGGTGTTGAGATGTCTGGCCCAATCCAGCCCTTGTTCATTTTTATAAGAGTCAGCCTGTCAGCAGTTGACAGGCGGATGCGCTTATCAGTTATAATTCAACCAGCGGCATTAAAAACCCGCTCTGATAAAACACCGGCGGCAGGGCCGGCCAGGACCTCCAAGGCATAGAGAGCCAGTTCATTCCACGTATTCAGCTTGGATACCCAATAATTATAAGGCACAGCGGAATCACGGAGGACGTTGGTACGTTCGGCAAGGTACTCCCTCAGCATCTTCCCAAACTTTGCACTCCTTGTGAGAGTACCCCGCGCCTCAGGGCCTGTGCGATGGGAGGGTCTGAGAAAACTCCCAGAACTTTGACAGTGTTCCCCTGCCTCTGCTGGATTGAAGTTGTGTCTCTCTCGCCTGTGCTCCTTGGTTGTCCAACAAAGTGTGCCCTCTGCCGCCAGCGTTTTCAGTTGGGAATTTTTTTAATAGTTCCGCAACAAAGGCCTTCCGGTACTGCCCCATTTTTGTAGACCTGTCTGCCTCAGGAATAAGAGATATAAAGTTCTCCTTGTAGCGTGGGTCTAGAAGTGTCACCAACCAGTAATGACTGTCACCCAAAAGGGTCATGGGAAAGGCAGCGTAACATAAACTCAGCCATGCGTGCCAGACTACTAACAGGCAAGACTTCTGTGTCCTCACCAAGAGGATGACTGACCGTGCTCTCCTCCTCCTCTCTGTCCTCTGGCCATCCACGCTGAACAGACGGTATGATAGCTGTGCAGATAGTACCGTCTATAGTGCATGAAACTAGCTCCTGTCCTTCCTCCTCCTCCTCCTCCTCTTCCTCATTGTCACCCAATCCACGTTGGGATGAGATGAGGCTTGGCTGTGTGTAATCACCCTGTATGGTTCCTTGCTCCATCTCATCGTGCTCCGCCTGCAATGCATCCTCTTTGATTGTGGGCAGAGAGCGTTTCAGAAGACAAAGAAGCGGGATGTTGATGCTAATTATGGCGTCATCACCGCTCACCATCTTGGTGGAGTTCTCAAAGTTTTGGAGGATGGTACAGTGCAGACCAAAAGTTTGGACACACCTCATTTAAAGATTTTTCTGTATTTTCATGACTATGAAAATTGTACATTCACACTGAAGGCATCAAAACTATGAATTAACACATGTGGAATTATATACGTAACAAAAAAGTGTGAAACAACTGAAAATATGTCTTATATTCTAGGTTCTTCAGAGTAGCCACCTTTTGCTTTGATGACTGCTTTGCACACTCTTGGCATTCTCTTGATGAGCTTCAATAGGTAGTCACCGGAAATGGTTTTCACTTCACAGGTGTGCCCTGTCAGGTTTAATAAGTGGGATTTCTTGCCTTATAAATGGGGCTAGGACCATCAGTTGTGTTGTGCAGAAGTCTGGTGGATACTCAGCTGATAGTCCTACTGAATAGACTGTTAGCTGCTTTTTTCTTGCCATAATACAAGTTCTAAGTAAAGCAAAACGAGTGGCCATCATTACTTTAAGAAATGAAGGTCAGTCAGTGCAAAAAATTGGGAAAACTTTGAAAGTGTCCCCAAGTGCAGTTGCAAAAACCATCAAGCGCTACAAAGACACTGGCTCACATGAGGACAACCCCAGGAAAGGAAGACCAAGAGTCACCTCTGCTTCTGAGGATAAGTTTATCCGAGTCACCAGCCTAAGAAATCGCAGGTTAACAGCAGCTCAGATTAGAGACCAGGTCAATGCCACACAGAGTTCTAGCAGCAGACACATCTGTTCAACAACTGTTAAGAGGAGACTTTGTGCAGCAGGCCTTCATGGTAAAATAGCTGCTAGGAAACTACTGCTAAGGACAGGCAACAAGCAGAAGAGACTTGTTTGGGCTAAAGAACACAAGGAATGGACATTACACCAGTGGAAATCTGTGCTTTGGTCTGATGAGTCCAAATTTGAGATCTTTGGTTCCAACCACCGTGTCTTTGTGCGACGCAGAAAAGGTGAACGGATGGACTCTACATGCCTGGTTCCCACCATGAAGCATGGAGGAGGAGGTGTGATGGTGTGGGGGTGCTTTGCTGGTGACACTGTTGGGGATTTATTCAAAATTGAAGGCATACTGAACCAGCATGGCTACCACAGCATCTTGCAGCGGCATGCTATTCCATCCGGTTTGGATTTAGTTGGACCATCATTTATTTTTCAACAGTACAATGATCCCAAACACACCTCCAGGCTGTGTAAGGGCTATTTGACCAAGAAGGAGAGTGATGGGGTGCTACACCAGATGACCTGGCCTCCATAGTCACCAGACCTGAACCCAATCGAGATGGTTTGGGGTGAGCTGGACTGCAAAGTGAAGGCAAAAGGGCCAACAAGTGCTAAGCATCTCTGGGAACTCCTTCAAGATTGTTGGAAGACCATTTCCGGTGACTTCCTCTTGAAGCTCATCAAGAGAATGCCAAGAGTGTGCAAAGCAGTCATCAAAGCAAAAGGTGGCTACTTTGAAGAACCTAGAATATAAGACATACTTTCAGTTGTTTCACACTTTTTTGTTAAGTATATAATTCCACATGTGTTAGTTCATAGTTTTGATGCCTTCAGTGTGAATGTACAATTTTCATAGTCATGAAAATACAGAAAAATCTTTAAATGAGAAGGTGTGTCCAAACTTTTGGTCTGTACTGTATATACAGTATGTCTGACATCCATGTCCACTCCTGAGGTCTTATGTGTGGAGTCTGAACTGAATACCGATGGCCTTGTTGATGCTGGTACTCAACAACTGCCCTCTTCTGCTCACAAATCCTTCCCAACATCTGCAGTGTAGTTTTCCAACGCGTGGGGACATCACACACCAGTCTGTGAGCGGGAAGCTGCAAATGCTGCTGAAACACTGCAAGGGCGGCGGAAGCTATAGCTGACTTTCTAAAATGGGCACACAGGCGGCGTACTTTAACAAGCAGATCCGGCAGCTTCGGGTAGGATTTGAGAAACCTCTGAACCACGAGGTTAAGCACATGAGCCAGGCATGGTACGTTTGTGAGCTCGCCTCGCCTCAGAGCCGCCACCAGGTTCCGGCTATTGTCACACACAGCCATGCCTGGCTGTAGGTTCAGCGGTGTGAGCCACAGATCTGTCTGCTCTTTCAGAGCTGTCCACAACTCTTCAGCATTGTGCGTTTTTTCACCTAAGCATATTAGCTTCAGCACAGCCTGTTGCCGCTTGGCCGAGGCATTGCTGCAGTGCTTCCAGCTTGTGACTGATGTGGTCATTTCGGATATGGAGACTGAAGAGTTGGTGGAGGCTGAGGAGGATGAGGTGCAGGAGCTGTAGACCGTGTGGGCAACCCTGATTGACCTAGGACTCGCAATCCTTGGCGACGGGAAGATGTGTTCCGTCCCAAGGTCTGACTGAGTCCCGGCTTCCAATATGTTATCCCAGTGTGCCATCAGTGAGATGTACCATCCCTGCCCACAAGCACTTGTCCACGTGTCTGTGGTTAGGTGGACTTTACCGGTAACTGTGTTGTTGAGGGCACGGCTAATGTTTTGGGACACGTGCTTGTGTAATGCGGGGACGGCACACCGGGAAAAATAGTGGCGGCTGGGGACCAAGTACAAAGGGACGGCTGCCGCCATCAGGTTGCTTAATGCTTCCATCTCCACGAGCCTAAAAGGCAACATTTCGAGCGCAAGCAGTCGTGAAATGTGAGAATTTAGTAGTGTGGCCTGTGGGGCGTTGGCTGCATATTTGCGCTTGCGTTCCAAGGACTGGGGTATGGACAACTGAACGCTATGCTGGGACAAGGACATGGACATGCTTCCTGATGCTGCTACCTGAGAGCGTGTAACGACAAGTGCAGTTCAGGAGGCATCTTCGCATGCCCCATGGACAGGGGATTGGCTTGCATGCACAACAGCGGAAGAAGCAATGGTGCCACCCACAGACACTGTTCCTGGACCCTGGGGTTCGACCCACAAAGTCGGGTGCTTTGCTGCCATGTGCCTGATCATGCTGGTGGTGGTCAGGCTGGTAGTTTTGCCACCCCTGCTGATGCTGGCCTGGCAGGTGTTGCAAATGGCCTTTTTGGGGTTATCGGCTGAGTCTTTAAAAAACAACCAGACTCGGGAAGACTTAACAGTTGTACTGGCAACTTCCTTCGTGTTGGTGTTACGGGGAACGGTTGCCTGCCTTCTGTCTGCGGCCACCACACTGCTTCTTCCTGCCTGTTGGGGTGCTCTGCCTCCCTCCCCCTGTGTGCTGCTGTCCTCGCTCTGCATGTCCTCCTGCCAGGTTGGGTCAGTTACTATATCATCCACCACCTCGTTTTCCACTTCCGCACCCTGGTCCTCCTCCTGACTTTCTGGCAATTGTGTTTCATCATCGTCCACCTCTTGTGACACTTTCCCACCGTCGCCTTCGTGTGACCGTGGCTGCTCCAATATTTGGGCATCGCTACATGCGATCTCCTCTTGCCCCGCTTCAAGTGGACCAGGTGAGAGGCCCGAATCTATAAATGGAAAAGTGAACAGCTCTTCAGAGTGTCCAAGTGTGGGATCAGTTGTCTCTGGGTACTCGGCATGGTGGGAGGAAGGAGGATCAGGGTGTGGAATATGCGGTCCAGACTCACGGCTACTGAGACTTGACCATGTGGAAGACAGGGTGGTGGTGGTGGCTAAGTGACTGGAAGCATTATCCGCTATCCATTGCTCTGGGTTCAATAGTGGTGTGCTGCGGTCCCCTAGAAATTGGGACAGGAAGGTCAGGCGAGAAGATGTGGGTGTTTGTTGTAGCACAATTTCAGCTTGCCCACGGCCTTGTCCTCGGCCTCTGTATGCACCATTACCATCACGTCCAGTTCCCCGTCCCTTGCCACGTGCCTTGCCCATTTTAAATGGAGGACAGTATCTTCCACGCTCACTACAAATGACTGAGTTTGGAGCGAACTTATATGTGATCCGTGTGATGGAGAAAACAGAGTTTTAAATACCTGGCCTGTAGGTAAGTAGTTTGAACAGCAAACTGCTGTGAATTGCTTCACTGACACACTAAAGGAAATTTTTAATGGAGGCCAGAAGTGACAGTATTTTCTGACAACGTATATGTGATCCGTGTGACGGAGAAAACAGAGTTTTAAGTACCTGGCCTGTAGGTTGTAACATCCCTGGTCGCGTGCTGGCATGGCTTACCACCTCCCACCATGCAAGACCGCCATCTTACCTATCAGTCCAGGCTGCACACTCTGCTCCAGTACCTGCTGTGTCTCTTGTCTGATTGCTTAGGGCGGCGGCGCAGTTACTGTCTGATTCTTATAGTTACTGTGTGCGCACTCCTAATGCCTCCCCAGCCTATTGCTGTGAGTCACTGGATACTTAACCCCCCTCCACCCAGTAGGAGGTGCCTCAACAACACTTTCTTTCAGTGTGTTCTGTTCAACTGAGTTGCCAGGTCCTGTCCTGTGTCTTGTCTGCTACCTGTATCTGTGAATTCTAGTCTGTTCTGCCACCCTGGGGGCTGTATACCCAGGCCCGTTGCCTGTATCTGTGACTTCTAGTCTGTTTCCGCCACTTTGGGGGCTGAGTTCCCAGGCTCGTTCCTGTATCTTGTTCCTGGTTCAGTTCCTGTCTGAACTGTGTCCTAGCCCGTTACCTGTTTGTCTCTATGTCCGAACCTTCCCTTTTCCTGCAGTGTCTGAACCTGCACCTAACTCCAACTCGTTGTCTCTGTACTTCTGTTTGTGAGTTTTGTGTCCACTCGCTACTTCATTGTAAGTACCTTGTGTGTATCTGGTTCTGCTTGTCCCTTTTCCCTGCCTCCGTATCTACCTCCTGTGTTCTAACTATCTTCCTGTATTTTCCAGTCTGTTCCATGTGAACAGAGCCCTGTCCTGTCTGCCTGCACCTTCTGCTCTGTTCTGCTCTGCTTGTCCACTGAACCTGCAGTTTTGCTCTGCTCGACTTGTCCACCGAATCTGCGGTTTGGCTCTGCTCTGCTTGTCCACCGCATCTGCGGTTTCACTCTGCTCTGCTTGTCCACCACATCTGCGGTTTCGCTCTCCTCTGCTTGTCCACCGCACCTGCGGTTTCGCTCTGCTCTGCTTGTTCACTGCAACTGCGGTTTCGCTCTGCTCTGCTTGTCCACTCCACTTGCGGTTTCGCTCTGCTCTGCCCTGCTTGTCCTCCGCGCCTGCGTTTCTGCTCTGCTAGTCCACCGCACCTGCGGCTCTGTTCCTGTATCCCAGTTTGTACTGGTCCCTATCCAGCCTGCGTTCATACTTGCCAGTCTGTATACCAGCCGTGCCTGCCAGTACCCGCCTGTCTGTATACCAGCCGTGCCTGTCAGCACCCGCCTGTCTGCATACTAGCCGTGCCTGCCAGTACCCACCTGTCTGCATACCAGCTGTTCCTGCCCGTTCCTGCATTCCCCGGTGTGGGTCAACAGCTGTGACCTGGAGTAGCACCTGGTCCCTTTGCTCGGTTCCTCCCTGGTTCACGGAGTCAACTGAGCCGCCGTGCGACCTTGGTCGGACCGAGTTGATACTTAGTCACGCCCCTCCAGACACTCCTCGGTTCATGGTCCAGTGGAATCACTAACCACGCTCACGCCAGTTAGTCCGGGCGTGAGCGTAACATAGGTAAGTAGTTTGAACAGCAAATTGCTGTGAATTGCTTCACTGACACACCAAAGGAAATTTTTAATGGAGGCCAGAAATGGTAGTATTTTCTGACAAAGTATATGTGATCCGTGTGACGGAGAAAACACAGTTTTAAATAGCTGAATTTCTAGTGCTGTAATATGGAAAGGACCTGGCTTTATTCTGCAGTGTCAACAAGCAAATGGCGCAGAAAAACAGTGTTCTCTGGATTGCTTTTTAAGCAAATAATGAGGATTAAGATCCAAAGAAAAGTATTCTTGGCCCCTGAGACCTGGGCCTTTGTATAGAAATATCTAACAGCAGCAGAAGGCAGAATTGGAATGGAGCCTCTTGTGCTATATGCACTGCAGTCTGCTATATACCCTGCCTGCCTATACACCCTGCCTGCCTGATATCTCTGCAGATGGATTAGTCCTCAGAAGGACTGTTTTGTTAAGATGGATATGTGTAATGTATGGTTTTCTCCCTACACTACCTAATACACAAGCAAATCTCTCCCTGACACAGCAGCAGCACCTCTCCCTACACTGTCTGATCTGGAGTGACTGTGACGAACATGGCGGAGCCAGGTCTGATATAGACCTGATGACGCTGTGCAGCCAGCCAATCACCGTAATGCCACAACCAACATGGCTACAGCATTACAGTGAGTGGCAGGCAATCCCTGCATGTTCATTGGCTCTCTAAAGAGCGCCAAACATGCAGGGAGGGGACCGCCTGAGCAACCCGGAAATACTCGGCGAGCTCTGAGGATCTCGAGCAGTGAGATGCTCGGGTGAGCACCGAGCAGTAGCGAGCATGCTCGCTCATCACTAATCTGCATGTTTTTCTCAATATCTGACATGAAATCAGAATAAACCTTTCCCGTTTAAGGTTAATTAGGATTACCATAATGTTTAATATTTGCCAAAAGCCAGAATAATGAGAGAGAGAGAGAATGTTTTAAGGCATTTTTATTACTCACTGCAAAGTCAAAAGTTTCTATACATTTCATTAGTATTTGGTACCATTGCCCTTAAACTGAATGACTTGGGTAAAACGTTTGGGATCTCCTTCCACAAGCTTCTCACAATAGTTGGTCGGACTTTGGGCCCATTCCTCCTGACAAAACTGGTGTAACTGATCCAGGTTTGTAGGTCGTCTTGCTCGCAGCCTTTTCAGCTTTGCCCATAAATTTTCAATAAGATTGAGATCAGGGCTTTGTGATGGCCACTCCAAAACATTGACTTTGTTATTCTTAAGCCACTTTGTTACGATTTTGGCAGTATGCTTCGGGTTATTGTCCATTTGGAAGACCCGTTTCCGCCCAAGCTTTAACTTCCTGTCTGATGTCTTGAGATGTTGCTTCAGTATTGCCACATAATCTTCTTTTCTCATGATGCCTTCTATTTTGTGAAGTGCACCAGTCCCTTCTGCAGCAAAACCACCCCACAACATGATGCTGCCACCCCCGTGTTTCACAGTTGGGATGGTGTTCTTAGGTTTCCAAGCTTCTCCCTTTTTCCTCCAAATGTAACGATGGTCATTAAGCCCAAAAAGTTAAATTTTAGTTTCATCAGACCACAGGACATGTCTCCAAAAATTAAGGTCTTTGTTCCTGTGTGCATTTGCAAACATTAATCTGGCTTTTTTGTGTTTCTTTTGGAGTAATGGCTTCTTCCTGGCCGAGTGGCCTTTCAGCCAATGTTGATACAGTGCTCGTTTCACTTTGGTTATTGACACAATCTTACCAGCTTCCGCCATCATCTTCACAAGTCTTTTGTTTTTGTCCTTGGGTTGATATGCACATGTCGGACCAAAGCACATTCATCTCTGGGACACAGAACCCGTCTCCTTACTGAGCAGTATGATGGCTGGACAGTCCCATCTTGTTTGTACTTGCATATAATTGTTTGTACAGATGAACGAGGCACCTTCAGTTATCTTGAAATTGTACCCAAGGATGAGCCAGACTTGTGCAAATCCACTATTCTCTTCCTGATATTTTGGCTGATTTCTTTAGACTTTCCCATGATGCTACACAAAGAAGCAGTGTGTTTCAGGTGTGCATTAAAATACATCCACAGGTGTGTCTCTAATTAACTCAGATGTTGCCCAAAAAAAAAAATCAGAAGCTTTCAAACACATGACATCATCATATGGGCAGTCCAGAATTGTTTAAAGGCATAGTAATCTTAGTGTATGTAAATTTTTGACTTTGCAGTGAGTAATAAAAATGCCTTAAAACATTCTCTCTCTCTCTCATTATTCTGACATTTGACAAATATTAAAAATTATGGTAATTCTAATTGACCTAAAGCGGGAAAGGTTTATTCTGATTTCATGTCAGATATTGAGAAAAACATGAATGTGTCTTTTGATATAGTTTATGTAAAAGATAAACATTAAAAAAAAACATAGTTACAAAAAAAAAAAAGGAGATTGCAAGTATATAATAGAAATGTAACCTCTTTGTGACATACGAAGTAATAGTACGTCCTACTGTAGGTTGGGTGCGGGTGTAAGGAGCCAGTTGAGGAGTCAGATACCGGCTGTGTTACGTAGTCAGCATCTGCCTTGAAAAACAATGCTGTGACATCGGCTGTGCCATCGCTGTTTATTAAGTTGTCCCTCTCATAAAATTTGCAATAAAAAAGCGATCAAAACATGGTATGTACCCAAAAATGTTGTGAAAAAAAAACGTCAGCTTGCTATGCCAAAAAAGGTCCCCAAACACAAAAATAAAAAAGTGAGGTGTGTCAGAAAAGTCAGAAAATGGCGACCCCAATTTTTTTAAAATTAATGTTCAAATATTTTCATTACTTAAAAAACTATACAAGTTTGGTATCGCTGTTATCTTGACATGACCTGGAGAATTATATTACCAAGTAATTTTTACCGCAAAGTTAACATCATAAATAATAATAAAAAAAAATGGACAATTTATTTTTTAATTCTTTTCCACCCTACTTGGACTTTTCCAATACATTATATGATAGAAGGAATGGTTAAATAAAAAAAAAAAACATACAATGTGTCCTGAAAAAAAACTAGCCCCCATATGCAAAAAAAAAATGAAGTTATGGATCTTGGAAGAAGTAAATGAAAGGGACGAAGCTAAAATTGGTCATGTTGGGTAGGGGTTAAAACATTGTGGAAATGAAACACAGAAGGGTAGCAAAATCTTAAAGAAGTTGTGAAAATGCAATAAAAAAAAGCTGTAAAAATGTAGAACAAAACATAAAGTAATATAATAAAAGAGAAAAGAACAAAGCAACAAAACAAAATATTGTAAATTTGTAAAAATAAATAAAAATATAAATAAAAACGAACCTGAATGATCGCTTTTTTTTTTTTTTTTCATTGAAACTAATACAATAAACAAATGGTAATAAAAGTATAATTTTCTCACAATTTGTAGGTTAAAGTAGAGATAAGACCTATAAGAAATCACACAATGGGCCGGAGTACAGACTAGTGCACCATTAGGAAGGATGTGGTGACGCGAAGATGTGAAGATTACAGCCATAACACACATAATAATGAGTAGTGGAGGGATTCTCTGTCAATATCACCAAGTGGAACCCCCCAGAAGGAACTGCAGAGCCGGACCCCCCACATACAAAGTGTGGAAGACGGCGACCAATACAAGGACATTCGAGGTAATTATAGAGAATACGCTAGGACCATATAAATGATGGAGACGGATGAAAAAGTGGGTCTGCTTTACTTTGGAATTTTTTTTAATCTTTTTTTTTTAAATTGCTGGTGATATACAGAATAAAAAAAAAAATGAAGTGTAGTAATAAAACAAAATAACATTACTATTATAATTTTATACTTTTATATGTTACTCGTCGCTTTTTCTTTTTGTAACTTTTTTTTAAACTTTTTCGTGATAATTTTTTGTTCCCTTTATCAGAGCGCATAGTATTTTTTTTTTTTTTTTAACTTTTTTGTAACTATTAGTTTTAAAGATTTGATATGTTTTTTTTATTATTATTTTTTACTTTTTTGTAATTATTAGTTTTAAAGATCTGATATGTTTTTTTTTTCTTATTATTTTTTACTTTTTTTGTAACTTTTTTGGTTATAAATTCTCGATGCCTTTTTATTACAACGCATATAATTTGTACTTTTTTTTGTAAATTTTGGTTCTAAATTTTTCTTTCCTCTACTAGAGCGCAAATAATTAATATTATTATTTTTTTTTACAAATAAATGAAAAATTGAATTAGTGCTACACCAAAAGGTGGCCCCATATTCACCATATCAACCATTGCAATTGGACCCCCCCCATGCTTCTTCCAAACCAAAGTGAGATCACTACAGAACCTCATGATAATCTTAGGGACCCATAGTATTTTCTATATGAACGTTACAGTGCCATCCTCTTTGTCCCAATGTGAAATTAGCAAGACACATTTTTGTGAGATATTACAGATAAAATCACTAAAGACAATAACTACCTCCTTATAAGATATATGAAATAAGGTGACAATGAGGAGGTCGAATCGAGCGTTTTAGTTGCATTTTTTTCATATATATTTTGTATTAGGATATCGATTTGCACTTTTATTTCTCATTATATCCTTTCTTATTTCCACTAGTGGATTATATGTGTACTTGCTAATAAAAAATACCTTTAAAGTTACATTTTTACTTTTTTTTTATATATATAATGTTCACAAAATATTAGCTGTTTGACTAAAGGATATCAAAAGTTTTTGTAGCACCAAAGAATTGGACATAAAAAATAAAATATAAGAGAAATAATAAAAAAAAATGTAAAAGTAACATAAATTCTAACTGTACAGTTTGGAATAATCAAAATGTTTATAAATTTACCAAAAAATTAAAAGAAGGAACGACATTAAGGTATTAACAACAAGAATTGGGGGTTTTGTAATTTTATATAAATCTATATATCAATACATGTTTCGTAATAGTATTCAATCAAAGACCCTGATGAAGCTCCCAGTACAGGGTCGAAACGCATTGATATTGTATAGTACTGTGGATTAAAGTATGACTCTTGGCAATAAGAATTTCTTTCCAAAATATCAAGCCAACAAGGTCTGGCATTGGGGTATTCAATATGGGTTCTCCCTGAGATATTTATCGTGTCTGAATTTTTCATTTGCCATCTCCAAACATTTTGACTAAGTTTTTTCCTAAATATTTTTTATTGGTTTTATTTTTCTTCTTCCCTCCATAGTATTGATGAAATGTTTCGCTCCAGCTTTGCACTTCTCTGGATCTTCTGTTTGAAAGGTTTGCATCTGTTTCCTAATTTCGAATATTGAATAAAAAAGTCAACTTTTTAGTTAAATGACATCGAGACACAAATATTTATAAAGAAAAATACAAAAAAATATACAAACCAACAAAATACTCAGTGAAGAGGAATTGTAATATATTTGGTTAATATGCCATAGAACAGGAAGCACACGAGTAATGGGTCAAAGACATCGGTTTTCGCTGGTCAGGTCTTCCTTGGTCATCATTTGGGTCAATAATTCTATATGTATACTCCAGGTTTTCGATTTTCCAACAAATAAAGGTGACCATGCCGAATATTTTTAGAAAATAATAATAGAAATGTTATATATAAACATCCTAAAAACAAGTAATACAATTCTTTGTGTTTCAATATTTTTGTCATTTTTTAAAATAATTTCTGAAAGGACAAGAGCAATATTATTTAGTTATACATATTCAGTCATAACATTTAAACCCCTGACAGGTGAAGTGACTAACGCTGATTATCTCTTGAATCTTTTGAAATTGGAATTTGCCAAATTTGTAGAATTTTTCCCAACCATTTGATTTGCAGATAATCGATTTGCCACAAATCGAAATACTGGAAAGTCTCTAATTGCCCATAAAAAAATGTGTGTAACACTCTGAGGTCTCCTAGGACTTTATTGAACCCTTTTCTAGCTCTTTAATGCAAACACAGCCTTAGTAATGTCAAAGTGACCTCCACATGTCTGGCTGTGGGAAATCGGATGGAAACTGGTGGTAATCAGCAGCCTGATTAACAAGAGAGTGCACAAACAGACTTTAGTGCTTTTTAAAATGTAAAAAGGGTACAAAAATTATCCCTTTTTTGGGGCAGATGACTGCTGTGCCGAAGTTTATATACCTTAGATTCATATGGAAGAAGCTGTGACTTTTTGGCAAGCGGTGGTCCAAAAATTATCCTTGTTTGGGGAATAGCAACAGGTTTGTTGTTTGTGAAATGAAGAAGCATTGACTATTTAACAAGCCTTCCAAAATTATCCCTATTTTGGGAGCAGCAACAGGTTATGGTTTGGGAAATAAAGACGCCATGGCTTTTTAAAAAGCAGCGCCAAAATGACCCCCTTTTTGGGAGCAGATTTACACTGTACAGGGTAGGATTCCAAGCAGCAGCACAGTATAGAAAACATTGGACAGGCAAGAGATATGGCTGTCTTAACAACAGTGGCAGCGGCAGCAACTGCACAATATATAGGGCCAGCTCAGGTAGCAAAGCATAGATACAACAGGATGGACAGACAGATGCGTAGTTGGGCAAGTGGCATCATCAATGTCAGCAGCAGTACAGTGTAGAACACAATGGACAGGCAGTCAGATGCTACTGTTTATGTAATCATTAGTATTAGCTGCAGGTGAATGAAAGTCGGCACTGATTCATTTTGAAAAATGTAAGGTTTTACACACTTGCGGAGGATAACTTGGTCTTCGACGGGACAAGGCCACCGGTTGTGCTGAACACCATCTCTGGAAGCACACTGGAGGCTGTACATGATAGTACTGGACTAGTGGCAAGAACTGGCCCAATTTGTTAACCCACAAGTCAATGGGATGGAGGCTCACAGTATCTGCTGGGGAAAGAATGCAGTCACTGTTCAGTCGGTGAGTCGCTGTTAGTAGAAGTGCATCAGGTTATGGCAGAAGCAGATAAAACATCTGGTCCATCCTGTCACATATATTGTAATCGCTGCTGCCTCAGCTAATTATTGTAGCTGTAGTGCTGGCAAAGGTGAGAGAGCGTTAGCTCTGCAGGTAGTGGTCAGACTTATGGTTGGACGAAAAGCTTTGCTAAGCTGGAACACAACTTTTCCTGTTAATGCTCCAATTTTGACTCCCTTTCAGAGGGCAGAAACAATTCACCCATTTTGTTTTTATGATGAGGGTCTAAAAGCATGGCTATCCAATAGTCAACTCTTTGCCTGATGCTAATGATACACCTGTCAGCTCACAGGCAGACATGCATGCAGCTTACCATGCTCGCCAGCACGACCAAGGGCTAGGTTGGTTCACCTTTCGCACCTTGATACAACGATTGGTGCTCACGGCCATGGTTGACAAATGTATTTCACACTGACTGTCAGTCTCGTCCCCTGCCTGTGTCTGGGATACTTCGATGTTTCCCTCCAGATCCACCTGCTGCTGCTTCTCCTTTTGCTCCACATCCTGTTGCATGTAACATTGACCTTGAGGGTCCCTAACTGCCTCTGGTTGTTGATAAACATGTAGAAGTTGTTGTTCTTCTGCCACATGAGCCTTCTTGGCTGATGCAATCTTTTGCTTTATGTAAAAAAGAGTGGCAAGCATCTTTTTAGCGGCTCACGCAAATTGAACCACTAACTGTAGTAATTTGCCAGGTCTAGCAGATTTCCTAAGATTGTACACAATTGTGATTTGCATCAAATCAATTTACTGATTTATATTCATGACAATGGCACCTGTTAGGGGTGGGATATATTAAGCAGCATTTGAATGGTGAGTTCTAGAAGTTGATTTGTTAGAAAGGGAAAAATAAAGGGGGAAGCATAAGAATCTGAGCAATTGTGATGGCGAGATGACTGGGAAGGGCTTACAAAAAAATAAATAAATCTGGATTTCACTACTCCAGGGGGTTCTAGATGTGGCTCACAACCTTCTCTCAGAGCTGAGTGTGTCCCTCAAGGTAAGAAATGTTGGGGATCACTGAGTAGGAAACAAAAATCTGGCCATGCTTGCATTTTTGGAAAGGATTTGGTGGGTGCATTCTAGCAAACGGATCATCTTGGGTAGGTGGCTAGCGGTTATAGAAGCATAGTCACCAAAATTTTGTGCTGGTAACTTAGAGACAGTTTAATCTCACCCTCTTTAATACTTACACACAACAGCCCATTTGTCGGTGTCGATTGTATAAATCTTATCCTTTTGGTCCAAGATGCAACAAATTTGCCATGATTGTTTCTGAAAAAATGTGACAGTCCTGGCAAATTTGTGAAAACTGTCATATATGTAGAAGCGCAGTGGGAGGACAGAGAGGCCACTATTGGTGAGCAGGGGCTTGGTGACTATAGCAGAATTGGAGGCTGATGATCATAACATTGCCTTTAACAATACTAGTGTCCTTTCCTGTGGCTCAGGGAGCTGCAACTGTTACCTCTGCACTCTCCAGCTACACATTTACATTTTTGGGGTATTCTACAGCTACACTTTTACATTTTTTGGGTTCTCTCCGGCTACACTTTTTGGGTTCTATCTAGCTACACTTTTTCACTTTTTGGATACTCTCCAGCTACACTTTTTAGGTTCTCTCCAGCTATGCTTTTACACTTTTTTGGTACTCAACAGTTAGTTACACCTTTTGTGTTCTCTGCAGCTACGCTTTCACACTTTTTGGGTACTCTCCAGCTACACTTTTACACTTTTGGGTACTCTCCAGCTATGCTTTTACACTTTTGGGTACTCCCCAGCTATACTTGTACACTTTTTGGGTACTCTCCATTTACGCTTTTACACTTTTTGTTATTCTCCATCTACGCTTCACACTTTTGGGGTATTTTCCAGCAATGCTTTTTGGATACTCTCCAGCTAGGTTTTTACACTTTTGGGTACTCTCTAGCTATGCTTTTATACTTTTTTGGGTACTCTCTAGCTGCACTTTTTGGGTACTCTACAGCTACGCTTTTACACGTTTGGGTATTCTCTAGCTACGCTTTTACACTTTTGGGTACTATCCAGCTATACTTTTACACTCTTTGGGTACTCTCCAGCTAAGCTTTTTGGGTTCTCTCCAGCTACGCTTTTACACTTTTTGAGTACTCTACAGCTACACCTTTTGGGTTCTCTCCAGCTACGCTTTTACACTTTTTGGGTTCTATCCAGCTATGCTTTTACACTTTTCGGTATTCTCCAGCTACGCTTTTACACTTTTTGTGTACTATCCAGCTATGTTTTTACATTTTTTGGGTTGTCTCCAGCTATACTTTTTGGGTTCTCTCCAGCTACGATTTTACACTTTTTTTTAGTACTCTACAGTTACACTTTTTGGTTTCTCTCCAGCTACTCTTTTACACTTTTTGGGTTCTCTCCAGCTACGCTTCTACACTTTTTGGGTATTCTAGAGCTATGCTTTTACACTTTTTGGGAGCTCTCTAGCTGCATTTTTTGGGTACTCTGCAGCTACGCTTTTTACACTTTTTGAGTACTCTCCAGCTATACATTTACACTTTTTGGGTACTCTCCAGCTACGCTTTTTACACTTTTTGAGTACTCTCCAGCTATACATTTACACTTTTTGGGTACTCTCCAGCTACGCTTTTTACACTTTTTGAGTACTCTCCAGCTACACATTTACACTTTTTGGGTACTCTCCAGCTACGCTTTTACATTTTTTGGATGAAGGGACATGCAGACCTGAGTGTCCTTTTTTATGGGCCTCTCTATGATACATAAGGTTATGATTAGACTCAAAGCAAACATAGTGTTCCCTCGAAATTCACAACTTGTTTGCTGCCTTTATACCAAGATTGTGATCTCCCTTTTTATAAATATCCGCCCATAATCTTTTCCTGACCTGACTTATCCACAACCGTCTAACATGGACCTGTCTGGCCTTGTCTCTTGCGTAAACCTGCATTCTCCAAATGGCGAGCGCTCACAACAACTACAAGGTAATGTCAGATTGGACTTCAGCCAAACTAAATCTGATAGGCGACATTCCTCAGAAATCTGCTCTGCATCAGACCGTACAAATTGATGATGTGTGACATGTTGTCATCTATCCTCTTTGCACGGTTTAAAGGGCTTCTACAGAACTAGAAAAACATTGCAGCTTTCTTCCAGAGACAGCGCCATACCTGTCCTGAGGTTGTGTCTGGTATTTCAGCTCCGCTCCATTGAAATGAATTGTCTGAGCTGCAACGCTGCATATAACCTATTGACCGTTGTGGCGCTGTTTTTGGATGAAGAAAGTGTCTAAATTCTATTTTTGTCTTTCTTCCTGCCTCTCCCAAAAGAACGAAAAAATTGATATACTATAATATAATTGATAAGTCATTTATTCATTTTTGCTCCAAATATGAAGGAGCGAACCGGATGCTGGACCACGACAGCGCCGATTTTTATTTTTTTGCTCAACTCTACCAAAAACAATGGCTATGTAGAGGAAAAGATATAAAAAAGTTTTGGCTTTTGAAAAGATTAAATAAAATTGCTTGGTTCTGAAGATCCAAAAGGTGTTGCGCAGTAGTTTGATATTAAAAACATCTTTGGTCCGTTGGGAGTCCAACACCTGGCACCCCACCTATCAGTGTTACCAACTCTGGTGGTGGCCGGATGTGCACAGTGTATAACATGGCAGTAACACAGACATGTCCGCTGAGTAGTGGTCGGTGTCGGGTCCCTAAAAAAATGTTTTTGTAAATTTTGTTGTAAAAATTAGAAATCGCTGGTCAACTTTTAACCCTTATAGCTCCCTAACAAAAAAAAATGTTGTTCCAAAATTGTGCTGATGTAAAGTAGACATGTGGGAAATGTTATTTATTAACTATTTTGTGTGACGTATGTCTCTGATTTAAGGGCATGAAAATTCAAAGTTTGAAAATTGCAAAATTTTCAAAATTTTTGCCAAATTTTTTATTTTTTCACAAATAAACGCAAGTGATATCGAAGAAATTTTACCACTATCATGAAGTACAATATGTCACGAAAAAACATTCTCAGAATCAGGGGGATCCGTTGAAGCGTTCCAGAGTAATTACTTCACAAAGTGACAGTGGTCAGAATTGAAAAAATTGGCCTGGTCACGAAGGCAAAAACAGGCTGTGACTCGAAGTGGTTAAAGACTATTGTGACCAAAGGGATCCAACCTCCATTGGTCTTGAGAATGAGGGGCTGCTACGCCGCCACCAAAATGGGAGCTATGAAAGTAGTGAATTCGAGTCATGTTAGCGGTATGAACAGTGGTTATATGTATGACCAGTATATATCCGCATAGATAACTACAGAGAAGATGAAAATCTCGACATCCTGTGGCTAGTAATGGATGGATAAAAGTAGAGTGTGACCACATAGGTGATGGCCGGTCAAGTGTTTCCTGCTCGCACTGATGTTTTAGCTTCTAAATACAGCATATGCTGTTATATCAGGGCCAATGCAACCGGGCCCCCAATATTACATATCTTTAATAGTATTGGTCTTCTCATATGGGCCTTTTGGGTCTCACCCTAGGATCCTCAACCTCTTCACTCACTCTCGTTACGCCCCTGTCCTGGGCTTGGGTTGCATGGACTTACCAACTTTTCAGAAGGGCCATCAGGGAGATTTTGGGTCTTTCTGATCTCCCCAGGGACACCAGCCCAATATACGGCATTTGCTATAATTTATCTCAAAAATAGCAAATGTTTATAATTTACAGAGGGTCATGGAGCAGTTGGCAGATCTTTTGGGTGCAGTCATAGCCTCCGAGAACATCCCGGTAGGCAGGTTTCAGAGTCTTCATCAGTGGCTTAAGCACATTCAGTGGTCACGGTAGAGGAGTGAAGGAGGTAGGAATTTGGTGTGGTATAGACTTGATTGGGCAGGACCTAAAAAGGGACCACAAGGGATAATTTTTGGGAGGTGCCTAAAAACTACCCAAATTTTGCAAGTGTGTAAATATGACCTTTTGGACCTCAAAATGACAACACATAAAAACCTTCTAAAAACATATGCAGATACCAGACCACCCATTTGCAGACTCCAAACTACTCCTTTGCCAATCTCTCCCTATCCCTGCACTCCGTAGATGTGAGCAGAAAAAGTCAGGTGACAGGCTACAACCAATTGGTGTGAAGATGCAGAGCTTCCACGGACTGGGCTATGTGTCTGCCATTTTCTACGTCCGAGAGATCTCCCCTATTTTATTTTTTTTTTAGTCTCCTGTACCTTTGGGGAGAGTTGACATATATGGGGTAACAATGGGTCTGAACCTTTACTATGGGACCCTTAAAGAGAGGGGTTAGTGCCATTCCTTTTGCTTTTGGGTTGAAATATCCTGTCAAGACTCCCTCCAAAGAAACAAATGGGTGTGGTATCAGCCCATGGGTCATAGGAAGGTGATAAAAAATGTATTTATGTTTGGGGATTAGTATTTAAATGACCATCGTTATTAGTTGATGCAAAAAGTAAAAATCAAGCCAAATAGAAAAAAATTGTATGAAAAATGAAAGGAAATCCGCAAATGTGTAACTACTAGAGAGCTCAGGGCCGAGCTGTGGTTAGGCAGCGTTGCTGTAGACGTTGCTTTGTGGTCCTGGCCTCGGACTACTGCTCTGCAAAGGTGTGAAACTGTGTAGAGAGCAGAGAACAGGAAAGCAACAGCGGTGCACAGCAGGGGAGATACAAGTAACCACAAACCTGTCAACAAGGAGCTGTATTACGAATTATAATGTGACATTTAGAGGGGAATTCTGGTTTTGGAAAACCCCATATTGAAATACCCAATTAGAGACTTTGGAGATAAGGAGACCCCGGCGAGGAGACTGGCTGCAGAGAGTGTACCTCACTCTGGATGACCCATTGCATCCATCCATTACATGGACAGCCCATTGATTTAAATACTAGATATGTAATACTTTATTTGCCCTGCGGAGGTGCTGCTGGGGAATTGATTACTTACTTCCCACAGATTACTGCTTACTTTTTTTTTTGGGGGGGGGGGCGGGGTGAGTCCAAGCAACCAGATACCTGTTGATTAGCTTATTTTTGGGGGACCTTTCTAACAAAAAGGCTTGTCCAAAACAGGAACCCTCTCTAAGAGCAGGTCTCCAATCACGATCTATTAGGATGCAACATTTACACTTTATGGCTTTGATGTAAAATACAGTAATATTTTATCTGATTATTAAAGCTTCTACTGTTAGTAGTAGAGTTGGTGTGAATTGATTCTCATGACCCGGTCCATCAGCCATGTCAGTAATCTCTGGGGAGCCATAAAAAAACTTTAAATGGGGCTCGTTACCGACCTATAATCTCGACTTTTCTTGGTAATCCAACTATTTGGATTAATTTCTCACTTGTTTCATCCTCCATCATCAACGAATATCACTGACTACCAAGTTACTTGTGCCCCCTGTATTTACTGGGCCCCATAAGCCTACTACCTACTATATGGGAGGGGGTTAGTGTAAGAATGGCTGTTAGCTACTCCATAGGGAATGTCTGTGATCTAAAATGGGCACATCTGGACATAGTAGTACGCTATCTACTACTGGCGTTGAGTGAAAAATTAGAGACATGTAGACCCCACTGTCAGGAATGAAACCCCAGTTTTGGGCATATTTTTGCTAAACTTCACCTTTTTTTGTGGACAATTGTCAAGTATATACTAGGGAGTATGGAAGTGTCCAAGCCTCAGGAGCTCCTGACCTCATATACGTGCAGGTGGTCTGGTCTTGTGGTGCATGTACCGTCCCTGTTTCACGGATATGTGAAACGAGCCATAAAGAAGACTGGTGAAGAAAGTACTAGAAAAATAGAAAGCTAGTGGTTGACCGAGTGACTAAGGACAGTGCTCCATAAACCTTCAATATGGCTGACCATGGTTGCAACTTCCAGTTGTCGGTAGAAGAAACAGCTCTGGAGCACAAACTGCTGCTCCAAGTAGAATGAATAGCAGGCAATAAGCGCCCATACACATTAGACTGTTGTCCAAATCCATCGGTATTGGCCAACAGTCTAATGTGTATGGAGATCTCCCAACTCTCCCCGACTGATGACGTCAAGGAGGACAAGGATCCAGCCTATTACATCTCAGCATTTTTTTCTGCGAGAGATACAAAAGGAGCTTGGCCATCGGGTTTGTGTTCCTGGGCATGGGGAAGAGACGGGAGAGGTAGCCAATCATTCAGCCGCCATCTAATGTGTATGGTGGCCTTCTCCGGGTTCCCCAGTGAAGACAAGTTATCATCTATCTGAGGAATAGGTAATAACTTGCTGATTGGTTTGGATCTGACTGCTGGGACTCACAACGATTGGCGAAATGGAGAATTTTTGTGCGTTTCAAAATGGATGTTCCACCGCCGCTCCATTCATTCTCTTTGGGGTCGCTGAGTGCCATCCTCGTTTATTTCCAGCAGCCCCATGGAAAATGAATGGAGTCGCTGTTGGGCGACCAACCTGCTGCTCCATTTTGATCGTTGCAGGTCCCATCGGTCAGAACCCCTCCGATCCAGACAGCCCCGTTAAGAGACGGGTAACACTATGTACACATTACATGCATTTAACCTAGACTATATCCTGTATATATCACATGCATACAGTACCAGACCCTATGCGTATGGAGTATTTTGAGTATTTTGCCCGCCCTCCCCCTCTCGGCTTTGGATGGATTTTTATAGTCATGAGACTCGAGGTCTGTTCTTTGAGTTATACTAAATTAGCAACAACATGAAATAAATATTTGGCTGCAACGAAGCAATTCTCCACGGTGAATATTTAGAACAATAAAGTAGAAAAAAAGTTTCCCATGTCGGGGGTGGGGTTCAGTTTGGGATTTGCCAGTCTAGATCTTATCGAGGAGGTGTCGGCCAGGCTTGTGCACTCAGCAAGGCATTGTATGCTGATACCTCAGGGATTAGCGCGAACGCCGCACAAAATAAACATGAAGCAAAAGCAGAGGAGACCTAGAAACTAAACACAACAGTGCCCTTTTCCCCTAGAATTCCACATTAGGACCCCGCAATCCGGTTAAGAGATTCCCTTATCCTGTTATATTGCTTTTTTTCAGCATATTTTGCCAGTCTAGTGAAAAAATGGGCAAGCGATCTCCCGAGTCAGAATTGTGGTCCTGGTAGTTGCCGCAACTCTTCTCGGTGTATCCCTAAGTGGGGGACAAGAAGGAGCACAGGAAAAGAAGTCTTATTGCTTTTAACTTCCCTTAAAGGAATTGTCCAGTGAAAACAGGTTAGCGCTTATCCGTAGAATAGATGATAACTTACTGATCGGTGGGGGTCCGACCGATGGGATCCGTACCGATCGGCAGAACGGAATGGAGCAGTGAACGAGCTGGACCGCCGCTCCGTTCAGTCTTTAAGGGGCTGTGCCGAGCACTGCGCTCTTTTTTTTTTCCCTGCAGCCCCAGACAATCCCTTTAAAGGGTTATTCCGGTAAGACATTATCACCTATTTACAGGATAGGTGATAACGTCTAGATTGGTGCCAGTGACCCCCTACGAATACCAGAATGGAGAGGTAGTAGTGCACATACTACACCGCCGCTAAATGCTCTCTCTATGGCACTGCCGGAAATGGCCAAGTACAGCCCTCAATGTCTATTAGCGGGGGTCTCGGTGATCACATGAAGTTTGGTGGGTAGGTGATAACTTCTTCTCACTGGAATACCCCTTTTAACTCCATCCAAGACCATAGTTGGAGCACACTGACTTACTACTATGTCGAAAGCCCAGGAGGAAGGATGGCGAAACACAACCTCATTCCCTCTGCTATTGATTCTGTGCCAAATTCTGGACAATTGGTATTTTTTTTGGACTTCTGGATGCTGGACTAACATACCTTTCATGTTTTTGAGATGTAAGATCCGCACAGGTCACTAAAAACATTCTAACCTTGGCCAACATTGACCACAAAACCACTCCCCCCCCATAAAAAATGGTTCACTCTCATGTATGTAGGCAAACGCCAGATGAGCTTTCACACGGGTGTTTTTGAGTAATGGCTTATGTTGTGCTCCCGTCCATACAAGTCAATATTAACACAATTATTATGTCCTCTCGAGGTTCCAAAAAGTTACTTTCCAAGACCAGAAACCCCCGTGTGGTGCTGATCCTGAGCGTTTACCCTTTGGCACCGGATTTTTGTTGGCAGGTCCCAGTGGATCTGCTGACAGTTTGGTATTTTGGGGACCTCTTTATGGTCACAGGAAGGAAGAATCCTTTATTCTCTTGGTGTTTAAAGGGGTTGTCTACCTTTGGTGACAATTTTTGTTTACAACTCGCATTGATTTTTTTTTTTGCTAAATATCATTTTTGTAATTGGGTTTCAGTAAAAATTTTGCACCGCTTTTCTTCTATAGCCTCTGTGTTGCTCTGTTTATTGCTGGCTGCTGAATGGGCTAACTGAGAATCTGTCAGTGACCTCATTCTGATCATTTTTTATCACTTATTCTGAGCTTCTCTCGGCTGATTTATGACCGCAGACTCCATGAAAGTTGCTAGCGTAGGGAAACAAAGAGCCTGTTAAAGCCAAAGGGTGCAAAATGTTTAATGAAATCCAAGTGGAGAAATTATTTTTTAGCCCCAAAGCATTTGGACTCCTAAACTGCGCAATAAATTGACTCTTCTTGGCCCCAATGGCACCACATTAGTGCAAAAAATTAGTGACAAAGTACTATGGCTTTATTTATGTAAATCATGACACAGTGCCTGCACTGGTAAATTAAATAAAGCATAAGATTCCCATTAAAGGAATAATACAAATGATTTCCACTAGATGGCGATGACCTGCTTTATACTTCTGTAAACATTACCAAAGTAATCTAATCCAGGACTTAAAGATGACCTGTCAATTGCAATAAATATGTATTTTTTTGCCTGGTGTAAATGCCGCTGTTCTCCTGAATCCGGCGATGTTTTCCTTTTGTTCCTGCGCCTCTCCGTTCCTGAGATATGGTCGCCTCTTCCCTGTGTATAAATCTAGTCTTGCTATCAAAGGGGCGTGACTCTCAGAGGAACACACCCACTTGACTAACACGACTAGATTTATACAGAGGGAAGAAGAGGCCATATCTCAGGAATAGAGAGGCGCAGGAACAAAAGAAAAACATCGCCGGATTCAGGAGAACAGCGGCATTTACACCAGGCAAATTTTATTTTACATATTTGGTATACATTTTTTTTTTATATGTTACAAGTGTGGCCGATTTCCCAGAGCTTATTTTTCGATTATGACACAGGTCGTATCTCAGCGTCATCTGTTGCAATCTGCCATTTAATTTCCTCTCTCTTCCCCTCCGCAGTCGCCTCTTGTTCCAAGGTCATTCAGCATCCAAAATCCTTAAGTGTCCAGGAGGGAGACCTCACAACGATCAACTGCACATTTAACCACGGGGCCGAGCGTCTAGCAGCTTCTGCCGAATTCTACCGAATGCCGGACGAATCGAACCCCATGAACCGTTCCACGGACGGACGCATTACTTTCACCTCCACTGACAGCGCTCTCGTCATGACCATCCGCAGGGCCAGCGTTTGTGACTCGGGATTATACGTCTGCAAGGTGAAGTTCTTTTACGGTGAGGCCCATAGGGCTGATGGAACCACCTTACATGTCATCGGTGAGTTGACTTCAATGGTCATAGCACATTTGGGGCAAGAAAGTGCAGGATATAGTTTGACATCCGCCGATCTCGGTTTGCCGCCATGTTGCCAGGCCTGACTCTCCCAGCTGCTGCGTTTACCAACTTTCTTTTATTAATGTCTTTTTTTTATTACAGAATATAATGGAACTGAAAAAATATCTTACAAAGCACAAAAGATTGTGGAATTGATCCGTATTAGCCTCCTGGCGGTGCTCATCATCCTTACCTTCATATTACTTTGCAAATTTTGGTAAATTCATCTGATATAATAAGAAGAGAAGATTATAGATTAAAGGATATGGCTAGAGTTGAGCAATGCCATGACTGCCATCCCGGAGACTAGTAAATGCCAGAGGCACCCAAGATACCGACTGCCGTAGCGAAGACTGCCCTGGTCCGGCTGCAAGGGAGGACAAGACTGGATGCTGGACCGGGCGGCGCAAATT
Organism: Phyllobates terribilis; assembly: GCF_046119375.1. NCBI lineage: Eukaryota > Metazoa > Chordata > Amphibia > Anura > Dendrobatidae > Phyllobates > Phyllobates terribilis. The sequence continues at coordinate 422,523,174 of NW_027362767.1, read as the reverse complement.
ATTTTGCTGAACTCAAAAGTAAAAGAAAAAAAAATTGCAAACAATGGACTCTAGTAGATGATACTTTTCCAATTCACATACAGGTGCTTCTCACAAAATTAGAATATCATCAAAAAGTTAATTTAGTTCAGTTCTTCAATACAAAGAGTGAACCTCATATATTATATAGAGTCATTACAGAGTGATCTATTATATAGAGCCATTACACACAGAGTGATCTATTTCATGTGTTTATTTCTGTTAATGTTGATGATTATGGCTTACAGCCAATGAAAACACAAAAGTCATTATCTCAATTAATTAGAATACTTTATAACAACAGCTTGAAAAATGTTTTTAAAATGCGAAATGTTATCCTGCTGAAATGTCTGTTCAGTAAATGCCCTCAATACTTGGTCGGGGCTCCTTTTACATCAATTACTGCATCAATGCGGCAATGTGGCATGGAGGCGATCAGCCTGTGACACTGCTGAGGGGTTATGGAAGCCCAGGTGGCTTTGATAGAAGCCTTCAGCTCGTCTGCATTGTTGGGTCTGGTGTCTCTCATTTTCCTCTTGACAATACCCCATAGATTCTCTATAATAGATTCTCTATGGGGTTAAGGTCAGGCGAGTTTGCTGCCAATCAAGCACAGTGATACTGTTGTGTGTAAACCAGGTACCAGACCTCAAGCAGCTTGGATTGTGGCCTCTCCACTCTTCCTCCAGACTCTGGGACCTTGTGGAGTGTGTCAATGACTGCCTTCTGGACATCTGTCAAGTCAGCAGTCTTCCCCATGATTGTGGAGCCTACTGAAACAGACAAAGGGACCTTTTTAAATGCTTAGGAAGTCTATGCAGGTGTTTTTTTTGTTAATTTTTTAATTTACTGAGATAATGACTTTTGAGTTTTCATTGGCTGTAAGCCATCATTATCATCAACATTAACAGAAATAAACACTTGAAATAGATCACTCTGTGTGTAATGACTCTGTATAATATATGACTTTCACTTTTTGTATTGAAGAACTAAAATAATTTAACTTTTTGATGATATTTTAATTTTGTGAGAGGCACCTATATATAGGGTCTGGAGAGGATGAAAAACTAAGGCCAAGTTTGCAAAACAAAAAAACAAACAAAAAAAAAAAAAAAGTGAAAAAAAAAATCCTCGATGGTAGCGATAATCCACATATATCATTTTCTAACTTGTAGAAGTTTTGGATCATCTATACTCTTGAAAATGAAAATAAAAGCAAACCAAAACAGTTAATACATATTAAAGGTGTGCACAATGTTTATTTATAAGAACTTCCCTTTAAAAGGAAACATCAAGGGCTCCATAAGGCAGAAGCAAAGAAGGTTGATTGCTGGGAAATCCCAGACACCAGGCAATAGACCCGAAGTTTTGTGTCCTGGAACTAAAAACTACGAGCATGAAGAAAGAAAAGGTCAAGATCGCATGCAACACACGTGTCTAGAAATCTACAGATTCCTACAGAGTAGATGTCATTCAGGGAAAACCCCTTTAAAAGTGAATGTATTATCAGAATATGACCCATCGTCTAGTGCCCCTCCTGTCGCGGCCAATTTTCACTTTTTGTAGTTGCATTTATTCCTCTTTTTCCAAAGACCATAACTTTTTTTGTTGTTTGCTTACAGTGGCAGAGATTGACAGTGGCATTTAAAGAGTTAAATGTCAGCGATCGGCGCCGGCGCCAGTCGCTGCTGTGTTTGGCAGATGTTGGCTGTGTAACAGCGCCTGAGCCTGCGCCTTACACCAGCACCCGACATAGCATGTAATAGTGCAGCCGGAGTCTGGAAAGTGTTAAAAAATTGATGTGTACTTTATTAAAAATGCTGATAATGTTTTTATTTTTCATTATTTATATAAAAAATATTTTCCCACTGGTCAGTAGGCGGAATATAAGAGTCCGATTTCCTGGTGGACACATAGAAACTAGCAGCCATAGACTAAAACAAACCATGTCTGCTTGTATAGATATATCACAGTATGTTCTGATCCGGGCAAGTAGGAGGAGGTGAGCTGTGACATCACCTATTGTGAATGGTGGATCCTGTGTTATCTACTGTATATAGAGGTGTTATCAGTCACTGTACAGGAGGAGGAGGAGAGCTGTGACATCATCTATTGTAAATGGTGGATCCTGTGTTGTCTACTGTATATAGAGGTGTTATCAGTCATTGTACAGGGGGAGGAGGAGGTGAGCTGTGACATCACCTATTGTGAATGGTGGATCCTGTGTTATCTACTGTATATAGAGATGTTATCAGTTATTGTACAGGAGGAGGAGGTGAGTTGTCATATCATCTATTGTGAATGGTGGATCCTGTGTTGTCTACTGTATATAGAGGTGTTATCAGTCATTGTACAGGAGGTGAGCTGTGACATCACCTATTGTGGATGGTGGATCCTGTGTTATCTACTGTATATAGAGGGGTTATCAGTCACTGTACAGGAGGAGGAGGAGAGCTGTGACATCATCTATTGTAAATGGTGGATCCTGTGTTGTCTACTGTATATAGAGGTGTTATCAGTCATTGTACAGGGGGAGGAGGAGGTGAGCTGTGACATCACCTATTGTGAATGGTGGATCCTGTGTTATCTACTGTATATAGAGATGTTATCAGTTATTGTACAGGGGGAGGTGAGCTGCGACATCACCTATTGTGGATGGTGGATCCTGTGTTATCTACTGTATATAGAGGGGTTATCAGCCATTGTAAAGGAGGAGGTGAGCTGTGACATCATATATTGTGGATGGTGGATCCTGTGTTATCTACTGTATATAGAGGGGTTATCAGCCATTGTAAAGGAGGAGGAGGAGGTGAGCTGTGCCATCTACTGTTGAATTGTGGATATTGTGTTATCTACTGTATATAGGTGTTAACATAATATCCACCATTCAATAGGTGATGTGACAGCTCACCTCCTCCTCCTGCACAATGACTGATATCACCTATTGTGAATGGTGGATCCTGTGACATCCACTGTATATAGAGGTTATCGGTTATTTACAGGAGGAAGATGCGGAGGTTTTTTTTAAAAAAAATATATAGGAAACTGAAAACATTTATTTTTTTATTTAAATACATATAACCTTAAAACCCAATGTATTCTGATTCCCTTTAAGGGATGAATTGCTGGAATTTTTAGGTACATACATTATATAATATAGGAGTTTCACTTTTTGGATTGAAGAACTGAAATAAATTAACTTTTTGATGATATTCTAATTTTGTGAGAAACACCTGTATGTATTTTCTCTTCTTTCTTCTTAATACTCTTAGATTACCTGGGTACCAGAAGTTACATGACAGTACAGTCTCAGTATCGCCAACACTCGAGACCTATACTCACTAGACCTCACAGGCTCTCTCTCCCATATAATATTAAATAACACTTATTTAGATAGTCATCTATAAAAGTGTAAACTTTTTTTATTCAATTACTCTCCATACATTTTAAAGTTATGATTTTTTTTTTGTCATACACTTCATTATTACCTCATTTTTGTTCCTTCTCTCTCAATGCTTTTCACGCTCCTTTCATCTGCTGCTCGGCTAAGATCCTTACACCATATTCAGATAGTCGGAGTATGGGAATTCCCGTCTTAGCAGAAAGGCTCAGACAGAGAAAGTCCTGTACACAGACTGTCTGAATGTGGATCTTGGCTGGGCAGCAGTTCAAAGGAGCTTGTAAAAGGATGAAGGAGTTTCCCCAAATCCATCATTCTCATAATATAAATTCAGCAAAGATTTAAAAAGTTATTTTAACCCTTTATGTTGAATTAATTCGCCATCCAGTATGAGTAGGATTTGAGTGTAGTGTATGAAAGAAATGGGAACCAAGTTGGGAAATGAACACTTGGAGGCACAGGCCAATACTGCATATCTTTATTCAGTGCTTAAGACTAAGTACAGATTTACTCATAAAAAACATTAAGACTTCATCGACCGAAGAACCACATTTTTTTCCTGATTTCGTACTTATAGCCACAAAAAAAATAAAAATAATAATAATAATAAAAAAAAAAAAAAAAAAGAAGACGTACAATACTCTACAGGTCTCAAGCACGAGGAGTCATGAGGAGTGGGGGGGGGGGGGATGTAGCAGGCGGTAACAAAAAGTCATGTAGGTGAGGCCTGGAGATGGCGGACACTTCTTCAACGTGGAGACTACAGACACATGAACCAATAAAAATACACGTAAAATGGAACGACGCTGAGAGGTGACGGCCATGTTTTACCGCAGCCACTGAAACTGAGGCAGCAACGTGCGTAACGGTGAAAGGGGAGGAGGGAGGGGAAATGGCTTCAGTGCATCAATATGGAGGCTTTAAAAATGGCAGAGAAGGCGCAAAAGGTATTAACAGTGCAAAGAAAAAAAGGCGCAAGGCTCCTAAGGTTATCCATACCGTTACGAGTGGTAACTATTTTGGGGGTTGGAGGGGAATCGGGGGCGGAAGGAACGACATAGCTTACAAAGAAATGTACACCTTCCATGAAGAGTTCGGAATGGCCGACTTCCAGCAGATGAAACACTATGGATCTGAAAACCCGCCATGCCCAACTTCTCAAGAAATAGTTTTGGCAGACGTTTCCCTTCCGTCCTAAAACAATGGGTGTATAAAAAAAATATAGCAAACGGAAAATGTTAATCCCCCAGCAAACCCCTGAAAAAAAAGGGTAAAGCCTTTGGAATGGATTACGGTCTACCTAAAAAAAAAAAAAATCCCAAAAAATAAAAATCAAAGATGGCTTAATAAAAAATGAATAGTGTTCCAAAATGGCCACGGTTACATGCTTGGGGCCTACATCGGAGGCCAAAGTCAAGCCAACATGGCAAAGAAACCAAAAACATTTCTGTTGGGTCTGCATATATCCATTAGTGTTCAGGTTAGCCAACACTATCACAGACAAGAAGCGCTGACATCACGGACTCCATCTTGAATCAAAATGGTCACGTCTGACTACGTCCTGATTCAAAATGGCTGACAAGGCAAAAAGCTCTACAGTTCAAGAATGGCTTAGCCTAGCAGGTTATGGCATAGAAGCATTTTAGTCCATTTTTTGGATCAAAATGGGGCATACTTGAAGAGATACTCATTGATCAAAATGGCCACTCCTGACAGGCTTTGGCATCACTGAACCCAACCACGACCTGGGTCATGCAGTCCTTCAAAATGACCTTTCATATTTGGTCCATTCAAGTTCGGAAAGCCTGCTCCCATAGTGGTGGGTCAGGCCAGCTCCTTTATTTTTCCATCTCTCCGGGGTCACCACTCTTCTCTTCCCTCAGCACGCCCCATTCGGAGGATGGAGCATGCTCTGATAGAGATCGGAGCGCAGAAACCGGGGATAGGAGTCTCGCTCCATTAGGCCGTAGATCCGACGTTGCGCCTCGTTGAAGGCTGTACGTGTTGGGAGGAGAAGGTTGTGTTCAGTCAACTCTCTTGTGCTGGCGTCTAGGTTGACCTAGAAGTAGAAACGAAATGGAATATCAATAATCACATTACAGTAAAAAATGTCTGGTGGTTCAAAATGACAAAGGCTGACTGCTCTTACTGAAAAGAACCCTTCTACATTTAATATGGAACCACTTTCCTTCTACTTTTACATGATGTCCTCCTGCCTTTTGTACATTGTTTGGAATAAATTGGTAAATTTCAAGCCCTTTTCATTAATAGATAGAAGCCTCCTTCCCCACCCCCATACTAATAATACGATGTCAAGAAATGATTTAAACACACAGGTGCCGGAACAAGGATACCGTGACCAGCAGGGTGGCCGGAACAAGGATACCGTGACCAGCAGGGTGGCCGGAACAAGGATACCGTGACCAGCAGGGTGGCCGGAACAAGGATACCGTGACCAGCAGGGTGCCCGGAACAAGGATACCGTGACCAGCAGGGTGCCCGGAACAAGGATACCGTGACCAGCAGGGTGCCCGGAACAAGGATACCGTGACCAGCAGGGTGCCCGGAACAAGGATACCGTGACCAGCAGGGTGCCCGGAACAAGGATACCGTGACCAGCAGGGTGCCCAGAATAACACTACCCTGACCCGTAGGGAGCCGGAAAAAGGATACCGTCACCAGCAGGGTGCCGGAATAAGGATACCATGACCAGCAGGATGCCGGAATAAGGATACCATGACCAGCAGGATGCCGGAATAAGGATACCATGACCAGCAGGGTGCCGGAATAAGGATACCATGACCAGCAGGGTGCCGGAATAAGGATACCATGACCAGCAGGATGCCGGAATAAGGATACCATGACCAGCAGGGTGATGAAATGACCCGCAGGATGCCGGAATAAGGATACATTGACCAGCAGTGTGCCAGAACAACATATTACCGTGACCCGCAGGGTTTCATGAATAATGCTACAGGGATCAGAAGGGTGCAGGAATAATGCTAATGTGGCCTGCAAGGTGCTGAATAATGCCACCGTGATCCACAGAGTGCCAGAATAACGCTACCGTGACCTGCAGGATGCCGGATTAACTGTACCGTAAACCCACAGGGCGCAAGAATAATGGTACCCTGACACACAAGGTGCCAATCTAAAATATACCTGCCCCCCCAATATTTTAGGCACCAGAACACATGAACAGAGACGCGGAGCTTCTTTAGCGCCGACACTGAGGTTTACAACAGACTAATTAACATTAAAGCTCCTCCAGACATCGGCACCCTGACACACCAGGTGCCTGGACATTGTCACCCTTGTGTAGAATTGTGAAGACTCTATCTGGATGCTTCCAATTATTACAGAGCAGCGGTCACATAATCCCCTTGGTCAGCAGAAGACGTCCCCGGATTCTGCGATGCTTCCCTTACACCGGGCCATGTTGTCTCCTTGCATAAGAGCACGGTAACATTACATTACAGGCCTGTGCAGTGACCTGCAGCCTCCTGCAGGGGGCACTGATGAATAGTCATCGCCTCGGGAAGTGCTATGACTAAGGGTTTGAAACGCGTGAAGCCTTCACCCGCTGTATATTCTCCACCATCTATTTTCTGCTCCTTTTCACTATTTTTACTCCATACGAGGTGGAAACAAAGATCCAAAACGGGAAATCTAATTGGAGTATTGGAAACGTGTGAGCCAGATTTGTTCCATAACCCGCGGAGGCTTATAAAAAGCTCCTCCGCAATTAGGCGACTTTAGCGCCTTCAATGGGATGACGGAAATCTATCACTTTATTTTTGTATTTTCTTCCTGTGATTATCACGGGTTTCCAGAATTTCTGCAAAGCTTTTTGTCAGGAATAGAATCGGTGCGCGCCGTCCGTCTATATCCGGCTCCTTCTCATTTATCTATAATTTGGTTTTCTTTTATGGTTCCCACATCTCCGACTTTCTCTCCTTGTACTATTGTCCTTATGCAGATATTTGCTCCATTTAGATATGACCATTTATCACATTTGTCGGTTGAACATCCATCTATATGATATTTATTTCTAGACCGTCCATTCGTCCTTCAGATATATTTTCACAGGACCTTGGTCCGGAGGCCAGATCAGTAGTCCATGGCTGCCGGACAGTCGCCCTGCGAGCTGCCTCCTGCCGGCCGGCCGCCCCGATGCCTCTTCTGATTACTACGGCTCATGCAGACGTCCCTGTGTCTCGGTCTGATCACGGACCACAATACATGGACTGGCCACGGGTTTCGTGACCAAAGTATGACAGCTTCATATGTTTCTATAAAGGTGTCACGCTTGGGTCAGGAGACCCATGGCTAGTCCATGTATTGTGGTCCGTGATCAGACCGAGACACAGGGACGTCTGCATGAGCCCTTACTTATAGTTTACACTGTGGAGTTCAGTTTTGGGTGAAGATACCACTGAACGAGGGTCCGGCGAACAATCACTCATCTCTAATAACTGTTGAATTTCTAGTACTCTCTCATATATCTCTCTAATTTGTTTCTGTCTGACACCCATTTACTCTCTATTACTCACTATCTATATAGCATCTATGCAGTACCCGTGCATCATCTATCCATCCACCAGTATATATCCATTTAGCAAGCATGTCGTATCCATCTATGGAGATATTATTCATCCTCTTTAAATTTGTTGACTTTGGCACAGAAGAGACAAATCTAATAGAATATTGGTACCTTTAAAGAACGGGGCTCCTTGTAGTGGCTGGTGGGCACGCATAAATTGGCCAATTTGTGTGCCAAGTAGCTCAATTCTACAGGTCTGGTCTATATGGCAGTAATGCAGTTTACAATTCATATATTCAGTGCCTGCATGTTTCTCAGCGCGGTGTTTGGTATGTACATACTGTATGTAGCCATCTATCAATATTGTGTATATCTATGTATCTATCTACTTCTCTATCCATCCATTTTAACATTTGTTGAGTTTGGTCTGGGAGGGTCCCATAAAAAAAGGCACACTTTTGTCAATTTGTATGTGCCCACCAGCCACGACAGTTTGTGTGCCAAGTACCTGAGTTCTATATGGCAGTTTACATGTATCTCGGCACACAGGAGCTGAAGCACTCTTTGTTATGTATATACGCATCTGTCCATCCATCTTGTGTCACATCCGGCCCTCTTGCAGTTCCAGCCTGGACAGATACAGCTCAAGGGCTGAAAACACTGGCCCACGGGCCGCACCATGCGTCCAGATTTCACCGCTATCCGCATCCTCAGGATGGCACATAGCATTGAATACAATGGTGGAGGAAGGAGCAGCTGGCTCCTTCTTCCACCAATCAACGTGTGTGACAGATAGCAGACGTGATATCGTCATTACATCACGTACTGTATATAGGGGCAAAGTGGGGTCTTATACTGAATATAGGGAGGCTGTGAATGTTCATACTGTATTTAGGGGCTGTGTGTGTCCCCACTGTATATAAGGAGGCCAATACTGCATACAGGGGGTGTTTGCATACTTAATTCTGCTCAATATTAGGAGATGCAATTAATATGTTAATAAAAATATTGAGTACAATTAAATTCAGCCTATTGGTTTGGCCTCCACAACAATCACGGTCTCTCGTGGCCCCTCGGAAAAATTAATTCCCCACCCCTGCTCTAAGGTCTATATATCTATGTATGTGCTGACCAAATTCAGACTAGAACCAGACCCCCACAATCTGAACATTAGATCAGATATCTCCTGTATATTACGGCCGCTCCACCTTCATCCCTCCGATACATCGTTATCCTGCATTCTCTCCTCTTTACGGACCGGCCTTTTTCTTGTGGCATCCCCCTCCGCTTTGTGTCATATGACATTACCACGTCCTCCGTCTGATCTCTGGGAAATCATTAGAAAACCGAGACTGTAACAAATTCAATATAGATGTAGAGCGGCGGAGATGAAAGCGTGCGCCATCGCCGAGCGAGAAGTTACGTGGGTGCCATCCACACGACGGGGGTGGAGGGGCAGCGTGCAGGCAGGTACCCATGTAATGAGCCTCCTTCGCTGCTGATACTTTTCTCTACAGAACGGCTTCAGAAAAAGGAGAAGAAACTGTAACCGGACCGGAGATCCAGCCAGGAAAGTACAGATCAGGGTGATTAATTTTACACCGACGGCTGGACAGAAAAGCCGCGTAAAATAAACATTATTACTAAGCCGAGGACTCTTTTAAGAGATTCTTTGTCATCGGAAAAGTATGCCCTTTAAAGGAGAAGGAGAGCCGAGACGTCGGCTGCTCCCGTACGACCGGGCACCACCAACAATTACAAGAAGAGCCCACCATGTGTGACTGTGCCACTGTTCAGGATCACAGGGGCATTAGCGGCCTGTGATGGAGACATATTTTTTTAATCCTATTACACAAAGTCTCTATTTTTGAAGGGTCTGATCAGACTTACAACTTTTTCTTCTAGATAGTATTAAAGCTCCAACACAAATTTATTTTGCACAAAATTGAACTAGGCACAAACATGAGATAGATATATATATTTTTGTGACGGGATCCAACGAAAATCCCAAATTGTTGGGCCTGCCATATGCAAAAAAAAACATATATGTCTTTAGGAAGCAAAGAAAGGGCCCGCATGCTAGGGTTGTATTCACACACTATGAATATGTAGTGTTACTCCATAGATGTGAATTAGATTTTAGCAAATCCTATTTATGGGTTGTGGTAAAAAAAAAAAAAAAAGAGCACGGGTGAAAAATATCTATTTTTTTTTCAACTGGTGTAAATGCCGCTGTTCTCCTGAATCCGGCAATGTTTTTCTTTTGTTTCTGCGCCTCTGCGTTCCTGAGATATGGCCTCCTGTTTCCCATATATGAATCTAGTCTCGTTAGCCAAGTGGGTGTTGGGGTCTTCTTAAGGATAACGCCCAGTTGGCTAAAGCGACTAGATTTACATACAGAGAAGAGGAGGCCATATCTCAGGAATGGAAAGGAGCAGGGAAAAAAGAAAAACATCGTTGGATTCGGGAGAACAGCGGCATTATGACAGATTAAAATTAATAATAATAATAATAATAATAATAATAATAATAATAATAATAATAAATTACAAGTGATCGGTCCGCTTTCAAATTGGTTGCCCACTTTGTACAACACTTTGTTTTGTTTTAAGGGTCTTCAAAAATTTTTTACTATAGGCAGTCTTACTGCTGGAATCCCCAACAATCAGCATTAACTTGCTTGGAAACCTTATAGCAAGTTCTCAGTTTCCTTACAGCGCCGTCACAGGAGAATTAAAGTATTGCAGAATTCTCACTGACATTAATGAGCTATGTGTTTGTCGAGTCCTCCAGAGTGCTAGCCTCTTTGCACCGGCTCTTCGTTCGGGCTAATAGATGAGGATCCTGAAACAGGGAACCCCTTTTACTAAAAACCCACCTTACCCTGGGGCCAGGTTCCCCACCACCCCCTACATAAACAAAACCTTACTATATTCACACAGAGATTTTTGAGTTTTTATGAGAAGACAATCCAAAATAATCCAAAAATTGCTTGTTAAATTCTTCCTACGGCGTTCGATTGTCAATTTGAGCGTTCGATTGTAAATTTGAGCATTTTTTTTTTTTTTTTCACCTGATGACTTTTTCAAAAACATCTGGCAGAAAAAATCCCAGAGCATGACACTTATTTGAAGTGATTCTTGACCGAATTGGGTCCAAAACTATGAATTGTCCAATCAAAAGGCTGCAAAAAAACAAAAAAAACCACACAAAACCACTACAAAAACTTCCCAACGAGGAGCATTTCCTGAACGGACTTCCGCTTGAAAAACTCATCTTTTTTTGAACACCAAAAAAGATCTAACACCTCAAAATACTCCTGCTCATTTTTTTGGTTTTTGCTTTAGGCTCTTGTACTCAGTACAAACAAGGGTGTGACCTCCCTCTGCTGGGTGTCCACAGTCGGGCCCCGCTCCTGCTCGGCCCTTATTCACATTAAGGTCATTTTTTGACACATGGTTAGGTTCTAACATTAGAGATAGTATAGGACTGTCCCGATTGGGTACACCTTGACGAGATGGGATGGCTTTTATGCTTTTTTTAACTATCAAAAAGTTTGTTTACTAAGTACCCTATGTTATATGCACTATTATTTTTTTTTTTTTGCTTATTTTGTTTCTATCTTTGGCTATTAAACAGACAAAACCTCAGTGTGAACACGCTCCTATACGTTGCCTGTATACAAACTTATACTCCGGCTCATTTTTTTGGGGTTTTGTCCTTTGTGAATGGTGCTTAAGGATAATCAATTGCTTTCCTCTGATTAAAAGCTGGAACAAATCATCACCTATCCACGTGTGATTGGGATCTCTTGGGACCCCCCCCCACTGATCGCCAGTAGGGGGCACCTTTATTCCCATTCGAATAAAGCGGCAGTGCACATGCTTGACCGCAGCGCCATTCATTCTTTAGGGACTGCCAGAGCGATGTATTTGGCTTTCCCCAGCAGCCCCTAAGGTAATGAATCGAGCATACGCATTGCTGCACCACCTTAAAGGGGATAAAAGTGCCCGTTCTGTTGAATACTGGGAGTCCCAGTGGTCGGACCCCCCAACGATCTAGAGGTTATCATCCATCTACAGGATAAGTGACAATTTGTTCCACTCAGAATACCCCTTTAGTTTTTAGGACTTGGAAAACACTATGATGAAGGTTCTGAAACGCGTGGCGCCTTTACCCCCCCACCCCCCTCTATATTCTCAACCATTCTTCCCTGTCTGCGGATTTTACTATTTTTACTCTGTAAGAGATGGAAACAGAGATCCAATACAGGAAATCTAATTAGAATATTGTAAACTTGTGATCCACATAACATAACCCTCCGGAGGCTTTAAGAAAACAAAACACTATCAGGGTATGTGAAATTTTGTTTTGTCAATCAAACAATTCCTACACAATTTTATAAGGATGAGATTTTTCACTGTCAAAATGCCAAAAATTCCAGACTCAATGAATAGATCATTAGTAGGGGCTCAGTCGGATCCCCTGTACAATGTACTGTACCTCTTTAGGGGACTGAAACGCGATGTAGTGCTGATAGATCTTGCGCGCTTTGCTGTGCAGGATAAAGTTCGGGTGTGTTTCTTTATAGTCTTCACAAGCCAACCAGAAATCCAGGTTCTCATCACTGAACTCGGACTGTAGGAACACACGAAACACAGCGCGCCCATCTGTATGGTGAAAACACACGCGTTACTTGATCCTAACGCATTTCGAGGGATAGGTGAAAGTTTACATAAAACATTATTTCTCCAGGTAACATATATTCACACACTGGGTATATACTTCTCAATATTGAAACTGCAAAACGAAGAAGGAAAAGTCGCAGAAATAGAGAAGTCACAGGACGGAGATTTTACTGGTCTTCAAATGATGAAAAGAAATGGAAAGACTCCAGACTGGATATATCCAGTGGTTTTGATGATTTTGAGCCACATTCAAAAATCCCGGCACTTCCAGCCTTCACCATCACTGAGGTTAATGGTCGTCTGAGGAAGGTTCTGCCTCGGACTTCACTTGGGCAATTCATCAAGATCCGCTGCTGGCAGCTCCTGTGTAGTCACAGACCAATGACGCTCCCGATGTGCTCGATGGAGACAAGTCTGGAGATGCTGCAGCCATCGGAGCACATTTAGGCTACACAGGCGGCTCACAGCAGGATGAGGAACATGCGGCCTGGGGTTGTCCTGATGAAAAACGTCCTCCTGGGTAACTTTGGATAAATGATGGAACCAATGGTGTGGCCATTTCTCCATCCGGTGCAGCAAATTAAATTAGACGTCTCATACCAAGCCCAAGACATCACACAAGTCAAGTCCAAGTCTGCACAAATCATCAGAAGTTGTTTGAACATTGGCATTGGGCTACGAGCCAGGCGTACAGCTATAGGTGTCTGTTGATCGCACAACACTGCTCTCAAAGGCCATAATGGTGCAGAGCAAGAGGGCAATAGAGGTTGGAGTGGAGGTCTGTCCTCTCCAGCAATTCCTACTTTTGTCTTGCAGGCAATGATAGCCGGAGATTGGTCTGGAGACTACATGGGCAATGCCATAAGAAGGCCTTCACGATGGGACGTCACACCAGCACAAATAGCTATGCGATACATTGATTTGTTGTGATGCGGCCATTTCTCCAGTGTCCCAGGAGCCTTTTTTTTCAACACGACAACTCCAGGCCGAATGTTCCTCATCCTATTGTGAGCCGCCTGTGTGGCCTAAATCTGCTCCAGTGGCTGCAGCGTCTCTGGACTTGTCTCCCATTCAGCACATCTGGGACGTCATTGGTCAGTGATTACACAGGAGCTGCCAGCAGCGGATCTTGATGATTTGCCCAAGTGCATTCAGCGGCAGAACCTTCCTCAGACGACCATCAATAACCTCAAAGATAGCAGCCGAGGCTGGAAGTGCTGGGATTTTTGCACGAGGCTCAGACTCATTTTTGACCTGTGAATCCATATAAATATTCACAGGTCAAATATGGAAGATAAAAATATAAAATTTCACCCTTCTAGTATGACTGCCTGGAAAAAAAAAGCAGGACACGATGCTTGAGGAGGAGGCCTCTTCACGACTGCTGTGAATATTTGGAACAGTTTCATTAATGGGTTAATAAATCTATATTATAAACCAAAGCCCCGTCCCCCCCCCCCTGAGCCCAGGAAACAATATCTCCGGCTACAATGAAGGAGAACAGGCCAGGTCCTTATCTGTCCGCACCAGATACAAAGCAGAAAACAGCCTCCATTCAGGTCCAGTCACCGAGTACGACTAGAATGACACAATGTCGCTTTATCACACCGCAATACAACAGACGGCAAATCCCCAATCCTCTGCTCATTAAAAAAAAAGCACAAAGCCTCCATGATAAAAACTGGATAATGCCGTAGTTAAAATATCCTTGAGTTGTCCTTTTTTTCTCAAGGTGCAAGGAATTTATAAGACGACGGATGTTGTTTTTTTTAAGCTTTATTTATTTATTTTTTAAAAAGGTATTACGCTGTGGAAAAATATATATATATTTTTTAAAAAGATTCAAATTGGTTAAAAAATAAAATCAAAAAGTATTAAATAGTCATCTCCACCGATTCGCCATGTGCTCGGCTGGTCTGGTTGGACTTTACTTCCTGATCAATCGATAAACCAGATTTGCAGTGCATTAAAATGGATCCAAAAAGTAGAGAGTTGCAGGATATTATTTGTTTTTTTTGGTACCAGTCTGAACCCTTTTAAAAAAAATAAAATAAAAAAAATGTATCCACTGAACCACCCCTTTAAATCGGACATTAAAAGTGGTCACCCAGCTTTCCCAGAAATCTGATTGCCAAATCTGCTCAATTATTTAATAATGCAATTAACCTATTCACAGGAGGACAAGAACAGGGTTTCTTGTTGACATTTTATGAGGTCCGTAGATTTTTTTAACATCCCCCCCCCCCCCCTTCAGTTGAACCACAAGAAGGTTTGTTTTTTAATCGATACCATTTTGGGGAACAGATGACATTTTGATCACTTTTTACTAATTGCTATAAAAGTTGAGCTATAAGCTGGGTTTCATAGAATAACCAAGAGGACCGCGATGGGGGCCTTCAACAGGCCAAGGTAACCCATGATAGCTTTGCAGAGGGTCCGATGGGAGCCGGTAAACATCGGCAACCAGGCCATTTAAAATGCTGCTTTCTTGACTTATATGATTAATACTTGCAATAGGTGACACTACAGATCCTCTTCTCTTCCTCTGAACAAGCCATTTGCATTCTTAATTTCCAAGGGAGCATTGCATGGCCTACAAGTCTTCTCATGCCAGCTTAGCAGTCTCTACATTGTTATGCAATGATGCATTCTTTTTCAGCATTGCTGCATACCTGCTGCTCTGGGCTCTAGGAAAGGTGGGTGACAATGCCTATGGGAGCCGTATGGTGGGCATGTTGGTTATCCTCATAAGCAGATAAAGCTACACCAATGTACAGGGTTTCTAGATTTAAACCATATAGTGCCCGAAATGTGGAGAGTGTCTAGTGCCCAGAAAAAAAAATTAATTGTCCAGAATGCGCCTGTTGGGATTTGTAGTACTACGGCAGCTGCACAGACAAGATATTGCTGCCTCTGCGCCGTCTGGATGATGGAGGTCAAGAGACCTTAATATAAAAGCACTGATAACGTCCCCAGGTGATAAGAAGGTAATTACAAACTGTCTCCATCAAATACTCAGCAGAGACAGCGAGCGACATCCAGTTCAGGGCAAAGGTGGCGGCAAGATTTGTGTTTCCAGAGGAGTGAAAAAAAAAAAAAAGTGAATGCAAAACACAAAAAAAAAAATAGAGAAAAATCAAAATGCAAAGTTAATAAAAACACAAAAAATATTTAGAGAAAATGTAAAAAGAGAGAGAAAATAAAAACACAAGAAGTGAATTATTTTACTCACATGGATGAGATAGGAGAACATCAAGTGACTGTCCCCAAGTCTGAACTTCTTCTATACTTGGCCTACAGTGGAAAAAGACAAAGTACATCAAGCAAAAGAGGTTAAATTATATACATTACACACACTGTGTGTACACACAATGGCTTGAAAAAGTATTTATACCTGGTGAACTAACACATTTTTTTCACGTTACACAGACAAACTTAAATGAATTTTATTGGGATTTTATGTGATACCAACGCGAAAGTAGCAAGTATGTGACGTGTAATGGAAATGATTGAGATTTTTTAAATAATGAGAAAACCATGAATGTGAAAATTGTGACGTGCGTTTGTATTTCAGCCCCTCTGAGTCAATACTTTGTAGGACCACCTTTCTCTTCAATTGCTTCTGCAGGTCTTTTGGGGTCTGTCTCTACCAGCTTTGCTCATCTAGAGGTGACATTGTTGCCCCTTCTTCTTTGCACACTCGCTCTCGCTCAGTGAGATTGGATGGAGACGTCTGTGAACGGCAAGTCTTGCCACAGATTATCAATGGGATTTGGGTCTGGAATGTGAGTTCACACACATAAATACCCTCTGATGTAAACCATCTATTGCAGCTCCGGTAGGGTGATTATGGTCGTTGTCCTGCTGGAAGGTGAACCTACGCCCCAGCCTCAAGTCTTTTGCAGCCTGTAATAGGTTTTCCTCCAGGATTGTCTTATATTTAGCTCTATCCATCTTCCCATCAACTCTGACCAGCTTCCCTGCCCCTGCAGAAGAAATGCCTCCCCACAGCGTGATGTCATCACCATGTTTGATGGTGGGGATGGTGTTTTCAAGGTGATATGCAGTGTTAGTTTTCTGCCACACAGAGTTTTGAAATTAGGCCAAAGTTCTACTTCGGTCTCATCTGACCAGAGGACCTTCTTCCACATGCTCGCTGTATCCCCTACACGGCTTTTTGCTAACTGTAAACAGGACTTCTTATGGCTGTCAAAAACGGCTGTATTTTTGCCACTCTTCCATAAAGGCCAGATTTTTGGAGTGTACTACTAATGGTTGCCTGTGGATAGATTCTCCCACCTGAGCTGTGGATCTCCGCAGCTCCTCCAGTGACCATGAGACTCTTGGCTGCTCTCCTTGCTTGATATGTCAGTTTAGGTGGACGGCCACGTCTTGGTATGTTTGCAGCTGTGCCATACTCCTTCCATTTTTGGATGATGGACTGAACAGTGCTCCATGAGAGGTTCAGAACTTGGGCTATTTATTTTTTATTGTATAACCTAACCCTCCTTTACTCTTCTCCACAACTTTATCCCTGACATGTCTGGTGTGTTCCTTGATTTTCATGATGCTGTTTGATCCCTAAGGTTCTCAAACCTCTGAGGCCTTTACAGAACAGCTGTAGCTATATTCAGAAGAAATTACACATAGGTGGACTCAATTTACTAATTATGCGACCAATTAGGTGACTGGTCACTCAGGATTTTATTTAGAGGTTTCAGACTATAGGGAGCTGAATACAAATGCAAGTTACAATTTTTAGATTTATATATTTTTAAAGCAATTAGAAAACCCTGTACGATTCCCTTTACACTTCACAAATGCTTGTTAGTTTGTGTTGGTATATCACATAAAATACATTTAAGTTTGTGGGTGGAATGTGAAAAATAAAATGTGGAAAAGTTCACGGGGTATGAATACTTTTTCAAGGCACTGTACACACAAACACGTATTAGAATAGAGGTAATTACCGTGTAATTTGAGACGAGTGCGAGGGCCACAGTCGGAACAGAGACAAATGACTTCTTTTGTGCTTCTGTCTGAGAGAAGGAAGGCGATACATCATATATATTATATATACACACCCTACATACCACACTTTCCTACCTATACACTCACAGAAGAACATTGAGGAGAACAAGGCTGGATTTGGCACGGGGTCCTGACGCCTGTGCCTCACACTAGCGGAGACTTACATGTGACTCATTTCCTGAGTTAATGTCATATTTTTCTTTTTATTACTAAAAGGAAATTTGCCGAGTACATAACAAAACTCCACTAATGTGGCTGGAAACATAACCGGAGTGTTTGGCCTGCACGCGGGCCCGACCAACAGCAGAGATTTGGGAAAGATTCACCCTCATGGCGGACCACCATTATTCTTTGCCCTGGTCAGGCCGGGTTCTGGCCCCCCACCGTATGTCCGTACATGGCGCCTTGGCCGCAGTCATACTCACTCCTTCTTTTTGTGTCTCGGAGCTCTGTCAGTTTCGCACACGGATCCAATATCTGTTTCTACACTGGAAGCCAACGACTGCAAGAGACGGGATTAGAGGAGATTAGTGTCAACGCACAATTAAGACCGCGTCCGGCGCTTGGCAGGACCTAGTCGACGTTCCTAATTTGGTCAGATCATTTCAACAATTTGTGGTCCGTGATCTTCTAACAAGAGATCTTCAAGAATGCAACGTTGACTCTTCAGGACCGTAACCACAGTAGGTCAATCGAGAACAAGTGGCACCATCATGGATGGCCGTAGACTGGGTTTCCAAACATCAGTAGTAACGGGTCAGACCCAACCAGCGATGTGGCCCCAGTTGGAGTGTACGATCAATCCCACACAACATCAAGCACATACGATGACCAAAAACGATCCCACGGGAACATTTTGGGATCAGATGTAGCACCAGATATCCTCCATTGCTTCTGTACCATGTCATAAACTCTGGATAGCCTCAGATATTGAAACAAGCCCTTATGGGTGCGCGAACTGGACTTCTAGTGGAGGATCACCCCAGATGACCTGGCACTGGAGGCTTGTGACCACCAAAGACATGTGATGTCCAAAGCTGGAGGTCCCACCAATCACCTTGTTCTACTCTACTTCCTCCAGCAATGAACGGAGAGGCCACAGAAGAACATTGCTGGAGGAAGAGGACCCCTGTCCTAATGATCAATGGGACCCCCAGTGATCAGACATTTATTACCCGTCGTTGATAGTATAGCGGTAGTATTTAGACATTTTATTGCATGGGTATCAGACGACTGTATAAAGCCGTTATGCAGTCACTATAGGTCAGTATTACTTGACACTCTATGGCGATATTCACATTGTTATTTCATTGTCATTTGTAGCCTCGCTTTTTTCTCTTTTGCTCATTACTATTACAGCCATATAGTGGTGAAAAAAATGGCAATATACCACAACAACATCTCCTCAGAATAGGTGATAAATAACTGACCACTGGCCTATTAGGACAGTGGCCTTGTTCCTCCAGCAATGCGGCGGCACTATAGACAAACTAAGTGGCGTCACGTATGTTCGACCACACCGCGCCATTTATTTACAGTAGGATGTGAGCAGGAACACTGTATAGCACTTATGTGGTCACTGCATGTTGATATTATTTGAGCACTGTATAACGGTAGTATTGCATTGCCACTTCTACAATTTATTTTTCTCCAAGGGAAGTACAGCCATAAAGTGCTCAAAAATACCAAGTTACAATTGCTGAATAACATATCCACAAGATCTGTTATATATAAATATCTGAAAGTTGGGGCTCTCATCGATCTCTAGAATGGAATGGGGGTCTTGTGTTTTTCTGGCAACGCGCTTGGCCATCTACCACAGTCCTATAGACAAAAAATTAAGTGGCCTCAGGAGTTCTTGACCACAATGCTCCATTAATTTCAGTAGGATAAGAAGGGGAATTATGATCCAATGGAAGTTCCAGAGGATAAATCCCCATCATTTAGACATTTATCATCCATCTTGGAGGGGTAAAACCTCTAATTGTATGGCGGCATTATTTGGCGGTGTTATGTATCATTTGAGCACTGTTTGGCGGCATTTGCATGTGTAACAATGCAACTTTTACAGTTTGTTTTTTTTAATCCAAGTGAAAATCCCGACCTATAGAGCTCAAACATACCCCAATATACAGTGGCTGAATAACAGATCCACGGGATAGGTGATCCAGAATTCATATATTTAACACCTATCCTGCGGATCTATTACTCAGCCACTGTACATTGCTATTTTTTGAGAGCTCTATGGTGGGAAGTCAACGGGGGGAGGGGAGTGGAGAACACAACTGTACACGTTGCAATTAAATGCATGTAAATACCGCCATATAGTGCTCACATGATACCAACATACAGTGACCACATAATAACAGTGTCTTAATACAATAAAAAAAAGGTCTTTCTACCAAAGACAGATGAGGAACGGGGGTCCTGCTCATCTGGCAATGCGCTCGACTATCTTCTACAGTCCTAAAGATAAAGAACGAAGCGGCATCGCACATTCTTGACCAAGCAGTATTCTGCAATATCCATTTCAGTAGGAAGTGAGGGGCGAGAGCTCTTTTGCAGATAATTATCATCTGTTTTTGAATGGCGGTATTATTTAGACATTTCACAGCACTGTTATAATATGGTCACTGTATGCTGGTATTACATTAGTGCTGTATGGCGGTCTTTGCATTGTTGCTTATATGGTTTTTCTTATTCAGAAACGGTGGCAGCACTATTTAGAATTGTTACTATATGGCGGTATTATTTATTTAGGTACTACATTGCACAACATCCATACTTGCTTTTTCTTCCCTGCGAGTACAGAGGATCATCAGGACGAGGCTTATATAGAAATCCAAGATTTTCCAATAAACAGTGAAATATGTCAAAGTTCATTACGAGTTCACTAAATAAACAGCGGCCGTCTCACTGATCGCTCCTTTAAGTAAATAGAAAATTCACATTCCCAGGGCTAATAAAGCAAGGATCACACCCTAGCCTTCCCAGGCGGCAGAAAGTGACATATACATATATATATAGGCTAAAGAACACGGAATCCTACTGGGAGAACTTCCAGGAGGTGTTAACCCACAGCCTATAAAGTAGGTATATACAGCGTAAGCACACTGCTTTATTGTCCGCTTTGCATAAGTGATTGCATGGAAAAAAAAGCGATCAGACCACATTCCTTGGAGAAAGGAAAGGTTCAGGATGTACCATACACTCCTAGCCGAGATACCATCACATTACCAGTGCCAACGGCTGCAGATTTGTGAAGCCGGCGCTAAGTTGGTGTACCAATGTCAGCCATGCGAGGAGTTTAAAGACATGTATACCCGCGGTCACTCATATTGTCACACCGTGCAGCCCAAGGCTAGGGGATAGTAACTAAGTTCTGGTTGCGATCCATTCAAGGACGACAAAAAAGCATCTACAGTTTCAGAGGGCAGAGAACGCAGTGAAAAGTGGGTGGGAGGAAAAAGCATCTACAGTCTCAAAGAGGGCAGAGAACGCAGTGAAAAGTGGTTAGGAGTAGAAAGCATCTACAGTTTCAGAGAGGGCAGAGAATGCAGTGAAAAGGGCTTGGTAGTAGAAAATATCTACAGCTTCAGAGAGAGTACAGAGAAAATATGGAGAGAAAGCAAGAAATTCAGTGCAGTTTTGGAGCTGTGCTGATAAATGAAGGCATGTGAAGCCAGCAGCACCTTGGATATACACAGAGCTCACATCCAGCCTATATTACTGGGAAATACACTCCCACAGAGAAAAATCTGAAACTTTGATCAGACTGCAAGCGAGGGGGGTGGGGGGAGGGTTATAAAAGAATGAAGGCTTGAAGACTGCAAACTGCAATTCAATTAGCGAAAGGTAACTACTACTACTGTGTAAAAATGATTTATTTTCCAGGTAAAAGGTGTCCACAGCTTTTAAAGAGAAGCCGTTTACTCTCCTAATTCTGGTACAGCAATTTTTTTTCTATTCCCCAGATACCATTCATTGCGTTTATGAAACCCGGAGAGGCTGGCATGATCTCCATTGACTTCTATGTAATACATCTGCCAACCATCATAGGACAACTTAGTGCAGAGCTATGGACGAGACTAGGACATCCAGAGACGTCTTCGAGCCTGGCCCTATAGTGCGGGCCTGATCTATACTGACTATAACTCTGTCGCTTCGTTTCATACAGTGCCAATCTGTCAATAGCTTTTCTACAGCTCTGGCAGAGAAAGGGTTAAAAGTCAGAGGTCATGGGAAAACAGCTGTGTTATGAATGCCGCTGCTCCGCGGGAGGGGACAGGAAATAATGGGTCAGATTATAGAGACCCTAAACATCCTCCTCATATAATCTGACACTGCCTTCATATATCAGATCTGCACCTCGCTCTGCCCACTCCTGTATGTACGGTACAGGCAGGTGATAATGTGAGAAGTCTGCATGTGCGGCCTATTTATTAACCCTTCACCTTCCCCACGCACTTTGTTTGGCAGAGGCAGATTTTTAAGGTTTCCTTTTAAAACTGTCCCACAATAATGAGAAAACAGGTCACAACCAGCAGCCGTGTGGGGGGCGCCACTCCGTATTCTGTACAGATGACTTTTCAGTAGTTCCATCATCATTACAGATATAGGTGTTACCTGCAATTGAAACCTTATACACATACACACAATATAGTTATGTCACAGCTCACCTCCTCCTCCTACTGTAAAATGACTGATAACACCTCTATATACAGTAGATAACAGGATCCAACATTCACAATAGGTGATGTCACAGCTCACCTCCTCCTCCTGTACAATGACCGATAACACAGTATTTGTCAGGTGAATCGGGGCCATATAGTTTGATGTGAAATGTGCACTTAGACAAGTGACCACAGCAGATCACGTCCTGTAAAAATCTAGGAGGTTGGACAAAGAAGACAGTCCCATTTTTAAAGGGAATGTATCATCAGAAAATCACCTGTTTAGATCCATGTTAAATGTATTCTTAAACAAAATAGTTTTTTTTTTTTCGAATTTCTGAATCTTACAAATTTCACACTGGACAATAGATCTAATATTAGACTCCTACTTCTGTCCTTTCCAGAAGGCAGCAATATACTGGCTCAGACACCGTTGAGTTGTATGGACGTATTTTCTGGGCATGCTCTGATCTGGGGACTGTACAGGAAGAGGAGGAGGTGAGCTGTGATATCACCTATTGTGAATGGTGGATCCTGTGTTATCTACTGTATATAGAGGGGTTATCAGTCATTATACAGGAGGAGGGGGTCAGCTGTGATATCTCCTATTGTGAATGGTGGATCCTGTGTTATCTACTGTATATAGAGCCGTTATTGGTCATTGTACAGGGGGAGGAGGAGGTGAGCTGTGACATCACCTATTGTGAATGGTGGATCCTGTGTTATCTACTGTATATATTGGTGTTATCAGTCATTGTACAGGAGGAGGAGAGGAGGTGAGCTGTGACATCTATTGTGAATGGTGGATCCTGTGTTATCTACTGTATATAGAGCTGTTATTGGTCATTGTATAGGGGGAGGAGGAGGTGAGCTGTGACATCACCTATTGTGAATGGTGGATCCTGTGTTATCTACTGTATATAGAGGCGTTATCAGTCATTGTACATGAGGAGGAGGTGAGCTGTGACCTCACCTATTGTGAATGGTGGATCCTGTGTTATCTACTGTATATAGAGGCGTTATCAGTCATTGTATGCCTTTTGGCATACAGTGTAATAAATATAATATATTATATATTTTTTTCCTTTTCAATTTGGTCGACTATGGTTCTCTACGCTCCTTTATGGCTACCTTATGGCATCTTAAAGCAGCCTGAATACACATCCCCTTTAATGACTAGTTTTCTAAGCGAGTATAATGCATATCCATGAGCCATCGCACGATCCGATAGAAGCCTGTGTAATCATAATACGGCTTGGACGGCGTACAGGGGGCTCCCGGCCCACCGCCTCTCCCAGTTACCGTAGCAACAGATGCAAGAGTCTGTAAAGATGGTGCCTGCCAGTGTGGAGGGAACTGACGGTGCTAGGATTTGGCACATGTTAATAGCGAGTTAAATGAAATGTGACAGTACACAACACATGGATTACCGGTCTGTTATGTTCTGTGGTTTGTGTTCATTAGTGAACCGAAGAGTAAACATTACTCCGCGCAGATGAACTCGCTGCGGCAGACGAGGAAGATGAGGATGGGAGGAAATCGCTGCAATATCCGACAAGTACCTGTAATGTACATTTCTTAAAGGCACATTTTAAATATCGGCCATGATATCATTCCCCTCGCTTGATCTGTCTAGAGTGGAATCATCATTATCATTTTTATTTCGTAAATCAATATTACACATGAAAATAAGAAGCTTTGTAATATATATTAACAGAGAAATCTGCTTCTTTCTCCTCCTGGACTGATCCTTCATTCTCAATTCATCACTAAAATTTGTCTACAGTGAAGACAAATTTTCAAAATGACTAAAATAGGAGCTGACAGTTGGTGCTCATAAAGTTCTACGGAGGGGGAGGAGCTAGAGGTCAAAACACAGACATTCTACGGTGCACGGTTCTTCATAGAACTTTGTGAGTATTAACTGTCATCTCAGTAATGGGGGGCAAAAAAAAAATAAAAAAAAATCTATATTCGTTGAAGACACATTTACCTGTGAATCGAGAATGATCGTTCAGTTCGGGAGGAGAAAAAAAAAAAAGCTAATTTCACTAATAATGTGTATTACAAAGTTTCTTATTTTCACGCATTCTTGATTTAGGACAAAAAAAAAAAAAAGTTAAAATGATGGGTTACTCTAAAAAATCCCAATCATTAGGGTGAAATATAAAAGTTTTATGTGAAGTTCTATGTTCTAAAAAGTTTGACCCAAGAGGAAACTTGCTGGAAAAAAAAAAAAAAAAAAAAAAGGGTGGGCTCACTTCAGAGATACCAACCCTCACCCTTTTAGCTAAGACCCACCTACAAAAATGGAAGGGGATCAGTGGCTTAACTTGAAGCTTATGGACCCCGTTGCAATTTGTTTAACAAGGCCCTCAACCATCACAAGTCTTTAATAGTATTGGTCTTCTCATGTAGGCCTAAAGGAGGCTTTGGGTCTCCCCTAGGCTCAAGGTGCGCTACTATAGTGGTTGGAAAGGTTGCAGTGGAGTCATGGGGGGGCCAAGTTGAGAAGGGTCCTAGTTGGTTTATATTAGGAGGTTTCAGTATTAAAGGCAAATTGTTAAACGGGTTCTCCGATTAAAGAAGAGTAAATCCTGGAGGGTGGTCGGGGCTCCTCTTTTAATGAGGACTTGAAGCATCTAAGGTGAGCGTTCCCAACTCTGGAAGGAAGATCTGACCTGTCTAAGCATTATTAGACAGGCACACTATTAATTTCAATAAGCAAGGTGTAATACTTCCTTTCCCCTGCAGAGGCGCTGTATGGATATTGATGCCAACAAACATTTGAACCAATTACTGGGGGGGGGGGGGGCGCAGCCACAGGTAATTCAGTAACCAACCTTTGCATTGCGAGAGATTAGTAACAAAGAAAAAGAAGTTTGTAGTAACTTGTGATATTGTTGCTCCTCCCATCTCGAGTCTCCTCCCCCGCGGAGCCGTTACGAGTAACAAAGCAGCCATAACCTTAAAGGAACACATGCCTAGGCCTGCATGGATGGAGTGACCATTCGAAGAGCCAAGTCATTCCTAAAACTCACTGATGTAAACCACTCACTTCACCCTTGACTGTTGCAAATTTTGGAACAATTTTCCTCCTACAATGGCACTCCCCTTTTCTTAGCTGTATTTCTCTCACGCTTTACCCCAATATTTCTTCCTCTCTCTCTTACAAAACAATCTCAGGATTGTGGTTAAACGGGATCCTAAACCTTCAATCACCACACCACCCTCCCACCGTTCCAGCCCCGGGGAGCCCAAACGTCTCCGATGGTTCAAAGCTTCTATTTTTGTCTATTTCTAGACTCCCCCCTCCCCGTAAGTATCTTAGGTGTCAATATACAGACTGGACCAGTTCTATCAGTTTCTAAAAGAAACACTGCAAGAAATCCCCCGGGGCTCGCTGTTTGTCACCGTCTACAGAAGATCGTCTATCATACTTGGCTCTTCTGGAAATAGGATCTTTGCTGTGCTGGTTTCTCAGTTGACCTTTGGTGGCCAGTAAACTATCAGATCTGTAGCACCATGGATTGTGATGGATGAGCAGACTTATAGATCCTGTCTACACCTGTCACTGTGCAAGTCTTAAAAAGGTTGTTCCATAAACAACATTTTTCACCCATTCACAAAATTGGTGATAAACGTATGACCACTGGAGGTCTGATCAATAGGAACGCCACTGATCGTGAGAATCTCAATTCTCCATGTCAATAAAGCAGCAGTGAGCATGTGCGACCATTCGCTGTCTACAGGACTGGTGGTCGCACATGCTCACTACTGCTCTGTTTGGGCCTTCTCCTCTGCAGCTTGGTGGGGTCTCAGCAGCCAGTCCACAAAGATCATAAGTTTATCATCTATCCTGTTAATGGGACAACCCGTTCAAGGCCCCCATCCACATTAAAGTTGGCCAAACCTTCCGATTTTGGCATGACTGGAGGACTATCGAAAGTGCATGGGACCTCCCAATTCTTCCCTGAAAAACAAACATATGCTTACTCTGCGAAATGATCCGGCAGCTGTCTGAAACATATGGCTACCTTAAAAGGGGTTGTCCTAACTCATACATTTAGGATATATCCACAGGCTATCCCAAAAAAAGGTATTCTAGATGTGGGTTCCTCTGCTGGTTATACCATACATTTACCAGAACTGATGCACATGTCATCTCACACAGCTAACCAGAACCGTACAGTAGACTGAAGAAGGTCCGTAACTCCTACACAATGATGTCTGAAGAAGGGCAACACTTTTTAGGCCCAGGTAATGTTTGAAGAGGACTTGCAACAAGTCAGAAGTTTTTTTTTTTCCCCCAAATCCACCATACGGTTCCATAGATATTAGTCTTTTTATTTGGTGCTAACTTTTATAGTCTTCACCAAGGGGGCAAAGCTCACAGGGTAATAATGCAGAAAAGCCCCTGAGGATCCTGCGAGCCATGCCCCCTTAGTGAATACTATGCAAATTTGCACTTAATAAAAACGCCCATATCTCTAGAATCGTATGGCGGATTTAAGAAAACAAAAGATTGAATACTCAAAAAGATCAGCAAGAATAAAATATGAGTAAAAACTGGTGACAGGTCTTCTTTAAAGGATCGGATATTGACTTATTATAGTCACTCATAAGTGGCACTAGAGAGACAGATTACTTCCTCGGGGATTGAATTTACTTTGAATGCTCCCCCCCCCCCTCATGAAGCATTGATGATGCCGAATCTTCACAAGGAGGAACAGTTCCTTTCAAGAAAGGTTGAGGTAGGACCTCTTGAGGCTTATGCTGCAGAGATGGTACTGTCATAGGGGCTGCTGGACAAGTTCTTCTAGGTTTAGAACATTCAACCTTTGGTGCCATTTGCTAAAACTGTGGGGTAAAGGGTCATCTCACCCTGTAATTTTACCTTAAAGGATCCCATAAAAAATGACAAGAGATTCTGTTTTGCAGCGTTGACTTTTGCAGCTCTCCTCTTCTTCCTCAGTGTCTTTGGTGACGGCAAGCTCCATCCACTGCTAGACTTCTTCTTTTCCCCAAGGGACTCTACCCTGCCACCAGAGTCCAAATGCGACTCACTCCGTGTCCTCCACATGGATCCGGGGACCCCCAGAGTTCTATGATCTCCCCCTTCCTCTTCATCACTGTCACAAACTAAGTTACCAGCACTGAATGATCGCTCCACTCTCACTTCCGGGACGGGCAAAGATGGGGCATTGGGAGCAGAAGGATCAGGAACATTAGGAGGTGGTTGTCTTCTGATAGCTACACGCTTCCAGTGTTGAGGGTTATCGGGAGAGAGACAGGTGTCACTGCCAGACTTTCGTAGTGGGTTAAATACATGAAGCATCTGTAGGAAGAAAAAAAAATGGGGTGTTAACATTTTGGCTATAGGTTTTTCCTAGTAACATATGACCCAATTGTAAGTCCCTACACAACCTGTAGGAAATGCTTCATCCATTGATGGACTCTCTGGATGGAGAACATGTGGTTTTGATTGTCTAATATGTTTGTATGGTCCCAAGACAAAAATTGGATTCTTGGCCAGTTCTTTAGATTGACTCAAACATCAACCAAACGTGTCCGTATTCAGTTGACCAGACTTACTACCCTAATTTAGGAAAACATGGCCAATTTGACATTTTTTGGGTTCTGAAATGGGACTTCTGAAAATGAACAGCCCAGTTGATAGTGGCCCAACACACTTCATAAGAGGTCTATCCCCCACCACGTGGGTGTCTAGGACAATCATTTCATTTTACTAGTCTTCATGGATCACTTTCAATGATCAGCTAAAGATATCGGCCCCGAATCATCATCATCATCATCATCACAGTAAGAAGCGCGTCACCTGGAAGAACGCAGGGCAGATGTGGGAAACGGTGCACCAGAGCAATGCCTAAGGGTATGATTGAATGGGCTGCAATTCTGAGGAGAACTCTGGTATATTATGTGTGCTTATATATAGGTTTTATGTTTGTTGTATGCCTTTCCTCACCAGAAAAAAAAAATTAAATTAAATTAAAACACACACACTGATCACTTGATTGGCATCCAATGAAATTGGCCCCAGAGCGCATGCAAATGGTCAACGTGGCTGGAGCCTAAACAAAATATGACTTTACGGCCAAAAGCCCTGTTTATAGGGTCTCAAGTAGCATAAAAAAAAAATAAAATTCCTTCAGCTTGGGACGGACATTTGAAATTTCTTCATTTTAAAGGAGGATACATGGAAAAGCTATGCCGGTTTGGGGTGATCCTGCCCATAGGTTGACTAAGCTGATTTAGGGTTATCCCTTCATTGAGCGGACCGACCATTCTGTTTTTGAGTTCTCCCACCCCTGAATTGACCACATTGATTTAATATTATTCTACGCTTGAATTGACCCTTTTGCTGGTTATCACACCTAGGGATTGACCATGTTTTTATTTTGGGTCATTCGCACCATGGATAGACCAAGCAGTTTTAGGTTATGCTACCCATGGGCTTACAATACTGATCAATTTTTGGGTTCTCTCATGCATGAGTTGACCATGATGTTTTTTGGGTCATCCCACCTATGGTTTTACTTGGCTGTTTTTAAGTAATCCCATCCCAGGTTTGAAGGAGCTTTTTTTTTTTTTTTGGTTAATCTAAAAACCATGATGGACCTCAGGGTGGCATAGGCAAATAACCACACCATTGTTGGCTTGACAGTGCTGTTTAGCATGGCAAGTCCATGGGTAGAAGAACCCAAAACAGTTCGCTCAAACCATGGTTGTGATATCCAAATCATGGGCTTATGCTGACCACACAGTTTTTGGGTTCTCTCATTCAAGAGTTGACAACAATTTTCTTTTTTTGCTATTCCTGAGGTTCACCATTTCCCCCTTCTTTTTTAGATTATCCAAACCATGGTTTGACCAAGCTTTTTTTTCTATTTGAAGATATTTTTTTGGTTTTGTCACATTTATGTGATGCCCTTATTTTTGTCTTTTAGAATTCCCCACTCAAGAGGTTATTATCACGAGTGGAAATCTCTGCAGTATCCGATAGGTTTTCTGGCTGGCAAATTTACAGACCTGTCTCTGCTAAATGGTCGCGTGTAAAGACAAGCAAGGGAGGTTTATGTGGTTATTTCGGGAGGTGCAGCTGCATAATAAAGGTTAATAAAAACAAACAAAAAAAACATCTTTAGATAATGTGAAGTGCAAAGTTTTTGTACAACTCTTTTTGAATGAGCAAGTCCCTTTGTCACAAGAATTTCGCCATAGGATTTTATTGAAAAATTGGCACACTTTGACTTCAACAAACTGGCTGCAGAATGAGTTAACTAAGGATCAGTTAGCGAGCCCCCCCCCCCCCCAACAGGAGTGTTTAATACGTTTATCTTCCTTCCTCTGAGCACCTCTCAGCCGATCTAGGATCACAAAAGTTGAGCTGAACTTTGTAGGCATAAGTCAGCCGAGACGAGTTCAGAAGATAAAAGTTAGAGATGAGCGAACCCGAACCATGAAAGTTCGGCGTTTGTCCAGCCATTTGGTGACTGATGCTAAATGCTGAACATGGACTTTTCGGAGAGAGAGAAAACAAACAAAAAAAAAAAAAACCTTCAGCTTAATAATCTCACTCTTTACCACTGGAGGCTGCTGTTGTGTTCTGCAATTGCCCTTTACTAAGATGGCAGATTCTGAACCTTTGGGATCCGCCTGGTTTCCTGTTTGGGCCTACTTAAAGCCGCATGGATCTCTTACATTACCTGAGTATTGTGTCTAGCTGTTAGGCTAGTTTCCAGTCTCCAAGCTCCTGAACATTCTTACCTAGATTGTTCTCACCCATCTACGTATTGTTTCCTACAACTCCTTTTGCTAACTACAAGATCTTCTACTATCGCTTGCTGACCCTGCTCGTGCTCCTTGGGCCACTGGTTTCGAGCAGTACTACTGCAGTATCGTAACAGAGAAGGAGCTCACTGATTGCTTCTCAGTTAACTCATTCTGCAGCCACTAATAGAGATATAAGCTATAGAAGGGAAAACTGTGCAAAATTATTAATGAAACCTGAATTCAAGATTTATTTTTAGTTATAAAGTACAAGTAAAATTAAATAAAACTACATTAAAAAGGAAATGGGACACTTTTTGGAGGAATTTTTTATTTTCACCATTTATATTGCTTACATCACCCTGGGGGGGCGCTAGTGCACAGGGATATTCAGAGCATTAAGGGATCAGGTGAACGCTCATCTCTACAATTTCCATGACGTATGCACAGGGAGCGCTCTCCGTGATGCCCACCTTAAAAGGGGCGACCACCTAAATATTTGTACCTTATAAAAGGGGCGGCTGTAGCTTTACGACAAGAGCGTCTGAGATTACTCACACTTACGTATGTTGCAGAGACCTTACAGGTCAGCTTGTAATGGCTGATAACAGAGAACAATAGTCCGCAAAGCAAACAAGACAGACAGCAGGTTTAGGTGCATTGCTTCTGCTGTGGTTTCGGAAAAAAAAGATAAAATAAAAATGAACCGTATCTGTCAACTTGAAAGCAGAGGCGGCCATATTGTGGGAAACCACACGCATTTCATTACCGGTGACATCAGACTATGAGGAACCAACGTTCGCTCGTTCCGTGTGCGGCTCTGTGGACTCTGATGTTTGACTGCAGGGTCATAAAATATTATCTATATATTATATTTAGCTGACGGCAATGTCATCAGAATAAACCAGAGACTATTTCGCCACGTTTCCGCTTGTATGTGCGCTGCACGTGACAGGAGAAGTTCCGGTACTTTGTAAATGTGCTTTTCAATTGCTCATCAGATGAGTGGAAGCATACGCGCTTGTTACCAAAGACTAAAACCTGGTCCTGATACTTCTCACAGCTGAGAGTTTGTCACATTGTATGGACTCTGTGCTGAGATAGAAGCCATCACGATTACCCTCAACCTCTTTCCACCCAAAACTAGGATGTAAAGCCTTCCAGATGCCTCCTAGGAGGTCCTTGGAGAGTGTGGCCCAGCCCCGTCTGGTCCAGTCATTTTTATTACTCGGTGGCAAGAACCTCCCATCACCAGTGGTACAACCGTACCAACAAAAAGGGGATGGAGAATTGGCGCAAGGGCCAATAAAGAGTGAAACAAGCACAAGGCCCATCTGTCCTGGGTGGCAAAAACCAGCAACTTGACTGGAGGCTACACTTTTAAAAAACACACCATTGCCCTTAAAACTCATGTTTGTGCGATCGCTGCAGAGTGAGAGGGGCGCGGGGCAGGCGCCACTGCAGCACAGCAAGCGGGAGGGGCGCGGGGCAGGCGCCACTGCAGCACAGCGAGCGGGAGGGGCGCGGGGCGGGCGCCACTGCAGCACAGCTGGCGGGAGGGGCGGGCGCCACTGCAGCACAGCTGGCGGGAGGGGCGGGCGCCACTGCAGCACAGCTGGCGGGAGGGGCGGGCGCCACTGCAGCACAGCTGGCGGGAGGGGCGGGCGCCACTGCAGCACAGCTGGCGGGAGGGGCGGGCGCCACTGCAGCACAGCTGGCGGGAGGGGCGGGCGCCACTGCAGCACAGCTGGCGGGAGGGGCGGGCGCCACTGCAGCACAGCTGGCGGGAGGGGCGGGCGCCACTGCAGCACAGCTGGCGGGAGGGGCGGGCGCCACTGCAGCACAGCTGGCGGGAGGGGCGGGCGCCACTGCAGCACAGCTGGCGGGAGGGGCGGGCGCCACTGCAGCACAGCTGGCGGGAGGGGCGCGCGCCACTGCAGCACAGCTGGCGGGAGGGGCGCGCGCCACTGCAGCACAGCTGGCGGGAGGGGCGCGCGCCACTGCAGCACAGCTGGCGGGAGGGGCGCGCGCCACTGCAGCACAGCTGGCGGGAGGGGCGCGCGCCACTGCAGCACAGCTGGCGGGAGGGGCGCGCGCCACTGCAGCACAGCTGGCGGGAGGGGCGCGGGGCGGGCGCCACTGCAGCACAGCAGGCGGGAGGGGCGCGTGGCGGGCGCCACTGCAGCACAGCTAGCGGGAGGGGCGAGGGGCGGGCACCACTGCAGCACAGCTGGCGGGAGGGGCGCGCGCCACTGCAGGACAGCTAGCGGGAGGGGCGCGGGGCGGGCGCCACTGCAGCACAGCTAGCGGGAGGGGCGCGGGGCGGGCGCCACTGCAGGACAGCTAGCGGGAGGGGCGCGGGGCGGGCACCACGCCCTTTTCTGAACCTCACCCCTCAACACCCAGTTCCTGCATGTCCATGCCCCCCTACACTTGGGAAGGCACCGTTTCCTGACTCTTTGGATGGGTCTACTTATGGGGGGCGCTTGGTCTCAGATCATTGCGCATAATCAGAATCCTAGGGCATGAGTTTTGTGCCAAAAAATGTCTCGAAGTCGCCCACATTAGAGTGCTGATCATGTTTCAGACAATATTTAAAAAAAAAAAAAAAAAAGTCAGAGGGAAATCAAATTTTTATGAGATCCCTAGTTTATCTTTAAAGATAAAACCTATTTTAAGTCCAGATGAAACCCAGACACACAGATGTTACAGAGAGCAATGTGCTAATAATGCACAGTCACACGATGGTTGTGCAGGACTTAAAGGGGAACTCCATCGACGAGGGGTCTTGACACCACTGACATAGTGGATTTTGGATAATCAGAGGTTAACAGCACCTCCACCTAAAATTCTTGACCGTTCTTCAAAAGTTTCTTTTCACAGTTCACAAAATCCTCCAGTTTACCCTACGTGTAACCATAGAGAGGACCCATTGTGGACTGGGCACCCGCTAATTACAGGCCTACGTGGCCAAGAATCAGGTATGCTCCACAGAGCAGCCATGCAAAAACAAAAAAAACCCTATAAAAATGTGAGCAGCTCTATAAAGAAGGATCACATTCACTGGTCCCGGGAAGGAATTCGACAGACCTCAAACAACCCTTACTTTGCATCCCAGGCAGCAACGATGTCCTTCAGGAGGATGGAAGCATGGCGGAGCACCCGACATTCCCGCACATATAGATTACATGGCGATGCTTCGTGAGCTAAGGTCAATACATATCTAGAAAAGATCTATTTAGATACCAAACAGAACTGCAGTATAAAGCATGGTGGATGGTCAGAGCAGAAGCCAAAGTGAAAAAGGATAAGGATGATGAGTAGGGGTCCAGCTGTTATACAATATCAGAATAGCGCTTACCTTAAAGGGTTATTCCCACTTATGATCAGTAGATAACATATCCTTTGAGGGTCTGACCTTTAAGACCCCCACGATCCCTAGAATAAAGCACTGTATCATTTGTTCTCAAGCCATCTGTATGTGTAGATTCCATTCTATAGGGTCAGAGTGGATGGCACGTGCACTGTAAGTCCCCTTCATTCTCAGAATATCAGACTCCCACCGATATTGTGCCATCACTATGTGAACACCCCCTTTAAAGAAAGTTTTGATGACCCGACTCAGCCACCAGGGGGCACATATATAATATACTGGATTTGCAGGGAAATTTACCCAGTGTTTGGCGAGTAGGCAAGAATATCATTTGCAGGAAAATCGGCACCTGCCTTAATGCCAGACCAGATTATTTCTCATCAGATTTTCCTCTTTGAATAACATTATTTTAGGAATTATCATTTATGCAATTGTTCAAATGTTAAGAAAACTGCTCCAAACTGGGCATTTGCAGTGCCTCAATGCTAACCCAGGTCATACATGCAATTCTGTTATGGAATTGTAATTTAAAGGGGTTTCCGCTAGGAACAAAAGTTAATTTTACTCAATAGATCTTGGAATAATAATAAGTTCCACAATTCGATGTATTTAAATAAAATGTTCCTGTGCTGAGATAATCTTATAAATGTGGCCCTGCTGTGTACTGTGTAATGGCTGTGTCTGATCGTGCAGGAACATGGTCTGATCATACCACATCTCCTGGGCAGGGGAGGAAGCAAAAGAGTATACAGACAATACAGGAGGGGATCACAGCTGATTCTTTTTGTAAGGTAAAACATATCACTGTCTGTTTTTAAATAATGTTTTCGTTCAAAAAAAAAAAAAAAAGTGTGATCCCCTGCTGTCCTGTCTGTATACTCTTTTGTTTCCTCCCCCACCCAGGAGATGTGGTATGATCAGACCATGTTCCTGCACAGTCAGACACAGCCATTACACAGTGCACAGCAGGGGCACATTTATAAGATTATCTCAGCACAGGAACATTTTATTTAAACACATCCAATTGTGGAACTTATTATTATTGATTAAAATGAACTTTTGTTAGTAGGAAAACCCCTTTAAGCGATGTTCAGCATGCTGATAATGGGTAAAAAGAGGGTCTCTGCTCAAGTTACACCAACTCCATCTTCTCAACGAGTAAAATGGCATGAATTATAATCACAGAACAATATTCCAACCGGATATGAAAGCAGAATGAGGCTTTTCTTCCCATTTTATAGGAGACTTCCTTTCCGGAAACAAGGTTGGCACTGCCGCCCTGCCCGGCTATTTTGGAAGGCCTGTTATTATACAAGGACATACTTGTTTGTGTGCGCTTATAGTTTTTTGGAATTAATCCTGCATGGGGACAACACAACCGCTCCGCCAGGGGCATTACCTACGCCCAACCCGTGTCCTAGATATATAGGTGGGTACATGTTACGTTGTGATATTTGATGCCCAAACAAATGGCAGCAAAAGGAGGAGATGTTATTGCCAGCTATGTGGACAACCAAGTAGGGCATTTGGGACCTTCTAATACAAAACGGTGAAAAACGAGATGACCCATAAAATGAGGGACATTTCCACAGACAGTCACACTGCACGGTCATCATCTTGTAGAGAAGCCGGAAAGAGCTGAATCAATGTCACCATGAGGATTCATCATGAATGTGTTGTGGTCCTGAACACGATTTTCACCGCATGCAGACGTACCCATCACATACACAACTGCAGGGCCAGCCCCAGGCTTATGCGGACCCTTGGTAAGCAGAGCCCCTCTTTGCTTTTGATCTTTCCTCCTCAACTTCCAAGAGCTATAACTTTATTTTTCTCTCAACAGAGTAGTATGTTCGTTTTCACAGTCATTTTTAGGTGTAGGTTTGTATTTTTTTCCTTCTTTTTTTATTGATTGCAGTGCAAGTTCTAATTTTCAGCATTACCATTTTGGTGTCTATACAACTGGTCTACTTCTGTTTCCCTCTGTGAGGGAGTGTAGCTTAAGGGAGCAAAAAGAAAAAAAAAATTATAATTTATATATACACACATACATACATACATAGTACAGACCACAAGTTTGGACACACCTTCTCATTTAAAGATTTTTCTGTTTTTTTATGACTATGAAAATTGTACATTCACACTGAAGGCATCAAAACTATGAATGAACACACGTGGAATTATATACTTAACAAAAAAGTGTGAAACAACTGAAAATATGTCTTATATTCTAGGTTCTTCAAAGTAGACACCTTTTGCTTTGATGACTGCTTTGCACACTCTTGGCATTCTCTTGACGAGCTTCAAGAGGTAGTCACCGGAAATGGTCTTCCAACAATCTTGAAGGAGTTCCCAGAGATGCTTAGCACTTGTTGGCCCTTTTGCCTTCACTCTGCGGTCCAGCTCACCCCAAACCATCTCGATTGGGTTCAGGTCTGGTGACTGTGGAGGCCAGGTTATCTGGCGTAGCACCCCATCACTCTCCTTCTTGGTCAAATAGCCCTTACACAGCCTGGAGGTGTGTTTGGGGTCATTGTCCTGTTGAAAAATAAATGATGGTCCAACTAAACGCAAACCGGATGGAATAGCATGCCGCTGCAAGATGCTGTGGTAGCCATGCTCGTTCAGTATGCCTTCAATTTTGAATAAATCCCCAACAGTGTCACCAGCAAAGCACCCCCACACCATCACACCTCCTCCTCCATGCTTCACGGTGGGAACCAGGCATGTAGAGTCCATCCGTTCACCTTTTCTGCATCGCACAAAGACACAGTGGTTGGAACCAAAGATCTCAAATTTGGATTCATCAGACCAAAGCACAGATTTCCACTGGTCTAATGTCCATTCCTTGTGTTCTTTAGCCCAAACAAGTCTCTTCTGCTTGTTGCCTGTCCTTAGCAGTGGTTTCCTAGCAGCTATTTTACCATGAAGGCCTGCTGCACAAAGTCTCCTCTTAACAGTTGTTGTAGAGATGTGTCTGCTGCTAGAACTCTGTGTGGCATTGACCCGGTCTCTAATCTGAGCTGCTGTTAACCTGTGATTTCTGAGGCTGGTGACTCAGATAAACTTATCCTCAGAAGCAGAGGTGACTCTTGGTCTTCCTTTCCTGGGGCGGTCCTCATGTGAGCCAGTTTCTTGGTAGAGCTTGATGGTTTTTGCAACTGCACTTGGGGACACATTCAAAGTTTGCCCAATTTTTCGGACTGACTGACCTACATTTCCTAAAGTAATGATGGCCACTCGTTTTTTTTTTACTTAGAATTTGTATTATGGCAAGAAAAAAGCAGCTAACAGTCTATTCAGTAGGACTATCAGCTGTGTATCCACCAGACTTCTGCACAACACAACTGATGGTCCCAACCCCATTTATAAGGCAAGAAATCCCTCTTATTAAACCTGACAGGGCACACCTGTGAAGTGAAAACCATTTCCGGTGACTACCTCTTGAAGCTCATCAAGAGAATGCCAAGAGTGTGCAAAGTAGTCATCAAAGCAAAAGGTGGCTACTTTGAAGAACCTAGAATATAAGACATAAGTTCAGTTGTTTCACACTTTTTTGTTAAATATATAATTCCACCTGTGTTAATTCATCGTTTTGATGCCTTCAGTGTGAATGTACAATTTTCATAGTCATGAAACTGCAGAAAAATCTTTAAATGAGGAGGTGTGTCCAAACTTTTGGTCTGTACTAGATATATATATACATACACACCTCATAAAAATACAGGGAACACTCAAATAACACATTCTAGATCTGAATGAATGAAATATTCTCATTGAATATTTTGTTCTGTACAAAGATGAATGTGCTGACAACAAAATCACACAAAAAATGGAAATCAAATTTATTAACCAATGGAGGCCTGGATTTAGAGTCACCCCCAAAATTAAAGTGGAAAAACACATTACAGGCTCATCCAACTTTGATGTAATGTCCTTAAAACAAGTCAAAATGAGGCTCAGTATTGTGTGTGGCCTCCACGTGCCTGTATGACCTCCCTACAACGCCTGGGCATGCTCCTGATGAGGTTGCGGATGGTCTCCTGTGGGATCTCCCCCAGACCTGGACTAAAGCATCCGCCAACTCCTGGACAGTCTGTGGTGCAACGTGACGTTGGTGGATGGAGTGAGACATGATGTCCCAGATGTGCTCAATCGGATTCAGGTCTGGGGAACGGGCGGGCCAGTCCATAGCTTCAATGCCTTCATCTTGCAGGAACTGCTGACACACTCCAGCCACATGAGGTCTGGCATTGTTCTGCATTAGGAGGAACCCAGGGCCAACCGCACCAGCATATGGTCTCACAAGGGGTCTGAGGATCTCATCTCGGTACCTAATGGCAGTCAGGCTACCTCTGGCGAGCACATGGAGGGCTGTGCGGCCCTCCAAAGAAATGCCACCCCACACCATTACTGACCCACTGCCAAACCGGTCATGCTGAAGGATGTTGCAGGCAGCAGATCGCTCTCCACGGCGTCTCCAGACTCTGTCACGTCTGTCATATCTGCTCAGTGTGAACCTGCTTTCATCTGTGAAGAGCACAGGGCGCCAGTGGCGACTTTGTCAATCGTCCTGCACGGTGTTGGGCTGTGAGCACAGCCTCCATCTGTGGACGTCGGGCCCTCATACCACCTTAATGGAGTCGGTTTCTAACCGTTTGTGCAGACACATGCACATTTGTGGCCTGCTGGAGGTCATTTTGCAGGGCTCTGACAGTGCTCCTCCTGTTCCTCCTTGCACAAAGGAGGAGGTAGCGGTCCTGCTGCTGGGTTGTTGCCCTCCTATGGCCCCCTCCACATCTCCTGGTATCTGCTCTATGCTCTGGACACCACGCTGACAGACACAGCTAACCTTCTTGCCACAGCTTGCACTGATGTGCCATCCTGGATGAACTGAACTACCTGAGCAACTTCTGTGGGTTGTACTGTAGACACCGCCTTATGCAACTGTACCACTAGGGGTGAGAGCAATGGCAAAATGAAAAAGTGACCAAAACAACAGCCAAAAAGGATGAAAACAGAGAAATTGTCTGTGGTATCTTGCTAATTGCCGATCATTTCTAACAGTTCTCTGTTCCATTTGCACAACAGCTGGAGAAATTGATTCACAATCAGTGTTGCTTCATAACTGGACTGGTAGATTTCACAGAAGTGTTATCTGTCTCCTATGAAGCCCAGCCACAGGTTGCACACCATTAGGCCAGATTTCATAGGTGTATAAACATGGCGGACAAGAAGGCCTTCAGTAGGCCCCTCGCTGCTATGACAATGCCATTTACACCTCATTTCCAACATAATCCCTTTTTTTATTTTTTAAACTATTTATTTGCCCCTCGCTATCAGACATGCAACCGAACATTTTGTCACCTGAGCCCCCACAAAACATTGCCCTTGATTTTAGGTCTAATCTGGCATGTTTTTTTTTTGCAACATGGGGCCTGTTCATGAAATTGACCCCAACAATAAAATAGGCCTTATTCCCCTTAGCAACCAATCAGAGCTCACTTTATAATTCTTTAACAGCTTTGGAAAAAAGAAAGCTACGCTGTGATTGGTTGTTAATTGCAACAGTTAAAGGGGTATTTCCCAACTCTGAGATCCTATCCCAATATGTAGTAGGTGTAATAATAATTTTAGGAAATATCTTCAATTAGAAACGTAGTATAGTTCTGCTGATTCGTTATGTCGCTTACCCCATATGCAGGACATTGCAGTAGCTTAGGTATCCATGGTTACAACTGCTAACAACTAACTGTCACTGTGGTCATAACAATGGATACCTAAGCTACTGCAATGCTCTGCACATGCGGATAGTATAGTTTTGAAGATTCGCTATGTCACTTACCCCATGTGCAGGGCATTGCAGTAACCAAGCGACATAGCAAATCAGGAGAACTATACTACATTTCTAATTGGAGGTATTTGAGAATATTATTATACCTACTACTTATTGGAATAGGATCTTGGAGATGGGAATACCCCTTTGAAGTTTTTCTGAACAGTTAATCAATGGAGCCCGTAAAGTGACTCTAAGTCTGAATACTGTGATACGACCATTAGGAAAAAGGATCAACATGTGTCGCTCGTAGCAACCAATCACAACTCTGCTTTCATTTCAACAAAGCAGTTTGAAAAATAAAAGCTGAGCTCTGATTGGTTGCTATGGGCAACATAGACTTGATTAATCAGGCGGTATAATATTATTATTATTGAGCCGTAAAGGCATTTCATCCCCATAAAAAGACAAGGATTTTTCTAAAATAAAAAAAATATATACAAAGCCATTTATCATGACATCACGTGACTGAGCCATCGCCCCCCGACGTTCAGCATCAGTAAATTTATGGCCGTTTACAGCTTTGTCATAAGCAACTATTACATCCAGCCTTGTTGTGATTATCGACATGGCAGACGCACGCGTGCAAGGCCGATGTGTCCATGCACGTCTGCAGAAGTATGCACGCCGCGCTCGCAGAGCATCGCCTGCCATCACCATTGTTTACATGGATATACAGATGTTCCTCGCCAAGTGATAATTAGATCGCGCACAATAAACACTGCGCAGGAATAGCAGAGATGGCTGCGGGGCAGGAAATGCGCGGGGATGATGGGGAGATGGGATGGAGGGTGAGGGAGACATGGGGTAGGATAGCGATGGCGGGCGGCTTGTGCCCACTTGAAGTGATGGATAAGCTCTTGGAGGGTCCTCTAGAGAGATTGCGCGGGTTAAGTGTTCTGAAGACTGGATGCTACAGAGCGCCATTGTCGGGGCCTGGCTACCAGAGAGGAATGCTCAGGGGCCCCCCGGGTATACCGACATGGGGCTTCCCGGCTGTATAGGTGCTGTAAGTGACCAGACCCCCAAAACAAGAGCTCCCAACAGGATATCATACATGTTCATGGTATAGAACCATTATTTAAGCAATATATGGCAGTACTATATACGATGGGCACGATGACGATTTTATTTAGAGAACTGCATAACATTGTTTGAGGACTGCATAGCAGTGCAATTATGTGTTCACTATATGGCAGCGTTATATGGACACTGTATGGTGATACTATAGTATAGTAATATTTGAGCACCATATAGCCAGGCTATTATGTATTCACTATATGGCAGTGTAATATGGACACTGCATGGTAATACTATAGTATAGTAATATTTGAGCACCATATAGCAGTGCCATTATGTATACAGTATATGGCAGCGTTATCTAGACACTGTACAGTGATACTATAGTATAGTAATATTTGAGCACCATATAGCCATGCTATTATGGTAATATGTGTTCACTGTATGGCAGTATTATAGGCACTCTAAGGTGATACTATTTAGTGAATTGTATAGCAATGTTTTAGGCACTGTATAGATATTGAATTATAGCATTTATGCACTATATGGCGGTATTATACGTGTACCATATGGTGATACTCAATTGGGATCTATATGACATTAATATTTAGCAACTATATACACTAATGGTACCATTATATATGCATGATATGGTAGTATTATTGGGCACTATATAGAGATTCTATTTAGGGAACAGTAAATCATTTTTAGGCCGCATATAGTAATAAAATTATGGCACTGTTACAGGAATCGCTGTATTATGCAGGTACTATATGGCAGTAGTATAAGAGTACTATATGGCAACACTATTTGAGGATCTATATATCATTTGAGCACAATATAGCAATAGTATTATGGTACTTACTTTATGGTATTATGCATGCACTATATGGCAGTATTATACAAGTACTATATAGCTTTACTATTTAGGATCTATAGAACATTTAAACACCATATAACAATGCTATTATGGAAATATGTGCTAATTGTATGGCATTAAGAAGTATGCACTATATGGCAGTATTATAGGCAATGCATGATAGTAATATTATACCGTTCCTAAATAGTATTATTTAAGCACTATATATAGTAATGCCATTATAGCAATATTAGGTGTTCACTAAAATGGCACTATTATGCAAGTGCTATATGGTAGGACTGTATGGTAGTATTATTTTACACACTACACCATTTACTGCTTATCAAAACAAATACAAGACGAGGACCCCCAAATGCAGTTACCCTGCGGCATCCACAGATCCGTATACTGGACTTGAAAGGTTATACGGGGGTGGTCTCGATCGATGATCATTATAACACAACCGGAGGGCTGGAATATAAGGGGCTGGTGCAGGAATAGCATTAGTGACAGGGTACCAGACATCATGACGCGCGCTGCGAACCCGGGATCAGCAGAGTGTGAAGATTGTATGGACATATTAATGATAGCTATAGGCGGCACATAATGACGGCGCAGGAACAGCAGACACATCACAGTTAATAACATGGCGGGGGTGCAGAGGTTAACGCAGGCTGATACGACAATATTGTAGGTTTAATCGTGCACGCTGCGGAATAGCAGAGTTATCCTCTGACATTGAGACGTGTGTGGAGGTTACAGGGGGATGAAAAGGAGATAAAGGCTCGATGTCTATGCGTTACGATGAGGAGAGGGAATATGGAGCGTGACGCCAAGTCTGACACGCAGGATGACGCCGTCATATAATGATCTGTGTACATAGGATATAGCAGAGGCGAGTTCGTCATTAGCTATGGCACATTGTGACAATAACCGTGGCTTTCTATTGAACTGCAGGCAAACCTACTACATTATCACAAGCAGAACAGAACAAACGGGTTTAGCTCTGCTACATCTGGATGTAGAGCAAGAGGAGAACGGGTCAGGAATCTTTTGTAAACTTACTCGAGAGGAAAACACGGAAATTATAGTGCGGTGCGGTATGGAATAGCAGAGCAAACATTATATAGTGCCGCTCAGGAATAGCAGAGACGAGTAAACGCTGAGTTAAAATAAAGGTGGAGTTAGGATGTGGTGATTTACAGGTGGGTGTCTGCAAGATAATAGTGCAGCAATGACAGCTAATTATATCCCATCATTGTAGGGATGGATGGGGTATTCTCATCACGGAATAGCAGAGCGCAGCTACAGCAGAGATACCGGACAGGTGGAGAAGGATGTAGTGATTTATCAGTGTGCAGGAATGGTAAGCTGGATGTAGTAGTGAGTGTCAGGGTGTAGTGTCACCATGGAATAGCAGAGCGAGAGGGCGATTTATAACTCTGCGCAGGAGTGGCAATCTGAGGTGCAGCAGGGTAGATGTAGCAGTGTGGATCGCTACAGAGCTGCAGGGTGTAGTGTCACCAAGTAATAGAGTGAGAGGACAGAAGATGACCGATGTAACGGTAGGGATAGATCATCATTTAGGGCAACGAGGTCTAGGTCTTAGTCTAGTTATTGCAGAGTTGGATGAGTGCAGTAAAAGAATGTTGCGCCGTTGAGTTGGGTTTGTGAGCTGCAGGAATGTATTGGATAGTGAGGGTCTAGTAAAAGTCAAGGTTAAAATATGTAGTGTGAGTTAAAGGGGTTAGAAATAAAATAAAAGGGTCAATAGTGGAATAGCAGAGTTGGGTAGAGATGCAGTGGGAATGAATGCAGGAATGGCAGATTACACAGCATGCACTCAGTGCTGCAGGGAGTAGTGGAATAGCAGAGTTGGAGAAGGGTGTAGTGCTTGGTAATTGTGCCAGTGCAGGTACCTGACTGATGGGATCACCTGGGTGATTGCAGTGGCACCAGCAGAGCCCCGTGGATTAGGAACTGTGTGGTCAAGGTCAGTGTTGTGCCCTGAGGAACAGACTGACCACTAGGACTGAACCTGCAGGACTGGCAGCCTGAGCCCCTCACAGCTGGCACTGCCCCCCATGCCCAGCTCTGCCCCCTCAGCACTCACCTTGCAGAGTAGATTGTCAGCTCCTGTGCTTCCCCTGCAGTGTCTGGGAGTCTCCCTCTGCTCTGTCACTGCAGTGTCTCTGTGTATGTGTGTGAGTGTGTCTTGTCTGCCTCTCCACCCTCCTCCATGACGTTCTTCCATCTCTCCACCCTCTGCTCCTCTTCCCTCCTCTGCTGCTGCCCCTGCCACAGCTACCTGCTGCCCCCCGTGCCAGTGCAGGAGCTGCCCCCTGATCCCCCCTGCAGCTGCTGCCCACCTACCCCCAGGTGCAGGGGGATTCTCTGTCCCCCTGCAGACATTGCTGTCCTCTTCCTCATTCCCCTCCTGTTCCTCCACCTCCTGTTTACCTCTCTGTCTCCTCTCCTCCTTCCTCTGTCTCATTCTTCATTTCTCCCCCACCTTGCCCTTTCCTCCTCTCCACCTGATCCCTATCACCTGGACTGCAGCACTAATGATGGGAGTTGTAGTGGAGAATGAATCCTGATCCTTGCGTCATTCTCTTTCGTCAACTTCTTACTTTCCTGGTTCTGTGTGATGAATAATGAAAACCACATTATCATGGAGTAAGACCACCGCCCAAAAATAACCCCAAA
The DNA here is from genome assembly GCF_046119375.1 of Phyllobates terribilis. Lineage (NCBI taxonomy): Eukaryota > Metazoa > Chordata > Amphibia > Anura > Dendrobatidae > Phyllobates > Phyllobates terribilis. The sequence goes on along the minus strand of NW_027362767.1, from coordinate 422,479,236 downwards.
AAACAGCAAAAAAAAAAGCCATAATAAATTTGGTGCAGAAATAAAAAAGTCCAAAATTCTATTAAAAAAAGGCGCAAAAAGAATAATGAATCAAGACTTTAATCACTCTTTTTGGGGGACTTAGAGGTCGGACCCCAAAGGTCTAGTAGTTATCCACTATCCTATATTGCTCATAGAACTGGAATATCCCTTTAACGACATCTGCCATTCAGGATTTGGGGAAAGGTGGGCAACAATCCCCCCTTATATTCTCTTGACAGTTTGCTACAATGTATCAGTCTGGAGTCCCCGCTGTTCTAGGGTTTGTTTATATGTTGCAATTTTTTTTTCCAGATTTTTTTTCCAAAATTGTGGTTAAAAAAGTGTTTTCGTTCACTGACAGCGAGCAGAGATCTTGAAGATGGTAAAATGTTAAAAAGGTAAATTTCACCTATGTTATTAATAGACTGCCTGAGAGATCTACGCCTGCCCTGTGCAAAAGAATTAAAAAAGCGCCATTTTCCAGCTTTTAAAACTTTTGTTGAGTACAAAAAAGTTGCAAATTATGGAGAACGTCATGTCTGCGTGATATTTTGCAACTTTTTCCACTTTTTTTTTAAATGTGGCTCGTTAAATTGGGAAAGGGGGATGGGCCGCAAACTCCTCATAGGGTTTTGATTCTGAGGGCCAGGTCTCTAGTTGTTGCAATGACCTGTATAAATATGTCTGCACAGAGCTCCCTCTAGTGGTGACAGCAGATGAGTGCAGTGCATTGCTGTCCATATACTGTATACTCAGCCGCGTCACTGACCATTCGATTATGCAGGGGGGGGGTTCACTAAGTTTTTTTTTTTTTTTTGCTCAATGATTTTGCCATTTTTTTCTAACTAACAGCGAAACATACTCAACAGCCTCAAGCAAATCATTGTGATTCTGCAAAATCAGCTCTGCTACATCTTTTCCTTACATGATGTAGTATGATAACACACTTGGGCGATGCTTTCTGTGCATTATGACAACTCTCTCCGGGTTACCTGCAGTCCTATGTAAATCCCCTTTTACCGTGTGTTTGTCTTCAGTCCTATGCAAATCCACCTATTGCAGTGTTGTTACCATGTATATCATACTCGGCTCTGCTACATCACCATATATCGTTGTCTTACGTGAATCAAAATATGCTTTGAATTAATTAATATCCTTATCATAATGCAGCAGGGTTAAATGCAGTCCTATGTAAGCTCACTGAAGATATATATGAGTTTAGTGAAATAATAAACTCAGCTCTGCTACCTCTGCATTAGTTCCACATCTCTAGTAAAGATTTGTTCTTCTCGTCACTGACATATTTTCAATTTATTTTTTGTGATAATTAGCAGTCTCATGTAAAACCATTTGCGATAGTATGCAGTCCCATGTAAAAAAAACACAGCCATTAAATCACGTTATCATGAATGCTTCCAAATATAAGACTCAGCTCTGCTATATTTGGATACATAATGTAGTTTTTTTAAGAAAGGCAATATAAGTATCTGCAGTCCTATGTAAGACCAATATACACTATTATCACACTCCCCTCTGCTACATCTCATGATCTCTTTATGCACTAGGATACATGCAGCCCCATGAAAAATAAAGACAACATAGTAGCATACAGGGGCTACAGCCATGCTAATGGAATGAGCTGATCTGCAGGCCTATGTAAAACCACACATGATATATTGTGATATCAAACTCAGCTCTGCTACATCTCCAGTAATTGATGTTGTCAATTTTCATTGCCAATGACTTATTTCCAATTCCTACAACCTTCTTTTTACCTGCAGTCCCACTGAAAACCACAAATGGAGCAATGTGATCACCATGAATTGAGCTAAATAACAAACTCAGCTCTGCTACATCACCAGTAATTGATGTTGCAGGTTATTGGATCTAATGTTGATTAATATGTTTTAGCAGCATCCCTCCATGTCCATTGATGTGTTTATTTGCACTCTCATTTAAAAAGTCAGTATCTGGATGAGTTGTGCCAAATAACAAACTCAGCTCTGCTGCATCACCAGTAATTGATGTTGGCGGTGTAGTGTCGATTCTCATCACGCAATGTCCCTTTGATCTGTTTACTTGCAGCCACATTCAGAATCAAAGACGATGCAATGTTATCACTATGAGGAATGCTAAATAACAAACTCAGCTCTGCTACATCCCCAGTAATTGATGTAGAAGACTATTAGATCTAGTGTTGATTTTCATTTTCAGTATCATCCCTCCATGTTCATTGAGGTGTTTACCTTCACTCCCATTCAGAAGCACAGATGAGACAACATTGGATTTTGATGAATCGTGCCAAATAACAAACTCAGCTCTGCTACATCATCATCAATTGATGTTGGCAGTGTAGTGTCGATTTTCATCACCTGATGTCCCTTACATCTATTCACTTGCAGTCACATTCAGAATCAAAGACGATGCAATGTGATCACTACGAGTCATGCTAAATAGCAAACTTCTCTCTGCTACATCACCAGTAATTCGTGTAGGAAATAAAGTGTCAATTTTCATCCTCTGATGTCCCCTCACCTGTTTACTTGTCATCTTAATCAAAACCACAAGTGATTCAATGTGGTCACCTTGATTTACGCTAAATTACCAACTCAGCTCTGCTACATTGCCAGTAATAAATGTTGTGAACTATTGTTTCTAGTGTTGATTTTCATTTTCAGTAGCATCCCTCCATGTCTAATGATGTGTTTGCCTGCAGTCCCATAAAAAAAACACATAAAATGCAACATGATGTCACAATGTGTTGTGCTAAATAGCAAACTCAGCTCTGCTACGTCTCCAATAATTGATGTTTGGGAACTAGTTTTGATCTTCAATGTCCCTGATGTTTCCAAAACCAGGTAACTAATCCTGTTTTTACCTGCGGACCCATGCAAAACCACAAATGATGCAATTTCCTGAGTTGTGCAAAATAACAACCTCAGCTCTGCTACATCTGTGTTGTTGTTATTGCACACGCCCTTTGCACCGGCTAATCCGCATGACGTGACTCATGTGTGAAATGACTTGTGGTAAATGTGGCCCATCTTCACGACTCAGACCCGTCCTGCGCTTCCAGAAATCATTGTTTTCCGCTTTGCTGCGCCGCTTCTCCCTGGTCAAGGACGCGTCTTATCACAAATACCTGCGCGCTGTGTTTTTCATCCTTGACTAGTTGTGCAATATGCAGCGACTGCATCGTGCGACCATCCCCCCTATCTGACGCAGCCCCCTATGCAGAAATAATCCCTTAAAGGGAACGTCCATATGTCCACTATTAGCAAACTGCAAGCGGACGTCTATTGAGAACAATACAGTAAATGTGTGGTGCTCTAGGACCCTGATGCATTGGACGCTGTGACAAACTCACCACTGCTATCACTGACTCAACTCTGCTGTACCACTGCCAACTGTGCACTTGGCCCTATGACAAACTCCGCTCTGCAATTGAAGAGTCAACTTTGCCGCACCGCTGCCAGCTCTGCACTGAACTCTGTGACAAACTTAGCTCTACTATAACGCCAAATCAATTTCACTGTTCCACTGCCATCTCTGCATTGATCTTCTATAAACTCAGCTCTGTAATTGAGGAGTCGGCTGTGTCGCACCACTGCCAGCTCTGCATTGAACGCTGTGACAAACTTAGCTCTGCTGAGTCAACTTCACTGTTCCATTGTCAGCGCTGCATTTAACTCTGTGACAAACTTAGCTCTGCTGAGTCAACTTCACTGTTCCATTGTCAGCCCTGCATTTAACTCTGTGACAAACTTAGCTCTGCTGAGTCAACTTCACTTTTCCACTACCAGCTCTGCATTGATCTATTTGCAAACTTAACTCTGCTGAGTCAACTTCACTGTTCCACTACCAACTATTCACTGAACTTCTATAAACTCAGCTCCGCAATTGAGGAGTCAGCTCTGCCGCACCGTTGTCAGCTTTACATTTAACTCTGTGACAAAGATAGCTCTGCTTAGTTAACTTCACTGTTCCACTGCCATCTCTGCAATGAACTTCTATAAACTCAGCTCTGTAATTCAGGAGTCATCTCTATTGCACCACTGGCAGCTCTGTATTAAATTCTGTGACAAACTTAGTTCTGCTGAGTCAACTTCACTGTTCCATTGTCAGATCTGCATTGAACTCTGTGACAAACTTAGCTCTGCGGAATCAACTTTACTATTCCACTGTCAGCTCTGCATTGAACTCTGTGACAAGCTTAGCTCTGCGGAATCAACTTTACTATTCCACTGTCAGCTCTGCATTGAACTCTGTGACAAACTTAGCTCTGCTGAGTCAACTTTACTATTCCACTGTCAGCTCTGCATTGAACTCTGTGACAAACTTAGCTCTGCTGAGTCAAGTTCACTGTTCCACTGTCAGCTCTGCATTGAACTTTGTGACAAACTTAGCTCTGCTTTACAGCTGAGTCAACTTCTCTGTTCCACTGCCGTCTCTTCTATAAACTGCCATCAACTTCTATAAACTCAGGTCTGTAATTGACGAGTCATCTATGCTGCACTGCTGCCAGTTCTGCATTGAACTCTGTGACAAACTTAGCTCTACTGAGCCAACTTCGCTGTTCCACTGTCAGCTCTGCATTGAACTCCGTGACAAACTTAGCTTTGCTGAGTCAAGTTCACTGTTCCACTGTCAGCTCTGCATTGAACTCTGTGACAAACTTAGCTCTGCGGAATCAACTTTACTATTCCACTGTCAGCTCTGCATTGAACTCTGCAACAAACTTAGCTCTGCTGAGTCAACTTTACTGTTTCACTGCTATATCTGCACTGAACCTCCATAAACTTGGCTCTGTTACTTCGATGAGTTAATTCTGCTTCATCACTGGTTCAGTCATGCCTTGGAGCCTCTTGTGTAACTCAGCTCTGCTTCACCGGTTCCTCAGTCTCCTTATTCCCTTGTGGACTATTGTGGTGTCCTACCTGTTAACGTTTTCTCACTTCTGCTTCATTGGATCCAGTGAACCTGTGATTCCCATTTGCTTCCAAAGTGCCATGCAGATCTCTCTGCTGCGCCAACGTCATCAGTCCGTGCTGTATCACAACCGCTCATCCGGACCAAAAGCTTTGAGAATCCACCTCATAACAATATCTTGGAGAAAAGGGGTTACTACGTTTGTAGATGCTCCTAGTGATACCAACCTGCCCCCTATTATACTCAATAGCGTGATGAAGGGGCAGGTGGCAATATCCCTGTTGGTCTACATTGATCAAAGGTTGATATTACTGAATAATAAAGGGGTTAATGGGGATACAATTTAACACTGATGTAATATATATTATATCTAACACACTGCACCAAATCCCCTGCACAGCAGAGTTTCATTAGTGCTGGAGTAAGATGCACCAAATTTATTAAAAACAGGTTCATTAGTTTGGTGATATAACTTCTCTGACCACTAGATGGTGATAGTGCATAGTGCCTGAATACATTCATATGTTTGGAGCTCCCCCTAGTGTTGGCCAAAGGTTGCAGAATGTTTTCAGCTTGCTGAGGAGTGTGCGTGTTTTTGGGTACTAGGAATCCCATCATTATGGTGCATATAGACAGCAGGAAAGGGAGCTGATAAAGCGGAGTGATACATAACTGAGAAACATCGGTCTGCATGGGAGCTGCGTGCACAAAACGGCACATTCCTAATTAAGACCATTTTATATTTGAAATAATTTATAAAATTAGCTCAAAAAGACATATGGGGGTTGGGTGGTAGGGTTGGGGATACAGATTAATTAACTGACCCCCCCAAATAAGAGCATACTAGAAATAATGGGAGTGGGATATATAATTTCAATACGTTCATGAGTTAGAGATTTGGGGTCAGAATTCTTCTAGTGGGGTCTAACTTTTGGGTATTAACCACTAGATGTGTGAGGTGGGGGGTCACTATATTCACATGTATAATCATTGGGAGCTCCCCCTAGTGGTGAGAGCAGGCGGCCAGAGTTGTATCATTTACATCACCCTATAGTTGTGTGATGGGATGCAGTGGATCGGACGCCGTGCACACAGTGCTGTTTCTGGAATGAGAGCCCCCTCCAGCCTGAAGCAATACAATGCTGCTGCTATAATTACTGGCACGGGATGAATGGAGTGAAGCTTTGTGTATTGGCAGCGGCTCGATCCCACAGCGCTGATGCCGTATGCATATTTAACCATCAGATATTACTGGATCAATCTCCGTGGCTGCATATTCTGGAACTGGAGCAAACTATGAAGAAGAGGATAATCTACGGGGAGTAGAGGCAGGGCCTGTGACTGCTGTTGGGCCCATGGTGAGAGGGGCCACGGCACAGAAGAGACGTCTCTGATTGCTGTGACACTTTCATAGCAGATACTCGCTGCCTCCACCAGAGGGAGCTCACTAATTTGAGATTTATGCAGCACTGATAGCGTTTAAAACAGTATTTATCCATAAGCAAGCAGCTCCCCCTAGTGGTGGCTGCAATGTATTATTTATCAGAAATCCAGTAAGCATAGAGACGGCTGAGCTGTTATATCAGTGAGAACCTGCACGTATCCATAACAAGGGTAATAAACTGTATCTGCTACATCTACAACCTTGCTGTATCTAAAGTTTTCTATAGTGACATACACTATATGCAAAAAAGTATTGGGAGTGGGACATGTATCCTAATGGGGCCAGACTTGTCATTTGACCCCATTGCCCACCGGTGTATAACATCCGACCCCATTATTCCCAGTGTACAACATCCAGCCCCTCGCCCCACTGTATAACACCCGAGCCCATTATCCCCAGTGTATAACATCAGGCCTTTCGCCCCCGGTGTATAACACCCGACCCCTTTATACCCGGTGTATAACATCTGGCCCCTCACCCCAGTGTATAACACACGACCCCATTATCCCCAGTGTATAACATCTGGCCCCTCACCCCCGGTGTATAACACCCGACCCCATTATCCCCAGTGTATAACATTTGGCCCCTCACCCCCGGTGTATAACACTCGACCCCTTTATACCCGGTGTATAACATCTGGCCCCTCACCCCCGGTGAATAACACACGACCCTATTATCCCCAGTGTATAACATCTGGCCCCTCACCCCCAGTGTATAACACACGACCCCATTATCCCCAGTGTATAACATCTGGCCCCTCACCCCCGGTGTATAACACCCGACCCCTTTATACCCGGTGTATAACATCTGGCCCCTCACCCCCGGTGAATAACACACGACCCCATTATCCCCAGTGTATAACATCTGGCCCCTCACCCCCAGTGTATAACACCCGACCCCATTATCCCCAGTGTATAACATCTGGCCCCTCACCCCCGGTGTATAACACACGACCCCATTATCCCCAGTGTATAACATCTGGCCCCTCACCCCCAGTGTACAACACACGACCCCATTATCCCCAGTGTATAACATCTGGCCCCTCACCCCCGGTGTATAACACCCGACCCCATTATCCCCAGTGTATAACATCTGGCCCCTCACCCCCGGTGTATAACACCCGACCCCATTATCCCCAGTGTATAACATCTGGCCCCTCACCCCCAGTGTATAACACACGACCCCATTATCCCCAGTGTATAACATCTGGCCCCTCACCCCCGGTGTATAACACACGACCCCATTATCCCCAGTGTATAACATCTGGCCCCTCACCCCCGGTGTATAACACCCGACCCCATTATCCCCAGTGTATAACATCTGGCCTTTCTCCCCCGGTGTATAACACACGACCCCATTATCCCCAGTGTATAACATCTGGCCCCTCACCCCCGGTGTATAACACACGACCCCATTATCCCCAGTGTATAACATCTGGCCCCTCACCCCCAGTGTACAACACACGACCCCATTATCCCCAGTGTATAACATCTGGCCCCTCACCCCCGGTGTATAACACCCGACCCCATTATCCCCAGTGTATAACATCTGGCCTTTCTCCCCCGGTGTATAACACACGACCCCATTATCCCCAGTGTATAACATCTGGCCCCTCACCCCCGGTGTATAACACACGACCCCATTATCCCCAGTGTATAACATCTGGCCCCTCACCCCCAGTGTATAACACACGACCCCATTATCCCCAGTGTATAACATCTGGCCACTCACCCCCAGTGTATAACACACGACCCCATTATCCCCAGTGTATAACATCTGGCCACTCACCCCCAGTGTATAACACACGACCCCATTATCCCCAGTGTATAACATCTGGCCCCTCACCCCCGGTGTATAACACACGACCCCATTATCCCCAGTGTATAACATCTGGCCACTCACCCCCAGTGTATAACACACGACCCCATTATCCCCAGTGTATAACATCTGGCCCCTCACCCCCGGTGTATAACACACGACCCCATTATCCCCAGTGTATAACATCTGGCCCCTCACCCCCGGTGTATAACACCCGACCCCATTATCCCCAGTGTATAACATCTGGCCACTCACCCCCAGTGTATAACACACGACCCCATTATCCCCAGTGTATAACATCTGGCCTTTCTCCCCCGGTGTATAACACCCGACCCCATTATCCCCAGTGTATAACATCTGGCCCCTCACCCCCAGTGTATAACACCCAACCCCATTATCCCCAGTGTATAACATCTGGCCCCTCACCCCCGGTGTATAACACCCGACCCCATTATCCCCAGTGTATAACATCTGGCCTTTCTCCCCCGGTGTATAACACCCGACCCCATTATCCCCAGTGTATAACATCTGGCCACTCACCCCCGGTGTATAACACACGACCCCATTATCCCCAGTGTATAACATCTGGCCCCTCACCCCCAGTGTATAACACCCGACCCCATTATCCCCAGTGTATAACATCTGGCCACTCACCCCCGGTGTATAACACACGACCCCATTATCCCCAGTGTATAACATCTGGCCCCTCACCCCCAGTGTATAACACCCGACCCCATTATCCCCAGTGTATAACATCTGGCCCCTCACCCCCGGTGTATAACACACGACCCCATTATCCCCAGTGTATAACATCTGGCCCCTCACCCCCGGTGTATAACACACGACCCCATTATCCCCAGTGTATAACATCTGGCCCCTCACCCCCAGTGTATAACACCCGACCCCATTATCCCCAGTGTATAACATCTGGCCCCTCACCCCCAGTGTATAACACCCGACCCCATTATCCCCAGTGTATAACATCTGGCCCCTCACCCCCGGTGTATAACACCCGACCCCATTATCCCCAGTGTATAACATCTGGCCTTTCTCCCCCAGTGTATAACAACCGACCCCATTATCCCCAGTGTATAACATCTGGCCCCTCACCCCCAGTGTATAACACACGACCCCATTATCCCCAGTGTATAACATCTGGCCCCTCACCCCCGGTGTATAACACACGACCCCATTATCCCCAGTGTAGAACATCTGGCCCCTCACCCCAGTGTATAACACACGACCCCATTATCCCCAGTGTATAACATCTGGCCCCTCACCCCCGGTGTATAACACACGACCCCATTATCCCCAGTGTATAACATCTGACCCCTCACCCCCGGTGTATAACACACGACCCCATTATCCCCAGTGTATAACATCTGGCCCCTCACCCCCAGTGTATAACACACGACCCCATTATCCCCAGTGTATAACATCTGGCCCCTCACCCCCAGTGTATAACACACGACCCCATTATCCCCAGTGTAGAACATCTGGCCCCTCACCCCCAGTGTATAACACACGACCCCATTATCCCCAGTGAATAACATCTGGACCCTCACCCCCAGTGTATAACACACGACCCCATTATCCCCAGTGTATAACATCTGGCCCCTCACCCCCGGTGTATAACACCCGACCCCATTATCCCCAGTGTATAACATCTGGCCTTTCTCCCCCGGTGTATAACATCTGGCCCCTCACCCCCAGTGTATAACACCCGACCCCATTATCCCCAGTGTATAACATCTGGCCCCTCACCCCCGGTGTATAACACCCGACCCCATTATCCCCAGTGTATAACATCTGGCCTTTCTCCCCCGGTGTATAACACCCGACCCCATTATCCCCAGTGTATAACATCTGGCCACTCACCCCCAGTGTATAACACAGGACCCCATTATCCCCAGTGTATAACATCTGGCCCCTCACCCCCAGTGTATAACACACGACCCCATTATCCCCAGTGTATAACATCTGGCCCCTCACCCCCAGTGTATAACACACGACCCCATTATCCCCAGTGTATAACATCTGGCCCCTCACCCCCAGTGTATAACACCCGACCCCATTATCCCCAGTGTATAACATCTGGCCCCTCACCCCCGGTGTATAACACACGACCCCATTATCCCCAGTGTATAACATCTGGCCACTCACCCCCAGTGTATAACACACGACCCCATTATCCCCAGTGTATAACATCTGGCCCCTCACCCCCAGTGTATAACACCCGACCCCATTATCCCCAGTGTATAACATCTGGCCCCTCACCCCCAGTGTATAACACCCGACCCCATTATCCCCAGTGTATAACATCTGGCCCCTCACCCCCGGTGTATAACACACGACCCCATTATCCCCAGTGTATAACATCTGGCCCCTCACCCCCGGTGTATAACACCCGACCCCATTATCCCCAGTGTATAACATCTGGCCTTTCTCCCCCGGTGTATAACATCTGGCCCCTCACCCCCAGTGTATAACACCCGACCCCATTATCCCCAGTGTATAACATCTGGCCCCTCACCCCCGGTGTATAACACCCGACCCCATTATCCCCAGTGTATAACATCTGGCCTTTCTCCCCCGGTGTATAACACCCGACCCCATTATCCCCAGTGTATAACATCTGGCCACTCACCCCCAGTGTATAACACAGGACCCCATTATCCCCAGTGTATAACATCTGGCCCCTCACCCCCAGTGTATAACACACGACCCCATTATCCCCAGTGTATAACATCTGGCCCCTCACCCCCAGTGTATAACACACGACCCCATTATCCCCAGTGTATAACATCTGGCCCCTCACCCCCAGTGTATAACACCCGACCCCATTATCCCCAGTGTATAACATCTGGCCCCTCACCCCCGGTGTATAACACACGACCCCATTATCCCCAGTGTATAACATCTGGCCACTCACCCCCAGTGTATAACACACGACCCCATTATCCCCAGTGTATAACATCTGGCCCCTCACCCCCAGTGTATAACACCCGACCCCATTATCCCCAGTGTATAACATCTGGCCCCTCACCCCCAGTGTATAACACCCGACCCCATTATCCCCAGTGTATAACATTTGGCCCCTCACCCCCGGTGTATAACACCCGACCCCATTATCCCCAGTGTATAACATCTGGCCTTTCTCCCCCAGTGTATAACACACGACCCCATTATCCCCAGTGTATAACATCTGGCCCCTCACCCCAGTGTATAACAACCGACCCCATTATCCCCAGTGTATAACATCTGGCCCCTCACCCCCAGTGTATAACACACGACCCCATTATCCCCAGTGTATAACATCTGGCCCCTCACCCCAGTGTATAACACACGACCCCATTATCCCCAGTGTATAACATCTGGCCCCTCACCCCCAGTGTATAACACACGACCCCATTATCCCCAGTGTATAACATCTGGCCCCTCACCCCCGGTGTATAACACACGACCCCATTGTCCCCAGTGTATAACATCTGGCCCCTCACCCCCGGTGTATAACACACGACCCCATTAACCCTAGTGTATAACATCTGGCCCCTCACCCCCGGTGTATAACACACGACCCCATTGTCCCCAGTGTATAACATCTGGCCCCTCACCCCCGGTGTATAACACACGACCCCATTATCCCCAGTGTATAACACACGACCCCTTTATACCCGGTGTATAACATCTAGCCCCTCACCCCCGGTGTATAACACACGACCCCATTATCCCCAGTGTATAACACACGAACCCTTTATACCCGGTGTATAACATCTGGCCCCTCACCCCCAGTGTATAACATTTGGCCCCTCACCCCCAGTGTATAACACATGACTCCATTATCCCCAGTGTATAACATCAGGCCCCTCACCCCCGGTGTATAACACACGACCCCATTATCCCCAGTGTATAACATCTGGCCCCTCACCCCCGGTGTATAACACACGACCCCATTATCCCCAGTGTATAACATCTGGCCCCTCACCCCCGGTGTATAACACACGACCCCATTATCCCCAGTGTATAACACACGACCCCTTTATACCCGGTGTATAACATCTAGCCCCTCACCCCCAGTGTATAACACACGACCCCATTATCCCCAGTGTATAACATCTGTCCCCTCACCCCCAGTGTATAACACACGACCCCATTATCCCCAGTGTATAACATTTGGCCCCTCACCCCCAGTGTATAACACACGACCCCATTATCCCCAGTGTATAACATCTGACCCCTCACCCCCAGTGTATAACACACGACCCCATTATCCCCAGTGTATAACATCTGGCCCCTCGCCCCCAGTGTATAACACCCGACCCCATTATCCCCAGTGTATAACATCTGGCCTTTCGCCCCTGTGTATAACACCCGACCCTATTATCCCCAGTGTATAACATCTGGCCCCTCACGCCCAGTGTATAACACACGACCCCATTATCCCCAGTGTATAACATCTGGCCTTTCACCCCCGGTGTATAACACCCGACCCCATTATCCCCAGTGTATAACATTTGGCCCCTCACCCCCGGTGTATAACACACGACCCCATTATCCCCAGTGTATAACATCAGGCCCCTCACCCCCGGTGTATAACACACGACCCCATTATCCCCAGTGTATAACATCAGGCCCCTCACCCCCAGTGTATAACACACGACCCCATTATCCCCAGTGTATAACATCAGGCCCCTCACCCCCGGTGTATAACACACGACCCCATTATCCCCAGTGTATAACATCTGGCCTTTCACCCCCGGTGTATAACACACGACCCCATTATCCCCAGTGTATAACATCTGGCCCCTCACCCCCGGTGTATAACACACGACCCCATTATCCCCAGTGTATAACATCTGGCCCCTCACCCCCAGTGTATAACACCCGACCCCATTATCCCCAGTGTATAACATCTGGCCTTTCGCCCCTGTGTATAACACACGACCCCATTATCCCCAGTGTATAACATCTGGCCCCTCACCCCCAGTGTATAACACCCGACCCCATTATCCCCAGTGTATAACATCTGGCCTTTCGCCCCTGTGTATAACACACGACCCCATTATTCCCAGTGTATAACATCTGACCCCTCACCCCCAGTGTATAACACACGACCCCATTATCCCCAGTGTATAACATCTGGCCTTTCGCCCCTGTGTATAACACACGACCCCATTATCCCCAGTGTATAACACACGACCCCATTATCCCCAGTGTATAACATCTGGCCCCTCACCCCCAGTGTATAACACACGACCCCATTATTCCCAGTGTATAACATCTGACCCCTCACCCCCAGTGTATAACACACGACCCCATTATCCCCAGTGTATAACATCTGGCCTTTCGTCCCTGTGTATAACACACGACCCCATTATCCCCAGTGTATAACACACGACCCCATTATCCCCAGTGTATAACATCTGGCCCCTCACCCCCAGTGTATAACACCCGACCCCATTATCTCCAGTGTATAACATCTGGCCTTTCACCCCCGGTGTATAACACCCGACCCCATTATCCCCAGTGTATAACATCTGGCCCCTCACCCCCGGTGTATAACACACGACCCCATTATCCCCAGTGTATAACATCTGGCCCCTCACCCCCAGTGTATAACACACGACCCCATTATCCCCAGTGTATAACATCTGGCCCCTCACCCCTGGTGTATAACACAGGACCCCATTATCCCCAGTGTATAACATCTGGCCCCTCACCCCCGGTGTATAACATCTAGCCCCTCACCCCCAGTGTATAACACACGACCCCATTATCCCCAGTGTATAACATCTGGCCCCTCACCCCCAGTGTATAACACACGACCCCATTATCCCCAGTGTATAACATCTGGCCCCTCACCCCCAGTGTATAACACCCGACCCCATTATCCCCAGTGTATAACATCTGACCCCTCACCCCCAGTGTATAACACCCGACCCCATTATCCCCAGTGTATAACATCTGGCCTTTCACCCCCGGTGTATAACACAAGACCCCATTATCCCCAGTGTATAACATCTGGCCCCTCACCCCCGGTGTATAACACACGACCCCATTATCCCCAGTGTATAACATCTGGCCTTTCGCCCCCGGTGTATAACACCCGACCCCATTATCCCCAGTGTATAACATCTGGCCACTCACCCCCGGTGTATAACACACGACCCCATTATCCCCAGTGTATAACATCTGGCCTTTCACCCCCAGTGTATAACACCCGACCCCATTATCCCCAGTGTATAACATCTGGCCTTTCGCCCCTGTGTATAACACCCGACCCTATTATCTCCAGTGTATAACATCTGGCCCCTCACCCCTGGTGTATAACACCCAACCCCATTATCCCCAGTGTATAACATCTGGCCCCTCACCCCCAGTGTATAACACCCGACCCCATTATCCCCAGTGTATAACATCTGACCACTCACCCCCAGTGTATAACACACAACCCCATTATTCCCAGTGTATAACATCTGGCCCCTCACCCCCAGTGTATAACACCCGACCCCATTATCCCCAGTGTATAACATCTGGACCCTCACCCCCGGTGAATAACACACGACCCCATTATCCCCAGTGTATAACATCTGACCACTCACCCCCAGTGTATAACACACAACCCCATTATTCCCAGTGTATAACATCTGGCCCCTCACCCCCAGTGTATAACACCCGACCCCATTATCCCCAGTGTATAACATCTGGACCCTCACCCCCAGTGTATAACACCCGACCCCATTATCCCCACTGTATAACATCTGCCCCCTCACCCCCAGTGTATAACACACGACCCCATTATCCCCAGTGTATAACATCTGGCCTTTCTCCCCCGGTGTATAACACACGACCCCAATATCCCCAGTGTATAACATCTGGCCTTTCGCCCCTGTGTATAACACACGACCCCATTATCCCCAGTGTATAACACCCGACCCCATTATCCCCACTGTATAACATCTGGCCCCTCACCCCCGGTGAATAACACCCAACCCCATTATCCCCAGTGTATAACATCTGGCCCCTCACCCCCAGTGTATAACACACGACCCCATTATCCCCAGTGTATAACATCTGGCCTTTCGCCCCTGTGTATAACACACGACCCCATTATCCCCAGTGTATAACACACGACCCCATTATCCCCAGTGTATAACATCTGGCCCCTCACCCCCAGTGTATAACACCCGACCCCATTATCTCCAGTGTATAACATCTGGCCTTTAACCCCCGGTGTATAACACCCGACCCCATTATCCCCAGTGTATAACATCTGGCCCCTCACCCCCGGTGTATAACACACGACCCCATTATCCCCAGTGTATAACATCTGGCCCCTCACCCCCAGTGTATAACACACGACCCCATTATCCCCAGTGTATAACATCTGGCCCCTCACCCCTGGTGTATAACACAGGACCCCATTATCCCCAGTGTATAACATCTGGCCCCTCACCCCCGGTGTATAACATCTAGCCCCTCACCCCCAGTGTATAACACACGACCCCATTATCCCCAGTGTATAACATCTGGCCCCTCACCCCCAGTGTATAACACACGACCCCATTATCCCCAGTGTATAACATCTGGCCCCTCACCCCCAGTGTATAACACCCGACCCCATTATCCCCAGTGTATAACATCTGGCCTTTCACCCCCGGTGTATAACACAAGAACCCATTATCCCCAGTGTATAACATCTGGCCCCTCACCCCCGGTGTATAACACACGACCCCATTATCCCCAGTGTATAACATCTGGCCTTTCGCCCCCGGTGTATAACACCCGACCCCATTATCCCCAGTGTATAACATCTGGCCACTCACCCCCAGTGTATAACACCCGACCCCATTATCCCCAGTGTATAACATCTGGCCTTTCGCCCCTGTGTATAACACCCGACCCTATTATCTCCAGTGTATAACATCTGGCCCCTCACCCCTGGTGTATAACACCCAACCCCATTATCCCCAGTGTATAACATCTGGCCCCTCACCCCCGGTGAATAACACACGACCCCATTATCCCCAGTGTATAACATCTGACCACTCACCCCCAGTGTATAACACACAACCCCATTATTCCCAGTGTATAACATCTGGCCCCTCACCCCCAGTGTATAACACCCGACCCCATTATCCCCAGTGTATAACATCTGGACCCTCACCCCCAGTGTATAACACCCGACCCCATTATCCCCACTGTATAACATCTGCCCCCTCACCCCCAGTGTATAACACACGACCCCATTATCCCCAGTGTATAACATCTGGCCTTTCTCCCCCGGTGTATAACACACGACCCCATTATCCCCAGTGTATAACACCCGACCCCATTATCCCCACTGTATAACATCTGGCCCCTCACCCCCGGTGAATAACACCCAACCCCATTATCCCCAGTGTATAACATCTGGCCCCTCACCCCCAGTGTATAACACATGACCCCATTATCCCCAGTGTATAAAATCTGGCCCCTCGCCCCAGTGTATAACACACGACCCCATTATCCCCAGTGTATAACATCTGGCCCCTCACCCCTAGTGTATAACACACGACCCCATTATCCCCAGTGTATAACATTTGGCCTTTCTCCCCCAGTGTATAACACCTGACCCCATTATCCCCAGTGTATAAAATCTGGCCCCTCGCCCCAGTGTATAACACCCAACCCCATTATCCCCAGTGTATAACATCTGGCCCCTCACCCCCAGTGTATAACACATGACCCCATTATCCCCAGTGTATAAAATCTGGCCCCTCGCCCCAGTGTATAACACACGACCCCATTATCCCCAGTGTATAACATCTGGCCCCTCACCCCCAGTGTATAACACACGACCCCATTATCCCCAGTGTATAACATCTGGCCTTTCTCCCCCAGTGTATAACACCTGACCCCATTATCCCCAGTGTATAACATCTGGCCTCTCACCCCCGGTGTATAACACACGACCCCATTATCCCCAGTGTATAACATCTGGCCCTCACCCCCGGGGTATAACACCCGACCCCATTATCCCCAGTGTATAACATCTGGCCCCTCACCCCCAGTGTATAACACCCGACCCCATTATCCCCAGTGTATAACATCTGGCCCCTCACCCCCAGTGTATAACACCCGACCCCATTATCCCCAGTGTATAACATCTGGCCCCTCACCCCCAGTGTATAACACCCGACCCCATTATCCCCAGTGTTTAACATCTGGCCCCTCACCTCCGGTGTATAACACCCGACCCCATTATCCCCAGTGTATAACATCTGGCCTCTCACCCCTGGTGTTTAACACACGACCCCATTGTCCCCAGTGTATAACATCTGGCCCCTTACCCCCAGTGTATAACACACGACCCCATTATCCCCAGTGTATAACATCTGGCCCCTCACCCCCAGTGTATAACACACGACCCCATTATCCCCAGTGTATAACATCTGGCCCCTCACCCCCAGTGTATAACACACGACCCCATTATCCCCAGTGTATAACATCTGGCCCCTTACCCCCAGTGTATAACACACGACCCCATTATCCCCAGTGTATAACATCTGGCCCCTCACCCCCAGTGTATAACACACGACCCCATTATCCCCAGTGTATAACATCTGGCCCCTCACCCCCGGTGTATAACACACGACCCCATTATCCCCAGTGTATAACATCTGGCCCCTCACCCCCGGTGTATAACACACGACCCCATTATCCCCAGTGTATAACACACGACCCCTTTATACCCGGTGTATAACATCTAGCCCCTCACCCCCAGTGTATAACACACGACCCCATTATCCCCAGTGTATAACATCTGGCCCCTCACCCCCGGTGTATAACACCCGACCCCATTATCCCCAGTGTATAACATCTGGCCCCTCACCCCCGGTGTATAACACACGACCCCATTATCCCCAGTGTATAACACACGACCCCTTTATACCCGGTGTATAACATCTAGCCCCTCACCCACAGTGTATAACACACGACCCCATTATCCCCAGTGTATAACATCTGGCCCCTCACCCCCAGTGTATAACACACGACCCCATTATCCCCAGTGTATAACATCTGGCCTTTCGCCCCTGAGTATAACACCCGACCCCATTATCCCCAGTGTATAACATCTGGCCCCTCACCCCCGGTGTATAACACACGACCCCATTATCCCCAGTGTATAACATCTGGCCCCTCACCCCCAGTGTATAACTCACGACTCCATTATCCCCAGTGTATAACATCTGGCCCCTCACCCCCGGTGTATAACACACGACCCCATTATCCCCAGTGTATAACACATGACCTCATTATCCCCAGTGTATAACATCTGGCCCCTCACCCCCAGTGTATAACACACGACTCCATTATCCCCAGTGTATAACATCTGGCCCCTCACCCCCATTGTATAACACACGACCCCATTATCCCCAGTGTATAACATCTGGCCCCTCACCCCCAGTGTATAACACACGACCCCATTATCCCCAGTGCATAACATCTGACCCCTCACCCCCAGTGTATAACACACGACTCCATTATCCCCAGTGTATAACATCTGGCCCCTCACCCCTGGTGTATAACACATGACCCCATTATCCCCAGTGTATAACATCTGGCCCCTCACCCCCAGTGTATAACACACGACCCCATTATCCCCAGTGTATAACACATGACCCCATTATCCCCAGTGTATAACATTTGGCCCCTCACCTCCAGTGTATAACACCCGACCCCATTATCCCCAGTGTATAACATCAGGCCTTTCGCCCCCGGTGTATAACACACGACCCCATTATCCCCAGTGTATAACATTTGGCCCCTCACCGCTAGTGTATAACACACGACCCCATTATCCCCAGGGTATAACATCTGGCCCCTCACCCCCAGTGTATAACACACGACCCCATTATCCCCAGTGTATAACATCTGGCCCCTCACCCCCAGTGCATAACACCAGACCCCATTATCCCCAGTGTATAACATCTGGCCCCTCACCCCCAGTGTATAATACACGACTCCATTATCCCCAGTGGATAACATCTGGCCCCTCACCCCAGTGTATAACACCCGACCCCATTATCCCCAGTGTATAACATCTGGCCCCTCACCCCCAGTGTATAATACACGACTCCATTATCCCCAGTGTGTAACATCTGGCCATCACCCCAGTGTATAACACACGACCCCATTATCCCCAGTGTATAACACATGACCCCATTATCCCCAGTGTATAACATCTGGCCCCTCACCCCCAGTGTATAACACCCGACCCCATTATCCCCAGTGTATAACACACGACCCCATTATCCCCAGTGTATAACATCTGGCCCCTCACCCCCAGTGCATAACACCAGACCCCATTATCCCCAGTGTATAACATCTGGCCCCTCACCCCCGGTGTATAACATCTGGCCCCTCACCTCCAGTGTATAACACGCGACCCCATTATCCCCAGTGTATAACATCTGGCCCCTCACCCCCGGTGTATAACACACGACCCCATTATCCCCAGTGTATAACATCTGGCCCCTCACCCCCGGTGTATAACATCTGGCCCCTCACCTCCAGTGTATAACACACGACCCCATTATCCCCAGTGTATAACATCTGGCCCCTCACCCCCGGTGTATAACACACGACTCCATTATCCCCAGTGTATAACATCTGGCCCCTCACCCCCGGTGTATAACACACGACCCCATTATCCCCAGTGTATAACATCTGGCCTTTCGCCCCTGGTGTATAACACACGACTCCATTATCCCCAGTGTATAACATCTGGCCCCTCACCCCCGGTGTATAACACACGACCCCATTATCCCCAGTGTATAACATCTGGCCCCTCACCCCCGGTGTATAACATCTAGCCCCTCACCCCCAGTGTATAACACCCGACCCCATTATCCCCAGTGTATAACATCTGGTCCCTCACCCCCAGTGTATAACACACGACCCCATTATCCCCAGTGTATAACATCTGGCCTTTCGCCCCCGGTGTATAACACCCGACCCCATTATCCCCAGTGTATAACATCTGGTCCCTCACCCCCAGTGTATAACACACGACCCCATTATCCCCAGTGTATAACATCTGGCCTTTCGCCCCCGGTGTATAACACCCGACCCCATTATCCCCAGTGTATAACATCTGGTCCCTCACCCCCAGTGTATAACACATGACCCCATTATCCCCAGTGTATAACATCTGGCCACTCACCCCCAGTGTATAACACACGACCCCATTATTCCCAGTGTATAACATCTGGCCCCTCACCCCCGGTGAATAACACACGACCCCATTATCCCCAGTGTATAACATCAGGCCTTTCGCCCCCGGTGTATAACACACGACCCCATTATCCCCAGTGTATAACATTTGGCCCCTCACCCCCAGTGTATAACACATGACCCCATTATCCCCAGTGTATAACATTTGGCCCCTCACCCGCAGTGTATAACACGCGACCCCATTATCCCCAGTGTATAACATCTGGCCCCTCACCTCCAGTGTATAACACAAGACCCCATTATCCCCAGTGTATAACATTTGGCCCCTCACCTGCAGTGTATAACACCCGACCCCATTATCCCCAGTGTACAACATCAGGCCTTTCGCCCCCGGTGTATAACACAAGACCCCATTAAACCCAGTGTATAACATTTGGCCCCTCACCCGAAGTGTATAACACAAGACCCCATTATCCCCAGTGTATAACATCTGGCCCCTCACCCCCAGTGTATAACACACGACCCCATTATCCCCAGTGTATAACATCTGGCCTTTCACCCCCAGTGTATAACACACGACCCCATTATCCCCAGTGTATAACATTTGGCCCCTCACCTCCGGTGTATAACACCCGACCCCATGATCCCCAGTGTATAACATCTGGCCCCTCACCCCAGTGTATAACACCCGACCCCATTATCCCCAGTGTATAACATCTGGCCCCTCACCCCCGGTGTATAACACACGACCCCATTATTTCCAGTGTATAACATCTGGCCCCTCACCCCCAGTGTATAACACACGACCCCATTATCCCTAGTGTATAACATTTGGCCCCTCACCCCCAGTGTATAACACACGACTCCATTATCCCCAGTGTATAACATCAGGCCTTTCGCCCCCAGTGTATAACACACGACCCCATTATCCCCAGTGTATAACATTTGGCCCCTCACCCCCGGTGTATAACACCCGACCCCATTATCCCCAGTGTATAACATCTGGCCTTTCGCCCCCGGTGTCTAACACACGACCCCATTATCCCCAGTGTATAACATTTGGCCCCTCACCCCCAGTGTATAACACCCGACCCCATTATCCCCAGTGTATAAGATCTGGCCCCTCGCTCCAGTGTATAACACCCGACCCCATTATCCCCAGTGTATAACATCTGGCCCCTCACCCCCGGTGTATAACACCCGACCCCATTATCCCCAGTGTATAACATCTGGCCCCTCACCCCCAGTGTATAACACACGACCCCATTATCCCCAGTGTATAACATCTGGCCTTTCACCCCCAGTGTATAACACCCGACCCCATTATCCCCAGAGTATAACATCAGGCCTTTCGCCCCCGGTGTATAACACACGACCCCATTATCCCCAGTGTATAACATCTGGCCCCTCACCCCCAGTGTATAACACCCGACCCCATTATCCCCAGTGTATAACATCTGGCCCCTCACCCCCGGTGTATAACACACGACCCCATTATTCCCAGTGTATAACATCTGGCCCCTCACCCCTGGTGTATAACACACGACCCCATTATCCCCAGTGTATAACATCTGGCCCCTCACCCCAGTGTATAACACACGACCCCATTATCCCCAGTGTATAACATCTGGCCCCTCACTCCCAGTGTATAACACATGACCCCATTATCCCCAGTGTATAACATTTGGCCCCTCACCCCCAGTGTATAACACACGACCCCATTATCCCCAGTGTATAACATTTGGCCCCTCACCCCCAGTGTATAACACACGACCCCATTATCCCCAGTGTATAAAATCTGGCCCCTCACCCCCAGTGTATAACACACGACCCCATTATCCCCAGTGTATAACATCTGAACCCTCACCCCCAGTGTATAACACACGACTCCATTATCCCCAGTGTATAACATCTGGCCCCTCACCCCTGGTGTATAACACACGACCCCATTATCCCCAGTTTATAACATCTGGCCCCTCACCCCAGTGTATAACACACGACCCCATTATCTCCAGTGTATAACATCTGGCCTTTCACCCCCAGTGTATAACACACGACCCCATTATCCCCAGTGTATAACATTTGGCCCCTCACCCCCAGTGTATAACACCCGACCCCATTATCCCCAGTGTATAACATTTGGCCCCTCACCCCCAGTGTATAACACACGACCCCATTATCCCCAGTGTATAACATTTGGCCCCTCACCCCCAGTGTATAACACACGACCCCATTATCCCCAGTGTATAACATCTGGCCCCTCACCCCCAGTGTATAACACACGACCCCCTTATCCCCAGTGTATAACATCTGGCCCCTCACCCCCAGTGTATAACACACGACCCCATTATCCCCAGTGTATAACATCTGGCCCCTCACCCCCGGTGTATAACACAAGACCCCATTATCCCCAGTGTATAACATCTGGCCCCTCACCCCCGGTGTATAACACACGACCCCATTATCCCCAGTGTATAACATCTGGCCCCTCACCCCCGGTGTATAACACACGACCCCATTATCCCCAGTGTATAACATCTGGCCCCTCACCCCCAGTGTACAACACACGACCCCATAATCCCCAGTGTATAACATCTAGCCCCTCACCCCTGGTGTATAACACCCGACCCCATTATCCCCAGTGTATAACATCTGGCCCCTCACCCCCGGTGTATAACACACGACCCCATTATCCCCAGTGTATAACATCTGGCCCCTCACCCCCGGTGTATAACACAAGACCCCATTATCCCCAGTGTATAACATCTGGCCCCTCACCCCCGGTGTATAACACACGACCCCATTATCCCCAGTGTATAACATCTGGCCCCTCACCCCCGGTGTATAACACACGACCCCATTATCCCCAGTGTATAACATCTGGCCCCTCACCCCCAGTGTACAACACACGACCCCATAATCCCCAGTGTATAACATCTAGCCCCTCACCCCTGGTGTATAACACCCGACCCCATTATCCCCAGTGTATAACATCTGGCCCCTCACCCCCAGTGTATAACACACGACCCCATTATCCCCAGTGTATAACATTTGGCCCCTCACCCCCGGTGTATAACACCCGACCCCACTATCCCCAGTGTATAACATCTGGCCTTTCGCCCCCGGTGTATAACACACGACCCCAATATCCCCAGTGTATAAAACATGACCCCATTATCCCCAGTGTATAACATTTGGCCCCTCACCCCCGGTGTATAACACCCGACCCCATTATCCCCAGTGTATAACATCTGACCCCTCACCCCCAGTGTATAACACATGACCCCATTATCCCCAGTGTATAACATTTGGCTCCTCACCCCCAGTGTATAACACACGACCCCATTATCCCCAGAGTATAACATCTTGCCTTTCGCCCCCGGTGTATAACACACGACCCCATTATCCCCAGTGTATAATATCTGGCCCCTCACCCCCGGTGTATAACACATGATTCCATTATCCCCAGTGTATAACACACGACCCCATTATCCCCAGTGTATAATATCTGGCCCCTCACCCCCGGTGTATAACACACGACCCCATTATCCCCAGTGTATAACACACGACCCCATTATCCCCAGTGTATAACATCTGGCCCCTCACCCCCAGTGCATAACACCAGACCCCATTATCCCCAGTGTATAACATCTGGCCCCTCACCCCCGGTGTATAACACACGACCCCATTATCCCCAGTGTATAACATCTGGCCTTTCGCCCCCGGTGTATAACACCCGACCCTATTATCCCCAGTGTACAACATCAGGCCTTTCGCCCCCGGTGTATAACACAAGACCCCATTATCCCCAGTGTATAACATCTGGCCCCTCACCCCCGGTGTATAACACCCAACCCCATTATCCCCAGTGTATAACATCTTTCCTTTCACCCCTGGTGTATAACACACGACCCCATTATCCCCAGTGTATAACATCTGGCCTTTCGCCCCCGGTGTAAAACACACAACCCCATTATCCCTAGTGTATAACATTTGGCCCCTCACCCCCAGTGTATAACACCCGACCCCATTATCCCCAGTGTATAACATCTGACCCCTGACCCCCAGTGTATAACATACGACCCCATTTTCCCCAGTGTATAACATTTGGCCCCTCACCCCCGGTGTATAACACACGACCCCATTATCCCCAGTGTATAACATTTGGCCCCTCACCCCCAGTGTATAACACACGACTCCATTATCCCCAGTGTATAACATTTGGCCCCTCACCCCCAGTGTATAACACACGACTCCATTATCCCCAGTGTATGACATCTGGCCCCTCACCCCCAGTGTATAACACACGACCCCATTATCCCCAGTGTATAACATCTGGCCCCTCACCCCCAGTGTATAACACACGACTCCATTATCCCCAGTGTATAACATCTGGCCCCTCACCCCCGGTGTATAACACACGACCCCATTATCCCCAGTGTATAACATTTGGCCCCTCACCCCCAGTGTATAACACACGACCCCATTATCCCCAGTGTATAACATTTGGCCCCTCACCCCCAGTGTATAACACACGACTCCATTATCCCCAGTGTATAACATCTGGCCCCTCACCCCCGGTGTATAACACACGACCCCATTATCCCCAGTGTATAACACACGACCCCATTATCCCCAGTGTATAACACCCGACCCCATTATCCCCAGTGTATAACATCTGGCCCCTCACCCCCAGTGTATAACACACGACCCCATTATCCCCAGTGCATAACATCTGACCCCTCACCCCCAGTGTATAACACACGACTCCATTATCCCCAGTGTATAACATCTGGCCCCTCACCCCTGGTGTATAACACACGACCCCATTATCCCCAGTGTATAACATCTGGCCCCTCACCCCCAGTGTATAACACACGACCCCATTATCCCCAGTGTATAACACATGACCCCATTATCCCCAGTGTATAACATTTGGCCCCTCACCTCCAGTGTATAACACACGACCCCATTATCCCCAGTGTATAACACATGACCCCATTATCCCCAGTGTATAACATTTGGCCCCTCACCTCCAGTGTATAACACACGACCCCATTATCCCCAGTGTATAACATTTGGCCCCTCACCCCCGGTGTATAACACCCGACCCCATTATCCCCAGTGTATAACATCTGGCCCCTCACCCCAGTGTATAACACACGACCCCATTATCCCCAGGGTATAACATCTGGCCCCTCACCCCCAGTGTATAACACACGACCCCATTATCCCCAGTGTATAACATCAGGCCTTTCGCCCCCGGTGTATAACACACGACCCCATTATCCCCAGTGTATAACATTTGGCCCCTCACCCCTAGTGTATAACACACGACCCCATTATCCCCAGGGTATAACATCTGGCCCCTCACCCCCGGTGTATAACACACGACCCCATTATCCCCAGTGTATAACATCTGGCCCCTCACCCCCAGTGTATAATACACGACCCCATTATCCCCAGTGTATAACATCTGGCCCCTCACCCCCAGTGCATAACACCAGACCCCATTATCCCCAGTGTATAACATCTGGCCCCTCACCCCCAGTGTATAATACACGACTCCATTATCCCCAGTGTGTAACATCTGGCCCCTCACCCCAGTGTATAACACACGACCCCATTATCCCCAGTGTATAACACATGACCCCATTATCCCCAGTGTATAACATCTGGCCCCTCACCCCCAGTGTATAACACCCGACCCCATTATCCCCAGTGTATAACACACGACCCCATTATCCCCAGTGTATAACATCTGGCCCCTCACCCCCGGTGTATAACACACGACCCCATTATCCCCAGTGTATAAAATCTGGCCTCTCACCCCCGGTGTATAACACACGACTCCATTATCCCCAGTGTATAACATCTGGCCCCTCACCCCCGGTGTATAACACACGACCCCATTATCCCCAGTGTATAACATCTGGCCCCTCACCCCCGGTGTATAACACACGACCCCATTATCCCCAGTGTATAACATCTGGCCCCTCACCCCCGGTGTATAACATCTATCCCCTCACCCCCAGTGTATAACACCCGACCCCATTATCCCCAGTGTATAACATCTGGTCCCTCACCCCCAGTGTATAACACACGACCCCATTATCCCCAGTGTATAACATCTGGCCTTTCGCCCCCGGTGTATAACACCCGACCCCATTATCCCCAGTGTATAACATTTGGCCCCTCACCCCCGGTGTATAACACCCGACCCTATTATCCCCAGTGTATAACATCAGGCCTTTCGCCCCCGGTGTATAACACACGACCCCATTATCCCCATTGTATAACATTTGGCCCCTCACCCCCAGTGTATAACACATGACCCCATTATCCCCAGTGTATAACATTTGGCCCCTCACCCGCAGTGTATAACACGCGACCCCATTATCCCCAGTGTATAACATCTGGCCCCTCACCTCCAGTGTATAACACAAGACCCCATTATCCCCAGTGTATAACATTTGGCCCCTCACCTGCAGTGTATAACACCCGACCCCATTATCCCCAGTGTACAACATCAGGCCTTTCGCCCCCGGTGTATAACACAAGACCCCATTAAACCCAGTGTATAACATTTAGCCCCTCACCCGCAGTGTATAACACAAGACCCCATTATCCCCAGTGTATAACATCTGGCCCCTCACCCCCAGTGTATAACACACGACCCCATTATCCCCAGTGTATAACATCTGGCCTTTCACCCCCAGTGTATAACACACGACCCCATTATCCCCAGTGTATAACATTTGGCCCCTCACCTCCGGTGTATAACACCCGACCCCATTATCCCCAGTGTATAACATCAGGCCTTTCGCCCCCTGTGTAAAACACACGACCCCATTATCCCCAGTGTATAACATTTGGCCCCTCACCCCCAGTGTATAACACCCGACCCCATTATCCCCAGTGTATAACATCTGGCCCCTCACCCCCGGTGTATAACACACGACCCCATTATCCCCAGTGTATAACATCTGGCCCCTCACCCCCAGTGTATAACACACGACCCCATTATCCCCAGTGTATAACATCTGACCCCTCACCCCCAGTGTATAACACACGACCCCATTATCCCCAGTGTATAACATTTGGCCCCTCACCCCCAGTGTATAACACACGACCCCATTATCCCTAGTGTATAACATTTGGCCCCTCACCCCCAG
Source organism: Phyllobates terribilis (assembly GCF_046119375.1). Classification (NCBI taxonomy): domain Eukaryota; kingdom Metazoa; phylum Chordata; class Amphibia; order Anura; family Dendrobatidae; genus Phyllobates; species Phyllobates terribilis. Next base: position 422,451,630 of record NW_027362767.1, on the reverse strand, counting down.
TGTATAACACACGACCCCATTATCCCCAGTGTATAACATCTGGCCCCTCACCCCCAGTGTATAACACACGACCCCATTATCCCCAGTGTATAACATCTGACCCCTCACCCCCAGTGTATAACACATGACCCCATTATCCCCAGTGTATAACATTTGGCCCCTCACCCCCAGTGTATAACACACGACCCCATTATCCCTAGTGTATAACATTTGGCCCCTCACCCCCAGTGTATAACACACGACCCCATTATCCCCAGTGTATAACATCTGGCCCCTCACCCCCAGTGTATAACACACGACCCCATTATCCCCAGTGTATAACATCTGACCCCTCACCCCCAGTGTATAACACACGACCCCATTATCCCCAGTGTATAACATCTGGCCCCTCACCCCCAGTGTATAACACACGACCCCATTATCCCCAGTGTATAACATCTGACCCCTCACCCCCAGTGTATAACACACGACCCCATTATCCCCAGTGTATAACATCTGGCCCCTCACCCCCAGTGTATAACTCACGACTCCATTATCCCCAGTGTATAACATCTGGCCCCTCACCCCCAGTGTATAACACACGACCCCATTATCCCCAGTGTATAACATCTGGCCCCTCACCCCTGGTGTATAACACACGACCCCATTATCCCCAGTTTATAACATCTGGCCCCTCACCCCAGTGTATAACACACGACCCCATTATCCCCAGTGTATAACATCTGGCCTTTCACCCCCAGTGTATAACACACGACCCCATTATCCCCAGTGTATAACATCTGGCCCCTCACCCCAGTGTATAACACACGACCCCATTATCCCCAGTGTATAACATCTGGCCTTTCACCCCCAGTGTATAACACACGACCCCATTATCCCCAGTGTATAACATCTGGCCCCTCACCCCCAGTGTATAAGACACGACCCCATTATCCCCAGTGTATAACATCTGGCCCCTCACCCCCAGTGTATAACACCTGACCCCATTATCCCCAGTTTATAACATCTGGCCCCTCACCCCAGTGTATAACACACGACCCCATTATCCCCAGTGTATAACATCTGGCCTTTCACCCCCAGTGTATAACACACGACCCCATTATCCCCAGTGTATAACATCTGGCCCCTCACCCCCAGTGTATAACACACGACCCCATTATCCCCAGTGTATAACATCTGGCCCCTCACCCCCAGTGCATAACACCAGACCCCATTATCCCAAGTGTATAACATCTGGCCCCTCACCCCTGGTGTATAACACACGACCCCATTATCCCCAGTTTATAACATCTGGCCCCTCACCCCAGTGTATAACACACGACCCCATTATCCCCAGTGTATAACATCTGGCCTTTCACCCCCAGTGTATAACACACGACCCCATTATCCCCAGTGTATAACATCTGGCCCCTCACCCCCAGTGTATAACACACGACCCCCTTATCCCCAGTGTATAACATCTGGCCCCTCACCCCCAGTGTATAACACACGACCCCATTTTCCCCAGTGTATAACATCTGGCCCCTCACCCCCAGTGTATAACACACGACCCCCTTATCCCCAGTGTATAACATCTGGCCCCTCACCCCCAGTGTATAACACACGACCCCATTTTCCCCAGTGTATAACATCTGGCCCCTCACCCCCAGTGTATAACACACGACCCCATTATCCCCAGTGTATAACATCTGGCCCCTCACCCCAGTGTATAACACACGACCCCATTATCCCCAGTGTATAACATCTGGCCCCTCACCCCAGTGTATAACACACGACTCCATTATCCCCAGTGTATAACATCTGGCCCCTCACCCCAGTGTATAACACACGACCCCATTATCCCCAGTGTATAACATCTGGCCCCTCACCCCAGTGTATAACACACGACTCCATTATCCCCAGTGTATAACATCTGGCCCCTCACCCCCAGTGTATAACACACGACCCCCTTATCCCCAGTGTATAACATCTGGCCCCTCACCCCCAGTGTATAACACACGACCCCATTTTCCCCAGTGTATAACATCTGGCCCCTCACCCCCAGTGTATAACACACGACCCCATTATCCCCAGTGTATAACATCTGGCCCCTCACCCCCAGTGTATAACACACGACCCCATTATCCCCAGTGTATAACATCTGGCCCCTCACCCCAGTGTATAACACACGACTCCATTATCCCCAGTGTATAACATCTGGCCCCTCACCCCAGTGTATAACACACGACCCCATTATCCCCAGTGTATAACATTTGGCCCCTCACCCCCAGTGTACAACACACGACCCCATTATCCCCAGTGTATAACATCTGGCCTTTCTCCCCCGGTGTATAACACCCGACCCCATTATCCCCAGTGTATAACATCTGGCCCCTCACCCCCAGTGTATAACACCCGACCCCATTATCCCCAGTGTATAACATCTGGCCCCTCACCCCAGTGTATAACACCCGACCCCATTATCCCCAGTGTATAACATCTGGCCCCTCACCCCAGTGTATAACACCCGACCCCATTATCCCCAGTGTATAACATCTGGCCCCTCACCCCCAGTGTATAACACACGACTCCTTTATCCCCAGTGTATAACATCTGGCCCCTCACCCCCAGTGTATAACACACGACCCCATTATCCCCAGTGTATAACATCTGGCCCCTCACCCCCAGTGTATAACACACGACCCCATTATCCCCAGTGTATAACATCTGGCCCCTCACCCCAGTGTATAACACACGACTCCATTATCCCCAGTGTATAACATTTGGCCCCTCACCCCCAGTGTATAACACACGACCCCATTATCCCCAGTGTATAACATCTGACCCCTCACCCCCAATGTATAACACACGACCCCATTATCCCCAGTGTATAACATCTGACCCCTCACCCCCAGTGTACAACACACGACCCCATTATCCCCAGTGTATAACATCTGGCCCCTCACCCCAGTGTATAGCACACGACTCCATTATCCCCAGTGTATAACATCTGGCCCCTCACCCCTGGTGTATAACACCCGACCCCATTATCCCCAGTGTATAACATCTGGACCCTCACCCCCAGTGTATAACAGCCGACCCCATTATCCCCAGTGTATAACATCTGGCCCCTCACCCCAGTGTATAACACCCGACCCCATTATCCCCAGTGTATAACATCTGGCCCCTCACCCCAGTGTATAACACCCGACCCCATTATCCCCAGTGTATAACATCTGGCCCCTCACCCCCAGTGTATAACACACGACTCCTTTATCCCCAGTGTATAACATCTGACCCCTCACCCCCAATGTATAACACACGACCCCATTATCCCCAGTGTATAACATCTGGCCCCTCACCCCCAGTGTATAACACACGACCCCATTATCCCCAGTGTATAACATCTGGCCCTCACCCCCAGTGTATAACACCCGACCCCATTATCCCCAGTGTATAACATCTGACCCCTCACCCCCAGTGTATAACACCCGACCCCATTATCCCCAGTGTATAACATCTGACCCCTCACCCCCAGTGTATAACACACGACTCCATTATCCCCAGTGTATAACATCTGACCCCTCACCCCCAGTGTATAACACACGACTCCATTATCCCCAGTGTATAACATCTGGCCCCTCACCCCCAGTGTATAACACACGACCCCATTATCCCCAGTGTATAACATCTGGCCCCTCACCCCCAGTGTATAACACCCGACCCCATTATCCCCAGTGTATAACATCTGGACCCTCACCCCCAGTGTATAACACACGACCCCATTATCCCCAGTGTATAACATCAGGCCTTTCGCCCCCAGTGTATAACACACGACCCCATTATCCCCAATGTATAACATCTGGCCCCTCACCCCCGGTGTATAACACCCGACCCCATTATCCCCAGTGTATAACATCTGGCCTTTCGCCCCCGGTGTCTAACACACGACCCCATTATCCCCAGTGTATAACATCTGGCCCCTCACCCCCAGTGTATAACACCCGACCCCATTATCCCCAGTGTATAACATCTGGCCCCTCGCTCCAGTGTATAACACCCGACCCCATTATCCCCAGTGTATAACATCTGACCACTCACCCCCAGTGTATAACACACAACCCCATTATCCCCAGTGTATAACATCTGGCCCCTCACCCCCGGGGTATAACACCCGACCCCATTATCCCCAGTGTATAACATCAGGCCCCTCACCCCCAGTGCATAACACCAGACCCCATTATCCCCAGTGTATAACATCTGGCCCCTCACCCCCAGTGTATAACACACGACCCCATTATCCCCAGTGTATAACATCTGGCCCCTCACCCCCAGTGTATAACACACGACCCCATTATCCCCAGTGTATAACATTTGGCCCCTCACCCCCAGTGTATAACACACGACCCCATTATCCCCAGTGTATAACATCTGGCCCCTCACCCCCAGTGTATAACACCCGACCCCATTATCCCCAGTGTATAACATCTGGCCCCTCACCCCCAGTGTATAACACATGACCCCATTATCCCCAGTGTATAACATCTGGTCCCTCACTCCAGTGTATAACATCAGGCCCCTTTATACCCGGTGTATAACATCTGGCCCCTCACCCCCAGTGTATAACATCCAGCCCCCTGTGTAAACCATGTGGCCCCCCGCCATGCCGCCTGCCTTTACTATCATGTGACAGAGCGGCCGGTGGTGCGCAGCTCACTGATACCAGCACGGTTCTGTAATAGGAGCCACCGGGGGAACAAGTCCGTCCAGGACATTTCTTCCTCCTGAATCTTCCCCATCACCTGTGAGTGATATTACTGAGAAGTGGAAGGATCCGCAGCAACTCAGTCATGAAGTGGAGACCCTGTAATGTTACAGAGCGGGGGGCCGAGTGCTGAACAGCAGAGAACAGAAAAGTCACCACCGCTCTGCTGATTCCATAACTGTGTAATGACCGGAGGTCCGAGAGAGATCCAGTGAGTCACAAACTGAAATAGAGACAGAAATAAACAACACTTCTTTTACTAAAACAGGAATTAGACTAAAATTCAGTATTGAAAGAATCAGTCTCAAGTTCTACCTGGGACACTATCCCTACTAAATACACACAGCAAGAGCTGAAATCAATGTGCCAATCTCAAGGTTTCCAGCTTATGTGAATTATTCTAAAGATCTGGAACAATTTTACCTAAACACTGTGTTAGTCTAGTGAGGGAGTTCTGTAGGGACCCCCGAGGTGGCACACTGAGTACAATCCTACCACTAATAACAATAACAATGCATGAAACTATACCAACAGCTCTTATTCCCCTATTATAAGGATACCCGGGTATCTTAAAGTTACGGTACCGTTAACCTCAGATGTGGTCTATCACAGGCCTGTGAATCGCGGTGGCTGCAGCTAGTCCCGGAAAACTTTGGCGCCAAATAAAAAGCAACGTTCACAAAAACAGCAAAGGTCCCTTGTCTTGTCAGCCGATGCCGAGCCCACACGTGGGGGACTTTAGTCCTGTAGCCTCAGGTTAAGGCCTGGGTAGATCTCTTCACAAGGCTTGTCAGTATCCTCTCAATGTGAATGGCACTGGACCCCTTCTCTCTACTTGCAGTCACTCACTCTTTTCCAGACCACCGACCACGCGATCCGTCACAGAGATGATATCCTAAGTCTCTTTCCCTCTCACTCAACACTTGCTTCTTTCAGCACAAAGTCTCTAGTCACTCAGCATGGACTTCCACAGAACTCCGAAGAGCCACACAGCTTTCCCCAGCTCACCACTTGTTCTTAAGCAGGGACACAGCTTCACCAGGGCCAGGGATTATCAACCCCCACAGGAAAGCTTGTAAAGAGAGAGTCTTATTGCAGTTCAGTCCTTGCAGTTCTCCTCAGACGCCCCATCCAGCGTCTCACACAGCAGACACCCTCAGAACACACAGGGTCTCCTGCTCTGCCCCTGCTCTGAGCTCAGCCAGGCAAAACTCACAGGGTCCTAATGCTCTACTGCTGCTATCACAGTTCACACTCTCACATGCCACCCCACTAGAGGTTGGCATCCTCGACATACCTCCCCACTCAAAGTCGTCTTGTGCATAGCTCTGTGGGGGTATACCCACCATAGCTCGAGTAGTTCTCTTGAGACCCACCCCAACAGGCTCGGCCCCCGAGGGGGCAGAAGTCTCTTCAGTGGTATTATCAGAGGGAGCCAATGAGGCTGCTCCCTCCTGAGGTGTGGCGCCCTGTGCCACATCATCCAGTTCAGGTACCTGACCTGATTCCCTGTTCTCTGAAGGACATACCACATTCTCAACACTCGCTCCTCAAGGGGACCGATTGATCGCAGGGGGCAAGTAAGCAGGCACAGAGGCAGACTCACCATCAAATTCAAGAGCATTAGGAATGCCCACCTCTCGGGACACGGCCTGTGGTTCCGTGGAAACGGGGACCGCATCTTCAAACCAGCACCGTTGTAGTATGTTGCGATGAAGATTACGGGATGGTCCCCCTGTCCCCACCGGCTCGACCTCGTAGACTGGAATCTCAGGGCTCACCCGTTTTTTTACCAGGTACGGAGTCACCTCCCATCGTTCACTCAGCTTTACGAACCGTCGTTTGATTCTCACCAACACTCTATCCCCCGGGGAGAAAGGCTCGGCTTGCACGGGACGCGCGTCCCTATGGGTCACCTGACTGAGTCGATCACCCACCACCTGATGCACCACCCTTAATCGCCGGGGGATGCGTTCCGAGGGGGATTGGAGGAGGGATCTGGCATGCTCAAATCCTCAATGTCCTGCCCTGGCCTCCCGAACATCAACATGTGTGGTGAGTAGCCAGTAGTGCTGTGCACTCTACAGTATTATTGTAGGTCCACATCAATTCGGGGAGATACTCAGGCCAGCGTACCAACTGTTCACCCTCTAACGTCCTCAACATCTGCAACAGAGTCCGATTAATGCGCTCACAAGCTCCGTTACCTTGGGGATGGTAAGGTGTCGTTCTCGACTGTGCGATACCATACAGCTGGTACAGCTCCTTCATCAATGCCCCCTGAAAACATGCCCCTTGATCCGAGTGTATTCTTTGCGGACACCCAAACACCTGGATGAAATGTCGACACACGGCCTCAGTCGCCGACTCCGCCGTCTGATCTCTTGTCGGCACTGCTACAGCATACTTGGTGAAGTGGTCTGTCATTACCAAGCAATAGGAATACCCAGACGTTGAGTATCCTATCAAGACATAGTCAATCATGAGCAGCTCTAAGGGAGCCGAAGTCTTAATAGATTGCATGGTTGCCCGCTGCTCAGGGCTCTTACTGAGCCCACAGACCCGGCACTGCCGACATGCCTCTGTCACCATCCCCCCCAATTCAGGACAATAGAGGACTCGCTGTAGGCACTGGAGTGTCTTTTCACTCCCAAAGTGGGCCCCCTTCTCATGCGCCTCGCGAGCGACCACCGGATCCATCCCCATAGGGATTACTAGATGGTACCATTGCTGCAGCTCAGATGGCAGGTACACCTTACGGTACAAGAGGCCATGTTCCACACACAACTTATCCCACTGTCGCAGTAGTTTCATTCCTTCCGCGGACAGCTGGGCCTTTTCCTCTGCATGCGGCCAGACCCCTTTTTGTACCCAATTGCGCACTAGTGTAATGTCAGGGCAATCGTTCTGGTCTTTCGCCCAATCCGAGGGCATTTTTCCCAGAACACATGGCATCCCTGACGCCACCCCACTTGAATGTACCACACTTCGGAAGATAGGTACCTGCCCCAAGTCAGGGGTTTCAGTGTCCTCAAGCTGGTCATCAACATTTTCCCCCGAGGACCCAAGGGGCACCCTTGAGAGTGCATCCGCATTTCCGTTTTCCCGCCCAGAGCGAAACTTAATTCGATAGTTAAACTTAGCAAGGCGAGCGACCCACCGCTGCTCCAACGCTCCCAGTTTTGCGTTTTCTAGGTGAGCCAGAGGGTTATTATCAGTCATGACCAGCACCTCAGCTCCCGTTAAAAACTCGGCAAAGCGTTCTGTCATCGCCCACACCAGGGCCAGTAGCTCTAGGCGAAACGAGCTGTAGTTAGCTGGGTTGTGTTCAGTGTCTCTTAAGGACCTGCTGCCATAGGTGATTACTCTCTCCTGACCATCCTGCACTTGTGCTAGTACCGCCCCCAGCCCATGCAGACTGCCATCGGTGTATAACAGGAAAGGGGAATCAAACTGGGCATACGCCAACAACAGAGCACTCGTTAGGGCGGCCTTCACCTCCTCAAATGCCTTTTGCTGCTGGGGTCCCCATGGGATGGGGCGATTTTGGGGGCCTTGTGCCGTCCCTCTTAAAAGCTCATTCGGGGGACTCACTACTTGTGAAAACTTAGGTACAAATCGCCGATAGTACCCTGCTAAACCCAAGAAGGCCCGAACCTCTCGCAGGGTACGGGGAGGTGGCCACTCCTGCACGACCATGACCTTACTGGTCGCGGGCAGCACCCCGTCTTCTCTCCTGCTGCTATCACAGTTCACACTCTCACAACTGCAGAGTCCAGACCTCCTCTGGTATCAGCACAAACACTGCGCCCCCGCCGGGAGCTTCATGGCCGAGCAGCTGCATGCATCCGTACATCACCAAGCACAACGCCGAGCGTCGGATGGAGTGATGTAAAGCCGCCACCACTGGACTCTGGAGAAGATGTGTCCTGTGCAGTGATGGATCACACTTCTCTATCTGCGGATGGAGGAGTCTGGGTTTGGTGATTCCAGGAGGACGTTACCCCCTGACTGCATTGTGCGCTGTACAGATGGAGGAGGAGGATAATGCTATGTGCTGTTATCAGGGGGCGGCCCCAGCCCCTAGGCCCATTAGTTTTTAATGCTTCAGCACAAGACATTGTGGACAATTGTAGCTTCAGCTTTGTGGGAACAGTTTGGGGTTCGCCCTTCTCCCTATGACCGTGTCCAGTGCACAAGCTCCAAACAGACATGGAGGAGAACATGAGCGGCCGCACAGAGCCCAGACCTCAGCCCCATCCTATAATGCAGATTGTGAGTCCGGTCTCCCCGCAACATCAGGGTCTGACCTCACAAATGCTCTACTGGATGAAGGGACAAAAATTCCCACAGACGCCTCCAAAATCTTGTAGAAATCTTTCCCAGGAGAGCGGAGCCGTTATGTCTGCAGAGGAGCGACTCCATATTAATGTCTATGGAGGTAGATGGGGGATCAGAAAAGCTCCTGGAGGTGGGATGTGGGGGGCACATACTTTTTTTTCCATATACTGTATATGAGATAAACTAGTGATCATTAAGGGGGATGACCGCATTTTTCTGGACATCAGTCCATTGAGCGGAGACATGGAAACATCTGTCAGTATGTATGGAGGACAATAATGGGATTATACAGGAGAACGGACGCGCTGTGAACCTGAGTCCTGGAAGGGCCAATTAGCGGCTGTCAGGGAGGGTGCGTGAGTCTGCAGACCTTGCGTGCAGCGAGGTGTATGGGTGCTGCAGACAGATGGCTCTCTGCTGCGTCTCTAGGGACATAAAACCGCACGTCATTAGCCGTAATGTCCCCCATGAGCACGCCCCCGCCGCCCACATTGTCACACAGCGAGAATCCCAGATACAAATAGGTCCGATGATTCTGGAGGCATCCCAGACAGCTCATGATGTAACATCAGAAGCAGATGGAGGACAGCAGAGACTGCCGCACAGTGACATTGTTTTCTGTTTCACCTTCATCATCATTATGAAACAAGGTAACATCCAGAATAAAGAGATGCAAAAAAAAGGCACAACTATGTGGTAGTGTAAGGAGATGGAAGTGTTGCCCACGTTTCCCCTTGAAGACACGCGTATTGTTGTAATGTGTATGTGACATGCATTATTACTGACAATGTTGTAGTTTACCCTACAGTAGGGAAAGTTAGGGTTAATGATTGGGACTAGCCCAGAATGGGATGGGATTAAGTGAAGGGGCAGAGACAGTTTCCTGTCAGGAAGTCAGATAGGGCCCAGCCTGCAGTAGAAGCAGACCTAAGGTCTGACTAGTCAGCAGAGCCTCGTGACGTGGCTGTCCCTAATGTGAGCGGAGACCGAGGCAGCGGATAGCGAGATCCAGAGTAGAGATGAGGAAAAGCTACAGAAGGACAGAGTGATTCATCAGAGATGGGTCATGGGACAAGACATCTAGCAATACGGCCCCGAGTATGCAACTCAGAGAGGTAATGGGTCAGAATGGTACAAGGAACGTGAGTGCCCCAGACGGGAGGTCCAAGGCTACAGGAAGCTGAGGAGCTAAGTAACGGCCATAGTGGCAAACTGGTTCTCCTATGTCACGCAGGGTGTGGGAAAACTTAGTGCAACATAGAGGGAAGAGGGAAAGGGAGCACAGACACTAGGGAAAGAAGGAGTGGAGACCTCCTAGTCTGGTCTAATGTCACCCTGTCTCAACTACTATTCCTATATTGGCTCTTCACCAATCGCAGCACGCGTGCCTCGCCCTGACTTTCCCTGGCGTAGGGCTAAGGCTAGGGATTGGAGGAGATGAGCACTAGTCGATCTCCACTAAACTCTATAGACAACAAGGGGGGACAAACAGGGGGGAGGGTTGCTTAGCTTTAGACAACCCCAAACAAATGCGCACACATCCTCAAGCTCCAGAGAGGACAAAGTACTGCTCTCGCTAAAGCCTCACAAGTAGTAATGAATATCGCCGGCACCTCCCTCTCTCTCAGACACACCTGGTATTTATACACCCAGGCCAGGGAGCTAATTAGCCAGAGGGAGGTAGTCGCTAGGTCCTAGAGAAAGCCTCTCATCTAAGAAGATGTCTGTAATGCCAAACGTAGAGATCTCCTGCAACCAACTGCAGGGCGACTGTCTGTCACCTCTGACACACCCGTGACATCCTAAGGGAAAGGAAGACGCAGAACCGCGGGTTGAGTACAGGACTCTCACTTACTGGACTGTAGTACTGTGCTGGGTGGTGGTGAAGGTGGAGGAACTTAGGGATAGAAGAAAGTTAGCCTGGAAGAAGTAGAGAGACCGAGAGTGAAGATGCTCCGTGTTGTAAAAGAAACGTTTGTGAAGTTATGTATCCGATATTTATTGTGCATAATTCCCACCAAGTTAATGTTCAGTAAAAAACTGTTTATTGTTGACTGGTGGTCTCCTTTACAGAACCTCTCACCATCTGGTCCTGGCGAGCCAAAGTCACCGGCATCATGCTGCCTGCAAGGGTGTAGCGCCCCCATAGCCCACACACCCAGCCAGGACTCCCATCTTCATGCAGCCTGCCGGGGAGTGAAAGACGAGTACCTCGCCCATGGCTTCCGCCCCGTGCTCGTTACACTGATACTACTGATGTGGGCAACAATGAAGAATAAGAACCCATGAGATAAAGGAGAGACTCTCATCAGAGCCAGGACAATGAATGGTACTGTTATCAGACCCAGAGAAGGAGTGAAGACTCTCATCAGAGCCAGGACAATGAATGGTACTGTTATCAGACCCAGAGAAGAAGTGACGACTCTCATTAGAGCCAGGACGATGAATGGTACTGTTATCAGACCCAGAGAAGAAGTGCCGACTCTCATCAGAGCCAGGACGATGAATGGTACTGTTATCAGACCCAGAGAAGAAGTGCCGACTCTCATCAGAGCCAGGACGATGAATGGTACTGTTATCAGACCCAGAGAAGAAGTGCCAACTCTCATCAGAGCAAAGATAAGTAATGGGTACTGTTATCAGACCCAGTGGAATTAATGAAGACTCTCATCAGGGCCAGATCGATGAATGGGTACTGTTATCAGACCCAGAGAAGGCGTGAAGATTTTATTTTTTTTATCAGAGCCAGAATGATGAATGGTAATGTTATCAGACCCAGAGGAAGCAAGGAATGAAGACTGTTTTGCAGTCAAAGAAGAAGTAGAGACTCTCAGCAGAGGCAGTGTGAGGGGTGTGTGGAGAATGTCTGCTCCACTCCCCTATGGAACTGTACTGTTTTAATAATCTTGTGTATGTTTGAGTCATCTGAAAAACTGTTGTTTTCAGGTACGGCCATTAGATGGCAGCAGAGATGCTGTTTAACATTACATTACCTTTATGGTAGTTGGGGGCACATAGAGGGTTAACTTAGGATGGGCCGGGCTCAGTGACAAGGGGGAATGGAGGTATCTCTGGGAGTTTAGTTTTGGCCATCTTAGTTGAGTAGTTGTTCAGGGACAGTGAAGAGTGGAGACGTGTCAGGAGGACACAGGAACAAGTACAACAGAGGGTGTGTGTGTGATTCAGTGACAAAGGAAGCAAGTGTTCTCAGCAAAACTACAGTACGACAGTGTTCTCCGGACACAGGCAAGCTGGGGACCTACAGCGAGGAAGAGACGTTTTGAGGAACCTTTCTAAGAGAGTTGGTGGGAACGGCCCTAGTGCTGGACAGACCCTAGAGCTGCCGTCAGATGGACGGAGACAGCGGGGTCTGGGCACGAATAGGAAGAAGATAGTGGGAAAAGCTCCCTTACTTCTGTTCCCGAGGAAAGATTGGTCTGAGTGCAGTTCCATAGCGAAACACATCGACCCGGGTGGCACTGCATTAGTAATATGGAGGTCCTCTGCCTGAACTGTGAATTGTAACATTTGCCACCAGTATTGTGCCGTCGACAGTAACCGCCAAGAACGTGCCTCTGTGTGGTGCAGAAGTGAATAAGTGTAATTCCTGCTATCCTTTGTATGCTGATTGTTTGACAAGTAAAATGGACTTGGTTTTTATCAAACTGTCCGGTCTCCTCCATCTGAAGGCTGAAAGAGTCCACACCCGGGACGGCGGGTCAGAAGTGAGTATGGAGGCTCCCTCCGCGGACTCACCACAGCACACACCCAGGGATTCTCAGAGTCCCCATTGTCTGTAGCGGGCCAGGGTGAAGATCCAAACACTGAAACTGACATGCCACTCGCCACTGACTACCACCCTGCCCCCCGTTACACCAGGACAATATATTGGTATTCTTATACGAAGCAGAACATGGTACAGAAGTAGACGTCACCCTCATCAGGACAAGGAACGGCAACTGTAATCAGGGATTCTCATTGTAGACAGAACAAGTTGTGAACAGAACCAGAAAATGAATGGAGAAGCTTATCAGATTGAGAGTAAGGAGAAAACACTCTCGTTAGTCTGAGTAGGAGTAGAGACTCTGATCAGAGGACAGTGAATGGACACTCGTACCAGAAACAGAGCAAATAGAGTGCACTCTCATCAGAGAATGGGAATTTAATTTTAATCAGGGACTCTCAGCGCGGGAAAAACAATTAGTGATCAATCAGAACCAGAAAATAAGACTGGAGATACTCATCAAACCCAGAGGAAAGAGAAGAGATGCTTGTAAGATGTAGAAGAAGGGGCTACTCTTATGAGAACTTGGACAGTGAATAGGTACTCTTATCAGAAAGAGAAAACGAGTGGGGACTTTTCTAAGAACAAGGGAATGGAAACTAAACACGGACTCAGATTAGAGACAGAACAGATAGTGACCAGAACCAGAGAAAAAAAAGTATGAGGACTCCTATCAGACCCAATAGAAGGAGCAAAGACTGTCCTCAGTCCGGGAAGAAGAAGTAGAGAGTCTCGTCAGGACTAGGACAGTGAATAGTAACTCTTATCAGAAGCAGAACAGTAGAGGGCACTCTCATCAAAGCAAGAAGAGGGAACTTTAATTCTGGACTCTCTCAGAGGCAGCGCCAGTGGTAGGGATGGAAGTGGGGACCCTCATTAGACCATGGCGTGGGTGAGTACTCTCATCAGAGCCAGAACAAGGAACACAGACTTAATAGATGCAGAAGAAGTAGTTGGAATTGTCATCAGAGGCACAATAATAGATTTGGACTCACATCAGAACCAACATCAGGGACCCTCACAATTGGCAACGCTGGGCATAGGGACTTATCGATGCCAGAACAGGGAATAGGGACTCATGAGGGACAGATAAGTGACGTAAGACAAGGAATGGAAACCTTCATCAGGGATTGTCAGGCAAAAAACTGTTGGTGGGGACTCTGACCAGAGCCAGAAGTATTATCGGGAACTCTATACTCTCACTATAACCAGAAAAGAAAGGTGAATGAAACTCTCATTAATGCCAGAACAACGGGTTAAGACTCCTATCTAAGACAATCTAAGAATGACCAGAATCGGTACAAGAATAGGACCTCTCGCTGCACTATTAATGAAGGCACAAACAAGGTGGGGGGCTCTCATCAGAGGCAAAAGAAAAAAATGAGGGTATAAAGACCAGGAGTTAAGGTGCCCATACACATTAGACTTAAAGCTCCCCATACACATTAGACTTAAAGCCCCCCATACACATTAGACATAAAGCCCCCCATACAAATTAGACCAATGTTTGCCGAACTCACCGATATCGATGGGTTCAACCCACACTAATGTGTATGGAGACTGGCCATTTAATTGTAGAGGGAGATGTCAATCGGACGTATCTGACTTTGGACTGCCCATCGCCTTGTTCTTCTGGAGTTAAGCCGCCAGCAGAGATGTCTGTTGGTAGCTTTCTCATACAGAGCACAGGAGCACTTGGCTGGATGAGTGATCCTGTGTATGGGAGAGATTGCCAAGATGGCTAAGAATTGGTTAAGATTTTGTTAAAATTTGGTGTCCCGAATTATGGCAAACTGGCACTTGAGTGACCAGAGAAATGGCAAACTAACACTTATTAATCCAGAGCAATGATAACCTAATTCTCGAGGAACCAGAGCAGTAATAAACTAACACTTCGGCATCTAGAACACCGACTACGGGCATCTTCATACCTGTAGAAGTGTCCTCATATGCGAAGCAGTCGTCGCCTGATCACCCGCACCTGCTCCTTCTCCCTGACCGCATGTTTTAGAAGGACGTCAATAGAGGAATGATTTTATACTGTGAGTGTCACTCTTATCTGCTTTTAGTTTGCTACATTTTTTCCCTGCAGTGGGAACTTTCTGAGCAATGCACCTCCGTTTTTTCCATGGGTTTGATGGGCATTCAGATACCACGGTTAGTGCCGAGTCTTTTCTCTATTTCTTTTGCTGGACTAGAACAATGACTTACTCTTACTTGAATATGTAAAAACATAGATTCTTGGTCACCCAAAGCAAAGAGACTTTAATAATTGAGAAACTAGAGAAATGATGCACCTAGAACAATTGCACACTGACACTTGATGGACCAGAGAAATGACACACTAACAATTAGTGAGCCAGAACAATGTCACTCTAATTCATGAAGAACCAGAACAGTTGGGTGACCTATAACAATAACACACTGACACCTGGTGACCTAGAACAATGACACATGGATACTTGGTGACCTAGGAGAATTACACATGGAAACTTGGTGATCTAGTAAAATGACACATGGATATTTGGTGACCTAGAACAATTACACATGGAAACTTGATGACCTAGAACAATTACACATGGAAACTTGATGATCTAGTAAAATGACACATGGATACTTGGTGAAGTAGAACAATGAAACATGGACACTTGATTACCTAGAACAATGACACATAGACACTTGGTGACCTAGAACAATTACACACCAACACTTGTTGACCTAAAACAATGACACACTGACACTTGGTGAAGTAGAACAATGAAACATGGACACTTGTTGACCTAAAACAATGACACACTGTCACTTGGTGACCTAGAACAATGACACACCGACACTTAGTGAGTGACCTAGAACAATGACACACTGTCACTTGGTGACCTAGAACAATGACACACCGACACTTAGTGAGTGACCTAGAACAATGACACACCGACACTTGGTGAACTAGAACAATGACACACCGACACTTAGTGAGTGACTTAGAACAATGACACACTGTCACTTGGTGACCTAGAACAATGACACACCGACACTTAGTGAGTGACCTAGAAAAATGACACACCGACACTTGTTGACCTAAAAAAATGACACACCGATACTTGGTGAGTGACTTAGAACACTGACACACTGATACTTGGTGACCTAGAACAATGACACACCAACACTTAGTGAGTGACCTACAACAATGACACACCGACACTTAGTGAGTGACCTACAACAATGACACACCGACACTTAGTGAGTGACCTACAACAATGACACACCCAACACATATTTGCCTGTAGACATATCTATTCCTAGTTGTTAGCCACTGTGATCCTCAATGGTCAGCTTACAGCCATGACTTCTCTGAAGCTTCATCATTGATCCTCTTTGGTTTTGGCTTAGTTCCTCTGTGGATTGCTGGTTACTCAGTATAGTACCGACAATGGTGCAGCGCAGCAGTAGGATCCTGTACGTCAACACCTTCTTATTAATATTGTGACAGGCGATGATACCCCATCATCAGCTAGTAAACAGGGAGCACCGTCACGCCATGGTGATGTCAAACCAGCCAAGCAAAACAGGGGCAAACACAACGTGAGGAATGAAGGAGATCACCCACACACACACTGGTACTTTCCAGGATTCCTCGATTTAAAGGGTCTGTATAACCTCTCATCAAGCAGAGCTGCAGGATATGTCTATCTTATAAGAAGGGGATTATCCATTTGTAAGATTTAGATGATTATTTGTGAACCATCCCTTAACAAATCGACCCTATTGGTATGTGACCACAATGGCTTTTATAGCATTCAAAAAATCCTGAGTGTAATGTACATCACAACCACTGGGTGGCAGCATATAGACACTTATTGCATAAACACTTCCTAACAGAGTATCACAAAATCATGTTGTTTTTTTTTTTCAAATCTAGTGTCATTTATCTCAGGATATTATAAGTTAAGAGGAAATAAAAGGGATCGAACATTTATAGAACAGCTTCTAGAATAAGCCAATGACAAAGGGATGAAAAGGAAGAAAATCCAGAACCCACAGATGTTCTGTATCTCTATAGGATGTAGTTATATGTGGTACCCCCTGACTGGGCACTGAGACTGTACAAACATCTGAAGTGTATTGGGGTCCCCCCAGAACACCCTGAAGGTGTTTTTTTTTTTTTTACACAATTTCTCCTAAAACCTGTTTTGGGGTGATTTCCCTATATGGGGAGTCCCCATTGTGAGATGTCACATCCCCTCACTGGGACAGGTAGGTGACAGGAAGCTGTGGTCGGGGCTTCCCCGTCCTCCCTGTATAAGGCGCTCAGACGGCAGCTGGCGGCAGATGTTCATCAGCACAATGATGACAGCGAGCTGGATCCCGCTGCTGGCCCTGATGGCAATGGGGCCACTGATAGCACCCAGTGTGGAGGCCAAGCGGAAGGTAAGAGGCCACAGGCGGGGACGAGCCCGATACAGCAATGTGCCAGGGACCCCGAAACACAGCAACATTTACATAATGTATAGAAAACTATCAGCGACAGAATAATAAGAATAATAAGAATAATTACACTATGGTAATATATCATGTATCACTATGTAGAATGTAGGAAAAATCTGTCTTCTCTATTCCTATGTTTACAATTTTTTATCCATGTATCGTTCTGTCATATCTATTATCTATCTATTATCTATCATCTATCTATCTATCTATTATCTATCTATCATCTATCTATCTATCTATTATCTATCTATTATCTATCTATTATCTATCTATTATCTATCTATCTATTATCTATCTATTATCTATTATCTATCATCTATTATCTAACTATTATCAATCTATTATCAATGTATTATCTATCTATCTATTATCTATCAATACATCTATCTATCTATCTATTATCTATCTATCTATTATCTATCTATCATCTATCATCTATCTATCTATTATCTATCTATCTATCTTCTATCTATCATCTATCTATTATCTATCTATTATATATCTATTATCTATCTATTATCTATCTATTATCTATCTATCTATTATCTATCTATTATCTATTATCTATCATCTATTATCTAACTATTATCAATCTATTATCAATGTATTATCTATCTATCTATCTATCTATCTATCTATTATCTATCTATTATCTATCAATACATCTATCTATCTATCTATCTATCATCTATCTATCTATTATCTATCTATTATCTATCTATCTATCTATTATCTATTATCTATCCATCTAGTATCTATCTATTATCAATCTATTATCAATGTATTATCTATCTATCATCTATCTATCTATTATCTATCTATTATCAATGTATTATCTATCTATTATCTATCTATCATCTATCATCTATCTATCATCTATCTATCTATTATCTATCATCTATTATCTATCTACTATCAATCTAGTATCAATGTATTATCTATCTATTATCTATCTCTATCTATTATCTATCATATATCTATCTATCTATCTATTATCTATCTATCTATTATCTATCTATCCATCATCTACTATCTATCTATCTATCTATCTATCTATTATCTATCTATCTATCTATCATCTATCTATTATCTATCATCTATCTATCTATCTATTATCTATCTATCATCTATCTATTATCTATCTATTCTATCTATCTATCTATTATCTATTATCTTTCTATCTATTATCTATCTATCTATTATCTATCATCTATTATCTATTATCTATCATCTATTATCTATCTATCATCTATCTATCTATTATCTATCATCTATCTATTTTCTATCTATCTATTATCAATCTATTATCAATGTATTATCTATCTATTATCTATCTATTATCTATTATCTATCATCTATTATCTATCTATTATCAATGTATTATCTATCTATCATCTATCTATCTATTATCTATCTATTATCAATGTATCATCTATCTATTATCTATCTATCTATTATCTATCTATTATCTATTATCTATCATCTATTATCTGTCCATCTATTATCTATCTATTATCAATCTATTATCAATGTATTATCTATCTATCATCTATCATCTATCTATCTATTATCTATCTATTATCAATGTATTATCTATCTATTATCTATCTATCATCTATCATCTATCTATTATCTATCTATTATCTATCATCTATTATCTATCTATTATCAATCTATTATCAATGTATTATCTATCTATTATCTATCTCTATCTATTATCTATCATATATCTATCTATCCATCATCTACTATCTATCTATCTATCTATCTATCATCTATCATCTATCTATTATCTATCATCTATCTATCTATTATCTATCTATCATCTATCTATTATCTATCTATTCTATCTATCTATTATCTTTTATCTATCTATCTATTATCTATCTATCTATTATCTATCATCTATTATCTATCATCTATTATCTATCTATCATCTATCTATCCATCTATTATCTATCATCTATTATCTATTATCTATCATCTATCTATCTATCTATCTATTATCTATCTATCTATCTATTATCAATGTATTATCTTTCTATTATCTATCTATTATCTATCATCTATTATCTATCTATTATCAATCTATTATCAATGTATTATCTATCTATCATCTATCATCTATCTATCTATTATCTATCTATTATCAATGTATTATCTATCTATTATCTATCTATCATCTATCATCTATCTATCTATTATCAATCTATTATCAATGTATTATCTATCTATTATCTATCTCTATCTATTATCTATCATCTATCTATCTATTATCTATCTATCTATCTATCATCTATCTATCTATCTATTATCTATCATCTATTATCTATCTATCTATTATCTATCATCTATTATCTATCTATTATCTATCTCTATCTATTATCTATCATCTATTATCTATTATCTATCATCTATCTATCTATCTATCATCTATCTATCATCTATCTATCTATCATCTATCTATCTATCTATCTATCTATTATCTATCATCTATTATCTATCTATCATCTATCTATCTATTATCTATCTATCTATCTATCTATCTATCTATCTATCTATCTATCTATCTATCTATCTATCTATCTATCTATCTATCTATCCAGCCTGATATCTACACCCTTTATTCTGTTCTCCACTCTTATAGCTTTCCTAGAACCTGCGGACGTAGCAGAAATCAGTTTTCACACAACTCATCCTTTGTGATATCAAAATATATTTTCTAAGTGTTTTTACATAGGACTGCAGGTAATGCTGCCCCCTTACCATCATTCATGATGTTGATGACAGTGCAGGATCGGTTCAGCTACATGTAATGCTCTGCGGCCATAGGTTAGATTGGCGCAGAGAGGGTTAACCTTCCTCGGTGTACTCTCGGGGTATCAATTATGTATAGCGCTAGGTACTACTGTGTGCATTAGTCTCACTTTGGCATCACTTACAAAATGTCATGCTGATAAAACTTTCATTGAACTGATAAGCGGGGCGAGAGCAGAGAACATAAAAGGTGATGGTGGGGGCACGGAGGGGTCATTAAAAAAGCAACTGGGAATTCAGGAGAAACCAAAGCCTGAAATCCTAGAAAGAGCGAGGAGGAGGGGGCGGATAGGACGAGAGAAGATGTGCATGATGTCAGTGTATACGCCGGCCAGAGATATATGTATCAGTTGTGTCTACTCCCGAAATATCTCTGAGGCTCCTGGAGCAAGAGGAGACTTCCCGCACTCCTGGAAGAGTTGGTAAAACTTCCGTGGGCTACGGAAATCTCCCAAAAAGCAGCGATTCCAGAATGTCTCTTAGAAGCGAGGCTGGGGTGAAGGGACAGTGTGTGGAGGGCAGGTAATGGGGCATGGCCCATCTACTTCAACATGTATTGGAGGTAGGTAGCTACCCTGGAAGTCAAAGTCCAACCCATACAAGAGCCATAAAACATGACCAGGGCTATAAGCCAAGATGCGTCTTCTCCAGAACGAAGAGACTCCCCTTTGTGTATCACTTCCTACTTTAATGATGACCTGTCACTTGCCATAAAGATGTAATATTCTTACCCGGTGTAAATGCCGCTGTTCTCCTGAATCCGGCGATGTTTTCCTTTTCTTTCTGCGCCTCTGCGTTCCTGAGATACAACCTTATCTTCCCTGTATATAATTCCAGTCTTTATAGCCAATCGGGTGTGGTCCTTCAGACACCACCCACAAGGAGCAGCGGAGTACCACGCCCCCTTGGCTTTAAAGACTAGATTTACAAAGAATGAAGAGCAGGCCATATCTCAGGAATGGAGAGGCGCAGGAAGAAAAGAAAAACATCGCCGGATTCAGGAGAACAGCGGCATTTACACCAGGTAATAAAAAATAAAATAAAACATTTATGGCAAGTGACAGGTCCTCTTTAAGAAGGAGGAGACATTCCACTCTTTAGTCATGTTTCAAGCCTCTTCAGACGTTGATTTACAGGGCAGCTACTGCCAATAGGTGGCAGAAGAGAGAGAGTTTTCTTGCTTCCAGAGGGGAGCTAATTTAAATATTTTTTTTCCCATGATGCATTACATATAAGTATCCATACCGTTTGGGTCTCTTCAATGAGACTCAATATTCCTCAAGAGCAACTAAAAGTGGCATACTTTAAGTTTGAGGCCAAATGTCTCCCTGCTGGGAGTTGTAGTTTTACAATAGCTCGAGATGCACATTGCCCTGAGTAATGCCGGCATCCAGCAAAAACGCCCCCAAAATATAGCACCAGTAAAGGGGCTGACCCCTTTAACTCCCTTTAAATCTAGGCTGTCTGGGAGTGGAGGAGAGGAAGGGCTTGGTATAGGGTTGTAGCTGTGCTATGAACACTAGGTGGCGATAGAGGACTAATGTGTTTTTCTCAGATGCTTTACGCTACTTTACTGACACTAGTGCATTATATCACTCCGTCATGTAATAACCACAGATTACACTCAGCAGTATCTGGTTATGGAGCTTCATTAAGGCCCCAGCCGCACATTGCCAGGCCCCGGCCTTACCGGCAGTGGATTATTACATAACCTGATCAGACGTCCATCTACTTCGTCCATTTCACAGTCATGAATAATAAATACGATAAAGTGAAATATTCTAAATATTATTGTTCCGGATTTCTCATTTCAGCAAACATTTCCCATCTGAGCGCTCCCGGGGGCTGTTCTTGCTCTTTTCAATATAGGGGTCGCGTATTGTCCCTACGCCGTTTAGTTGGAGTTTTGTGATGTTTTTTTGGGCGTGGACCAAACTTATTATAGTGTTGGTCCAAATTTCCATCCTTTTTCTTCTTTCTGACAGTTCTATGTTGTTTAGATAAAGTGTTATGTGGTTTAGACCTACAGAGGGGGTTTACACAGATTTATCAATTGGGACTTTTAAAAAAGTCACAAACTGAATCCAGTAAGAGATGAAAATGTCACCGATCTGGTGAGAAGGTAATAACCATGCGCAGAATTTAGTAAACCGTGCGACATTTTGCAAATTTGGCGCAAAACCCAATGACTTCAGACTCTTACTCCAAAACCAAAACCATGGCTTCCAATACATGACCGTCATGTATCTATCTATCTATCTATCTATCTATCTATCTATCTATCTATTATCTATCTATCTATTATCTATCATCTATCTATCTATCTATTATCTATGTATCAACTATCTATTATCTATTATCTATCTATCTATTATCTATCTATTGTCTCTCTATCATCTGTCATCTATCTATTATCTATCTATCTATTATCTATCATCTATTATCTATCTATTATCTATCTATCTATTATCTATCTATCATCTATTATCTATCATCTATTATCTAGCAACAGTTGTGCTCAAAAGTTTACATACCCCGGCAGAATTTTTCCTTTCTTGGAATTGTTTCAGAGAATATGAATGATAACAAAAAAAATCTTTATCTCCACTCATGGTTATTGGTTGGGTGAAGCCATTTATTATCAAACTGCTGTGTTTTCTCTTTTTAAATCTTAATGACAACCAAAAACATCCAAATGACCCTGATCAAAAGTTCACATACCCTGGTGATTTTAGCCTGATAGCATGCACAGAATTTGACACAAATGAGTTTGAATGGCTACTAAAGGTAACATCCTCACCTGTGACCTGTTTGCTTGTAATCAGTGTGTGTGCATAAAAGCTGAGTGAGTTTCTGGGATCCAGACAGACTCTTCCATCCTTCATCCAGCCACTGACGTTTCTGGATTGTGAGTCATGGGGAAAGCAAAAGAATTGTCAATGGATCTACGGGAAAAGGTAGTTGAACTGTATAACACAGGAAAGGGATACAAAAAAATATCTAAGGAATTGATAATGCCAGTCAGCAGGGTTCAAACTGTGATTAACAAATGGAAAATCAGGGGCTCTGTAAAAACCAAACCACGGTCAGGTAGACCAGCAAAGATTTTGGCAGCAACTGCCAGGAAAATTGTTTGGGATGCAAAGAAAACCCCCCAAATAACATCAGCTGAAATTCAGGACTCTCTGAAAACTAGCGGTGTGGCTGTTTCAAGATGCACAATAAGGAGACACCTGAAGAAAATGGGCTGCATGACCGAGTAGCCAAAAGAAAGCCATTACTGTGCAAATGCCACAAAGTATCTCGCCTACAATACGCCAAATGTAGTATCGGCGTCTCTGCCCCCTGACAGGCAGAGACGCCGTCCCCCTTACCGCTGCGCTCCCGGCCCGGCGTCTTCCGGCTCTCCTGCTGTTGCTGCCGGCGCACGCAGCTTCCCGGGCACTGTGCTTAGGGCACGCGCGTGCGCGCTCCCTATTAAAGGAGCCGCGCGCTGTCCTAAGGAGTCCCCGGCCAATGGCCGGAGGACCTCTCATATAAAAGGCACCTCCTCCAAAATGGAGGTGCTCGTGCAAGGTTGTAGCTTTGTGTCCTAAACTCTACTTCAGCCCTCAGGTCCCACTGCTAGTCTGACTTCCAGTCCAGTCCGCCAGCCTGACTACTAGTCCAGTCCGCCAGCCTGACTACCAGTCCAGTCCGCCAGCTTGACTACCAGTCCAGTCCGCCAGCCTGACTACCAGTCCAGTCCGCCAGCCTGACTACCTGTCTCCGCCAGCCAAGTGTACTCTCCAGCCCGACGGTCTGCCTACGATCCAAACCCGCCAGTCTGTCTATGGGCCAGGCTTGCCTGCCTACCCAGAGAACGTACTTGTTACCTGCCGTGCCTACCAGCCAGCCTACCTGGAGGCTCCTACCAGTTACCTGCCGTGCCTATCAGCCAGCCTACCTGGAGGCTCCTACCAGTTACCTGCCATACCTATCTGTCAGCCTACCTGGAGGCTCCTACCAGTCACCTGCCGTGCCTACCTGGAGGCTCCTGCCAGTTCCCCGTGGGAGTCACCTGCTCTCATACAATGACAGGCCCAGAGTAGCACCTGGTCCCTCTGCTCGGTCCTTCCCTGGTTCACGGAGTCGATTGAGCCGCCGTGCGACCTTAGTCAGTCCGAGTTGATACCTAGTTATGCCCCTCTGGTCCCTCCTTGCACCGCAGCACAGAGGTTCCACCACCCGGATCCGTAATACCAAACAGCACAGAGACAAGCCTCAAAACTTCTGCAACAAGGTAATTTGGAGTGATGAGACCAAAATTTAACTTTTTGGCCACAACCAAAAACATTACATTTGGAAAGAGGTCAACGAGGCCTATGATGAAAGGAACACTTCCTACAGTAAAGCACGGAGGTGGATGGCTGATGTTTTGGGGATGTGTGAGCTACAAAGGCACAGGAAACTTGGCAAAAGTTGAAGGAAAGATGAATGCAGCACGTTATGAGCAAATACTGGAGGCAAACTTGCACTCATCAGCCCGGAAGCTGCACATGGGACGTACGTGGACGTTCCAACATGACAATGATCCAAAATACAAGGCCAAGTCGACCTGTCATTGACTACAGCAGAACAAAGTGAAGGTTCTGGAGTGGTCATCTCAGTCTCCTGACCTCAATATCATTGAGCCACTCTGGGGAGATCTCAAGCGTGCAGTTCATGCTAGACAGCCCAGGAATTTACAGGAACTGGAGGCTTTTTGCCAAGAAGAATGGGCAGCTTTACCATCTGAGAAATTAAATAACCTCATCCACAACTACCACAAAAGACTTCAAGCTGTCATTGATGTTAGAGGGGGCAATACACGGTATTAAGGATTGGGGTATGTGAACTTTTGATCACGGTCATTTGGATGTTTTTGGTTGTTATTAAGATTTAAAAAGAGAAAACACAGTAGTTTGATAATAAATGGATTCACCCAACCAATAACCATGAGTGGAGAAAAAGGTTTTCGGTTATCATTCATATTCTCTGAAACAAGGCCAAGAAAAATTATGCCGGGGTATGTAAATTATGCCGGGGTAAGATCTATCTATCTATCTATCTATCTATCTATCTATCTATCTATCTATCTATCTATCTATCTATCTATCTATCTATCTATTATCTCTCTATCTATCATCTATCTATTTTCTATCTATCTATCTATCTATCTATCTATCTATCTATCTATCTATCTATTATCTATCTATTATCTATCTATTATCTATCTATCTATCTATTATCTATCTATCTATCTATTATCTATCTATCTATCTATTATCTATCTATCTTGCAGTATTTGCCGTTCTTTCTACTATAAAAGTTATTTTTCAATAAAGTAATTATTTTGTCTCTTTTACCTTACAGACAACACTCAGCCAGAAACTAAAAGGTAACATCACCAATATCACAGAATTAGTCTAGTCCATCGCCAGATACATCAATGACAGATGGGACGGTTGTCTCTGCTCTGATTTGTCACTTTGCTTTTCACTAGTGGCTGATTGTACTTTGCAAATTATTTCCCCTACGGACAATTGACTGTAGATAATTCTCTATTTGAGAAGAGCCCTTACCACCTTGAGCTGCATGTAACTCATAATCATTCTGTCTGAATAAAAGGAGGTGAAGTGTAAATCATGGTGGATGAAACAAGAGTCATGTGATTGCTCAGTTACATACAAGCAGATGAGTGAATATGTTCTATTCATTTCCATCAGGTAATCAGAAGACAAACTGCCAGAAGAAGAATTCCACAAAGCCGGCAGCACATCTAATTGGTGAGTTCATTCATTATCCTTAAAGAAATTTTCCAGGTTTTTACATTAGATAAGTCATCAATCTGTGATCAGTTGGGATCTTACACTGATACATTGTAAAATAATTTCAGCTTTGTGAGCGGCACAAGAAGAAAACTATGTGTAATGCTTAACCTCCCCTGCGGAGGCGCCGTAGGAGAATTCAATGCGTTTTGCCATTTACATACATTGTTGTCCTCTCTACACAGGGCAGAGTCCATCACAAGAGAAGATCCTGAATTGGAAAGAGGCATTTATACAAAACATTAAGCCCCCTACGAATACAACCCTGGAGGCCCCCAAAAAAGGCCTCTACTATGTCTACTGCCAAGTTGGATTTGAAGGAATGGACGCTAATTTGACGTTGCTCAGCCAAGTCATCACCTGGAATAATTCAGCAGATGCAAATGATATCCTGATTTTTGGCAAAGAAAGTGTGACCGGTCCGCCTTTACGTCAAAGATCGTGGCACACCAGCCTTACCCTAGGACGCCTGGCAAATCTTGTGAAAGGGCAAAAGTTATACGTCCATGTCAGCCATCCAGAACTTGTAGATTATACCGAGGGAAAGACATTTTTTGGGATTGTTATGGTCTCTTGATGATGATGATGATGATGATGATGTAAAAGGGTTGAAAAAGAACTGTGAGTAGTATCCGACTTACAAGGATGCTGGCCCTGTTTAGTTGCCCAGTTTATAGCCCCCGCCAGCGTGAATTACCATCTGCACTTTCTTTTTTTGTTGTTATTATGGCCAAGTGTTGGCTAGCTGGTTAGCCCTCAATCTATTTGATAACATGATGTTGTTTGATCTTGACTGTATGTTGTGTGTTTTGTGGGTAAAATAATAGATATGGGACTTAGTAGCCAGGGCGTGCAACACACTAGCTGATATGATAGAGGCTAAGTTGTTTACTTGGTGAGTAGATGTGGCCCAGGTAATTTATTGTTCAGCTTCCCTTCACTAAGGGTCAATTGCAGAAGGCACAAACAGCATCAGCTTCCCTGCTGTCAGGGTCAATTGCAGAGGGCACAAGAAACATCAGCTTCCTTCCACTCAGGATTAGTTGAAGAGGGCTCAAGCAGCGTTACCTTCCCTCCAATCAGAGTAAGTCACAGAGGGCACTAGTATCATCAGCTTCCCTCCACTCAGGGTCAGTTGCAGAGGGCTCAAGCAGCATTAGCTTTCTTCCAATCAGAGTCAGTTGCAGAGGGCACAAGCAGCATCAGCTTCCCTCCATTTAGCGTCAGTTGCAGAGGGCACAAGCAGCATGGGGATATCTATGTCCCCAACTTGTAGGTGAGTGAGAGGCAATCAAGCTATATGAGTCTGAATCAAGGGACGAAGAAGAAAGCCACCCATAATGTGGGTTTACATGGGTGAGGGTCCTGTGACCAAAGTATGGCCAAGATGAGGCCTTAGGCTACGACAGACAGATGAGATTGCCACTGTAACTGTCCCGGGCAGAGAAGTTTTCCCTGCCGTTTAAGGAGAGGAAAAAGTGCTGTTCTAGCAGAGCCACCCCATAGCAAGACAGGAGCTTGGGAAGAATAAAGGCCATTTGTGATGTCTTGGTGACAGAGAGATGAAGCCACGAGGTGAATAGAAGCTAACTTCAGTGAATGTGTTGTGTTGCCAGTGGGGGTAAGAGGTCGATGTCTGAAGTCTGCTGATGGGGAAAAAGGACAGGAGAAGAAGAGACCAGGGGGAGACTTACTGCAGGTATAGAGAGTAGGACAAGGGACACAGATGTGAGTGACGAAGAATGTCTCAAACTAGGGACGAGGAATAAAGCCGTCCATGATGTAAGCCTAAGTGACTGAGAGTCCTGTGACCAGTCTGTGGCCAAGAGGAGACCTGAGGTCGAGAGCAGAGACTGAATATTGTTTACAGGGTTTAAGTGATCAAGTCTCAAAGAAGAGTAAGGATTGAACCATTGCTGTGACTGTGCTGTATCCAACTTTCCTCAACGTCCTAAGAGAGGAATCCTCATTGCCTGAGTCGATTGGGAGACTGTACCCTAGGTATCCGACAATCCATCTGGTGAAGTTCAAAGGCTTGGAGGTGGCACAGATGCCCATTACACCATGAAACAATGAAGTCAAGGATGGACTAAAAAGATGGAACCGAACTGTGTCTTGAAGAATCCCAAATAAAGAGAGTCTATTTTCAGCCCCGTCTTCCATGGCTCATTAATATCAAACCTGTACGAGTGAGAGAAGGTGGATGTGGTTAATGGCTTGAGCGTGCAATAATGCAGAGGGGGTCTTGATAGATATATCATGGCGTTATGGGGGGTATATATTTTCAATAAGTATAAAAAGTTTACAGGACTCGTGTGCACTGCTACCTCTACTCTTCTATAGCTATGTCCCTGGCTTTGGGTCCACATTTGAAGTTGTCCTAAGGACTGAACATACGTCCTGTATTTGTGTGACTCTGCCCATGACTACTTCAGTACCTCCCATGCTTAATTAAATACACAGATTCATTTAATAGGATCCCTAATATGTAAGAATCTGCATGTCAGATTATTTCTATGCCCAAGTATGTTGTCTTTTTTCTCTTCTTTGGGGGGGAATATATGGAGTTTGATGTTTAGCCTATACTTTATTGTAAAATCATTTTCAAAATAAATATAATATAATGAGATTACTTTTTTTGTGATAAAATTGTGAAAAAATATGTGCAAAAATAAATGGAAATTGTCCTCCATATTAAGATACTTTCCGAGTAATAATCTTTATTTGCGTTGGTCGGCGAATTCAGATTTTGGTACTATATATTCAGTAGGGCCCATATAGCAGCATATAGGGCCCATATTTATTGGGCCAAGCCTGTATTTCCAGGCCCTGTTATATGTACTATTAATGATGGGTTATGAAGAGACTTCTGGCACCTACAGTTTTTTTTTATAATATCAGGGTACTATGCTGGGGGAGGTCGAGGAAAGGAGGCGTAGCGGCGATCAACTGATTTCACCAGGTCCTGCTCCCGGGAAACAGATTATTTTTCCAGGGTAATGTTATGGTCAACCATGTCTCGATGTATCACAAGGACAGCTCCGATCTGCTAAAACAGGGGGCACTCCTATAGAGGGGGTCTCCATTCTGGCTGGGAATTGTAGTGTACAGCTGGCACCTGAGTCTACCTACTGTCATCAGTAATTTTACAACACACTGCAATATTACAGTAATTGTAAAAACACAATGAAAGATAAAAAAAATATATATAAAAAATATAAAAAAGCAATAAAAAATATATAAAAATATCTATAAAAGTTCAATCAAATGTAAAGAATTAAAAAAAGGAACATACTTTGGTATTGTCCAAGCTAGTAAAATATTATAACATTTATCCCATCAGAAAATGCTGAAAGGTAAAAAAAAAAAAAATACTAAAGTGCAGTTTTTTTGTCTTAAAAAAATGGAAGAAAAGAAAAATTAGAAAGTCGTATGAACCCCAAAATGATGATGATAAAAGCTACAGCTCGCACTGCAAAAAACAAAAGCATACATATTTAATGAAAAATGAAAAGTAGCTTTTGGAAGGCGAGGAAGAAAAATTGTAGATGAAGAGGGACCCATTGGTCGTAAGTGGGGGGCTCCCCTTTATGATACTATGAGACAACCCCTTTAAGGCCATGGGTATAGGTCATAGATGTACAGGTGTATCAGGAGCCATTACTTATAATCATAGGATGGGGATGTTCTCCGTTACACTTTACCTTTAAGCTTAGTCACGTTGAGAATAATATAAAGTGCTTTTACCTCCTACACTCGGCAGCAGGAAAATAACAATCAGCGGGATTGAAGCTGCTTTATTTTCATGTGTTTTTCACGGAAAATCCTGGAAGAAATAATAGAAGACAATCCACATCACTTAGAAAGATCATTATTTTTATTTATGAAGGAAGCCGGGTTTATTCTCGGCAGACATGAAATCGTAGAGTCAGCACGCTGGAGAAATGTGCCGTACGGTACGAAGCCCTAAAGAAAAATCACTGTCACCTCTAACTATAGGGTTAAAAAAAAGTGATCTTCACTGGAATATGGAGATCCGGAGATGTCACCCGCGGAGCCACCAAGGGATACTCCCTTAGAGGGACATGTGATTGGGTACACAGTATACTATCCCCCGCTGCCCTCTTTGGCTCTCTTTATGGATTCAAAAATTTTGGGTCGTCCCAAAATGTCCTCAATGCTTCTTCCCACAATACTGATCCTCATGGTGCTTGGGTAGCCTGCTCTTTGGGTTCATCCGTACTGCTCGCAAGAGCCCGAAATAATCCGTAAAACAGAAGATAAAGGGCAGAAGGGAGTAAAAGGGCCCAGGGTAATATTACTCAATATACTCTAAAAAAAGAAAAACCTGAACAAAGAAGGTCATGAATCAAATCAAAGTTACACAATAAAAAACCTTTATTGAATACATGGTTTAAGGAAGAAGGAGACACTGTAGAGACAGGCGCACACACATAAGGAAAAAATTTAGACCAGCCAAAATCAATGTTAATGCAGCATAATAACTCTTGGACACAACACCGGATGATCCATCATCCATATGAACAAAAAAGTCCTACTTGTAATATGGTACACCAAAAACAAGGACTGTATATAATGCATCAGTCTAAGAATGATTGGCTACATAGCAGACAGGAGGCAGACACAGTATATATAGTAATTGTAGAGCCTCAGGATAGAGACAACACCATGTCATTGTAAGATATATGTGTATAACGATGTTGCAGACAAGTGCTGCATTGTACAATAATACACAGCTACTTTTGATGGATAAGAATCAATATTATGACTAGATGATTGGTTAAACAATAACTGTGTGGTCCAGGGATCCTGTGTGGCGCCCATCCCGACGCGCGTTTCGGGGTGAGCCTTCATCAGGGCATCAATATATTCAAAGTACGTCACTGACGCGTCCCCTGGGCCGTGGGGTACTCGGTGC
This sequence comes from Phyllobates terribilis, assembly GCF_046119375.1. Taxonomy (NCBI): domain Eukaryota; kingdom Metazoa; phylum Chordata; class Amphibia; order Anura; family Dendrobatidae; genus Phyllobates; species Phyllobates terribilis. The sequence goes on along the minus strand of NW_027362767.1, from coordinate 422,420,671 downwards.
CGGGCCGGTCGTTGCTAGGGGAGATGTCACAGTGGCGGTGACCCGGTCCGTGATCCAGGGCGGTCAATAAAAGGGGTTATTTAAAGGGGATTTATAGTTCTTATATACAGTTCGTGAAGCTGACGCACCCCCTGGGCCATGTTCAAGGGATACCCGGAGCCGGATCTGTATGGGGGTAGTAGTCCTTGTGGCGGTGACCCGGTCCGTGCCCAGGGTGTCAAACTAAGTGTGTGGCAGTCTTTGTAGATGTTGTTTAAGTGTCGACTACGCCACCCGTTGAGTGCGGCTTTGAAGCCGCCGCTGCAGAGCAGTCCGCTGAGGCCGGTGGTATATGTGCAGCAGTGATGGTATAACCCCCAACGGGAGGGGTATGGCCTCAGGGCAGCAGGTGTGGATGATGGGGGTTGTGATGATGCAGGAAGGAGAGGCAGAGTCAGGAGATGCAGTTTCAGGGTTTTTACTCACTGATGTTGCTTTAGTCACTCTGGCCTTGAGTGACCACCCGAGCCGTGCTGCGTCCACCAGGTCCTGGACTCGGCCAACCCCCAGGCAGTCCGGAGCGTGGTCCTGAGCTTCCCTGTCTCTCTCTTCCTCCTGGCCGTTCCCACCAGGGATCCACCTTTGGCCGGCTCCCTCGGGTCTCTTGGTGGTCAAACCTCCTCTGGGTTCCCTGACCCTATGCTTGGTGTGCCTTTCTGGTGGATTTGGTGAGGGTCGTGGCAAATCTTGACCACGACCTCCGGTTCCTGGCTAAGGGTTACTTCTGCCTCTGCCAGCTTGGGTTCCGGTACCCGTGTCCGCCAACCCCTCACCCTTTCTGGTCTGTTTCTGGGTTCTTGGGGTTCCTTCTGTCTTTCTCTCTGGGTCCTTCTGACTCCTCTCTCTCTCTCTCTGTAGGCCTTGCTCTGGAGCTGGGCCCAGCCGGAGCCACAGCTCCCTGTCAGCCCTCCTGGCTGAGCTCCTCTGCTCTTCTCCTCCTGCCTGAACTGAACTGAACCCTGATCTAAGATGGTGCCCACCTTATATACTCCCTCTATCTGTGAACCCAGGTGACCAGCACCCAATGGGCTCCTAGCTTTACCCAGACTACTCCCCCTATCTGCCCCTACACTACTGGGATGTTCCACCCCCCTCCCACTCCAGCCAGGGACAGACGCAGTCGTACCTGCACATATACTGGTGGGAGTACCGTTGTTCTGTCCCCCGGAAATGGGATGTATGTAGTGCATGCAGCCTACTAGCTCAGTTCCACACTCCATCCTTACCCGGGAGTGGAATACCACACCTCTGGCTTGAGGTGTAATACCCCTGTAGCAGCCGAATCCTCAGGGTGCTACATTCCCCCCTGGTAAATCACAGCACGTCCTCGGGCTGTAAAAGAATAAAAACATCCACAAACATACAAATTTTTTTCAAAAACATCATAAACATATAGAACATTATATATATCATCAGCAGCAATAAACTCTTCATATAAAAACTTTTCATTATAAACATTCTTGTTCCTCCGGCCACGGTGCAACTTGTGACCGGGTAAGTGCCACAGTCTCTGGTAGAAAAAACAACAGTTTCCTATAAAACCGGTAGGGGGCGCCTTAGAAAGCGCAACTATATACAAGGGGAGGTATGGCCGCTCTCAGTCCTCGGCCAGTGGGGAACAGGAATGGCTGTTCACAGTCCTCAGCCTGTGGGGAGATGGGACACACTGGAACAGTTCACACTTGTCCCAACGGGGAACTCATTTTAATTAAGCAGCATGGCATATACCCTTACGGGTAACTTTTTTACAGTTTCAGTTCACCTCTTAATGGTGACGATGCCCTCCTGCTCCTTCCTGAGGGTAGGCTTCAGACCCGTCCGGGTCCTCTTGACCTTCCTCACACCGCAACTCCTCTTCCGTCAGGCGATGTACATGAAGTGCATAGGGTCCTTTGGCACACTGGTGCCGGGTAAAGGTGACCTCATCACCCAGGTAAAGGTCACGACCTCTGTGTCCCTCCGGTAGGTGGGACTCGACATCTCTTCTGGTCACGAAGACGTCGCCGGGGGTATGATGATCTCTGATGAAGCCCCAACCGTGCTGCAGTTGGAATTTGATTACAGTCCCGGTGGCACGGGGACCGTGGGCTGCACGGGGGTTCCTTCGGGTCCGGCTCTTTTGTTCTGCACTTTTTATTTGCAGCCGCTGCTCACGGACCCGCCTCTCTCTCCTTTCTCTGTCAAAGACCTCTAGCTGCTGCCGGCAGCACTCCGCACGCTCAGCTGCGGCCGCCCGGGTCTCTTGGGTGAACCCGATGAGGTCTTCTCCTGTGGGGTCCCACGCAAACTGCGCTTCCTCCAACGAGAGTGGGGTGATCTTGGCGGGCGCCGGAGCCGGGATCAGGGGCTCATCCAGGGGTCTTTCTTTCTGGAGTCGGGGATGGTGGTACTCCGGTGGCCACACAGGGGGCTGCCCATCCGGGCAAGTGTGCTGGGCAAATAGGTCTTCACCCAGGTGTGGCGCTGTGGACGTTGAGGGCGCGGTGGTGGTAGCGGCGCCCGGGTTTACCAGGCCTTGCGACCAGGCTTGGGGCACCCTGAATGTAAAGGGCACCGTGAAAACGGCGGCGCCTGGGGTTACTTGGCCCAGCGACCAGGCCGGTGGCTCGGCAGAGGTAGAGGGCGCTGTTGGTACTGCGGCGCCCGGGGGTACTCTGCCCTGTGACCAGGTCGATGGCGCTTCCTGTTTGGTCGCACTCTGATTTGAGGCGCGTGACGTCACGAGGAGCGCGGCCGCGGCTTCTGTTTGAGGCCTAGTCGGGAGCGGTGACGGTGCAACGACGGGCACGGCAGGGGAAATTTCGGGCTCTGCGACGGGGAGCTGGGGCAGGCTCACGGCTTCTCGGCTCAGGGTAGTGACGTCCCCTTTACCTGCCTCCGTTTCTTTAGCTCCTTCCTCGGCGTCGTCTCCGGCCTTGATTCCTCCTGCGCCATCCTCAGAGGCGGTCTGACTCCTCGTCTCGGGTGGCGTGCTCCGTTGGCGGGTTCCTGCCTGCAGGGCCATCTCTCTGCTCCATGTGGCCAGTACGTCTCGCTGCACCTGGGCCATCCTCCGTGCGAGGCGCTCCAGCTCGGTCTGCGCACACTCCCGGTCTCGGGGGAGCTGTGCCAGGATCTCCACCAGGCCTAGTGGGGTTGTCGCTTGCAGCAGGCTCCTGACCGCTGGGTCGGTGCTGCCTGCCTCCCCCTCCATCTCCGGGTACGACTCCTCCAGACTCCTCCAAGCTGCTCCCATCTTCTCTCTTTTGTTCTCTCTCCGCCCCCATTGAGGGCGGTCCTGGGGCAACTTGGTGATTGTCAGTCCCAGGGGCAGTCCCCTCACGCTGATGGACATCTCAAGCATCACAGTCTCTACTGGTGGGGGCGGTCTCCGTTTTTGGCGCCATTCTTGGTCCTGGCCCACGATGGGAGGTGGCCTCTTGCCACCCTCTGGCACGCCCATAATGGCGTCCACTCTGCCAAGGCGGGAAATCTTCTCAGATGGCGGGAACTGCTTCCCAATGGCGGGAAACTCTGTGGATGGCGGGAAAAGACTGCAGATGGCGGGCAAACGGCGGGAACCGATCCGAGATGGCGTCCGATGGCGGGGACCCTCCGGAATTGGCGGGAGACTTCTTTTTACGGTAAATATGAACTTTTCTTCAGGCACGCAGTACCCGGTGGTTGCGGGCACGTTATCCTGCCGACTACGCCAAAGTTGACGCACCCCCTGGGCCATGTTCAAGGGATACCCGGAGCCGGATCTGTATGGGGGTAGTAGTCCTTGTGGCGGTGACCCGGTCCGTGCCCAGGGTGTCAAACTAAGTGTGTGGCAGTCTTTGTAGATGTTGTTTAAGTGTCGACTACGCCACCCGTTGAGTGCGGCTTTGAAGCCGCCGCTGCAGAGCAGTCCGCTGAGGCCGGTGGTATATGTGCAGCAGTGATGGTATAACCCCCAACGGGAGGGGTATGGCCTCAGGGCAGCAGGTGTGGATGATGGGGGTTGTGATGATGCAGGAAGGAGAGGCAGAGTCAGGAGATGCAGTTTCAGGGTTTTTACTCACTGATGTTGCTTTAGTCACTCTGGCCTTGAGTGACCACCCGAGCCGTGCTGCGTCCACCAGGTCCTGGACTCGGCCAACTCCCAGGCAGTCCGGAGCGTGGTCCTGAGCTTCCCTGTCTCTCTCTTCCTCCTGGCCGTTCCCACCAGGGATCCACCTTTGGCCGGCTCCCTCGGGTCTCTTGGTGGTCAAACCTCCTCTGGGTTCCCTGACCCTATGCTTGGTGTGCCTTTCTGGTGGATTTGGTGAGGGTCGTGGCAAATCTTGACCACGACCTCCGGTTCCTGGCTAAGGGTTACTTCTGCCTCTGCCAGCTTGGGTTCCGGTACCCGTGTCCGCCAACCCCTCACCCTTTCTGGTCTGTTTCTGGGTTCTTGGGGTTCCTTCTGTCTTTCTCTCTGGGTCCTTCTGACTCCTCTCTCTCTCTCTCTGTAGGCCTTGCTCTGGAGCTGGGCCCAGCCGGAGCCACAGCTCCCTGTCAGCCCTCCTGGCTGAGCTCCTCTGCTCTTCTCCTCCTGCCTGAACTGAACTGAACCCTGATCTAAGATGGTGCCCACCTTATATACTCCCTCTATCTGTGAACCCAGGTGACCAGCACCCAATGGGCTCCTAGCTTTACCCAGACTACTCCCCCTATCTGCCCCTACACTACTGGGATGTTCCACCCCCCTCCCACTCCAGCCAGGGACAGACGCAGTCGTACCTGCACATATACTGGTGGGAGTACCGTTGTTCTGTCCCCCGGAAATGGGATGTATGTAGTGCATGCAGCCTACTAGCTCAGTTCCACACTCCATCCTTACCCGGGAGTGGAATACCACACCTCTGGCTTGAGGTGTAATACCCCTGTAGCAGCCGAATCCTCAGGGTGCTACAACGCCACCTGTGATATGCGGCTAAAGGGAGCCGCCGCTGCGGAGCCGGTCCTCTGGAGCTGTTATTAATGCAGCAGAGTTGGTTTACCTCTCCACAGGTAGATCTTAGCTCCAGGGCAGGAAACAGTGATGTTATAGATGTTGCTGTGCAGTGTAGTGCAGGGGATGATGGCGCAGCAGTAATAATTCACAGAGACAATGGGGTGCAATCTTCCGGATTTACTCACAGTTCTCACTTTGCTCCTGGTTACAACTGCAGATCATAACTTTCCACGTCGTCCTGTGCTTACTCAGGGAGGGGTTCAGCCAACCCTCAGGTACCTCCGGAGTACATAACGGGACCTCCTTCTGTGTGTTCCTTCTGGCCGTCTCCCTGCACCTCACACCCAGTGTCCCAATCCAGTGACCGTGGATCTTGTCGGGCGACGTCTTCTCTGTCCCCTGGGTCCTCTATGGCCACCTTCTTGGTGAGATAGATGTGGCTTTTGGCTGCAGCACCTGAAATGCTGCACCCTCCAGTTACCTAGTTGAATATTGCCATTCTCACTAGTTAGGGGCCGGTCCCCTCTGCGACCAAATCCCTCCACCGCCTTGTAGATTCGGGCGTACGAGTGGCCGCCAGCACTGCCCGTACCCCTGGGATCCTTCCTTCACTCCTGGAGCCTTCTCTCTGCCCCCGTTCCTTCCTCCTCTCCTTCTCCTGGGCCTCCTCACTCAGGCCCACTCCTCCTGAGCAGAGCTCCTGCTCCCAACTCTTCCTCTGACTCAATCTCCTCAGAAACACCCCTCTAGAATGTTCCACCCTCTCTTTTATATCGCTTCTTACTGAGCTCCCCTGAACTTCTTCCTCTACCCACACCCACTACATGGTTCCCCCTACTTTGGTTCCCCCCACTCGAACCAGGGACAGGGCTCAGCAGGAGAGCGACGTATCTTGCCCCTCCTGCTGGTCTGGAGTAGTGCATTGTTGGATGCAGGTGTTAGGGTCCCGGGCAGTACTCCTTCCTTACCTGAGAGTGAGATACCACACCTCTGGGTGAGATGCAGTACCTCTGTGGTGACTGAACCCGCAGGGGCGCCACATCACCACTTATCACATTTTATCCCTGGCCCAGAGGAAAACCCCCCTGGTAAAACACAGCACATCCACGGGCTGGAACAAAGTAAAACACGGTTTTAGACATGCAAATTTTAGAATGCATTCACATATAAGATTATAAACAAACTTTTTCTTCCCTTTATGGGAGGCACATTACTTAAACGTTACATGTTTTTTATCAAGACTTTTTAAAACATTATAAAACTTTCTTCAGGTATATAAAACATTTCTCATATCAAACATTTTTAGCAGGTTACAGCGTGATCTGTAACCAGGTGTCCATTCCGCTGAACAAGGTGCAATTCTGATGAACATGAGGGACCCGTCTGAAAACCCTCAACGTAGGCCCTGGGCGTGGCTGCAGGGCATAGATGATCCAGTCGTTGGACCACGTCTTCGGCCATGCCAAACGGGTTTTTGTTCTGAGGTCTTTGTATATAAAACCAATAAGAGGCACTTTAATAAGTGCAAACTATTTACATGGAAAGTTTTTCGGTTATTCATCATCCATAACCCTTCAGTCCTTTTACCCTTACCGGGTACACTTATAGAACCTTAAAGTCACACAAAAACAAACTTTTTCAACATGAACTTAAGCAGTGTTGTACCCTTCCGGGTAATTATATACAGTCTTTTAACTGAACAGTTCAATAGTGGTGCTCCCTCCGGGGAAGCACCTGTCCACAATAGGCTGGCCCAGCCGGGTCATCAGCCTTGGACTGCGGGGGCATGTCCTTTTTCTCCTCCACCACTCTGTACACCTGGAGGGCATACCACCCGTGCTCTCCCTTGTGTCGGGTAAAGGTGACACAGTCACCGGGGTAGAGGTCTCTGCCGGGATGTCCCTGTTGAAGATGGGGTTCGACGTCCCGCCGATTCACAAAGACGTCCCGGTCCATCTGCGGCTCTCTGATGAAGCCCCACCTGGCTCCCAGGTCGAATTTCACCACTATCCCCTCCAGACGGGGACTAGACGTGGCTGATCTTATCTTGCGGGCCCGGGTTTTGGCCACCATATTCCGGTCCTCCATCTGCTCCCAACGCACCTGCCGGTCGTGCCGCTCCTTTTCTAACTGCAGGAGCTCCCGTCTGCAGTGTTCCTCCCTCCTGAGGGCCTGGGTCTGGGTCTCCCACGTTAATCCCATGAGGTCCTCCTCCTCTCCTCCTTGGCAGGCAACCAGGGGTGTGGGTGTGGGTGTCAGAGGGAGTCCCTGCTGGTCCTCGAACTTGGCGGACCAGTCATAGATGGGGCTTCCGTACACCCACTCGGGTGCGGGGGCAGGTGGCTCTGGTAGGGGGCCTAGGAGCAGGTCAGCGGAACAGGTGCCCGGGATCGGAGGTTCTGCCAAGGGGCCCAGGAGCAGGTCAGCACTCTCAGCGCCCGGGACAGGTAGACTCCTCTTACCTGCTCCCGCGGCCGCTCCTGTGCTGCCCTCTGCCTTCTGGCTCCGTTCAGGCTCCTCCGGGGCTGGGGCGCTGCTGGTGGAACGCAGCGCTGGCTGCTGCCGGGTCACAATCTTCCCCAGCAGCTCCTCCTTCCAGCTAGCGATGGCATCCTGCTGGGCCTTCTTTATCCTCCGGCCTAGCTCTTGTACTTCGGCATGGAGGAACTCTGTATCCTCAATGGATAATTTGGAGATCGCCTCCTCTAGGGTGAGAGACATCTCGGCATGCTGCAGGCCACGGACGGGAGCTTGCTCCGGACTCCTCTCCATGCTGCCTGCCGGGTGCGGTCTGTCTAGACTGCTGGAGACTCCTCACTGTCTCCCAGGTTTCTTCTCTCCTCTCCCCTTTTGGGGGCGGTTCCATGGCAGCTTGCTGTCTGCCACACCTAGGGGCGCCCCCCCCACCTTGATGGACACATCTACATACATGGCCACTGCTGCTCGGGGCGGGCCCCGCTTTTGGTGCCATTCTGGAACCCGGCCCACAATGGGAGGTGGTTTCTTGTTGTCTTTGGTCTCGCACATAATGGCGCCCGTTCTTCTGGGGCGGGCGCCACATTCAGTATACAACACAGTCTCTAGGCGCACAATACCCGGTGATAACGGGTGGGTTCATATCCTGCTCGTGACACCAAGTTGACGCGCCCCCTGGGCCGTGGGGTACTCGGTGCCGGGCCAGTCCACTCTGCGACCCGATCCCTCCACCGCCTGGTAGACTCGGGCGTAGGGGTGGCCTCCAGCACTGCCCATACCCCTGAGATCCTTTCTTCACTCCTGGAGCCTTCTCTCTGCTCCCGTTCCTTCCTCCTCTCCTTCTCCTGGGCCTCCTCACTCAGGCCCGCTCCTCCTGAGCAGAGCTCCTGCTCCCAACTCTTCCTCTGACTAAATCTCCTCAGAAACACCCCTCTAGAATGTTCCACCCTCTCTTTCATATCGCTTCTTACTGAGCTCCCCTGAACTTCTTCCTCCACCCACACCCACTACATGGTTCCCCCTACTTTGGTTCCCCCCACTCCAGCCAGGGACAGGGCTCAGCAGGAGAGCGACGCATCTTGCCCCTCCTGCTGGTCTGGAGTAGTGTAGTGTTGGATGCAGGTGTTAGGGTCCCGGGCAGTACTCCTTCCTTACCTGAGAGTGAGATACCACACCTCTGGGTGAGATGCAGTACCTCTGTGGCGACTGAACCCGCAGGGGTGCCACATCACCACTTATCACATTTTATCCCTGGCCCAGAGGAAAACTGTAGCTGCCTTATGAATACTTACAATAGTAAGTACCTACTTTAGCAGAGTTTTGGTTCTGTATGAACTCAGTATGAATTCTGTATGTGTGAAGCATGACGTCTGTATGGGTTCTGTATGAGTTTGATATGAATCCATTACCTGTTCTGTTTGGGTTATGCATGATTTCTATATGGCTTCTGTATGACTTTTGTATGGGACCTGTACGAGTCTAGTATGATTTCTCTATGGGTTTTGTATGAATTCTGTATAGATTCAGTATGAATTCTGTATAGGTGTTATAGGAATTCTGGATGGATTCGTTATGAATTTTGCATGGGTTTTATATGAATTCAGTATGGGTTCTCTATGAATTCTGCATGGGTGAAGTATGATATCTGTATGCGTTCTATATGAATTCTGCATGAGTCCAGTATGAATCTTTTATCGGTTCTGTATAAATTCTGCATAATTTCTGCATGACTGCTGACTGGCTTTATATAATTTCTGTATGGATTCTCCTATGACTTCTGTATGAGTTTGGCATGAACTCATCACCTGTTCTGTATTTTTTTTTTTAAAGCTTCTTCATGTTTTCTGTATGGTTCTATATGTGTTATGTACGACTTCTGTGCTGGTTATTCTGTATGGGTTTTGTATGAATTCTGTATGGGTCCAGTATGATTTCTGTATGGGTTTTGTATGAATTCTGCATGGATTCGGCATGAATTCTTCACGGGTCCAGTATGCATTCTGTATGGGTTTTATATGAATCCTGCATGAGTCCAGTATGAAAATTATACCTGTTCTGTATACATTCTGCATCATTTCTGCGTGACTGCTGTGTGGCTTCTATAAGATTTCTGTAAGGAGTCTGTATAGATTCTCCTGTGACTTCTCTATGAGTTTGGTATAAACTAGTCTTTACCTGTTCTGTATGTGTTCTTTACTACTTCTGTGCAGGTTAAGTGTAAGTACTACAGTCATGGCCAAAAGTTTTGAGAATGACACCAAAATTATATTTTCACATGATCTGCTGGCCTCTGGTTTTTATTAGTGTTTGTCTGATGTTTATATCACATACAGAAATATAATTGCAATCATATTATGAGTACCAATAGGTTATATTGACAGTTAGAATGAGTTAATGCAGCAAGTCAATATTTGCAGTGTTGCCCCTTCTTCTTCAAGACCTCTGTAATTCTCCCTGGCATGCTCTCAATCAACTTTTGGGCCAAATCCTGACTGATAGCAGTCCATTCTTGCATAATCAATGCTTGCATTTTGCCAGAATTTGTTGGTTTTTGTTTGTCCACCCGTCTCTTGATGATTGACCACAAGTTCTCAATGGGATTAAGATCTGGGGAGTTTCCAGGCCATGGACCCAAAATCTCTATGTTTTGTTCCATGAGCCATTTAGTTATCACCTTTGCTTTATGGCAAGGTGCTCCATCATGCTGGAAAAGGCATTGTTGGGCGCCAAACTGCTCTTGGACGGTTGGGAGAAGTTGCTCTTGGAGGACATTCTGGTACCATTCTTTATTCATGGCTATATTTTTAGGCAAGACTGTGAGTGAGCCGATTCCCTTGGCTGAGAAGCAACCCCACACATGAATGGTTTCAGGATGCTTTACAGTTGGCATGAGACAAGACTGGTGGTAGCGCTCACCTCTTCTTCTCCGAATAAGCTGTTTTCCAGATGTCCCAAACAATCGAAAAGGGGATTCATCAGAGAAAATGACTTTGCCCCAGTCCTCAGCAGTCCACTCCCTGTACCTTTTGCAGAATATCAGTCGGTCCCTGATGTTTTTTCTGGAGAGAAGTGGCTTCTTTGCTGCCCTCCTTGAAACCAGCCCTTGCTCAAAGAGTCTCCGCCTCACAGTGCGTGCAGAAGCACTCACACCAGCCTGCTGCCATTCCTGAGCAAGCTCGGCACTGCTGGTAGTCCGATCCCGCAGCTGAAACAGTTTTAAGATACGGTCCTGGCGCTTGCTGGTCTTTCTTGGGCGCCCTGGAGCCTTTTTGACAACAATGGAAGCTCTCTCCTTGAAGTTCTTGATGATGCGATAGATTGTTGACTGAGGTGCAATCTTTGTAGCTGCGATACTCTTCCCTGTTAGGCCATTTTTGTGCAGTGCAATGATGGCTGCATGTGTTTCTTTAGAGATAACCATGGTTAACTGAAGAGAAACAATGATACCAAGAACCAGCCTCCTTTTAAAGTGTCCAGTGATGTCATTCTTACTTAATCATGACTGATTGATCGCCAGCCCTGTCCGCATCAACACCCACACCTGTGTTAATGGATCAATCACTAAAACAATGTTAGCTGCTCCTTTTAAGGCAGGACTGCAATGATGTTGAAATGTGTTTTGGGGGTTAAAGTTCATTTTCTGGGCAAAAATTGACTTTGCAAGTACAGTAATTGCTGTTAAGCTGATCACTTTGACATTCAGGAGTATATGCAAATTACCATTACAAAAAATGAAGCAGTAAACTTTGGAAAAATTACTATTTGTCTCATTCTCAATACTTTTGGCCATGACTGTACATGAATTCTGTATGGGTTTTGTATGAATTCTGTATTGGTTCTATATGAATTCTTCACGGGTCCAGTATGCATTGATGTATGAAAACTTCCATAGGATGACATTATAGCAGCATTACAGAACTTGTGAGGGTCGGTAATAGGGCCAGGTACATGAGGTCTAAGGGTGTAGACATTAAATGGAAAGTTGCTATCAGATCTACATCTGTGTCTATAGGGACAAATGAACATGTAGTCAGAGACAGGACAGAGAAAGTCATAATGACTACCAGCAGAAAATATTAGGATTACATTGATCTGTAGATAATATACACTCTACATTTACCGTCCCTTTAATAGAGTGTTCCTGAACACAACTCCTCTATTTTAAAGGATAATAGACAGATTGTTGCCCAGAGATGGACAATTCCTCTAAAGATCTTGTCAAGTGTTAACCTCACCTTACTGAATTTTAGAAGAATTTTTATTTTTCAAGTTTTTTCTATTTATTTTAAAATGATATTTTCCCTTTTCAACATAATATTTAAAAATAAAAACGCTGAAAATGATGATTCCGTGAAAACCGTCGCGCTGAGCGCGTGGCGTGCAGGCTAGAAATCACGTAACGGAGATTGTTACATTTCCGACCCACTTAATTGGGCGGCGCATATAGGTTGGATTGTAAGCACCATGGTTTTTTTTATCTAACCACATCCCAACCTGAAGGCTTATGTAGGTCAAACTACTAAATACGAAACAGCAGAATAGATTTGTTAGCACTTTCCAAAAATGTGTAATTATTTTGCGTTTGGCATGAAATGACAAAGTTCAAAAAGTACAAAAAAAAAAAGAATTTTTTCTCTGGTCTTAGACCAAATGTACATATTTTTGGTTATGTTGGATCTGTAATAACATGTCTCTTGGAGTCCAGTGAAGGGTGAGGGGACCACTATATGGCACCATGGAGAAATGGCCCAACGCGTGTTACTGTGTACTCTTCCAGGGAGAAGGCTAATGTGATCTAACACAAGAAGCGCCATGACATTGGTCAAATATACGTGGATCTTCTGAGGGATAGTCACTTGGCATGCTTGGCAGATGGGTGTTATCTCTTCATGTAGCCCCTTGTTGAATTTACCTCCGGGGGAAAAGTACTGTGCCAATCGTTCCAGTACATCGATGTGAGCCAGGCTGAATGTGGTCTAGTCATCTTGTGGTGGGATTGCCTAGTAGCCTTAGTACCTTTAATGACCTAACCGTTGAGAGTTAGCAAACAGGGTTAAAGATGAAACTCTTATGACAAAAGGGAAAACCCTTAAAAATAAGAAGCAAAACCCTAAGTACAGAAGGAGAAACCATTAGAGAAAGAAGCAAAACCCTTAGGACAGTGAAATGCTGGTGGGTACGGACCAGACTTACCTTGGAAGGGCATGACTAACTGTCCACCGGGTCTTCCCTAGGGGCTCTAATGGTGAAAATAGTCTGGGCTGCCGGTAGACACTGGGCATCACGCCAGGGTAGTCACGGGGACTACAGAAGCTGACCGGACGGTCAGAGACAGAGACGAAGTCAGACAGTTCGAGGATGGGGTAGGCAGCACAGGTTCACAGTGTAGCATCGGCATCTCTGCCCCCTGCCAGGCAGAGATGCCGTCCCTCTCACCGCCGCGCTCCCTGCCCGGCTTCCTCCAGCGCTCCTCTTCCTGCTTCTGCTGCCGGCGCACGCAGCTTCCCGGGCACTGTGCTTAGGGCGTGCACGCGCGCTCCCTCCCTCTTAAAGGGGCCGCGCGCCGCCCTAAGGAGTCCCTGGCCAATTGCCAGAGGTCCTCCCATATATAAGGCACCTCCTCCAAAATGGAGGTGCCGAGCAATAGTTGATGCACAGTATACTTACCTCTGCTTCAGCCCTCAGGTCCCGCTGCTTGCCTGTCTTCTAGTCCTGCCCGCCAGCCTGACTATCAGTCCAGTCCGCCAGCCTGACTACCCTCCAGCCTGACAGTCTGTCTTCCGTTCAGTCCGCCAGTCTGTCTATAGGCTTTGCCCGCCTGCTTACCTGGAAGCACCTGCCTGTTACCTGTCAACCTACCTGGAGGCTCCTGCCCGTCACTTGCCGTGACCACCTGTCTGCCTACCCGGAGTCTCCTGCCCGTCACTTGCCGTGACCACCTGTCTGCCTACCCGGAGGCTCCTGCCCGTCACTTGCCGTGACCACCTGACAGCCTACCTAGAGGCTCCCGCCTGTCACTTGCCGTGACCACCTGTCTGCCTAACTGGAGGCTCCTGCCCGTCACTTGCCGTGACCACCTGACAGCCTACCTAGAGGCTCCCGCCTGTCACTTGCCGTGACCACCTGTCTGCCTACCTGGAGGCTCCTGCCCGTCACTTGCCATGACCACCTGACAGCCTACCTAGAGGCTCCCGCCTTTCGCCTGCTGTCTCTGCCAGTTCATCTACCCGGATCTCTCGTCAGCCTTCCTGCTGTGCCCATCTGCAGTATCGGTCAGTCTCAGCCATCTGACCCGTGGGAGTCACCTGCTCTCTTACAATGTCGTCCGCAGAGTAGCACCTGGTCCCTCTGCTCGGTCCCTCCCTGGTCACGGAGTCTTTAGCCGCCGTACGACCTAGGTCGGTCCGAGTGGATACTTAGTTACGCCCCTCTGGGTCCCTCCTTGCACCGCAGCACAGAGGTTCCACCACCCGGATCCGTAACACACAGTACAAAGCCGGTGTCAGGGATGGAGAAGTCAAACAGAGTAGGAAAATAGGTAGGGTTGATAACAGGAGACCGAATACGAAGTTATGCATAAACAAGGTGCTAGCAGGCTAGGAACCAACGTTTTGGCAGACAGTGGTGGGTGGAGCTGCCTAATATAGACCCTGTTGGCAAGGGAACCTAATCTCTGCAGGACACAGAAGGGTTAAATTCCTGCAGAGACCGGCCCTGTCCCCCTAAAACCAAATAAAAACCACTTGCAAATGCAGCAGCACTGACGAATTCTTCAAGAGGCAAACTTAGCAAGATCACTTGACACGAGGAGATGCCACGCAGTCACCACAGTGAGTAGAGTGGCGCTGAGGTGGCATGCGAGTTACCGCTGTGACAGATAGAAGGTGAAACCCTTAGGGCAAAAGGTGAAAAACTTAGAGCAAAAGGCAAAACCCATGGTATAAAAAGTGAAACCCTTAGTACAAAAGGTGAAACCCTTAGAAAAGGAAGCAAAATCCTTCAAAATAGAAGCGCAACCCTATAGGACAAGAAGTGAAATCCTAAGAACAAAGGGAAAAACCTGTGGTATAAAAGTGGTAAGAACAAATGAGAAACCATTACTACAAAAGACAAAATCCTTACAAAAAGAAGCAAAACCCTTAGGACAAAAGGTGAAATCCTTATTATAAATGGTGAAATCCATGGTATAAAAGGCGAAACCCTTAGTACAAAAGGCGAAAAACTTAGAACAAGAAGCGAAACCCTTAGGACAAAAGGTGAAATGCTTGACTCAAGAAGATTGTCAGAAGAAGTGACAAGGCCCTAGAGACCAAGACTGGGACTTCAGTGTGGAAATTGCGTGAGACCTAGACGCCTGATATTCAAGTATTATATCCATCATGCATCATGTGACAGAAGGTGACAGAACCATATACAGTTGTGCTCAAAAGTTTACATACCCTGGCAGAATTTTTCCTTTCTTGGCCTTGTTTCAGAGAATATGAATGATAACAAAAGAACTTTTTCTACACTCATGGTTATTGGTTGGGTGAAGCCATTTATTGTCAAACTACTGTGTTTTCTCTTTTTAAATCTTAATGACAACCAAAAACATCCAAATGAACCTGATTAAAAGTTCACATACCCTGGTGATTTTGGCCTGATTGCTGTAGCCAATGACAGGTCAGATTGGCCTTGTGTTTTGGATCGTTGTCATGTTGGAACGTCCAAGTACGTCCCATACGCAGCTTTCGGGCTGATGAGTGCAAATTTGCCTCCAGTATTTGCTGATAATGTTCTGCATTCAACTTTCCTTCAACTTTTACCAAGTTTCCTGTGCCTTTGTCGCTCACTCTTCCCCAAAACATCAGCGACCCACCTGCGTGCTTTACTGTAGGAATGGTGTTCCTTTCATCATAGACCTTGTTGACCTCTCTCCAAATGTAACTTTTATGGTTGTGGCCAAAAAGTTTGATTTTGGTCCCATCACTCCAAATTACTTTGTTCCAGAAGTTTTGAGGCTTGTCTCTGTGCTGTTTGACATATTGTAGTCGAGATACTTTGTGGCATTTGCGCAGTAATGGCTTTCTTCTGGCGACTTGACCATGCAGCCCATTTTTCTTAAAGAGCCTCCTTATTGTACATCTTAAAACAGCCACACAGCTAGTTTTCAGAGAGTCCTGAATTTCAGCTGATGTTATTTGTGGGTTTTTCTTTGCATCCCGAAAAATTTTCCTGGCAGTTGTGGCCAAAATTTTTGTTGGTCTACCTGACCGTGGTTTGGTTTTTACAGAGCCCCTGATTTTCCATTTGTTAATCACAGTTTGAACGCTGCTGACTGGCATTATCAATTCCTTGGATATTTTTTTGTATCCCTTTCCTGTGTTATACAGTTCAACTACCTTTTCCGGTAGATCAGTTGACAATTCTTTTGCTTTCCCCATGACTCACAATCCAGAAACATCAGTGGCTGGATGAAAGGTGCAAAAGTCTGTCTGGATCCCAGAAACTCACTCAGCTTTTATGCACACACACTGATTACAAGCAAACAGGTCACAGGTGAGGATGTTACCTTTAGTAGCCATTCAAACCCATTTGTGTCAAATTCTGTGCATGTTATCAGGCCAAAATCACCAGCGTATGTGAACTTTTGATCAGGGTCATTTGGATGTTTTTGGTTGTCATTAAGACTTAAAAAGAGAAAACACAGTAGTTTGACAATAAATGGCTTCACCCAACCAATAACCATGAGTGGAGAAAAAGTATTTTTGCTATCATTCATATTCTCTGAAACAAGGCCAAGAAAGGAAAAATTCTGCCAGGGTATGTAAACTTTTGAGCACAACTGTACATCCCGTTCCACCATATTGGCAGCTTTTTCAGGGTAGTTGAACTGGTTAACGTTATTTGGTCTGCTTTTGTCTTCTTATCACGTCTTCATCTCATCACTTGTCACGTAATTTGCAGAAATGACTACACGCTTCTGTTCCCCAGCAGAAGTGTCCATCACACAAAGAACTGAGCTGCCGCGGATGAGATGTCTGTGTTGCTTTTCTGTACGGATTATGACCATGATCGCTCACCCGTTACCTGAGGAGCTGCCATAGCTGACTGATGGGGGTAAGGATACACAGTGGTCAGAGGCCAAGCGAGAAGAAGACCCTGTCTGTATGTACATTGTATATCTATTTATGCCTCCCTCCTTTCATGGCCGCCATCTCACGCCCAGGCTCCTTGTCTTGGGGTTTATGAGTGTGGCTCTGTATTTTATCATGGACGTATTGCAGGATGGGTTTTATTATGTACAATCCCTGGGAACTTTTACCATGAGACTCTGAGACACCACAAAATATGAATCCATCATAAATTGTGCCGCAAAAAGATGTCACGAGGTCTACTAAAGCAAATTCCTACGCAAAACCTAAAAAAAATAGCCATAAATAAGTATAGGGACAGCTGGAATCAGGGCGATTCCGTCAGTGAGTTGCCGTCACGCTGATATTGGGGACTGAATCTCAATCCCTTTATTTCAGCCATAGGTGCCAACTTTCCCGGGACACCTGGACCAAAGGGGAGTGGGAATTAGGGAAAAAAAAAAAACTCCCAAAAGTGAGTATTTTCAGGAAAGTGGCAATTATGACTTTAGCCCATAATATGAGGTGTTCAGAAGGGATTGTCATAAGGGGAGTAACAGTGGGATGTGGTGGCTCTGTCGCTGGCAGGTGCTCAATAGCGGATTCAGATACATTGGACCAGTGTAGGAGCATTGGAGAAGTTTACTTGTAAGGACATGTTATTATGGAGACACTGTGGCTAGCACTATTAAGCGTTTGGCTAGCACTTATAAAGATACTGTGGCTGTTACTTAGGTGAATACTTAGTTTAGCCCCATTATGTTGAACTAAGTTTGACATTTACAAAGGAGCCATTGGTTATACCAAGGTTACCATCCATCCCTGATCAAGAGGGAAAGGACATAGACAATAACAGTGGAGCAGCGAGCCGTCAGCTCCCCACTCCACCATTCAACCCGCACCATCTCTGTCTCTGCATAGATGGAGCAATGACGTAACTACATCACACCTGCGGAGACCAACTCTGCTCATTATGGGTACAGGGCTAAGTGAGTATATTTTTTAGCCAGTGGGGCAAAGTGGAAAGAGAAAATATTGAGGAAAAAGGGAACTTTGAGGCATCAGATTGTGTGTATGGGGGGAATCATGCTGTGTGGTGGGCACTGGGGGGAATGATAATGCGTAAGGGCATGGCGGGGCACCATGCTGAGTGGTGGCACCGGGGGCATCATTATGTGTGTGTGGCACTGTGGGGCCATATAGTGTTTGAGGTAGGGTATTATATTGAGTGGGGGCATCATACCGTGTGGGTTGCACTGTGGTTGCACATGTGCATGGGACATCAATCTGTGGGGGTATTATACTGTGTGTCGCGGACACTATTGGGGGCATCATACTGTATTGAGGGCTACTGTGGGGGCACCATTGTGTGGGATCATCATACAGAATGGAGGGGTATTGTGGGGCAATCAAAGAGTTATCAAACTGTGTGGGGACCATAAGGGGCTTCACTAAGGGCATTATTTTTGGGTCCTAAGAAAAGACTGGCTGAAGGTGGAGGAATATGTGACTTTTATTCTTGTCTTTTATCTACTGGGAATCAGTGGATGGCTCCTATGGGAGTGCTTTGGTTAGTAATAATGTGGGTCACCATAGCTGGCACTTACGGCTGCACTTTGCCAGGTATTTAATGCGACGCTGTGGCTGGTAAATGTATGGGAACTTTGGTGGGCAGAGTCATAGCTCAATGTGACTGCTGTTATTATTGGGCAAACAGCCCTCGGCTGCTCCATCCATTGATCTAGATACCCTGCCAGAGTAGGCACTTACCCTGGCACCCAGAGCTCATGCCTTCCCACCCCCCTTTAGTTGGTCATGTTGGTCGTGGCACTATGAGGATACTCTTTTTATCTAATTTGGCCTGGTGAGCCCGTGCCAGTCCGTTTCATCTGTCCACCACCATGGGGCAGTACAGGAACGCCATAATCCTTAATGATCAGCACGCCACCAATTACCGGTAGTCATTATAACCGCCGGTCTGCAATCTTATCATAATGGGAGTTGTAGTCTCACATTAGCAGCGGAGATTAACATTGCAGATCGTTGAATGACATTGAAACAACAGATCTTTAGTAGCGGAGTGAGCAGAATGTATAATTGATCATCAGAGAGGTCATGGCGGCATTATTTGATTAATCAGTCAATCATCCCTGGTGTTGACGGCTGCGTGCGAATGGTAGAAACGTGTCAATGTCACACGAAGCGTACGAGTTGCGTTATGAGCCGTCACCTTACATGTTCCATTATAATGCGTGAATACATATAAATTATACATGTAATAAAATGAAAGCCCAAAAGGAAGAGTGCAACAAAAATATACTCACAGACCAAACATGAGCAAGCAATATATCACTTTATTACATGATATAAACACAGAAATACAAGTGGACATGAATAAAAATCAGAAACAGCCCCAACAGTGATCTGGCAAAAGCTCATACGTGGTTAAACAGTGAAGTAATATTACACAAAATAATACATATAAATTAGACTAAAGTGCAATAAAGTTGGATAAGTAATAAATAGCTGTGACCAGCAGGTGGAAGTAAAGCAGTTTGCAAGTATCCAAGCAAATAAAGTGCAAAAAAAAAAAAATATAGGGCAAAGAAAGTTTCCCCGTGAACTGGGACATAATAATACAATACAACAGCCGAACCATTGCTCCAAGCCCTTATGGACAACTCCTGCCCTTGTGACTTATTAGGACATAGCTATATCAGAGAGGGGTCCACAAATAGGGAACCTGCTAAAAGGATCAGTCACTGACTGGGGGGTCTAGGTAGCTATGGGATCGGTAGAAATCGCTGCATTTGACTCTTTGGTAAACTCAGCTCTGCTTTTGTAGAGTCGACTCTGCCATACCACCGATAGTTCTGCTTTGGACTCTGTGACAAAGTCAGCTCTGCTCCATTTTCTTCATATTGCTGGATCTCCGGGTGGGTGTAAAAGACCCTGTGTCACATACCAGCATTATAATTGGCACATAGTCGGTGGTTCGTCCTATTACCGATTTTGCATTGGTCCTGAAGAGATTCTAATGACATCTCTGTACTACACGGTCACACATTTATTGTTTGACTGGACCTGTGTTCTTATCGGAAAAGTCTCAATGTATATTTTTGTGAGCTCTCCTCTAAGTGTGAAAATGCAGGCTCTGGATGTGGAGAGGAAGGAGAATATGACATCACTTTTGCCATAGATTCGTTGGAGAGGATGTGGTGGATCAGAAATTCTCCAAGTAGGGAGGAAGCAATTAAATCACTCAAGACACAAAAAGAATGAAAAAAACAAATTGAGGTCAGCCATCTTGAGCATTACTATCTTCTGTGAGAGACTTGTAGGTGACCATGTCGGAAGACACTGGTGGTCTTACTTGACAAGTCTGGAATGTTCTCGGTTGGACAGTAGAAATATTGATTATTGTCCACAGTGATGGAAACCTCTGGATCCCATCTGATATTGGGGCCATCATCCCGTAGTTGTGTCATATAATGTTCTCAGTCTGTGGAACATGAAATTGAACACTTTGACTGCATCCCATTTATTTGATGCAGTCTTTGTGGGCCAGTCGCTGGATGGAGCTCTGTATATTGGGAAATTATATATACATTGGGGCACTCTGGGTGTGGTAATGTATGTAAGGGCACTCCCTACCCTTGGCACTCTTAGGCTCAGGCACTGACTTTTGAGGCACTCTCGAGAGGCAATATCTGGCAGACACTGTGTGCCAATATCAGACAGGCACATAAAAGCAAATACAGAGGTGAAGACTTTAAAAGAAAATAGACACCCCACTGGTTTATAAAGTACATCTGTCCCTGGTGTCTTGTTAACATAGGGAATAGTATAGGGGCTCTCTTGGGGGAACTTTGACTTTGGCAATATACTTTGAGCACAGTATTTGGGTCACATGCTGGCCAGTGGCATAACTTCAGTCCAATGGGCCCTGGTGCAAGATTTTGATCTGGGTCCCCTGCATGTTTGTCAGATGTATGGGTCCTTGTAGCATTCTAAATCCTATAAGGAAATACAAGTTGCACCCCCTTCCCCATTATGTAGTAATGTCCCCCATCTTGGGCTCCTTCCTGGTATATATGTCCCCCATCCTGGCCTATCATAGTATATATGTCTTTCATCCTTGTACATATATCCTTCATCCTGGCCACATCCTGGTATATATGTTCCCCTTCCTGGTATACATGTCCCTTATTCTGGGTCCCATCCTGGTATATATATTCAACATCCTGTCCCCCATCTTGGTATATTTATCCTCCATTCTGGTTTGTATGTTTCCCATCCTGGTACAGTATATATATCTCTCATCCTGGTATATATATCCCTCATCCTGGTATATATGTCCCCCATTCCGCTGCTGTTCTTTAATGCATAGAAAAAACAAACATTCTACTCACCTTCCCTCCGCACCTCCACCGCATATCGTCCTCTTGTGAAGCCGGAAGCTGACTTCAGCATGCAAGCGACGGAAGCGCATGATGTCACTGCCATGTGCCCCCAGTCACGTGCATGCTGACGTCAGCTGCTGGCCTCTGATTGGCTGGCAGAGTGTATTGCACAGGTCTCTGCACTACAATACACTTCAGCGGAGGACGCACATCCAGATGAAGTTTGAGCTGGTGTCGGCGGGCCCCTCACCTGCACGCACCCAGTCGTGGATGCGACCTCTGCAGCTGCAATTGTTATGCCCCTTATGCTGGCTGGAGCACCGCATATTGGGGTCCCTTCTGTCTTGAAACCTGTATTTGGAAGCAGTGCCGTGCCACAGCCAGCTCGCTTTGCATTTCTGTGCGTTGGGATACCATGACAACCTGACATGTCTCACTAACATCACACTCCCTGCCCTGATTGTCCAGCTTAGGTCACAGGCCACCACATGAGTATTCAGGTAGTTGTCATCCATGGCTCTACCATGCACAACTTCTAATCTAGGACCTCCTGACTAAACCAGCTTGGCTAAATCACTGAGAGCTCTGCTATAATGTTGGCCAGCTCTGCTATACCTGACTCTGTGACAAACCCAGCTCTCTTATATCACTGGGTAATTTTGCTATCCCGCTGGTCGGTTGTGTCTTGGACACTGTGACAAACTCATCTCTGCTATTGCTGAGTCAACTCTGCCGTGCTGCTTCCAGCTCTGCATTGGACTCTATGACAAATCTATTTGTGCTATCACTGTACTGCTGATAGTTTTCATTTGAATCTATGACAAACTTGCCTCTGTTATAGCTGATTCAATTCTTCTATACTGCTGCCAGCTCAGCATTCGACTTTATGAAAAACTCCACTCACCTATTGTTGAGTTAACTCTGACAAATAGCTGCTAGTTCTGCATTGAACTCTGTGACAAACTCAGCTCTGCTCCACCAAATTTCTCATTGCTGAGTCTGCTCTACTTCCATGTGCTTCTCCTGTTGCTGTACTGCCAATACAGCTTCCGTTCTTTCCTTCGAATCTTGCAGCTGTGCCAACAACCTCTGTCCATGTTGCTTTGCAACTGCTCGCCAGGTCAGAGGTAGCACATTCTAAATGGCGCACCACCATTTAGGGGACTTTTTGGGTGGCATAATGTATTTGAGGGCTCACTCTAGCCGTGACACTATTTATTGGACACTCCCTGATTGGGGAATATTCTAACGAGAACCCTGTATAGGGGCATTCTCTGACTATAACACAGTAATTTGGGGCATTATATGGATGGGGCACTACATGGCAGGCACCGTATATTTAGGGAAATATGGAAATTAGCACTTTAAAAGGAGACTGAATTGAGCATAGTGCATATAGTTGTTCTTTCTATTTGTCCCTAGCCTTGGCCATTGGAACACCTTGTCCCATCGCTGCTTGACTTTGCTTGGTCCTTGGTCTTTTCAGAATAGAGATTTGGACCGTCCATTGCAGCCACATTAATTAATTAGCAGAAACCTGTGATGTCAGAGGCGTTCACATGACTGTAGCCTCAGCCTGTATCGGTTCCTGTTGGACCTTGTATTTATATAAAAGCTCCATCCTAAAATGAGAAACTATTATAGAACTGGCGAGGCATCACTTCCCCAACAGAACGTCATTACAGGATTTGCTCTCTTTAGCTGCATAGTGCGAATTACCAGTAGCTTCCCTGCAAAAGTATAACCTGCCATAAAACAGCCTATGTCTGCAGATGGGTCTGTAAATGACAAGATTATGGGAATACATAATGCACAGTTAGTAATGTTATCAGTACAGAATAGCTGGAAAGAGATATGTGCCTCGAGGACTTGTATTTCTGTAACACAACATACTACGCTCCTATAATACTGTAGTATACAACAGATCCTTTATTTATAGCAAGTGAGTATGTAAATTAATGTCCCACCACCTGATCATAGGATGTAGTCTAGCGATCAGGTAAAATTCATGAAAAAGCCAGCAGTAAATTGTCCTACAGCACTCCCGCAGGAGAAATAATGTATTACACATTTGTCATTGAAATGGTCTGTTGGGTCCTCCAGATTAAGAGATCTCTTGAGATCTAATTTTTTTTTTTCATAAACAGTACTGTATGTGGTCAATTGAGCTGCAATACCAGACACAGCCACGGACTGGAGTGGTGCTGGAGCAAAATTTAGATCCATTTTTCAAATGAGGGATAGTTTTATTGTCCACTTTTTGATCCTAAGCATTTTTTTAAATATATTTTACATCTGCCCCAGATAAAAGTTTTGTGTTAGTTTTTCCAGGACTCAGTATATGATGCTGTAGTCACCCAGAGGTTGGAAACTTTCTGTAGAAAGCAGAATCTGTGGCTTTATAAATCGAGATAGAAGCAAATATGACTTCCCTTTTCTGCTCTTGCAAATTAAGTGACACTTATTTTGTGAGTCTCTTTATGATAAGATCAGTGCAGAATACTGGTGGGACGGAGTCATAGAGACTCATAATGTATCCATGGACTAGTGAAATATCAGTGGGCAGTAATGGTACTATATCAACCTTTTCCACTTATGGAGAGATGGTGGACACAACATCTTGGCCCTTGCTTTAAATTTGTGTATATTTTAGGTTAAGTTTATTTTTAGAGGCTGCATAATACCAAATATTCTACATGGCCATTGGGAAGGGAAACCTGGGCAAACGTACAGTAATACTGTCATCCAGAGTGTATTGTAACCACAAAGCATACTATGCCTTGTAATGTGAAGAGTAACCATCAAGTGTGTTGTGCCTCAGTTGGGCGGAGAAAGGAAAGTGTTCTGATTCGGTAAGAGGTAGATGACTTTGTCCCTTAAAAGAAAAAGATGAAAACCAGAACAGGACACTTTCTGGTTTACAACACAGGCACAACACACTTGATGGTTACAATTCACATTTTTAAGGCACAGTACGCTTGTTGGTTACGATACACTTTGAATGGTGTTGTCATTCTTGGTGGTTATTAAGAACTATCGGTGTGACAGAGCACTTGATTATTCTACAACACAAATTACACATGAAAGTAATGTACATTGCTCAAAAAAATAAAGGGAACACTCAAATAACACATCCTAGATCTGAATGAATGAAATATTCTCATTGAATACTTTGTTCTGTACAAAGTTGAATGTGCTGACAACAAAATCACACAAAAATCATCAATGGAAATCAAATTTATTAACCAATGGAGGCCTGGATTTGGAGTCACCCCCAAAATTAAAGTGGAGAAACACACTACAGGCTGATCCAACTTTGATGTAATGTCCTTAAAACAAGTCAAAATGAGGCTCAGTTTTGTGTGTGGCCTCCACGTGCCTGTATGACCTCCCTACAACGCCTGGGCATGCTCCTGATGAGGTTGCGGATGGTCTCCTGTGGGATCTCCTCCCAGACCTGGACTAAAGCATCCACCAACTCCTGGACAGTCTGTGGTGCAACGTGACGTTGGTGGATGGAGCGAGACATGATGTCCCAGATGTGCTCAATCGGATTCAGGTCTGAGGAATGGGCGGGCCAGTCCATAGCTTCAATGCCTTCATCTTGCAGGAACTGCTGACACACTCCAGCCACATGAGGTCTGGCATTGTCCTGCATTAGGAGGAACCCAGGGCCAACCGCACCAGCATATGATCTCACAAGGGGTCTGAGGATCTCATCTCGGTACCTAATGGCAGTCAGGCTACCTCTGGCGAGCACATGGAGGGCTGTGCGGCCCTCTAAAGAAATGCCACCCCACACCATTATTGACCCACTGCCAAACCGATCATGCTGAAGGATTTTGCAGGCAGCAGATCGCTCTCTGCAGCTTCTCCAGACTCTGTCGCGTCTGTCACATGTGCTCAGTGTGAACCTGCTTTCATCTGTGAAGAGCACAGGGCGCCAGTGTCCACTTTGCCAATCCTGGTGTTCTGTTGCAAATGCCAAGCGTCCTGCACGTTGTGGGCTGTGAGCACAACCCCCTTCTGTGGACATCGGGCCCTCATACCACCCTCATGGAGTCGGTTTCTAACCGTTTGTGCAGACACACTGGCCTGTCTCCTGGTAGCGCCTCCAGCCTCTGGACACTACGCTGACAGACACAGCAAACCTTCTTGCCACAGCTCGCATTGATGTGCCATCCTCAAAAAGTGCCAACCTTGTGGAGTTTTCTCAGGCTACAGTGTCAAGAGTATACAGAGAATGGTATGAACAAAAAAAAGTCCAGCAAATTGGGATCTTGTAAATATAAACAACTTGTCAACAAAAGGGATCAAAGGAGGAAGTGAAGAATCATTCTGATTAAAATAATCAGTGGAGGAAGTGAAGAATCATTCTGATTAAAAGAATCAGTGGAGGAATTGAAGAATTATTCTGATTAAAAGAATCAGATGAGGAAGGGAAGAATAGTTTTGATTAAATAATCAAAGCAGTATGTGGGGGGA
This sequence comes from Phyllobates terribilis, assembly GCF_046119375.1. Lineage (NCBI taxonomy): Eukaryota > Metazoa > Chordata > Amphibia > Anura > Dendrobatidae > Phyllobates > Phyllobates terribilis. Next base: position 422,395,199 of record NW_027362767.1, on the reverse strand, counting down.
TTCACAGAGTGACTACAGACAAATCACTTTTGCCTGGACAACCCCTTTAAAGACAAAAACCTAAATATGGGTTTCATTTCATACCGATGTCTTCAACTTTTCAGCCCCAAATATGGTGATTTGGTCATCTTTCAATGGGAATGGCAATCACCAGATACATTTTCAATTAATTAAAGAAATAAAAATATTAGGTTTTCATTTCATGAAGTCATAGTTCATGTATATAAAGCATTATGGTTTCAGTAGTATATTAATATGAATAGTATTGAGATTTTTAGGCAGAGAAAAACCCCTCGGACACAGCAATGCAGCTGGTGGCTCACTGTTAGAGGTTCTGCCTTCCATACTGCAAGTTCTGAGTTTGAATTTCAACATTGACAAGTTACAAGAAGAATATGAGAAAAATTAAATATATAAAGTGTAGCGTCGGCGTCCCTGCCTCCTGCTAGGCAGGGACGCCGTTCCCCTCACCTCTCCGCTCCATGCCCGGCGTCCTCCTCCCGCTCTGCTGGCAGCGCGCGCTGCTTTCCGGTCACTGTGCTTAGGGCGCGCGCGCGCGCTCCCTCTCTCTTAAAGGGGACGCGCGTTGCGTCCTAAGGAGTCCCCGGCCAATGGCCGGAGGATCTCACTATATATAAGGCACCTCCTCCAAAATGGAGGTGCCCGAGCAATGTTGTTGCAAAGCCTACTGTAGCGTCGGCGTCCCTGCCTCCTGGTAGGCAGGGACGCTGTTCCCCTCACCTCTCTGCTCCGTGCCCGGCGGCTTCCTCCCGCTCTGCTTGCAGCGCCCGCTCTCCCCCGGTCACTGTGCTTAGGGCGCGCGCGCGCTCCCCCTCTCTTAAAGGGGCCGCGCGCGTCGCCCTAAGGAGTCCCCGGCCAATGGCCGGAGGATCCCTCCATATATAAAGCACCTCCTCCAAAATGGAGGTGCCCGAGCAATGTTGTTGCACTGTTCACTACTCTGCTTCAGCCCTCAGGTCCCGTTGCCAGTTACCTGCCAGTTACCTGCCAGTCTCCTGCCTGTTTGCTGCCTGATTCCTGCCTGTCATCCGCTTTCCTGCTTGCTAGCCTGAGGTCCGACGGTCTGCCTTCCGACACCTGTCAGTCTGTCTATGGACCAGCTTGCCCGCTCACCTGGGAGCGCTCACCTGCTACCTGCCTGATAGCCTACCTGGAGGCTCCGCCGTCACGTGCTGTGACCACCTGCCAGTCCAGAGACTCTTGCCCGCTCACCTGTGAGCGCTCACCTGCTACCTGCCTGATAGCCTACCTGGAGGCTCCGCCGTCACGTGCTGTGACCACCTGCCAGTCCAGAGACTTTTGCCCGCTCACCTGGGAGCGCTCATCTGCTACCTGCCTGTTAGCCTACCTAGAGGCTCCGCCGTCACGTGCTGTGACTACCTGCCAGTCCAGAGACTCTTGCCCGTTCACCTGGGAGCGCTCATCTGCTACCTGCCTGTTAGCCTACCTAGAGGCTCCGCCGTCACGTGCTGTGACCACCTGCCAGTCCAGAGACTCTTGCCCGCTCACCTGGGAGCGCTCATCTGCTACCTGCCTGTTAGCCTACCTGGAGGCTCCGCCGTCACATGCTGTGACCACCTGCTTATCCTGAGACTCTCGCCTGCTCACCTGGGAGCACTCATCTGCCATCTGCCTGCTAGCCTACCTGGAGGCTCAGCCATCACAGGTCGTACCTGCCCGTTTACCCAGAGACTACCCCGGTCACTTGCCGTGACCTCCTGCCCGTTTACCCAGAGACTGCCCCGGTCACTTGCCGTGACCTCCTGCCCGTTTACCCAGAGACTGTCCCCGTCACTTGCTGTGACCTCCTGCCCGTTTACCCAGAGACTGTCCCGGTCACTTGCTGTGACCTCCTGCCCGTTTACCCAGAGACTGTCCCGGTCACCTGCTGTGACCGCCTGCCTGTCTTCCCTGGTCGCCACCCGCTTCCTTACAAGGACTGCCCCCTTGTATAAGTTGCTCAGAGGTTCCGCCTCCCAGACCCGTTACACCTTTCAACTAAGCTTCAGCCCTCAGGTCCCATTGCCAGCTTGTTTTCCTGTGCTGTCTACCTGTTTGCAATCCTGCGGTCCGACAGTCTGCCTACCAGCATATAAACAACTTGTAAATAAAAGGGATCAAAGGAGGAAGTGAAGAATCATTCTGATTAAAAGAATCAGAGGAGGAAGTGAAGAATCGTTCTGATTAAAAGAATCAGAGGAGGAAGTGAAGAATCGTTCTGATGAAAGAATCAGAGCAGGATGTGAAGAATCGTTCTGATGAAAAGAATCAGAGGAGGAATTGAAGAATTATTCTGATTAAAAGAATCAGAGGAGGAAGTGAAGAATCGTTCTGATGAAAGAATCAGAGCAGGATGTGAAGAGTCATTCTCATGAAAAGAATCAGAAGAGGAATTGAAGAATTATTCTGATTAAAAGAATCAGAGGAGGAAGTGAAGAATCATTCTGATGAAAGAATCAGACCAGGATGTAAAGAATCATTATGATCAAGAAGTGTTGCACAGACAGGATATAAATCACTTGTGTCCAACATTGACCATACAACTCATCATTCCTTAGCACAGATGGGCTCTGACAGCAGACTGCCAGTTATGGTATCGGAAAAGTAATTTCAAGGGGCCAAAGTGCGCAGAAATTCTATCACTGAGAAGTAGAAAAACAATGCCTTATCAGATTAATCCAACACCTTGCTGATAGGAGGGTCAGAATTTGGTAGAAGCAACATCATGAAATGATGACCCCCTTCTGTCATTAGTCAGCAGTCCAGGCTGGTGGAGTAATAGTATCAGAAATGAATTGTTGGCACGCCGTGGCTCATAAGTATTGCACGTACTGTACAGTTCTGAGCTGTGGAGGAAGATGCCTAACCTGAGTGATTCGTCATTGATGCCAAGGGCAATGGAGAGTTTAATTTCATAGGAAATCACAGAGCGGAGAACAATAGACAATATTATGTTCAGTTTTACTCAAAGGAAGTGAATTCACTGCTGTACATTTATATGCCAGGAGGAAGTGATATTGGGTAGCAGGACTTTTCTATGGAGAAAGAGTAGTGTTCAGTGAGTAACCACAAAACTCTAATTTTCCCCAGGGAGTAACATATATCATAATTACTTATGGTATCTAATATATCTTCCTTAATTTTCTGTGCAAGATAGAAAAAAAGTTTTGCTTTAAAAATCTTGGGACAGGTTGTATAAATCTATATTTAGTACTTTGAGTTCACATGGGTGAACTTGACTGAACGAGAATGATCTGACTGGTGTATTTGGTTCTGTAGATTTTAATAAGTTCACTACACAAGATGTTTCAGCTATCTATTATCTATCTATCTATTCTCTCTATCTATCTATCTATTTTCTCTATCTATTATCTATCTATTATTTATCTATTTTCTCTATCTATTATCTATCATCTATCTATCTATTATCTATCATCTATCTATCTATCTATCTATCTATCTATCATCTCTATCTATCTATCTATCTATCATCTATCTATCTATCTATACATCTATCTATCTATTATCTATCTATTATCTATCTATCTATTATCTACTATCTATTTATTATCTATCTATCTATCATCTATCTATCTATCTATACATCTATCTATCTATCTATCTATCTATTATCTATCTATCTATCTATTTAGTATCTATCTATCTATTATCTATCTATTATCTATCTATTATCTATCTATTATCTATCTATCTATTATATACTATCTATTTATTATCTATCTATCTATCATCTATCTATCTATTATCTCAATCATCTATGTATTATCTATCTATTATCTACCATCTATTATCTATATATTATCTATCTATCTATAATCTATCATCTCTCTATCAAGAACAAAAACTGAAAAACAGCACCAGTCTGAAAAAAGAGAGGGTCCAAAATTTCCTGGCCACAGGATCGTCAAAGACAAAATCTAAATATGGGTTTCATTCCATATCTTCAACTTTTCAGTCCCAAATACAGTGATTTTGGCATCTTTCAATAGGAATGGCAATCACCAGATACATTTACAATTAATTAAAGAAATAACAATAATAGATATTCATTTCATGAAGTCATAGTTCATGTATATACAGTGGTACGGTTTCAGTAGTATATTAATATAAATAGTATTGAGATTTTTAGGCAGAGAAAATCCTCTCGGACACAACAGTGCAGCCGGTGGCTCACTGCTAGAGGTTCTGCCTTCCATACCGCAAGTTCTGAGTTTGAATTTCAACATTTACAAGTTCCAAGAAGAATATGAAAAAAATTACATATACAGTGGGTGCGGAAAGTATTCAGACCCCTTTAGATTTTTCACTTTGTTTCATTGCAGCCATTTGGTAAATTCTAAAAAGTTCATTTTTTTCTCATTAAAGTACACTCTGCACCCCATCTTGACTGAAAAAAAACAGAAATGTAGAATTTTTTGCAAATTTATTAAAAAAGAAAAACTGAAATATCACATGGTCATAAGTATTCAGACCCTTTGCTCAGTATTGAGTAGAAGCCCCCTTTTGAGCTAATGCATCCATGAGTCTTCTTGGGAATGATGCAACAAGTTTTTCACACCTGGATTTGGGGTTCCTCTGCCATTCTTCCTTGCAGATCCTCTCCAGTTCTGTCAGGTTGGATGGTGAACGTTGGTGGACAGCCATTTTCAGGTCTCTCCAGAGATGCTCAATTGGGTTTAGGTCAGGGCTCTGGCTGGGCCAGTCAAGAATGGTCACAGAGTTGTTCTGAAGCCACTCCTTTGTTATTTTAGCTGTGTGCTTAGGGTCATTGTCTTGTTGGAAGGTGAACCTTCGGCCAAGTCTGAGGTCCAGAGCACTCTGGAAGAGGTTTTCATCCAGGATATCTCTGTACTTGGCCGCATTCATGTTTCCTTCTATTGCAACCAGTCGTCCTGTCCCTGCAGCTGAAAAACACCCCCATAGCATGATGCTGCCACCATGTTTTACTGTTGGGATTGTTTTGGGCAGGTGATGAGCAGTGCCTAGTTTTTTCCACACATACCGCTTAGAATTATCACCAAAAAGTTCTCTATCTTTGTCTCATCAGACCAGAAAATCTTATTTCTCATAGTCTGGGAGTTCTTCATGTGTTTTTGAGCAAACTCTATGCAGGCTTTCATATGTCTTGCACTGAGGAGAGGCTTTTGTCGGCCCACTCTGCCATAAAGGCCCGACTGGTGGAGGGCTGCAGTGATAGTTGACTTTGTGGAATTTTCTCCCATCTCCCTACTGCATCTCTGGAGCTCAGCCACAGTGATCTTGGGGTTCTTCTTTACCTCTCTCGCCAAGGCTCTTCTCCCACGATTGCTCAGTTCGACTGGAAGGCCAGGTCTAGGAAGACTTCTGGTGGTCCCAAACTTCTTCCATTTAAGGATTATGGAGGCCACTGTGCTCTTAGGAATCCTGAGTAATGCAGAAATTCTTTTGTAAACTTGGCCAGATTTGTGCCTTGCCACAATTCTGTCTCTGAGCTTCTTGGGCAGTTCCTCTGGGCTCATGATTCTCATTTGGTCTGACATGCACTGTGAGCTGTGAGGTCTTATATAGACAGGTGTGTGCCTTTCCAAATCAAGTCCTATCAGTTTAATTAAACACAGCTGGACTCCAATGAAGGAGTAGAACCATCTCAAGGAGGATCACAAGGAAATGGACAGCATGTGACTTAAATATGAGTGTCTGAGCAAAGGGACTGAATACTTATGACCATGTGATATTTCAGTTTTTCTTTTTTAAAAAATTTGCAAAAATTTCTACATTTCTGTTTTTTTTCAGTCAAGATGGGGTGCAGAGTGGACTTTAATGAGAAAAAAAATGAACTTTTTAGAATTTACCAAATGGCTGCAATGAAACAAAGAGTGAAAAATTTAAAGGGGTCTGAATGCTTTCCGCACCCACTTTATGAAGCCATCGGCTGAAAGCAGATATCGTCTCCAATATGTCCTGATTCAAAGGATAACACAGTAATGTCCTGTGTAAGAAACTACTCAGGACACCAACAGAGAAGAGATCAGCAGAGAAGGGAAAGGCTGACAGGGCCACTCTTCCCCTATGTTTGTCTGTCTATCTATCTATCTATCTATCTATCTATCTATCTATCTATCTATCTATCTATCTATCTAACATTTATCTCTGCTTCTATAAACCATTCATGTGGCCCAAGTAGTTCCCACTAATACGTGTTGTATTCAGATGGAAAGCAGAATATCTTTTTCATCTTCGCGCATACGCTGTGATGAAGACTGACAATGTGAAAATTTTTGTGGTTGTTGAACATTTCCTTCTGTGCAAAAGTTGGTTGACTTTGTCATGTATACCAGGTCACAGCCTGCACATCAGAATGCAAATTGAAAGCATTAATAAAGTAGAGAAACCAATCATCCAGACCTGACTTGGAATATTACATATAACATGCAGACTCTTCTTTCTAATAGGGTACAGTATCTATAGGGGACATAAAGTATCTATAGATATGCCCCTATAGATACTAAAGGGCAGGGCTTCCACAAGGAATTTCAGGGCCCCATACTATCAACATTTTTGGGCCCCCTTTGGACTCCGCCCCAGCTCCATCCAAACTCCACCTCCACCCCTCGACCTTCTACAGTCCCACCACCCAATCTTGGACAAACTCTACTTCTTCACCACGTCCTCACTAATCACACATTAACAGTTCCAATCGAACACCATATTACACACATAGTCATCAGCTTTTGTTTTGGCCAAAAGAATTCTTAAGCCACCACCATAACAAGGTAGACTCTTCTGGTAGGGCCCTACTCTACTGCAACCTATTAAACATTTCTTAAAATACCCAAAACACTTTTCAGGTCTCATAGATTGTAAGCTTGCGAGCAGGGCCCTCACTCCTCCTGGTATCTGTTAATTTATGTGACTATTGTTATTCTGTAATGTTTTTTATTGTCTGTACAATTCCCCTCTAAAATGTAAAGTGCTGCGGAATATGTTGGCGCTATAGAAATAAAAATTATTATTAGGTATATTTTTATTTATTTTTCTTTAAAGGAATGTGTCACATTTTTTTAAAATGACCAATAAAACCACATACAAGGAACAGATACCATCACACCATGACCAGATCACATATTACCACCACATAGTGACCGAATAATACCACATACAAGGGACAAATACCGCCACACCATAACCCGACCACATATTAAGAAACCAAAAAGCAAATGGACCCCTATAATATAACTTTTAATATATAAGTTAAAAAAGAAAAACTCTTGAAAGCATATTAGAAAATGTATACCAAGATACACTTATAGCAGCCAAGATACAAAAGGGTCCCTCAAGGAAAAATTATATATATATTGACATGGTACAGTAAAGGAACAATGCCACCCTAGAATTCCCTATAGAAGTCGCTACCAACCAGAGGATGTTGACACGCTAAATTGTGTGATATGGTGCCCCTGCTCCTCGGTGGCTATCCCTTGGGACCCTAGTACACCCCTAATATAAGGTGCAGCACAGGTAGTGATAAATGTAAAATCCTGAATGTGTATGAAAGTACATGCAATAATCAATCTTGCATATAAATCTATATATAAGCCAAAAATAAACTGTTATTGAGTCCCCAACTTGTATAAAAAGTTGTCAAAGGGATAAAACAGGGCAGAGAAGATCACAAACACCGGCCAAAAACAGACATTTATTGTCTTCTTTAACATACACACATACATACAAGGGACTAATACCGCCACACCATGACCAGATCACATACTACAACCACATAGTAACCAAATAATACCACGTACTAGGAACAAATACTGCCACACCATGACCAAACCACATATTACCATCACATAGTGACTGAATAATACCACATACAGTGATAAATACCGCCACACCATGACCGGATGACATATTTCAACATAGTGACCGAATAACACCAAATGCAAAGAAAAAATACCACCACACCATGACCAGACCACATATTACCACTACATAGTGACCAAATATTACCACATGCAAGGAAATAAAACCAACACACCATGACCAGATCACATATTACCACCACATAATCACCAAATATTACCACATACAGGGGACAAATATCGCCACACCATGACCAGACCACATATTACCACCACATAGTGACCGAATAATACCACATACAAGGAAAAAATACCACACCATGACCAGACCACATATTACCACCACATAGTGACCAAATAGTACCACATGTAAGGAAAAAATATCGCCACACCATGACCAGACCACATATTACCACCACATAGTGACCAAATGCTACAATACTAATCATTAATAAAAAAACACAACATTAATATTGCCATAAGTGACATTATACACAGAAACTCTGTACATAGTATACAGTATATAGTGTCAATTTACCGGTAACACATTGACTCACCAGTGACATCCTTAGTTGAAGATATTCATCTTTGCTTTTCTTCATCATCCGGCGCAAACCACCATCACTTCTGCCAGCCAGGACTTGTCTCTGCAGAAAATAACACACACTTATCTAGAGCGCCCCTTCCAGAGCACATTCCCCAATTTTTCCTCAGCTTCTACACTATACCAGATTAAGAAAAAAAGACATAGTGTTGTCCTGCACAGTAACAAGACCCCCCCCCCATTGAAAACAGTATCCTCAAAAATAAAATACATTACAGCAGTAATAATACGCCTTATTTAGCCCCTACAGTAATAATGTATCATATCCTGGCCCCTTCCAGTAATAACGTCCCCCATCCTGGCCCCCATGTGTCTCATTCCTGGCCCCCATGTGTCTCATTCCAGGCCCCATGTGTTTTCATCCTGTCCCATATGTTCTCCCATCCTGGCCCTATGTGTCTTCATCCTGCCCCATATGTTCTCCCATCCTGGCCCCATGTGTCTCTATCCTGACCCATATGTTCTTCCATCCAGGGCCCTTATGTCTACATCTTGCCCCCATATCTTCTCTCATCTTGGTACCATGTGTCTTCATCCTGCACCCATATGTTCTCCCATCCAGGCCCCATGTATCTCCACACTGCTCCCATATGTTTTCCCATCCTGACCCGTATATGTTCTCCCATCCTGCCCCAATATGTTTGCTCATCATGGCCCAATGTGTCTCCATCCTGTCCCCATATGTCTCCATCCTGCCCGCATAAGTTCTCGCATCCTGGCCACATGTGTCTCCATCCTAAATCCATGTGATCTCCCATCCTGGCCCCTTATGTCTGCTTTAAGTACAAAAAAAAAAGTTTCTCCTTACCTGGCCACGGTCCAGCAGCACCCTCTTCCTCATCCATTTGAGGCGAGGACATGCCGGTGCATGGCAGTGATGTCATATGCCAGATACTTGCGCACCGATGTCAGCTTCCGACCTCTGATTGGCTGGCAGCTGTTAACTATTGCCGTGCAGGAAGCCGGTGATGTGAGAGTGGTTGGTGACTTCCTGCACAGCAATAAATTTCAACTGAATGTGCGTCTGAGGACACATGTTCAGCTACTTAACCGGCCGAATCCTACCTCTGGGGCCCAGGGAGCAGGGGCAAAAAGAGGGTGGACCCGATCCTGGCCCCCCTCCTTGCTTCTGCTCACAGGGCCTTATACACCAGTAAGGGCAGTAATGCCCTGATGGTGGCCCTGCTATAGGGTGCAGAAGTCACAGTTGCCCTCCTTCACAGGTAATGACACCAGTGATATCAAAGGCACATGGTAGTAGGGGATACTGGAAAAGATTTTGCATCGTATCCCAGGAGATTCACTAATATTAAACACAAATCCACACCCATAATATTATCAATAGAGGAAAGGGTTCTTTACAGTAACAGCAATCAAACTTTTAAAGAGAGTCTGTCAGCAGTTTTTTGCTATGTAATCTGAGAGCACCATAATGTAGAGGCTGATACCCTGATTCCAGCGATGTATCACTTACTGGGCTGTGTGTTGCTGTTTCAATATAATCAGTGTTTTATCAGCAGGAGATTATCACTACAGGACTATCTGCCTTGCGCCTCTTAGTCCAACCATGCAGCCAATCAGCGCGCTGATGTTGCGTCCTCAAGCGGTGCAAAGCAAATTTACTCAATTTGGGAATATATGATCAGGGGCTATAGGACCTCTGCTGCTGGGTGGTTATGAAGTGATGGAGTTCCACTTTACACTGTGAAAAAAAGTTGAAGTTAAAAGAGACGTGACCTTTCTGAATTTTGACCTGTGTAAATAACCTGTGACAGTTCCTACGGTTTTCTCCTCTCAGATTACAAAATACTGTCTCTTTAAATAGACTCCAGCCTATAAGTCTTTATTTATAGGCTGTATATATAGAAAAGGCTTAAGGCAAAGGCAGAAATCCCCCTATGGGAAATTCAGGCACAGTCTCAGGCTTATTTATAAGGTAGGTGCTAGGGTTGGTCCAGTTTCTGCTTTTAGGACAAGACAGATGAGTATTTTTGTGCGGAGGAGGTTTACAAATACTAATTGTGCCATTTAATAAAGTGTTTCCCAAACCTTACTGAATGCGGACAGTTTAAGGATGGAGCGTGTCACATCCCAAGAGCCATAACTTTTCTACTTTTCCTTTGATGCAGCCACACGAGGGCTTTATTTATTTTTTTGTAAATTTATTGTTATCATTTTTTCCGATCAGATTTTTTTTCAGTCAATGCAATTTGATTTTTGTCATTGCATCGAGGGGAGATGGGATAATTGGACAAGGTAGGAAAAGATGGAAGGAAAGATAAAGGTTTTATAGCATCTGCCGTATAAGTGTCTATCAGTGGAAGAGAGCGGATTATGAAAATGAAAAATTTCATGAAACGATCATGGTCTTGGAGAAGGATCCTATGAAGTTTAGGTTGTTTTTTGGTCCAGCTTGGAGTTCAGTTTGGAGTGTAAGGCCTCATTCACACTTCCATTTTTTTGCATAGTAGAAAATCGGAAAGATTATTCTGATCAGACTTTATTTTTATTTTACTCACTTATATAGCGCCATTAATTCCACAGCCATTATCATCGCTGTCCCCATTGGGGCTCACAATCTACATTCTCTATCAGTATGTCTTTGGAGAGTGGTAGGAAACTGGAGAACCCTAGTGGAAACCCACACAAACATGGGGAGAACATACAAACTCCTTGCAGATGTTGTCCTTGGTGGGATTTGAACCCAGGACATCAGCGCTGCAGTGGTGACCACTGAGCCACCTTGCTAACCACTGAGCCACTCTGCTGCCCTACCTTGTACAGCTTGGTCCGAGTGTCATCCAATGTTCTCGTACGTGAAATTCATAAAAACAATTTCTCAGCCTTCTCCATTCTAAGAGTCTGTGAAAATCGGACCTCACTTGGATGTCATCCGAGTGCAGTCGGATTTTTTTATGGACTCATTGACTTGCATTGCCAATTTTGATCTGACCCTCAGATCAAAATCGGACGTGTCTTCAATATTTGCCGTGGACCACTGGGTTCAAAGAAAGAACTGAACATGTGAAAGGTTTCATGAAATATCATGGGTATGAGGGCTATCCGTGAAAAACATGGATAACACTTGTACGCAAAAAACAGACATCGGAATGTGATCTGAGTCACAGGCTGGATATTCCATCTAGTTTTTCCATATTTTGGAATATCAGTATAGAGATGAACGAATCTAATCATAGGATTCTGGTCCAGCAGCAGGGCCTGCGTCAGCACCCGGCGCACCCGGGCAAATGCCGGGGCCCTGAGCAGGCGGGGGGCCCACTCACCGTCGGGCACCCCGCCATGCTATGGGACCCATGAGCGGTGAGGTGTCAGCGCCCACTCCCCCCCGCTTGTTCAGGGCCCCGGCAGCTGGCGGCACAATACTTACCTCTGCCCGTGCCTCCGCAGCAGCTCCGGTCTCTTCCGCGGCTGCTGCATTGTGCCGCCTCAGGTCAGAGGGTGCGGTGACGTTTTTACACCGCACTCTCTCCTGAGCCGTCACAGTGCAGAGCGGGAAGACGCCGGCGACGCTGGAGCCCAGAGCAGCGGCAGCAAGTGAGACGTGAGGTGAGTATTTCATTTTTTTTTTAATGTATGGAGGCATGGGGCATTATATGTTGGGGGGGACAAGTGACATCCTGCATGGGGCATTAAAAGGCTGGATGTGATATCCTGCATGTGGCATTATAAGGGAGGGAGGGGGTGACATCCTGCATGGGGCATTATATGGTGAGGGGGCACAAGTGACATCATGCATGGGGCATTAAAATGGGGGGGTGACATCCTGCATGGGGCATTATAAGGGGGGGTGACATCCTGCATGGGGCATTATAAGGGAGGTAGGGGGGTGACATCCTGCATGGGACATTATAAGGGAGGGTGTGTGTGTGACATACTGCATGGGACATTATAGGGGAGGGGGTGTGTGTGACATCCTGCATGGGGTATTAAATAGGGGAGGGGTGACATCCTGCATGGGGCATTACAAGGGGGGTGACATCCTGTGTGGCACCCCAGGGGTCTGGTTGCCACAGTGGTAGAAATACTATGTCTGAGAGCGAGCATGGGTTTTCCTGGTCAGGAGCACATTTGCATGCAACGCCTCCTGCCCCAGTCCAGGGAGGGGAGGAACCTGCCCTTTATAAACTGGATCTGGGGCGGGGTTAGTCTAGTCTAGTTCCAGAGGAAGGGACAGAGCAGCAGCAAGGAGCTCTGTAGGAGCCAGGAGCTGAAGACCAGGGACTGGAGCAGCAGAGCTCATCCTGGCAGAAAGACGCAGAGAACCAGACACTGGAGTCCGAGGCTGTGAGGATATCTACATCCAGCAGCAGAAACCACCTGGCAGGGGATTTCAGGTCCTCTGGCCATAGAAAGCCCGGAGGCTCAGTCACACGCAAGGGACCGGCACCGCCATCGAGGAGCGGAAGGAACCAAAGGCCCCAAGTCAGCAGCCATACGGGTGAGCACCACACGGTACACTCAGGGACGTGGGCTACTACACGACTACAGCAGGGTAGCCAGGAAGAGTGCAGTCAGACGGGAAGGCCTATATCTCCACCTGGCCAGGGGGACTCTTGTTCGCTCACAGACTGCCCAGGCCTCTAATGCTAGCCAGTACTCCCGGCAGGGCCTTCTTCATTACCAACAGTAAAGACCCTGAACTGCACTGCATGGACTCTGAGTCATTTCTGCTGCGCCCACGCACCACAACCCTCACCATCTATAGACGCTGCCCTGAGGCTATACTCCTCCCATGGGGAGTTATACTACCCTCTGCTGCGCACACAACATCAGCCTCAGCGGTCTGCCCCGCAGCGGCGGTTCTCAGTGACCGCAATCCACAGGTGGCGTAGTCGGACATTTAAACATTACAAAACCAAAGAAACAGATCCGCCACTGGTTTGACCAACCTGAGCCACGGGACCGGGTCGCCGCCACGGAGACTACAACCCCAGCATTACACAGAGACCCGGCTCCGGGTATTCCCCTATACACTCGGCCCAGGGGGCGCGTCAACTTTGGCGTAGTCGGCAGGATTTCGTGCCTGCAACCACCGGGTACTACGTGCCTGAAAGAAAGACTGTGATATTTACCGTGGTGAAGTTTCCCGCCATCCGCAGCCGTTTTCCCGCCATCCGCTGCCATTTTCCTGCCATTGGGCGCCATTTCTGGGACGCCGCGCGGGAAGAAGAGGGGCGTGGATGCCAAAAGCGCGCGAGAGCTGAAGCCCCGCCTTACGCACTGACGCTGCGCAAGGTCCTGGAAGGAGCCCAGCGGACGCCGACGTCACCAGGGCGCGACACAAGGTCCTCGACCCCCGACGATCGCCTGCGGAGCCGCGGCCTACGGAGAAGAAGCAATGGAAGGTAGGCCACGGTCAACTAGGGGGGAGGAAGATGCCAGGAATGGAGGGAGCTCCCACCGCCAGTGCGGCTGCTGCCGCAGTGATGCCGTTCACGATGCCGTATATCCCCGGAGCGGCCTGGTTAGTTACCCCAGTACTCAGGGGAGTCGCATACCCTGAGCGACTTTAAAGAAAGACTGTATAGCCAATTCAAAGTATACCCCCTGTCCGAGGAACAAAAAGTGAGCATCCTGACAGGCCAGTTAATCGGGGCAGCCCAAAGAGAAGTGAAGTCCTGGTCAGCCAGGGAAAAGGGGACTGTAAAGGAAATACTGGCCCATCTAAAGGACTCTTTTGATACCCGCACCTCAGCAGAGATTAAACTAAAATTTTATGGATGCAAACAGCGGGCACAAGACAGTATACGGGACTATGCTTTGAATTTGAAGGAGGCCCTGAGAGCCATTAAGCAAGCAGACCCTGAGAGCGTGTGGAATGAGGATAAGCTGCTGACTGAACAGTTCATTGAGGGTCTACAGTCTAGCGCCCACCGAACCCAGTTGTTGCGTGTAATGGCCTTGCAGAACCCTGATTTGGACTTTGCGCAGTTCAAAGACAGGGCCATCCGGGTGCTCCGAGAACAGGCACCAGGTGGCGCTGTAACCCACAGGCGTCCTGCTATCACCTATCACCAGGAGGCGGCGCCCTTGTCTGCAGAGCCTGTGGGAGTTGATGCGCAGGCTTTGGACAAAGACCCGGCTGCAGACCTGCACCATCAGGTCCAAGAACTGACCAAAAGCGTTGCCGCGCTAACCAGAACTGTGCAGTCTTTACAGGTGTCTTCCCCAGGAAAGATCCAGCTGGCTTCCAGTCCGAAGGACGTCCCTTGGAGTCGACAGAGGAGGATCCCATCGTCAAGAGGAAGGCCCAGCGACCGCTACAACCAGGACGGACAACCCATCTGCCGCCGCTGCATCCAACCAGGACATATGGCAAGGTACTGTCATTTAACCCCCCGGGCATAAGACCATCAGGCCCATCGAGCTGGCGTGATAAGTACGTAGGGGGACGACAGGTCTTGCCTGTGGTGCTGGATGGCATTCCTATGAGTGCACTACTGGACACCGGGTCCACCATCCCCTATGTGCTTTTTAAGTGGTACTGGAATGACTCGGATATTACCCGCTACCCATATGACGATTTGAGCATCATTGCCAGCAATGGTCAGCCCGTACCGCAGGTGGGATTCAAAGAGGTGACCATCAAAATTGGTAAAGTTGAACTGCCAGAGCAAGGACTGATTATTGTGGACACCCTAAGCCACCCTAAGATAACCTTGGGTACTAATGTTATTGAAAATTGTCTTGCAGAGATAATTCTCATATTACAGCAGCTTGCGGTGAACGCCAGCTCCAGCCAGCAGCGTGTCCTACAAAAAGAGATCAGATCCCTGATGAAAAGGCAACAGGTAGAACTGTCTGGTGGTGAGATTGGTAGTGTAAGGATGAGTGACCCGTTCCCTATCGCCATGCCCCCAAAAAGTGAGATGATGATCTGGTGCCGGACTGCAATCGGGTTAAGAGGGAGGGACTACCAAGCCATAGTAGAACCCGTCTACTCAGACAGTAGGCCCACCATTTTGACAGCACGGGGGGTGGTCGATGTACGCCTTGGGAGGGTACCCGTCCGCATCCTAAACATTGGGGAAAGAGAAGTATACTTGCCCCGGTATGCCACTCTAGCTAAATTGTTCACCGTTAACCAAAACTCAGTAAAGGCTGTGGAACCCTTGCCTCCATCTCAACCAGAGGAGGGTAACGGCTCCAAGAGACAAATGGAGGACTGGTGTCAGAAGCTGCATGTGGGCACCGACTCCACTCCCTCACACCAAAAACAGGGAGTCTACCGGGCGGTGCAGGAGTACGAAAGAGTCTTTAGCAAACAACCGCTAGACTTTGGGCAAGTAAAGGGGGTAGAACACCACATCCCCACAGGAGACCATCCACCCATAAAGGAAAGATACCAACCTGTACCCCCTGCACACTATCAGAATGCCAAGGGAATGTTGCGAGAAATGAAGGAGGCTGGGGTAATCAGGGACTGCTGTAGCCCCTGGGCAGCTCCATTAGTTCTTGTGAAAAAGAAAGATGGCACCATGAGAATGTGTGTAGACTACAGGAAGGTCAACCATATCACACACAAAGATGCGTACCCGTTACCTAGGATAGAGGAATCTTTAGCTGCATTAAAGTCTGCTAACTTCTTCTCCACTTTGGATCTTACTAGCGGGTATTGGCAGGCTCCTGTAGGTATTGGCAGGCCGACAAGGAGAAGACCGCGTTCACCACCCCGATGGGTCTCAGCAAATTCAACTGTATGCCGTTCGGGCTCTGCAACGCGCCAGGAACCTTCCAGCGGTTGATGGAGTGCTGCCTGGGGCACAGGAATTTTGAGACGGTCCTGCTATACCTGGACGATTTCATCGTGTATTCCAAAACATATGAGGACCATCTGAAACACCTGGCAGAGGTGTTTGACGCCCTGGCAGGCTGCGGCCTAAAGGTGAAACCCTCCAAGTGTCATCTACTGAAACCAAAGGTACAGTACCTGGGACACGTGGTAAGTGCTGACGGAGTAGCTCCAGACCCTGATAAGATCACAGTGATTAAGGACTGGCCAAGACCCTCCAGCATAAAGGAAGTGCGGCAGTTCCTCGGGTTGGTAGGCTACTACCGAAGATTCATCCCCGGTTTCACCAAAATAGCAGCTCCTATGCAGGACCTCCTGATAGGCCAGTCCAGAAATGCCAAAAACCAGAAGCCACCCTTCAAATGGGACAAGCTGGAGGATGAGTCTTTCCGCCAGCTGAAGATGGCCCTCACGGGGGATGAAATCCTGGCATACCCTGATTACTGCCAGCCTTTTATTCTCCACATAGACGCGAGCAACATCGGGCTAGGGCCGGTGCTGTCCCAGATCCAACAGGGCAGAGAACGGGTAATCGCTTATGCCAGCAGGAAGCACCGGCCCACAGAAAGGAATCCTGAAAATTACAGCTCCTTCAAGCTAGAGTTCCTCGCGGTGGTATGGGCAGTGACCGAGCGCTTTAAACATTACCTTGCCTCTTCCAAGTTCACCGTGTACACGGACAACAACCCGTTGACTCACCTGGACACTGCAAAACTTGGTGCCCTGGAACAGAGATGGATGGCCCCCCTATCCAACTATGAGTTCACCATCAAATACTGGGCGGGACGCGCAAATGCCAATGCAGACGCCCTGTCCAGGATGCCGAACTTGCCGGACGGAGGGGAAGATCCAGAAGAACTGGAAGAGATTGAACTCCCTGCGTTCCACCGTTGTGGGATTACCCAGTGTTCCCACCGTGTAAGGGACAGGCACTCTGCCACGCTCAATCCCTTACCCCACTACAGCTGGGCGGAGACGCAAGACAGTGACCGAGCAATCCACCTGGTAAAAGAGATGCTGACACAGGGTGATGCCCGCCTTGACCCAGAAGCTCCGGAAGAGACCAAACAGCTGTGGAAGGAGAAGAGTAAACTGTTTCTCTACAAGGGGAAGCTGTGCCGGAGAATTGTCAACTCCCGGACACATGAGCTGACCTGGCAGGTAGTGGTCCCGAGACGAGACGCGGCTATGGTCCTGGAGGCATACCACGATGGAGCAGGGCACTTTGGATGGAAGAAGTTGGGAGTTCCTGTTGCGTGAACGGTTCTTCTGCGTAGGCATGAGAGGGGCCATTGAGAGATGGTGCAGAGACTGCGGCCCGTGCAACATGAGAAGAAAGGACCGTGCCAGCCAGAAGACTCCCCTGCAGTCCATCATCACCAAGCAGCCACTAGAACTGGTAGCCCTGGACCATGTGAAGCTGGCTCCAAGTAGGTCCAGGTACGTCTATGCCCTCACCATCGTAGACCACTACTCCCGGTTCCTGGTGGTGGTCCCTGTCAAGGACTTAACAGCTCAGACAGCAGCTAGAGCCTTCCAGCAGCACTTCTGCTGTCCACACGGGTATCCGGAGCAAGTGTTGACTGACCAAGGTCCAGCCTTCGAAGCGGAGGTCTACCAGGAGTTCTGCAACCTGTATGGCTGCAAGAAGATAAGGACAACACCCTATCACCCCCAAACCAACGGATTGTGCGAGAAGATGAACCAGGTGGTGATAGACTTGCTGAAAATGTTGCCCCTGGAAGAACGCAGTCTGTGGCCTGAAAAACTGCTTGATCTGGTGGACTTGTATAACCACATCCCAGTAAATTCCACCAACTGCACCCCGGCTTACCTAGTGAGAGCAAGACCTGGTAAGCTGCCTATTGACCTGGATATGGGACTCCTGGCGCCCGAGGACACCTCGCCAGAGGCAGACTGGGTTACAGAACGGCAGCAGCAGTACCGGAAAGTGCAGGAGAGTGTTGAGAGAAGTCTGTCTCAAGCAAGAGAAAGGCAAGAGAGGACTTACAACCAGCATGCTCCCGCTGCTCCCCTGGCACCTGGAGAGCAGGTCTTGAAGAGGAAGAGGCGGCTCCATAAGTTGGATGACCAGTAGGAGAAAGAACCGTACACAGTACTGCCCTCAAGCCATGAAAATCCGAAAGTATGCGTTATCAGTAAGGATGGAGGAGAGACCAAAGCCACTGTCTCCAGGGACCACCTGAAGAAGTGTCCCGAGCAGCTGCAAAGCACTGACGAAGACCAAGATAGTCCTCAACCCGCAGAGGAAAGGGAAGAAATGGTCAGTACAATACTCGGAGAATTTCCCCGCTCCTGGACACAAATTAACAACGCTATTGTGGTACCCGTCCTTACCTTTCTCCAGCCAGCCCCTCAAGGGCCTACAGAAGAGCAAGTAGTGTTGGGAGAGCAACCGGCCCCGGAGGCAGAAGATTCCATACCAGAATCAACCCTCTGCTAGTAGTGAGCCTGCCGTGCCCGTGGTAAGCCAAAGAGTACGCAGAAAGCTGCCCAACCTACCCGTAACATCTCCAAACACCTGTAGTGCAGACACTAGCGAGCCCACTACACAAGAGGTGGAAACAGGGGACCCAGAAAGAACACCACCAGATAGTGTGTTACGTAGGTCCACCAGGAGCACTAGAGGTCAAATGCCCGCTCGCTGGAGAATTTAAATGTGATATATATACCTGTATATTGCAAATGTTGAAATGTTTTGTGTTTGTTGCATGAATACTAATTATGTTTCTCAAGTTACCCGACAGGGTTTATGGACTGACAGGTTATGGACAATGAATAAACGGAACTGTACCTTGCAAATAGTTGCAACTGTTAAGTGCCCCTTTTGTGCCAGACCACAGAACAAAAACCCGTGGAGGTGGCTGAAGACGTGGTCCAACGCCAGATCATCGATGCCCTGTAGTCACCCCAGGGCCTACGTGGAGGGCTTTGGACGGGTCCCTCAAAGCACATCTTAGGTGACATGGACACCTGGTTATGGAAGCGCCGTGACCTATAAAAACTGAACTCCTTGTACATATGTTGTTGTGTTATTGTTTATACCCTGTTATGTATATATTTCATAAAATGTGTTTAGTCCCGGAGTACTAAAATTTACTAGGGGGGAATGTGGCACCCCAGGGTCTGGTTGCCACAGTGGTAGAAATACCATGTCTGAGAGCGAGCATGGGTTTTCCTGGTCAGGAGCACATTTGCATGCAACGCCTCCAGCCCCAGTCCAGGGAGGGGAGGAACCTGCCCTTTATAAACTGGATCTGGGGCGGGGTTAGTCTAGTCTAGTTCCAGAGGAAGGGACAGAGCAGCAGCAAGGAGCTCTGTAGGAGCCAGGAGCTGAAGACCAGGGACTGGAGCAGCAGAGCTCGTCCTGGCAGAAAGACGCAGAGAACCAGACACTGGAGTCCGAGGCTGTGAGGATATCTACATCCAGCAGCAGAAACCACCTGGCAGGGGATTTCAGGTCCTCTGGCCATAGAAAGCCCGGAGGCTCAGTCACACGCAAGGGACCGGCACCACCATCGAGGAGCGGAAGGAACCAAAGGCCCCAAGTCAGCAGCCATACGGGTGAGCACCACACGGTACACTCAGGGACGTGGGCTACTACACGACTACAGCAGGGTAGCCAGGAAGAGTGCAGTCAGATGGGAAGGCCTATACCTCCACCTGGCCAGGGGGACTCTTGTTCGCTCACAGACTGACCAGGCCTCCAATGTTAGCCAGTACTCCCGGCAGGGCCTTCTTCATTACCAACAGTAAAGACCCTGAACTGCACTGTATGGACTCGGAGTCATTTCTGCTGCGCCCACGCACCACAACCCTCACCATCTATAGACGCTGCCCTGAGGCTATACTCCTCCCGTGGGGAGTTATACTACCCTCTGCTGCGCACACAACATCAGCCTCAGCGGTCTGCCCCGCAGCGGCTGTTCTCAGTGACCACAATCCACAGGTGGCGTAGTCAGACATTTAAACATTACAAAACCAAAGAAACAGATCCGCCACTGGTTTGACCACCCTGAGCCACGGCACCGGGTCGCCGCCACGGAGACTACAACCCCCAGCATTACACAGAGACCCGGCTCCGGGTATTCCCCTATACACACGGCCCAGGGGGGCGCGTCACTTGCATGGGGAATTATATGGGGGGAACAGCCTGCATGGGGCATTATATGGAGGGGAACAGCCTGCATGAGGCATTATGTGGGGGGAACAGCCTGCATGGAGCATTATGTGGGGGGAACAGCCAGCATGAGGCATTATGTGGGGGGAACAGCCTGCATGGAATATTATGTGGGGGCACAGCCTGCATGGAGCGTTATATGGGGGCCAGTATTCTGTATGGAGCGTTATATGGAGGCCAGTATCCTGTATGGAGCGTTAGATGGGGGCCAGTATTCTGTATGGAGCGTTATATGGGGGCCAGTATCCTGTATGGAGCATTATATGAGGGCCAGTATCCTGTATGGAGCATTTTATGGGGGCCAGTATTCTGTATGGAGCGATTCGCCGGTTTCTGAGCTATTGTGGGATTTACAATAGATATCGCTCATGTATTGTAAGAAGTGAAATCTTTGGCCTTGTACTATATATATATATTTCTCTGCAGTATCTGTGCATCATGAATCGTGATATGTGTTAAAGGGGTCACTGAGACTCTTTCGCCCAGGGCCCACAAAAACCTGAAGCCGACCCTGTCCAGCAGCCATATCAATATCCCAGACGGGATCCCTTAGAAGCACCTGCTACCAGCGGGGATCCCCAGCTCCTCTTTTGATTAATTGGTCTGACCCTGACATAGTGTGTGTGTGTCATGCCACAAAAATGGCATCGAACCAGGACAAGTAGTCAAAAGGAATCCAGCAACACTATGAGACCTCTACCTAACCGTTTGGATGCTACCTTTGCTATTGACCACTGCATCTAAAGGGGTTAAACAGCTGGAATTGGAGCAAGCTCTGATTCTGACACTTGCAACAGGTCGTCAATATACGTACGGCAGTTCGAAGGCTTTATTCATACATCAGTATTTTTGATCAGTATTTTATCAGCATTTATATGCCAAAGCCAGGAGTGTCACCAAAAACACAGAACATGGGGACATGTTTTCAATTATAGTTTTTCCCTGTAAGTTCCACTCCTGGTTTTTGCATACAAATACTGATGCAAAATACTGATCAAATACTGATGCGTGCATAAGCCCTAAGGCCATGTTCACATGTTCAGTGTTTGGTCAGTATTTTACATCCGTATTTGTAAGCCAAAACCAGGAGTGGGTTATAAATACAGAAGTGGTGACGTGTTTCTATTATACTTTTCCTCTGATTGTTCCACGTCTGATTTTGGCTTACAAATACGGATGTAAAATACTGACCAAATACTGAACGTGTGAACGTGGCCTTAAAGACTTCTTGCAAGAAGCAAAGTGTTTGATGTCAATTCACACTGTGAATCTGGACAGTTAAATTCTGCAGTTATGTTGTGGATCGTTTGCAGTTTTGTTGCAGATTTTTCTTCTTTTCCTCTTGATAATAGCGTAAAATAAAATCACAACCAAATAAATTATTACTTTTTTTCTAGCCTCAAACTCATAAGAAAATCAACTTTTTGAAAATAATATTGTTTTCGGCTGCAATTTTTTGGGCGTTCCCCTCCTTTAATATTTACAGAATATAAAAAAAAATAATTTATGTTTATAAATATGTATCGTCTATACCTAACACAGAGATATAATGCAAATATTCCTCGTTGCCTTCGTGTCAGCCTCTCTGTGATCGCTCATCTTCCCTGCAGGAATAGCGAGTTCTGCAGTTAACGAGCGGATTTCCCCATAACACAACGATGCAGCAAAGGGAAATTCAGCAAAGGAGGAGGGGGAGAGAGGCCTCGTGGGGGAGGGGCAGAGGGTGAACTGCTATGAAACATTTGCTATAAAGTTTGCCTTGTGATGAAGGGTTAACTCTATACTTATAGCAGGGAAAATCCCAGGGACTCTACTAGTGCAACAATGAGCAGCCCCAGGGCTGATTGCATCACTGCTCTATATCTAAGTGTCCGCATGAACCTGACATGAGCGATCACCATCCAGAAACTGGAAACCGAAATATAATCTGCGGCTCATGGACTTTAAAACACAAGAAAAATACGTGAAAATGTGACTCTGTTCTCTGCACTGTTAAAGGGACCCTATACAGTGGGGGAAATAAGTATTTGCTCCCTTGCTGGTTTTGTAAGTTTGCCCACTGACAAAGACATGAACAGTCTATAATTTTAAGGTTAATTTTAACATTGAGAGATAGAATATCCCCCCCCAAAAAATCAAGAAAATCACATTGTATAAATTTGATAATTAGTTTGCATTTTGCAGTGAGAAATAAGTATTTGATCCCTCTGGCAAACAACACTTAATACTTGGTGGCAAAACCCTTGTTGGCAAGCACAGCAGTCAGACGTTGTTTGTAGTTGATGATGAGGGTTGCGCACATGTCAGGAGGAGTTTTGGTCCACTCCTCTTTGCAGATCATCTCTAAATCATTAAGATTTTGAGGCTGTCGCTTGGCAACTCGGAGCTTCAACAATGGGATTAAGGTCTGGAGACTGGTTAGGCCACTCCATGACCTTACTGTGCTTCTTTTTGAGCCACTCCTTTGTTGCCTTGGCTGTATGTTTTGGGCTATTGTCTTGCTGGAAGACCCAGCCATGACCGATCTTCAATGCTCTTACTGAGGGAAGGAGGTTGTTGGCCAAAATCTCGTGATACATGACCCCATCCATCTTCCCTTCAGTACGGTGCAGTCATCATGTCCCCTTTGCAGAAAAGCACCCCCAAAGTATAATGCTTCCCCCACCATGCTTCACGGTTGGGACGATGTTCTTAGGGTTGTACTCATCCGTCTTCTTCCTCCAAACACGGCGAGTTGAGTTAATGCCAAAGACCTAAATTTTTGTCTCATCTGACCACAGCACCTTCTCCCAATAACTCACAGAATCATCCAGGTGTTCATTGGAAAACTTCAGACGGGCCTGCACATGTGCCTTCTTGAGCAGGGGGACCTTGCGGGCACTGCAGGATTTTAAACCTTTAAGGCGTAATGTGTTACCAATGGTTTTCTTGGTTACTGTGGTCCCAGCTGGCTTGAGATCATTAACAAGTTCCCTCCGTGTAGTTTTAGGCTGATCTCTCACCTTCCTCATGATCAAGGATACCCCACAAGGTGAGATTTTACATGATGCCCCAGATCGATGTTGATTGAGTCATTTTGTATTTCTTCCATTTTCTTACTATTCACCAACCGTTGTTGTTAGAACCTTGCTGTTAGGTTTTTTTTCCTTTGCTGGTCACATGACCTTGTTGGCCTATTTAATCCTGCTCCGCCCTTCTGGCTTTGCTGGACTTCATTGTATATCTACTTTCTAGCTAGCCTGTGCTCTGTATCTAACTCTGTTAGTTTGCTTGGTCTACGGACCTCTAGGTTCTATCTATTTTGTTTGTTCGTCTGTCTGCTACTATTTCTGTTAGGAGGTGTCCCATATTCCTCCCAGTCCTTAGTACTTGTAGGGATTCCCTCCCCAAATCTATAGGTCTCCGTACAGACTAGATTAGGACTTTAGCAGGTCTGATCGCAGGATCAGGTTCCCTGTTACATCGTAGGGATTCAGCTGAGTCCTATAGTAGGGACAGATCTCCTCTCTTTCCTTAGCTTTGGTAGCAGAACATAACAGTAAGTCCAGCCTGTAAATTCTCTAAGGAAAGATTTTTTTTTGTTCCATCATGGTGTCGGTTCAGGATTTGGCTAAACACCTGCAGGGACTCTCTCTGGAAGTGGCCGAGCTCCGTCAGCACGTGAGTAACTGTCCTGGAGCATATTTCTTGGAGCCTAAGGTATGTTTGCCGGATTTATTTTTTGGTGAACATCGAGAATTTTTTTCATTTAAAAATGCTTGCTTATTGTATTTTCGTTTGAGACCCAAGTCCTCTGGGGATGAATCCCAGCGCGTAGGGTTCATAATGTCACTTTTGCGCAAAGAGCCTCAGGAGTGGGCCTTTTCTTTGCAACCTAGTGATACATGCTTCAGATCAGTGGATAGTTTTTTTTCTGCTTTAGGACTATTATATGATGATCCTGACCGTGTGGCATCAGCTGAGACTGAGTTGAGACGTTTAAAACAAGGATCAGGTAATATGGAAAAATATTGTACACATTTTCGTCGTTGGTCCACTCAAACAGGGTGGAACGATTCTGCTCTGAAAAGTCTATTTCTTGCTGGGCTCAGTGAAAAGGTTAAAGACCTGCTAATTGCTTATCCTACACCTGAGGATTTGCAACAGGCTATGCAATTAGCTATACGGGTGGACAGAAGACTGCGTGCTAGGGTTAATGAGAGCAAATCCTCTGCTATGTCAGTTTCTGGTTATGATAATGTGTGTACTAACAGTGGTGAACCGATGGAGATTGGATCGGTGGCACCTCGCTCTCAAGAAAAACACCGTCGTTTTTCAGAAGGCTTGTGTTTCTATTGCGGGAAATCTGGTCATTTGATTAAAGGCTGTGAGCTTCGTATGAAGAAAGAAAAAAAAATGGTCAGTCACGCCCGTATTGCCTGTTTAAATTCCAAGGGTATATTTTTAGCTGCTTCCACGATTGCTCAGGAAAAATTAATGGAATTTCGGGTGTTTGTTGATTGCGGGTCTACACTGAATGTTATTGATGGGGGATTCGTGGAAAAACTCAATTTAAAACCTGAACCTTTATCATCCCCCATTGCTGTGGTTTCTGTGGATGGCTCCCCTTTGAAGAATATTACTCTCAAGGTCAGTGAATTTCCTCTCACTATTAATGGTGTTCACCATGAGAAATTGGATTTGGTAGTGTTGAATAACTTGCCTTCTCCAGTAATATTGGGTTTGCCCTGGTTAAAATTTCACAATCCTGTACTGGATTGGTCTACCAGTGAAATTAAATCCTGGAGCCATAAATGTTATGACAAGTGTTGTAACGGGCGTATTGCAGCTTTGGATAGGGGAGAATTGCCTGTTCCTATTCAGGATTTTTGGAGAGTTTTTTCTGAGAAAGAATCGCAGGTTTTGCCTCCCCATAGAGACTATGATTGTTCTATTGAATTTGTCCCTGGAGCGACTCTTCCTAAAAGTCGTTTATTTAACCTTACTATTCCTGAGAGGAAGGCTTTGGAGGAATACATACAGACAAGTTTGGCCGCCGGTCACATTAGGCCCTCTAAGTCTCCTGTGGCGGTTGGATTTTTTTTTGTAAAAAAAAAGGACGGCGGTTTACGTCCTTGTCTGGATTTTCGTGAGATTAACAAAATTACGGTACGCAATCCTTACCCACTGCCATTGATTCCTGATCTGTTTAACCAGTTATTGGGGGCCAAGTGGTTCTCTAAAATTGACCTTAAGGGGGCATACAATCTGTTGCGCATGAAGGAGGGTGATGAATGGAAGACTGCTTTTAACACTCCTGTGGGTCATTTTGAGAATCTGGTTATGCCTTTTGGTCTTACTAATGCTCCTGCATTTTTTCAGAATCTGATTAATGACATCCTTAGACCTTTGATCGGTAAAAATGTGGTTGTGTATTTGGATGACATTTTGATTTATTCGCCAGATCTGGAGTCTCATTGGCGGAGCGTGCGTGAGGTATTACAGTTATTAATGGACAATTCGCTTTTTGCTAAGCTGGAGAAATGTGAGTTCGATGTACAGAGAATTAGTTTTTTGGGCTACATTATCTCCAGCAAAGGTTTTGAGATGGATCCGGTTAAGGTTCAGGCTGTGCAGGAATGGCCTAGGCCTATTGGTTTGAAATCAATACAGAGGTTTTTGGGTTTCGCCAATTACTATAGAAAATTCATAAAAAATTTTTCTAGTATTGTCAAACCTCTGACTGATCTCACCAGGAAAGGTGCTGATGCGGTTCAGTGGTCTTCTGAGGCCATTGAAGCTTTTGTGTATCTCAAGGAGAGGTTCACCTCTGCTCCCATCCTTATGCAGCCTGATGTTACTAGGCCGTTTTTGGTTGAGGTTGATGCTTCCTCTGTGGGGGTTGGCGCAGTATTGTCTCAGGATAACGGGGATGGATTACATCCCTGTGCATTTTTTTCAAAAAAATTTTCGGAGACTGAATTGAATTACGATATTGGTAATCGGGAATTATTGGCTATTAAACTCGCATTTGAACACTGGCGCCACTTCTTGGAAGGTGCGGAATTTCCCGTTCAGGTTCTTACGGATCATAAAAATCTGATATATCTTGACGCTGCCAAGCGCCTGAATGCCCGTCAGGCTAGGTGGGCACTGTTTTTCTCGCGGTTTAATTTCTCCGTTACTTACATCCCTGGTACTAAGAATGTTAAGGCGGATGCCTTGTCTCGCAGTTTTTCTCCCATAGTCGGTGCTGAGAAAGAGGAAAACATTTTACAAGAAGGTGTTGTGATAGCTGCTTTAGACTCCGTTTTGGAAGATGAGATTCTTAAAGCTCAGGAGAATGCCCCATCTAACACTCCTCATGGGAGGTTGTTTGTGCCTGGGACCTTTAGGAGAGATTTGTTTGTTGAGTGTCACGAATCTCGGTTGGCAGGTCATCCCGGAATCTCTGAGACCAAGAGACTGGTGGGTCGCAGTTTTTGGTGGCCTGGATGGCAGAAGGAAGTCATTAAGTGGGTGCGCCAATGTACTATATGTGCTAGATCTAAGTCCTCACATACTCCTGCTGCGGGGTTGCTTTGTCCTTTGGAGGTCCCCAGTGCTCCTTGGACACATTTGGCTATGGACTTTATAACTGACCTTCCCCCCTCTGAGGGTTTTACTGTCATCTGGGTGGTCGTGGACCGTTTTAGCAAGATGTGTCACTTGGTTCCCTTCGTCAAACTGCCCTGCGCTAAAACTCTCGCTAAGGCCTTTGTCAAGGAAATTGTCAGACTTCATGGCGTTCCTACTGACATTGTTTCTGATAGGGGTCCTCAGTTCGTGGCTCGTTTTTGGCGTGCCTTTTGTGACAGGTTGGGAATTCATTTGTCGTTTTCGTCCGGATATCATCCTGAATCTAATGGCCAGACAGAAAGGAAAAACCAGGATGTTGAGCAGTTCTTGCGTTGTTTTGTGGCAGACAATCAAGAGGGGTGGTCTGAGTTTCTGCCACTTGCCGAATTTGCTCTGAACAATCATACATCTTCTTCTGCTGGTTGTTCGCCTTTTTTTTGTTGTTCTGGGAGACATCCGTCGTTTGGGTCGTTCTCCAAGTTGGGATCTGCCGTGCCTGAGGAGGAGAATTTTTCCGGTGATTTGGAAAGAGTTTGGACGGATGTGCGTGGTAATCTTCAGGAGGCCAACAGAAAATCTAAAGACTACTTTGATAGGAAACGACAGGAGGTTTTGTTCGCTGTTGGTGAAATGGTTTGGTTGTCCTCTAGGAATCTGCGGTTGAGGATTCCTTCTAAGAAATTGGGTCCCAAGTTTGTAGGGCCCTTTAAGGTGCTTCAGGTTGTCAACCAATCTGCTGTTAGGTTGGAGGTTCCTACCTCCTGGAGAATTAATCCGGTCTTTCATGTCTCTCTGTTAAAAAAAGCTGTTGTGTCGGATGGTGACGCCTCTGCCTCTGTTCCTCCAGTGGTGGAGGACGGGGAATATGAAATTTCTCGCATCCTTGACTCTAGACGGTATAGAGGTAGTTTGCAGTATCTTGTGGCCTGGAAAGGTTTCGGACCCGAGGATAACTCTTGGGTGAGGTCAGATGATGTTTCTGCGTCCAGACTTATCAGAGCGTTTCACAGGAGATTTCCTGATAAGCCTGGTCCTAGGGGATCCGGAGGATCCTCTTAGAAGGGGGGGTACTGTTAGAACCTTGCTGTTAGGTTTTTTTTCCTTTGCTGGTCACATGACCTTGTTGGCCTATTTAATCCTGCTCCGCCCTTCTGGCTTTGCTGGACTTCATTGTATATCTACTTTCTAGCTAGCCTGTGCTCTGTATCTAACTCTGTTAGTTTGCTTGGTCTACGGACCTCTAGGTTCTATCTATTTTGTTTGTTCGTCTGTCTGCTACTATTTCTGTTAGGAGGTGTCCCATATTCCTCCCAGTCCTTAGTACTTGTAGGGATTCCCTCCCCAAATCTATAGGTCTCCGTACAGACTAGATTAGGACTTTAGCAGGTCTGATCGCAGGATCAGGTTCCCTGTTACATCGTAGGGATTCAGCTGAGTCTCATAGTAGGGACAGATCTCCTCTCTTTCCTTAGCTTTGGTAGCAGAACATAACAGTTGTCTCCTTCTCACCCAGCGTCTTAATTATGGTTTTGTAGCCCATTCCAGCTTTGTGCAGGTCTATGATCTTGTCCCCGACATCCTCAGAAAGCTCTTTGGTCTTGCCCATGTTGTAGAGGTCAGAGTCTGACTGATTAATTGAGTCTGTGGACAGGAGTCTTTTATACAGGTGACTATGTAAGACAGCTGTCTTTACTGCAGGTAACGAGTTGATTAGGAGTGTCTAACTGGTCTGTTGGAGCCAGAACTCATAATGGTATGTAGGGGATCAAATACTTATTTCTCACTGCAAAATGCAAAAAAATGTATCTAATTTATACAATGTGATTTTCTTGATTTTTTTGGGGAATATTCTATCTCTCAATGTTAAAATTAACCTACCCTTAAAATTATAGACTGTTCATGTCTTTGTCAGTGGGCAAACTTACAAAAACAGCAAGGGATCAAATACTTATTTCCCCCACTGTAGCACAAGCATGAGCTGAACCTAAAGGAGAATTGTTATGCTATTAGTGCTTCGCCATAAGATGCCCCCACAAGAGGCAACCTAAGATCATCCGGAAGTGATAACATAAGATCCCACATAACTGACAACCTACGATCCCTTATATCACTTAGGTTATAAGTGACAACCTAAGATCCCCCATAAATGACAACCTATAAGCCTGTAAGTGACAATCTACGTTTCCCCCATAAGTGACAACCTAACACCTTATTCATGTTTGTGCCTCACAGATTAAAAGGAATCTGTGAACAGTTTTTGCTACCCCATCTTAGAGCAGCATGATGTAGAGTCAGAGACCCTGATTCCAGTGACGTATCACTTACTGGTCTGCTTGCTGCAGTTTTGATAAAATCCCTATTTTCTCTGCTGCAGATCTAGCAGTTCTCTGACTGCTGAGCTCTGTATAACCCAGTCCACACTACTGATTGGCAGCTTTCTGTGTACTCTGTGCGTAGGCAGAAAGCTGTCAATCAGTGGCGGGGCGGGGTTGGACTACATGGCAGAAGACAACTAGTCCTCTAGTAATAGTTGATAAAACAGTGATTTAATAAAAATTACAGCAATCAGCTCAGTAAGTAGCACATCATTGGAATCAGGATCTCTGCGCCTACATTATGCTGCTCTTAGAAAAAAATTATCACAGGTTCCCTTTAAGAGTTTTGCTGCAGCACTGACACTGCACTGGTGCTCCCACTGTCTGCTAGGCTGTAGTGCAGACTGTGACTTACAATAAATAATGGCGGGGCCTCGAGCGGATGGCTCCCTGCTCCTCCATGGTGCTCAGTTGTCTCGAAAGCTTGCTTTGTAACATCATTTATTTTAGTTTTGTTAGCCATTAAAAGGCATCATAGCTACAAGATTAAGATTAATATTTCGTTTTTTTCCCACTGAGTGCAGCCAGAGGGCACGGCGATGACTTAAATCGTGCACCAAAGGCCAATTTTCACCATCTGAAACAATACTTCTATTTTTGGAATAAAATAGCGGTAAACGCCCTTCTAATACAAATGAGTTTAATTGTATTAAACTCTGAACTGATTCATATTTGTGTTTTTTGCGTTTGACCTCGGAATAACATAAAACCTTTGATAAGATTCAGCCGATGGCGGTAAATTAAGTTATTCTACTTCTGGGGATTTACAGAAGAGCTGGGAGCAGCCTGTGGGTGACATCTCTCCATCAAAGAGTCAGATTGTTCTATATATATATATATATATATATATATATATATATATATATATATATATATATATATATATATATATATATATATCTGTATCTATTAATATTTTCTGTATGACTTCATTATCTCCTCAGGGGACGGCCCCTTGTTCCAGCTGAATCTCACTGGCACCTGCAATATATTCCTCTGTTTTTCAGAATGAATTTTTTCTGCGTTACCTATTTAGTTGCTACATTTTATTAAGGTGGTTGTTCACTTCTCGCATCTCCTTGACAAGTATCCGGATCGGGAGCTGTCGAGTGGGGTATACAGTCTCTGCACTGGAGCAGATCCCTGGAACATCTCGAAGAACCATCAATACAGTCTCTGCACTGGAGCAGATCCCTGGAACATCTCGAAGAACCATCAATACAGTCTCTGCACTGGAGCAGATCGCTGGAACATCTCGAAGAACCATCTATACAGTCTCTGCACTGGAACAGATCCCTGGAACATCTCGAAGAACCATCTATGCGGTCTCTGCACTGGAGAAGATCCCTGGACCATCTCGAAGAACCATCTATACAGTCTCTGCACTGGAGCAGATCCCTGGAACATCTCGAAGAACCATCTATACAGTCTCTGCACTGGAGCAGATCCCTGGAACATCTCGAAGAACCATCTATGCAGTCTCTGCACTGGAGCAGATCCCTGGAACATCTCAAAGAACTATCTATACAGCCTCTGCACTGGAACAGATCCCTGGAACATCTCGAAGAACCATCTATACTGTCTCTGCACTGGAACAGATCCCTGGAACATCTCGAAGAACCATCTATGCGGTCTCTGCACTGGAGCAGATCCCTGGAACATCTCAAAGAACCATCTATACAGTCTCTGCACTGGAGCAGATCCCTGGAACATCTCGAAGAACCATCTATACAGTCTCTGCACTGGAACAGATCACTGGAACATCTCGAAGAATCATCTATGCGGTCTCTGCACTGGAGCAGATCCCTGGAACATCTCAAAGAACCATCTATACAGCCTCTGCACTGGAACAGATCCCTGGAACATCTCGAAGAACCATCTATACTGTCTCTGCACTGGAGCAGATCCCTGGAACATCTCGAAGAACCATCTATACAGTCTCTGCACTGGAACAGATCCCTGGAACATCTCGAAGAACCATCTATACAGTCTCTGCACTGGAACAGATCCCTGGAACATCTCGAAGAACCATCTATACAGTCTCTGCACTGGAGCAGATCCCTGGAACATCTCGAAGAACCATCTATACAGTCTCTGCACTGGAGCAGATCCCTGGAACATCTCGAAGAACCATCTATACAGTCTCTGCACTGGAGCAGATCCCTGGAACATCTCGAAGAACCATCTATACAGTCTCTGCACTGGAACAGATCCCTGGAACATCTCGAAGAACCATCTATACTGTCTCTGCACTGGAGCAGATCCCTGGAACATCTTGAAGAAGCATCTATACAGTCTCTGCACTGGAGCAGATCCCTGGAACATCTCGAAGAAACATGTAGCTAAGTTATGTAAGCATGTCAGGACCTCCAAGACCTCCAGGAGCTAAAGACCCTCTACAGCTTAGATGACTGTTGGCTAAATAATCGTCCAGTTGAACGTTTGGCTGGCAATTGTCTTACCAGACTGATCCATACACAGGAACGATCGCTTGTGTTTTCTATGAGAAAACCAATGCCAGACATCTCTGCTTATCTCCAGTAGAACAAAAGGATCGCAGTCCAAAATTGCCAGATTCCCTAACTTCCCTGGCATTCATTTGTCCAGGGCCACCATACACCTTAGACTGTTGGATGAACTCATCATTTTCGGCAGGTTAGGCTGAGGTTAGTCTGATTTGTATGGGGGATACATGTCCTCTTCCAATATCTCCTAATCCTCACTCTCTGGAGCACTCCAGTGTCATCATCTTTCTTCTTCATTGTCTCACAGACCAATTTTAATTGCTGCTCTGGACAGCAGGACCACACAGTACCAATGTCTCTTACACCAGAATGGGGGGCATTATACCAGGAAGGAGCCCAGGATAGCGGACATTATTATAGGATGTGGGACATTATATCAGGAAAGGGCCCATGATGGAGGACATTATACCAGGAAGGGAAACGTTATACCAAGGAGAGGCCCAGGACAGGCATTGTAATAAGAAGCCAGGATGAGGGAGATTATTACTGGAAGGTGCCTAGATTGGGACATTATTACATTAAGGGTGTATACCAGGAAAGGGGACAATATATCAGGAAGGGGCCTAGGAGACATTATTACAGGATGAGAGTCGCAATGGTGGAGATTATGGGAAACAGTCAGCACTGGGGATATTATTACATGGGGTGAACATGCATGTCATTATAGGATCTAGAATGCTACAAGGGCTTATACATCTGACCAATATGCAGGTGGGGGCCCAGTTCCAAATTTTGCACCGGAGCCCTTCGAACTCTAGTTACGCCAATACCCACAAGTATACACTTGAACTGCTTTTCAGCACCAAGTGTTGGCGTTATGTGCCGGTGTGTCACCCAGGGGGATATATAGGGGACTCGGTACCCGGACCTTTTACCTTGTTTAGGAGGTCACGGCAGTCGGCTCCCGGGCCCGTACTCTGGGTCTCTCTTTTAAAAGGGGTTTTAGTGTACAGTTTGTCTCGTGACGCCACCTGTGATTTCCGGTAATGGTTACCGGCGCTGCTGCAGACCTCCGGGGGTGATGGGATGGCAGCTGGGATGTTTCCGCTCCCCACAGGCGGAGCGAGCCCCCGGGGCAGTGTAGGTGCAAATGGTGGTGATGCTGGGGCTTGTAGTGCAAGAGAGATGGCGCAGCGGAAATAACTGACAGAGGCAGTGCAGTGCAGTTGACGCGCCCCCTAGGCCATGTGTGTAGGGGAATACCCGGAGCCGGGTCTCTGAGTAATGCTGGGGGTTGTAGTCTCCGTGGCGGCGACCCGGTCCCATGGCTCAGGGTGGTCAAACCAGTGGCGGATCTGTTTCTTCGGTTTTGTAATGTTTAATTGTCCGACTACACCACCCGTGGATTGCGGTCACTGAGAACCGCCGCTGCGGGGCAGACCGCTGAGGCTGATGTTGTGTGCGCAGCAGAGGGTAGTATAATTCCCCACGGGAGGAGTATAGCCTCAGGGCAGTGAGTGCAGATGGTGGGGGTGATGGTGCGCGGGAGCAACAGTAATGACTCAGAGTCCAGTGATGCAGTCCAGGGTCTTTACTCACAGTTTTACACTCCAAGCCACTTCTGCAGGTAACGGCTGCCCACGTTGTGCTGTGCTCACCAGGTGAGGGGCTCGGCCAACTCCCAGGTACCTTTGGAATGCTTTTCAGGACCCCCTTCGTGTGTCCTTTCTCTGGCCTGTCGTACCCCACAATTGACCACGTTTCTGTCCAGCTTCCTCGGGCCTTGGCGGGCAAACGTATGTTCCGTTTCCCTGGGTCCTATATAGTGCCTTCCTAACGGGTGTAGTGAGCGGCCGGTTACTAGCTGAGGGTAGTTGCTCTCCTCCACTAGATGAGGGATCCGGTTCCCTTTCTTGGCCTGACCCCCCTACTCTGGTAGCGGTGGGCGTGCGGTGGCGGCTGGCCGATCCGCACCCCTGGGGTCCCTTCACTCCACTCCTGGAGCCTCCTCCGTTCCTCTCCTTTCCCTTCTTCTCCTCCAGGCCCAGGCCTTAAGACTTGGCCTGCCTGCGGAGCAGAGCCCATGCAGAGCCTCTGCTCCCACTTTCTACTCCTTCTCTTTCTCACTACCTGACTCCAAGATGGTGCCCACCATATATACTATACAGTGCACCCTGGATCTACTCTCCCCACCCACACACTACCGGGTTCCCCCTTTCTAGGTGTTCCCTCCCCCCACTCCAGCCAGGGACAGGGGCAGTTGTGCTCACACCCGGGAGCATTGTCGCCCTGTCCCCCGGAAATGTGGTGTAGTGCATGTGGGTGTTAGGGTCCTGAGCCACACTCCATCCTTACCTGGAAGTGAGATATCACACCTCTGGGTGAGATGCAATACCTCTGTAGCGACCGAACCCTCGGGGCGCTACACAGTCATCCGAGTTTTACTCACAGTTCTTGTTCAAGTTTCTCAGGTACACTGTACAGGTGTCAGCCTCCGCGTCGCACTGCGTCCACCAGACCAGGGGTTCAGCACTTTCTCAGATATATTGGCAGCGCTTGACAGAACCCCGCTTTTGTATGTTCCTTTCTAGACCGACTTCCCGCATTGGGTCTTCTTCCTCCTGCCCTGCGCTTCCCACACACAGTCCCGATCCGGTGCTCTGAAGTCCCTCTGGGCAACCTGGAGTTCCCGGACCCACTTGATACCCTTCACGGTGACTAGGGTGAGACTGTGGCAACTGCACCATGGAAGTGCAAAAGCCTCCGGTTTTCCAGCCGAGACCTAGAGTAACACGGCTGGTCCAGGGACCGGTTCCCTTCTTGTGGCCTGATCCCTCTGACACCTGCCAGATTCGGGCGTACGGGTGCCGTCCTGCACTCACCGTACCCCCTGGGATCCCTTCTGTTACTGGAGCCTTTCTCCTCTGCTCCCCTCCTGGGCCTCTATTACTAGGCCCCACTTGTGGAGCAGAGCTCCTGAGGAGACTCTGCTCCCCTCCTCTCCTTTCACTGAGTCCACACTGACTAACCTGCCACCCTAAGATGGCTTCCCTTTATATATAACTCCTATTATGGTGCTCCCCTATTCTACATCCTCCACCCACACCCACTACTGGTTCCCCCTCTCTTTGGTTCCCCCCACTCCAGCCAGGGACAGGGCTCAGCAGAAACACAGTGCATCTTGCCCTTCCAGCCAGCCTGGAGTAGTGTAGTGTTGAATGCGGGTGTTGGGGTTCCGGGCAGCACTCCCTCCTTACCTGAGAGAAGGAGACACCACACCTCTGGGTGAGGTGCAGTACCTCTGTGGCAACTGAACCCTCAGGGGCGCCACACTCGCCCCTGGTAAAACACAGCACGTCCGCGGGCTGGAACTGAGCAAAAACTCGGTATTTTAGACATACAAAACTTTTTAGAATGCATTCGCTTAGAAGATCAAAAACTTTTTCTTCCCTTTATGGGAGGCACATTACTTGAAGGTTACAGGTTAACATTATTACAAACAATATAAAACTTTTCACTTGCATATACACATTTTCTCAAGCAACCTGCAGGAAGATCCCAAACAGGGTGTCCATCTCACTGGTAAAGGTGCAAATCAAGCAGCATGAGGGACCCATCCGAAAACCCTCAATGTAAGCCCTGGGCGTAGCTGCAGGGCTTAAGTGATCCTGATGCTGGACCACGTCTTCGGCCACGCCAAACGGGTTTTTGTTCTGAGGTCGCTTGGTTGCAAATATAAAACCAATAGAGGGCACTTTAAGAAGTGCAAACTATATACAAGATCAGTTCCTGGCTGCTCACAGTCCTCAGCCTGAAGTCTGTATACCCTGACGAGTAACCAAATGCACACAAAAACAAATTTTCTGTTTGTACCCTTACGGGTAACTTATCTACAACGTTCAGTTCCACTTACTGGTACCTAGTAGTGGGGTCCCCGCCGGGGGTACTCTTGATTTTTGCTGGCTGACCCTCTTCCTCCTCGACCACGCGGTATACCTGGAGGGCATACCACCCGCGCTTCCCATGGTGCCTAGTATAGGTGACACGGTCACCAGGGTACAAATTCCGGTCAGGATGGCCCTGCTCCAGATGGGGCTCAACATCCCGCCGGTTAACAAAGATGTCTCTGCTGAAGTGGGGATCGCGGATGAAGCCCCACCCAGCCCCCAAGTCGAATTTGACGACCAGTCCCTCTTCACGGGGACTAGGATGGGCAGATTCCGCTTGCCGGACTTGGGCTTTTGCGGCCTTGTTCCGGGCCTCCAACCGCTCGCAGCGCGCCTGCCGGGTGCGCCGTTCCTTTTCTAGTTGTAGGAGCTCCCGTCTGTAGAACTCCTTTCTTGCCAGTGCTTGGGTTGGGTCTCCTGCGGGAACCTCATCAGGTCCCCCCCCTGGTTGTCCCACCTAAACTCTTCTCCTCCTGGGCAGGCAACCAGGGGTGCTGGTGTCGGGAGTAGTGGGCACTGTTGTTGGTCCTCAAACCTGGCGGACCAGTCGAAAGAGGGCGCTCCGTACACCCACTCGGGTGCCGGGGGCGGCGGTTCCGGGAGAGAGCCGAGCAAGAGGTTCGCAGAATCAGCGCCCGGGGGTGGAGGTTCCGGGAGGGAGTCGAGCAAGAGGTTCTCGGAGTCAGTCAGTGCCCGGGGGTGGAGGTTCCGGACTTAGCAGCTGCTCCAGGGTGTACATGGCTGGGTATGGGGGGTGCTGCTGTAGGAGGCCCAGGAGCAGGTCGGCGCTTGCAGCGCATGGGACAGGGGAACTCTTCCTACCTGCTCCTGTACTGCACACGGCCTCTTGGTGCTCATCTGGCTCCGCCTGGGTTGGGGTGCCACAGATGGTACCCGGCGCTGGCTGCCGCCGAGCTGCTATCTTCGCCAGCAACTCTTTCTTCCATCTGGCAACCGCTGCTCGCTGGGTCCATTCCACCTGTTGGCTCAGCTCCTGGATCTCATTCTGGAGGAATTCGGCATCCTCCTGGGATAGTTTAACGTCTGTTCCCTCCAGGGTGAGGGGGGTCATCAGCTCTTGAAGGCCAGAGGCGGAGGTTTGGTCCTGACCTCCTTCCATTCTGGCTGCTGGGTGCGGTCTGTCTAGACTGGATAAGACCATACCCTGTCTCCATTCCTCTCTCCTTCTCCCCTCCCTTTTCGGGGGTGGTTCCATGGCAGCCTGCTGTCGGTCACTCCCAGGGACGTCCTTCCCGCCTTGACGGGCACATCTATGCGGACAGTCACAGTTGCAAGGGGCAGATTGTGCTTTTGGCGCCATTCTGGGACCCGGCCCACGATGGGAGGTTCCATATTGTTGTCTTTGATCACGCACATAATGGCGCCCGTTCTTCTGGGGCGGGCGCCACATTCAGTAAAGATATACAGTTCAAATAAAGCCCACAGTACCCGGTGATAACGGGCACGAAATCCTGTTCGTGACGCCAGGAAAGAGAGATGTGTCACCCAGGGGGAATATAGGGGACTCGGTACCCGGGCCTTTTACCTTGTTTAGGAGGTCACGGCAGTTGGCTCCCGGGTCCGTACTCTGGATCTCTCTTTTAAAAGTGGTTTTAGTGTACAGTTGTCTCGTGACGCCACCTGTGGTTTCCGGTAATGGTTACCGGCGCTGCTGCAGACCTCCGGGGGTGATGGGATGACAGCTGGGATGTTTCCCCTCCCCACAGGTGGAGTGAGCCCCTGGGCAGTGTAGGTGCAAATGGTGGTGATGCTGGGGCTTGTAGTGCAAGAGAGATGGCGCAGCGGAAATAACTGACGGAGGCAGTGCAGTGCAGTCATCCGAGTTTTACTCACAGTTCTTGTTCTAGTTTCTCAGGTACACTGTACGGGTGTCAGCCTCCGCGTCGCACTGTTTCCACCAGACCAGGGGTTCAGCACTTTCTCAGATATATCGGGAGCACTTGACAGAACCCCGCTTTTGTATGTTCCTTTCCAGACCGACTTCCCGCGCTGGGTCTTCTCCCTCCTGCCCTGTGCTTCCCACACACAGTCCCGATCGGGTGCTCTGAAGTCCCTCTGGGCAACCAGGAATTCCCAGACCCACTTGATGCCCTTCACGGTGACTAGGGTGAGACTGTGGCAACTGCACCATGGAAGTGCAGAAGCCTCCGGTTTTCCAGCCGAGACCTAGAGTAACACGGCTGGTCCAGGGACCGGTTCCCTTCTTGTGGCCTGATCCCTCTGACACCTGCCAGATTCGGGCGTACGGGTGCCGTCCTGCACTCACCGTACCCCCTGGGATCCCTTCTGTTACCGGAGCCATTCTCCTCTGCTCCCCTCCTGGGCCACTATTACTAGGCCCCACTTGTGGAGGCTAGCTCCTGAATAGACTCTGCTTCCCTCCTCTCCTTTCACTGAGTCCACACTGACTAACCTGCCACCCTAAGATGGCTTCCCTTTATATATAACTCCTATTATGGTGCTCCCCTATTCTACATCCTCCACCCACACCCACTACTGGTTCCCCCTCTCTTTGGTTCCCCCCACTCCAGCCAGGGACAGGGCTCAGCAGAAACACAGTGCATCTTGCCCTTCCAGCCGGCCTGGAGCAGTGTAGTGTTGGATGCAGGTGTTGGGGTTCCGGGCAGCACTCCCTCCTTACCTGAGAGAAGGAGACACCACACCTCTGCGTGAGGTGCAGTACCTCTGTGGTGACTGAACCCTCAGGGGCGCCACACCAGCTCCTCCCTTCCTTTTCAGATTGATAGTCCTCTTCTTCTGTCTCACACCAGGGTTGTCCTCCAGTGCTCCAACATCCTTATTGGCTGAGCTCTTCCTCAGTCCTTCGGGTGACCATCTTTGATGCCTGGCGCCATTTTTTCTTCCATGCCACTGTAATTGATCTTTCATCACCACAATCAGCATAAGCTGCTGCTTACAAATGTCGACGGCTTAAAAGGGCCATGGACACTTCATTAGGGATGCTGCCACACCTTACTTCTGTACTGCTTGAATTTGCAGGGACTGTCCAGATTATTTAGATACAGTCCCAGCCAGTTTGACAATGTCACAGGCTGAAAAGGGGCATGGTTTGGGTAAACCCCACTCAAAAGTGGATGAGTCAGAAGCATTCCTAGTAAAGTATTAATCTCTGAGATGGAGGAAATGTGGCACCCCAGTGGTCTGGTTGCCACAGTGGTAGAAATACCATGTCTGAGAGCGAGCATGGGTTTTCCTGGTCAGGAGCATTATTGCATGCCACACCTCCTGCCCCAGACCAGGGAGGGGAGGAGCCTGCCCTTTATAAACTGGATCTGGGGCGGGGTTAGCAGAGGAGTTGAGTTCCAGAGAAAGGGACAGAGCAGCAGCTAAGAGCTCTGTAGGAGCCAGGAGCTGAAGACCAGGGACTGGAGCAGAGCTCGTCCTGGCAGAAAGACGCAGAGTACCAGACAACGGAGTCCGAGGCTGTGGGGATATCTACATCCAGCAGCAGAAACAACCTGGCAGGGGATTTCAGGTCCTCTGGCCATAGGAAGCCCGGAGGCTCAGTCACACGCAAGGGACCGGCACCGCCATCGAGGAGCGGAAGGAACCACAGGCCCCAAGTCACCAGCCATACGGGTGAGCACCACACGGTACACTCAGGGACGTGGGCTACTACACAACTACAGCAGGGTAGCCAGGAAGAGTGCAGTCAGACGGGAAGGCCTATATCTCCACCTGGCCAGGGAGACTCTTATTCGCTCACAGACTGCCCAGGCCTCTAATATTAGCCAGTACTCCTGGCAGGGCCTTCTTCATTACCAACAGTAAAGACCCTGAACTGCACTGCATGTGACTCGCCCCCTGGGCCGTGGTGCTATCTCCTCCTTATAGGGTAACAGCCCACGTTTCCGAGCTCTCCGTGTATTCTCGCCTGTATGGCCTGCAACGTGGGTTCCTTTCTGCTCCCGGCCTTGTACGGCTTTGCTGGTCCCTTCTGTTGTGGCAGGGCCTCCAGGCTTCTTAGGCCAAGGAATATACAGTCCCCTGCGGACTGGTTATCTGCTGGGGGATGTGGAATCCTCCCAGCCTCAGACACCAAAGTCTGGTAGATTAAGTCCTCTATCTGCCAAGACAGGCTCACTTCACCTCTTGTCTCTGGCTTGTGGCTCTCCTCCTGCCACACTTCCTCTTAGGTGCAATACAACTTTCTGTTCCTGCTCTGCTCCGGGACACGTCTCAGTGCTGAGACAGGCCATCCAGTTCTCCCTAACCCTGCCCCCAGCACCAGCTTTTATAGGGGCAGCCTGCTCCCCCTACTGGCCTGAGACAGGAGGTACTGCATGCTAATGTTCCCCTGACTAGAGAACCTCCCCCTTGCTCTCAGACACAGCTTTATTACATTTTGTGGCATCCAGGCCAGGGTGACACACATGGACTCTGAGTCATTTCTGCTGCGCCCACGCACCACAACCCTCACCATCTGCACACGCTGCCCTGAGGCTATACTCCTCCCGTGGGGAGTTATACTACCCTCTGCTGCGCACACAACATCAGCCTCAGCGGTCTGCCCCGCAGCGGCGGTTCTCAGTGATCGCAATCTACGGGTGGCGTAGTCGGACATTTAAATAGTAAAAACCAAGTTTACAGATCCGCCACTGGTTTGACGACCCTGAGCCACGGGACCGGGTCGCCGCCACGGAGACTACAACCCCCAGCATTACACAGAGACCCGGCTCCGGGTATTCCCCTTACACACCCGGCCCAGGGGGCGCGTCAACTTTGGCGTAGTCGGCAGGATTTCGTGCCCGCAACCACCGGGTACTGCGTGCCTGAAAGAAAGACTGTGATATTTACCGTGGTGAAGTTTCCTGCCATCCGCAGCCATTTTCCCGCCATCCGCCGCCATTTTCCCGCCATTGGGCGCCATTTCTGGGACGCCGCCCGGGAAGAAGAGGGGCGTGGACGCCAAAAGCGCGCGAGAGCTGAAGTCCCGCCTTACGCACTGACGCTGCGCAAGGTCCTGGAAGGAGCCCAGCGGACACCGACGTCACCAGCGCGCGACGCAAGGTCCTCGACCCCGACGATCGCCTGCGGAGCCGCGGCCTACGGAGAAGAAGCAACGGAAGGTAGGCCACGGTTAACTAGGGGTGCGGAAGACACCAGGGATGGAGGGAGCTCCCACCGCCAGCGCGGCTGCTGCCGCAGTGTTGCCATTCACGATGCCGTATATCCCCGGAGCTGCATGGTTACCCCAGTACTCAGGGGAGTCGCATACCCTGAGCGACTTTAAAGAAAGACTGTATAGCCTATTCAAAGTATATCCCCTGTCCGAGGAACAATAAGTGAGCATCCTGACAGGCCAGTTAATCGGGGCAGCCCATAGAGAAGTGAAGTCCTGGTCAGCCAGGGAAAAGGGGACTGTAAGGGAAATACTGGCCCGTCTAAAGGACACTATTGATACCCGCACCTCCGCAGAGATTAAACTAAAATTTTATGGATGCAAACAGCGGGCACAAGACAGTATATGGGAATATGCTTTGAATTTGCAGGAGGCCCTGAGAGCCATTAAGCAAGCAGACTGTAACATACCTGGCGGCGTCCTTGCATAGTGGTCCATCTCCCACTGTGCAAGAGCGCGCACTTGATCTCCAGTCCAGGGTGTCTCTCTGGCTTCCCTCCATGCTGTCTGTTTGCTTCTGTGTCTGCTGCTTAAGGGCGGCGCCCGATCACTTCCTCCTTTTTGTACCTGCTGCAGGCACACCCCTTGTGCGTCCTCAGCCTATTGCTGTCTGTCACCTGGTATTTAAACCAGCTGCCCCATTAACCCATGCCTGAGCTTCTTGCCCTGTCAGTTGGCTTTTGTCTCTGACATGCCAGGTCCTGTCTATGTTACCTGTCTTGCAGTATCTGTTCCCATGTCTGTACTATGTCCTATCTGTGTACCTTAACCTGCAGTCTGTACTCGTTCCTTGCCTGTTCGTTCCGCCTTCCTGGAGGCTGTATTTCCAGGCCAGTCTGAACACGCTCCTTGCCTGTTCGTCCCGCCTCTCTGGGGGCCGTATTCCCAGACCTGCTCCTGTATCATCCCGCTGCAGTGTCGGTCTCTCCGTACACTCAGTTCCAGTCTGAACTCTCTCCTACCTTTTACCTGTTTTTTCTCTTTGTCCGTTCCTTTCCTTTTTCTGCAGAGTCTGAACTCGTACCTAACTCCTGCTCGTAGTCACTGTACTTCCGTTTGTGAGTTTGTGGTCCACTCGCTACTTCTCTGCAAGTACCCTGTGGGTATCTGGTTCTGCCTTTCCTTTCTCGTCTGTTCCGTGTGAACAGAGCCCTGTTCCCTCTGCGTCTGCGGTTTTCGCTTTGCTCAGCTCTGTCCGCCGCGTCTGCGGTTTTCGCTTTGCTCAGCTCTGTCCGCCGCGTCTGCGGTTTTCGCTTTGCTCAGCTCTGTCCGCCGCGTCTGCGGTTTTCGCTTTGCTCAGCTCTGTCCGCCGCGTCTGCGGTTTTCGCTTTGCTCAGCTCTGTCCGCCGCGTCTGCGGTTTTCGCTTTGCTCAGCTCTGTCCGCCGCGTCTGCGGTTTTCGCTTTGCTCAGCTCTGTCCGCCGCGTCTGCGGTTTCGCTTTGCTCGGCCCTGTCCACCGCGTCTGCGGTTTCGAATTTGTCTCCCAGTCTGTACTGGACCCTACCCAGCCTGCGCTCTAGTCTGCCTGTTCCTGTATTCCCCGGTGTGGGTCAACAGCCGTGTCCGGAGTCTGACCTGGAGTAGACCCTGGTTCCTCTGCTCGGTTCCTCCCTGGTGCACTGGCGTCGTATGCCGTCGTGCGACCTTGGTCGGATCGGGCAGATACTTAGTTACGCCCCTCCAGGCACTCTCCGGTTCATGGCACAGTGGAATCACTACATAAACACGCACACGCCAGTCAGTTCGGGCGTATGCATTACAGCATGCTCAGGCCATGGTTCCCGTTGAGCCCCACGGCCTTCGCTCTCTGAGAAGTTTTCCAGCGAATACATGCATTAAAATAAATAAATAATTTTTTTTTTTTCCCTTTAGCTGAGTTCCAGGCGAATTACGCACCCGTCCAGATGGATCTATCTGCTCTCGTTCCTGCGGATCCGCTACGTTATTATGGGGATCCAAGACAAAGTCGTGCATTTGTGGAGCAATGCATGCTACACTTCAAGTTCTACCCTCTATGTTTTCCCACCGATCGGGTTAAGGTGGCATTCATTATGTCTTACCTGGCGGGTGATGCCTTGGAATGGATCAACCCCCTATATGAAACACAGGATCCGATCCTCCTGGACCTAATGGCCTTCCTGGTGGCCTTTCTAATGGTCTTCGATGATCCTAACCCGGAGGCTCCTGCTGAAGCTTCACCTCCCAATATCCCGGAGCAGCCCCGATGGGTAATGTGTGTGGGTAGCGCAATAGTCCTCCAGCCCAATGAGACTACTGCCACCCAGAATCCTCACAGGGTGACTACGCTTTCCGGAATACTTCTCCCAACCTCAAGAGGCAGTCCAGACGTGCTAGACGTAGAGGCAAGCCGTCACGCCAGGGTCTGTCCTCCCTGAGACCTACTGACCCCAACCTTGAAGTCCCTACTGAAGCTTCATCTCCCTGTATCCCGGAGAA
Source organism: Phyllobates terribilis (assembly GCF_046119375.1). Lineage (NCBI taxonomy): Eukaryota > Metazoa > Chordata > Amphibia > Anura > Dendrobatidae > Phyllobates > Phyllobates terribilis. The sequence continues at coordinate 422,351,693 of NW_027362767.1, read as the reverse complement.
GCCCCAACGGGTAATGTGCGTGGGTAGTGCACCGGTTCTCCTGCCCGAAGAGACTTCTGCCCATCCAGATTCCACACAGGAGAACTTCCTGCACCCGGCATCAGATGCTTCACCCACTTTAACCGGTGTGCATGTCCAAGGATGCTCCAAAGCTGTGGTTACCTCTGAGTCTGTGCACCTCTACTACCTGGCGGAGGACCCCCTGTTGCCTCCTGAATCCTCCGGTATACCACTCGATGGCAAATGGAGAGAGACTTCTCTACACTCAGTACTCGATACTTTGTCCGCTTCGTCCTGTGAGCCTGACAATGGGTACCCCAAAGTGGTAGTTACCCCCGATTCTCTACACCCCTCCGACCAGGCGGAGGACCTCCAGTTGTCTCCAGAACCCTTCGGGGTGCTACCTGGTAGCGAAATGACAGAGACTCTCCTATACTCTGTACCTGATACCTCGCTCGCTTCGTCCAGTGAGTCCAACCTAGTGTACTCCGAAGCAGAGGTTACTCCCGAGTCTCTACACCCCTCCGACCAGGCGGAGGACCTCCAGTTGTCTCCAGAACCCTTCGGGGTGCCACCTGGTGGTGAATGGACAGAGACTTTCCTATATCCTGGATCTGATACCACGCTTGCTTCGTTCAGTGAGTTCGACCTTGTGTACTCTGAAGCAGAGGTTACCCATAAGTCTCTACACTCCTCTGACCAGGCGGAGTACCCCCAGTTGTCTCCAGAACCCTTTGGGGTGCCACCTGGTGGTGAATGGACAGAGACTTTCCTATACTCGGTACCCGATACCTCGCCTGCTTCCTACAGTGAGTTCGACCTAGTGTACTCTGAAGCAGATGTCTTCCCCGAGCCTCTGCACTCTTCTGACCTGGCAGAGGACCTCCAGTTGTTTCCTGACTCCTCCGGGGTACCACCAGATAACAAAGAGACAGTGACTTTTTTTCACCCTGTACCTGATAACCTGTCTATTTCTTCCTGTGAATTTGACAAGATGTACCTCGAAGCAGAGGTTATCCCCGAGTCTCTGCACTCCTTCAACCCGGCGGAGGACTTCCAGTTGTCTCCTGAACCCTCTGGGGTGCTACCTGATAATAAGTGGAGAGAGACTTCCCTGTGTGCTGTTCCTGGTACTCCACCTGTTTCGTCTGTTGCTGAGGATGGCTGGATAGGAGGTAGCATCCTAGCTACCCAGATGAGACCAGTTTCTCCAGTGGACAGTGGAAGTGATCTCCTTGAAGTAAAGGACTGGCCCTCGAATTCCCTGCGGAACATTCTGGCAGGCCTGAAGAAGAGGGGGCGTAAGGGGGGGGGTACTGTAACATACCTGGCGGCGTCCTTGCATAGTGGTCCATCTCCCACTGTGCAAGAGCGCGCACTTGATCTCCAGTCCAGGGTGTCTCTCTGGCTTCCCTCCATGCTGTCTGTTTGCTTCTGTGTCTGCTGCTTAAGGGCGGCGCCCGATCACTTCCTGCTTTTTGTACCTGCTGCAGGCACACCCCTTGTGCGTCCTCAGCCTATTGCTGTCTGTCACCTGGTATTTAAACCAGCTGCCCCATTAACCCATGCCTGAGCTTCTTGCCCTGTCAGTTGGCTTTTGTCTCTGACATGCCAGGTCCTGTCTATGTTACCTGTCTTGCAGTATCTGTTCCCATGTCTGTACTATGTCCTATCTGTGTACCTTAACCTGCAGTCTGTACTCGTTCCTTGCCTGTTCGTTCCGCCTTCCTGGAGGCTGTATTTCCAGGCCAGTCTGAACACGCTCCTTGCCTGTTCGTCCCGCCTCTCTGGGGGCCGTATTCCCAGACCCGCTCCTGTATCATCCCGCTGCAGTGTCGGTCTCTCCGTACACTCAGTTCCAGTCTGAACTCTCTCCTACCTTTTACCTGTTTTTTCTCTTTGTCCGTTCCTTTCCTTTTTCTGCAGAGTCTGAACTCGTACCTAACTCCTGCTCTTTGTCACTGTACTTCCGTTTGTGAGTTTGTGGTCCACTCGCTACTTCTCTGCATGTACCCTGTGGGTATCTGGTTCTGCCTTTCCTTTCTCGTCTGTTCCGTGTGAACAGAGCCCTGTTCCCTCTGCGTCTGCGGTTTTCGCTTTGCTCAGCTCTGTCCACCGCGTCTGCGGTTTTCGCTTTGCTCAGCTCTGTCCGCCGCGTCTGCGGTTTTTGCTTTGCTCAGCTCTGTCCGCCGCGTCTGCGGTTTTCGCTTTGCTCAGCTCTGTCCGCCGCGTCTGCGGTTTTCGCTTTGCTCAGCTCTGTCCGCCGCGTCTGCGGTTTTCGCTTTGCTCAGCTCTGTCCGCCGCGTCTGCGGTTTTCGCTTTGCTCAGCTCTGTCCGCCGCGTCTGCGGTTTTCGCTTTGCTCAGCTCTGTCCGCCGCGTCTGCGGTTTTCGCTTTGCTCAGCTCTGTCCGCCGCGTCTGCGGTTTTCGCTTTGCTCAGCTCTGTCCGCCGCGTCTGCGGTTTTCGCTTTGCTCAGCTCTGTCCGCCGCGTCTGCGGTTTTCGCTTTGCTCAGCTCTGTCCGCCGCGTCTGCGGTTTTCGCTTTGCTCAGCTCTGTCCGCCGCGTCTGCGGTTTTCGCTTTGCTCAGCTCTGTCCGCCGCGTCTGCGGTTTTCGCTTTGCTCAGCTCTGTCCGCCGCGTCTGCGGTTTTCGCTTTGCTCAGCTCTGTCCGCCGCGTCTGCGGTTTTCGCTTTGCTCAGCTCTGTCCGCCGCGTCTGCGGTTTTCGCTTTGCTCAGCTCTGTCCGCCGCGTCTGCGGTTTTCGCTTTGCTCAGCTCTGTCCGCCGCGTCTGCGGTTTTCGCTTTGCTCAGCTCTGTCCGCCGCGTCTGCGGTTTTCGCTTTGCTCAGCTCTGTCCGCCGCATCTGCGGTTTTCGCTTTGCTCAGCTCTGTCCGCCGTGTCTGCGGTTTTCGCTTTGCTCAGCTCTGTCCGCCGTGTCTGCGGTTTTCGCTTTCCTCAGCTCTGTCCGCCGCGTCTGCGGTTTCGAATTTGTCTCCCAGTCTGTACTGGACCCTACCCAGCCTGCGCTCTAGTCTGCCTGTTCCTGTATTCCCCGGTGTGGGTCAACAGCCGTGTCCGGAGTCTGACCTGGAGTAGACCCTGGTTCCTCTGCTCGGTTCCTCCCTGGTGCACTGGCGTCGTATGCCGTCGCGCGACCTTGGTCGGATCGGGCAGATACTTAGTTACGCCCCTCCAGGCAATCTCCGGTTCATGGCACAGTGGAATCACTACATAAACACGCACACGCCAGTCAGTTCGGGCGTGTGCATTACACAGACCCTGACAGCGTGCGGAATGAGGATAAGCTGTTGACTGAACAGTTCATTGAGGGTCTACAGTCCAGCGCCCACCGAACCCAGTTGCGTGTAATGGCCTTGCAGAACCCTGATTTGGACTTTGCGCAGTCCAAAGACAGGGCCATCCAGGTGCTCCGAGAACCGGCACCAGGTGGCGCTGTAACCCACAGGCGCCCTGCTATCACCTATCATCAGGAGGCGGCGCCCTTGTCTGCAGAGCCTTTGGGAGCTGATGCACAGGCTTTGGACTAAGACCCGGCTGCAGACCTGCACCATCAGGTCCAAGAACTGACCAAAAGCGTTGCCGCGCTAACCAGAACTGTGCAGTCTTTACAGGTGTCTTCCCCAGGAAAGATCCAGCTGGCTTCCAGTCCGGAGGACATCCCTTGGAGTCGACAGAGGAGGATCCCATCGTCCAGAGGAAGTCCCAGCGACCGCTACAACCAGGATGGACAACCCATCTGCCGCCGCTGCAACCAACCAGGACATATGGCAAGGTACTGTCATTTAAACGGGCCCAACCTGGGGCAGAGGGTCGACCCCCAGGCATAAGATCATCAGGCCCATCGAGCTGCGTGACAAGTACGTAGGGGGATGACCGGTCTTGCCTGTGGTGCTGGATGGCATTCCTATGAGTGCACTACTGGACACCGGGTCACAGGTAACCACCATCCCCTATGTGCTTTTTAAACGGTACTGGAATGACTCGGATATTACCCGCTACCCAGACGACGATTTGAGCATCATCGCCAGCAATGGTCAGCCCGTACCGCAGGTGGGATTCAAGGAGGTGACCATCAAAATTGGTAAAGTTGAACTGCCAGCGCAAGGACTGATCATTGTAGACATTGACCGTCGTGAAAGCCACCCTAAGATAACCTTGGGTACTAATGTTATTGAAAATTGTCTTGCAGAGATAATTCTCATATTACAGCAGCTTGCGGTGAACGCCAGCTCCAGCCAGCAGCGTGTCCTACAAAAAGAGATCAGAGCCCTGATGAAAAGGCAACAGGTAGAACTGTCTGGTGGTGAGATTGGTAGTGTAAGGATGAGTGACCCGTTCCCTATCGCCATGCCCCCAAAAAGTGAGATGATGATCTGGTGCCGGACTGCAATCGGGTTAAGAGGGAGGGACTACTAAGCCATGGAAGAACCCGTCTACTCAGACAGTAGGCCCACCATTTTGACAGCACGGGGGGTGGTCGATGTACGCCATGGGAGTGTACCTGTCCGCATCCTAAACATTGGGGAAAGAGAAGTATACTTGCCCCGGTATGCCACTCTAGCCAAATTGTTCACCGTTAACCAAAACTCTGTAAAGGCCGTGGAACCCTTGCCTCCACCTCAACCAGAGGAGGGTAATGGCTCCAAGAAACAAATGGAGGACTGGTGTCAGAAACTGCATGTGGGCACCGACTCCACTCCCTCACACCACAAACAGGGAGTCTACCGGGTGGTGCTGGAGTACGAAAGAGTCTTTAGCAAACACCCGGTAGACTTTGGGCAAGTAAAGGGGGTAGAACACCACATCCCCACAGGAGACCATCCACCCATAAAGGAAAGATACCGACCTGTACCCCCTGCACACTATCAGAATGCCAAGGGAATGTTGCGAGAAATGAAGGAGGCTGGGGTAATCAGGGACAGCTGTAGCCCCTGGGCAGCTCCATTAGTTCTTGTGAAAAAGAAAGATGGCACCATGAGAATGTGTGTAGACTACAGGAAGGTCAATCGTATCACACACAAAGATGCGTACCCGTTACCTAGGATAGAGGAATCTTTAGCTGCATTAAAATCTGCTAACTTCTTCTCCACTTTGGATCTTACTAGCGGGTACTGGCAGGTTCATGTAGCAGAGGCCGACAAGGAGAAGACCGTGTTCACCACCCCGATGGGTCTCAGCGAATTAAACTGTATGCCGTTCGGGCTCTGCAACGCACCAGGAACCTTCTAGCGGTTGATGGAGTGCTGCCTGGGGCACAGGAATTTCGAGACGGTCCTGCTATACCTGGAGAATGTCATCGTGTATTCCAAAACATACGAGGACCATCTGAGACACCTGGCAGAAGTGTTTGACGCCTTGGCAGGCTACGGCCTAAAGGTGAAACCCTCCAAGTGTCATCTACTGAAGCCAAAGAGTACGCAGAAAGCTGCCCAACCTACCCATAGCAGCTCCAAACACCTGTAGTGCAGACACTAGCAAGCCCACTACACAAGGGGTGGAGACAGGGGACCCAGAAAGAACACCACCAGATAGTGTGTTACGTAGGTCCACCAGGAGCACTAGAGGTCAGATGCCCGCTCGCTGGAAAATCTAAATGCGGTGTATATATACCAGTATATTGCAACTGTTGAAACGTTTAATGTTTGTTGCCTGCATATTAATTGTGTTTTTCTAGTTACCCGACAGGGTTCATGGACTAACAGGTTATGGACAGTGAATAACCGGAACTGTACCTTGTAAATAGTTGCACCTGCTAAGTGCCTTTTTGTCCCAGACCACAGAACAAAAACCCGTGGAGGTGGCTGAAGACGTGGTCCAACGCCGGATCATTGATGCCCTGTAGCCACCCCAGGGCCTACGTGGAGGGTTTGGGACGGGTCCCTCAAAATACTTCTTGGGTGACATGGACACCTGGTTACGGAAGCGCCGTGACCTATAAAGACTAAACTTCTTGTATATATGTTGTGTTATTGCTTATACCCTGTTATGCATGTTTTCTTAAAATGTGTTTAGTCCTGGAGTACTAAAATTCACTAGGGGGGAATGTGGCACCCCAGGGGGTCTGGTTGCCACAGTGGTAGAAATACCATGTCTGAGAGCGAGTATGGGTTTTCCTGGTCAGGAGCATTATTGCATGCCACACCTCCTGCCCCAGTCCAGGGAGGGGAGGAACCTGCCCTTTATAAACTGGATCTGGGGCGGGGTTAGCAGAGGAGTTGAGTTCCAGAGGAAGGGACAGAGCAGCAGCTAGGAGCTCTGTAGGAGCCAGGAGCTGAAGACCAGGGACTGGAGCAGAGCTCATCCTGGCAGAAAGACGCAGAGAACCGGACAACGGAGTCCGAGGCTGTGGGGATATATACATCCAGCAGCAGAAACCACCTGGCAGGGGATTTCAGGTCCTCTGGCCATAGAAAGCCCGGAGGCTCAGTCACACGCAAGGGACCAGCACCGCCATTGAGGAGCGGAAGGTACCAAAGGCCCCAAGTCACCAGCCATACGGGTGAGCACCACCATGGTACACTCAGGGACGTGGGCTACTACACAACTACAGCAGGGTAGCCAGGAAGAGTGCAGTCAGACGGGAAGGCCTATGTCTCCACCTGGCCAGGGGGACTCTTGTTTGCTCACAGACTGACCAGGCCTCTAATGTTAGCCAGTAATCCCGGCAGGGCCTTCTTCATTACCAACAGTAAAGACCCTGAACTGCACTGCATGGACTCTGAGTCATTTCTGCTGCACCCACGCACCATCACCCTCACCTTCTGCACACGCTACCCTGAGGCTATACTCCTCCCGTGGGGAGTTATACTACGCTCTGCTGCGCACACAACATCAGCCTCAGCGGTCTGCCCCGCAGCGGCTGTTCTCAGTGACCGCAATCCACAGGTGGCGTAGTCGGACATTTAAACATTACAAAACCAAAGAAACAGATCCGCCACTGGTTTGACCACCCTGAGCCACGGGACCGGGTCGCCGCCACGGAGACTACAACCCCCAGCATTACACAGAGACCCGGCTCCGGGTATTCCCCTTACACACACGGCCCAGGGGGCGCGTCAGAAACACTGAGCAAAACAAGTGATTTTATGTCTGTGACTAATAAGTGATGGGTTGTCCACATTTTTTTTTCTTACTAAAATGGATGTATTTATAGCTAAAAATCATTGTTGAAGTTAGGATTCATTAAAAATGCTGCACACTTTGGCTTTTAAGCTTCTGTGTTGCAGTGGCTATTGTTGGTGGCGAAATAAGTTAACTGAGAATCTGTCAGGGAGCTCATTCTGACGTCCAATGGAAAACTTTGTAACTTTTTTCTCCGTCTTTTTATAGCTGCTCTTAGATCATTTATGACCATAGGGTTAAATCAAATTTTAATATCCAGCAAAGCAAAGAGCAAAGCTGAATTTCAAAAATAATTTCGAGTCCCAAATAAAATAAAAAAAATCCCCAATTATTTTAAGAGGAGCAGGTCAAAAGTGGTAAAGTGGTCTGTTTTCATTCTCATTTTATTCCCTCTGTTCCCCTGAGTATTCTGATTTTTTTTAAAATCCAATACAAGGTTCCAGAAATACGGACCTTTTTATTGCAAATTTTGTTGGCCTTTACCAATGGGGGCGTGGCTCACAATGTAATAATGCAGAACAGCCTGAAGACACGCCCCAGAGGATCCTATGAGACACGCCCACTTAGTAAAGACCATAGAAATCAACACTAAACGTAAAGGCCCATATCTCTGGAATCGTATGGTGGATTTAAAAAATACCAAAACCATAAACTGGAATATTCAGCGGAACAGCGAGAACAAAATAAAACCACTTTTCACCTGGTGACAGTTCCTCTTTATATAAAAAAATGTTCCTAGAGGTGAACAACTCCTTTAAATAAATTAGAAATAATTTATATTAATTGACAGAGTGCCAACAAGAATGGATTTCTGGAAGGGGGCAAATACTTTGTGAAATGACTGTATTATATTAAAATGATTGACAACCAGGAAATTGTAGGATTGTTTCGCTACTGTGTGCAGTCATCATTCATATTTCATCAGTGATTCTGTAAGGATTAGGAGAGGAGTCATGTGCGAACATGTGTTTACTTAAGGCAGAAGTGAAAAACTCGAGAAATTCCCCGTGCACTTGAGTCAAGGAGAAGAGGAACTGGGCAGCGTTTCAGCGAGCTCTCACAAGGATATCTGAAAGACTTCGCTCCTTTAGACTTTTTTTTTTATAGAGCCACCCTGCAGACTTCAGGCTCCATGGAACACGTTTTCTTTAAATGTGTGCATTTTTGGCTAAAAATTATGTTTACAGTAGGGTTAAATTAAAAATGGTGAACGTTTTCAATTCCATAGTTTTCATGTATCACTGTACATCCACAATGTCAAAAGCTCTAATTAAAGCTTGTATTAGAAAAAGTTTAAAAACGGGATGTATAGACAAAAACAAAGTGATATCCATTGAAAGACACTGGGTGGACGCGTTTCGAGCAAAACCTCTTGGTTATTTATGACCATATCGCTTTGCTTTTCTATACATCCCGTTTTTAAACTTTTTCTAATAAATGTGAAGTTTTAATTGGAACTTTTGACACTGTGAAAGCTGGATCACCTGCACATCTCTATTACCTGGAGCTATCCGTGCACGGGACCCATTATAGAATTCCTTCTTTGCTGGTGGGGTCATGATATATATCCATTTTGCTGAATTTATCACTGTATATAACAGAGTGCAGAACTGCAGAATAAGTTAAAGGGGTTGCCCACTACTCAGACAACCCCTTCTGAACCCCTTTGTTTCCCTCCAGTAAAATAATAACACTTAAGTTCCCCTTTGGTGCCGGCGTTGTCGGCACTGGTTTTCCTGCAGATCCCATCACATTATGTCACGCAATCACTGTGGCCAATCACCTCTGGTATCACACTCCTCTCTCCTATGGACATAATTGACATCAGGAGGAAGTGAGACCAGCTCTCACTTCCTCCTGATGTCTTGAGGAGGTGAGAGTGAAGCCAGCGCAGTCCACAATTTTAAGCGATCCACCCAGGAGACCAAGGGCCGATACCGCTGGAACAGCATCAACACAGCTGGAACAGCACCAACACCGCTGGATCGGCACCAACATCTCTGGAACAGCACCAACACCGCTGGAACAGCACCAACACAGCTGGAACAGCGCCAGCACTGGAGAGGAGTAAAAGTGTTATTATTTTAATAGGGGGAAACATAAGGATTGAAAAGGGTTGTCTGAGTAGGGTGCAACCCTTTTAATGGTGAATCCATTAGTGCTGCCTATTTAGATCAATAAGTAGGGTGGACAAGACGGGTCTTCCAAAAAATTAGATAGCGTCAAATTAATGGAAGAAACAGAGAAATGAAAGAATACAGGGTATAAGGTATTGAAAAATTTGATTTCTAAACAGGAATACCTCGTTGAATAAATAGTGACATATTCTTTATTCTATTTTCTGGGCGTTATATGTCATTATAGATCACTTTTTTTTATAATGTATCTGGTAATCTAGAATATTTCATAATATCTCACCTGTTTAGTTCAGTTAATTCTGGATTAAAAAATAATTCATTTAGTTGTAGTTGTGGACCTTAGACAGATTTTCCATGTCTAAAAAATGTAGATGGACAGTGTAATTTCAGCATCAGATAAATCAAAAGTTAATTAATACGTTATCACAAAAACATACTTCTTCTTTCTCCACTTATAAGCCACCTCAGATCATCATTCAGTCTGGTTAGGATTAGGCATGAGCGAACATTTCAATGTTCGGTTCGGAAAAGTTCGCCAAACAAATTGATATTCGCCAAATTTATTCGCCGAATGTTCGTTGAACATTTCCGAATCCCATAGGAGTCAATGGGTAAACGAAAAAAATGCATAGAGAACACCTAGAAACGGGACCAAAAGCTGCCAAAACACATCAAATTAGGTGCAGATGACGCGCCCCTGGGCTTGCTGTGTCGCACAGCGTCTCGCGCACGGGGGCTTACCCGGAACCGGATCAGATGAGGGTTGTAGTCTCCGAGTGGCGGGGACCCGGTCCATGCCCAGGGGGTCAGACTCAGTGTGTGGCAGTCTTGATAGATGTTATTTGAGTGTCGACTACGCCACCCGTTGATTTGCAGCTATGGAGCTGCCGCTGCAGGGCAGACCGCTGAGGCCGGTGTAGAATTGTGCAGCGTGATAGTATAACCCCCAACGGGAGGGGTATGGCCTCAGGGCAGCCGACGTGGAAGATGGGGGTAGCAGGAACCACTCAGAGACGGTGTGGTGTAATTCAGGGTCTTTACTGGTAACAACGATAGACCCTCCCGGAGTACTTGCTAGCGAACGGGGCCTGGTCAGTCCTTGAGCAGATGGGATCTCCCCTGGCCAGGCGGAGTTGTAGGCCTCCCAAACTGACTGTACTCTTCTGGCTACCTTGCTAGAAGCGGATATAAGTAGCCCACGTCCCTGAGTGTACCGCGTGGTGCTCACCCGTATGGCCGGTGACTCGGGGCCTTCTATTGGCTTCCGCTCCACGATGGCGGTGCTGGTCCCACACGTGTGACCGTGCCTTCGGGTTTCTGGGCCTGAGGACCTGAAATCCCCTGCCGGTCGGCTTCTGCTGCTGGGTAAGAGTTAGTCCCCACAGCCTCGGACGCCGGGTCCGGTAAGAAAGCTTCTCAGTCAGGGCGAGCTCTGCAGCTGCCAGCCCCTGACTCGTAGTAGTATTGCTCCCACTGAGCTCCAGCTGTTTCTTCCTATGACTGTCTCTTGTCTCTACTCTCCTTGACTCCTAACCCTGCTTCAGCCCCGGGTTTATATAGGGGAAGTTCTTCCCCTCCCAAGACTGGGCAGGAGGTGTGGCATGCACAGGATCCCTGACCAAAGGACCTCCCACCTGCTCTCAGACATAACATCTCTATCACTGTGGCAACCAGACCCCTGGGGTGTCACATTCCCCCCTAGTGAAATTTAGTACTCCGGGACTAAACATATTTTAGAAAAACATAACAAGGTATAAACAATAATAGTACAATAAGAAAAACATATAAAGATGGTCACGGCGTGTCCGCAACCGGGTGCAGTTTTGAAAAGCAAGGTGTCCATTTCACCAAAACAGGGAGACGTAACCAGGTAGGGGTCTGTCCTACCCCGAGTCCTTAACAGTCTTTAGTCCGTCCTGGGTTACGCTCCAACTATGTACAAGGATTCCCGGTAAATCCACCAAGGACTCCTACAAATAACTAGAAACACAAAATTATACACAAGCAACAATACACAGGTAAACATAAATAAAACAATTTATACACTTCAAATCCTCCACCGTGCGGGTAACTGGCCTCTAGTGGCCCTAGTGGACCTACGGAGCTGACTGCCTAGCCCTGAACTACAGGGTGTAGGAGCTGTCAAGGGTAAACTGGGCAGCTGTCTACCGGCTCTTTGGCTCACTAGGGATATGGCAGGCTCACTGCAAGCAGAGGGTTGATCCTCCTGATCTGCTGGTGTGGAGTCTTCTGCCTCCTGGACCGGCTGTTCTTCCAGCTCTACCTGTTGCTCCGTAGGTGCTTGGGATGCTGGTTGGAGGAAGGTGAGTACGGGTACCACAACTGCACCATTGACTTGAGTCCAAGACCGAGGGAAGTCCCCGAGCACAGTACTAACCATATCTTCCCTTTCCTCTACGGGTCGATGGTCTTCTTGTTCCTCTTCAGGGTTCCTCAGTTGTTCGGGACACTTCTTCAGGTGGTCCCGGGATACAATAGCTGTGGTTTCCCCTCCGTCTTTACTGATGGTACAAACCTTCGGGTTCTCGTGGCTTGAGGGCAGTACGGTGTACGGGTCCTTTTCCCACTGGTCGTCCAACTTGTGGAGCCGTCTCTTCCTCTTCAAGACCTGCTCTCCGGGTACCAGGGGAACAGCGGGAGCATACTGGTTGTAAGTTTTCTCTTGTCTTTCCCTAGCCTGACAGAGACTTCGCTCCACGCTCTCCTGTATTCTCCGGTACTGCTGCTGCCTCTCCGTGTCCCAGTCTGTTTCTGGTGAAGTGTCCTCGGGTGTCAGGACTCCCATTTCCAGGTCAACAGGTAACTTACCAGGTCTTGCCCTCATTAGGTAAGCCGGGGTACAGTTGGTGGAACCTACCGGGATGTGGTTGTATAGGTCCACCAGATCGGGCAACTTCTCAGGCCACAGACTGCGTTCTTCCAGGGGCAACGTTTTTAAAAGATCCATTACCACCTGGTTCATTTTCTCACAAAGTCCATTAGTTTGCGGATGGTAGGGTGTCGTCCTTATCTTCCGGCAGCCATACAGATTGCAGAATTCCTGGAAGACCTCCGCTTCAAAGGCAGGTCCCTGGTCCGTCAGCACTTGGTCCGGGTACCCGTGTGGACGGCAAAAGTGCTGCTGGAAGGCTCTAGCTGCTGTTTGAGCCGTTAAGTCCTTGACGGGGACGACAACCAAGAACCGGGAGTAATGATCCACGATGGTTAACGCGTAGACGTAGCCACTTCTGCTTGGGGTCAGTTTTACATGATCCAAGGCTACCAGTTCCAACGGTTGCCGGGTGACGATGGACTGCAGGGGAGTCTTCTGGCTGGCACGGTCCTTCCTTCTCAGGTTGCACGGGCCACAGTCTCTGCACCACTTCTCAATGGTTCCCCTCATGCCTACCCAGTGGAATCGCTCGCGCAGCAGGAACTCCAGCTTCTTCCACCCGAAGTGTCCAGCTCCGTCGTGGTATGCCTCCATCACCATGGCTGCGTCTCTTCGTGGCACCACTACTTGCCAGAGTAGTTCATGCGTCCGGGAGTTAACCATTCTGCGGCACAACTTCCCCTTGTAAAGGAACAGTCGACTCTTCTCTGCCCATAGTTGTTTGGCTTCCTCCGGAGCGTCTGGTTCAAGGCAAGCCTCCGGGCGAGTCAGCATCTCCTTCACCAGTCGGACGGCAGGGTCGCTGTCTTGCGTTTCCGCCCAGTTGTAGTGAGGTAAGGGGTTCAACGTAGCAGCCTGCTTATTCCTTACCCGGTGGGAATACTGGATAGTCCCATGACGGTGGAACGCAGGGAGTTCAACTTCTTCCAGTCCCTCCGGATCTTCTCCTTCGTCCGGCAGGTTGGGCATCCTGGACAGGGCATCCGCGTTGGTATTGGAGCGTCCGGCCCGGTATTTGATTGTGAACTCGTAGTTGGACAGACGGGCCATCCACCTCTGCTCCAGGGCACCGAGTCTTGCCGTGTCCAGGTGTGTCAACGGGTTGTTATCCGTGTACACGGTGAACCGGGAAGAAGCGAGGTAATGCTTAAAGCGCTCGGTGACTGCCCATACTACGGCCAGGAACTCTAGCTTAAATGAGCTGTAATTCTCGGGGTTCCTTTCGGTGGGTCGCAGTTTTCGGCTGGCGTAGGCGATTACTCGTTCCTTCCCCTGCTGGATCTGGGACAGTACGGCTCCTAGCCCGATGTTACTGGCGTCGGTGTAGAGGATAAAGGGCTGGCTATATTCCGGGTACGCCAGGATTTCGTCCCCCGTGAGGGCCATCTTCAGCTGGCGGAAGGACTCTTCTTCCAACTCCTCCCATTTGAAGGGCGGCTTCTGGTTCTTGGCCTTCCGGGACTGGCCTATCAGGAGGTCCTGCATAGGTGCTGCCTTTTTGGTGAAACCGGGAATAAACCTTCGGTAGTAGCCTACCAACCCGAGGAACTGCCGCACTTCTTTTACGCTGGAGGGGCTTGGCCATTCCTTAATTGCGGTGATCTTATCAGGGTCGGGAGCCACTCCGTCAGCGCTCACCACGTGTCCCAGGTACTGCACCTTTGGTTTCAGGAGGTGACACTTGGAGGGTTTCACCTTTAGGCTGTAACTCGCCAGAGCTTCGAACACTTCTGCCAGGTGTTTCAGGTGGTCCTCATACGTCTTGGAATATACGATGACATCGTCCAGGTACAACAAGACCGTCTCGAAGTTTCTGTGGCCCAGACAACACTCCATTAGTCGTTGGAAGGTTCCTGGTGCGTTGCAGAGTCCGAACGGCATGCAGGTGAACTCGCTAAGTCCCATCGGGGTGGTGAATGCGGTCTTCTCCCGGTCCGCCTCTGCTACAGGAACCTGCCAGTACCCACTAGTGAGATCCAAGGTAGAGAAGAAGTTAGCAGATCTTAAAGCAGCCAATGACTCCTCTATCCTTGGTAAGGGGTACGCATCCTTGTGTGTGATACGGTTGATTTTCCGGTAATCTACACACATCCTCATGGTGTTGTCTTTTTTTCTGACTAAGACTAGTGGAGCTGCCCAGGGGCTACAGCTATCCCTGATCACCCCAGCCTCCTTCATGTCTCTAAGCATCCCCTTGGCGTGTTGGTAGTGGGCAGGGGGTACGGGTCGATACCTCTCTTTTATAGGAGGATGGTCTCCCGTGGGGATGTGGTGTTCTACCCCCTTGACTCACCCGAAGTCTAACGGGTGTTTACTGAACACTCTCTCGTACTCCTGAACCACCCGATAGACTCCTTGTTTCTGGTGTGAGGGAGTGGAGTCAGTACCCAGATGTAGTTGCTGACACCAGTCCTCCTTGTTTTTCTTAGAGCCGTTACCTTCCTCCGGGTGAGATGGAGGCAAGGGTTCCACAGATTGTATAGAATGTTGGTTAATGGTATATAATTTGGCTAGCGTGGCATACCGGGGCAGGTACACTTCCCTCTCCCCGATATTTATTATGCGAACGGGCACCCTCCCATGGCGTACATCAACCACCCCCCGTGCTGTCAAAATGGTGGGCCTACTGTCTGAGTAAACTGGTTCTACCATTGCCTGGTAATCCCTACCTCTCAGACCAATAGCTGCCCGGCACCAAATCATCATTTCACTTTTTGGGGGCATGGCAATAGGAAAAGGGTCACACATTCTTACGCTACCAATCTCACCGCCGGAGAGTTCCACCTGTTGCCGTCGCATCAGTGCCCGGATCTCTTTCTGGAGCACCCGCTGCTCGCCGGAGCTGGCGTTCTTGGCAACCTGCTGTAAAAGGAAAATCACCTCTGCAAGACAATTTTCAATTACATTAGTTCCTAGAGTTATTTTTGGGTGACTCTCATGTTTGTCAATATCTACAATGATCAGTCCCTGTGCTGCCAGTTCGACTCTACCGATTTTGATGGTCACCTCTTTAAATCTGATCTGTGGCACGGGCTGGCCATTGCTGGCGATGATACTCAAGTCGTCGTCAGGGTAGCGGGTAATATCCGAGTCACCGAGTCATTCCAGTACTGCTTAAAGAGCACGTACGGGATGGTGGTGACCTGCGACCCGGTGTCCAGTAGGGCACTCATGGGAATGCCATCCAGTACCACCGGCAAGACTGGACGTCCTCCCACATATCTGTCGCGCCAGTTCGATGGGCCTGGTGATCTTTTTCCTGGGGGTTGGCCCTCTACCCCAGGTTGTGCCCGTTTAAAGAACAGTACCTTGCCATATGTCCGGGTTGATTGCAGCGGCGGCAGATGGGTCGTCCGTCCTCGCTGTATCGGTCACTGGGTCTTCCTCTGGCCGGTGGGGTCCTCCTTGGTCGACGCCACGGGATGTCCTCCGGTCCGGATGCCAGCTGGATCTTCCCTGGGGTGGAAACCTGTAAAGACTGCACAGTTCGGGTTAGCGCAGCAACGCTCTTAGCTAGCTCTTGGACCTGATGGTGTAGGTCTGGAGCCGGGTCATTGTCCAAAGCCTGCGCATCAGCTCCCATAGGCCCTGCCGACAAGGGCGCCGCCTCCTGGTGGTAAGTAATAGCTGGGCGCCTGTGGGTCATAACGCCACCCGGTGCCGGTTCTCGGAGCACCCGGATGGCTCTGTCCTTGAACTGTGCAAAGCCCAGATGGGGATCCTGTAAGGCCATCGCCCGCAACTGGGTTCGGTGGGCATTACAATACAGTCCCTCTATAAATTGTTCAGTCAACAGCCTGTCCTCGTTTCCCACTCCATCAGGGTCGGTCTGCTTAATGGCCCTCAGGGCCTCTTGTAGGTTTAGTGCATAGTCCCTTATACTCTCATGCGCTCGCTGCTTGCACCCGTAGAATCTAAGCTTAATCTCGGCTGAGGTGCGGGTATCAAAGGTATCCTTCAGCCGGGTTAGTATCCCTGCGACAGTCTTCCTCCCAGGTGGCCAGGATTTTACTTCCCTTTTAGCTGCCCCGGTTAGTTGGGCCACCAGGATGCTCACTTTTTGCTCTTCTGTGAGGGGGTACACCTGGAAGAGGCTATCCAGCTTTTCTCTAAAGTCATGCAGGGTATGTGACTCCCCTGAGTACTGGGGTAGCCAAGCTGCTCCCGGGATATAGGGCATGGTGAAGGGCATAACTGCAGCAGCGGTGGCGCTGGCGGGGGTTGAGGCAGTGAAGCTCTCCTCCGTATCCGACATCTTCCTCCCCCCTAGTGGACCGTGGCCTACCTTGCGATGATCCTGTTCCGTAGGCCGCGGCTCCGCAGTAGATCGTCAGGGTTGAGGACCTTCCGTCGCGCTCCGGTGACGTCGGCGTCTGCTGGGCTCCTTCCAGGACCTTACGCAACGTCCGGACGTGAGGCGGGGCTTCAGTTCTCGCGCGCTTTCGAAGTCCACGCCCCTCTTCTTCCCGCGCGGCGTCCTCAAGATGGCGTCCAACGGCGGGAAAACTCCACGGATGGCGGGAAGAAGGCCGAAGATGGCGCCGGATGGCGGGAAAACTTCGCGGATGGCGGGAAGAAGGCAGAAGATGGCGCCGGATGGCGGGAAACCTCACCACTGGTAAGTTTGAACAGTCTTTGCTTTTCAGGCACGCAGTACCCGGTGGTTGCGGGCACGAAATCCTGCCGACTACGCCAAAGTTGACGCGCCCCTGGGCCTGCTGTGTCGCGCAGCGTCTTGCGCACGGGGGCTTACCCGGAACCGGATCAGATGAGGGTTGTAGTCTCCGAGTGGCGGGGACCCGGTCCGTGCCCAGGGGGTCAGACTCAGTGTGTGGCAGTCTTGATAGATGTTATTTGAGTGTCGACTACGCCACCCGTTGATTTGCAGCTATGGAGCTGCCGCTGCAGGGCAGACCGCTGAGGCCGGTGTAGAATTGTGCAGCGTGATAGTATAACCCCCAACGGGAGGGGTATGGCCTCAGGGCAGCCGACGTGGAAGATGGGGGTAGCAGGAACCACTCAGAGACGGTGTGGTGTAATTCAGGGTCTTTACTGGTAACAACGATAGACCCTCCCGGAGTACTTGCTAGCGAACGGGGCCTGGTCAGTCCTTGAGCAGATGGGATCTCCCCTGGCCAGGCGGAGTTGTAGGCCTCCCAAACTGACTGTACTCTTCTGGCTACCTTGCTAGAAGCGGATATAAGTAGCCCACGTCCCTGATTGTACCGCGTGGTGCTCACCCGTATGGCCGGTGACTCGGGGCCTTCTATTGGCTTCCGCTCCACGATGGCGGTGCTGGTCCCACACGTGTGACCGTGCCTTCGGGTTTCTGGGCCTGAGGACCTGAAATCCCCTGCCGGTCGGCTTCTGCTGCTGGGTAAGAGTTAGTCCCCACAGCCTCGGACGCCGGGTCCGGTAAGAAAGCTTCTCAGTCAGGGCGAGCTCTGCAGCTGCCAGCCCCTGACTTGTAGTAGTATTGCTCCCACTGAGCTCCAGCTGTTTCTTCCTATGACTGTCTCTTGTCTCTACTCTCCTTGACTCCTAACCCTGCTTCAGCCCCGGGTTTATATAGGGGAAGTCCTTCCCCTCCCAGGACTGGGCAGGAGGTGTGGCATGCACAGGATCCCTGACCAAAGGACCTCCCACCTGCTCTCAGACATAACATCTCTATCACTGTGGCAACCAGACCCCTGGGGTGTCACACAGACACCAGGGAAGTGCCATCAATTGACCCAGAGTACAAGTACTATTATTATTACTATGACAGCGACATTTATTCAGTTGCGCTTTACATGTCAAAAGGGGTCACTGACTGGTACAACAGGAGAGAGGACCCTGCTTGCGAGGGCACACTGTCACAGACGTGGTTTGTGGAACCACTGTGCCACGGACCCCGGAGAGCCTGGAGGGGCGTGACTAAGCGAGCACCAGACTGTTCACTAGAGCCTCTGATGGTGAGGTTAGACTTGGCTCCCGATGAACGCCAGGTGCCACTCCAGGACAGACCAATGGACGTGCAGCAGCTGCACCCAGTAGGACAGACAAGATGGTGCAGCAGGCAGAGTCTGTATCAGGAGTGCAGTAGGCAGAGTCTGTATCAGAGTGCAGCAGACAGAGTCTGTATCAGAGTGCAGTGGGCAGAGTCTGTATCAGGAGTGCAATAGGCAGAGTCTGTATCAGAGTGCAGCAGGCAGAGTCTGTATCAGAGTGCAGCAGGCAGAGTCTGTATCAGGAGTGCAGCAGGCAGAGTCTGTATCAGGAGGGCAGCAGGCATAGTCTGTATCAGAGTGCAGCAGGCAGAGTCTGTATCATAGTGCAGCAGGCATAGTCTGTATCAGGAGTGCAGCAGGCAGAGTCTGTATAAGAGTGCAGCAGACAGAGTCTGTATCAGAGTGCAGCAGGCAGTGTCTGTATCTGGAGTGCAGCAGGCAGAGTCTGTATCAGAGTGCAGCAGGCAGAGTCTGTATCAGAGTGCAGCAGACAGAGTCTGTATCAGAGTGCAGTAGGCAGAGTCTGTATCAGGAGTGCAATAGGCAGAGTCTGTATCAGAGTGCAGCAGGCAGAGTCTGTATCAGAGTGCAGCAGGCAGAGTCTGTATCAGGAGTGCAGCAGGCAGTGTCTGTATCTGGAGTGCATCAGGCATAGTCTGTATCAGAGTGCAGTAGGCAGAGTCTGTATCAGAGTGCAGCAGGCAGAGTCTGTATCAGGAGTGCAGCAGGCAGAGTTTGTATCAGAGTGCAGCAGGCAGAGTCTGTATCAGGAGTGCAGCAGGTAGAGTCTGCATCAGAGTGCAGCAGGCAGAGTCTGTAGCAGGAGTGCAGCAGGCAGAGTCTGTATCAGGAGTGCAGCAGGCAGAGTCTGTATCAGAGTGCAGCAGGCAGAGTCTGTATCAGAGTGCAGCAGGCAGAGTCTGTATCAGAGTGCAGCAGGCAGAGTCTGTATCTGGAGTGCAGCAGGCATAGTCTGTATCAGAGTGCAGCAGGCAGATTCTGTATCATAGTGCAGCAGGCAGAGTCTGTATCAGAGTGCAGCAGGCAGAGTCTGTATCAGAGTGCAGCAGGCAGAGTCTGTATCTGGAGTGCAGCAGGCATAGTCTGTATCAGAGTGTAGCAGGCAGAGTCTGTATCATAGTACAGCAGGCAGAGTCTGTATCAGGAGGGCAGCAGGCATAGTCTGTATCAGAGTGCAGCAGGCAGAGTCTGTATCATAGTGCAGCAGGCATAGTCTGTATCAGGAGTGCAGCAGGCAGAGTCTGTATCAGGAGGGCAGCAGGCAGAGTCTGTATCAGGAGTGCAGCAGGCATAGTCTGTATCAGAGTGTAGCAGGCAGAGTCTGTATCATAGTACAGCAGACAGAGTCTGTATCAGGAGGGCAGCAGGCAGAGTCTGTATCATAGTGCAGCAGGCATAGTCTGTATCAGGAGTGCAGCAGGCAGAGTCTGTATCAGGAGGGCAGCAGGCAGAGTCTGTATCAGGAGTGCAGCAGGCAGAGTCTGTATCAGGAGTGCAGCAGGCAGAGTCTGTATCAGAGTGCAGCAGGCAGAGTCTGTATCAGAAGTGCAGCAGGCAGAGTCTGTATCAGGAGTGCAGCAGGCAGAGTCTGTATCAGAGTGCAGCAGGCAGAGTCTGTATCAGGAGGGCAGCAGGCAGAGTCTGTATCAGGAGTGCAGCAGGCAGAGTCTGTATCAGGGTGCAGCAGGCAGAGTCTGTATCAGGAGGGCAGCAGGCAGAGTCTGTATCAGGAGTGCAGCAGGCAGAGTCTGTATCAGAGTGCAGCAGGCAGAGTCTGTATCAGAGTGCAGCAGGCAGAGTCTGTATCTGGCGTGCAGCAGGCAGAGTCTGTATCAGGAGTGCAGCAGGCAGAGTCTGTATCATAGTGCAGCAGGCAGAGTCTGTATCATAGTGCAGAAGGCAGAGTCTGTATCAGAGTGCAGCAGGCAGAGTCTGTATCAGAGTGCAGCAGGCAGAGTCTGTATCTGGAGTGCAGCAGGCATAGTCTGTATCAGAGTGCAGCAGGCAGAGTCTGTATCATAGTACAGCAGGCAGAGTCTGTATCAGGAGTGCAGCAGGCAGAGTCTGCATCAGGAGTGCAGCAGGCAGATTCTGTATCAGGAGTGCAGCAGGCAGAGTCTGTATCAGGAGTGCAGCAGGCATAGTCTGTATCAGGAGTGCAGCAGGCAGAGTCTGTATCAGGAGTGCAGCAGGCAGAGTCTGTATCAGGAGGGCAGCAGGCAGAGTCTGTATCAGAGTGCAGCAGGCAGAGTCTGTATCAGAGTGCAGCAGGCAGAGTCTGTATCAGGAGTGCAGCAGGCAGAGTCTGTATCAGAGTGCAGCAGGCAGAGTCTGTATCAGAGTGCAGCAGGCAGAGTCTGTATCAGAGTGCAGCAGGCAGAGTCTGTATCTGGAGAGCAGCAGGCAGAGTCTGTATCAGGAGTGCAGCAGGCAGAGTCTGTATCATAGTGCAGCAGGCAGAGTCTGTATCAGGAGTGCAGCAGGCAGAGTTTGTATCAGGAGTGCAGCAGGCATAGTCTGTATCAGGAGTGCAGCAGGCAGCGTCTGTATCAGGAGGGCAGCAGGCAGAGTCTGTATCAGAGTGCAGCAGGCAGAGTCTGTATCAGAGTGCAGCAGGCAGAGTCTGTATCAGAGTGCAGCAGGCAGAGTCTGTATCAGAGTGCAGCAGGCAGAGTCTGTATCAGGAGTGCAGCAGGCAGAGTCTGTATCAGGAGTGCAGCAGGCAGAGTCTGTATCAGAGTGCAGCAGGCAGAGTCTGTATCAGGAGTGCAGCAGGCAGAGTCTGTATCAGGAGTGCAGCAGGCAGAGTCTGTATCATAGTGCAGCAGGCAGAGTCTGTATCAGAGTGCAGCAGGCAGAGTCTGTATCAGAGTGCAGCAGGCAGAGTCTGTATCAGGAGTGCAGCAGGCAGAGTCTGTATCAGGAGTGCAGCAGGCAGAGTCTGTATCAGGAGTGCAGCAGGCAGAGTCTGTATCAGGTGTGCAGCAGGCAGAGTCTGTATCAGGTGTGCAGCAGGCAGAGTCTGTATCAGAGTGCAGCAGGCAGAGTCTGTATCTGGAGTGCAGCAGGCATAGTCTGCATCAGAGTGCAGCAGGCAGAGTCTGTATCATAGTACAGCAGGCAGAGTCTGTATCAGGAGGGCAGCAGGCATAGTCTGTATCAGAGTGCAGCAGGCAGAGTCTGTATCATAGTGCAGCAGGCATAGTCTGTATCAGGAGTGCAGCAGGCATAGTCTGTATCTGGAGTGCAGCAGGCAGAGTCTGTATCAGGAGGGCAGCAGGCAGAGTCTGTATCAGGAGTGCAGCAGGCAGAGTCTGTATCAGGGTGCAGCAGGCAGAGTCTGTATCAGGAGGGCAGCAGGCAGAGTCTGTATCAGGAGTGCAGCAGGCAGAGTCTGTATCTGGAGTGCAGCAGGCATAGTCTGTATCAGAGTGCAGCAGGCAGAGTCTGTATCATAGTACAGCAGGCAGAGTCTGTATCAGGAGTGCAGCAGGCATAGTCTGTATCTGGAGTGCAGCAGGCAGAGTCTGTATCAGGAGGGCAGCAGGCAGAGTCTGTATCAGGAGTGCAGCAGGCAGAGTCTGTATCATAGTGCAGCAGGCATAGTCTGTATCAGGAGTGCAGCAGGCATAGTCTGTATCAGGAGGGCAGCAGGCAGAGTCTGTATCAGGAGTGCAGCAGGCAGAGTCTGTATCAGGAGTGCAGTAGGCAGAGTCTGTATCAGGATGGCAGCAGGCAGAGTCTGTATCAGGAGTGCAGCAGGCAGAGTCTGTATCAGGAGTGCAGCAGGCAGAGTCTGTATCAGAGTGCAGCAGGCAGAGTCTGTATCAGAGTGCAGCAGGCAGAGTCTGTATCTGGAGTGCAGCAGGCAGAGTCTGTATCAGGAGTGCAGCAGGCAGAGTCTGTATCATAGTGCAGCAGGCAGAGTCTGTATCATAGTGCAGCAGGCAGAGTCTGTATCAGAGTGCAGCAGGCAGAGTCTGTATCAGAGTGCAGCAGGCAGAGTCTGTATCTGGAGTGCAGCAGGTATAGTCTGTATCAGAGTGCAGCAGGCAGAGTCTGTATCATAGTACAGCAGGCAGAGTCTGTATCAGGAGTGCAGCAGGCAGAGTCTGTATCAGGAGTGCAGCAGGCAGATTCTGTATCAGGAGTGCAGCAGGCAGAGTCTGTATCAGGAGTGCAGCAGGCATAGTCTGTATCAGGAGTGCAGCAGGCAGAGTCTGTATCAGGAGTGCAGCAGGCAGAGTCTGTATCAGGAGGGCAGCAGGCAGAGTCTGTATCAGAGTGCAGCAGGCAGAGTCTGTATCAGAGTGCAGCAGGCAGAGTCTGTATCAGGAGTGCAGCAGGCAGAGTCTGTATCAGAGTGCAGCAGGCAGAGTCTGTATCAGAGTGCAGCAGGCAGAGTCTGTATCAGAGTGCAGCAGGCAGAGTCTGTATCTGGAGTGCAGC
Source organism: Phyllobates terribilis (assembly GCF_046119375.1). Lineage (NCBI taxonomy): Eukaryota > Metazoa > Chordata > Amphibia > Anura > Dendrobatidae > Phyllobates > Phyllobates terribilis. The sequence continues at coordinate 422,329,061 of NW_027362767.1, read as the reverse complement.
AGGCAGAGTCTGTATCAGAGTGCAGCAGGCAGAGTCTGTATCAGAGTGCAGCAGGCATAGTCTGTATCAGGAGTGCAGCAGGCAGAGTCTGTATCAGGAGTGCAGCAGGCAGAGTCTGTATCAGGAGGGCAGCAGGCAGAGTCTGTATCAGAGTGCAGCAGGCAGAGTCTGTATCAGAGTGCAGCAGGCAGAGTCTGTATCAGAGTGCAGCAGGCAGAGTCTGTATCAGGAGTGCAGCAGGCAGAGTCTGTATCAGAGTGCAGCAGGCAGAGTCTGTATCAGAGTGCAGCAGGCAGAGTCTGTATCAGAGTGCAGCAGGCAGAGTCTGTATCTGGAGTGCAGCAGGCAGAGTCTGTATCAGAGTGCAGCAGGCAGAGTCTGTATCAGAGTGCAGCAGGCATAGTCTGTATCAGGAGTGCAGCAGGCAGAGTCTGTATCAGGAGTGCAGCAGGCAGAGTCTGTATCAGGAGGGCAGCAGGCAGAGTCTGTATCAGAGTGCAGCAGGCAGAGTCTGTATCAGAGTGCAGCAGGCAGAGTCTGTATCAGAGTGCAGCAGGCAGAGTCTGTATCAGAGTGCAGCAGGCAGAGTCTGTATCAGGAGTGCAGCAGGCAGAGTCTGTATCAGAATGCAGCAGGCAGAGTCTATCAGGAGTGCAGCAGGCAGAGTCTGTATCAGGAGTGCAGCAGGCAGAGTCTGTATCATAGTGCAGCAGGCAGAGTCTGTATCAGAGTGCAGCAGGCAGAGTCTGTATCAGAGTGCAGCAGGCAGAGTCTGTATCAGAGTGCAGCAGGCAGAGTCTGTATCAGAGTGCAGCAGGCAGAGTCTGTATCAGGAGTGCAGCAGGCAGAGTCTGTATCAGGAGTGCAGCAGGCAGAGTCTGTATCAGCAGTGCAGCAGGCAGAGTCTGTATCAGGAGTGCAGCAGGCAGAGTCTGTATCAGGAGTGCAGCAGGCAGAGTCTGTATCAGCAGTGCAGCAGGCAGAGTCTGTATCAGGAGTGCAGCAGGCAGAGTCTGTATCAAGAGTGCAGCAGGCAGAGTCTGTATCAGGAGGGCAGCAGGCAGAGTCTGTATCAGGAGGGCAGCAGGCAGAGTCTGTGTCAGGAGTGCAGCAGGCAGAGTCTGTATCAGGAGGGCAGCAGGCAGAGTCTGTATCAGGAGGGCAGCAGGCAGAGTCTGTATCAGGAGGGCAGCAGGCAGAGTCTGTGTCAGGAGGGCAGCAGGCAGAGTCTGTGTCAGGAGTGCAGCAGGCAGAGTCTGTATCAGGAGGGCAGCAGGCAGAGTCTGTATCAAGAGTGCAGCAGGCAGAGTCTGTATCAGGAGGGCAGCAGGCAGAGTCTGTATCAGGAGGGCAGCAGGCAGAGTCTGTGTCAGGAGTGCAGCAAGGACTGGTACGCAACCTTACACAACTTAGACTGCAGAACAGGAATGTTCCATTACAACCAACCAAGTCAGGATTCCCCACATTTAAAAAAATTAGTGGCAGACGTCCGCAAAGTGACATCAATTTCACTACTGTAGAAATAGTGTAAATAAGACCCACACCTCTTCCAGTACAGCCAACCCAGGAGATGGAGACCTAACCAGGAGTGTTCACATTGCCTAAATGAGGGCCAAACACCACTGAAGCGGCATCAATGTCATCAGACTACAAATAGTTTAACGCAGACCCAAACCTGTCCCACTACAGCCAACCCAGGAGATGCAGACTCAATCAGAAGTGTTTACATTTAAAAAAATAGGGCCTAAGACCACCATTTCTGTGACCAACAGATTGAAGATGGTGGATTTCAACCTCTTAGCTTTGTCATGTGTAGGATGGAACAATCTTTTACGTGACCACAGCAGCGGGATTGAGGGCTGGCTGCAGTGCTGAGAGAGGGCAGAGTACGGTGAAAAGGACAAACCGATAGACCGTGAGTGAGGTGCAGGCGGAGATGTTACGGTGGATTGAGAAACGTGTGGTGTGCTCAGGGAAACAAACACAACAGACATGTCCGCTTCACTTACAGCTGACTGCCTGTCACTCAGCCTAACTGCAGCGGCTATACAGCTAGTTCTATCGGACACTTGCGTGACACAACTTGGCACGGTAACACAGGAGGAGGAAGAAGCAGCAGAGAAGTTTGATGGGGCGGCTGATGGCTGATTGGTATTGAAAATTAATTTAGCGTTTATCATGCTTGTGTATCCATCTGGGGAGAATAATATCTGCACCAAATGCTGAATTTCACTACAGTATAACTATAGAAATGCAAGGAGACCAAAACCTCTTCCACTACAGTCAACCCAAAGGATGGAGACCCATTCAGGATTCCCCACATTTCCAAAAATTAGCGGCAGACGCCAGCAAAGTGTAATCAATTTCACTACAGTAGAAATAGTGTAAATGAGACCCACATCTCTTCCAGTACAGACAACCCAAGAGATGGAGACTTAACCAGGAGTGTTCACATTGCCCTAAATGAGGGCCTAACACCACTGAAGTGGCATCAATTTTACTAGAGTATAAGTATTGCAAAGGAGGCCAAAACCAGTTCCTCTACAGCCAACCCAATAGATGGAGATCCAATCAGGATACCCCACATTTAAAAGAATTAGTGGCAGACGCCAGCAAAGTGGCATCAATGTCACTAAGGTACAAATAGTGTAAATAAGACCCACACCTCTTCCAGTACAGACAACCCAGGAGATGGAGACCTAACCAGGAGTGTTCACATTGCCTAAATGAGGGCCTAACACCACCAAAGTGGCATCAATGTCATCAGACTATAAGTAGTTTAACTCAGATCCAAACCTGTCCCACTACAGCCAATTCAATGGATGGAGACACAATCAGAATTCTCCACATTTCCCAAAATTAGGACCTAAAACATGCAGCAGCAGCAGCAGCAAGAGCAGGTACAGAAGCCATATCACAGACTGCAATTTCAAGAGATCAATGTGACGCGCCCCTGGGCCTGTGTCGCGCTGCGTTGCGCACGCAGGAGCTTACCCGGAGCCGGATCTGTTGAGGGTTGTAGTCTCGTGGCGGTGATCCGGTCCGTGCCCAGGGAGTCAGACTAAGTGGCGCTGTTTTAGCGGTAGATGTTGGACGACTACGCCACCCGTTGAGTGCAGCCAGGGAGCTGCTGCTGCAGGGCAGACCGCTGAGGCCGGTGGTAGGATTGTGCAGCGTGATAGTATAACCCCCAACGGGAGGGGTATGGCCTCAGGGCAGCCGACGTGGATGATGGGGGTAGCAGGAACCACTCGGAGACGGTACTGTGTAGTTCAGGGTCTTTACTGGTGACAAAGATAGACCCTCCCGGAGTACTGGCTAGCGATTGGGGCCTGGTCAGTCCTTGAGCAGATGGGATCTCCCCTGGCCAGGCTGAGTTGTAGGCCTCCCAAACTAACGATACTCTTCTGGCTACCTTGCTAGAGGCGGGTATAAGTAGCCCACGTCCCTGAGTGTACCGTGTGGTGCTCACCCGTATGGCCGGTGACTCGGGGCCTTCGGGTTTCTGGGCCAGAGGACCTGCAATCCCCTGCCGGTCGGCTTCTGCTGCTGGATAGGAGTTAGTCCCCACAGCCTCGGACTCCGGGTCCGGTGATAACTTCTCAGTCAGGGCGAGCTCTGCAGCTGCCAGCCCCTGACTCCTTGTAACACTGCTCCCACAGAGCTCCTGTTGTTTCTTCCTATATTTGCTTCTTTTCTCTGCTTCTTCTCTACTCACTAACCCTGCCTCAGCCCTAGGTTTTTATAGGGGAAGTTCTTCCCCTCCCAGGACTGGGCAGGAGGTGTGGCATGCATAGGATCCCTGACCAAGAGACCTCCCACCTGCTCTCAGACATAACATGGCTGTTACTGTGGAAACCAGACCCCTGGGGTGCCACAAATGCAGCACACTCAAAATGACAACATCGCCTACTCTGTACAGTCTGCAATTGGGGTCCAAAACTCCTTGGAGATCCATGACTTGTTCATTTTGATGAAAGTTAGGCGGTCTACACTTTCAGGGGACAGCCGGGTGGGATTATCCATCAAGACACTACCAGCAGCGCTGAAAACACTTTCAGAGAGAACGATGGCTGCCGGGCATGCTAAAACCTCCAAGGCGTGAGAGGCGAGCTCAGGTAATTCATCCATTTTTGAAGACCAAAATATAAAAGGGTCCAAACCCTCCCTGATGGTATTGATATTGAACTCTAAATACTTCTGCACCATCCTCTCCAGTCATTCACCACGTGTCAGACTTGTACTCTATTGTGCTGGTGCACGAGCTGGTGCAAAAAATGTGTGAAAGGACTCCTAGAAATTGCTTCTGCCACTTACTCTGCTGCTGCTAATGTTTTGGCGTTGACGAACTGACGAGCTGAAGGTTGAAAGACTACAGCTGCGATGCACACTGTGTGCCTCACTGTTATCTTGGGGAAAACCTCTATTAAGGTTGCTTAAAAGCTTGTTTCGATACTCTAACATAAGCGGGTCCCTTTCCTGGGCGGGAAGCATCGGGCAAAATTGACTCTTATAACGTGGATCTAACAGAGTGGCAACCCAGTAGTCAGCATTATTTGGAATCCTAACTATACGCGGATCATGTTGCAGATAGTGCAGCAAGAAGGCACTCATATGTCGGGCTCTTCCAGGAGGTTCAAAGCCAGGCTGCATTGTGGGCTGCGTAACACTGATGCTTGTTTCCTCCGTCCACTCCTGCCAACCACGTTCAAACGTGAGGGGATGATTATCCTCTTCATCCTCTGACAGCTGCTCACCCATCACCTCTTCCTCCTCCATTAGTTCCTCGGCTCTTGCACCTTCACTAACAGTTTGCCTGGTATCACCAACCCCCCTCGATCGCTGTAATCCACCGTAACTTGGCATCTGCCTGTGTGACAACAGTCTGGAAATTTGAGACATTGGTATTGTAGCACCCTGAGGATTCGGCTGCTACAGGGGTATTGCACCTCAACCCAGAGGTGTGATATTCCACTCCCGGGTAAGGAAGGAGTGTGGAACTGAGCTCAGATAGACTGCATGCACTACATACATCCCATTCCAGAGGAGCAGGCCGACGGCACTCCCACTTAGAAATGTGCAGGTGCGACCGAGCCTGTTCCTGGCTGGAGTGGGAGGGGGGAGGAACATCCCATGTAGTGTAGGGGCAGATAGGGGGAGCAGTCTGGGTAGTGATAGGAGCTCATTGGGTGCTGGTCACCTGAGCTCACACATAGAGGGATATATAAGGAGGGCACCAACTTAGAATCAGGGTCAGTCAGCTGCAGAGGACAAGTCAGATGCAGAGAGCAGGAAACAGCAGCCCTGGAGAGAGAGAGAGTGGAGTGAAGAAAGACCCAGAGGGGGACAAAGAAGGGACCCAAGAACCCAAATAAGAACACCGGGTGAGGAGTCAGCAGAAGGGTACCGGAACCCAAGCTGGTGGGGGCAAAGACATTCCCCAGCCAGAGACCGGAGACCGTGGGCAGTGTCTGTCACGGTCACCCACTACATTCACCCTGAAGGCACACCACAGGAAGGGTCAGGGAACCTTAGGCCAAAGGTTGCCCAACAGAAGGCCCGAGGGAGCTGGACTTAGGTGAATCACTGGTGGGGACGGCTGAAGAAAGGACAGAGGGAGAGCTCAGGGCCACGCTCCGGACTTGTTTGGGGGTTGGCCGGATCCAGGACCTGGTGGACGCAGCACGGCTCGGGAGGTCACTTGGAGCTAGAGTGACCAGGAACATCTGCAGTAAGTAAAGACCCTTAACTGCACAACCCGAGTCTGTGATCATTACCGGCTGCACCGCACCACCACAACCCCCATCCTCTGCGCCTGTCCCCTCTGAGGCTATACCCCTCCCGTTGGGGGTTATCCCACCAAGCTGCGCGTCCACCATCAGCCTCAGCGGACCCTGCCGCAGCGGCGGTCACAGTGACCGCATCACAACGGGTGGCGTAGTCGACACAACGAACTTTAATAACATCAGTAAAGACTGCCACATAACACTGAGCTTGACGCCCTGGGCACGGGACCGGGTCACAGCCGCTCGGAGACTACAACCCCCCATCTGATCCGGTGCCGGGTATTCCCCTCAAAAAGGAATATGTCCCAGGGGGCGCGTCAACTTTGGCGTAGTCGGCAGGATTACGTGCCCGCAACACCCGGGTACTGCGTGCCTGAAGAAAAGTGCAAGTTTACCTCAGAAAGAAGTCTCCCGCCGGTTCCGGAGGGTCCACGCCATCGGACTCCATCACCAGTCGTTTCCCGCCGATTGTCCGCCATTTCCAGCTTGTTCCCGCCATCTGCAGAGTTTCCCGCCACTGGGCGACGCTTCCCGCCAAAACCGCAGATTTCCCGCCTTGGAAGAGCAGCGGACGCCATTATGGGCGTGCCAAAGGAGGGCAAGAGGCCACCTCCCATCGTGGGCCAGGACAGAAAATGGCGCCAAAAGTGGAAACCGCCCCCACCAACAGAGACTGTGATGCTGGAGGTGTCTGTCAGCGTGAAAGAACTCCCCCTGGAGCTGACAGTCACCGAGTTGCCCCGGGACCGCCCTCGAAGTGGGAGGAGACAAAAGAAAAGAGCAAAGATGGGTGTCGCTTGGAGCAGTCTAGAACGAGCGCACCCGGAGGCAAGGTATCCAGAGCGAGAGCACCCGGAGTCGAGAAGAGGAAGAGTAGACCCGGGAATGGAGCGGCAGCAGAGCAGCACCGGCCCGCTGGCCAGGAGCCTGCAGAAGGAAGAAGGAGGAGAGCAGAGCAGCACCGGCCCGCTGGCCAGGAGCCTGCCGGAAGCAGAGCAGAGCAGCACCGACCCGATGGTCAGGAGCCTGCTGGAGTCAACAACCCCGCTAGGCTTAGCGGAGATCCTGGCGCAGCTTCCCCGAGATCGGGAGTGCGCGCGGAGTGCCCTGGAGGGCCTCGCGGGAAGGATGGCCCGAGTGCAGAGGGAGATCCTGGCGGAGTGGGGCCGGGAGATGGCCCAGCAAGCTGGAATCCGTCCACGGAACCCGCTCCCTTGGAAGAAGACACCGACTACCTCTGCGGATGACGCGGGAGGACCCAAGGCCGGAGACGGCGCAGAAGAGGGAGCGAGACGTATGGCAGCAGGTAAGGGGGACGCCTATACCCCATACCGGAAGACCGCTTATCTGCCTCAGCTCCCCGTCGCAGAGCCCGAAAGTCCCCCTGCCGTACCCGAGATCGCCATGACACCGCCACCGACTAGGCCCCGACCGGAAGCCGCCGTCGCGACCCCAGTGACGTCACGCGTCGTGACCCGGAGCGTGGCGAAGGAAGAGGAGCCTCCGGCCTGGTCGCAAGGCCTAGCGTTTCCGGGTGCCGCATCCCCAGCAGAGCCATCTACCTCCGCGGAGCCTCCGGCCTGGTCGCAAGGCCAGGTAGCCCAGGGCGCCGCCGTGTTAACAGTTCCATTTACCTTCCAGATGCCCCCGGCCTGGCCGCAAGGCCTGGGTAACCTGGGCGCCCCCACCATAGCGCCCGCACCCGCAACATCAAGGGTGCCAAATCTGGGAGAGGACCCCTTCAGCCAGCTAGCGTGGCCGGACGGGCGGCCTTTCATCTGGCCCAAAGAATTCTTGGAACTGGAGCGACAAAAGAAGTTAGGTCCCCTGTGTGAGCCCCTGATCCCGGCTCCAAAGCCCGTGACTCGGGTCTCGCCTCCACTCGAGGAAGCCCAGTTCGTGTGGGACCCCACGGGAGAAGATTTGATGGGGTTCACCGGAGAGACTCGGGCAGCTGCAGCAGAGCGTACCGAGTGTTGCCGTCAACAGCTGGCAGAGTTCAAGAGAGAGCGGGAGGAGAGGCGGGCCAGAGAGCAATGGGCCCGGACCCGCAGCGCGGAGCAAAAGAGTCGGACCAGAAGGGACCCCTATGCAGCAGATCGTCCCCGTACCATCGGGACGGTAATAAAGTTTAATGCGCAGCATGGGTGGGGCTTCATAAAGGACCGGAACACCATGGGTGACGTCTTCGTTACCCGACGGGATGTCGAGTCTCACCTGCCAGAGGGTCACAAAGGCCGTGACCTCTACGTCGGTGACGAGGTAACGTTCACCCGGCACAAGTGTGCCAAGGGACCTTACGCCCTCCACGTGCATCGCCTGACAGAGGAGGAGTTGCGGTGTAGGGAGGAGGAGCCAGAAGACCCGGACGGGTTCAAGGCTAGAAGGTACTATGACTGAAATAGTACAAAGGAGATGTAAATAGTTACCCGTCGGGGTACCCAAGTAACCATGGCTGCTTTAAAGTTTAGTCCCCGTTGGGACCAGTGAACAGTTTAACCCGTGTGTCCCCTACCCAAACCAGGCTGAGGACTGTGAGCAGCCATCCCATTCCCTTTACTTGGCCGGGGACTGAGAACGGCCAAAACTTCCCTGTACATAGTTGCGCTTCCTAAGGCGCCCCCTACTGGTCTTATGAGAAACTGCTTATCAAAAGACTGTCGCACTTTACCTGGTCACGAGTTGCACGGTGACCAGAGGAGGAAGAAAGAAAGAGACGACGAGAATGTTATAATGATGTCTATATGAAAAAGTTTATATATATATAATATTTTATATGTTTTATATGTTTATAAAAATTTGTATGTTTTGGTGTTTTTGTCTTTGCAGCCCGAGGACGTGCTGTGATTTACCAGGGGGGAATGTAGCACCCTGAGGATTCGGCTGCTACAGGGGTATTGCACCTCAACCCAGAGGTGTGATATTCCACTCCCGGGTAAGGAAGGAGTGTGGAACTGAGCTCAGATAGACTGCATGCACTACATACATCCCATTCCAGAGGAGCAGGCCGACGGCACTCCCACTTAGAAATGTGCAGGTGCGACCGAGCCTGTTCCTGGCTGGAGTGGGAGGGGGGAGGAACATCCCATGTAGTGTAGGGGCAGATAGGGGGAGCAGTCTGGGTAGTGATAGGAGCTCATTGGGTGCTGGTCACCTGAGCTCACACATAGAGGGATATATAAGGAGGGCACCAACTTAGAATCAGGGTCAGTCAGCTGCAGAGGACAAGTCAGATGCAGAGAGCAGGAAACAGCAGCCCTGGAGAGAGAGAGAGTGGAGTGAAGAAAGACCCAGAGGGGGACAAAGAAGGGACCCAAGAACCCAAATAAGAACACCGGGTGAGGAGTCAGCAGAAGGGTACCGGAACCCAAGCTGGTGGGGGCAAAGACATTCCCCAGCCAGAGACCGGAGACCGTGGGCAGTGTCTGTCACGGTCACCCACTACATTCACCCTGAAGGCACACCACAGGAAGGGTCAGGGAACCTTAGGCCAAAGGTTGCCCAACAGAAGGCCCGAGGGAGCTGGACTTAGGTGAATCACTGGTGGGGACGGCTGAAGAAAGGACAGAGGGAGAGCTCAGGGCCACGCTCCGGACTTGTTTGGGGGTTGGCCGGATCCAGGACCTGGTGGACGCAGCACGGCTCGGGAGGTCACTTGGAGCTAGAGTGACCAGGAACATCTGCAGTAAGTAAAGACCCTTAACTGCACAACCCGAGTCTGTGATCATTACCGGCTGCACCGCACCACCACAACCCCCATCCTCTGCGCCTGTCCCCTCTGAGGCTATACCCCTCCCGTTGGGGGTTATCCCACCAAGCTGCGCGTCCACCATCAGCCTCAGCGGACCCTGCCGCAGCGGCGGTCACAGTGACCGCATCACAACGGGTGGCGTAGTCGACACAACGAACTTTAATAACATCAGTAAAGACTGCCACATAACACTGAGCTTGACGCCCTGGGCACGGGACCGGGTCACAGCCGCTCGGAGACTACAACCCCCCATCTGATCCGGTGCCGGGTATTCCCCTCAAAAAGGAATATGTCCCAGGGGGCGCGTCAGTATCCCTTCCGCATCCTCCTCTTCTTCTGGGGTCACCACCTCCTGCCGCAGGTTATTCAAAGTTTGCTCCAGCATGTATTGTTATGATCTGCAACAAGTACTAAGGAAAGATAGGGGAAAGCTGTCCCTACAGTAAGACTAAGCTGAATCCCTATGATGTAGCGGGCTGCCTGTTCCTAGCGAACAGACCCGCCTTTGTCCTTGGCTAGTCTGAACGAAGACCTATAGCATAAGGGGAGGGGTCCCTAAAGAACTAAGGACTGGGACAAAAATGGGACACCTCCTAAAAAGAGAAGTTGTTGCAGAACACAAAAAGACAAACTTACAAAAAGGTACTAGAGGTCCCAGAAGGACCAAGCGAACTGACAGAGAAAGGCACCGAAGCACCTGGCTAGAGAAACAGTCAAACACTGAAGTCCAGCACAGCCAAAAGGGCGGAGCTGGAATATAAAGGCAGATTGTCACGTGACTGCAAAACACAAGATAGAAAAAAACAAACAGGAGGGTTCTAACAGTACCCCCCCTTTTATGTGGATCCTCCGGATCCTCCAGGCCCAGGCCTATCCAGAAACCTCTTGTGGAAAGCTTTAACAAGCCTAGGAGCAGAGACAACATCTATTCTTACCCAGGAGTTGTCTTTGGGACCGAAACCCTTCCAGGAGACAAGATACTGTAATCTCCCTCTATGCCATCTAGAATTCAAGATACGAGAAATTTCATAAGACTTCTGAAGCCCATCTTCTGAAGTGTGTGCAATAATTTTCAACATCACCTGACCCCTGATTCAAACGCCTGAGTTCTGCCTCAGCAGATGAGATTCTATCAGGATCGTCATATAATAGACCCATAGCAGAAAAAAATTATTCTACAGACCTTAACCATGGATCATTAGGTTGGAGAGAAAAGGCACACCCCTGTGGTTCATTGTGCAAAAGTGACATAATAAAACCAATGCGCTGTGATTCATTCCCAGAGGACCTTGGTCTAAAACGAAAATATTACAAGCATTTTTAAAGGAAAAAAAAATCTTGCTGATTACCATTCAAAACATCAGGCAGTCTTACCTTGGGTTCCACAAAATGTGCTCCAGAATGGCTACTCACGTGTTGCTGTAGCTCGGCCACCTCCAGAGACAATCCCTGCAAGAGTTGAGCCAAATTCTGGACGGAAACCATACTGATCCCCGAATTTCTTTCCTCTTAGTTTTTTGGGCAGGACTTACTGTTATGATCTGCAACAAGTACTAAGGAAAGATAGGGGAAAGCTGTCCCTACAGTAAGACTAAGCTGAATCCCTACGATGTAGCGGGCTGCCTGTTCCTAGCGAACACACCCGCCTTTGTCCTCGGCTAGTCTGAACGAAGACCTATAGCATAAGAGGAGGGGTCCCTAAAAGAACTAAGGACTGGGACTAAAATGGGAACCTTCTAAACAGAGAAGTTGTTGCAGAACACACAAAAGACTAGCTGACAAAAAGGTACTAGAGGTCCCAGAAGGACCAAGCGAACTGACAGAGAAAGGCACCGAAGCACCTGGCTAGAGAACAGTCAAACACTGAAGTCCAGCACAGCCAAAAGGGCGAAGCTGGAATATAAAGGCAGATGGTCACGTGACCGCAAAACACAAGATGGAAAAAAACAAACAGGAAGGATTCTAACATGTATATGACCGGAATAGTGATTCTCATGACTGCATCGTCAGCGCTAACCAGTTTAGTAGCCATTGCAAAACAGTGCCAAAGGGTGCAGAGGTCCTTAATTTGTTCCCACTCTGCAAATGTGATATACCCCAAGTCCGTACTGCGTTGCCCCAAGCTATACGTCATGACATACTGCATCAGAGCTCTTTGCTGCTGGCACAGTTGCTGCAACATGTGCAGAGTGGAAGTCCACCGCGTCGGTACATCGCAGATCAAACTGTTAACTGGCACGGACAAAGACCTCTGTATCGATGCAAGTCGATGACATGAGGGGTGCGAACGGCGAAAGTGACCACACAGCTTCCATACTTTGTAAAACAGCTCATCCAGCCAGGATAGTGGTGGAGAAATCGCTGTACCACCAGGTTGAGGACGTTAAGCATGCAAGGCACGTGTGGGCCGCCAACGGGTTCGCACCGTTATCGCACATGGCCTTCTCTGACTCTAGGTTCATTGCTCAAACTGAGCCTGGAGAGATGTCCACAACTCTTCACTTGTATGACTGCGATCTCCAAGGCACATTAATTTGAAGACTGCCTGATTACGGTGAGCCCTGACTGCGCAGTACGGAGGTAGTGTGTATTCGCTCCGCACCTTTGGAACGCATGTCTCGTTAAGGCAGAGATTGAGTGCGCAGGTGGAGGCCCAAGAGGAGGTGGAGGACGCAGAAGCAGCGGAGGGAAATGCAGAGGTTTCGTCCAACTTTTCCGATTTTAAGAAAATTTTGCTCTCTTTTGTGATCACGAATCTGAATGTGCCATATTCGTGCCAAATTTGAAACTTTCGAACATTCGCCGAACAAATTCACGCAACACTAGTTAGGATGGACTGTCAGTTCATTGGGGAATAAAATTACAGCTGCCTATTGAAGTCTATGAAGAGGGAAGGGAGTAGGAAGGAACAGAGAGGTACAGACACGCACAAACTATGGTGCTATTTTCTAGGAAATATTAATCTCACCCTAGAGTTGCCTTCACAGCTACAATGCTCAGTACTGTTCAATGCTGCTTCATCCATAATGTTCATGATGAGTATGTGTTACATAGAGACAGGAGAGCAGCAATCCCTCATGTTTGTGTGTGCTGCGTATGGGATACACCATAGCAGTTAGTCTATACCTACTAGCTCAGAGACACCTGAAAATTATAGGTAAAGCCCGCAGAGGGGAAAACTGGTGAAAAATTCACGATAAAAGTCATATGACTGCCTAAAAATAATGTTATTCCTCATTTATACACATGACAGTGTTAGGCTTATAAGGTTAAAGGGGTTGTCCGGTCCAAGTCGATAAATCTGCAATCACTATGTGTGACTGCAGACTTATGATTCCCCCAGGCACAGACATTGTGCACTGTGGAGATTCGCTAGTTTTTGACCCAGTTCCGGAGGGTATGTATTAATTAGACATACTCCCGGCCAGTGGGTGTTGCCTCACTTCCATACACTTGTATAGAGCGAGGCCGCGTCCTCTAGTCAGCAACTCCCCATCACTAGAAGGGGCACAGCCTCACTCAATACAAGTGTATGGAACGAGGCCAGGCCCACTAGACGGGCCCAGGCCGTGAGTATGTATAACTCATTCATACTCTCTGGTCCTGTGTCAGAAACCGGTGAATCCCTGTAGAGCACAGTGCATGCGCTGGGGGGGATTCATAAGTCTGCAGTCACCCAGAGTGACTGCAGACTTATAGATTTGGACCAGATAACCCCTTTAAATGGATCCACCAAGCTCAAGGTCTGGGTGGGCACACGTGCCATGAGCATCGGTGCAGCAGATGGGTGAGGCACGCGGGACATGGATAGTTGAGGGACTGGAGACCGCAGGCATACAGGAGACAGCAGATGTACTGGAAGCTGCAGGCAGACCGGAAGCTGAGATACTGAAAACTGCAGCCAGGCAGGAGAAGTCCTGGAGACCGCAGACAGGAAGATGGGATACTGGAAACCGCAGGCAGAAGACCTGAAGATCACAGACAGGTAGATGTCCTGGATGTAGCTGATCAGGTCGAGGTGCCCAGAGAAACTGAAGTCTTAATACCAAGACCCAGGTGTGTATCTTGGAAGGCCTAGAAAGTTCAACACATGGGAGCGTGCCGGGCTACTTGCAAAGCTTGATGTGGAGTACAAAAAAGGATAAGCAGACCGGGGTGTAGGCAGGGCTGCCACCAGGAATTTCGGGGCCTCATACTGGCAAAATTTTCGAGGCCCCTTGAGAAAATTTCTGCACCTTGTCTTCACCAATCACAAATTAACAGTTCCCATCGAACGCCATATCATATACAGGTGCATCTCACTAAATTAGAATATCATCAAAAAGTTCATTTATTTCAGTTCTTCAATACAAAAAGTGAACCTCATATATTATATAGATTCATTACAAACAGAGTGATCTATTTCAAGTGTTTATTTCCGTTAATGTTGATGATTATAGCTTACAGCCAATGAAAACACAAAAGTCATTATCTCAGTAAATTAAAATAATTAACAAAAAACACTTGCAAATGCTTCCTAAGCATTTAAAAAGGTCCCTTAGTCTGTTTCAGTAGGCTCCACAATCACGGGGAAGACTGCTGACTTGACAGATGTCCAGAAGGCAATCATTGACACACTCCACAAGGTCCCAGAGTTCCAATTTTCATTTGAAATCAAGGTCCCAGAGTCTGGAGGAAGAGTGGAGAGGCCACAATCCAAGCTTCTTGAGGTCTAGTGTGAAGTTTCCACAATCAGTGATGGTTTGGGGAGCCATGTCATCTGCCAGTGTAGGTCCACTGTGTTTTATCAAGGCCAAAGTCAGCTCAGTCGTCTACCAGGAAATTCTACAGCACTTCATGCTTCCCCAATCTTTTTGGAGATGGAAATGTCATTCTCCAGCAGGACTTGGCCCCTGTCCACACAGCCAAAAGTACCAAAACCTGGTTTACACACAACAGTATCACTGTGCTTGATTGGCCAGCAAACTCGCCTGACCTTAACCCCATAGAGAATCTATGGGGTATTGTCTAGAGCAGTGTTTCCCAAACTCCACTCCTCACGGCCCCCCATTCGTCATGTTTTCAGGATTTCCTTAGTATTGCCCAAGTGATAGAATTATTATTAAGGCATCAGAAACTGCCACAGGTTCTCTCACCTGTGCGATACTAAGGAGATGCTGAAAACACGATGCATTGGGGTCCGTGAGGACAGGGTTTGGGAAAGCAGCTTTTGTTTAGGGCCAAAAATTTTTTAGCTTAGGGCCACCACAACAAGGAGACTCTTCTGGTTGGGCCCTACTCTATTCTAACCTATTAAACATTTCTTATAATACCCAATATTCTTTTTAGTTATATTTTTATTTAAGGGAATGTGTCACATACATTTTTTAAAATGACAACTAATACCACATACAAGGGGTAAATACCGTCACACCATGACCAGACCACATATTACCATCACATAGTGACCAAATAATACCACATACAAGGAACAAATACCACCACACTGTGACAAGATCACATATTACCACCACATAATGACTGAATGATATCACATACAAGAGGCATATTACTGCCACACCATGACCAGACCACATATTACCACCACATAGTGACCGAATACTACAATACTGATCATTAATAAAAAACAGAATTCTAATATTACCATAAGCGCCATTATACAGAGGAGCTCTGTACATAGTATACAGTATACAGTGTCAGTGTACAGGTAACACACTGACTCACCAGTGATGTCTCTAGTTGAAGTCCTTCATTTTTCGCTTTTCCTCTTCATCCAGCGCAGACCGCCATCACTTCTTCCAGCCAGGACTCGTCTCTGCATAAAATAACACAGTTATCTAGAGCAGCTTACAGAGCACATTCCCCAATTTTTCCCCAACTTCTACACTACACCAGATGAAAAAAAAAAAGTGACATAGTGTCGCCCTGCACAGTAACAGGATCCCCCCCACTGAAAACAGTATCCTCAAAAATAAATTGCGCAGTAATAATATCCTACATCCTGCCTCCATTCTGTCTCCATCCTGCCCCCATATATCCGTCCTGCCCCCATGTCTCTATCCCGCCCCCCATGTCTCTCCATCCTGCCCCCATGTATCTCCATCCTGCCCCCATGTCCCTCCATCCTGCCCCCCATGTCTCTCCATCCTGCCCCACATGTCTCCATTCTGTCTTCAGTCTGCCCCTCATATATTTAGTCTGCCCCCCATGTCTCCTGTCTGCCCCCCATGTCTCCATTCTGCCCCCATGTTTCCATCCTGCCCCCATGTCTCTCCATCCTGCCCCCCATGTCTCTCCATCCTGCCCCCCATGTCTCCATTCTGTCTCCAGTCTGCCCCTCATGTCTCCAGTCTGCCCCCCCATGTCTCCAGTCTGCCCCCCATGTCTCCATTCTGCCCCCATGATTCCATTCTGCCCCCCATGTCTCCATTCTGCCTCCCATGTCTCTCCATCCTACCCCATGTCTCTCCATCCTGCCTCTATTCTGTCTCTATTCTGCCCCCCATGTCTCCATTCTGCCCCCATCCTGCCCCCCATATCCCCATCCTGCCCCTCATGAGTCCATCATGCCCTCCATGACTCCATCCTGCCCCCCATGTCTCCATCCTGTCCCCCATGCCTCCATTCTGTCTCCATCCTGCCCCCCATGTCTCCATCCTGCCTCCATTCTGTCTCCATCCTGCCCCTTCATGTCTCCATCCTGCCCCCCATATCCACATCCTGTCCCCATGTCCCCATCCTGCCCCTCATGACTCCATCCTGCCCCCCATGTCTCCATTCTGCCTCCATGCCTCCATTCTGTCTCCATCCTGCCCCCCCATGTCTCCATGCTGCCCCCCATGTCTCCTATTCTGTCCCCCATGGTTGCCATTCTACCCACATGTCTCCTATTCTGTCCCCCATGGTTGCCATTCTGTCCCCCATGTCTCCTATTTTGTCCCCCATGGTTGCTATTCTGTCCCCCATGGTTGCCATTCTGTCCCCCATGTCTCCTCTTCTGTCCCCCATGGTTGCCATTGTGTCCCCTATGTCTCCTATTCTGTCCCCCATGGTTGCCATTCTGTCCCCTATGTCTCCTCTTCTGTCCCCCATGGTTGCCATTCTGTCACCCATGGTTACCATTCTGTCACCCATGTCTCCTATTCTGTCCCCCATGGTTGCCATTCTGTCCCCCATGTCTCCTATTCTGTCACCCATGGTTACCATTCTGTCCCCCATGTTTCCTATTCTGTCCCCCATGGTTGCCATTCTGTCCCCCATGTCTCCTATTCTGTCGCCCATGGTTGCCATTCTGTCCCCCATGTCTCCTATTCTGTCCCCCATGGTTGCCATTCTGCCCCCATGTCTCCTATTCTGTCCCCCATGGTTGCCATTCTGTCCCCCATGTCTCCTATTCTGTCCCCCATGGTTGCCATTCTACCCCCATGTCTCCTATTCTGTCCCCCATGGTTGCCCTTCTGCCCCCCATCTCTCCTATTCTGTCCCCCATGGTTGCCATTCTGCCCCCATGTCTCCTATTCTGTCCCCCATGGTTGTCATTCTGCCCCCATGTTTCCTATTCGATCCCCCATGGTTGCCATTCTGTCCCCCATGTCTCCTATTCTGTCCCCCATGGTTGTCCTTCTGCCCCCCATCTCTCCTATTCTGTCCCCCATGGTTGTCATTCTGCCCCCATGTCTCCTATTCTGTCCCCCATGGTCGTCATTCTGCCCCCATGTCTCCTATTCTGTCCCCCATGGTTGCTATTCTGCCCCCATGTCTCCTATTTTGTCCCCCATGTCTCCTATTCTGTCCCACATGATGCGACTTTAAAAAAAAAAAGTGAAAAAAAAAAAAGTTTCTTACCATGCTGCACTCCAGCGGCACAGGGCTCTCCCATCACCGGAAGCACAACAGTGATGTCATATGCCAGCGACCTGCACGCTGAAGCAGCTGCCGGCCTGTGATTGGCTGTCGGCTGTTAAATATTGCCATGTGGGAACTTCCTGCATGGTAATAGATTTAAAGTGAGCCTACGTCCGAGGACGCACGTTCACGGAACCGGGAGGGGGTTGCTGGGGGCCCTGTGAACACTGCCGCTAGGGCCCGGTGAGCAGAAGAATGTGGCCCTGAGCGGGCCCTCTCTGCTCACTGGGCCCCATACACCAGTAAGGGCAGTAATGCCCTGATGGCGGCCCTGGATGCAGGTAGCAGAGCCCAGACCCTGGATAGATGTATTGTACTCAAAAGTCACCTTATTCTGAAACTCTACTTTTGGGTCTGTGTGAATCCTACCAATTTTCTGATTACTCACACAAGTCATATCCTAGGTCTGGTCAACTGGACAATCTTCAACAATCACTGCTGTAATCCAACTATTTACAGAATTTCTATTCATTCAAGAGCAGAGAACGAAAAAGAATGTAAATGGGAAGTTTGGCACTTCAGCGCCTGTTCCTTCATTGTGGTAGATTTAGTCACTATGTAAAGAGCTGCAATCCCCCTAAAAACTTGCTTTTAATTTTTTTTTTTGCTATAAAAGCTTTAGAACCATAATGCTCCTGAAGCAGTTTTTGTCCCTGGAATTTCCCCTCCGGTATCATCTCAAATACAACTTTTACCTTTATGATTTTGGTAGATTTGCAATGAAATTAATTAGACTGAGTCTATGGATTCACAGCTGATGGCTCCCAAATGTTGAAGACATAAAAACAACCATCTCTGACGCTGAGTTGCTACTCACGGGCAAGTCATGAGACAGGCTAGTCAGGAGGTCCGAGGTCAGATACCAGGGGGGCTCATAGTACAGAGGGGTAAGTCAAAGGCCTGGTCAGGAAACAGCCCAGTGTCAAATGCCAGGAAGGTAGGTCAAAACCAGGGGGTACAACAAACAGATAGTCAGAGGTCAGATCTGGGGTCAGATGCCAGGAAGGTACGTCAAAACCAGAAAGGGGAATCCAAGAATAGTCACGACAAATCCTAGGTTTGGCAACAGGGTCAGAGGAAAGAGGTACAGACCTAAGCAAATTGATCCAGCTAAGCAAAGCTACAACTGACACAGACTACTAGCATCTAGCCAGCTAAATACCTTGCAAAATATTAAGGATGGGGGACACCGGGGAGAAACACCCACAGACTAAACCAGATAGGACAGCAGGGCTGTCAATCCAAATGCTGAAAGCTCAGCACACTCAAGATTACATAGAGCAGCTGAGCTGTCACTCATAGTGTCCCTAGGCCACAGTTATGAAAGTGTGACATTGTCCTTCTGGAAACCATGAGAGAATTTAAGGCTTGTGCACTAGAATTGTGGAGATGAAAATTGCAAAGTTTGCATTTGATTTGTGCAAAAAATTGTGCCTTGGTGCTCTCCCGATTTTTAAATAAATGGGAGAAGTGGCTTCAGACAATTTGGAAAATGTACTATAATTTATGCCAGAAAGTGGTGCAAATTATAGTGCAAATCTCTGCTGGCCCATACTGATCTGCAAATTATGACTAAATGGAAGCAAAATATTCAAAACCTCTGGATTTCTTCAGTCTGGAGTATGAGCCATGTGCACAAATCCTGGCACTTCCAGCTTCGGCTGCTAAATCTGAGGTTATTAATGGTCATCTGAGGAAGGTTCAGCCACTGAATGCACTTAGGCAAATCATCAAGATCCGCTGCTGACAGCTCCTGTGTAATCACCGAGCAATCACGTCCACAATGTGCTTGATGGGACACAAATCCTGAGACGCTACAGCCATGGGAGCAGGTTTAGGCCACGCAGGAGGCTCATAGTAGCAACAGTAACATGCGGCCCGGAGTTGACACATTGGATAATGGCTCCTGGGACACTGGAGAAATGGCCGCACCACTAGTTCCACCACAAAATCATTGTAATGCTGAGCTGTTAGTGACCTGGAATAAAGACTAGAGGAGTCCAGCTACCCTATACTATGCAACACCCACACCATAATCCTGTGCGTAGGATCAATGTGATGTTCCCTCGTAAAGGCATCTTCATGACGTTGCCCACGTGGTCTCCAGACACAATCTGTGTCTATCATTGCATCCAAGACGAAAGCGGGACTTATTGCTGGAGAGGACAGACCACCATTCCAACCTCCATTGTTAGAGATTCAAATCTGTAATTCTTCAATTCTCCTGAGGCGGTGCTGTAGAGAAATGGAACACTTGTTGCTGAGTTTCCTCATCGATCACAGCTGATTGATGAAGATTCTGGTGATCGACTTTCCCTCCGAAAACGACATCTAACAAACAGGGATTGTACAAAATAATGAACTGTAAACTCTATGTGAATGTCTTCATCTGCTAAACCAGAAATCTGACGAAACCTCAGGATACATTGGGCAAGATTCCCTGGTCATAATTAACCACTGAGCCGCGTTTCCATAGCACATGTCTTATCGACTGAAGGAACAAACTCTTGGGTCCCAGATTCATCATTGCCATTTTCCCACTTTTATGTGGTAATTTGCTCCTTTATTGGTGGCTTTAGCATTTGTCCTTATTCTCTATACGTTCAGTTTACTTTTTTTTAAGTCTTGTTAGACTTAAGTCTTTTTCCTCAGCAACTTTGCTTATGCAGATATATTGGACAAATTCATGAAAAGCGACTTTTACCAAATGTCACATTTATTCCGCGCATGTTGCTGCAGTTGCCGCCTGGGGTAAGGTTTCTGGAAAATTTGGTAAATTTTTGCAGCTATTTAATGAATTAGCAACTTCTAAAAAGTTGCAAAAACTGCTCCAAGACAAAAATAATGATCATTTTTTATTTTGGGCCAAACTCATAAACCGTATGAGCAACAAATATCAGCAAACACCACAAGACATGAAAAGAAAAGTGGCTTAAGTGGCAACTAATCTCTGATCACATTGCTATGTGTATATTTCTCTATACTTCTAGATGGATGTGGGAAAATTGGGTACCATCCCTCTTTCTGTTTTTCATCCAGTGTTTTGGTCATTATACCACACATTTGGGAATATTAACTTTCCACTGAACTCTATACTAAGATTACCCAGAATTCCACTTCCTGTTCTTCATGTTTTTTTTTTTATTTTCCGGTTTCCTGTACATTGATGAACTGGCATCATAGGTCAAATACAATCTGTTTTTCTATTTTTTTTTCCACGCATGTGGAAAAATGTCCTATGGATTACCATATCGTGATAACATCAGAGCTGAGGTTGTGTCCACCAAAAATGTAAATAAAAAAATAGAAATTCAATATTATACATTTTTTACCATTGACTCTTTTCAAGAATAATGACAAACTGTATACAAAGGAATCTAATGGACAAAAATATGCACCATGTATGGGGTCCTAGGCTGGACACCGTTGAATATCCTATTCTATAAATTACTTGAGAAGCCCATTGCCATGATGTACATCTTGTAGATATTGATTTGTAGAGTTGTCCTTTGCAATGGTATTGCGACTCTATAAGGGAACTCCAACCATTGCATGTTTTATTTTAAGCTCCGAATTCTTAATGTTACTACAATGTGATTTGACGGTTGCCTAAAATATATGCTTGGGAAAGAGGTGTCAGGAGCATCCATGGGATCTCGTTACAGATCCGCAATGTGTTTAATGTTGGCTGGCTAGGCCTGCGAAATCGAAGGAATCTCCTGATCTCCACCTTACACCTCCTCAAAGAAAAGTGGATTTTGTGGCAAGAGGATTATCAGGTTGTCAATTAGTCGACAGTGATGGCAAGATGTGGTCAGGAATGGAGCAGAGAGTCATCACTGCGAGTTTGAAGTCAGAAACAGATGTAGTGCCATCAGCAACAGGCCAGGTGAAGTATCCAGAGGAAAAGTCATGATCGTAGTCAGAAAAACCCAGGAACAAGAATAGTACTAAAAGTACAAGATGTGGTCAAGGCAGAAGAATAATAAGTTGACAAGGTCAAGAACTTGAGCAAACAAATAGCAACCAAAACATAAAAGAAACAAGGAGTCAGGAGAAGAACCTTATTCAACAGGCAATGGGAGGCAGGAGGATAGCTAATTTTTTAGCGTCAGTTACACTGTCAACTGGACACCTGTGTTTTCCAGGAGCAATAAAACCGGAACCAAACTACGGGCAGAAGAAGCATCCAGACACCACTGTCGAAAGGTACTGTGGCTGGAGGGAGAATTGTGTGAGATAAGTGCGAGTAACAAGAGTGCACAGGGTCTTGAGTGGAACTAGGTAACTACTTCATGTGATATTTTTATTTATACATGGTCCAACATATCTGCCATGATATTGTAACTTGGCACTATGGATGCATCCCTGCTATTGCATGGAGCATTAATAACAAAAATGGTCTCCCAAACTCTTAGCTGGAGCTGGATTATTACTTTATGTGAAGTTGTGGCATGGCAGTAGATATGGGTGGTCTCTACTGCCATGACGTTGTCACTTTGGATGCATAGAGCCGGAAACAGACTAGAGGCAGAAGAAGCATCCAGATCCCACTCTCGGCAGGAGCTGTGGCTGCTTGGAGAGAGAACTAGGCGAGGTGAGAGTAGCAAATTTGCATGGCGTCTTGAGTGGAACTAGGAAACTATTTTATGTGATGCTTTTATATGGATCTGGTTCAATATATCTGCCATGATTTTGCAACTTGCTAGGATGCGTTCCTGCCATCACATGGTGCATTAATAACAAAAATGGTTTCCCAAACTCTTGATGTCTTGGCTGGAGCTGGACTATTACTTTATGTGAAGTTGTGGTATGGCAGTAGATATGGGTGGTGTCTTCTTCCATGACGTTGGCACTTTGGATGCATCTCAGGCCCACCATTGAATCCTAAGGACTCCTGATGGTCACCCATGGTCATTCACCATCTCCAGCCTATGGGAATCCAGTAGGAACATCATGGCTGAATTTTACTCTGAAGCTTGTGAATGAATATTGGATGTTCCCCACTCTACTAGAAAGTACATTTCTTTCATAATCTGATGTGTCACTCTGAAGACTGAACATAATTAGATCTAAATATAACGTGAGATGCTGGCTGGAGGATAAATTCATCCAAGCTGCTAAACATAGTAACTACCAGCAGGAAATGATTAATGGACAGAATCACACAACAGGATGGATGGGGAAATGTTTTTAGAGAGCGAGAGACGCTGTGTGGGAGGATTCATATTATACAGTATGGGATTATCGGAGAGGATGAGAGGGAGTGTGAACAAGAGACGGGGGCAGGGAGAAGACAGAAAAACACACAGCGTACAAGTATCGGTATTATTGTTCCATCTGAATTATGGATTCCATTAGTTTATCTCCCGTGTCCCATAAAGTTCAACCCTCGCCTGATGACAGATTCTTATTAAACAGATATTATCCTGAAATATTAATTAGTTACAGCGGGGGCTGCTCATTAAAAAGTATAGGAAGAACTTAATAAACTTATATCATTCTTAAAGGGCAATACCACTGTTATGAGTTGGTGCCAATATTGTCTCACATACAGTTAAGGTTCTCCAAAATCTATAGGGTCTATAGGTTCTTTAAAGATTTATGGCTTTTCTTTAGCAGAGAAGGTTCTTCTGACTGTCACATTTCTTTGTTTTAGACTTTCTACAGTAAACAAGACTACCTGAGGTGGACCGTCTGCTCAGTAGGCACCATAGCAGTCCTATGGGCAGCTTTTATGGTACTGTATGGGCTGCCATTCCCAGTGCCATTATTGTAGTGTCATATACAGTAAAGGAGCCAACCTGAGCAGGACCATCCATTTGGTAGGCACCATAGCAGTCGCATGGGCACCTTCTATGGCACTGTACTGGTGGAGGTGCAGTAATGGTCGGGAAGGTTTTCTTGGTTCACTCTGTCTTCTCTAATACTTGTAGATGGGATGTCCCCTTCCTGTCGGGCTGCTGGTGGAGTAACAGCAGAAGAAGGTTTTCTTTGTTCACCCTGGCTGCTATGATATCTGTAGATAGATGATTCCCTCCTACCAGGCTCCTGGAGTAACAAAAGGGGAAGGTTCTCTTAGTGCACCCTGGCTCCTCTGATAGCTGTGGATGGGTGACCTTCTCCTGTCAGGTAATGATGGGGGAAGGTTTTCTTGGTGCACCATGGCTCATATGATACCTGTAGATAGATGATACCCTCCTGTCAGGCAGACTTGTGGAGTAACAGAAGGGGAATGTTCTCTTAGTGCACCCTGGCTCTTTTGCTAGCTGTGGATGGGTGACCTTCTCCTGTCAGATAATGATGGGGGAACGTTTTCTTGGTTCACCATGGCTCATATGATACCTGTAGATAGATGATACCCTCCTGTCAGGCAGACTTGTGGAGTAACAGAAGGGGAATGTTCTCTTAGTGCACCCTGGCTCTTCTGCTAGCTGTGGATGGGTGACCTTCTCCTGCCAGGTAATGGTGGGGGAAGGTTTTCTTGGTGCACCATGGCTCATATGATACCTGTAGATAGATGATACCCTCCTGTCAGTCAGACTTGTGGAGTAACAGAAGGGGAAGGTTCTCTTAGTACACCCTGGCTCCTCTGATAGCTGTGGATGGGTGTGTGTGACGCTCACAGCCCTACCCTGAGAGATGGGGGTACTCGGAGCCGGGTCAGATGTTGGGGAAGCAGTCGTGGCCTGGACCCGTTCCGTGCCCAGGGCCGTCACATTTAAAAGGGTGTAATGGGCTTTCAGGGTTGAGTGGTTATTATCGACTACGAAACCTGTGGTGTCTGGTGATGGC
Source organism: Phyllobates terribilis (assembly GCF_046119375.1). Lineage (NCBI taxonomy): Eukaryota > Metazoa > Chordata > Amphibia > Anura > Dendrobatidae > Phyllobates > Phyllobates terribilis. The sequence continues at coordinate 422,304,824 of NW_027362767.1, read as the reverse complement.
CACCAGCGCTGCAGCAGTCCTCTTAGGTGGAATGTAGTGGCAGCTGTAGATGGTGCTACTCCCCACAGGCGGAGCAGGGCCTCAGGGCAGAGAGGCGGATGGAGGGAGTAGTTGTGAGAAGTTCTGGTGCTGTGCGGTGCAGAAATAGAGACCGGAGGCCATAGGGGTAGACTTCCAGGGTTTTTACTCATGGTAGAGCATGCAGCTGCAAGGCTTCTCCCTGCTCCTCACGGGGCTCTGCGGCCACCAGGACCGGGGGTCCGACAACCTCCGAGTAATTCAGGTGCTTTAGTCAGGACCCCGCACCAGAGTGTTCCTAGACTTCAAACTAAGTCCTCTCCTATCCATGTGTGTAGAAAGGCCGGATCTCCCTCTGGACTATGCACAGAACAAGGGTATAGGTGGCGACTCCGCTCTGTTACCCGGTGGGATCCACTGAGCCTCTGGGCTTCTCCGACTGAGACATAGAGTAACAAAGTCAGATATCGGGGGCCGGTACCCCTTTTGCAGCAGGAGTCCCTCTGACTAGGCCAGAATAGCGAGGACAGGTGGTGTATACCGCTCCATCTGCATCCCCCTGGGATCCTTTTGCGGTGGAGCTAGACTCCTCTGCTCCAGGCCTTCTTGGGTAGGGACCTTGACCGGATAGAGACAACCGTTAACTCTTGCCCGCTCCTCGACTCAAGGCCAGAGTACGAGGACCGTGTCCCCATCAACTGCAGGTTCACACAGAAAACCACGTTCATTGATGAAGATCACAATCAAAAGACCTTAAGCCCAAGATGGCTGTTTATTAAATATGAATTATTAAGTGTAACCTAAATGTGCAGGTAAGGTAAGGTTCCCCCTTACTTTGGTTCCCCCATCTCCACTTATCCCGGCTGGGGCAGCACACTGGTGCATGTAAGCCCCCCTCAGGTGGGAGAGGTGTAGTGTTGGATGTAGAGGTGGGGTCCTGTCAGCCGCACCATCCTTACCTCGAAGGGGAGATACCACACCTCATTAAAGAGATGCAGTACCCCTGTGGCGGTCGAACCCTCATGGGCGCCACATTCCCCCCTGGTGAAACACAGCACGTCCGCGGGCTGCAAAGAGAGCAAAACCTGGTACAGACTTTTTATATTTTTGTATAACATTTGAACAATCTTCCCATTATGGGAGGCACTTTTTCTTAAACGTTACAAACTTTAAATAGTGCAAAAGTATAAAAATATAAAACCATCAAGAGACATTATGCATAGACAGACAGGTTAAAGTGCAGTAAGGAAGAGTCAGTTCAGAAGTAAGAGGGACCAGTCCCAAACCCTCAACGTAGGCACTGGGGTGGCTGCAGGGCATGAAGATCCCGAGTTGGACCTCCAGGAGAGCAACACCAGACAGGTTTTTCTTCCAAGGTCTGAGGTAGTAGAAGAGCGGTTTTATATAAAACCAATAGGGAGCACCTAAAGAGACGCAAACTATTTACAAAGGAAGAGTCTGCCTACTGCAAGTCCGCAGGGACAAATGTCTCTAGAATCCGGGAGGAAAACATAATGGAATAACAACCAAAACATTAACAGAAACAATTTAACTGTAGAAGTTACAGCCGCCGGGGCCGCTTAATCCATATCTCCCCACCGAGGGAAAGGCTCATTCCTCCCGACGGAGGCTGTTTGGTCCTCCACTGTCGAGCGCAAGGGGGCATCGCTCCTGGACACCTTGTGAACATCCAGGGCGTACCACCCCCGCACCCCGTGGTGGTGGGTGTACGACACAAAGTCACCCGAGAAGAGGTTCCGACCAGGGTGTCCCTTTTTCAGCCGCGGCTCGACGTCCCTCCGGCTGACGAAGACGTCTTGCTCAAACTGGGGACTCCTTATGAAGCCCCATCCTGCCTCATGGTGGAAGCGGACGACTTGCCCTTGCTCCCGGGGGCTTGGATGTGCTGCCTCCTCCTGGCGGGCCTTCGATTTTGCAGCCTTGGCGTGCACTTCGAGGCGCTCGCAGCAAACCTCCCTCTCCTGTTGCTCCCGATCGAGCTGGAGGATTTGCTGCCGACACAGCTCGCTCCTCCTCCACCCTCACCCACTACTAGGTTCCCCCTTACTTTGGTTCCCCCATCTCCACTTATCCCGGCTGGGGCAGCACACTGGTGCATATAAGCCCCCTTCAGGTGGGAGAGGTGTAGTGTTGGATGTAGAGGTGGGGTCCTGTCAGCCGCACCATCCTTACCTCGAAGGGGAGATACCACACCTCATTAAAGAGATGTGTGTCACCCCAGGCCTGGATGCCACAAATATTAAAGGCTGTGTCTGAGAGCAGGAGGGAGGTTCCCTGGTTAGGGACCATTAGCATACAGCACCTCCTGTCCCAGGCCAGTAGGGGGAGCTGGCTGCCCCTATAAAAGCTGGAATTGGGGGCAGGGTTAGGGAGAACTGGACGACCTAGCTCAGGACTGAGACTAGTCCCAGAGAAGGAGGGACAGTTCAGCTGTAGCTGAGGAGTCCGTGAGGCAGAGGAGAAACTGCAAGCCAGGGACAGAGGCGACGAGAGCCGGTCCTGGCTGAGAGAACCAATCCAACCGGACATTGGGGTCCGAGGCTGTCAGGGTTGTAAGCCCAGCAGCAGAGAACCAACCCGCGAGGGATTTCAGGTCCCTTGGCCTAAGAAGCCTGGAGGCTCCGCCACACAGAGGGACCGGTACAGCGAGGAGAACGCAAAAGGTACCCAAGGCCCGAGTCGCAAGCCATACAGGCGAAGTACACGGCCAGCTCAGGGACGTGGGCTATTACACCACGAAGAGGGGGATAGTCAGAAAGAGCATAGAGAGAACGGTAGGCCTACACACTCACCCTGACCAGTGGGGCTCGCCCGAATCCTCTCAGATACCCAGGCCCATTCCTAACCGGTACTCCTGTTGGGTCAGTAATAACATCTGCAATAAAGACCCAGAACTGTTTGAAACGGGCTCTGAACTTTTACTATTGCGGTCGGCACTATCACCCCCAGCATCCACCTACTCTGCCCTGAGGCTACACTCTTCCCGTGGGGAGTTATCCTATCCCTGTGCTGCACACCAACACCAGCCTCAGCGGTCTGCCTTGCAGCGGCGGTCATCCCTGACAGCAATCCACGGGTGGCGTAGTTGGACATTCAAAACACTGATAAAAAGACTGCCAACATTTGGTCTGACCACCCTGAGCCACGGGATCGGGTTGCCACTACTACCCCCATCATCACCGTACACTAGAAGGCCCGGTTCCGGGTACCCCACGGCCCAGGGGGCGAGTCAGCTTTGGCGTAGTTGGCAGGATTGTGACCAACCCGCCACAAACGGGTATTGCGTGCCTGAAAAAGACTTTATACAGTTATATGAAAAAGTTTGGGCACCCCTATTAATCTTAAGCTTAATGTTTTATAAAAATTGGTGTTTTTGCAACAGCTATTTCAGTTTGATATATGTAATAACTGTTGGACACAGTAATGTTTCTGCCTTGAAATGAGGTTTATTGTACTAACAGAAAATGTGCAATCTGCATTCAAACAAAATTTGACAGGTGCATAAGTATGGGCACCTCACCAGAAAAGTGACATTAATATTTAGTAGATCCTCCTTTTGCAAAAATAACAGCCTCTAGTCGCTTCCTGTAACTTTTAATGAGTTCCTGGATCCTGGATGAAGGTATTTTTGACCATTCCTCTTTACAAAACAATTCCAGTTCAGTTAAGTTTGATGGTCGCCGAGCATGGACAGCCCTCTTCAAATGATCCCACAGATGTTCAATGATATTCAGGTCTGGGGACTGGGATGGCCATTCCAGAACATTGTAATTGTTCCTCTGCATGAATGCCTGAGTAGATTTGGAGCGGTGTTTTGGATCATTGTCTTGCTGAAAGATCCATCCCCTGCGTAACTTCAACTTTATCACTGATTCTTGAACATTATTGTCAAGAATCTGCTGATACTGAGTGGAATCCATGCATCCCTCAACTTTAACAAGATTCCCGGTGCCGGCATTGGCCACACAGCCCCAAAGCACGATGGAACCTCCACCAAATTTTACTGTGGGTAGCAAGTGTTTTTCTTGGAATGCTGTGTTTTTTTTCCCGCCATGCATAACGCCTTTTTGTATGACCAAACAACTCAATCTTGGTTTCATCAGTCCACAGGACCTTCTTCCAAAATGAAATTGGCTTCTCCAAATGTGCTTTTGCATACCTCAGCCGACTCTGTTTGTGGCGTGCTTGCAGAAACGGCTTCTTTTGCATCACTCTCCCATACAGCTTCTCCTTGTGCAAAGTGCGTTGTATAGTTTACCGATGCACAGTGACACCATCTGCAGCAAGTTGATGCTGCAGCTCTCTGGAGGTGGTCTGAGGATTGTCCTTGACTGATCTCACCATTCTTCTTCTCTGCCTTTCTGATGTTTTTCTTGGCCTGCCACTTCTGGCCTTAACAAGAACTGTCCCTGTGTTCTTCCATTTCCTTACTATGTTCCTCACAGTGGAAACTGACAGGTTAAATCTCTGAGACAGCTTTTTGTATCCTTCCCTTGAACAACTATGTTGAATAATCTTTGTTTTCAGATCATTTGACAGTTGTTTTGAGGAGCCCATGATGCCACTCTTCAGAGGAGATTCAAACAGGAGAACAACTTGCAAGTGGCCACTTTAAGTAGCTTTTCTCATGATTGCATATACCTAGCTATGAAGTTCAAAGCTCAATGAGGTTACAAAACCAAAAAAAGTGCTTTAGTACGTCAGTAAAAAGTAGGTAGGAGTATTTAAAACAAGAAAATGATAAGGGTACCCATACTTATGCACCTGTCAAATTTTGTTTGAATGCAGATTGCACATTTTCTGTTAGTACAATAAACCTCATTTCAAGGCAGAAACATTACTGTGTCCAACAGTTATTACATATATCAAACTGAAATAGCTGTTGCAAAAACACCAATTTTTATAAAACATTAAGCTTAAGATTAATAGGGGTGCCCAAACTTTTTCATATAACTGTACATACCTGAGTGAAGTTTCCCGCCATTCGGGGACATTTCCCACCAATCGGAGCCGTTTCTCGCCATCGGGCGCCATCTTCAGGACGCCGCGTGGGAAGAAGAGGGGCGTGGACGTCAAAAACACGTGAGACCTGAAGCCCCGCCCTACGCTGAGACGCTGCGCAAGGTCCTGGAAGGAGATCCAGCGGACGCCGACGTCATCACCGTGCGACGCAAGGTCCTCGCCCAGAGCATCGCGAGCGGAGCCGCGGCCTACAGAAGAGGATCGCCGGAAGGTAGGCCACGGTTACCTAGGGGGGACGGAAGATGTCGGACGCGGAGGGACCCTCTACCACCAGCGTAGCCGCTGCAGCTGTGATGCCGTTTTCCATGCCCTATATCCCCGGAGCGGCCTGGCTGCCACAGTATGCCGGCGAGTTGCATACCTTGGGCGACTTTAAAGAAAGGCTGTATAGCCTGTTCAAAGTTTATCCCCTGACAGAAGAACAGAAAGTAAGCATACTGATAGGGCAGTTAACTGGTGCAGCCCAGCGGGAGGTAAAGTCTTGGACAGCTGAGGAGAAAAGGACTGTAAGGGGGGTTCTGACCCGTCTACGGGACACCTTTGATACCTGTACCTCAGCAGAAATCAAAATGCGGTTCTATGGATGTAAGCAGCGAGCTCAAGATAGCATCAGAGATTATGCCCTAAATTTACAGGAAGCCCTGAGGGCAATTAAACAAGCTGACCCTGGCAGCGTGCAGGATCCAGATAAACTATTGACTAACCAGTTCATAGAAGGTCTGCTGTCCAGCGCCCACAGAACTCAGCTGCGCCTCATGGCCCTACAGAACCCCGATTTGACTTTTGCACAGTTCAAAGATAGGGCCATCCGGGTGCTCCGAGAACCTGCACCGGGTGGCGCTGTAGCTTCCCGGCGTCCCGCCATTACGTACCACCAGGAGGCGGCGCCCTACCCCGCAGACCTTGTGGGGGCTGATGCGCAGGCCCTAAATTCATCCCCGCCTGCAAACCTGCACCATCAGGTCCAAGAACTAACAAAGAGTGTTGCTGCATTGACCAGGACCGTACAGTCATTACAAATGGACCCGTCAGGACCAATCAAGCTGGCTTCCAGTCCGGAGGACGTCCCGTGGCGTCAAACGGAGGAGGATCCCGTCGTTCAGAGGGAGGCCCGCCGATCGTTACACTGAGGATGGACAGCCGATTTGCCGCCGTTGCAGCCAGCAGGGACACGTAGCCAGGTACTGTACTTTAAATGGGTCCGACCTGGGGCAGAGGGCCAACCCCCAGGCCCGTCTAATTGGCGTGATAAGTACGTGGGGGGACGCCCAGTTTTACCCGTAGTGCTGGACCGTATCCCCATGAGTGCACTGCTGGATACCGGGTCACAAGTAACTACCATCCCCTACGTACTTTTCAAGCAGTACTGGAGTGACACTGATATAACCCGTTATCCAGACAATGACTTGAGCATCTTCGCCAGCAATGGTCAACCCGTGCCGCAGGTGGGGTTCAGAGAGATGACCATTAAGATTGGTAAAGTTGAACTGCCGGCACAGGGAGTGATCATTGTGGACATTGACCGTCGAGAAAGTCACCCTAAAATAACCTTGGGTACTAACGGGATTGAAAATTGTCTTTCAGAAGTAATTGTAATTTTGCAGCAGGTGGCGATGAATGCGAGCTCCAGCCAACAGAGGATCCTCCAGAAAGAGATAAGAGCCCTGATGAGACGGCAACAGGGAGAACTGTCTGGTGGTGAGATTGGTAGCGTGAGGATGACCGACCCGTTCCCCATTGCCATGCCTCCCAAAAGTGAAATGATGATCTGGTGTCGGACTGCAATCGGGTTAAGAGGGAGAGACTACCAAGCCATGGTAGAACCCGTGTACTCAGACAGCAGGCCCACCATTTTGACAGCCCGGGGCGTGGTTGATGTCCACCATGGAAGGGTGCCCGTCCGGATCTTAAACATTGGGGAAAGGGAAGTACACTTGCCCCGGTACGCTACACTAGCCAAATTGTACATTGTTGAACACAATGCTGTCAGGGCCGTGGAACCCTTGCCTCCATCTCCTCAGGTGGAGGGTAATGGCTCCCAGAAACCCAAGGAGGACTGGTGCCAGAAACTCCATGTGGGTGCTGACTCCACTCCCCTGCACCAAAAACAAGGAGTCTACCGGGTGGTTCAGGAGTACGAGAGAATCTTTAGTAAGCACCCGCTGGACTTCGGCAGAGTGAAAGGGGTAGAACACCACATCCCCATGGGGAGCCACCCACCAATAAAAGAGAGACACAGTACCCCCTGCACACTATCAGAACGCAAAGGGATGCTGAGAGAAATGAAAGAAGCTGGGGTCATTAGAGATAGCTGTAGCCCCTGGGCAGCGCCCTTAGTTTTGGTAAAAAAGAAAGACAGTACCATGAGAATGTGCATGGACTATAGACAAGTCAATTGTATCACCCATAAAGACGCATACCCGTTGCCTAGAATAGAAGAGTCTTTGGCCGCACTAAAATCAGCTAATTTCTTCTCTACTTTGGACCTTACTAGCGGGTACTGGCAGGTTCCTGTGGCAGAGGCTGACAAGGAGAAGACCGCCTTCACCACCCCGATGGGATGAAGTGAATTCAACTGTATGCCATTCGGGCTCTGCAACGCACCCGGGACCTTCCAGAGGCTGATGGAATGCTGTCTAGGGCACCGAAACTTTGAGACGGTCCTACTTTACTTAGACGACGTGATTGTATATTCGAAGACCTACGAGGACCATCTAGAACACCTGGCAGAGGTGGTCGAAGCCCTGGCAGGCTATGGCCTGAAGGTGAAACCCTCAAAGTGTCACCTGTTGAAACCGAAGGTCCAGTACCTAAGACACGTGGTGAGTGCAGAGGGAGTAGCCCCCGACCCCGACAAGGTTACAGTAATTAAGAACTGGCCAAGCCCCTCTAACATCAAAGAAGTGAGGCAATTCCTCAGTTGGTAGGCTACTACCGAAGGTTCATCCCCGGGTTCACAGAGATGGCAGCTCCAATGCAGGACCTCCTGATAGCTCAGTCTAAATCCAGAAGTCACAAGCCACCCTTCAAGTGGGACAAGCCGGAAGAGGAATCCTTCCGCCAGTTGAAGATGGCCCTCACGGGGGATGAGATCCTGGCCTACCCCGATTATGGCCAGCCTTTTATCCTCCACACAGACGCTAGTAATGTGGGGCTGGGAGCCGTACTGTTACAGAACCAACAGGGTAGAGAAAGGGTGATTGCGTACGCCAGCCGAAAGCTGAGGCCCACCGAGAGAAACCCGGAGAATTACAGCTCCTTCAAGCTAGAATTCTTGGCAGTGTTGTGGGCCGTCACAGAATGGTTTAAACATTACCTGGCCTCCGCAAAGTTCACTGTGTACACGGACAACAACCCGTTGACACACCTGGACAATGCAAGACTAGGTGCCCTAGAACAGCGGTGGATGGCCCGGCTATCAAATTATGACTTCACAATCAAATACCGGGCGGGCAGAACCAACGCCAATGCAGACGCCCTATCAAGAATGCCCCACCTACCCGAAGGAGAAGAAGACTCAGAAGAGCTGGAGGAAGTAGAGCTCCCTGCGTTCCACCGGTATGGGGCCACTCAGTATTCTCACCGGGTAAGAGACAAAGACCTAACCACCGTCATGTTCAACCCCTTACCCCACCACGGCTGGGCTGAAATGCAAGATAGTGACCCTGCAATTCGCCTGTTGAAAGACCTGTTGACCCAGGCAGATGCTAGCCCTGGCCCGGACGCTCTAGAGGAAGCCAAGCAGTTATGGAAGGAGAAAAGCAGGCTATTCCTCTACGAAGGTAAAGCTGTGCAGAAGGCTTGTCAACCACCGGACGCACAAGCTGACCTGGCAGGTAGTGGTCCCGAGACGAGATGCTGCAATGGTCCTGGAGGCCTACCATGACAGAGCGGGACACTTCGGGTGGAAGAAACTGGAGTTCCTACTGAGAGAGTGGTTCTACTGGGTCGGTATGAGAGGGGCCATAGAGAAGTGGTGCAGGGACTGTGGCTCATGTCACCTCAGAAGGAAGGACTGTACCAGCCAGAAAACACCCTTGAGGCCCATCGTCACCAGGCAGCCTCTTGAGCTGGTAGCTCTGGACCATGTGAAATTGGCTCCAAGCCGGTCGGGCTACGTCTATGCCCTGACAATAGTGGATCACTATTCCCGGTTCCTGGTGGTGGTTCCTGTTAAAGACTTGACAGCCCAAACAGCGGCCAGAGCCTTCCAACAACACTTCCGCCGTCCACACGGGTATCCGGAACAGGTCTTGACAGATCAAGGTCCAGCGTTCGAGGCGGAAATCTTCCAGGAGTTCTGCAACCTCTACGGCTGTAAGAAGATTCGGACAACGCCTTACCACCCGCAAGCCAACGGGCTGTGTGAGAAAATGAATAATATCGTCATTGATCTCCTCAAAACGTTGCCCCTGGAGGAACGCAGCCTGTGGCCGGAAAAACTGCCGGACCTGATAGACTTATACAACCATATCCCGGTGAATGCTACCAATTGCACCCCGGCTTACCTGATGCGAGCAAGATCAGGTAAGCTGCCGATAGACCTGGAGATGGGAGTCCTGACACCCGAGGACACCTCCCCAGAAGCGGACTGGGATACGGATCGGCGGCTACAGTACAAGAAGGTACAGGAGAGTGTGGAGAAGAGTCTGGCTCAAGCGAGAGAAAAGCAAGAGAGGCTCTTCAACCAACACGCCCGTGCTGGTCCCCTGGAACCTGGCGAGCAGGTCCTGAAGCGGAAGAGAAAGCTTCACAAGCTGGATGACCAGTGGGAGAGAGACCCGTACACAGTACTGCCATCCGACCACAACAACCCGAAGGTATGTGTAATTACCAAGGATGGAGGAGAAACCACTAGCACTGTCTCCAGAGTCCACCTAAAACGGTGCCCCGAGCAACTGCAGAGTCCAAGTGAAGATCAAGATGACCTTGAGCCCGCAGTGGAAAAGGAAGAAATGGTCATCACCGTTCTCGGAGAGTTCCCCCGGTCCTGGACTCGGATAAATGATGCCATAGTGGTACCCGTCCTACACTTCCTTCAACCTACCCAGCAGGAGCTTACAGGAGAGCAGGAAGAACAAGAGGAACAAGCAGCCCCGGAGGCAGAAGAACCCATGCCAGCAGCCCAGGAGAGTCAACCTTCTGCTGACAGTGAGCCTGCCATGCCTGCGGTAAACCAAAGGACCAGCAGACAGCTGCCTGCCCTGCCTGTAAACCCAGCTAGTAGCTGTACCCTAAATGCTAGTGGGGAAAGCCAGGTTAGACCACCACCAGACAGTGGGTTACGCAGGTCAACCCGGAGCACTTGGGGTCAAATACCAGCTCGCTGGAAGATCTGAATATAAAGTATATATTTAATGTTTTATGTTTGTACCCTGGTTATTAATGCTGTTTTTCCAGTTTTTCCTAGTACAATGGACTGACAGGTCATGGACACTGAATGGCCGGAACTGTCTTGTAGATAGTTGCACTTGGTGCCCTCTTGTGAAGATGGCCACAGAAGAAAAACCTGTCCGCCGTGGCCTCCTGGTGGTCCAAAGTAGTTAGCTTTTACCTTGCTGCCATGCCCAAGGCCAGGAACTTGGGGTTTATAGGGACAGGTCCCCACACTGTGGAAAACTTCACCTTATTGGGTGATATGGATACCCGTTCACGGAAGCGCCGTGGCCTTAAGGACAAAATGTACTTGTAAACATGTTATGTTGTCATTTATACCCTGTATTTGTGTTTTCTGTTTAGTCCGGAGTACTAAATTTTACTAGGGGGAATGTGTCACCCCAGGCCTGGATGTCACAAATATTAAAGGCTGTGTCTGAGAGCAGGAGGGAGGTTCCCTGGTTAGGGACCATTAGCATACAGCACCTCCTGTCCCAGGCCAGTAGGGGGAGCTGGAACTGGGGGCAGGGTTAGGGAGAACTGGACGACCTAACTCAGGACTGAGACTAGTCCCAGAGAAGGAGGGACAGTTCAGCTGTAGCTGAGGAGTCCGTGAGGCAGAGGACAAACTGCAAGCCAGGGACAGAGGCAACGAGAGCCGGTCCTGGCTGAGAGAACCAATCCAACCGGACATTGGGGTCCGAGGCTGTCAGGGTTGTAAGCCCAGCAGCAGAGAATCAACCCGCGAGGGATTTCAGGTCCCTTGGCCTAAGAAGCCTGGAGGCTCCGCCACACAGAGGGACCGGTACAGAGAGGAGAACGCAAAAGGTACCCAAGGCCCAAGTCGCAAGCCATACAGGCGAAGTACACGGCCAGCTCAGGGACGTGGGCTATTACACCACGAAGAGGGGGATAGTCAGAAAGAGCATAGAGAGAACGGTAGGCCTACACACTCACCCTGACCAGTGGGGCTCGCCCGAATGCTCTCAGATACCTAGGCCCATTCCTAACCGGTACTCCTGTTGGGTCAGTAATAACATCTGCAATAAAGACCCAGAACTGTTTGAAACGGGCTCTGAACTTTTACTATTGCGGCTGGCACTATCACCCCCAGCATCCACCCACTCTGCCCTGAGGCTACACTCTTCCCGTGGGGAGTTATCCTATCTCTGTGCTGCACACCAACACCAGCCTCAGCGGCCTGCCTTGCAGAGGCGGTCATCCCTGACCGCAATCCACGGGTGGCGTAGTCAGACATTCAAAACACTGATAAAAAGACTGCCAACATTTGGTCTGACCACCCCGAGCCACGGGATCGGGTTGCCACTACTACCCCCATCAGCACCGTACACTAGAAGGCCCGGTTCCGGGTACCCCACGGCCCAGGGGGCGAGTCAGATGCAGTACCCCTGTGGCGGTCGAACCCTCAGGGGCACCACAGGTGACCTTCTCCTGCCAGGTAATGGTGGGGAAAGGTTTTCTTGGTTCCCCCTGGCTCCTATGATACCTGTAGATAGATGATGCCCTCATGTCAGGCTGGTGGTGTAACACCAGGGAAAGGTTCTCTTAGTGCACCCTGGCTCTTCTGATAGCTGTGGATGGGTGACCTTCTCCTGTCAGGTAATGATGGGGGAGGGTTTTCTTGGTGCACCATGGCTCATATGATACCTGTAGATAGATGATACCCTCCTGTCAGGCTTGTGGAGTGACAGAAGGGGAAGGTTCTCTTAGTGCACCCTGGCTCCTCTGATAGCTGTGGATGGGTGACCTTCTCCTGTCAGGTAATGATGGGTGAAGCTTTTCTTGGTGCACCATGGCTCATATGATACCTGTAGATAGATGATACCCTCCTGTCAGGCTCATGGAGTAACAGAAGGGGAATGTTCTCTTAGCGCACCCTGGCTCCTCTGATAGCTGTGGATGGGTGACCTTCTCCTGTCAGGTAATGATGGGGGAAGGCTTTCTTGGTACACCATGGCTCATATGATACCTGTAGATAGATGATACCCTCCTGTCAGGCTCGTGGCGTAACAGAAAGAGAATGTTCTCTTAGTGCACCCTGGCTCTTCTGCTAGCTGTGGATGGGTGACCTTCTCCTGCCAGGTAATGGTGGGGGAAGGTTTTCTTGGTTCCCCCTGGCTCCTATGATACCTGTAGATAGATGATCCCCTCATGTCAGGCTGGTGATGTTACATCAGGGGAAGATTTTCTGAGTGCACCCTGGCTCCCCTGATTCCTGTGGATGGGTGACCCCTTGTTGTTGGTTAATTGTGACTGATGTTTTCTTTGCCGAAGCCTCTGATAATTGTGGCTGGACAATTGGACAGCAAGGCTTACCTAAACATTGTGGCCGACCAAATTCATCCCTTCTGTAAGACCTTGTGCCAGGCACAAATATACACAACTTACATGTGCAGGTGCAGACAAGTTCTATAGATGTCTATATATCAGTGAGCTCTATATGTAATCGGAAGCCGCCAGCTCTCCTCATCGATTATTTATGGCCGAGCGCGCGGGTAGCACCTTGCACCTCATGAATACTTCATGATAATTTGCTGTTTGAGTTATGTGCAGCTTAGTTTTCTAATGTTCACTCTGGTTTCTTACATTTTTAATGTGGATTTCTAATTTTGACTGGTTTCCAGCAGAGGGATGAACTGAATATGTTTACTCATGTATTTAATATGCGATTCTGTTGTTGGTAATCGAGAACTCCTGCAGGCAACCAGCGTTACAGGGGATGTCCGACAGTTCTTACAATTGGACTGAGAGCAGAAAACGTTCTAAAATTTTTTTGGGGAAAATATTTTTTCCCTATTCAAACCCCCACTTTTCCCTCGCTCTAGTGGTCCCTGCTGGTTCTGCAGGGGTGACGCCGTGTCCATCAACCACGTGACGGCAAAAGCCAATCACTGGCCTCACCGGTGAATAGGTGATTGATTGATACATTCTTTAGTATTTTTATTTTATTGCATTTCACTAGACCCTCAGTGTGCCCAAAAAATTGTGCTCCATACAAAGACCATGAAACTTGGATGCGTGAAGGTGACTGACTTTTTTCTGAGATCCTCTCAGCTGCTTTATGGCCACAACAAAGCTCAGTTCAACTTTGATGCGGTGAGCGGTCAGAAAATAACCACAGAGGAATGGAGAAAGCAATAAAAGAGTTGCAAACACTCCATTTAAACAGCTCACAGATGGATTCCGGGTTTACTCATTCTGCAGCCAGCAATAAGCAGGGAAACAAAAAGCCTGCAAAAAACAAAATTTTTTAATGAAACTCAATTACAATTATTTTAGCCCAAAATACTGTACATGCATGCATTCAAGTAATAAAAATGTCCCTGAAGGAACCCATATCCTTTACGTGCACCTTCAATTTCTAAAGCACCAACATCCGGGGAAGGAGAATTATGCAAAATCTATATATGCCATAATGTGAAAAAGTATTTGCCCGCCCTTCCTCATTTTGTCCTGTAAATATTCCTAAAGAGGTCCTGAGAATGGGGCTCTGTCCATCTTGAGTGGAGCAGTGGTGGGACTTTTTCTCAATTCATTATTAATAGGATTGATGGAAATAGCGCAGCTCTGTGCTCCATTTATTTCTGACAGTCACGTAGACAATGATTGGAGCAGAGATCGAAAGTACCCATTCAAGATGGACATCGCAAAGCCCCAATGGGGGTCCCTACAGTTAGACCTTCAGTGATTGTCAAGTTATTCCCTGTCCAATAAATAGGGGATAACTTGATAGTTAGGGAAGACCTCTTTAATGTAATGATTCTGTTTAGATCTATCGGTACGTGACCTGTATTTTACATAAAGATCCTGTGAATAGTGTCAGTTGGCAGCATGTAAAGCTCTTGTGAGTTACGTTATGGGCCAGGCATAGCCTATCCAATAGGGTCGCTAGCTCCTAGCTGCGTCTGTTTGTTGGACCGCTGACTGCCAATCATTCTCTTGCCTAGAGATCATCACATCGCTATTTCTGTCCTATTGATTCTCATAGCCCTAGGAGGACCATGACTATGTAAGATGAAAGCTATGTTGTGGTCTGTGAAGCAACGTCTTCCCTGAGGTCTCATATTTACATGTAGACATAAAACTCCTTTGTGAAAAATATTTTCACAATTCCGCTGCAAGGTACATTGGGTTTTGTAAATTCCGAGAATAGTAATGCACAATGGAAGCAAACAATTGAGTATATGGCTTGAAGAACATTACCCCTTTAAGAAGGCTGCCTCAAAAGCACAAGGCATATGGATATCATAGAGCAGCAGGCTTCCAGTAAAGACTGAAACCAATCAGGTGGACCCAGTGAGGCCAAATATTCCATGACCATGTTGATTGCGTTCTCTTTTTTCATTTTCTTCTAAACAGTTCAGTGGCCAGTAACAAGCCAAAGTGGGGCAAACTCCCCAAGACTGCACCATCTCCAGCTTGTGATTGACCCCTTATATTTCTACGAACTTCCCTCTGAACCCCCGATACCTTAACTTATCTTGTTGGCTGAGGTCTTGTTGCTACCTCTGTGAAGACTCTCAAAGGGTAGTCTTGTCAGGAGCCGACCTATTAAAATGTGTTTTGGAGTTCCTGTTGCCTGATACAAGGGCGCCCCTTGGCAGAGGTTAGGGACTTCAACTACCGTTGATGGATTATAGGAGGCCTGTGATCTACTCCAATTCAAACCATCCCCTACCAATTGCATAGACAACAATGAGAATAAGACATGGTTGTGGAATGTAAAACTATGGGGTCTTTCCTTCCTGTTACATTTTTCTTACAATACAAAACTTTTTTGAAAGTTTGTTAGATGAGCCAAATGTGAAACTCTTCTTGAGACCTACACGATTCCCCCAGGTTTATTTAAACGTCTGCTGAACCCGATTCTTGTAGCATTAGTGTAGTATCGGTGTCTCTGCCCCCTGCTAGGCAGAGACGCCGTCCCTCTCACCTTTCTGCTCCGGGCGCGGTGTCCTCCAGTGCTCCTTCCCCCGCTGCTGCCGGCGCGCTCTCCTTCCCGGGCACTGTGCTTAGGGCGCACGCTCCCCCTCTCTTAAAGGGACCGCGCGCGCCGTCCTAAGGAGTCCCCGGCAAATTGCCGGAGGACCTCCTATATTTAAGGCACCGCCTCCAAAATGGAGGTGCCCGAGCAAAGTTGTTGCAAAGCATACTCACCTCTGCTTCAGCCCTCAGGTCCCGTTGCCAGCCTGACTTCCAGTCCTGTCTGCCTGCTTGTTTTCTCTTCAGCCCGACAGTCTGTCTCCTGCATCCGCCAGTCTGTCTATGGGCAAGTCCACCTGCGGACCAGGAAGCACCTGCCAGTTACCTGCCTGCTACCTGCCGTACCGGCTAGCCCGCTCACCTGGGAGCGCTCACCTGCTACCCGCCTGCTAGCCTACCTGGAGGCTCCGTCGTCACTTGCCGTGACCACCTGCCTGCCAGCCAAGAGACTCTTACCTGCTCTTCCATCACTTCCCGTGACCACCCGCCTGCTCACCCAGAGACTGCTACCTACCTGTTGTGTCCAGCCGCTACTCCGGTCAGTCCCAGCTATCTGACCCGTGGGAGCCACCTGCTCTATTACAAGGTCGTCCCCAGAATAACACCTGCCCTCGGGGTCCCTCCTTGTTCCAAGGCACAGAGGTTCCACCACCCGGCCCCGTTACAATTAGTTTGCCATGTTATGTACATGGCACCCCCTCGACCTTGACTCTCCATTGACAGATGATGTCGGGCGAAATAAGGTTCAGACAGCTAGATTCGCTGATTAGTTTGCTCTTCAGGCATATAAGCTGTTTCCATGTGAGATTGGACTTCACTTAAGCCCCCCCATACACATTAGATAACTGTCGGCCAAATGTTGGTTTGGCCAATTTCAGCCAGCTTTTCCGTACATCGCTGCTTGCATTCGGCCAAGCTGTCTTGTGTTCACTGATAGGGATCCGTTGCCAAACATGTCTGGTGTCTGCTTAACTTCACGAGATAATATGATCGGCAGTCCGAAATTGGACATGTCGGAATTATATTTTCCCCAACAATAAATTGTCAAGGACCCTATATACATTAGACTGTTGGCCAAACGCGTCAATATTAACAGGTTTGGCCAATATTAGTTTAAAGTGTACATGGGGGGCTTTACTCCTTAGAGAGCTCAAGAACGCTCAACTAAGCCGATCATTCATCTGTATGGGGAAGTCGGAAGAATATTCTAAAGAGCATGACCCCCTTTTGAGGTATGGTAGTCTCTCACTTCAATTCCCATAGAACTCTCAAGCTGCTCAGAAGCTTCTTACATCTTGCTTGATGCCTTGTGGGTATCTTCTTGGTGATGTTTCCCACTGTCAATTGCGTGTATGTGAGCATCACCTTCCAATTTTACTGCCAGGTTACATCTCTTTTGGTGGTTTGGTACCCTGTTCCTCAAAATCAAGATTCACATGTTGAGGTTCTTTGGTGCTCCTCATGGGACTATCATTACTTCAACTGTCTACACCAACTCAATTTGCTGCAGATTTCTAGAGGCTTTTCGGATGCTAGATACTAGAAACTCCTGCAGGTAGATAGTGGTTTCCTTTGATTAGGGGTGGTAACTCTTCTAATATACAAGGTGGATTTGCCAGTGTGGTGGAGTCCTTCACTTCTGTGAACCCTTTGGAGTGTTACCTTTGATGTAGTCCAAAAGCCAAGCCCCCTAATCCTACTTGGCAAACCAGAGTAGATGTCAGAACCCACTATGGTTGGGGGCCCATGGCCATGTGTAAGTGGACAAGGAGACCATATAGACAGATGTCCTCCCAGTGCCTGGTACCTCTGATCTAGAGGTATAAGTGGTTGCTATACTCAGTAGTATTTCTGTCCTTGCTCTTAAGCAGTGCCCCATGATACCCTAGGTGTCAGAGTCTACCAATTCCAATTATACCCAAGAACCCCTACCTGATCCCATACAATCTGCAGAATCAGCATATTCCTAACTTCAGGAGAAGCAAAAGATACACAATGATACAATAATGAGTAACACACAAGGCAAAAAAATCATATTCATATTCACTATGTAATATAGACCATTCACGCCTGTGACTAAACAGGAAACATGAGACTGTCAAACCGCCGACTCAGCACTGATCACTGTGTCCGCGGAAAGTAGATGATTCGTGTCTGCTATGCGAAAGCCCAGGACAAACACGGATCTTTCAGCTTTCTTTGTTAGATATAATGCTGGATTTTCTTAAGCAGAACAGGAAGGGCAGGTTCAGAACGCGTTCATCTATGGTACTTCTAATGTATTTTACTGCTAACACTCTATTATATTACTGAGTTAAAAATATACCTAAAATATAACTTATGAACCGGAATTGGAAAACATGGCTCCTTCCTTCCAGACACAGCAACTCAACTGTCCATTGGTAGTGTGTGGTATCGCAGATGAGCTCCATGGAAGTAAATGGGGCTAAACAGCAATACCACGCACAACCTATGGGCAGATGGGGCGCTGTTTTTTAAAATAAATTCACTTTTTTAATCCTGGACAGCTCCTGTCCATTTTGGAGGGATGTTCCACCTTGCCACAGTACCTTTATAGAGACCTAACAACGATAACAAGGCTGGAGGTTGAAAAACTAAATCCTATTCAGTTCTGGAACCAAGACTTTGTAATTGGTTAACGATTTCAGTTATTAGGAATCTCTGAGTCCTGTCTTGTTAAGTATCATTGATTGGAAATGTGCCATGTTGGCATGCGTGGCAAGAGTCCAAGAGGATATTAGTGGGAGCTCATGACCACAACATCCTAAGATTAGTAAAATTGGAGTATCAGTGCACTTATTTGTTCAACAGAATACCTCCAGCCCTTGTCATAGTCATGTTTATAGAATATCTGGGCTCCATATGGCATTGTTATTTCTTCTTCATAAGAGTTGTATTATTTGGGCTCTGTATGGCACTGTTATATGGTCCTCATAATAGATGTATCATATGGGTTCTGTATGGCCTTGTTATATCATCACTGTAGCAGGCATAATATTTGGGCTCTGATTGGCACTGTTATTTCCTCTTCATTACAGATGTATAATTTGTGCTTTGTATGGCACTGTTATACTGTCACTATACTAGATGTAATATGTGGGCTCTTTATGGCACTAGTTTTTCTTCTCTATAAGAGTTATATTATTTGGGCTCTGTATGGCACTGTTATCTGGCAACTGTAACAGCTGTATTATTTGGGATACACAATAAGCCGTACACTCCATAGAGGTTAACTTTATGGAATAGTTGTCAGAAAAAAGTCTTTACTTACACACAAAAATTGTACGGTTTGTTTTGAGTTTGCCAAAGACATGTGGGAGACTCCCCAAATATATGGAGGAAGGTGATCTGGTCAGATGAGATCAAAATTGAACTTTTTGGCCACCAAGGTAAACGCAATGTCTGGCGCCAAACCAACACAGCTCATCTCCGTAAGAACACCATCCCCACAGTGAAACATGGTGGTGGCAGCATCATGCTGTGGCAATTTTTTTCGGCAGTAGGGGCAGGGAAAATTGTCCGAGTTGAGGGGAAGATGGATTGTGCAAAATACAGGGATATTTTTGAGCAAAATATGTTTAAGTCTGTCAGTGGTTTGAGACTGGGACAGCGGTTCACCTTCCAACAAAGCAATGACCCAAAGCATACTGCTAAAGCAACACTTGATTGGTTTAAAGGGAAAGGTGTAAATATTTTGACTGGACTAGTCAAAGCCTAGACCTTAATACAATTGAAGATCTGTGGTCAGACTTGAAGATTGCTGTTCAGCAGAGGAAACCATCTAACTTAAAGGAGCTGGAGCGGTTTTGCCTTTAGGAATGGGCAAAAATCCCAGTGGCAAGATGTGGAAAGCTCATAGAGACTTATCCTAAGTGACTTGCAGCCGTAATTGCCGCAAAAGGAGACTCTACAATGTACTGACTTTAGGGGGATGGATAGTTATGCACATTGAAGTTTTCAGTTAATTTATCCTACTTATTGTTTGCTTCACAAAAGAAAAGAAAACCAAATGTTCCCAGTTGTATGCATGTTCTTGACATGCACTGTGTAATGGGAGTGGTGGTGGAACCACTGTGCATTGGTCCAAGGAGAGCCTGGAGGGGCGTAACTAGGTGAACACCTGACTCTTCACTAGAGCCCCTGATGGTGCGGTTAGATTTGGCTCCAGATGGACACCAGGTGCTACTTCAGGATGGACCTCGGAAACACGACAGCTGATCCCCAACAGGTGAGGGAGCTGCAACAGCCTAGAAAGGAAAAGCTCTTCTGGTACACGCGGGCATGACAGGAACACAGGAAGGGCACGTGCTGGCAGGGACACGGAAGGTGCAGGCAAGTACGGCTGGCATTCAGGTGGGCACAGCAGGTGCAGGAAGGTACAGTTGGTAAGCAGGCAGGCAGATGCTGAAAGGCACAAGCAGGGACAGGCAGGAATGAGCAATAAAAAATGGGTACTGGTAGGCACTGGCAGGTACTAGAGGGAACTAGCGTGTACTGGCAGGTAGTAACAGACAGGGGACCAGATAGCTAGCAAGCGTGCAGACTAACTGACTGAACACATTGCTCAGGCACCTTCCAACAGGTGGGGGTGCCTTAAATAATAACTGTCTCCAGGCAATTGTTGGAGGACACTTTAGGATGGCGCATGCTGTCTCTCTATGAGACCGGAAGGCTGTGCACGCTCTAAGCACAGTACCTGGGGATCTGTGACCCGTGCACAGACCCCGAAATGCAGCAGGGAGAGGAGGAGCTGCAGGACGAGGGCCAGGGGCGGTGAGTGAGTCGACGTCACTGTCGTGGGAGAGGAGGATTGGAAGCATGCAGGGACGCTGATGCTACAGTACCTTCCCCTTTATGCCTCCTCTTCTTCAGGCCCTCAAGAAATCTCTCCATAAGGATAGGGGATTTTCTCCTTGGGCTCCCTTGACCTCTCCTCAGGAATGAACCCCTTCTAATCTACTAGAAAAAAGATTTTTCATGTTACCTTCTTAGTAGCCAGAATATTCTCTACCTCAAAGACATCTTCAGAGCCAACTGGAGCAGGAGTGGTACCCGGGTTCTTGAAGAAGGAGTTTAGGATGACAGGCTTGAGAAGAGACACATAGAATGAGTTCGGGATACGTGAAGAAGCCGGGAGCTTGAGCTTGTAGGATACAGTATTTATCTGTTTGAGAACCCCGAAAGGACTAATAAAACAAAGACCCAACTTGTATGAAGGTAGCTTGAGCTGGACAAACTTCAAAAATAGCCAAACCTTTTCCCCAGGATGAAACTGGTGTGGGACAGGACACCTCTTGTCTGCGTGTCTCCTCATCTGTTCAGAAGACTTCACCAAAACGGCCTTGGTATCCTCCCAAATTCTGGAGAAGCCCTTGGTGAGAGCTTTGGCCATAATAATGTCAGTGGTAGTAGCAACAGGGAATAGAATATTAGGATGTTGACCAAACACAATAATAAATGGAGATTAAGCAGAGGACTCCCTCACGTGGCTATTGTAGGAGAGTTCGGCCCAAGGCAGGAGTTTGGCCCAATGACTATGGTGAGTATTGACAAAGTGCCGCAGGAAGTTGGTCTGGATTGTTTGACTCATTCTACCTAGCCATTGGATTGGGTATGGTAGGCAGAAGAGACATCCAGGGTTATATTTAGCAGCGTACAAGTAGCTCTCCAGAACCGAGATGTAATCTGAGCGCCTCTATCACAAACAATATGAAGAGGTAACCCTTGAAGGTGAAAGATATGCTGGATGATCTTCTCAGCAAGCACAGGAGGGGAAGGGAGACCAGACAACTGAGTAAAGTGGTCCATCTTTGAGAAGCGGTCTACAACTACCCAAATGACGGTACTTCCGGCCGAGACTGGAAGATTGGTGATGAAATCCATTGCGATGTGCTGCCAGGGAGCTGACAGTATGGGCAGAGGAAATAACTGACAGGACAGAGGCTGTTTTGGAGTCTTATTCTGAGCACAGAATGGACAAGCCTAGATGATTTCTGCAATATATTTGTGCAGGGATGGCCACAAATAATGCTGAGAAATGAGAAAAGTCGTTTGCTGCTGTTCGGCATGACCGGCCACTTTAGATGAGTGACCCTGTGGCGCCCCTGAGGGTTCGGTCACCACAGAGGTCCTGCACCTCACTCAGAGGTGTGGTGCCTCCCTTCACTCAGGTAAGGAGGGAGTGCTGCACGGAACCCCAACACCTACATCCAACACTACACTGCTCCAGGCCAGCAGGAGGGGCAAGACGCAATGTAGTTTTCAGCTGAGCCCTGACCCTGGCAGGGGTGGGGGGAACCCAAAGTTAGGGGGAACCAGTAGTGGGTGTGGGTGGAGGAAGTAGTTCATGGGAGCACTCATACAGTAGATATATAAATAGGTAGTCATCTTTACAGTGAGGGAGTTGGAGTAGGGACCATTCAGAGGAACAGTCTGGGAGCAGAGTCTCGGTAGGAGCTCTGCTCCACTACAAGGGCCCAGGACTGAGGCCCAGGAGGGGAGCAGGGAGTAAGCTCCGTTCTGTTGAAAGGATCCTAGGGGAGTACGGCGAGTGCAGGCGGCACCTGTACACCCCGAACCTGCCAAGTGTCAGGAGGATCTAGGCCGCAAGAAGGGGACCGGCCCCTGGCCCAGTCGTGCAGCTTCAAGCCTCGGCTGGAAAAACCGGAGGCTTCTGGCTTCTATAACCACCAGCCAAGCCCTGACTTCAATCCAAAAGTAATGTCAAGCAGGTCTGTGCAACTCCGACGGACAGGGGGGACCTCGAAGCACCTGAACAGGATTAACAGTGGGAAGCGCAGGGCAGGAGAGAGTAAAGACCCAGCATGAAGTCAGTCTAGAAAGGTACATAGGAAAATGGGGTTCTGCCAGGTACACCCGAGCTACCTGAGGAAGGACTGAACCCCTGCCCGGTGAACGCAGTGCGACGCGGGAGGATTGCACCAGTACTGTGCTCCTGTGGACTGTCTAAGAACTGTGAGTAAATCTTGGATGACTGCACTGCGCTGCCTCAGTCCCTTTCTTTCGCCGGTGCCATTTCCCTCCCTGCACTACAATGCCCAGCGCACCTCCATCCCTATCTAGACTGCCCTGAGGCCTGCTCCACCTGTGGGGAGCTGTTCCATCACAAGCTGCGCTACCATCTGCCTCAGAGGACTGTTGCAGCGCTGGTGATCCTCACTAGACACCACAGGTGGCGTCATGAAAAATCCCAAAAACCCCATACAATAGAAGCTTCCCCATTTCACTGACCGCCCTGGGTCACGGACCGGGCCAGCCACCGAGATATCCCCCGGCAACCAGAGGCCCGGCTGCCGAGTACCCCACGGCCCTGGGGGCGCGTCGACCCCAGTGAAGAACCTCTCTTGTATGTGGCTCAGCGATGAAGGTCTTTCGGATGGGACCCAAGACAATTACAGCGGAGCGACAGTAAGCATCTTGGAGGACTCAATGGTGCGCTGAGGCTCCTCCTCTTGGTCAGAAGACAGAAAGGGCCTGGAAACCGCATCTGCCTTGATGCTGCTGTCTGCCGGCCGGAAATGGAGAACAAAATAAAAGCGAGAGAAGAACAAAGACCTCGCGGCTTGACGTGGACTGCTCTGCTGTGCGGACTGCCGATAGGTTAAGTTCTTGTCAATATAGGCAACTACAGGATGACTCACTCCTTCAAGTAGGAAGCGCCATTCCTCCAAAGCCAATTTAATCGCCAACAGTTCTCAATCGCCTATCGAGTAGTTGCATTCTGGATCTGAGAAAGCTTTGGAAAAGAAACTGCAGGTCACGACACGTCCAGTTGGACACTTCTGAGTAAGAATGGTTCCTGAGGAGGAAGCATCCACCTCCAAAAATAATTGTTTATTACTGTCAGGTCAATGCTGCACTGGAGCTGCAGAGAAGGGCTGTTTTAAGGAAGAAAGGCGCTTTCAGCTTCCTGAGTCCATAACTTAGGGTTAGCACCCTTATGGGTCAGGGCAGAAAGTGTAGCAGTCCGAGAGAAGAAATGTGGAATCAACTGGCGGTAGTAATTTGCGAATACCAGAAACAGCTGGATAGCTTTCAGGCCATAAAGACAAGGCCACTTCAGGACGGCAGGTGGGATCCATCATTAGTCCAGTCTCAGAGATGATCTCTGTAATAATGTGGTGGGGCAGACAGATGGGGTCCGGAACCAGAAACATAGCTGGTAGACTGGAGAGTCATGACAGAGGTCACCACAGCTTGAGCAGTGACGGATGCAGCTGCCGATGTCAAGGTATCGGATGATCACAGTCTGCAGGTAGGACATGATTTTGTCCTGCTGGTCCCTCAGACGGGAGACCTCCAAAAAAAATCAGAGACTGGAGAGGGTGGAGAGCCAGCCAGTTCCATGGCCTGAGCACTCTGTAACGGGAGTGGTGGTGGAACCACTGTGCAGTGGTCCAAGGAGAGCATCGGAGGGGCGTAACTAGGTGAACACCTGACTCTTCACTAGAGCCCCTAATGGTGGGGTTACACTTGGTTCCAAATGGACACCAGGTGCTACTCCAAGACGGACCTCAGACACACAGCAGCTGTTCCCCAAGGAGGCAGGAATCTGTAATGGCCAAGAAAGGGAAAGCTCATCTGATACAGTCAATCACTGCAGGAACACAGGAACGGCAGGTGGTGGTGGGGACGGCTGGTGGGAACGGCTGGTATACAGGCATGAACGTCTGGTGCACAGCTGGTATACAGGTAGGCACTGGCAGGTGCAGGCAGATACAGCTGCTACACAGGCAGGCATGGCAGGTGCAGGCAGGTACGCCTGTTATTCAGGCGGGCACAGCAGGTGCAGGCAGGTACAGCTGGTATGTAGGCGGGCAGATGCTGAAAGGCACAAGCAGAGACAGGCAGGCAAGAGAAAGAAAAAGCGGGTCCTGGCAGGTACTAGTGGATACTCTCACGTACTAACAGACAGGGGACCTGAGAACTAGCAAGTGTGCAGACTAACTGACTAAAAACATTGCTCAGGTACCTGTCAACAGGTGGTGGCACCGGAAATAATAAGTGTCTCCCAGCCATTGGCTAGGGACTCTTTAGGATGGCGCGCGCTGTGTCTTTAAGAGACCGGCACCGTGCGCGCGCCCTAAGTGTGGTGTCCTGCTGCGCACTGGTGCCACAGAACCCAGAAGGGTGCATGGATGGACTTCTCCACAAGAGGCCCTCACACATTCACATACCTCCACCCTACCACCTCAGATCAGCAGAGGGAGCCCGTTAGGGATATATGTAGGGAGGGTGGAGCCAGGCAGCTCAGTCTCTAGGCAGAAGTCATACTGGGAGAGAGTCCAAGAGCGTGCTGATGCTCAGAGAGCAACGAAGAGGCAGCACGCTGGCTGCAGTGCTTAGGCGAGCCAAGGCCTACAGCACGTGTGAGGGCCTTGAGTGTGGCCGAAGGCGAGAGGAGAAGGAAGAAGTAGCGAGGGGGCAGAGGAGCATACCAGGCTCACCCCGAGATATATACCGGACACCGGGTCCGCGCCTACAGGGATATTTATTCCCAGTAGGAACCACCGGAACCCCTGGAGGACTACAGGTCCCAGGTCTACCAAATGCTGACTACAGTACCAGGGCTAGGAGTCACAGAGGACCCAGCGTACAGGGAGAGTGATCTCCAAAAGAAGGCCCTACCACCAGGTCAGCAGGTGCAAGGAGAGAGACAGTACCAGGCTAGGCCTAGTTCCAGGCAGGCCAGAAGGTTAGCGAGTAAAGCCACAGATCAGGAGGCCCTATACCCGCTCACTGGGGAGAGTCCAAAAGTGCACCCTTCGCCCTTAGTACCCTGGACCGTGCCTGCATCATCACCAGTAAAGGTACTGAAGCTTACCCCCGTGTGAGTGTCCGTCTTTCCTCCGAGACCGTCCTACCGTCTCTCCCCAGCATCCACCATCTACCCCTACACTGCCCTGCAGCTAGCTCTACCTGTGGAGAGCCACACCATCCCTGCTGTCGTAACACCAGCTCCAGAGGACTGCTCCGCAGCGGCGGCTCCCATTGGCCGCATTCCACAGGTGGCGTCATGAACTTTCCAAATCCCCTATCAAATCCCCCTTTTTACTGACCGCCCTGGGTCATGGACCGGGCCAGCCACCGTGATATTTCCCCATACCGGCATCTGTAAGAAGCCCGGCTGCCGAGTACCCCACGGCCCAGGGGGCGCATCATGTTTTGGTGTCATGAACAGGATTGCGTGCCCGTTGCCACCGGGTACTGTGCACCTTAAAAGACTGTAGTACTCACTGTGGCGAAGTTTTCCCGCAATTCCCGAGATTTCCCGGCCTTAACCGTCATTTTCCTGTCGCCGCGCGGGAAGAAGAGGGGCGTAACTGTGGGAATCGGAGAGGCGTAACCGCTGGAAGCGCGCGAAGCCCAGGACACGCCTCGCCCCTGACGTCGAACCAGGAAGCGTCAGGTCCTGGAAGGAGCCCAGAGGACGCTCTGACGTCAGACGCGAGCGACGCAAGGTCCTGGAAGAAGACCGTCGCCCGCGGAGCTGCGGCCTACCTGAAAAAGAAAGTGAAGAAGGTAGGCTCCGGTTCACTAGGGGGGCGCAACCATGGCCGACGACCAGCAAGCCGCCGGAGCACCGGTTAACGCTCCTGATGCCCAACCTGCGCCTAGCGCTGCGCAGGCCGTAGCGGCCGCTCCACCAGCAGGGGTCATGACTCCGTTAATACCCATGGCCCTGCCGTATATCCCTGGAGCGAAATGGCTTCCCCAGTATAATGGCAAGCCAGACACCATGTCCAGATTCAAGAGGAAAATATGCGGTGTGCTAGACATGTATTCTATGACTGGTAAGCAGAGAGCCGCTGTCGTGTTTGGACAATTGACTGGTGCCGCAGAGCGGGAAGTTGAAACCTGGCCAGCCGCAGACCAGGAATCAGTATCCATCTTCTTTAAGAGACTGCAAACTGTGTTTGAAAACAGCACTGAGACAGATCTCCAGATGAGGTTCTACCACTGTGTCCAGAAACCTGAGGACAGTGTCCGGGACTACGCCTGGCGCTTACAGGAAGCCCTGCGGGCCCTGAAACAGGTTAGTCCAGCCAGCATACAAAATGAAAATAAAATGCTGACGGAACAGTTCATCCGGGGGTTGAGGTCCCAGGAGGAGTGCAGAACTGTACGGTGGTGGGCCTTAGACCATCCAGATGCCACCTTTGACACCCTTAAGGACATGGCTATAAAGGGGCGGCAGCCTCTGGAAACAAAAGACACTGCTATCCAGCGTTACCAAGGTGGGGCAACCCCAGTGCCTGCAGCACCCACTGCTCCTTCATTAACGGCTGAAACAAAAATGCAAACAGTGCTTCCTAGCGAGCTGGACAGCCTACGCTCTGAAGTGCGCCAGTTAATTAAAACCCTGGCCACTGTCCTGAGCACCCTGCAGCTACAGACGGAGCCCGAGCCGGAAGGAAGGATCCTACTCGCCGACAGCCCTGAGGATGTCCCCTGGATGAGGAGAAGAAGGAGGACAACGCCACCCCGTAGGAGGACAATGCCACCCCGGAGGAGGACAATGCCACCCCGTGGGAGGACCAACGACCAACGTCACCCTCCAGGAGAATTCATCTGCTACCTCTGCCAGAAGGCAGGCCATGCAGTGCGGAACTGTCCTTTAAACGAGCAAACCCTGGGGTCGAGGGCCGACACCCAGGAGTAAATCAAGCAGGCCCATCAAGCTGGTACCATCGGTTCGTGGGAGGAAGACCTTTCCTGTCCATTGTGCTGGATGGCATCGCGACACCTGCCCTGCTGGACACTGGATCTAAAGTAACCATCATACCTGATGTCCTCTACAAAAGGTACTGGTCCATAGATGAACTCCAGCCGCCAGCCCCACACCTCTCCGTGTATGCCTCTAACGGCCTTCCTCTTAACCTAGTAGGGGTTAAGAATGTGACAGTGAAGGTGGGGAGAGCAGAACTAAAGGATCAAGGACTAAATGTAGTGGAGTCTAATCCTGGTGATACAGACTTGTATATGATACTCGGTACAAATATTGTCGTTAACTGTTTGGGAGAAGTGTTGTTTTTGCTCCAACAGATTGCTGACACCGCCAAACCAGGGCAGAGGAAGGTGCCCCAGAGAGAGATTCGAGCCCTCCTGTACCAGCAACAGGTAAAGCTAACAGGTGGTGAAATTGGTAATGTACGGGTGACAGACCCGATACCCATTGTGATTCCCCCGATGAGTGAAATGCTGATTTGGTGTAGGGCAGCAATAGGTCTCAAGGGACAGAACTACGAGGCGGTAGTGGAGTCCATTAGCTCAGATCACAGACCTACACTCTTAACTGCCAGGGGGGTGGTTGATGTATGCAATGGGAGGGTACCCATGCGTCTCCTAAATTGTGGGGAGGATGAAGTTAAGTTACCAAGATACGCCACGGTTGCCAGGTTGTATACTGTAAACGATGAGGCCATACACACAGTAGAGTCCTTAACATCATCAGACACAGTGGAGGGTAATGACTCAGAAACCCAGGTGGGGGATTGGTGTCCACAGCTCCATGTTGGGACTGACGCCACTCCTGTCCATCAAAAACAAGGTGTATACAGGGTGGTCCAGGAATATGAGCAGGTATTCAGCAAACACCCACTTGATTTTGGGAGAATTAAAGGGGTACAACACCATATACCCACAGGTGACCATCCACCCATCAAAGAACGCTACAGGCCAATCCCACCAGCACACTACCAGAAAGCGAAGGAAATGTTGCATCACATGAAGAAGGCAAGGGTAATAAGAGATAGCTGTAGCCCCTGGGCAGCTCCCCTGGTCCTGGTCAGGAAAAAGGATGGAAGCATGAGGATGTGTGTAGATTACAGACAGGTAAATCACATAACACACAAAGATGCATACCCTTTACCCCATATAGAGGAATCCCTGGCTGCATTAAAGTCTGCAAATTACTTCTCTACCCTTGAGCTCACTAGTGGGTACTGGCAAGTAGCAGTTGCTGAAGAGGACCGGGAGAAAACGGCCTTCACTACCCTGATGGGACTCTGCGAGTTCAACAGTATGCCGTTCGGACTCTGCAATGCCCTTGGAACGTTCCAGAGATTGATGGAGTGCTGTTTGGGACACCGTAAGTTCGAGACCATGCTGCTATACCTGGATGACGTGATAGTGTACTCCAAGACGTATGAGGACCATTTGCAGCACCTGGCGGAAGTATTTGAGTTGTTGTCCCGGTATGGGATGAAATTGAAGCCTTCCAAGTGCCACCTGCTCAAACAGAAGGTTCAGTACCTGGGGCACATTGTCAGTCCAGAAGGAGTAGCACCAGACCCGGAGAAGGTCACTGCCATCCAGAAATGGCGGGAACCGAAGAATCTCAAGGAGGTACGTCAGTTCCTGGGACTGGTCGGGTATTACCGGAGATTTGTGAAGGACTACACCAAGAAGGCAGCACCTTTGCAAGATCTCCTGGTAGGACAGTCCAACAGAGGAACCCCACCCCCTTCCAGTGAGGTAAAGAGCAGGCTGAGTCCTTTGCAGTGATGAAGGAGATACTGACCGGCAAAGAAATCTTGGCCTACCCTGACTACAGCCAACCTTTCCTGCTGTACACTGATGCCAGCAACGAGGGACTAGGAGCTGTGTTGAGTCAGAAGCAGTATGGCAAGGTGAAGGTGATTGCCTATGCTAGCAGGAAGCTTCGCCCAACCGAGAGGAATCCGGAAAACTATAGCTCCTTCAAGTTGGAGTTCCTGGCCTTGGTCTGGGCCATCACTGAACGATTCGAACACTACTTGGCCTTCAGTAAGTTCACGGCTTACACTGACAACAACCCCTTGACACATCTAAAAACAGCCAAATTGGGAGCCATGGAACAGCGTTGGATGGCCCGGCTGTCAAACTATCAGTTCACCATCAAGTACCGGGCAGGCCACAAGAACGCCAATGCCGATGCCCTATCCAGAATGCCTCACCAGTCGGACACTGAAAAAGAAGTGGATGACCTGGAGGAAATTGAGCTACCTGCCTTCCACAGAAATGGGATGGTCCACGAGCAGCGCACCTCCAGGAGGTATCGTGGTAAGACACTAAACCCTTTACCTCATCACAGTTGGAAGGAGACCCAGGACAGCGACCCGGTTGTCAGCCGTATCAAAGAACTGATAACCCAGGAAGGTTCCTCCCTGGAGAAGGACGCTCCTCCCCAAGCCAAGCAACTGTGGAATGAGAGAAGCCGGCTGTTCATCTATAGAGAGAAGCTGTGCCGAAGGAATGTCAACACAAGGACCCATGAGCTAGTATGGCAGATCGTAGTGCACAGGACAGACATCCAGATGGTATTGGAGGCCTACCACGATCAAGCAGGGCACTTTGGCTGGAAGAAGCTGGAAACCCTCCTCAAGAATCGTGTTTATTGGGTTGGAATGCGGAGTTCCATAGAGAGGTGGTGCCGGGATTGTGGACCCTGTAGCCTCAGAAGAAAAGACTACAGCAGCCAGAAGGCACCCCTGCAGTCCATCAAGACAACCCAGCCCCTGGAGATCATCGCCCTGGATTACGTCAAGCTGTCACCCAGCAGGTCAGGCTACTCGTATGCCCTGACCATGGTGGATCACTACTCCCGGTTCCTGGTGGTAGCCCCCGTCAAGGATCTGACGGCGGAAACTGCAGCAAGGACGTTTCAAGCCTACTTCTGCAGGCCCCATGGATACCCAGATAAGGTGCTGACGGATCAAGGCCCTGCCTTTGAAGCCGAGCTGTTCAAAGAGTTTTGCCATCTGTACGGGTGCAAGAAGATCCGGACTACACCGTACCACCCCCAAACCAATTGGTTATGTGAAAAGATGAATAACATAGTCATCGACCTGTTGAAGACCTTACCTCTAGGAGAAAGAAACCAGTGGCCAGACCAACAACCTGACCTGGTAGATCTGTACAATCACATACCTGTGAGTTCCACCAATTGTACTTCAGCGTACCTCATGAGAGCAAGACCCGGAAAGTTGCCCATGGACCTGGAACTTGGAGTGGTAGAGCCAGAAGCAGATATGTCCACTGAAGACTGGGATGTGACCCGACAGGAGCAGTACAAGAGAGTACAGGCCTGTGTCGAAGACAGTCTAAATAGGGTGAGAGATAAGCAGGAAGCACAGTACAACAAGAGTGCACCAGCCGAACCCTTGACACCTGGAGAAGTTGTGCTGAAACGAAAGAGAAGAGGCCACAAGCTTGACGACCAGTGGGAAAGGGAACCTTACACTGTGTTGAATTCCAGATTCGACAATAGGAAAACCTGTCTAATTAGCAAAGGCGGAGGAAGAACAACTGCAACGGTATCAAGAGACCATCAGAAGTTGTGCCCAAGTCCGCTGAAGCCCCAGGAGGAAGTGCCTCTCACCATACCGGAGGAGCCTAAAGAAGAAGTACTCCATACTGTCTTAGGAGATTTCCCGGCAGATTGGCCTCAACTAGATGGAGCGGTAATAATACCTGTACTACACTTCTACCAACAGCCAGAAGACTCTCCACTGCAAGTAAGACCTGTAAGTGCCCCAGAAGAGCCTGCTCAGGAAGAATCCCCAGGAGAAGGATCACCGGTAGAAGCAGAGCCAGTAGGCCCAGTAACCAGTGTACTTGCCAGTCCCGTAGAGAGGTTAAGGCAGTCTTGCAGTCCACTAACACATAAAGCGGAAAATAGCGCAAGCATCCACACTACACGCATTCCAGTACTACGTAGGTCATCGCGTATCACAAAAGGCCAGACCCCTGTCAGGTATAGAGAGTAGATAGAGAAACACTGACAGTGTAAATAGTTACCCAGTCGGGTATTACATATTGTTTATTGTATAAACTGAAATTACCCATATGTGTTTATTTAATTACCTGTAAGGGTATATATAAAGGACTCGGTGGCTGAGGACTGTGAGCAGCCCAAAAACTGTCTTGTATATAGTTGCACTCCCTGGAGTGCCCCTTAAGTGACCACGGAACAAAAACCCGTTTGGCTTGGCCGAAGACGTGGTCCAGCACCTGGATCACCTATGCCCTGTAGCCACGCCCAGGGCCTACGTTGAGGGTTTTCAGGCGGGTCCCTCATGTTCTTTCATCGGTGAAATGGACACCAGGTTACGGGACATACTGTAACTGGATTAATGTTATTCATAATTGTAATTATTGTATTATAATGTGACCTGTAACGTTCAAGAAAAGTGCCTCCCATAAAGGGAAGAAATGTTATTGTTAAGCTGTTTGAGAAAAAAATGCTTCAGTCCAGGAGTACTGAGTTTTACTAGGGGGGAATGTGGCGCCCTGCTGCGCATTGGTGCCACAGAACCCAGAAGGGTGCATGGATGGACTTCTCCACAACAGGCCCTCACATATTCACACACCTCCACCCTACCACCTCAGACCAGCAGAGGGAGCCCATTAGGGATATATAGAAAGGGTGGAGCCAGCCAGCTCTGTCTCTAGGCAGAAGTCAGACTGAGAGAGCGTCTGAGAGCGTGCTGATGCTCAGAGAGCAGCGAAGAGGCAGCACGCTAGCTGCTGTGCTTAGGCGAGCCAAGGCCTACAGCACGTGTGAGGGCCTTGAGTGTGGCTGGAGGCGAGAGGAGAAGGAAGAAGTAGCGAGGGGGCAGAGGAGCATACCAGGCTCACCCCGAGATATATACCGGACACCGGGTCCGCGCCTACAAGGATCCACCATCTACCCCTACACTGCCCTGCAGCTAGCTCTACCTGTGGAGAGCCACACCATCCCTGCTGTCATAACACCAGCTCCAGAGAACTGCTCCGCAGCGGCGGCTCCCATTGGCCGCATTCCACAGGTGGCGTCACGAACTTTCCAAATCCCCTATCAAATCCCCCTTTTTACTGACTGCCCTGGGTCACGGACCGGGCCAGCCACTGTGATATTTCCCCATACCGGCATCCGTAAGAGGCCCGGCTGCCGAATACCCTACGGCCCAGGGGGCGTGTCATAAGCACAGTGCCCTGGGATCTGCAACTCGTGCGCAGACCCCGGAAGGCAGCAGGAGGATGAGGACTCGCAGGACGAGGGCCGGGGCAGTGAGTGAGTTGGCGTCCCTGCCGAGGAAGAGGACGATGGGACGCGTGCAGGGACGCCGACTTTACAAACTGATGCAGACCCTCAAAAAAACTGTGAAATTCCAAGTTGTGAGGTAGCAAAACAGGAAAAATGCCAAGGGGAGTGAATACTTTAGCATGCCACTGTATGTGGCCATTCTAATAGCTGTATTAATTGGGCTCTGTATGGCACTGTTATGTGGCCACACTGTAATAGCTATATTATTTGCACTTTGTACGGCACTGTTATGTGGTCACTGTAATAGCTGTATTATTTTGGCTCTGTATGGCACTGTTATGTGGTCATCCTAATAGCTGTATAATTTGGGCTCTGTATGGCACTGTATGTGGTCATCCTAATAGCTGTATTATTTGTACTGTGTGTGGAGGTGTCTAAGTTTTTATTTACTATGCTAATCAGTCTTGTACTCTCCTTTGTACTTTCTGGGAGTATCATGTTAAGAAGGGTAATTCCACTTGATTTACAACCTGACAAACTGCCTTTACTCGTCCTTAAATAACATGTTAGCTAATTTTAGCAAAGTGTACAGTTACAATAAGGTGTATAATATTTCAGCTTTCTTTTACAAAAACTATAAGAAAACTATACACGACTCCCAAGGGTTGTAGCAGCGTCAGCATGTCCATGTGGGTCATGTATACAATGTAATGAAGGACGGTGGTGACGACAGTGACAACCAACCAGATGCTTCTTATGTCTTGTCCTTGTGTTACCTGCATTCTGATCGGGACAATATGTGATACTTGTGAGGGTCCTCCATCACCTCAACCTCAAAAAAAGTTGCCTTTTGGGTCCTCAGCATCATGTTTTGGCACCAGCTCTTACATGTATATTTGCATGTAAAATTTTGCCACTTCAAGTCCTGAAGTTATTAAAATCAGCGCCCAAAATCTGACTGCCCACCATTTCATACAGTCCAGTATGTTAGATAACCTGACAGAGCAATTAACCATCCGAGTCTACGAACATCTACAATATGATCATTTCTTCCAGGTGGCTAAGTCATGCTAAGCCGCTTGGATGAAAATCCAAGAAATCCAAGCAATATAGCGTCTGCAAACCTCTAAGCATTCATGGCAATCAGACCAATGTCCATAAGTCCGTGAACGCAAGTTTCACCTTGAGATGCCCTCACTAGACAGTCATGTGTAAACTCCAATTATAAGTGAATCTACAGGGGCATGCTGCAGAATCCAGGTAGAAGTCTCCTCTGACCCCAGATGTGCAGCCACCGTATATTAGAGTGGCTGAAATAAGTATTGAACACGTCACCAATTTTCTAAGTAAATTAAGTTATGTGGTGTAATAATGACAAATGATTCAGGGAAAAATTATTGAACACGCTTAGTGAAATTTATTTAATACTTTCTACACAAGCTTTTGTTGGTGATGATAGCTTCAAGACGCCTCTTGCATGGAGAAACTAGTTGTGTGCATTGCTCAGGTGTGATTTTGTCCCATTCTTCCACAGAAACAATCCTCACATCCTGAAGGTCCCGTGTACTCCTTCTATGAACTCTGAACTTTAGTTCCTTGCATACATTTTCTATTGGATTCGGGTTAGGTGATTGGTTGGGCCATTTTAGCAGCTTTGTTTTCTTTCTCTGACACCAGTTGAGAGTTTCATTGGTTGTGTGTTTGAGATCATTCTCTTGCTGAAATGTCCACCCTTGTTTCATCTTCATTATCCTTGTAGATGGCAGCAGATTTTTATCAAGAATGTCTCGATACGTTAGTCCATTCATCTTTCCTTCAATTATATGAGGTTTGCATGATCTGTATGCTGAAAAACAGCCCCACAACATGATGTTCCCACCTCCAATCTTCACTGTTGGTATGGTGTTTTTGGGGTGATATGCAGTGCCTTTTGGTCTCCAAACATGGTGTGTATTATGACATCCAAAGAGTTCAAGTTTGATCTCATCAGACCAGACCATATTCCCCCAGTATTTCACAGGCTTGTATAAATGTTGGTGAGCAAACTTTAAACGCGCTTGAACACGCTTTTTGTTCAGTAATGAAGTCGTGCATACAGGCCATGATAGTTGAGTGCATTACTTATAGTTTTCTTTGAAACAATTGTACCTGCTGATTCCAGGTCTTTCTTTGGCTCTCCACAGGTTGCCTTAGCTCTTGGACAACTCTTCTGATAATTCTTTTCACTCCTCTGTTTGAAATCTTGCAGGGAGCACCTAGTCGTGGCTGGTTTATGGTCAAATGATGTTTTTTCCACTTATGGATTATGGCCAAAACTGTGCTCACAGGAGCCTTCAGTAGTTTAGACATTCTTCTGCAACCAATGCCATCAGTATGTTTTGCAACAATAAGGTTGCGAAGGTCTTGAGACAGCTCACTGGTGTTACCCATCATGAGATGTTTCTTGTGTGGCACCTTGGTAATGAGACACATTTTTATAGGCCATCAATTGAACCAGCTAATATTATTTTTCACTAAGTGGCAGGAATGCTTTCTAAATACTGATAGATTTCAGCTGGTGTCATGATTTTTCATGGCTTTTTGCACCTGTCTTTCTTCATGTATTCATGTTTTCAAAAATTTTTCCGTGTCATTTCTCATTATTACACATAACTTCATTTATGGACATCTGTGGTTTGATTTCTTTGCCTGTGTGGATTGGATGGGCTGTTAGCAACATCTGGTGAGAATTTCATGTCAATGGCACCTTTAAAAATATATTTACTTAGAAGATTGGTGGTGTTTTCAATACATACTTGTTTCACCCGCTATATAATTTTTTCCCAGGGCTTGGATGGTAAATGCAGGACACCAAGATCAAGAAGCCTGGATGCCTTTGCTGACAAATATAACTTTACAGGTTATGGGCACTAAATTCTGTGATGGGACTTTTATTCGGGGAACTAATCTAATTGCTGTATGTAGAGTAGGGAAGGAATTTTTCCCCTAAGATTAGGGTCACATAACCGATTTTCTCTCAATCGAGAGAATTGGACCGATGGTGCTGATCACACTCTGATCAAACTCTGATCAAACTCTGATCAGAGTTTCATCCCAGTGTGATCTAATTTTTTTGGATGTGGAGAGTAAAAAAGAAATTTCTCCATTTTCTCTGTTCAGTCAGTCAATTAAAAAATTAGACCAGACTCTGATGTCTGATTTTTACCATGGGGCCATAGACATAAATGGTCAAGTGCAATCCAATAATGGGATGCAACTTATGTATGCTGCGATAAAATAACATTGGGATGAGTGCTATCCATCAAAACGACGGATAGCACTCGTCCGATTTTTACGGTTGTTTCACGAGCCCTAATATGGGGCAATTAGCATCTGCCTTATGGGGTTTTTGTTTCCTCTGGATCAATTTCTAGGTTGAACTCGATAGATTTGTGTCTTCTTTCAAGCCTAAAACCAGTGGTGTACCACTAATGGCAGCAGACCACGCAACTGCTATGGGACTCTACTGTTGGGACGGGCGCGGTGCTGAGTGCTCCACTCACCCTCAACATCTCAATTTCAATGGTATCTGCATCCTGAGGTTATAGATACAGTTGAATTCAATGGTGGAACAGGGATTTCTCGGCTTGCTGCTCCACCATTCATCCTGTGGGTCTGAGTCTGAGGCACGGTGATGTTATTAGATTGCTCCTGCTGTGTGGAGCCTCAGACAACACAGTCAACATGCTGGACAGAGCAGAGCCCCGCTCCAGGAAAATAAAGTCAGGTGAGGTTTTTTGTCAGTCAGTGCTTTTTTATGGGGAGCATCATACTGTTTGAAGAGAGTGGAAGCATCATACTGTATGTATGGGCCTATGGAGTCATCATACTGTGTGTGGGGACTCTTGGGGCCATAATACTGTGTGGACTATGTCATCTTTTGGATTCCCCCACTTACAGGTGTTTTATGAAACTGGGTTAAAAAGCAAACAAACAGGGCCATTGTGTCATCCTGCACCCCTCAGGCCTTGCAGAGTGTTTTGCCAGATTATTGCTTTAATAATTCTCCCCCCTCCCCAATAATGACTCAACTTAGGACTATAAAAAAATAAAAAATAAAAAAATGTAACGTAAAACTTAAAAAATGACATCAATTACATTCAAAAACATCGTTAGAGTTCAAAATCATTTATTAAAAATGAATTCCAAAATACATAACAAAACTTTGGAAAAAGGAAGCCGTAAAATCGGCCCCCGTAATGATAAGGCCCATGCCGGCCTCAATAGTGTTACATGATAACAGCACACAGCCTACATTGCTTAGCAATAGACATCACTTTTTGGATCCCTAAAATAACAAAAGGGAGCCCATATTTTTTTTTAACATAAAGAAAACAAATCACACATGATAATAGAAAGAAATCTCAAATGTCACCAAGAATGATTCAGCGATGACAATACCCCATAGGGGTGACAATGGCAATATTATTTCTTAATTATAATGCATGGTATGAAGTCACGTGATAAACAGGTTGTGTGAGAAGTAGAATGTTTCCCGTATGAGATAATTATATCATACTACTATACTACATAATAGTTCCAGTTCCAAACCTCGGTGTACCTGGGGCTTCCTGTGACTTGTCGATCCTTATAGATTCTAATGTTACATATCAACAAAATGGACTCACATACATTGTATGCAGGTGTTACAACATATTCAGAAACATACACATAAAACAAAAAACTACAGTATAGGTTAAATAAATAAATAAATAGATAAATAGTTCAATAATAGTAAATTGTTAAAAAATTGCCAAGAATCGGGAGAGAACTTCCAACGAAGAGAGAAAATCAACTGGCAGTGGACTTCCAACCAGGAGAGACCTTCCAACCAGGAGACAGCTTCCTACCGGGAGAGAACTTCTTTCGTGTGTGAGTTGACCTATTTTTTGACCTACATGGGCAGGACCCATCCACATGAAGGGTACGCTAATGGTTTGTAACCATTAAAGGCCAACTTCTCCAAAAATTGCTAGTGATAGGGATAAAAATTCAAGTTCTAAAGTCTACCAGAAAGTTGACCGTCCAAATTCAGTTTACAACTTTGATGG
This sequence comes from Phyllobates terribilis, assembly GCF_046119375.1. Taxonomy (NCBI): domain Eukaryota; kingdom Metazoa; phylum Chordata; class Amphibia; order Anura; family Dendrobatidae; genus Phyllobates; species Phyllobates terribilis. The sequence continues at coordinate 422,267,243 of NW_027362767.1, read as the reverse complement.
TACCGGGAGAGTACTGTCCTGTTATACAGCAAGGATCCCAAAGTAGACTTGTCCAGGTAAGGTGTCCAGAAATGTAACATTTGAAGTCTCGGTGGAAATTATATCTCCTTTATCAAGTTTGAAAAGCCCTCCTTGATAAATTGGCTGTGTCCAGGGGGATTGAGATTTTGCATCGCACACTGACTTACTAGATTGGAGGATGACTATTGGATCTTCATTATTCTCACACTTTTTGAGCACCGAATGGGTGAACTCTCTCTGTTTTGGGCAATTGATACCTGTGAACAACACTTGGGTGTAGACAAAATATAGACCGTCTTGCTGAATTTCCAAGGTGTTCTCGACAAGCTTTATGCTTTGTTCTTTGAAGGCATTATTGGAGTTATATTCCCATTTAATGTCGTCTTTTTCTTTTGTTCCTGCAAAGATAAAGAAAAAAGAATCATTAGGTTCAAGTTTCTCCAGGGCAGAAACAGACGCTCAAATGTTCTTCCCCTATTCATGAAAATACAGAAACGTAATACTCACCAAACAAATGAGCAGCGGCCCTTTTTCCCATCATGGCTTGGGTCTGTGGTACTGATTCTGCAAGAACAAAAAAAGACTCTGGTCAATACAGTTACCCTGGTATTTAGTGTAGTCACTATTTTTCCCATCTCCATCTACATCGAGTCAGCTCAGACTTTTGTCAAAATTTTTTGAAGTATTGACAGACCCATCGGGGTAACTTTAATATCCTGGGCTGTAATCTTTAATAGGGTCATCAACTATCACAAATCATTAATAGTAATGTGTCCTCATATGGAGACCTTTTGGGAACTTTTTTGTCACCCATAGTCACGCCCCTGCATAGCCTAATATCCCAATATCAAGCACAGCCTGTATCCCTTCCAAAATTCTTGTCTTACAAAATGCCATTTTGGTGGCTTTCCGCTACGTCAACAAATCTTATGAGTTGACTTGGAAATAAAATGAAAGACCAGTTTCTGCCTTTTGGGGCTCATCAGCTCAAGAGCAAAACCCAGAATACTCATTTTATTATGGGGTTATTGTATGGGGCTACCATTAGGCACTGGATTCGTCTTGCGTTGGCACATGCCACTATATAAAATCATTGTTTGCCTCTCTATAAAATGAGATCCGTACAGATGTACAATATGGGCTTACGGCAGTGTATGGGTGTATTAATACATGTGCACGATGTGTGAGCATGGAGAATCAGAAGCAACATTGGAAGACTCGAAATCCTCCTTACCACTAATGCAACCCAAAATTCATCTTGGTCATCATCCTTACCTAAATAATTCTTGATTTGAAGAACTTCTGGCATCTGATATTCATCTTGAATCTGAAAAGAAAGAAGAGGAACCATGATTAGCTGAACAGTCGGTGGATTAGTTCCAGCTCTCATTGTGTCATGTGAAATTAATGGAGGAAGCTGATATCTAAACTTGATAAACCGGACTGACGAGAGGCGCGGCTGGAAGTATTGCACACAGTAAATCTGCTTTGTGGAACTGTAAGTACAAGCATGCCCTGCTAATTTTAAGTACTAGGGTGCTAATTTAGTTGAATGACTCTAAATGCAGAGGATCTGGAGATGTTTGGATGCAGCAGTGCCGAGTTTATCACTTCAGCTCTGCTTCATCTGTATAGATGAAAAAGTTGTCCTTAAAGAGACACGCACCTTCTTTGGAGTCGGGATGATCTGGAAGTGAAGCAGGGCTAAAATGATGGTGGCGCCCAATAATAAGATGAAGGAGCCAATGCTGAGCCAGTGGATGCACGATGTCCGGCTTCTTTGCACATTTTGGAGCAGGGGTTCCTCGCTGCGCACCTGTGTCAGTTCCATCTCTCTTCACTGTGTTCTCCTACTATCTTCTTATATCCTGCTTGTAACTTTGTGCCTTTTTATGTTTTTTTTTACTCCAGGCAGTTGCTGTTTTGAAGGCTTTTTGTGCTTTAATGACTCCTCTCTCCTCTACAGGAATTTAAACCCTGGCCTCCAAAATTTCCCGTGACATCAGGCTGGGTGGAAATGTATGGGTGACACCTTCTGCTTCTGCTGTTCGCTCCGTTCTCTGTCTCCTCCCTCAGTGAAACAAGAAATAACGGCCGTTTAGAAAAAGAAACTTGAAACGGAAAAGGGGAAGCACAATGCCTGTCCTGCAATCTTGGAAAAGAAGCTTCTGCATTTCCAATGGTGTCATGTGAAAACTGACAAGTGTGGACACTGACTGAGATATGGAAGAAGAGGGTGAAGCTAACAAGGGTAAAACTTAATAGAGGGTTGTCACCTATCCACAAGGTAGGTGATAAATGTATGATTTCTGAGGGGTCCAGCTGATGAATGCCGAGACCCCCACCAATACCCTAGAACTGGGGTCCTAAAGCCTACTGTGTGATTAAAACATTACTGAGCATGTGCGACCACTGCTTTATTAAAGTTATGGACAGTGTAATAGTGGTCGCACATGCTCACTAACGCTTCGCTCACAGAGATGCTTTGGCACCCCCCATTCTCATGATCAGTGGTGGTCCCAGCAGTCAGACCACCATTGATTACACAGTTATCACCTACTAAGTGGACACCTAGACTCATTTCTATGCTATTAAACCATGGAAGAATGATATTATGGGTGGTACATTGTGGGTTATTGGAGGTGGGGTGACTGTTCAGGCAATCGGTCATTGCCCGATGGCCATAGTAACAAACCAAGATTGCAATGAGGCCCATGTAGAGAGAGGGCAGGTGGGGAGACTGTTCCAGCCATTTGGGTAAGGGTTTAACACTAGTGGTGCATGGATTGCAGTCACACTCCTTGGAGTCTATGGGGGTCCAAAAGGTCCCTTTGCCCCATATGACAAGACCAACACAAAGACCCATGGTATTAGGTGGCCCTGTTGGAGATTTTTGCATTGGTGAACATAACCATAAAATTATGCCCATGGCATAGGGCACTGCCCAAAGAACAAGGGCGACAGACCATGCAACCTCTATGAGGCCCATGACACCTATCCCCATTACTGCAGGGTGGCATGGACCAGTGCAAAACTTTCTTCTCCAAATAAATTTCATTGTTATAGTTGGCCCAATGGTCATGGAAAGTCCATATAGGAGAATAAGTAGACACAATCCTTTTAGTCCTCTTTGGTAAAACCAAGCACAATAATGGAGGCAGCATTCTGTACTATGCTGTGTATGCTACTGGGCAGCGCAATGGCTCAGTGGTTAGCACTGTTGCTTTGCTGTCCTGGGTTCAAATCCCACCAAGGACAACATCTGCAAGGAGTTTGTATGTTCTCCCCGTGTTTGTGTGGGTTTCCTCCGGTTCTCCGGTTTCCTCCCACACTCCAAAGACATATTGATAGGGAATGTAGATTGTGAGCCCCAATGGGGACAGTGATGATGATATCTGTAAAGCACTGTGGAATTAATGGCGATATATAAGTGAGTAAAATAAATAAAATGCTATGTCTCTGTTATGTATGCCAAGAGACCAGAGCAGTATGGGACCCCACAATCCAAAGGCCACGCAATATCTTTATTCAGGTTAGTGACCTATTTTTTATGAACTCTAAATCCCCCCCATTATTCAATTAAGATTTATAATTCAGAGCTTTTTTTTAATCATTGACTTTATAGAAGTGGTGGGGGTTAGCTATTCGGGTCACTTATGTATTAGTCGAGGTGCAGCTAAGAGTGTCTCTCTGCAGGACCTGGTAGATTACATAAGCAGCTCTTTGATTTCATTAAGAAATGTGTAATACCTCGATTCCCCTGCGGGCGCACTGCAGAGAAGTTAAGCACTTGATTCCAGGTTGCCCAATAGATAACAACTTATCACTGAGAATCCCAATATCAATACACACTGGGATCAACTTACTGTTGGGCGACATAAAAAGAAATTGTCCAAAGTGGACTGATTAAAACCTGATTGGGAAGGGTAGCCGACGGGCAGCTCAGTCCTTTGGGTAACATCTTATGTTCTGAGGGTTTTTGACAAAAACACTGTTCCTCTAAATTCACAACAAAACAGAAACTTAAAATCTAAAATTAACCTAATATGGAACAAAATAAATGAAACTCCCGGGAAGCCACTAATAGGGGAAATGTAGTTTATAATTATTTAGGTTCCTAAGAACCTGTGCAAGACTCTTCTCTCCGGAGAAACTACAATGGACAATCATGTTCCCCTCTCCCTTGATATCAATGGTAAAAGGAAATGAATGTGGTGTTACGGGATTCCAAAATTTCCAATAGGTGACGATCCTAGAGGTGGGAACCCAATTTATCGGGCATTCATAACATTTCTTGTGCCTCAGGGTGGCAAGAAGTTCATGACCTGAATCCCCCTGTATCCTCCTCTATCAGCTGGGTTTAGTCCCTCTAACCACAGACCTCTAATTTAGGAAGGGCAGGGAAGACACAAATTGTGTCCTCCCTGCAATATCCCTAATAGAGGGAATCCCAAACTAAAAACAGGGGCCTTGATGAAGAGGAAGGACATGTTTCTTAAAGGGGTCGTCCACTACTTTTTCATTGATGCACTATCCGTAGCCGGAAGTGCTCACCTGCGGGGCTCCACCCTCAAGTGGTAGATTCAATTGAATAGGACGCGGATGTGCAGTACACCGCGGCGGCCAGGGGTGGATTAAGAGTAGCAAGGGCCCCGGGCAGTTTAGAAGGCGCGCCCCCCCCCCCCCACAACTGATTTATCACGTGACATGTCACATGATCCCCTGTGATAGATCATGTGATAGTTCACGGGAAATTAATTTGGCACAATATTAATTGTGCTGCCTCATCTGAGAGCAGCACAATATAGGGGCAGATACCCTGATTCCAGCGATGTGTCACTTTTTCAGCTGCTTGTTCTCATTTTGAGAAAATCACCATTTTATCTGCTGCAGATCTAGCAGCTCTCTGAATGCTGCGCTCTGTATAGCCCCGCCCACACCACTGATTGGCAGCTTTCTGCCCATGCTCAGTGTACACAGAAATCTACTGATCAGTGATGGGGGTGGGGTCCTACAGAACTTACTAGTCATCTAGTGATAATTACCTTCTGACAAATCAATGATTTTATCAAAACAACACTAAGCCGCCCAGTAAGTGACACATTACTGGAATCAGTGCCTCTAACCCTACATTATGCTGCTCTCAGATTAGGTGGCAAAAACCTGATGACAGATTCCCTTTAAAGGAGCTGTAAAGACAAAAAAGTTTGTATTAAAAAAAATACAAGCCATTTGTGAAATTAACTTTTTTTCATTGTTAATTCACATTAGACTGTATCTTCAACACTTTTGTCAGCAGGTCTTATTACAGACTCTGAATAGGGCAGCTCTCTCCCTCTCCCTCAGCAGAAAGTCACAGCATGGTTAAAAAACGGGATCTTTTATGATTTTCTCATAATAAATAAAAAAGGACATGCAAGTCCTCCAAACTATTTTCCGTTTCTCTATAGGGGTGGTCCTAAATCTTTCTTGTTCTTTAGTTGATCACATGTCAAAAAGGCAAAGCATTTACTATGAACTCGCCTAAAATAATATACACTTGGAGAGTAATATCATCATCTGCATGTAAATATTCCTTGACTCTAAGGGCTCGCTCACACTGTCGTATAACATGGCCGAATGCTATGTGATGTTTTATCGGATAGGACTCGGCCCTATGTTATACTATGGGACAGTGCAGATCTGCGATTATTGGCATGAGAAAATAATCTCATTCGATATTCGGACCATGTGCACCCATACAAGTCTACGGGTGCACGTAAAACATTGGACTGCACTCGGATGTCATCCTATTGCAGTCCGATGAACACTCACAGAGACTATGGAGAAGATGGAGAAATTAAGTTCTCCATCTTCTCCATATCTGTGCTGCGAGAGAATCGGATCACACTCAGTTGAAGCTCTGACAGAGTTTGAGCCGAGTGTCATTAGCATAATTGGCCCTATTCTCTCGCATGAGAGAATATATGGCTTAGTGAGTGGACCCTAAAACTGAATAGTAGTGACGGACAGGCACCTCACAAGCGGGATCCATGTAGCTCTCAGATGTCATGTAGGTAGGGCTTCATTCCATGGGGTAGGGCTTAATTTCAAGGTATATAAAAAAATGGACTTCAAATAAAAATTAAATGAACACAAAAAGCACTAATTGAATTATTTTTTTCGTATTTATGTTTGCAGCCCCATTAAAAACCCTTTGAGGACCAAGGCACATATATGTCCCATAGTTTTAAACTGGAAAAAAATTTGATTGAATAAAATTTAAGGTCCTCAAAGGTTTAAGTAGGTCATAAATTCATATGAATACTTGCTCATACAATTGCACATGCCATAAGATGAAGAAGAACAGAATCAAAAATATGACATTAAGTGGAGCACTTACAGGTATTCAAGGTGAAAGAGACCAGCAAAGGCATCGTCTCGAATGACAGTAAATGAGTTAGAATTCAGCAAGCTGAAAATGAAGACAGCAGGTTAGAAGCGAACCAGACTTTATGGTGCTCAGAATTAGTCAAGCAGAATTTATTGACTGCTCTTGCAAAGCACTGAGGCTCCCGCTGTGTATAGATGGCGCCGTGCGGCCTCCCGCTGTGTATAAATGGCGCCGTGCGGCCTCCCGCTGTGTATAGATGGCACCGTGCGGCCTCCCGCTGTGTATAGATGGCGCCGTGCGGCCTCCCGCTGTGTATAGATGGCGCCGTGCGGCCTCCCGCTGTGAATAGATGGCGCCGTGCGGCCTCCCGCTGTGTATAGATGGAGCCGTGCGGCCTCCCGCTGTGTATGGATGGCGCCGTGCGGCCTCCCGCTGTGTATAGATGGCACCGTATACAGTACAGACCAAAAGTTTGGACACACGTTATCATTTAGAGATTTTTCTGTATTTTCATGACTTTGAAAATTGTACATTCACACTGGAGACATCAAAACTATGAATTACCACATGTGGAATTATATACTTAACAAAAAAGTGTGAAACAACTGAAAATATGTCTTATATTCTAGGTTCTTCAAAGTAGCCACCTTTTGCTTTGATGACTGCTTTGCACACTCTTGGCATTCTCTTGATGAGCTTCAAGAGGTAGTCACCGGAAATGGTTTTCACTTCACAGGTGTGCCCTGTCAGGTTTAATAAGTGGGATTTCTTGCCTTATAAATGGGGTTGGGACCATCAGTTGTATTGTGCAGAAGTCAGGTGGATACACAGCTGATAGTCCAACTGAATAGACTGTTAGCTGCTTTTTTCTTGCCATAATACAAATTCTAAGTAAAGAAAAACGAGTGGCCATCGTTACTTTAAGAAATGAAGGTCAGTCAGTCCAAAAAATTGGGCAAACTGTGAAAGTGTCCCCAAGTGCAGTTGCAAAAACCATCAAGCGCTACAAAGAAACTGGCTCACATGAGGACCGCCCCAGGAAAGGAAGACCAAGAGTCACCTCTGCTCCTGAGGATAAGTTTATCCAAGTCACCAGCCTCAGAAATCGCAGGTTAACAGCAGCTCAGATTAGAGACCAGGTCAATGCCACACAGAGTTCTAGCAGCAGACACATCTCTACAACAACTGTTAAGAGGAGACTTTGTGCAGCAGGCCTTCATGGTAAAATAGCTGCTAGGAAACCACTGCTAAGGACAGGCAACAAGCAGAAGAGACTTGTTTGGGCTAAAGAACACAAGGAATGGACATTAGACCAGTGGAAATCTGTGCTTTGGTCTGATGAGTCCAAATTTGAGATCTTTGGTTCCAACCACCGTGTCTTTGTGCGACGCAGAAAAGGTGAACGGATGGACTCTACATGCCTGGTTCCCACCATGAAGCATGGAGGAGGAGGTGTGATGGTGTGGGGGTGCTTTGCTGGTGACACTGTTGGGGATTTATTCAAAATTGAAGGCATACTGAACCAGCATGGCTACCACAGCATCTTGCAGCGGCATGCTATTCCATGCGGTTTGCGTTTAGTTGGACCATAATTATTTATTATTATTTTTCAACAGGACAATGACCCCAAACACACCTCCAGGCTGTGTAAGGGCTATTTGACCAAGAGCGAGAGTGATGGGGTGCTACGCCAGATGACCTGGCCTCCACAGTCACCAGACCTGAACCCAATCGAGATGGTTTGGGGTGAGCTGGACCGCAGAGTGAAGGCAAAAGGGCCAACAAGTGCTAAGCATCTCTGGGAACTCCTTCAAGATTGTTGGAAGACCATTTCCGGTGACTACCTCTTGAAGCTCATCAAGAGAATGCCAAGAGTGTGCAAAGCAGTCATCAAAGCAAAAGGTGGCTACTTTGAAGACCCTAGAATATAAGACATATTTTCAGTTGTTTCACACTTTTTTGTTAAGTATATAATTCCACATGTGTTAGTTCATAGTTTTGATGCCTTCAGTGTGAATGTACAATTTTCATAGTCATGAAAATACAGAAAAATCTTTAAATGTGAAGGTGTGTCCAAACTTTTGGTCTGTACTGTAGATGGCTAAGTGCGGTCTCCTGCTGAGTATACGTGTATAGATGGCTACGTGCGGCCTCCTACTGAGTATAGATGCCGCACGGCGCTCCCCCCAGAGACAGCATGAGGCCGCACAGCGCCATCTATACTCAGCGGGAGACTGCACGTAGCCATCTATACACAGCACGAGGCCATACGGCGACATCTATACTCAGCGGGGGGCCGCACGTAGCCATCTATACACAGCGGGGGGCCGCACGGCGCCGTCTATACACAGCGGGGGGCCGCACGTAGCCATCTATACACGGCGGGGGGCCGCAAGTAGCCATCTATACACAGCGGGAGGCCGCACGGCACCCCCCCCAGAGACATCAGGAGGCCGCACGGCGCCAACTATACTCAGCAGGAGGCCGCATGCAGTCATACACACACACAAACATATACAGACACGCATAAACACATTTGAAACACAAAAATACATACAGACATCACAAAATGACATCTGCCCACACACACACACACACACACACACAAACAGACAGACATCACACACACACACACACACACCTGCCCACACACACACACCTGCCCACACACACACACACACACCTGCCCACACACACATCTGTGTGTGTGTATGTGTATAATGTGTGTGTATGTATAGTGTGTGTGTATGTATAGTGTGTGTGTATGTATAGTGTGTGTGTATGTATAGTGTGTGTATGTATAGTGTGTATAATGTGTGTGTATGTATAGTGTGTGTGTATGTATAGTGTGTGTGTGTGTGTGTGTATAATTTGTGTGTGTGTATTTTATTTTTAAGTTAAAAACAAGTAAAATGCATGTGGCATCAATATCAAGACTCCAGATATAAGGGCCTATTCACACTGAATTTTGCAATGCATTCATCTCCTCTTTCCAGGCTTCTATCTAAATCCCTGAAAAATGGCATTCAGATGTGCCTTGACATAGCCATTGATTTGAACAAAGGCAAACCGAGGCTAAAGTCTGAATCTTTAGGCTCTATTTGCTCTGCTTTCAGATGTCTCATTTCAGACAGCACAATCCTGAATTTCAGGGATTCAGTTGTAAGCCTTGTGTAAAGACCTGAATGCAGCGCTGAATGTAGTGTGAATAGGTCCTTACATCTTACACCACCTCAGGGGATAGTTGTTATGGAGTATTGCCCCTGGGTGGCCGCAGTTATGACCACCACCAGGGCTCGCGGTCACCCACCCTAGCTTTGGTATTCTGGGGAGCTGGTATAATGAATATCTGAGAAGAGCCCTAGAGAAGCAAGAACATTGGACAACCAAGAGGTGGTGGCCTCAAGTCAGGTGTAGTGTTCAACAGGGCAAGACTTTCTAACCTGCCCACACACACACACACAAATACACACACCTGCCCACACAGACACACACACACACACACATATACACACACACATATACACACACACCTGCCCACACACACACCTGCCCCCCCACACACACCCACACACACACACACCTGCCCACACACACGCACACACCTGCCCACACACACACACACACCTGCCCACACACACACACCTGCCCACACACACACACACACACCTGCCCACACACACACACACACACACCTGCCCCCCCCACACACCTGCCCACACACACACCTGCCCACACACACACACACACCTGCCCACACACACACACCTGCCCACACACACACACCTGCCCACACACACACACACCTGCCCACACACACACACACACCTGCCCCCCCACACACACACACCTGCCCACACACACACACACACACATACACCTGCCCACAAACACACACACACACCTGCCCACACACACACACACCTGCCCACACACACACACCTGCCCACAAACACACACACACCTGCCCACACACACACCTGCCCACACACACACACACACACATATACACACACACATATACACACACACACACACACACACCTGCCCACACAGACACCTGCCCACAAACACACACACACCTGCCCACACACACATCTGCCCACACAGACACACACATACACACACTCACCATCCCCCGTCTCCATTCCTCCTGCCTGCTCTCTCTCCTCTCCGGTGGTAAGTAGCAGTACAGGCCGGGCGCGCACTGTGTGACGTCACAGCTAGGAGACACGGCCGCGCACAGGGCCGTGTCTCCTAGCAGTGACGCGGCTGGGCCAGCACAGGGAAGTTAACTGCTGCAGTGCTGGCCCGGCCGATGAAGAAGTAGCGGCGGCCGCTGCTGGGGGAGCGGTTCGGGCCCCCCCCATCCCGCCACTGCTACCGCTATGTGCCGTGGCGGCCCTCACATATAATGAGGGCAATCCGGCATTAGACTCCCCGCCTGGAGCCGCGGGCCCCCTGCCGGCTCGGGGCCCCGGGCGGTAGCCCGGATTGCCCTCATTATAATCCGCCTATGGCGGCGGCCACTACCACTTGACGGCGGAGACCCGCAGGTGAACACTTCCCGCCAGCAGGGCACCGAGAACAGCTGATCGGCGTGCGGGCATCAATGTAAAAGTAGTGGGCAACTTCGTTAAGATTTACATTACTTTTGACATTTCATCATACTAAAGATTCAGCTTCCTAGGAAACTTTGCACGATGAGCAACAAAGGAACTTATGTCAGAAAGCGTGAGGTGTATGGAAACATAAGATTATCGTTTTCCTTAGTGAGAAAGATGAAACATGAGATAACTGGGAAATAAACAAAAATATGCGTCTCGCTGGTAAACTAATACTATGGCCCCTTCATTCTAAGGATCGGTAGTTAGACTGTCATCGATTAGGGAGTGATAGGAAACCCCTTTAAGGATTCAGATGTCTGTCTTTGATTCTCTTACTACAGAGCGCTGTGGCTGTAACTTCACAGACCTGTCAATCACAATGAAGCCCCGCCCACGCGGAGCCGCTCAGCCGTATAAACATTGGAGGCCGCACAACACGTCTCTTACCTTCATGATACAGATTATGCATGTCCTGTGTTTAAAAGGTTCACCCTTCTGGACAATCTCCTTGCCATATGTGCATCCCTATCCTTTGAGCACAGCCTCCTTTCCCATATGGAGAGTCCATGTGAAGGACCATTGACTAGATAAATTATCCTCTTGATCTAGTAAATTTTGACTTGTTCTATTACTCCTGATAAGCTATTTCTGTTATTCCTCTATATATTACCTGTTCTATTACTCCTGATGAACCTCATGGAGAGGAGAAACGCGTCGAGTTTACTACAGGTGTAAATTGTATTGACAGGTTTTTTACCTGCTGCATTATAAGGAGTACTGATAATATCCACAAGTCTGATTACAGGTGCATCATAAGGAGCACTGATAAGTATTGACTGGTATTGATGCTCCAATCAGATGTTGATAGGGGGCCAGCTCCATAAATGGGAGCAGAAAGTAGTACCTGATTCATTTTACTAATATACATACGTATGAACGGGTGATTGGGAGACATTTGGCTATTAAGAGTCTTTTGATATTGGCCTGAACTATATCAACTCTCTAGCACTATATATGTGGCACTTTATGTATAGAGAGACTCTTTTATATATATACAGTATATATATATATATATATATATATATATATATATATATATATATATATACATACACTGCTCAAAAAATAAAGGGAACACTTAAACAACAGAATATAACTCAAAGTAAATCAAACTTCTGTGAAATCAAACTGTCCACTTAGGAAGCAACACTGATTCAATTTCACATGCTGTTGTGCAAATGGAACAGAGACTAGATGGAAATTATTGGCAATTATCAAGACACCCTCAATAAAGGAGTGGTTCTGCAGGTGGGGACCACAGACCACATCTCAGTACCAATGCTTTCTGACTGATGTTTTGGTCACTTTTGAATGTTGGTTGTGCTTTCACACTTGTGGTAGCATGAGACGGACTCTACAACCCACAGAAGTTGCTCAGGTAGTGCAGCTCATCCAGGATGGCACATCAATGTGAGCTGTGGCAAGAAGGTTTGCTGTGTCTGTCAGTGTAGTGTCCAGAGGCTGGAGGCGCTACCAGGAGACAGGCCAGTACACCAGGAGACGTGGAGGGGGCCGTAGGAGGGCAACAACCCAGCAGCAGGACCGCTACCTCCGCCTTTGTGCAAGTGCAAGGAGGAACAGGAGGAACACTGCCAGAGCCCTGCAAAATGACCTCCAGCAGGCCACAAATGTGCATGTGTCTGCACAAATGGTTAGAAATCGACTCCATGAGGGTGGTATGAGGGCCCGACGTCCACAGATGGGGGTTGTGCTCACAGCCCAACACCGTGCATGACGCTTGGCATTTGCCACAGAACACCAGGATTGGCAAAGTCGCCACTGGCGCCCTGTGCACTTCACAGATAAAAGCAGGTTCACACTGAGCACATGTGACAGACGTGACAGAGTCTGGAGACGCCGTGGAGAGCGATCTGCTGCCTGCAACATCCTTCAGCATGACCGGTTTGGCAGTGGGTCAGTAATGGTGTGAGTGGCATTTCTATGGAGGACCGCACAGCCCTCCATGTGCCCGCCAGAGGTAGCCTGACTGCCATTAGGTACCTGGATGAGATCCTCAGACCCCTTGTGAGACCATATGCTGGTGCGGTTGGCCCTGGGTTCCTCCTAATGCAGGACAATGCCAGACCTCATGTGGCTGGAGTGTGTCAGCAGTTCCTGCAAGATGAAGGCATTGAAGCTATGGACTGGCCCGCCCGTTCCCCAGACCTGAATCCGATTGAGCACATCTGGGACATCATGTCTCGCTCCATCCACCAACGTCACGTTGCACCACAGACTGTCCAGGAGTTGGCGGATGCTTTAGTCCAGGTCTGGGAGGAGATCCCACAGGAGACCATCCGCAACCTCATTAGGAGCATGCCCAGGCGTTGTAGGGAGGTCATACAGGCACGTGGAGGCCACACACAATACTCAGCCTCATCAGGAGCATGCCCAGACGTTGTAGGGAGGTCATACAGGCACGTGGAGGCCACACACAATACTCAGCCTCATCAGGAGCATGCCCAGGTGTTGTAGGGAGGTCATACAGGCACGTGGAGGCCACACACAATACTCAGCCTCATCAGGAGCATGCCCAGGCGTTGTAGGGAGGTCATACAGGCACGTGGAGGCCACACACAATACTGAGCCTCATCAGGAGCATGCCCAGGCGTTGTAGGGAGGTCATACAGGCACGTGGAGGCCACACACAATACTGAGCCTCATCAGGAGCATGCCCAGGCGTTGTAGGGAGGTCATACAGGCACGTGGAGGCCACACACAGTACTGAGCCTCATTTTGACTTGTTTTAAGGACATTACATCAAAGTTGGATCAGCCTGTAGTGTGTTTTTCCACTTTAATTTTGGGGGTGACTCCAAATCCAGGCCACCACTGGTTAATAAATTTGGTTTCCATTGATGATTTTTGTGTGCTTTTCTTGTCAGCACATTCAACTTTGTACAGAATAAAGTATTCAATGAGAATATTTCATTCATTCAGATCTAGGATGTGTTATTTCAGTGTTCCCTTTATTTTTAGCAGTGTATATATATATATATATATATATATATATATATATATATATATATATATTAATGTGAGAATGGTACTTTATCAAAAGATCTAGGAGGGTTCCCTTCCCTTGAGGGCCAGATAAGGGTTAGTAGGGCCAGGAACTAGGGTGCCGTCCTCTACTGTCAGGTAGCGCTGTATCAGGTGATCTAATAGGGTTATATCCCCTAGCAAGAATGCACCATTCTTATTTGTAGCTGTTGCTATTATTAAGCCATAGATTACGTATTCTCCCAATCTGATTATGCATTGTCATTTTTTTGCACTTGAAATATTATGGTCTGCTATTTATTATATACCATTTTTTCACTTTATCAGACAAATAGAAATTCTTTTGCACCCAGAATTTACAGCACCAAAGCACTTTATGTCCCTTAGTATCAGTAGGGCCTAATAGGGCAAGAAGGGACAGCCGTCGAGGAGCGGGGGCACCACTGGCGTAGGTTTTTAGGGTGCCAACCTCCGATGCTAGGCAGGTGAAAGTAGTAGACTTTTTTTTAGGGATAATATAGTTTATTTCATATGTCACTTGGGTGAATAGTTTTGTTCCATTTTAGCGTTATTTCTAATAAAAGTGATTTTATCCTATCTTGTAATAAGTATAGCACTATACGGTGATTTTTTTCTAGAAGTTTGTGACCTGAGTCCCCCTGTATCCTCCTCTATCAGCTGGCTTTAGTCCCTCTAACCACAGACCTCTAATTTAGGAAGGGCAGGGAAGACACAAATTGTGTCCTCCCTGCAATATCCCTAATAGAGGGAATCCCAAACTAAAAACAGGGGCCTTGATGAAGAGGAAGGACATCTTTCTTAAGATTTACATTACTTTTGACATTTCATCATAGTAAAGATTCAGCTTCCTAGGAAACTTTGCACAATGAGCAACAAAGGAACTTATGTCAGAAAACGATGAAACATGAGATAACTGTGAAAAAAAACAAAAATATGCGCCTGGTAAACTAATACTGTGGCCCCTTCATTCTAAGGATCGGTAGTTAGACATTGGGGAGTGATGGGAAACCCCCTTTAAGGATTCAGATGTCTGTCTTTGATTCTCTTACTACAGAGCGCTGTGGCTGTAACTTCGCAGACCTGTCAATCACAATGAAGCCCCGCCCACGCGGAGCCGCTCAGCCGTATAAACATTGGAGGCCGCACAACACACCTCTTACCTTCATGATACAGATTATGCATGTCCTCTGTTTAAAGGGTTCACCCTTCTGGACAACCCCCTCTAATAGCTGGACGCTTGGATTTTCAGCTTCGGGCCCCTCAGTAATCAGGTGATTATCAGTAAGTCGAACGACATAGTTTCTTTTTTTTTGTAAGACATAATAATAACTGTACTTTCTTCAGACGGGTGAGATGATACATTTCTTTCATGCCTCTTTTCTCACACCATGTTGCTCTTTGACCACTTTACTGACCACTCTTCCTTAACCATTTCCTGGCTGTTATCTAATCTCACTCGTAATTTATTGTAGATTTCTAAGAAATCTGCTGATGCTTCTTTTCAAAGAACTTTTTCTATTTTAATCTCTGTTTTTTTTTTTTATATTAAAGTGTTATATATTTTGGTAAAATACAGATTTATTTATAGGTTTCCCCTACAACAGATCAGGCTGTCCTAACCTTTAAAGGGTTATCTTCTTATTAATCATTTTAACACAGAAAGTCCTGAAATGCAAATAATAGCTGTCAAGTATTTTGCTGTATTTCTAGCATAAAATGTATACATACATACTACATCATTTTTTGCCCCCCCCCCCCCCCCCCCTCCCATTTGTCCTCTTTAGTGATTCTACTAGTATGTACTGGTGGGGGCGGGCTCTGGATAGAATCAGTGTCCTTCTCCCTCTGGCAGTTAGCAATAAAGTCTAGTCTTGCTACCCATGTAAAAGCGACATGTACTGCAAAGCAAAACCGAAAAAGATTAAATGGAGTATAAGATGGTATACATGCGTCATGTAGGAGCGTGTTCACACTCTTTATTAAACCGACAGAGCCTAAAATAGGAACAAAATGAACATGTATCCTGCTGTAAGTAAGTAAATAGCAATAGTGCATATAAATAATAGAAATGACGATTTTTAATTAAAAAAAAGCGTAAAAGTCATCCCTTGAGCGCCAAGCTGTACCCAATGAGGACAGTCCTAACCTCTAGTATTAAAACCTTACATGTGTCAAAAATGACCACAATGTGAATAAGAGCCGAGCAGGATTGGGATAGAATCAGTCTCCTTCCCCCTCTGTCAGTTAGCAATTTAGTAGACACTACCACGCTACAGCAAAGACTGCTCCTTCCCTGAATAGCAGGCCAGAAATCTATTTCTATTGGCTACATATTACAAACATCATCCATGCAAATAATTTGATATTTAAGCCCTTTAAACACCTGAGACTGGAGGACCTAATGGGCTATTCCTAAAGTATTAAAGATGTATTCTGAAATCTGGAAGTTACCCCCTATCAATTGGATAGGGGGCAACTTCCTGATCGCTGAGGGTCTGAACGCTGGGAACCCTGACGATCCTGACAACCCCCAGGTGAATAGAGTAATGGTCAATTATGTGCACTACTGCTCCATTCATTCTTATAGTAGCACTCGGCTTTCTCTGTCGGCCTTTAAGAATGGCAATGAGCATGACTGACCACTGCTCAATTCACATGGGGCTCTTCCCCGCTCCGGTTCTCAGGATCAGTGGGTATCCCAGAGGTTGGACTCCCAGCGTCCGAGAAATTATCCCCTATCCAGTCAATAGGAAATAACTTTAATCTTGAGAATACTCCTTTAAGGTAACCCCTGTTAATGGTATAGCGGATCATGTACTGACCACTGAGGGTCTAATCTCTTGGATCCCCCCTTGATCCCTAACTCAGAGCTTTTTAATGCGGTTGTGCAGTGCCCCATCTTGAATGGAGCAGATTTGCGCATGCTTGGCCTTTGCTCCATTGATTGTCTAAGAGACTGCCAGAACAAAACAGGGAAATTAGAAGGCAACATTTTTGATGAAACACAATTTCAAAATAGATTTTTAGCCCCAAATGCACAAATTTAAAACAAAATTTCCTTCCCAAAGCCAACAACCCCTTTAAGGACTGGAGTTGAGAATGACCAGCAGAGGGTGGCAAATGACCCAGTACGAGATGTCATCCAAAATTAAGTTAGTCTTCTAAACTTTGAAATGCTGATGTTTTCCAAGAAATGTGGAACCTGAAAACCCAATCTGAAGATAAATTCTGATGTTCAACAAAGTCCAACCATTGATATTCCATGGCTTATAAACCTCCAATGTGGAATAACAACCAACTACATTGAAGGTACTTTTTGGATGCAGCCATAATAACTCTCCGTTGAGGCCAACTCATGCCAATGGAAGTTCTCAAGTGTTATATGTAATCTCATGCTTAAAATAAGTTTTAGATAATGACTGAGGTCTTCTCCACAACTGCTCAACACTTCTGCAAGATAAAGAAAAGTCTCCATGACAGGAATAAATAAAAATGCTTCCACTTTTGTGGGTGTTCAGAATGTACAATTAGGGTGTGGTATTATTACTGTTCTCTTCTTTGATTAGACTTTTGTAGACTGCTTCCTCCATGGTGGAGAAGGTAATATGATTTTTACTATCCTCACATACTCTTTTGTTGATTGTGATTCAAGTAGAAAAACACTTCCAAACATAATGGTGATAAAACAAGGAACAGGGAGACAACCCACAGATTGAGGGCCAAATCGGTGACCAAAAAAAGGAAAAGGTGTGAAATATCAGGAGGTGAGACAAAAAGACCCAGCCACAAAGTGTGAAAGTAGGGCTCCGTAAAGGGTTATTCTGAATTGGACTGACAAAAATAGCCAAGTACGGCGCTTATGACGCGCCCCCTGGGCCATATTCTTTAAGGGAATACCCGGAGCCGGATCAGATGGGGGTTGTAGTCTCCGAGTGGCTGTGACCCGGTCCGTGCCCAGGGTGTCAAACTCAGTGTGTGGCAGTCCTTACTGATGTTACTAAAGTTCTTTATGTCGACTACGCCACCCGTTGAACTGCGGTCACTACGGCCGCCGCTGCAGCAGGGTCCGCTGAGGCTGATGGTGTTGGTGCAGCTTAGGTAGTATAACCCCCAACGGGAGGGGTATAGCCTCAGGGGGTCAGGTGCAGAGGATGGTGGTTGTGGAAGTGCAGGGATGATGGTAATGAGAGTCAGAGTCGGGTTGTGCAGTTCAGGGTTCTTTACTTACTGCAGATGTTCCGGTCACTCCGGCCTTGAGTGACCACCCGAGCCGTGCTGCGTCCACCAGGTCCTGGACTCGGCCAACCCCCAAGTAGTTCTGGAGCGTGGTTCTGAGCTCCCGTTCTGTCCTGTCCTCGTCTCTGGCCTTCCCCACCAGGGATCCACCTATGTCCGGCTCCCTCGGGCCTCTTGTTGGCGAACCCTTTTGCCTCTGGGTTCCCTGACCCTATTCGTGGTCTGCCTTCCGGGTGGATATGGTGGGTGGCCGTGGCAGATGCTGCCCACGGCCTCCGGTCTCTGGCTGAGGTATGCTGTAGCCCCCACCAGTTTGGGATCCGGTACCCTGTTGCCAACTCTTCACCCTGTGGTTGTATTTGGGGTCTCAGAGTTCCTTCTTTCTCCCCCTCTGGGTCTTTCTTGCTCTCCTCTCTCACTCTTGGGCTGGGGCTGCTCTGCTCTTCTGCTCTCTTCAGGTTACACTCTGACAGACTGACCCTGATCTTAGATGGTTCCCACCTTTTATACTCCCTCTATGTGTGAGCTCAGGTGACCAGCACCCAATGAGCTCCTATCTTTACCCAGGCTGCTCCCCCTATCTGCCCCTACACTACTGGGATGTACCACCCCCCTCCCACTCCAGCCAAGGACAGACTCGGTCGTACCTGCACATTTCTAAGTGGGAGTACCGTTGGTCTGCCCTCCGGAAATGGGATGTGTGTAGTGCATGCAGCTGACTGAGCTCAGTTCCACACTCCATCCTTACCCGGGAGTGGAATATCACACCTCTGGGTTGAGGTGCAATACCCCTGTAGCAGCCGAATCCTCAGGGTGCTACATTCCCCCCTGGTAAATCACAGCACGTCCTCGGGCTGCAAGATATAAACAACACCAAAACATACAATTTTTGCATAAACAACATAATAAAACATATAAAACACCATATATATCAGCATAAACTTTTCATATAAAACTTTCTTATCTTCTGGTTCCTCCGGTCACGGTGCAACTTGTGACCGGGTAAAGTGCTACAGTCTCTTAAAGAAAATGGTTTCCTATAAAACCGGTAGGGGGCGCTTTAGGAAGCGCAACTATATACAAAGGGATGTGGCCGCTCTCAGTCCTCGGCCAGGTATTAGGAAAGGGATGACCGCTCTCAGTCCTCGGTCAGTGGGAATGGGGACACACGGGTTAACAGTTCAGTTCTCTGGTCCCAACGGGGACTATATTAGCAGCAGTAACAGTTCACTGTGCCCCGACGGGCAACTATATACAGCTTCTACTCTGCTGTACTCAACGACGACGTCCTCCTGCTCTTTCTTTGTGATTAACTTTAACTTCAGACCCGTCCGGGTCCTCTTGCTCCTCCTCACACCGTAGCTCCTCCTCCGTCAGGCGATGCACATTGAGAGCGTAGGGTCCTTTGGCACACTTGTGCCGGGTGAAGGTGACCTCGTTCCCTATATAAAGGTCACGACCTCTGTGTCCCTCCGGTAGGTGGGACTCAACGTCTCTTCTTGTCACGAAGACGTCGCCTGGGGTGCGGTGATCTCGGATGAAGCCCCACCCGTGCTGCATATTAAACTTGATCACAGTCCCGGTGGAAGGGGGACCATGGGCTGCACGGGGACTCCTCCTGGCCCGGCTCTTCTGCTCCGCGCTCTTTATTTGGGCTTGTTGTTCCCGGACCCGCCTCTCTCTCCGCTCCCTCTCAAAGACCTCGAGCTGTTGCCGGCAGCACTCTGCACGCTCCGCTGCGGCTGCCCGAGTCTCCTGAGTGAACCCCATGAGGTCTTCTCCGGTGGGGTCCCACTCAAACTGTGCCTCCTCTAGCGGGGGCGAGATCCTCTTTATGGGCTTTGGAGCCGGGATCAGGGGCTCACACATGGGCCTTGCCCTCTTTTGGAGCTCTTGTTCGTAGTACTCCCTGGGCCAGACAAAGGGCTGCCCGTCCGGCCATGTGTGTTGGGCGAACAGATCTTCTCCCAGATGCGGCGCTCTTGGTTTTATGGGCGCAGTGGTGGTGGCGCCCGGGTTGCCCAGGCCTTGCGGCCAGGCCTGGGGCACCTGGAAAGTGAAGGGCACCGTAAGGACGGCGGCGCCCTGGGCTACTTGGCCCTGCGACCAGGCCGGTGGCTCCGCGGAGGTAGGGGGCGCTGTTGGTATTGCGGCGCCCGGGGGTACTAGGCCTTGCGACCAGGCTGGTGGTACTTCCTGCTTGGTCACGCTCGGGGTCGAGGCGTGTGACGTCACAGGGGTCGCGGCTGCGGCTTCCGGTTGAGGCCTAGTCTGTGGCGGTGACGTTGCGGTTACGGGCACGGCAGGGGGTACTTCGGGCTCTGCGACGGGGAGCTGGGGCAGGTACGCGGTTTCCCGGTTTGGGGTAGAGACGTCCCCTTTACCTGCCTCCATTCGTTCGGCTCCCTTCTCGGCGCCGTC
Organism: Phyllobates terribilis; assembly: GCF_046119375.1. Taxonomy (NCBI): domain Eukaryota; kingdom Metazoa; phylum Chordata; class Amphibia; order Anura; family Dendrobatidae; genus Phyllobates; species Phyllobates terribilis. The sequence continues at coordinate 422,246,502 of NW_027362767.1, read as the reverse complement.
TCCGGCCTTGAGTCCTCCTGCGCCATCCTCAGAGGCGGTCTGTCTCCTCGTCTCGGGTGGCGTGCTCCGCTGACGAGTTCTTGTCTGCTGGGCCATCTCACGGCTCCACTCCGCCAACGTCTCTCGCTGCACCCGGGCCATCCTCCGTGCGAGGCCCTCCAGCGCGGTCTGTGCACACTCCCGATCTCGGGGGAGCTGTGCCAAGACCTCCACTAAGCCTAGTGGGGTCGTTGCTTCTAGCAGGCTCCTGACCAACGGGTCGGTGCTGCTCTGCTCTCCTCCCGCTGTCTCCAGCCGGCCTTCTGGAATGGCGACCGGCAACAGGCTCCTGACCACTGGGTCGGTGCTGCCTGGAGTAGCGGCTCGCATCAGGCTCCTGACCACTGGGTCGGTGCTGCCTGGCTCTCCCTCCATCTCCGGGTAGGCTCTTTCTGGACTCTGCTCCAGGCTTCTTGTCTCCGGGTGCGCTCTCTCCAGACTGCTCCAGGCGACACCCATCTTTGTTCTCTTGTTCTCAGTCCTCCCACTTCGAGGGCGGTCCCGGGGCCACTTGGTGATTGTCAGCTCCAGGGGCAGTTCTTTCACGCTGACAGACACCTCTAGCATCACAGTCTCTGTTGGTGGGGGCGGTTTCCACTTTTGGCGCCATGTTCGGTCCTGGCCCACGATGGGAGGCGGCCTCTTACCACCCTCTGGCACGCCCATAATGGCGTCCGCTCCCCCAAGGCGGGAAATCCTTGGAAATGGCGGGAATCGTCTCCCAGTGGCGGGAAACTCCGCAGATGGCGGGAAAAAGCTGTTAATGGCGGACAACCGGCGGGAATCGATCTGTGATGGAGTCCGATGGCAGGGACCCTCCGGAACCGGCAGGAGACTTCTTTTTGAGGTAAACTTGTTCTTTTCTTCAGGCACGCAGTACCCGGGTGTTGCGGGCACGTAATCCTGCCGACTACGCCAAAGTTGACGCGCCCCCTGGGCCATATTCTTTAAGGGAATACCCGGAGCCGGATCAGATGGGGGTTGTAGTCTCCGAGTGGCTGTGACCCGGTCCGTGCCCAGGGTGTCAAACTCAGTGTGTGGCAGTCCTTACTGATGTTACTAAAGTTCTTTATGTCGACTACGCCACCCGTTGAACTGCGGTCACTACGGCCGCCGCTGCAGCAGGGTCCGCTGAGGCTGATGGTGTTGGTGCAGCTTAGGTAGTATAACCCCCAACGGGAGGGGTATAGCCTCAGGGGGTCAGGTGCAGAGGATGGTGGTTGTGGAAGTGCAGGGATGATGGTAATGAGAGTCAGAGTCGGGTTGTGCAGTTCAGGGTTCTTTACTTACTGCAGATGTTCCGGTCACTCCGGCCTTGAGTGACCACCCGAGCCATGCTGCGTCCACCAGGTCCTGGACTCGGCCAACCCCCAAGTAGTTCTGGAGCGTGGTTCTGAGCTCCCGTTCTGTCCTGTCCTCGTCTCTGGCCTTCCCCACCAGGGATCCACCTATGTCCGGCTCCCTCGGGCCTCTTGTTGGCGAACCCTTTTGCCTCTGGGTTCTCTGACCCTATTCGTGGTCTGCCTTCCGGGTGGATATGGTGGGTGGCCGTGGCAGATGCTGCCCACGGCCTCCGGTCTCTGGCTGAGGTATGCTGTAGCCCCCACCAGTTTGGGATCCGGTACCCTGTTGCCAACTCTTCACCCTGTGGTTGTATTTGGGGTCTCAGAGTTCCTTCTTTCTCCCCCTCTGGGTCTTTCTTGCTCTCCTCTCTCACTCTTGGGCTGGGGCTGCTCTGCTCTTCTGCTCTCTTCAGGTTACACTCTGACAGACTGACCCTGATCTTAGATGGTTCCCACCTTTTATACTCCCTCTATGTGTGAGCTCAGGTGACCAGCACCCAATGAGCTCCTATCTTTACCCAGGCTGCTCCCCCTATCTGCCCCTACACTACTGGGATGTACCACCCCCCTCCCACTCCAGCCAAGGACAGACTCGGTCGTACCTGCACATTTCTAAGTGGGAGTACCGTTGGTCTGCCCTCCGGAAATGGGATGTGTGTAGTGCATGCAGCTGACTGAGCTCAGTTCCACACTCCATCCTTACCCGGGAGTGGAATATCACACCTCTGGGTTGAGGTGCAATACCCCTGTAGCAGCCGAATCCTCAGGGTGCTACACTTACACCTACCTCCGGCAGTTATAGACAATGAATAAAGGAAGAACATTTCAGATGCCCATTTCTGGGGATTGGTAGGAGTTCCAATGGTTGAGCCCCCCATCAATCAACCAGTTATTACTTCTAATGTGTATGGAATGCCGTAACCCCCAATGGCTGACGTCAAAGAAAAGACAGGATGACTTTTTGGATTTCAACATTCCCAAACCTTTATTTCAAAGCAGCATTGAGAGAGCATGTGGAAAAGGAAGTTGAAGGATGAAGGAGCTATCTCAGATGTATTGCCACCTTAAGGTATAATATGTACAGATGGGTAATTCAATTCATGCTGCCCTGGTCCGGCATCTAGGATGGTCCTCTATGGTGGCCAGTCATCACTTCTGCACCGAATATCCTTGTCCCGGCAAAGATCACCAATTCTAGATGTACCATTCTGATAGACTCCTACCTAAAATGATTGAATGCTGTCAGAAATTCAAGGGGTTCTTCAACAAAGTATTGGTTCAAGGGCGCAGCCAGATAGCCATATAAATTGGACCAAGGTGAGACCGCAATGCTTCAACTGGCCGGCGGCTCTCCCGATCCGAGCATGACCGCTTCAGATATTTTGGGAGATCTGCGACCAGTCCAGTCCAGTATTGCGTTCCGATCTCGGTCTGATTTTTATGGCTGCCTGACTGTGCCATAAAAGTGTGCAGATTTATGCAACTCCATTATTTTAGTTCTGTATGTTTCTTTTTTCCATTCAAAGAGATTTCAGTTTGTTTCTCAACGGATTAATATGGGAGACATTAAAGGTGGAAAAGTCCTGAAACAATTCTCCTTGGTATGATTCTTCTTCACGACAAAAACCTGACATTTTTAAAGGGGTGTGTAGACTTTTTATATTCACTTTATACAGCCTAATGTCATTTTAAGAATATATTAATTAATTATTACAGATATTCTCAAAAGTTTTTGTTCAATTATCAGAAAAATGTATTTATTTTTAATCCAAAAATTTGCGCTCAACATACAATTTATTTATTAGAAACCAAATCACCGGGAATTTAATCAGGACAGAGATTCCAACGAAGTGAAATTGCGGAAGTATGGGGGGAAAATATGAAAAATATTTTCTTGAAGAACTACAAGGTGGCTGAGAGGACAGGCTTTTCTCTCGTTGTATTAATAGAAGTAAGGGAACCTTTTTTGTGGTGTAATTGCTAAAGTTTCGAAACCTTCAGAATTGAGAACGGAAATGGAGCAGATTGCGTGGAAATACTCTGTGCAACTCTGTATGAACTAAATTTAGAGTCTGATTCTTCTTCCTATTTGATGGTGTTTCAGATTAGTAGTTATTCGTTCCCTTCCATTGATGAAAGGAAATCATCAAGTGCCATGTGAGGACATTCCCCATTCTGGTGGCAGCCCCTGAGACACTAAGGTTATTGCCAGGGTGTGCAATGCCTACACATGAGTCAGTAACCATGTAAATCAACGTGCAACCAACTAATGCATGGTCGTGCTGAGTCCTTCAGAGTGAGAGGGACTGTCTGTAGTTGTAGAAGCGGGCATTGACCACCATCATAGACCTTTATATACCTCAATGGGGTTGTTCATCATTTGAAAAAAGTGTCTGCTTCTCCACATCCCAGCACTGACTGACAGCCGAGCTGGGAGTCAGTCAGTGCCGGGGGCGCAGTTACAGTATTGAGCAGTGATTGAAGCAGTCCTGGTGCCGCCAGCCTAACTGAAATCCTGAGACTGCCAGGAAGAATAAATTTCATTTTCCCAGGCAGCGGGGCTCTCAGTGGCAGCGCCGGGAAGCTTCAGAACGCAATTAACCTGCAAATTAAACCTGTATTTGCAGGTTAATCATGTTTTTTTTACATGACAGGTTCCCTTTAACCCCTTTACCCACGAAGGTGGTTTGCACGTTAATGACCAGGCCAATTTTTACAATTCTGACCACTGTCACTTTATGAGGTAATAACTCTGGAATGCTTCATTAGATCCCCCTGATTCTGAGAATGTTTTTTCGTGACATATTGTACTTCATGATTGTGGTAAAATTCATTCGATATCACTTGCATTTATTTGTGAAAAAAATCGGAAATTTGGCGAAAATTTAGAAAATTTTGCAATTTTCAAAATTTTAATTTTCATGCCCTTAAATCAGAGAGATATGTCACACAAAAGAGTTAATAAATAACATTTCCCACATGTCTATGTGTGACTCACGCGTGTCCTCTGTAAGCCCTACCCTGGGAGATGGGGGACTCGGAGTCGGGTCCTGTGATGTAGAGATGGGGTGCAGCCGTGGCCCGGACCCGACCCGTGCCCAGGGCCGTCACACTAAAACAAAAGAGATGGTGTGGGCTTATCCGGGTTGAGTGGCTGATCTAGACGACGCCACCTGTGGCACCTGGTGAAGGCCACCAGCGCCGCTGCAGTCCGCTGAGGCATGGTGTTATGGCGGCTGTCGTTGTTACTACTCCCCACAGGCGGAGCAGGGCCTCAGGGCAGAGGGACAGGATGACAGGGGTAGTAGTCTAGGAGATCTGGTGCTGCGTAGCGCGGTGTAGTGCAGAATAAACAGTCCGGAGGCCATAGGGGTGAACTTCCAAGGCTTTACTCACGAAAGAGATGGAAGTAGGAAGGCGACTCCCTGCTCCTCGCGGAGTTCTGCGGTCACCAGAGACGAAGGGGTCCGACAACCTCCGAGTAAGTCCAGTGTTAAATCAGGACCCTGCACCAAAGTGTTCCTAGACTTCAGACCAGGTACTTTCCTGTCTGCGTGTGTGTAGATAGGCCGGGTCTCCCTCTGAACTTCTCTCAGAAAAAGGGTACGGGTGGCAGCTCCACTCCTTCCGATACCTGGTGGGATCCTCAGGGCCTACCGGGCTTCCCTGACCAGGACGTAGAGTAGCAAGATCAGGTGTCGGGGGCCGGTACCCCTCTTGCAGCCGGAATCCCTCTGAATATATCAGGTTGGCGAGGACAGGTGGCGTATAACGCTCCGTCTGCATCCTCCCTGGGATCCATTTGCTGTGGAGCTACACTCCTGAGCTCCGGGCCTTCTTGGTCATGTTCCTTGACCGGGCTGAGACATTCATTATCTGCAACCTGCCCCTCGACCCAAGGCCCAGGTACGAGGGCTGTGTCTCCATCCGATGCAGGCCCACACAGGATCCGCTTACAGGGTAGGAGGTCACAGTAGAACAGTCAAAGAACCATCAAAAGACAGAAAAGGACATCAAAAGGACAATGAACCAAAATGGCTGTGTATTAAATATCAATTATTAAGTGTCACTAAAATGTGAGTCCTCCACCCTCACCCACTAAATGGTTCCCCTATCTCTTGGTTCCCCAGTCTCCCGGCAACCAGGAGGGCAGCACCTAGTGCATTCTAGCCCCCTCTGGAGGGAGAAGTGTGATGTTGGATGTGAAGGAAGGGTCCTGACCATCGCACTGTTCTTACCTCAGAGGAGGAACACTACACTCCATTAAAGAAGTGCAGTATCCCTGTGGCGGTCGAACCCTCAGGGGCGACACATCTACTTTACATCAGCACAGTTTTGGAATGTTAGAATGTTATAAGGGTTAAAAGTTGACCAGCGATTTCTAATTTTTACAACCAAATTTACAAAAAACATTTTTTAGGTACCACATCACATTGGAAGTCACTTTGAGGGGTCCATATGTCAGAAAATACCCAAAAGTGACATCATTCTAAAAACTGCACCCCTCAAGGTGGTCAAAACCACATTCAAGAAGTTTATTAACCCTTCACGTGTTTCACAGCAATTAATCAAATGTGAAAGGAAAAAATGAACATTTAAACTTTATTCACTAAAATTTTACTTTAGATTCCAATTTTTTTATTTTCACAAAGGTAACAGGAGAAATTGGACCACAAATGTTTTTGTGCAATTTCTCCTGAATACACTGATTCCCCATATGTGGGGGAAAGCCATTGTTTGGGTGCACGGCAGGGACCAGAAGTTAAGGAGCACCGTTTAACGTTTTCAACACAAAACTCGCTGGAATTGAGAGCGAACGCCATGTCGCATTTGGAGAGCCCCTGATGTGCCTAAACAATGGAAACCCTCCACAAGTGACCTAATTTTGCAAACTAGACCCCTTAAGGAACTTATTTAGATGTGCGGTGAGCACTTTGAACCCCCAAGTGTTTCTCAAAAGTGTAGAGCCGTGAAAAAAAAATCACTTTTTTTCCACAAAAATCATCTTTTAGCTGCAATTTTATTTTCACGAGGGTAACAGGAGAAATTGAACCTCAAAAGTTGTTGTACAATTTCTCCTGAGTACACTGATTCCCCATATGTGGGAGAAAACTACTGTTTGGGTGCACGTCAGGTAAGGAGTGACGTTTTGGAATACAGGCTTTGATGGAATAGTCATTGGGGATCATGTCGCATTTGCAGAGCCCCTGATGTGCCTAAACAGTGGAAATGCCCAACAAGTGCAACCTTTTTGGAAACTGGACCCCCAATGAATTTATCTAGATGTGTGGTGAGCACTTGAACCCAGAGGTGCTTCACAGAAAATTGTAACGTTGACTTGTGAAAATAAAAAAAATCACATTTTTCCACAAAATTGTTATTTAAGCCTAAAAAAAAATTATTTTCACAAGGGTAACAGGAGAAAGTAGACCTCAAAATCTGTTGTGCAATTTCTCCTGAGTATGGTGATACCCCATGTGTGGGAGAAAACTACTGTTTGGGCACAGGTCAGGGCTCGGAAGAGAAGGAGTGACGTTTTGGAATGCCGGCTTTGATGGAATGGTCTGTGGGCGTCATGTCGTGTTTGCAGAGCCCCTGATGTGCCTAAACAGTGAAAATGCCCAACAAGGCCCGCCATTTTGGAACTGATCTACTGATTCCTGATGAATTTTATAATGAAGTGTCATACATCAGTTGTGTGGTGTTCGTCAGGTTGTCATACGTCAGTTGTGTAGTGTTTGTCAGGTTGTCATACTTCAGTTGTGTGACTCTGAATTTAGTAGTCCATGGATGTGTGGTACAGTCTGAAGCATTCTTTCATACACACGCCAGGATTGTCGGGGTAGGTGTCACATTGATAAATGGTGTCCTTGCGTATTTCCCTTTTGTAACATACTCGACACCTCTTTTTTGACTTACCTTTTTTCCGCTTTGAGGAATCTCCCCCGGGAATTGCTGGCATGGTACGATTGGAGGTCCTTCAGTTCCGGAAGTCCTGGGGCCTGCTCCTCCACCTCTGCCAAATATCAGGGCCTTGATCACTACCTCCTGGAACTGAAGGTACGACGTAGAAGTCTGGCCTGCACATCGTGATAGAAGGAAAGCGTTGTGCATCGCCATCTGTACGATGCGCACGGCCAGCTTCTTGTACCACACCCTGGCCTTTCTCAAGGCACTGTACGCCTGGAGGACTTGATCAGAGAGATCAACTACCCCTATGTACTTGTTGTACCCCACTACACAGTCTGGTTTGACGACCTGTGTAGAGGAACCTCGTACAGTGCTGGGTGTGCTGCCATCACCATGTATGGTGGTCAAGAGGAGGACATCCCTCTTGTCCTTGTACTTGACCACCAGCATGTTGTCGCTACATTGGGCTCTGGTCTCACCCCCTGAGCACCTGCCCAATTAGCATCTTCAGGAATCTTCTCTGATTTTTGCGGACAGTACCACAGGCTGTGGTACCTTGCGCAGAGACGGACTTGAAGAGTGGGATGTTGGTATAAAAGTTATCCACATAGAGGTGATAACCTTGATCCAGCAGTTGGGTGCACCAAATCCCACACAATTTTCCCACTCACTTCCAGGACAGGGAGGCATTCAGGGGGTTCAATACGGGAGTCCTTCCTTCATAAACACTAAACTTGTGGGTGTACCCTGAAGTACTCTCACATAGTTTGTACAGCTTAATTCCGTACCTGGCCCTCTTACTGGGCAGGTACTGTGGGAATCCAAGCCTCCCCTTAAAATGAATTAGGAACTCATCCACGCAGAAGTCCCTTTGGAGCTTGTACACTTCAGCAAACTTTTTGTTGAAGTGCTCGATGACTGGCCGAACTTTGAAAAGACGATCAAAGTTGGGGTCATCTCATGTGGACACCGTCCATTATCGTTGTAATGCAAGAACTTGTGGATGGCCTCAAAACGTGTCCGGGTCATGACCATTCGGAACACGAGTGTTATACAAAAGGTCAACACTCCAGTATTGCTGAGCCTCTGGCTTCAGTATCCCCATGTGAAGGACCAGGCCCAAAAACTTCATCATGTCTACTGCATCTACAGGAGTCCAGTTAGAAAATGATGGGCAGTTTTGTGCCAAAAATTATTGAGCTTAAAAATTCGTTTGGCCCACCATGAGGTTTACAAAATCCTCAGAGAAAAATACCTTGAAAAAGTCTATTTCTGTGAGGCCGGTGGTGTCAAACTTGATTCCTGATTGTGCCACAAAATCAGGAATCAGTGGCTCATAATTTTCGGGGGCGAGGTCCATACGAGGTCAGTGATAGGGGGCGTTGGTTTATCTTCTGTCCTTGTTCGTCTTCGTGGCGGTTCAGCATCACCTGAAGAGGAAGAGGAGGACGAGGACGAGGAGTCAGAAAAATAAAGAAAGGTGGGATCCTCTCCCTCAATGTCTATTTCAGAGGCAAGGAAAGCATTTGCCTCCTCCACTGAATAGCAGGTTTGCGACAAGCGGGATGACATCTTTTTTTATGTATGTGGTGTTTGTCAGTACTCTATTCAGTTGTGTGTGTAAGAGTGCTTGGTGTAAACTTTTTTTTTCTGAAAAGAAAAAAAGCAACAACCGGAGGTGGTGCAAGGAGGGGAGTCAGTGAAAAAAAAAGTGTAAAACAGCGAGCATGAGTGCAGAGCAGTGATCTGTGTCACTGATCAACGCTCATCGGCTGCTGGATGTGCGAATGGAGGTGGTGCAAAGGATGGGAGGGAGAAAAATGGACAAGGACAAAAAAAAAGTCCTGGAAAATAGTGAGCATGGACGTTTATCAGTGACTTGGGTCACTGATCAGCGCTCGGCCGCTGCAGGGCGCACAAAAAATAAAGCTGCCAAAAATTGTGCGATCAAGTACTGATCAGTGATCAAATACTGATCAGAATTTGGTGGCAGAAAGGGTGGTTGGGGAGGGGGGTAAAAAGAGGGGGGGGTGAGGAGAGATCAGGCAGGGATCAGGGATTAAAAAATATTCTTACCGTTGTCTTCTTTCTTCTGTCTTCTTCAGCAGCAGGAGCAGTGATTGTGGTGTCACAGGCTTCTGTGGCACCACAAGGCTCAGCACAGCACACGATCAGACAGCGTGACCGCCCTGTACAAAAAAATGTTTGTGAAAAAAAAAGTGTAGCGAACAAGCACAAGTACTGATCAGTGATCTTCGTCACTGATCAACGCTTGGCGGCTGCTGGATGTGTGCACAGAGGAGGTGCAAACAGGTGGGGGAAGGTGTAAAACAGCGAGCATGAGTGCTGATCAGTGATTTGCATCACCGATCAACGCTTGGCAGCTGCTGGATGTGCACACGGAAGTGGTGCAAACGGGGGGAGAAGAAAAAGTGTAAAACAGCGAGCAAGAGTGCTGATCAGTGAATTGTGTCACTGATCAATGCTCGGAGGCTGTTGGATGTGTGTACGAAGGTGGTACAAACAGGGGGGAGGAAAAAAAAGGTGTAAAACAGCGAGCACGAGTGCTGATCAGAGATTTGCGTCACTGAACGATGCTCGGAGGCTGCTGGATGTGTGCATAGAGGTGATGAAAGGGGGGGGAATGGACAGAAAAGTCCTGGAAAACAGCGAGCACAGACGTTGATCAGTGATTTGCGTCACTGATCAGTGCTCGGCCGCTGTAGGTTGCATGAAAAAAAAAACTGCCAAAAATCATGCGATCAAGTACTGATCAGCGCTCAGTGACAGAAAGAGGGGGTGGGAAGGGGCGTAAAAAGAGAGAGGAAGAGGGGAGAGGGGGATTGAGGTGAATGAGGAGAGATCAGGCAGGGATCTTCTTACTGATGTCTTCTCTCTTCTATCTTCTTTCTTTACATGCAGCAGCAGGCAGCAGGAAGAGCGATTGTGGTGTCACAGGCTTCTGTGGCACCACAAGGCCCAGCACAGTGCAGATTAGCAGCGTGACGGCCCTGTACAAATCCTCAGCTACTATGAGGACGTGCAGGGTGGTCACAGGTAGGTCACAGGGCAGTCAAACGGCGGTCACACGCTCTGATTGGTGCTATCGATGTCATCGTCGATTGCACCAATCAGAGCTGGCTCAGACAAGGCCTGGCATCGCCAGGCACCAGCCTAAGATTGGTACTCTTACAGCACCGATCCTAGGTTGGACATCAGTGTTTCAGGCAATATGATTGCCTGAAACACTGAGAAATGCTGCGATTGGCTGTTCAGAATTGAACAGCCAATCACAGCGATCGTAGTTGCGGGGAAGGGGGGGGGTTGCGACACCCCCAGGATGATGATGCCATCTACCCTGAGGTAAAATGGTGCCGGAATTTTAATGTGATCACAATGACTCCGGTTGCGGTACGGCATTAAACGTGAGGCGTAATAATATTTACCTGGTTATTAAGGCCCAGGGCACAGAGACATATTATTACTAGGGTTGAGTGAGTATGTTCTGTCCGAGTATGCTCGGGCCGAGCTCCGAGTATTTACAGCTGCTCGGTGATATGGTTGAATGGCTCCCGTGTGCATGATTTGCGACTGTTTGACAGCTTTATTACATGTGAGGAATGTGTAAGAAATAGACATTCCTCCCATGTAATAAAACTGTCAAACAGTTGCAAATCATGCACATGGGAGCCATTCAACCATATCACCGAGCAGCTGTAAATACTCGGAGCTCGGCCCGAACATACTCGGCGAAAGGGTTAATAGAACATACTCGCTCAACACTAATTATTACGCCTCATGTCAAATAGGGTTTAAGGATCAGATGGGTTTTCATTTTTTTCTTCCCCTTTTTCCAAGAGCAATTACTTTTTTTTTATAAATTTTTCATGAGGGCTTGTTTTTTTTGCAGGATGAGCTGTAGTTTACCATACAGAATACTGAAAAACTGATGACAACATGTCCACGTATGATTTCTGTCAGGTACAATGTCGTCATAGAGGACCCAAAATAAAATATCGCCAAGCTACTGTGTTTTTGTGCTATAGTTGAATCTCTTGTTCTTGTTTCCATTTCGAAGGTATGGCATTTTGGCTGCCATTCTTCCATGAAGACCACTTCTGACAAGACTCCTCCGATCAGTAGATGGGTGCAGCCGAGTCTCACTGGTTGCTGCCAATTCTGAGATGATGGCACTGCTGAACATCTTCCAATGTTGAAGGGAAGTAAGCAAAAAGTGTACTGCTTCCTCTCTGTCTGTGGTCCTCAACATGGTCCATTTGTTGGTGCTTCTTCAAAAGAGTTTGAACATCACATCTTGATACCCCAGTCACCTTTGAAATCTTTGCCTGGTAGAGTCCTTGCTGATGAAATATAACTACCTTGTGTCTTGTTGCTGTGCTCAGTCTTGCTATGGTGTATGACCTGTAATATGAGACTGTCAACCACAACCTCTCTGTTGGTAGCAGGGTTTGGCTATTCTTTATCCAGTAGTAAGCCTCCAACACAGCTGTTTCTGTTTCTGACTGTGTTTCAACCTCCGTATTAAGATGATGATCACTGTCACCAGTTTGGTATAATTGGTCACTCATACATTTTACAAAATCCCTGACTTTGTACCATTGTACAAAGAAGAAATGATTAAGACAATGAGACGGTCACGCCAAATATTGATTCATTTTTAGATTTCTCTGTTCTTCATTTACTTTGCATTTTGTTAATTGATAAAAATAAACTATTATCATGTATTATCAATATTATTAGATCTTTTAAAGCATTATAAATTGGCAGCATTTTTCCATAGCTGCCTAAAATGTTTGCATAGTACTATATATTTGGGCTTTTGGTTAATAAGATTTACACAAAGTGCTTACGACAATTCTGCTTCTAACAGAGATCAGTATGAGTACAACCTCAAGCTTTTGGAACTATCCCTCATCCAGGAATTAAATTCCTTTTGTATTAAAGTAATTGTGCAGCAACTATCCCAAATTACGTGCCCGTTCATCAGTGTAGAAGGTGTTGGCTACACTTTGGCTCGAAGCTCGGTAGGTGGTGGCGGCAAGATGTTTATCCAAGCTATGTTTTCCAGGATGGGTATCAACCTGAGTAGGAGGTGAGAGTAAGATTGAGTAAGTGAATTAAGTTACACCCATGTAAAGTGAAGGAGCTTACATAATCCAGACATCTAATGAATTGCCTCATATACCCAGAGGCGTTGCTACTATAATGGTTTGTCCCCATAAAGCCACCATATTGTTGGGCATTTACTGCTGAGCAATGATAATTTTAAGACCCACGTAAAAGACGGAAAAAATTGACAAACAATCAATTGTGTCAATGTTGGGCTCTACTTGGGCCTTCGCTAACAACAGACTCATCCTACTAACTATAAGTAACTCTGCTTACTGATGGACATGAACCCTGAAAGCGGCCATAGTTGACCCCAATTATAGTGGTCTGCTGAACACACAAAATAGGGAAAATAAGCATTCAGGGGGCAACGAAGTACAAAGTTACACAAAACAAAGTTGGAGCCGGTTTAGTGGCGGAGACTTTCTGTATAATATGTGACTGTGCCTAGTCCTTGGGAAATTCTGGTCTGGTGCATCCCTGCATTATATGATTGACTATTCGAGACAAGTAACTGAAACTTTACCACTTGGTTAAGGAAGAATATATTGCAACTTGTAGTGAGGAAGGTATCTACAAACTAGTGGTGCTGCATTGGTAAGGTCATGCTTCTGGGTTCGTACCCTTGAGCCTGTGCTTTTTGCTTGGCTTCTCTATCTGCTGAGCCACATCAGATACACATTTTTTCTTGGCGTTTATTGTCTGCTATCCTTGGTTTAGTCTTTTTAGGTTAACAGGTTGTTTTAATTTATTCCTTTGTCTGCCCAATCACCTTCCGGGTGCAGCTATATATACTTTATCCCTGCGGGTATTTCCTGCTGGTGATATTCTTTTGGATGGCCAGCCATACTGCCGTTGTATATGCCAGTCAGTGAAATTCCAACTAGGGTTTATCTCTCTGCTGATTATGCTTTTCACCCTGCACCTATCTTCTGTTTCTTGTTTAGGAAGTAGGCTGCATACTCTCAAGCAGTACCTACATTATCTTTTCAGTTTGTATTTCTAGGTTTGCTTTAACTCACTCTGGGATTTCTTTCTATCTCAGCACTACTCCTTCCGTTCTGTAGGTAAATTGCTCTGCCCTCCGGTTCCTTAGGTGGAAGGGCAAGCGCTCAATGGCCTTTAAGGCAGCATAGGTCCAAGCTGCCATTGTTAAGCCTGTTGTTAGGGCTACTCCAGCCCATGTAGGAAGAACTAGGGACTGAGGGGTCAGAATCTCTAGTCTGTACAGTAACTGGCTGGGTCAGTTGCAGTTTTTTTTAGTGTTTTACCTATTTTCCCATGTGAGTTGTTACACAATAATAACATTATCACCAGCCCACCCCATTTTTGTGTGCTGAGAAACCATCATGGATGCTGTTGACACCCTGGCTGCGCATTTACGGTCTTTGTCCTTGGAGGTGGCAGATATCAAGCAGCAACAACAGCATGTGTTCTCCACCGCTACAGAGGTTTTAGTCCACCCAAAACGATCTTCTGAGCCCAAGGTAAATTTGCCAAATTGCTTTGACAGGGACCGAAGTAAGTTTTCCATCTTTCTATCTTCATGTAAGTTGTATTTTCGTCTCCACCCTGCCTCATCCGGAAGAGAGAGTTGATGAGTGGGTATTGTTCTGTTGTTGCTTCGTGGAGATCCTCAGTCTTGGGCATTTTCTCTGCCGGAGGATTCTCCAGTTTTTTCCTCAGTTGATGCCTTTTTTTATTGTCTGGGGCTCATTTTGATGACCCCGATAAAGTTGCTGTTGCTGAATCAATGATTCATAGGTTGGTTCAGGGAAATCGTAAAATGGAGGACTACTGCCCTCAGTTCAGACGCTGGGCAGTGGAAACCTCCTGGAATGACACAGCTCTCCACAGTCATTTCTGCCAAGGTCTTTCTAGCCAGATTCGAGACATGATGGTCTATAGTCCCTCTCTATTGTCCCTGGAAGAAGCTATGACACTGGCAGTGCGTTTAGACAGATTTCTTAGGGATAAGAGCACATTTGAAGGTGTTTCAGTGACGGCTTCCACTTATCCTATGGAGGCAGGAGAACCCATGCAAATGGAAGCCTGCAGAGAGTGCAATGAGGAAATGAAATTTGGACCACCTGCATACTGCAGGTGGTCTTTATACTGCATACTCTATACTGCATTCGAACAGCTCATGTCATGATTCAGTGTTTCAGTTCTCTCATGCATACTACTGTTTTTTTTACAAGTGTCCTTGTTTGCCAAATCTAGAGTTATAATTACTAGTGATGAGTGAGCATGCTCGCTACTGCTCGGTGCTCGCCCGAGCATCTCACTGCTCGAGATGCTCGGCGCTCGCCGAGTATTTCCGGGGTTGCTCGGTGGGAGCTCGGGTCTCCTCCTTGCATGTTTGGCACTCTTTACAGAGCCAATGAACATGCAGGGATTGCCTGCCACTCACTGTAATGCCGTAGCCATGTTGGTTGTGGCATTACAGTGATTGGCTGGCCGCACAGCGTCATCAGGTCTATATCAGACCTGGCGCCGCCATGCTCGTCACAGTCACTCCGGAATCAGACAGTGTAGGGAGAGCTGCTGCTGTGTCAGGGAGAGATTTGTTTGTTTCTAGTTTGTGTAGGTATACCAGACTATATTAGAGACACATATCCATCTCAACAAACAGTCCTTCTGAGGACTAATCCATCTGAAGAGATATCAGGCAGGCAGTGTATATAGGAAGGGAGTGTATATAGCAGACTGCAGTGCACATAGCACAAGAGGCTCCTTTCCAGTTTTGTCTGCTGCTGCTGCTGTTAGATATTTCTAGAAATAGGCCCAGGTCTCAGGGGCCAGGAATAATTTTTTTGCATCTTAATCCTCATTATTTGCTTAAAAATCAATCCAGAGAACACCGTTTTTCTGCGCCATTTGCTTGTTGGCACTGCAGAATACAGCCAGGTCCTTTCCATATTACAGCGCTAAAAATCCAGCTATTTAAAACTCTGTTTTCTCCGTCACACGGATCACATGTAATTGCACTGAAAATACTGCCATTTCTGGCATCTATTAAAAATTTGTTTCAGTGTGTCAGTGAAGCAATTGACACCAGTTTGCTGTTCAAAATAGTTACCTACAGGCCAGGTATTTAAAACTGTGGTTTCTCCGTCACACGGATTACATATAACTTCGCTCCAAATTCAGCCATTTGTAGTGAGCGTGGAAGATATTGTCCTCCATTTAAAATGAGCAAGGCGCGTGGCAAGGGATGGGTAACTGGACGTGATGGTGCATGCAGAGGCCGAGGCCGTGGGCAAGCTGAAATTGTGCCACAACAAACACCCACATCTTCTCGTCCGACCTTCCTGTCCCAATTCCTAGGGGACCACAGCACACCACTATTGAACCCAGAGCAGTGTCAAAAGGTTGCTGGTTGGATAGCGGATAATGCTTCCACTCACTTTGCCACCACCACCACCCTGTCGTCCATACGGTCAAGTCTCAGTAGCCATGAGTCTGGACTGCATATTCCTCACCCTGATCCTCCTTCCTCCCACCATGCCGAGTGCCTGGAGACAACTGATCCCACACTTGGACACTCCGAAGAGCTGTTCACGTTTCCATTTATAGATTCGGGCCTCTCGCCCGGTCCACTTGAAGCGGGGCAAGAGGAGATCGCATGTAGCGATGCCCAAATATTTGAGCAGCCACGGTCACACGCAGGTGACGGTGAGAAAGTGTCACAAGAGGTGGACGATGATGAGACACAATTGCCAGAAAGTTAGAAGGAGGACCAGGGTGCGGAAGTGGAAGACGAGGTGGTGGATGATATAGTAACTGACCCAACCTGGCAGGAGGACATGAAGAGCAGAACAAAAGGGGAGGGAGTCTGAGCACCCCAACAGGCAGGAAGAAGGTGGCCGCAGACAGAAGGCAGTCAACCATTCCCCGAAACACCAACACGAAAGAAGTTGCCAGTACAACTGTTAGGTCTTCCCGAGTCTGGTTATTTTTTAAAGACTCTGCTGATAACCCCAAAAAGGCCATTTGCACCACCTGCCAGGCCAGCATCAACAGGGGTGGCAAAACTAGCAACCTGACCACCACCAGCATGATCAGGCACATGGCAGCAAAGCACCCGACTTTGTGGGCCGAGCCCCTGGGTCCAGGAACAGTGTCTGCGGGTGGCACCACTGCTTCTTCTGCTGTTGTGCATGCAAGCCAATCCCCTGTCCATGGTGCATGCGAAGAAGCCTCCTGCCCTGCACCTGTCGTTGCACATTCTCAAGTAGCAGCATCAGGAAGCATGTCCACGTCCTTGTCCCAGCGCAGCGTTCAGTTGTCCATACCCCAGTCCTTGGAACGCAAGCGCAAATATGCAGCCAACGCCCCACAGGCCACACTAAATTCCCACATTTCACAAATACTTGCGCTCGAAATGTTGCCGTCCCTCAGTACTCGGTCCTCAGTCACCACTATTTCTCCCGGTGTGCCGTCCCCGCATTACACAAGCACGTGTCCCAAAACATTACCCGTGCCCTCAACAACGCAGTTACGGGAAAGTCCACCTAACCACGGACACGTGGACAAGTGCTTGTGGGCAGGGACGGTACATCTCGCTGACGGCACACTGGGTTAACATAGTGAAAGCCGGGACCCAGTCGGACCTTGGGACGGAACAAGTCCTCCCAACGCCAAGGATTGTGGGCCCCAGGTCAATCAGGGTTGCCCCCACAGTCTACAGCTCCTGCACCTCATCCTCCTCAGCCTCCTCCTCCTCTTCAGCCTCCATCTCCGAAATGACCACATCAGTCACAAGCTGGAAGCACTGCAGCACTGCATCGGCCAAGCGGCAACAGGCTGTGCTGAAGCTAAACCAGGGGAGGAGTCCTGAGGAGATAATTTGCATATTTCCACTGCATTTTGGGGTAAGTGAAGAGTCTCCGCGAGCTCAAAGAACACTGGATTTTGGCTGTTGGAGCTGAAAAGAGGACATCGGTAAACCAGGGGAGGAGTCCTGAGGAGATAATTTGCATATTTCCACTGCATTTTGGGGTAAGTGAAGAGTCTCCGCGAGCTCAAAGAACACTGGATTTTGGCTGTTGGAGCTGAAAAGAGGACATCGGTAAACCAGGGGAGGAGTCCTGAGGAGATAATTTGCATATTTCCACTGCATTTTGGGGTAAGTGAAGAGTCTCCGCGAGCTCAAAGAACACTGGATTTTGGCTGTTGGAGCTGAAAAGAGGACATCGGTAAACTGCGCGCCTAACGGCGCGCGCATTTTGAAGCATTTTTCACTGTTTTCAGAACATTAACAGTAAGAACATGGAAGAGTCCAGGAGCCATTTGGTGAGCTGCATATCCTGCTACATGTTCACAGACTTGCCAGTGGAAAAGCCAAACTTCACATGCCAGAAATGCAAGCTTGTGTCCCTGTTGGAGGAAAAGTTGCGAAATCTAGAAGAGAGGTTAACTACCTTGAAAATCATTAAGGAAGGTGAAGAGTTCTTAGACAGAGCAGAATTATCTCTTCATGATTCAGAAAGAGAAGTAATTCGAACTGCACCTGACGAAACAGAGGAATGGAAGTGTAGCACCCTGAGGATTCGGCTGCTACAGGGGTATTGCACCTCAACCCAGAGGTGTGATATTCCACTCCCGGGTAAGGATGGAGTGTGGACCTGAGCTCGGTAGGCTGCATGCACTACACACATCCCATTTCCGAGGGGCAGGCCGACGGTACTCCCACTTAGAAATGTGCAGGTATGACCGAGTCTGTTCCTGGCTGGAGTGGGAGGGGGGTGGTACATCCCAAGTAGTGTAGGGGCAGATAGGGGGAGCAGCCTGGGTAAAGATAGGAGCTCATTGGGTGCTGGTCACCTGAGCTCACACATAGAGGGAGTATATAAGGTGGGCACCATCAAAGATCAGGGTCAGTCTGTCAGAGTCAGTAAGAAGCAGAGGTCC
The DNA here is from genome assembly GCF_046119375.1 of Phyllobates terribilis. Taxonomy (NCBI): domain Eukaryota; kingdom Metazoa; phylum Chordata; class Amphibia; order Anura; family Dendrobatidae; genus Phyllobates; species Phyllobates terribilis. Next base: position 422,228,164 of record NW_027362767.1, on the reverse strand, counting down.
AGATGAGCCTGCAGAGAGAGAGTGGAGCAGAGAAGGAAAGACCCAGAGAGGGAAAAAGAAAGGACTCTGAGAACCCAAATTCAATCCCCGGGTGAAGAGTCGGCAATAGGGTACCGGATCCCAAACTGGTGGGGGCAAAAGCACACCCTAGCCAGAGACCGGAGGCCGTGGGCAGCGTCTGCCACGGCCACCCACCACATCCACCCCGAAGGCAAACCACGTGGAGGGTCAGGGAACCCAAGGCCAAGGGTCTCCCAACAGAAGGCCCGAGGGAGCTGGACCTAGGTGGATCACTAGTGGGGACGGCCAGAGGAAAGGACAGAAGGAGAGCTCAGGGTCACGCTCCGGACTTGTTTGGGGGTTTGCTGAATCCAGGACCTGGTGGACGCAGCACGGCTCGGGTGGTCACTTGAAGCTGGAGTGACCGGAACATCAGCAGTGAGTAAATACCTTAAACTGCACAACCCGACTCTGTCTTCACTTAACATCTATGCTGCACCACCACAACCCCCATCCTCTGCACCTGACCCCCTGAGGCTATACCCCACCCGTTGGGGGTTATACTACCAAAAGCTGCACCAACACCATCAGCCTCAGCGGACCCTGCTGCAGCGGCGGCCATAGTGACCGCAATACAACGGGTGGCGTAGTCGACATTAAGAACTTTATAACATCTGTAGGACTGCCACATACTCTTAGCTTGACACCCTGGGCACGGACCGGGTCACAGCCACTCGGAAGACTACAACTCCCATCTGATCCGGCTCCGGATATTCCCCTAAAGAATATGGCCCAGGGGGCGCGTCAACTTTGGCGTAGTCGGCAGGAAGAACTTTAGTAACATCAGTAAGGACTGCCACACACTGAGCTTGACACCCTGGGCACGGACCGGGTCACAGCCACTCGGAGACTACAACCCCCATCTGATCCGGCTCCGGGTATTCCCCTAAAGAATATGGCCCAGGGGGCGCGTCAGAAGCATGTGACCCACAGAAGCAGGAGGATCGAGAGGCAGTCAGCACCCATACTGCTCAGGAACCAGTACCAGGCTCTCACGCAGGAGAACCTTGAAGAAATACAGCAAGATAAGACTTTGCCAGCAATGAATAACCTTGTAAGTCCTCAGAATCCTCCTGGATGGAGAAAGAAGAATGTTGTGAAGAAAAAACGAAGAGTGGTGGTCATGGGGGATTCCCTGTTAAGAGGAACAGAGGCTGCTATCTGCAGACCAGACATAACCTCAAGAGAAATGTGCTGTCTTCCTGGAGCAAAAATTAAAGATGTGTCTGAAAGGATATCAAGACTCTTCAGACCTACAGATCACTACCCATTCCTGCTAATACATGTGGGGACAAATGACACCGCAAGAAAGGACCTGGAAACCATCTGCAGTGACTTTGAAGACTTAGGCAAGAAAGTGAAAGAATTGGGAGCGCAGGTGGTCTTCTCATCCATCCTCCCAGTGGATGACCATGGAACAATGAGGTGGAATAAGATTCTACAGGTGAACAACTGGCTACGTCGATGGTGCCGTCAACAAGGATTTGGATTTCTGGATCACGGGATGAATTACCTATACGATGGACTACTTGCTAGAGATGGGGTGCACCTTACGAAGACTGGAAAACATGTATTTGGAAGTCGCCTTGCTACACTCATCAGGAGAGCTTTAAACTAGAACAATGTGGGAAGGGAAGCAAAAGGCCAGAAAAAGCCATACAGCTGACAAATACTCAATAGATCTCTGCTACTGGAAGTGGAAAGAAAGAACAAAGACAAAAAAATCTAAATAAAAATATGGGAGGAAGAGAAACCAATCACAAACTAAAATGTTTTTATACAAATGCACAAAGCATGGGCAACAAACAAGGAGAATTGGAACTACTAATGCAGGAAAAGAAATATGATGTCATTGGAATCACTGAAACTTGGTGGGACGATACACATGATTGGAATAAAAGGCTAAAAGGATACAACTTATTTGCAAGAAACAGAATTGATAAACGAGGAGGAGGTGTCGCATTGTATGTTAGAAAAGCGTATATCTGCACAGAGATTGAAGCTTCAGAGACTGGGAGTTCTGTGGAAACTGTTTGGGTAAGAATACAAGGAGAGAACAACGGAAAGGACACCATTGTAGGCATTTACTACAGGCCACCTGGGCAAGCTGAAGATATGGATGAACTCTTTATGTATCAAATGATCAAGTTCTCCAAAAAATATGACGTAGTGGTCATGGGAGATTTCAACTATCCAGACATTTGTTGGGAATCTCTCTCAAGTAAAACTAACAGGTCAAGCAAATTCTTATCCTCTCTTGCTGACAACTTTATCTTCCAAAAGGTAGGGGAGAAAACAAGGGGATCTGCTACTTTGGATCTAATCCTTATAAACAGGGAGGAAATGGTTGAGGAGGTAAAGGTGGCTGGGACCCTAGGAGGCAGCGATCATGCTATTATAGAATTTTGGATAACTAGAGGAGGAAGACATGTGAAGACTCAAACTTCAAGGTTAGATTTTAGAAAGGCAGATTTTAAGAGACTCAGAAAGAGAATAGGAGGGATCCAATGGCTGGATGTCCTTAAGGACAAAAATGTCCAGGAAGGATGGGAAATTTTTAAAAATGAGATTCTCAAAGCACAATCGTTAACAATCCCGAAAAGTAGGAAGAATGGGAAGCATTTAAGGAAACCAGGATGGATGAACACAGAACTTAAACACATACTAAAAAGAAAGAAAGAAATGTTTATTAAATGGAAAGAGGGAGGCATATCTAAAGAAGATTATAACGCAGTCTGCAGATCCTGTAGGGCACGTATCAGGTTAGCTAAAGCTGACAATGAATTAAGGCTTGCAAGAGATGTCAAAAGCAATAAAAAAGGATTTTGGGGGTATGTCAAAAGTAAAAGAAAAGTCAAAGATGCTATAGGATTTTTACAGGATGAAAATGGAGAAATGGTAAGAGAGGATGTTGAGAAGGCCGAACTTTTTAATTCCTATTTTGCATCTGTTTTCTCTCAGAAAGAAAATGTAACATCAACTGATTTTCACTGTCCTTTTAAAGGAATAGAAGAATCCAAGTTATCTGTAAACAGAAAGATTGTGAGGGAATATTTAGCTAACATAAATGAGTTCAAGTCTCCAGGTCCAGATGAATTACACCCCAGAGTACTGAAGGAGATCGTAGAAGAAATTTTAGAACCACTCTCCATAATCTTTGAAAATTCTTGGAGAACAGGAGAAGTCCCAGAAGACTGGAGAAGAGCAAATGTTGTTCCTATCTTCAAAAAGGGGAAGAAGGTGGACCCAGGGAACTATAGGCCGGTGAGTCTGACTTCTATACCAGGAAAGATCTTTGAACAAATTATTAAACATCATGTATGTAAGTACCTGGATAAGAATGAAGTGATTAACCAGAGTCAGCATGGGTTTGTAACTAACAAGTCATGTCAGACTAACTTAATTTCCTTCTATGACAGAATCACTGACTGGGTGGATCAGGGAAATGCTGTAGATATAGTATATCTTGACTTCAGCAAAGCATTTGACAAAGTATCTCACACCATCCTTATTGAAAAAATGACCAAGTATGCAATGGACCAGGCAACTGTTAGGTGGATTCATAACTGGCTTAGTGATCGGACTCAAAGGGTGGTTGTAAATGGCTTCACATCCAGCTGGATGAATGTCTCAAGTGGGATACCACAGGGCTCTGTCCTGGGACCTGTATTGTTCAACATCTTCATCAATGATTTAGATGAAGGAATTGAGGGTAAACTGATTAAATTTGCTGATGACACAAAGCTAGGAGGGATAGCTAATACTAGAGAAGAGAGAGAGAGGATTCAAAAAGACCTAAATAAACTGGAGCAGTGGGCAGCAACCAACAGAATGTTTTTTAACAGGGAAAAATGCAAAGTACTACATCTGGGCAATAAAAATGAAAAAAGCATATACAGAATGGGAGGAATAGAGCTAAGCAACAGTACATGTGAAAAAGACTTAGGTATACTAATAGATCATAGACTGAACATGAGTCAACAGTGTGATGCAGCAGCAAAAAAGGCAAATACAATTCTGGGATGTATTAACAGAAGCATACAGTCTAGATCACGTGAAGTCATTATCGGTCTTTACTCCTCTTTGGTCAGACCTCATCTGGAATACTGTGTACAGTTTTGGGCACCACATTTTAAAAAAGACATAGACAAACTGGAACAAGTTCAGAGAAGAGCGACCAGAATGGTGACTGGTCTGCAAACCATGTCCTATGAGGAACGGTTGCAGGATTTGGGAATGTTTAGCTTGCAAAAAAGAAGACTGAGAGGAGACTTAATAGCTGTCTACAAATATGTCAAGGGCTGTCACATTGTAGAAGGATCATCTTTATTCTCATTTGCACAGGGAAAGACTAGAAGCAACGGGATGAAACTAAATGGGAGGAGACACAGATTAGATATTAGAAAAAACTTTTTGACAGTTAGGGTGATTAATGAGTGGAACAGGCTGCCACGAGAGGTGGTGAGTTCCCCTTCAATGGACGTCTTCAAACAGAGGCTGGACAGACATCTGTCTGAGATGATTTAGTGAATCCTGCTTTGAGCAGGGGGTTGGACCAGATGACCCAGGAGGTCCCTTCCAACTCTACCATTCTATGATTCTATGATTCTATGATTCTATAATATGCTTAGGTGACAAACCGCACAATGCTGAAGAGTTGTGGACAGCTCTGAAAGAGCAGGCAGATCTGTGACTCACACCGCTGAACCTACAGCCAGGCATAGTTGTGTGTGACAATGGCCGGAACCTGGTGGCGGCTCTGAGGCGAGGCGAGCTCACACACGTACCATGCCTGGCCCATGTGCTTAACCTCGTGGTTCAGCGATTTCTCAAATCCTACCCGGAGCTGCCTGATCTGCTTGTTAAAGTATGCCGCCTGTGTGCCCATTTTAGAAAGCCAGCTACAGCTTCCGCCGCCCTTGCCGTGTTTCAGCAGCGTTTGCAGCTTCCGGCTCACAGACTTGTGTGTGATGTCCCCACGCGTTGGAACTCTACACTGAAGATGTTGGGAAGGATTTGTGAGCAGAAGAGGGCAGTTGTTGAGTACCAGCATCAACAAGGCCGTCAGTATTCAGTTCAGACTCCACACATACGAACTCCACACATAAGACCTCAGGAGTGGACATGGATGTCAGACATATGTACCATACCCCAAAACTTTGAGGCCTCCACCAAGATGGTGAGCGGCGATGACACCATAATTAGCATCACCATCCCGCTTCTCTATCTTCTGAAATGCTCTCTGCTCACAATCAAAGAGGATGCATTGCAGGCGGAGTATGATGAGATGGAGCAAGGAACCATACAGGGTGATTACACACAGCCCAGCCTCATCTCATCCCAACGTGGATTGGGTGACAATGAGGAAGAGGAGGAGGAGGAGGAAGAACAGGAGCTAGTTTCATGCGCTATAGACGGTACTACCTGCACAACTGTCGTACCGTCTGTTCAGCGTGGATGGCCAGAGCACAGAGAGGGGGAAGAGGAGGAGGAGAAGGATCAGAGCATGGTCAGTCATCCTTTTGGTGAGGACACGGAAGTCTTGCCTGTTAGCAGTCTGGCACTCATGGCTGACTTTATGTTACGCTGCCTTTCCCTCGCTTTTTCAAAATTTTGAGTGACAGTCATTACTGGTTGGTGACACTTCTAGACCCACGCTACAAGGAGAACTTTATATCTCTTATTCCTGAGGCGGACAGGTCTACAAAAATGGGGCAGTACCAGAAGGCCCTTGTTACGTAACTATTAAAAAAATTCCCATCTGAAAACGCTGGCGGCAGAGGTCACAGTTCGTTGGACAACCAAGGAGTACAGGCGAGAGAGACACAACTACAATCCAGCAGAGGCAGGGGAGCACTGTCAAAGTTCTGGGAGAATTTTCTCAGCCTCCCATCTTACAGGCCCTGAGGCGCGGGGTACTCTCACAAGGAGTGCAAAGTTTGGGAAGATGCTGAGGGAGTACCTTGCCGACCGTACCAACGTCCTCCGTGATTCTTCTGTGTCTTATAATTATTGGGTATCCAAGCTGGATACGTGGAATGAACTGGCTCTCTACACCTTGGAGGTCCTGGCCTGCCCTGCCGCTAGCGTTTTATCAGAGCGGGTTTTTAGTGCCGCTGGGGGAATTATAACTGATAAGCGCATCCGCCTGTCAACTGAAAATGCTGACAGGCTGACTGTTATAAAAATGAACAAGGGCTGGATTGGGCCAGACTTCTCAACACCACCGAATGATAGCTGCGTAACAAACTCAAATCCAGTGTCTTTTTTTGGGAGGTGTATTCCCATGCACCTCTTCACACCCGCACATGGGTATACGATTCCTGATTTTGGCTATTTGCTCTTGTCCTCCTCCTTCTCCTCATCCTCATCCTCCACCACCATATCACCAGGGTGACCGTGGTCTGTGGTGCAATACTCACATAATTTTTTTAAAGGGTGTTTATGATGCCCATAACATTTTTTTTTTATACAGTATGTTCATGTATACCCCCCCAGGGGTAAATGTTTGTCAGCTCATACACTTAGTGCATGGGCATTACTAGTATAGGATACCCGCTCCTTTCTAATGGGAACATTTTTTATGAGGCCCTACTCCACGTCTCTTCCAAGGGGCATTGGAGCGCCTCTCAATTTTTTGCTGCCCTTGCATTCACTGCATAGGCTAACACAATGAGAGATCTACTTCCTAATAATGGGAACACTGTTTTCAGGAGGCCCTCCTCTAAGTCTCTTCAAAGTGGTATTGCGATGCGTCCAAATTTTGGGCAGCCCTGCCACTCACTGCATACGCAATAACAGTATAGGAGACCTACTCTTTAGTAATGGAAACAATAAAGCATAACCGGTTGATGGCTCTCTAAGAATAGTGAGGGCCGACTGCTGGCCCTTTAAGAATAGTAAAGGCCGCCTGATGGCCCTATAAAAATAGGCTTTGTGACTTTCAGAGTCCATCTTTCATAAATGAAACAGGATGTGTCTGGTCATGTCTCACACACCACATGGCCAGATAAGGTTATAAAATGTTAAAATGACATTTCCTGGTGAATGCATTTGTCACGGTTGAAAGTGACGCGCCCCCTTGGGCCGTGGGGTACCCGGTGCCGAGTCGGTAGATACTGGGGGATGTCACAGTGGCGGTGACCCGGTCCGTGACCCAGGGCGGTCAATAACAGGGGTTTATTTATAGGGGATTTATAGTGTTTGTATACAGTTCGTGACGCCACCTGTGGTATGGGGCTAAGGGAGCCGCCACTGCGGAGCAGGTCCTCTGGAGCTGATGTTACTGCAGCAAGGATGGTGTGGCTCTCCACAGGTAGAGCTTAGCTCCAAGTTAGTGTAGATGTTATAGGTTATGCTGGGCATTGTAGTGCAGGGGTTGATGGCGTAGCAATAATCACAGAGACAGTGGGGTGCAGTCTTCCGATTTTACTCACAGTTGATAAGTTCCTCAGGTTACAGGGTCCGGACCACAACCTCCCAAGTCGTGCTGCGTTCACCAGGCAGGGGTTCAGCAATTCCTCAGGTAATTCAAGAGTGCCTGACAGGTCCCCTTTCTATGTGCCTTCCTCAGTTGTCTTCCTGCGCTGGCTCTTGCCCTCCTGCCCTGCGCCTTGCAACCAGTGTCCCAATCCGGTAGCCTCGGGTCTTGTCGGGCGACCTGCAGTCCCATGGACCCTATGTGGCCACCTTTTTGGTGATATAGTTGCAGATGTGGCCACTGCACCTTGCAAGTACAGCAACCTCCGGTTCCTAGCTGAGTCTTGTAGTTCTCCACTAGTTTAGGGGCCGGTCCCCTCTGCGGCTCGATCCCTCCACAGCCTGGCAGATTCGGGCGTACGGGTGACCTCCAGCACTGCCCGTACCCCTGGGATCCCTTCTGTTCCTGGAGCCTTTTTCCTGCTCCCTCTCCTCTCTCAGTTCTGGGCCTCTCCCTAGGCCCGCCTCCGGAGCAGAGCTCCTGCAGAGCCTCTGCTCCTTTCACTTTCCTCCTCTGACTGGCTTGTCTTTCTAAGATGGCTCCCCTTTTTATACAGCTTCCTTTCATGTGCTCCCCTGACCTACGTCCTCCACCCACACCCACTACATGGTTCTCCCTCACTTGGTTTCCCTCCACTTCAGCCATGGACCAGGGACTGTGCTCTCCCTTAGGAGCAATCTCGCCCTGCCCTACTGAAGTGGACCTGTTGGATGCAGGTGTTAGGGTCCTGGGCAGCACTCTATCCTTACCTGAGAGTGGATACCACACCTCTGGGTGAGATGCAGTACCTCTGTGTTGACTGAACCCGCAGGGGCGCCACAAAAGCAATGCAAAAGTGCAAAATCGCATCAAAAACGCTACGTGTGAACATAGCCCAAGGTGTGGAGGAGTATTTTTGTTTTTGGTTATTTATTTTGCTTTATATACATTGTACATAAGGGCAGCATGGTGGCACAGTGGTTAGCACTGCAGCCTTGCAGCACTGGGGTCCTGGGTTCAAATCCCACCAAGGACAACATCTGCAAGGAGTTTGCATGTTCTCCCCGTGTTTGCGTGGGTTTCCTCCCACACTCCAAAGACATACTGATAGGGAATCTAGATTGTGAGCCCCGATGGGGACAGCAACAATAATGTATGTAAAGCGCTGCAGAATATGTTAGCACTATATAAAAATAAAGATTATTATTATTATTATTACATGTCATGGAAAGGATGTTTCTTACCATATTTCCCAGGAAAATCCATTTTGGTTTCGTTTTTGTATGTTTTATTGTGAGTCCGTAAAAGTGGCGTAATACTCTGACAACGTTGTTGACAGAAGTGACCTGGGAGTCAGAAATGCTTCCAGGGGTCTTCCCCATGCTGTTCCCATGTCATTTTAGCACTGTTCCCATCGATTTGGGCAATTTTTAAGCCCTCTGCAGACCGCCGGGGGAGCCACCTGAAAAATGCTCGAGTTTCCCATAGACTTACATTGGGCTCGTTGCTCGGGTCGAGCACCCAAGTATTCCAATGTGCTCGACCCGATCATTTTAGAGCTCGCTCATCACTAATAATTACCTCTGCATTTGTTGAACCAATGTTCCCCCTTGGATCTTATTCACAGCCAGGGGCGTACCGTACATAGTGGCAGCCCACGCAGCTGCTATGGGGCCCCATGAGACATGGGGGCCCTATGTGAAACAACATCAGACCCCTCCACCCCGCATCACAATCTCAACAGTATCTGCATCCTAAGGATGCAGATACTGTTGAAAACAAACAGGCTCCTTGAGAACTTCCAGAGGTTCGGTGGGCCGGAGTCAGGACCCACCACTTCACCTCTGGCTGCACTGTGTCCTGTCCATCCGCGCAGACGATGCCTCAGTGTCTGTGTAAGTGCAGGAGATGAGGCTCTGCCCACCATCTCTGGCCTGTAGTTCCAACAGAGGGGCTGCTCCCAGCATGGCCCCTGCTCTCCCTGACTCCCCTGCTCTGTAGGTATCTTACTGCTCCGCCCTCCCCCTCCTGCCTTCAGCCCTGCAGTTTGCAAGAACACTCTGCAGTCTGGTCCTGGAAGATGGGTGGCTGCACCAGAGAAATGCAGAGAGGGTAAGGCTATGTGCCCACGATGCAGAAATGCTCCGGATTTTTCCTGAGCGTTTCTGCATTTCCCTTGCAGAAAAAACGCATGCGGATTGTACATGCGGATTGTACATGCGGATTGTACATGCGGATTGTACATGCGGATTGTACATGTGGATTGTACATGCGTTTTTCCTGCCAGGGACATGCAGAAGTGAAGCGTTCTTCACATGCATTTCTGCATGCGGGTTGACAAGCGCTTTCCAAGCGATTTTAGCATCACTTGGAAAGTGCTTGACAACTTGGTCACACTATATATATCCAGTTTGCAGTTCTTTTGTATTTATACCCTGTGTGTATTCCAATGTATGTACCATGATAAAGGCTTTTCTAAGCCAAAACGCGTAGCGTTTTTTTTACTCTGTTTGCCCATATGGTGTGAATTGGTTCTTTTTGTAAGTGCATTTTTTATGGAAATATCATCCTTCAAATAAATGGAAATTTTAATTACACCACATCACTGGAGTCTCCTCACTCGCTGGATTTTGGTCTGAAGTTATCATCAATTGGGAGGCTTGCAAGGTTAAGCCTTGGGGGAATTTCTGTTTTTCCAGTTGTTTATCTAAATCCCTGGCATCTATGAGATCTCTTCTTCCAGATTTTATTCAGGATTTTGAAGATGTCTTTTCTGAGACTGAATGTGAAGTTCTTCCCCCGCAGAGGTCATAAGACAGCCTTTTCTAAAGCTCTGGTCCTCAATCAACCCGATGTTAATTTGCCTTTTGTGGTTGAGGTAGACGCCTCTTATGTGGGGATGGGTGCTGTTCTATCACAGAAGGACTGTTACTTTCATCCTTGTTCTTTTATTTCTCGGAAGTTCTCACAAGCAGAGTCCAACTATGATATAGACGATCGGGAACTTTTGGCTGTTAAGAGAGCTTTCGTGGAATGGAGGCATTGGTTGGAGTGGGCTAAGAATAAAGTAACGGCCTTTACTGATCACAAAAATTTCCTGTGTGTTGACGCCACTAAATGCTTGAACACTAGACAGGCCCGATGGGCCATCATTTTCACTCAGTTTGATTTCTCTGTGACATATCTCCTTGGTATTAAGAATATTAAAACTGATGCTTTATCACATAGTTTTGTTCCGGAGTGGAGGAATGAAGATCTAGTCAAAATTCTTAAGGATTAATAATTCCTTCCTCTCTTCTTAAAAGGTTTGAGGGGATGCCGTGTCCTCATGACAACATTGAAGTAGACTTGGAGGTGGACAAGGAGTACGAGGTGGAACGAGTATTGGGTTCCAGATGTGTCAGACGTCGACAATAGTTTCTCGTTAAATGGAAAGGTTTCAGTCCGGAGGATAATTCCTGGGTAAATGTGGAAGATGGGATCTCTTTCTATCTCAGCACTCATTCCCTTCTGTAGGTTCAGTGATGAGCAAAAGGGTAACAATGTTTTGAACTTTTGACTTTCAGGCTCCATGTCTCACCATCCACTACTGCTTCGAACATGAGACTACCATCATTTTATAGACAATCATCTTGGGCATCTAATCATTCAATACATAAATTAGACTTGCAACTATTTAGCATATGATTAGCTATGCCGACTCTTGTCATGTCACTGCATTATTTCTGTTCTGCTCCTAAAAACCTAACTATACATTTTAATTATTTTGCTAGTATTTTGTAAATCCACCTTTGGCTTTCAGCAGTGCCTGAATCCTTCTGGGCATGCTCTCTATCAGATTCAAACGTGTCTCGACCAAAATCTAATCCCAGGTCTCTTCTACACCAAAGTTGGTGCATAATTGTCGACTCACATAGGTATATATATATACAGCTTTTTCTTCAACTCTGCCCACAAGTGTTCGATTGAGTTGAGGTTTGGGGACTGTCAAAAGTTCAAAACATTGTTACCCTTTTGCTCGTCACTGTAAATTGCTCTCTGCTCTGCCCACTGGTTCCTTATGAGGAACATGAAGCGCTTGACGGACTTTCAGGCAGCATAGGTCTGAGCTGCCTTCATTTGGTCTGTTGTTAGGGTTATTCCAGCCCATATAGGAACCACTGGGGACTGAGGGGTCAGAATCTTTAGTCTGTACAGGAACCAGCTGGATAAGTTGAAGTTTCTTTTGTGTTTTACCTATTTTCCCATGTGAGTTGTTACACAATCATAACAGGTATAGCACAATGTTACCTGATCTAATAATATTGGGGCACTAAGAGAAAAGAGGTAACAAGTATCAGATGTGTTGACAGAAGCAAATGCCGAGATGATACAAGTAATATGTGATTCCCAACTGTTGATGCCTTTCTGGGATTAGTGGCTTGATGCATTACAGTATTTGTCACATAAGGTGATGAAATGAAAAAGATAATATCTTATAAATTACTTCCAGGTAACCTCCTTTTCCTGCAATAGTGATTTGCATAAACCAGTTGTAGGTATTACACTCTGTAATTTAATGAAAGAGAGATGACAATATTTTATATAGACACATTTGTATGCAACCTTCTCTCCTTATTGGAAATCTCGCAAATAAGCATGGCTAGATACTAGACAGAGAGGAACAATAGGTAAAAGATAGTGTGATGCTAAATCACTTCTCACGGCCAAGCTGTGAGACCAGGATAGTCAAGGAGTCCGAGGTAAAAAGCCAGGAAGGTACATCATAAATATAAGGAAGAGACAAAAGCGTAGTCAGGTAGCGTTACGAGATGAAAATACCAGGAGGATAGCGGATCAGAGTAGAAGGGGTTAAACAAATGGATGGTCAGAATGAGGTCCAAGTCTGTAATAACCCAGCACTCAAAGACTTTTGTTAGATTTTCTTGATTTTTAGTGAAGTAAATACAATGTACAAATGTTTCGGTCACTCAGGACCTTCACCAGTGTACTAAAACAACAAAATAAACATAGATAGCGATCAGTATATGGTCACAGAGATTAAAGGAAAATTGCCAATGTTTACACAATATGACATGTAGTTTGTATAAAAATGGGAACTACCTGTCATGGAAGGGTCAGGGAAGGAGGGGCAGGAGGTATGAGGTGGGATGTCCTATAGAGAAAAGAAAAAAGAACATACCAGTATATGTATAGAATTTTCATAGGGTGGACTGTGGCCACCTAGGAGGCTGTGGAGAGAGAGGGGGTGTCTGTTAAGGAGAGGCATCAATGGCCACTTAGAATTAAGAGAGCTCAGTGGTGAACACATACCTTGTGTGGGAAATTGCGCTGTATGGCATTCTGGAACGCGGTATCCACCGCTTGTTCCTGTGGTGTGCAGTGTGTAATGATTACGTGGCAGCCTTATATAGGCTGTGGGGGGATTCTGTATTGATTTGCTAAGCATTGGTGGTAGTGGGACGCCGAGAATGCGCGCGCTGCAGGACCTGCCGGACCGGAAATGACGCGGCGGACGCGTCATCAGGTCCTATGACTAAGCGGCGGTCACGTGGGCGGAAGTGACATACCGCTTGCGTTCCATATCGGAGGCTATGCGTTCCACTGTGTGGCTGGTGTGGATGGCTGGCTATTGTAGAGGATTCTAAAAGAGTATTGGGCATGAAAAGAAAAGAATCCAGAGTGGGGACATCCGGAGGGATCAGGGAAGAAGGCTGGGATCTAGGCAGGATTCTGGGGAATAAGAAAAAACCGTTAGAATATGTGCATTAATGCATATGTAAACATATAAATACTGTGTGACAGCCACTGAAAGCTGTATATAAAGGACATTAATGAATATACATGGAAAACATATTCTGAATGAAGCACATATTGTACATAAAACAAAATAAAAAAACCAAAGTAAATATAAACGAAATATAGAAGAATCGCGCACCTAGTCCAGACATGGCAAATATTGGAACTTTCCTACGTGGAGACTAAATGAGTACGCGTTTAGCGTCCATTGTGATATTTTGCGGGGTATTGTTTAAGTAAATGATAGGAGGTCATAATCCCGGTTCAGTCCTTTAGGTGTAAGTGATTGTAATTCGTGAATCCAAAAGGCTTCACAACGTTTAAGCATACGTACGCGGTCTCCCACCCGGCGTGGTAATGGTACGTGATCAATAACCTGAAATTTGAGCTGTGCAACTGTGTGTCCGGCTTAAGAAAAATGGTTGGGCAATGGTAATAGTAAATTCTTACAACGTATGGTGGATTTGTGCTTTGATATACGGTCTTTAACGGGTTGTGTTGTTTCTCCAATGTAGATTAGTCCACATGGGCATTTGATCAGATAAATCATGAAGGTGGAGTTGCATGTATAGTAGTCCTTTATGTGGTATTGTTTACCTGAATGTGGGTGATAAAATGTATTGCATTTAGTGACATTGTTACATTGGTAACATTGGAGACAAGGAAATGTGCTGGTTTTTGGATTAGAGAGAAATCTCTGTCTGGGTAAAATTTTGGTTGTTACTAAGTCAGCTCGGATGAGTTGATCTCTGATGTTAGGGGCTCTCTTGAAGCGGGGTAAAAAGGGGCCGTTGAATTCTGGTACAGAGGGATATGCAGTTTGTAATATTTTCCAATGTTGACGGATTTTTTTATGAAGAATTAGTACTGCCGGATGGTAGGTGTGGACAAAAGGGATGCGGTTAGAAGCAGTTGGGTGAGTACTGGGCCTAGGATGTAAGGATTTTTTTAAAAGATCAGGAGGGTATCCACGTTCCTCAAACTTATGTTGCATCTCTTTAAGTCTGAGGTCACAAGTTGTTGCGTCACTGACTATCCGCTTAACGCGATGGAATTGTGACTTGGGTATTGATGAGATCGTGGATTTGGGATTTAGACTGTCGAAACGGAGTAACCCGTTTCGGTCAGTAGGTTTGGTATAGAGGTCAGTGGAGAGTATCCCTTCCTGGTTCTTGATGACCCTGGTGTCTAGGAAGTTAATGGACTCAAGGTCTGAGGTGATCGTGAATTTAAGTCCCTCCCATGCTGAATTAATGATGTTGAAAAAAGCTTTGAGTGACTCGGCCGAGCCCCCCCATATGCAGAATATATCATCTATATATCTTTTCCACATGATGGCATGCGTTTTATATAGGTTGTTGGGGTAAATAATGTTGTCTTCAAATGTGGCCATGTAACAGTTAGCGTATGGGGGGGCTACATTGGAGCCCATCACGGTCCCTTTTTTCTGAATGTAGTATGTATCTTTAAATAGAAAAAAGTTCTTTGTCAAAACCAAGGTAAGGAGATCTATTCAAAGGTCACGTGTATCGGGAGGTTTGTCAGATTTATCCAGTAGGCTCCCTACACATTGAATGCCTTTTTGGTGTGGAATGGACGTATAAAGACTATTGACGTCTAGAGTTACTAGAAGAGCGTCTGGTGGAATTTGATAGGTTGTGCGGATCATACTGAGGAAGGCCCCTGTATCGAGTATGAATGATGGACTCTCTTTAATCAATGGGTTCAGTATTTTCTCAAGAAAAATTGATAAAGGAGACAGTATAGAGTCAGTAGAAGTGACTATCGGGCGTCCTGGTGGATTCTCTAGACATTTATGTATTTTAGGGAGTATATAGAATACTGTAGCTATGGGGAATTTTTTGATTAGAAAATCTCGTGTCTTGAGATCAATCGTGCCCCTACTTAGATATTGATCTACAGTCCCTATGACAGATGTACTGATGTCATGTGAGGGGTTATTTGGTAATTTTGAATATATTGTGGTGTCGTCAAGTTGTTGCTGGATCTCAGTAACGTATTTAGTCTTGTCCATTACCACTATGGCCCCGCCCTTGTCCGCAGGTTTAATTATAATAGACTGATCAGCCTGAAGTCATTTGAGGGCTTGCTTGTCTAGACTGGACATGTAATGTTGGTAGTTTATAAGTCCCCTCTCCATATCACCTCGTAGTTTCTGAAAAGAATTGTCAATAAATTCAATAAAGGTCTCTACTGCATGAGCTCCAAGGTCAGGCAATGAAAGATCTACAAACAGAACGCAAGGCACAGAGAGACAAACCACAAAATAGCTGAATGTACGTCTGGCAGAGGTTTTGACTGACAGTCCAGTTAAGTAGCCTGGCAATCACCTGGGACAATGAACAGCTAGAGATAGCCAGCGCCTCCCTATCTCAAATTGGACAGCTGAGCTGTCAATCAACACACTGACAGCCCAGCACACCCCTGCACCAAACTGGACACTGAGCTGTCAAAGTACTGACAGCTTTAGCACGCTCCTGTAATAGATTGGACGGATGAGCTGTCAGTAACTGCATCCCAGACACACTGAGGGGTGGAACCGTGACAGTACCCCCTCTTTTAGGGGGGGGGCACTGGACCCCCAGGCTTCCCAGAAAATTTTAGATTGAAAGCCCTGACTAACCGATTGCACTTCACATCTCGAGCTGGGAGCCAGGATCTCTCCTCTGGTCCGTGTCTCCTCCATTGGATGAAGTATTGAAGGGAATTTCAGAGCCACAAGAATCCAGAACCCTCTGAACCTCATACTCCAAGCCACTAGATTGACCATCTGTAGGACCTCATATGGACCAATAAAACCTTCGACCCAACTTCGCTGACGGCACTTCAAGTTTAATGTTCCTAGATGACAGCCAAACTTTATCCTCAATCTTAAAAACAGGACCCATCAAATGTCTTCTATCAGCCTTTCCATTCAGAACTAATCCTAAAAAATTCACCAAAATGGGGATGAAAACCATAATTACAGAAAAATGGTGAGGTTCCAAAAGACTAATTTACTCGACTATTAAAAGTAAACTCAGAGGGAGGTAAAAGTGAAGACCAGTCTGTAGCATCGGTGTCTCTTGCCCCTGCCAGGCAGAGACGCTGTCCCCCTTATCGCCGCGGTCCTGGTCTGGCGTCTTCCGGCCTCCCTGCTGCTGCTGCCGCTGGTGCACGCAGTTTTCCCGTCCTAAAAGACCTCGACCAATGGCCGGAGGACTTTCCCTATTTAAAGCACCGTCTCCAATATGGAGGTGCCCGTGCAAGGTTGTTGCTCTGTGTTCTTACTGATGCTTCAGCCCTCAGGTCCCTCTGTAAGTCAGTCCTTTCCGCCAGTCTGTTCTTTAGTCCAGCCCGCCAGTCTGACTATAATCCAGCCCGACAGTCTGTCTGCAGTCCAGTCCGCCAGTCTGTCTATGGGCTCTGCCTGCCTGCTTACCTGGAAGCACCTGCCAGTTACCTGCCGTGCCCGCCAGCCTGCTTACCTGGAAGCACCTGCCAGTTACCCGCTGTGCCCGCCAGCCTGCCTACCCGGAGCACCCGTCTGGCTATCAGCCGAATCAGCCTGTTTATCTGCTGTACCAGTCTGTTCCTGCCATCTGACCCGTGGGAGTCACTTGCTCTCATACAAGGTCGGTCCCAGAGTGACACCTGGCCCCACTGCTCAGTCCCTCCTAGGTTCACGGAGTCGACTGAGCCGCCGTGCGACCTTGGTCAGGCCGAGTAGGTACTTAGTCTCACCCCTCTGGTGCCTCCTTGCACCGCAGCACAGAGGTTCCACCACCTGGATCCGTAACACAGTCCTCCTGCCGAGCTGCCACAAAGCACCTTAAAATTTGTTCCAAAGATTGATTTCTCCTCTCAGTCTGACCTTTGGTTTCAGGGTGGTAAGGAGATGAAATTACAAGTCAATTCCAAGTTTACTACAAAAGGCTCTCCAGAATTTAGAGACAAATTGCACTCCCTTATCAGACACAATGTTAAGAGGGACCCCATGTAACCTTACAATATGAGAAATAAACAACAAAGAGACTGTCTCTGCATTAGGTAATCCTGACAAAGGAACAAAATGAGCTGGTTTGTGGAATCGGTCAACTACCACCCAGATATCAGTTTTCCCACCAGACAGAGGCAAATTCGTGATGAAATCCATGGACAAATGAGTCCATGGTCTTTCTGGAATTGGCAATGGAGTAAATTCACCGGCCGGCCATGACTGACTTTAGCGCGTGCACAGACTTCACAAACAGATACAAAATCTTTAATATCATTATGCATGGACGGCCACCAAAAAAATCTAGCAATGGCTTTCCGTGTAGCAGTAACCCAAGGATGACCTCTCAAGACAAACGACTGGACTTTACAGATCTCCTCTTCCAATTCTGAGGTTACCATAGAAACCACAATTAGTGTTGAGCGAATTTGTTCGGCATTTCAAATTCGGGTTCGGGGTTCCGGCTTGTTCACGCCAAAAAATCGGCTCCGCCCGCGAACATCCCTGATTTGCCATGCTGTCACGCAGATAACAGAATCTACAATCCTCGAAATCTGGAACTCCAGATTACAATCAACCATTACTGGAGGTGGTGGTAGAGGTGAGGGTTCAAGAGGTTCCACATACTTCTTGAGTAAGGACCTGTGGAACACGTTGTGGACCTTAAGGGCCTGAGGAAGTTCAAGATGAAAAGCTGCTGGATTAATGACGGCGGTTATTTTGTAGGGACCAATAAACCTAGGTCCCAGCTTCCAAGAAGGAACTTTCAATCTTATATTCCTGGTAGACAACTACACAATTCACATTCAGGTCCAGACCTGGCAAG
This sequence comes from Phyllobates terribilis, assembly GCF_046119375.1. Classification (NCBI taxonomy): domain Eukaryota; kingdom Metazoa; phylum Chordata; class Amphibia; order Anura; family Dendrobatidae; genus Phyllobates; species Phyllobates terribilis. The sequence goes on along the minus strand of NW_027362767.1, from coordinate 422,210,023 downwards.
CATTTTCTGTCAGCCTTATGTTTATACCTGTCTCTCATGATCTTTAAACTTCTCAGAACACCCTGCCATACCGAGGAGAGGGACGAAGCAAACCGTTCCTCCTCAGGAACTCCCGAAGCTCCTCCCCCACCTAAGATACCAAACTGTGGGTGATAACCGTATGCACCAAAGAACGGTGACCTGCCAGTAGATTCTTGACGATGATTATTAATGGCAAATTCTGCCAGCGGTAAGTAGGATGCCCAATCCTCCTTATTTTTGGAGACGAAACACCTGAGGTAGATCTCCGAATTCTGATTGACATGCTCGGTCTGTCCATTCAACTGAGGGTGGAAGGCAGAGGAAAAGGATAGCTGCACCCCCAGTCGAGAACAGAATGCCTTCCAGAACTTGGAAATAAACTGGGTTCCCTGATCTGACACATCGGAGGGAACCCCGTGAAGCTTCACAATCTCATTTATGAACACCTGAGCAAGAGTCTTGGCATTTGGAAGTGCAAGTAATGTGACAAAGTAAACCATTTTACTGAACCTATCTACAATCAACAAAACTACCGTTTTGCCTGCAGAAACCGGTAGGTCAGTAATAAAATCCATTGACACGTGTGTCCATGGCCTACTATAGGAATAGGTAACGAAAGAAGAGCACCAGACGGATGGGTATGCGAAACCTTAGAACGCGCGCAAATACCAGAAGCAGATACGTGTTCAATCACATCCCGATGCAACCCCGGCCATCAAAAATGACAAGAGAGAAGGTCTGCGGTTGCCTTACCACCTGGATGCCCAGCAAGCACAGAGTTATGATGTTCCTTAATATCTTCCGCAGATTAGTTGGTACAAATAACCTTCCTGAAGGGCAGGAGGCAGGAGCATCCCCCTGAGCCTCCAACACCTCACCCTCCAGTTCAGGATACAGTGCCGAAATGATTACTCCTTTCTGTAATATCAAGGCAGGGTTCTCATGGACACCACCACCAGGAAAGCTCTGTGACAAAGCATCAGCCTTGACATTTTTGACCCCTGGATGAAAAGTGACAACAAAATTGAACCTAGTCAAAAACAGGGACCATTTGGCTTGCCTAGAGTTGAGACGTTTAGCTGACTGGAGATATGACAGGTTCTTATGGTAAGTAATAACAGTAATAGGATGGAAGGCCCCCTCCAACCAATGTCGCCATTCTTTGAACGCCAAAAAGAAGGCGCATGGACGCCATTTACCAGGGGATGGACCCTGAGAAAACACAGCCCCAACCCCGACCTCAACCTCCACAATAAAGGGTTGGGAAACATCGGGTTGGCTGAGTATAGGTGCAGTGGCAAAATGATGCTTTAAGGAAGAAAAAGCCTGGGTGGAGGCATCTGACCATTTGGAAAAGTCAGACTCCTTCTTAGTCATGTCAGTAAGGGGATTCACAATTACAGAGTAATTTTGGATGAATTTCCAGTAAAAATTAGTAAAGCTCAGAAAACGTTGTAGAGCCTTCACGTTCTCGGGACAGTCCCAATCAAGGACTGAACAGATCTTCTCCGGATCCATCCGAAAAGATGACAACAAGTACCCCAAAAATTGCACCTCCTGAACAGCGAAAACACATTTTTCCAGTTTGGCATAAAGTTTGTTATCCCTTAATATCTGGAGCATCTGCTTAAAATGCCCCCAATGTGTCTCAAAATCAGGTGAGTAAACCAAAATATCGTCCAGATAGACTACCACAAACCTCCCCACCAAATGATGGAAAATATAATTTATGAAATGCAGGAATACCGCAAGTGCATTGGTCAAACCGAAAGGCATAACCAGACTCTCGAAATGCCCTTCATGGGTATTGAACGCTGTTTTCCATTCATCCCCTTCTCTGATTCTAACCAGATTGTAGGCTCCACTTAAATCCAACTTGGAGAATACTGTAGCTCCTAAAACCTGGCTGAACAAATCAGAAATCAGAGGAAGAGGGTATGGATCATGGATAGTAATTTGATTTAATTTCCCGAAATCTAAACATGGACGTAGACCACCATCTTTTTTCTTCACAAAGAAGAACCCTGCCACCACGGACGAAGATGAGGGTCTGATATGTCCCTTCTCCAGACTTTCCGCAATGAAATCCTTCATTGCTTGTCTCTCAGGGCCAGAAAGATTATACAGTCTGGACTTCGGTAGCTTAGCTCCGGGGGTCATGTTAATAGGACATAATAATAGTCATATGCACAATGGGGAGGGAAATCCTGCAACTCCTCTCAGAAAAAATGTCCTCAAAACCAGACAGAAAAGCAGGTACTATTTCCGTAGAGACAGTAGCAAGGGAAATATCTAAACAGTTCTCATAGTAGTAATCTCCCCATTGAATAATCTCCCTGGTGTGCCAATCCACCAATGGATTATGTTTAACAAGCCAAGGAATACCCAAAACAATAGGTGTGGGAAGATTGTCCAGACCATAGCAAGGGATTATTTCACAATGAACTAACCACGCCCTCAGTTTTACATTATGTACAATCTGAGTAAATGCTCTCTGTGCAAGTGGCGCTGAGTCGATAGCGAAGATGGAAATAGGTTTAGCTAAAGTACAGCAAGCAAGACCATGAGTTTTCACAAACTTAGAATCAACCATGCTGACTCCGGTTCCACTGTCAACAAACACAGACATTTTCTGGGTTTTGCTCTCTAGCACCACCACTGCTGTCAGGACAAACCGGGAACTGCAGGTTGGCAACAAATGCACACCTTGTTTATCGAACTCCAGACTACCAAGAGTTAATCGAGTCTCCTTTTGTTTATAAATTGAAGGACAGGTCCCAACAAAATGTCCCTTTTTCCCACAAAAAAAATACACCTTTTTTCTTGCGAATCTCCAGAGCAATGCATGATGCAGACATACCCCCCAACTGTATGGGCTCCTCCACCTCGACCAGTACTGGTTCACCCCCAGACCGCTCCCCCGGCAGAGGTACACAACCCCAACAAGATGGCCCCCGGAAAAGGTGGTCTCACACGTCTATCCCGGGCGTCTATCAAGATGTATGGCCAATGACATGGCAGCCTCCAAGGACTGAGGGGTTTCATATACTGCCACGGCATCTTTCAACCTTTCAGCGAGACCCTCACAAAATTGACTTGCAAGGGCTGAGTCATTCCATTTGGAATCCGTCGCCCATCTTCAGAACTGTACGTCTCCACTGACCGATTCCCCTGCTGAAGGAGACGTAGCCTAGACTCAGCCAAGGTGGCTCAGTCAGGGTCATCATAGATGAGGGCCAGAGCCCCGAAAAAAACCTCCACAGACTGGAGACAAACCGAGTCGTGCGGTAAAGAAAACGCCCATGACTGAGGATCTCCCTGCAGTAGAGAAATCACAATTCCAACCCGTTGCTCCTCATTTCCGGAGGAGTAAGGACGAAGTTTAAAATACAGTTTGCAGGCCTCCTTGAATACAAAAAACGTGTCCCTATCTCCTGAAAACCTGTCCAGGAGGGCAACCTTGGGTTCAGGCTGGACAGGCCTATCTGCAGATACCCCCACATTGGCGACCTGTAGCCGCTGATGCTGCTGCTGAACCTCACAGCGGAGGGCATTCACCTCCAGAGATAGACTGCACAGCCGCTCTGCAACTGAACCCGTACCAAGGAAAATGGAAAAAAACACGCCCAAAAAACACACACACAAAAAAACCCCAAAGTGTCAGCTTTTTTTTTTTCCTTTTCAAAATGTGCTCAGCCAGCGATAACGTCATGGAAGGTGTGGGAAAGACTTACTGCAACACAAAGGGAAGAGGGAAAGGGAGCCCAGATACTAGAGAAAGGGGGAAGTGGAGACCTCCTAGGCTGATCTAATATCACCCTGTACCCACTAACGTCCCTATGTTGGTTCTTCACCAATCTCCGCACTCGATCCTTGCCCTGTCTTTCCCTGGCATTAGGCCTTGGCTAGGGAGGGGAGGGGGATGAGCGCTAGTCGATCCCCACTGACAACTAAAGACAACAAGGGGGAACAAACAAGAGAAGATAGCTTAGCTTCAGTTGACTTTAGAGAGATGAACACTCGTCCTCATAGCTCCAGAGAGGAAGAAGTAATGCACTTTCTCCGAGCCTTCACAAGGGGTAATGTGAGTATCATCGGCACCTCCCTCTAGCAGACAGCAGGTATTTATACACCCAGGCCAGGGTGTTCATTAGCCAGAGGAAGGTAGCTGCTGGGTCCTAGAGAGACAGCCTCTAAGAAGGTGTTTGTAATGCCAAACGTAGAGATCTCCTGCAACCAACTACAGGGCGACTGTCTGTCACTTCTGACACACCCGTGATATTGAGGCAAAGATGGAGACCCCCATCTCTCTTTTTGCAAAGAAAAAGCTACAGGGGAGGAGGAAGGATGGATATTTCCCTTCCATAAACTTTCGTTAACATATTCTTTCATACCTAGGTACAGGCCAAGACAAATTGTAAAGGCGAGCTTTAGGCAATTTGGCGCTAGGAAAAAAATCAATAACACAATCATAAGGATGATGGGGAGATAGTATCTCTGCCTCTTTTAGCAGAGGCAGAGATAGCGGAGCATATTTGTACAGTTTTTAGACATTTCCTGCAACAATTGGGGCTCCATTTAATAATTTTCTTTCAATATCAATCAATAACAGGGTTGTGAATCTGCAACCATGAAAGCCCTAGTACAAACCCATCAGGTAAATTATCCAACACAAAGCAGGAGATGGATTCAGAGTGGAGGGCTCCCACTTGCAGCATAAAATCCACCATTACCCTCTTGACCAAATTCCGGGCTAACGGTGTCTTGTCAAGGGCGAAGATTTGAATGGGTCTTTTTAAACTAACTGTCCTTAACCCTAACTTCAGAACCAGTCCTGAATCAATATAGTTAGTAGCAGACTCACAGTCAATGAACATCAATGTTGATAACACCTGGTTCTCCAAAGATAACACTGTATTTATCAGTACTTTATCAGAGGAAGAAAAAGGTACATGGGTGTCTGAGTGACCTCCTTGGCCTTCACCCAGACTCAGATGTTCTCCAGACGGTTTGCTAACCTGAGGACGAGTTGGTCAATTCTTGATAAAATGTCCAGAGAGACAACAGTACAGACAGTGTCTGAGATCTTGTCTACATCTTTTCTCCACAACACGAAGACTGGTAACTTTAACCTCCAATGGCTCCACCTCCACTAAATGGGCCTGCTTCGGGGAAGTATAACGGGCAGCCTTCTGATTCTCACTTCTCTCACGAATTCTGCGGTCCATTCGTATTGCCTGTGTCATGGCCTCTGCCAGAGAACAAGGAGTGTTATGAAGGACCAGAGCATCCTTAAGGGTTTCAGAAAGGCCTTTGTGGAACGGGCACCTGAGAGCTGCATCATTCCACAGAACTTCAGTGGACCACTGCCGGAACCCAGTACTGTAATCCTTAGCTGTGTGGCCCTCCCTGTGCCAGGTTCATGATCTTAGTCTCAGAGACCTGTCAAAATAGGTGTCAACAGAAGAACATTCAGGGGTTTGTGGGGCAAGAAAAATGCCCAGGTCTGAGGACTCCCTCGCAATATGGACATGATTATTCCCGTGAGCTGTAACTTCTCCCCTGAAGATCGGGAGCGCAGGGTAAAAAATAACCTACAGCTCTCACTGAAAACCTTAAACTGGGCTTTCTCTCCCAAAAATTTACTAGGGAATCCATTACAGGTTCGGGAGAGACCAACTGTACATCAGAGGGTACTGCCGTCATAGCCACTGCCAACAGTGGAGGGCTACAGGAGGTATTCATCAAATTAATTATCTGACCTGCAACAGACATTGTGATGACTCCAGACTCTGGCATTCCTTAGCCAGTTCCTGAGTCATCTGTATCAAATTTGCCACCTGGTCACAGAGTATGTGAACAGGCTCCATACTGGCGAAAAAAAAAAAATATCGTCCAGACGTAATGTGATGCTGAGTCACTTCTCAAGGCCAAGACAGGATAGTCAAGAAGTCCGAGGTCAAAAGCCATGAGGGTATGTCATAAATAGAAGGAAGAGACAAAAGCGTAGTCAGGTAGCGTTCTGAGATCAGAATACTAGAAGGATAGCGGATAAGAGTAGAAGGGGTTAAACAGACGGATGGTCAGAATGAGATCTAAGGTCAGGCAACAAAAGATCTACAAACAGAATACAAGGCACAGAGAGACAAACCACACAGTAGCTGTATGTACGTCTGGCAGAGGTCTGGGCCTAACAGCCCAGTTAAGTAGCCTGACAGTCACCTGGGACAATGAACAGCTGGAGATAGCCAGCGCCTCCCAGTCTCAGATTGGACCACTGAGTTGTCAATCAAAGTACTGACAGCTTCAGCACGCCCCTGGCCCAGATTGGAGCTGTCGGTAACTGCATCCCAGACCACACTGAGGGGTGGAACCATGACAGATAGATATGAGATATAGATGGATGAATAGATAGAGAGGGATTGTGGAAGGAATTCAGGATACAGGACAACTTTACTTACAAAGTGGCAGAAAGCTTGGTGGTTACAATATTCTTACAAAAGCCAATGAGTTAAAGGTTATTCCCATCTCCAAGATCCTATCCCAATATGTAGTAGGTGTAAAAATAATAATATTAGCAAATACCTCCAATTATAAATGTAGTATAGTTCTCCTGATTCGCTATGTCTCTTTCCTCATGTGCAGGCATTGCAGGAGCTTAGGTATCCATGCTTACGATCACTGATATAGTGACATCTAGTTAGCTAGTTGCTAGTGGTTGTAACCATAGATACCTAAGGTCCTGCAATGCCCTGCACATGAGGAAAGAGACATAGCGAATCAAAAAAGCTATACATTTCTAAATGGAAGTATTTTGTAATGTTATTATTATTACACCTACTACATGTTGGATAAGGATCTATGGAGATGGGAATACCTCTTTAACTTGAAAGAAAGTAGACAGTCGGTATTTACAACAATGGTGGGCTTTAGCAGCTCTTACTTTGTCTCTCTTAATGTAGTACTGCACAAGCTCTCAACACTTGTTTCAGCCGCCGCCTTGGACACTTATTTTGGCAGCAATGTACTGACTGCTGTAAAGCTTCTAGTAATCCTGCTCCTGTTCACGCTCACAGTCTGCTCACAGTTATTAGATATCCTTCTGTAAAACTCAAGCACCAGTCTTCTTTCTGTCTCCTATGGGGCACATGTTCACAGTCATACATCAGTGTACTGACGGCTTCACACCTTGTGATCAACTACACTTTGCCTATTTGGTAGATAAGCTCTTCATTCACAGCAATAAGCCTCTCTGATTCTCTGTATTGACAATCATCAGGGTAATCTCATGTAGGTGAGCTGGTCTTCCGTGTCTGGGATAATCTACACTAATTACTAATTGCAGTTCTATATGCTCCTCTGTAGCGCTCACTAAGCCATGCTACTCACCCCCACTTGCTAGCTAACTGTAAACCAGACTTTGCTGGGCTCCAGAGATTCTCCTTACTCTGCCAGGCTGCTCAATCTGCATCATGGTGATCTACTGGTGGAAAACTGAAACCTTTAACAATCTCTGTCATGTTGGGGTTCTATGAGGAGGAAAGTGCAAATCTGGATGTTGGTATGGATGTGATTTATCTGGAATTTGCAAAGGCATTTGATACTGTACCCCATCACAGCCTTATACTGAAGCTACAGAAGCAAGGACTTGGGGGAACTATATGTAGATGGGTAAGGAATTGGCTAAATGATAGGAAACAAAGAGTCGTCATAAATGGTACATTCTCTAAATGGGACATAGTCAGCAGTGGGGACCGCAGGGATCTGTGCTAGGACCAATTCTCTTTAACCTCTTTATTAATGACCTTGGGGATGGGATTGTGAGTAAAGTGTCAGTTTTTGCTGACGATACCAAACTGTGTAGGATATTAAAATCTGATCTTGACATTACAATATTAGAGAATGAGAGAGAAAGAATTAGAACCGAGTACTAAGTTGCTAAATATGATTAAATATCCAATATATACATCATACATTTTGCAACCTACTCATGGACATATGTCTCTGACCACTCGTTTAAATCAGTTTTATAGGAAGGATGCCGAAGCAAAAACAACGAGTCTAAGGCCCATTATATGAAAAAATAGAAAATATTTTATTAGACATTATTGTTTAAACAGTATCCGGAGTGACGCAAATATGCAACCAATACGTGAGTGAGTTAAAACATACTAAAAACATATATGAGTATTACAGCAGATCACCACAGGTAACCGGTGTATATCTCACTGATATCCCCATTTCACCACTCATTATCACATAGAAAAAAATACACATAAGGGGAAAAAGGAGAAACCATCCAAATATCACAGATTGTCATATCCAATGACTCCCAAATATACTGTGTTCTCCCTCTCCTCCCTAAAAGCAAATGAAGAGTAGAATCTAGTTACCTTTGTAGCGTGGCACCGGTACTCTGTGTGATTCCCCGACGCGCGTTTCGGCGCTAATGCCTTTCTCAAGGGGATGGCCTTGGATGAGCCCGGAGTGTTTAAATATGACGTCGCCCATGTTTCTAGCCAATCAAGTAAAGGTCACGCCCATTCCGAAAAAGAGGGCGATCACATGGGCATCGTCATAGCGACCATAGCCGCTGTTAGAAATATCCCGCGACCCGGAAGTAGACGATCACGTGGGCATCGTCATAGCGACATAGCCGCTGTTTAATGTATCACACGACCCGGAAGTGGGTGATCACATGGGCATCATCATAGCAACATAACCACTGCTTATTGTACCCCACGACCCGGAAGTGACGCAGAGTGCGTCGCCGTAACCCAGACAACAGGACCCTCCGGCATCGCAGCAAAAACGCTACCCAGGATGTCGAAGGAACCAGGCGTGAGGGGACAGCGGTGCACCTGCGTACAGAGTCGATGGTAGATTACCGCCACATATCACACTGAACACTGCTGTCTAAGCCCTATTTCAACACAGATACTGATATTACCATTTTAGCCCTTATTTACCCCTATATTGTCCCTTAATACACATAGATGTTATTCACGACACCAATATTCAAAATACCGTAATATATATATATACTTCTATAGATACACATGTATCATTGATGGTTATTACCTCTACGTATTAGTATTGTGAGTAACATCAGTAACAACTGAGCATAAATACAGGACAAATTAATTAACAATAGACTTATTTACATGTAATTACACACCATGAATGGATATTAGGGATATCCAAATATAAATACATGTATTTCTCCCGTGACCATACCATCACTTCATATCACAAATTTTAAGTCCTAAATTATGGTTACATACCAATATTATGTGAATCAGGGCCAAATACTAGTACACAAAGGGGGGATCACCACCCACATATACATCATCTAACCCTCTATGTGTACATAGAATCATATAACATAGATAAAATATAATCACAACAACTGTGCGGGTACAAATACATAGAAATCATTGGATATATATTTTTTCTTCTTTTTTGCGAATTCCTCTGTATTCGTATGACATCTAAGGCGAAATATCACGGATTGTGATCACGGGTGTGATATATAGCAATGTTGCAAAGACGGCCCCATCTATGGACGCACAATGGACCATACTCATCCAAACCAATAAATTCATTAGGCCTGCTGAAAAGATATCATAGTTAAAAACCACATCAAAAACAACATAAAACCGTTATTACACATATGGGTTGTATAGGACACCATGATGTAACTACAAGATAGGTTCACAAAAATGGGGCAAACGTATTATTTTCATTAAGGCCATTTGGGTGTAGGGTTCCAAGGGTCCAGATCCACCTTGTCTCCATACGGGCAAGTTTCTGTGAGATGGGCCCACCCCTTATCCCCCCGTCCACCATATCTATACCTTTTACCACCAACAGTTTAGCATTGCAATCGTGGTGGATTTTAAAGTGTTTAGGTATCGTCTTAAGGGATGATATATCTTTTTGTTCAGACGCAGCTATTATCCCAAGGACATGTTCTCTAACCCGTATTTTTAGGCAGCGCGTGGTCATCCCAACGTAGATAAGGCCACATGGGCATGTGGCATGATATATCACATTGCGTGATATACATGTAATATATTTTTTGATCTTATATATCTGTTTGCCCGTGGAATCGACAAATGTGGTACTTCTAGCCACGTTGGGACAGGCCACACACCGCCCACATGGTATACATCCGGGATTGACACTAATATTGTCCATAAATGTCTGAACTTTACCACCCTCATAATGGCTCCGGACCAAATGGTCACGGAGATTTTTTGCACGGCGAAATACGATTGCCGGTATTTTTGGGACGTATTGGGATAATACAGGATCAGCTCTCAATACTGGCCAAGCTTTGTTGAGAGCATCTCTAGCGGCGGGTTTCTGGACGTATGTTTAATACGTGATAGGGACAATGCCGTCCAAACTAATATCTTTAGGAAACCGACTGCATCTAACACCCTTCTCCACACTTCCTCATCCCATCCATCACATATGGTTCGAGCTGTTCCGGTGGGGCAGTTTCTGCGTCTTCGCAGGATCTGCTCCACGGAGCAGGAATTTGAGAAACAATCATTGGAACTGAGGGAGCGTTTCTATGAGCGTGGGTATAGTCGTAGAATGATCAAAAAAGCCTATAATCGGGCCAAATACTCTTCACGGAATGATTTATTATATAAATCCCGTGATAAACAAGAGAATGATATGGTTAGATTTATAACAACATTCCACACTCAGATACCCGCCGTTAGAGATGCTCTCAACAAAGCTTGGCCAGTATTGAGAGCTGATCCTGTATTATCCCAATACGTCCCAAAAATACCAGCAATCGTATCTCGCCGTGCAAAAAATCTCCGTGACCATTTGGTCCGGAGCCATTATGAGGGTGGTAAAGTGCAGACATTTATGGACAATATTAGTGTCAATCCCGGATGTATACCATGTGGGCGGTGTGTGGCCTGTCCCAACGTGGCTAGAAGTACCACATTTGTCGATTCCACGGGCAAACAGATATATAAGATCAAAAAATATATTACATGTATATCACGCAATGTGATATATCATGCCACATGCCCATGTGGCCTTATCTACGTTGGGATGACCACGCGCTGCCTAAAAATACGGGTTAGAGAACATGTCCTTGGGATAATAGCTGCGTCTGAACAAAAAGATATATCATCCCTTAAGACGATACCTAAACACTTTAAAATCCACCACGATTGCAATGCTAAACTGTTGGTGGTAAAAGGTATAGATATGGTGGACGGGGGGATAAGGGGTGGGCCCATCTCACAGAAACTTGCCCGTATGGAGACAAGGTGGATCTGGACCCTTGGAACCCTACACCCAAATGGCCTTAATGAAAATAATACGTTTGCCCCATTTTTGTGAACCTATCTTGTAGTTACATCATGGTGTCCTATACAACCCATATGTGTAATAACGGTTTTATGTTGTTTTTGATGTGGTTTTTAACTATGATATCTTTTCAGCAGGCCTAATGAATTTATTGGTTTGGATGAGTATGGTCCATTGTGCGTCCATAGATGGGGCCGTCTTTGCAACATTGCTATATATCACACCCGTGATCACAATCCGTGATATTTCGCCTTAGATGTCATACGAATACAGAGGAATTCGCAAAAAGAAGAAAAAAAATATATCCAATGATTTCTATGTATTTGTACCCGCACAGTTGTTGTGATTATATTTTATCTATGTTATATGATTCTATGTACACATAGAGGGTTAGATGATGTATATGTGGGTGGTGATCCCCCCTTTGTGTACTAGTATTTGGCCCTGATTCACATAATATTGGTATGTAACCATAATTTAGGACTTAAAATTTGTGATATGAAGTGATGGTATGGTCACGGGAGAAATACATGTATTTATATTTGGATATCCCTAATATCCATTCATGGTGTGTAATTACATGTAAATAAGTCTATTGTTAATTAATTTGTCCTGTATTTATGCTCAGTTGTTACTGATGTTACTCACAATACTAATACGTAGAGGTAATAACCATCAATGATACATGTGTATCTATAGAAGTATATATATATATTACGGTATTTTGAATATTGGTGTCGTGAATAGTGTGACACCCCAGGGGTCTGGTTGTCACAGTGATAGAGATATTACGTCTGAGAGCAGGTGGGAGGTCCTTTGGTCAGGGATCCTGTGCATGCCACACCTCCTGCCCAGCCTTGGGAGGGGAAGAACTTCCCCTGTATAAACCCGGGGCTGAGGCAGGGTTAGTGAGTCCAGGAAGAGTAGAGACAAGAGCAGCATAGGAAGCAGCAGAGTCACAAGGAGTCAGGGGCTGGCAGCTGCAGAGCTCGCCCTGACTAAGAAGATTCTTTACCGGACCCGGAGTCCGAGGCTGTGGGGACTAACTTCTACCCAGCAGCAGAATCCGTCAGGCAGGGGATTTCAGGTCCCCTGGCCCAGAAGCCCGAAGGCCCGGTCACACGCGTGGGACCAGCACCGCCATCGTGGAGCGGAAGCCATTAGAAGGCCCCGAGTCACCGGCCATACGGGTGAGCACCACACGGTACACTCAGGGACGTGGGCTACTTACATCAGCTTCTAGCAAGGTAGCCAGAAGAGTACAGTCAGCTTGGGAGGCCTACAACTCCGCCTGGCCAGGGGAGATCCCATCTGCTCAAGGACTGACCAGGCCCCGTTCGCTAGCAAGTACTCCGGGAGGGTCTATCGTTGTTACCAGTAAAGACCCTGAACGCTACCATACCATCTCTGAGTGGTTCCTGCTACCCCCATCATCCACGTCGGCTGCCCTGAGGCCATACCCCTCCCGTTGGGGGTTATACTATCACGCTGCACCATCCTTCCACCGGCCTCAGCGGTCTGCCCTGCAGCAGCAGCCCCCTGGCTGCATTCAACGGGTGGCGTAGTCATCAACCATTTTCTACCGCTAACAGACTGCCGTCCAGTTTGACTCCCTGGGCACGGACCGGGTCACCGCCACGAGACTACAACCCTAAACAGATCCGGCTCCGGGTAAGCTCCCGCGTGCGCAACGCAGCGCGACACAGGCCCAGGGGCGCGTCAACTTTGGCGTAGTCGGCAGGATCACGTGCCCGCAACCACCGGGTACTGCGTGCCTGAAAAGCAAAGACTGTTCAAACTTACCAGTGGTGAAGATTCCCGCCATCGGTGAAGATTCCCGCCATCCGGCGCCATCTTCAGCCTTCTTCCCGCCATCGGTGAAGTTTCCCGCCATCCGGCGCCATCTTCAGCCTTCTTCCCGCCATCCGTGGAGTTTTCCCGCCATTGGACGCCATCTTGAGGACGCCGCGCGGGAAGAAGAGGGGCGTGGACTCCGAAAGCGCGCGAGAACTGAAGCCCCGCCTCACGTCCGAACGTTGCGTAAGGTCCTGGAAGGAGCCCAGCAGACGCCGACGTCACAGGAGCGCGACGGAAGGTCCTCAACCCTGACGATCCACTGCGGAGCCGCGGCCTACGGAACAGGATCATCGCAAGGTAGGCCACGGTCCACTAGGGGGGAGGAAGATGTCGGATACGGAGGAGAGCTCCACTGCCTCAACCCCCGCCAGCGCTACCGCTGTTGCAGTTATGCCCTTCACCATGCCCTATATCCCGGGAGCAGCTTGGCTACCCCAGTACTCAGGGGAGTCACATACCCTGCATGACTTTAGAGAAAAGCTGGATAGCCTCTTCCAGGTGTACCCCCTCACAGAAGAGCAAAAAGTGAGCATCCTGGTGGCCCAACTAACTGGGGCAGCCAAAAGGGAAGTAAAATCCTGGCCACCTGGGAGGAAGACTGTCGCAGGGATACTAACCCGGCTGAAGGACACCTTTGATACCCGCACCTCAGCCGAGATTAAACTTAGATTCTACGGGTGCAAGCAGCGAGCGCATGAGAGTATAAGGGACTATGCACTCAACCTACAAGAGGCCCTGAGGGCCATTAAGCAGACCGACCCTAATGGAGTGGGAAACGAGGACAGGCTGTTGACCGAACAATTTATAGAGGGTTTATATTGCAATGCCCACCGCACCCAGTTGCGGGCAATGGCCTTACAGGACCCTCATCTAGAATTTGCACAGTTCAAGGACAGAGCCATCCGGGTGCTCCGAGAACCGGCACCAGGTGGCGTTGTGACCCACAGACGCCCCACTACCACTTACTACCAGGAGGCGGCGCCCTTGTCAGCAGGGCCTGTGGGAGCTGATGCGCAGGCTTTGGACAATGACCCGGCTCCAGACCTACACCATCAGGTCCAAGAGCTAGCTAAAAGCGTTGCTGCGCTAACCCGAACTGTGCAGTCTTTACAGGTTTCCACTCCAGGGAAGATCCAGCTGGCATCCGGACCGGAGGACATCCCGTGGCGTCGACCAAGGAGGACCCCACCGGCCAGAGGAAGACCCAGTGACCGATACAGCGAGGACGGACGACCCATCTGCCGCCGCTGCAATCAACCCGGACATATGGAAAGGTACTGTTCTTTAAACGGGCACAACCTGGGGTAGAGGGCCAACCCCCAGGAAAAAGATCACCAGGCCCATCGAACTGGCGCGACAGATATGTGGGAGGACGTCCAGTCTTGCCTGTGGTACTGGATGGCATTCCCATGAGTGCCCTACTGGACACCGGGTCACAGGTCACCACCATCCCGTACGTGCTCTTCAAGCAGTACTGGAATGACTCGGATATTACCCGCTACCCTGACGACGACTTGAGTATCATCGCCAGCAATGGTCAGCCCGTGCCACAGATCGGATTTAAAGAGGTGACCATCAAAATTGGTAGAGTCGAACTGGCCGCACAGGGACTGATCATTGTAGATATTGACAAACATGAGAGTCACCCAAAAATAACTCTAGGAACTAATGTAATTGAAAATTGTCTTGCAGAGGTGATTTTCCTTTTACAGCAGGTTGCCAAGAATGCCAGCTCCGGCGAGCAGCGGGTGCTCCAGAAAGAGATCCGGGCACTGATGCAACGGCAACAAGTGGAACTCTCCGGCGGTGAGATTGGTAGCGTAAGAATGTGTGACCCTTTTCCTATTGCCATGCCCCCAAAAAGTGAAATGATGATTTGGTGCCGGGCAGCTATTGGTCTGAGAGGTAGAGATTACCAGGCAATGGTAGAACCAGTTTACTCAGACAGTAGGCCCACCATTTTGACAGCACGGGGGGTGGTCAATGTACGCCATGGGAGGGTGCCCGTTCGCATAATAAATATCGGGGAGAGGGAAGTGTACCTGCCCCGGTATGCCACGCTAGCCAAATTATATACCACTAATCAAAATTCTATACAATCTGTGGAACCCTTGCCTCCATCTCACCCGGAGGAAGGTAACGGCTCTAAGAAAGACATGGAGGACTGGTGTCAGCAACAACATCTGGGTACTGACTCCACTCCCTCACACCAGAAACAAGGAGTCTATCGGGTGGTTCAAGAGTATGAGAGAGTGTTTAGTAAACACCCGTTAGACTTCGGGCGAGTCAAGGGGGTAGAACACCGCATCCCCACGGGAGATCATCCTCCCATAAAAGAGAGGTATCGACCCGTACCCCCTGCACATTACCAACACGCCAAGGGGATGCTTAGAGACATGAAGGAGGCTGGGGTAATCCGGGATAGCTGTAGCCCCTGGGCAGCCCCACTAGTTTTAGTCAAAAAGAAAGACAACACCATGAGGATGTGTGTAGATTACCGGAAAATCAACCGTATCACACACAAGGATGCGTACCCCTTACCAAGGATGGAGGAGTCATTGGCTGCTTTAAGATCTGCTAACTTCTTCTCTACCTTGGATCTCACTAGCGGGTACTGGCAGGTTCCTGTAGCAGAGGCGGACCGGGAGAAGACCGCATTCACCACCCCGATGGGACTTAGCGAGTTCACCTGCATGCCGTTCGGACTCTGCAACGCCCCAGGAACCTTCCAACGATTAATGGAGTGCTGTCTGGGCCACAGAAACTTCGAGACGGTCCTGTTGTACCTGGACGATGTCATCGTATACTCCAAAACTTATGAGGACCACCTGAAACACCTGGCGGAGGTGTTCGAAGCTCTGGCGAGTTACGGCCTAAAGGTGAAACCCTCCAAGTGTCACCTCCTGAAACCAAAGGTGCAATACCTGGGACACGTGGTGAGCGCTGACGGAGTGGCTCCCGACCCCGATAAGATCACCGCAATTAAGGGATGGCCAAGCCCCTCCAGCGTAAAAGAAGTGCGGCAGTTCCTAGGGTTGGTAGGCTACTACCGAAGGTTTATTCCCGGTTTCACCAAAAAGGCAGCACCTATGCAGGACCTCCTGATAGGCCAGTCCCGGAAGGCCAAGAACCAGAAGCCGCCCTTCAAATGGGAAAAGCTAGAAGAAGAGTCCTTCCGCCAGCTGAAGATGGCCCTCACGGGGGATGAAATCTTGGCGTACCCGGACTATAGCCAGCCCTTCATCCTCTACACCGACGCCAGTAACATCGGGCTAGGAGCCGTACTGTCCCAGATTCAGCAGGGGAGAGAACGAGTAATCTCCTATGCCAGCCGAAAACTGCGACCCACCGAAAGGAACCCCGAAAATTACAGCTCATTTAAGCTAGAGTTCCTGGCCGTGGTATGGGCAGTCACCGAGCGCTTTAGGCATTACCTCGCTTCTTCCCGGTTCACCGTATACACGGATAACAACCCGCTGACACACCTGGACACGGCAAGACTCGGTGCCCTGGAGCAGAGGTGGATGGCCCGTCTGTCCAACTACGAGTTCACAATTAAATACCGGGCAGGGCGCTCCAATACCAACGCGGACGCCCTGTCCAGGATGCCCAACCTGCCGGACGGAGGAGAAGATCCGGAGGGACTGGAAGAAGTTGAACTCCCTGCGTTCCACCGTCATGGGACTATCCAGTATTCCCACCGGGTAAGGAGTAAGCAGGCTGCTACGTTGAACCCCTTACCTCACTACAACTGGGCGGAAACGCAAGACAGCGACCCTGCCGTCCGACTGGTGAAGGAGATGCTGACTCGCCCGGAGGCTAGCCTGGAATCAGACGCTCCAGAGGAAGCCAAACAACTATGGGCAGAGAAGAGTCGACTGTTCCTTTACAAGGGGAAGTTGTGCCGCAGAATGGTTAACTCCAGGACGCATGAACTACTCTGGCAAGTAGTGGTGCCACGAAGAGACGCAGCCATGGTGATGGAGGCATACCACGACGGAGCTGGACACTTCGGGTGGAAAAAGCTGGAGTTCCTGCTGCGCGAGCGGTTCCACTGGGTAGGCATGAGGGGAACCATCGAGAAGTGGTGCAGAGACTGTGGCCCGTGCAATCTGAGAAGGAAGGACCGGGCCAGCCAGAAGACTCCCCTGCAGTCCATCGTCACCCGGCAACCGTTGGAACTGGTAGCCTTGGATCATGTAAAACTGACCCCCAGCAGAAGTGGCTACGTCTACGCGTTAACCATCGTGGATCATTACTCCCGGTTTCTGGTTGTCGTCCCCGTCAAGGACTTAACGGCTCGAACAGCAGCTAGAGCCTTCCAGCAGCACTTTTGCCGTCCACACGGGTACCCGGACCAAGTGCTGACGGACCAGGGACCTGCCTTTGAAGCGGAGGTCTTCCAGGAATTCTGCAATCTGTATGGCTGCCGGAAGATAAGGACGACACCCTACCATCCGCAAACTAATGGACTTTGTGAGAAAATGAACCAGGTGGTAATGGATCTTCTAAAAACGTTGCCCCTGGAAGAACGCAGTCTGTGGCCTGAGAAGTTGCCCGATCTGGTGGACCTATACAACCACATCCCGGTAGGTTCCACCAACTGTACCCCGGCTTACCTGATGAGGGCAAGACCTGGTAAGTTACCTGTTGACCTGGAAATGGGAGTCCTGACGCCCGAGGACACTTCACCAGAAACGGACTGGGACACAGAGAGGCAGCAGCAGTACCGGAAAGTACAGGAGAGCGTGGAGCGAAGTCTCTGTCAGGCTAGGGAAAGACAAGAGAAGACTTACAACCAGTATGCTCCCGCTGTTCCCCTGGTACCCGGAGAGCAGGTCTTGAAGAGGAAGAGACGGCTCCACAAGTTGGACGACCAGTGGGAGAAGGACCCGTACACCGTACTGCCCTCAAGCCACGAGAACCCGAAGGTCTGTACCATCAGTAAAGACGGAGGGGAAACCACAGCCATTGTATCCCGGGACCACCTGAAGAAGTGCCCCGAACAACTGAGGAACCCTGAGGAGGAACAGGAAGACCATCGACCCGTGGAAGAAAGGGAAGATATGGTTAGTACCGTGCTCGGGGACTTCCCTCGGTCTTGGACTCAAGTCAATGGTGCAGTTGTGGTACCCGTACTCACCTTCCTCCAACCATCATCCCAAGAACCTACGGAGCAACGGGTAGAGCTGGAAGAGCAGCCGGTCCAGGAGGCAGAAGACTCCACCCAAGCGGAACAGGAGAATCCACCCTCTGCTTATAGTGAGCCTGCCGTACCCCTAGTGAGACAAAGAGCCGGTAGACAGCTGCCCAGTTTACCCTTGACAGCTCCTACACCCTGTAGTTCAGGGCCAGACAGTCAGCTCCGTAGGTCCACTAGGGCCACTAGAGGCCAGTTACCCGCACGTTGGAGGATCTAAATGTTTAAGTTGTTTTACAATGTTTACCTGTTTATTGTTGCTTGTGTGTAATTTTGTGTTTCTAGTTGTTTTTAGGAGTCTTCGGTGGATTTACCGGGAATCCTTTGTATATAGTTGGAGCGTAACCCAGGATGGACTAGAGACTGTTAAGGACTCGGGGTAGGACAGACCCCTACCTGGTTACGTCTCCCTGTGTTGGTGAAATGGACACCTTTGCTTTTCTTCAAAGACTGCACCCGGTTGCGGATATCCGTGACCATCTTATTGTGTTTCCTTATTGTATTTTATTGTTCTTTGATATACCTTGTTATATTTTTCTAAAAAGTGTTTAGTCCCGGAGTACTAAATTTCACTAGGGGGGAGTGTGACAACCCAGGGGTCTGGTTGTCACAGTGATAGAGATATTACGTCTGAGAGCAGGTGGGAGGTCCTTTGGTCAGGGATCCTGTGCATGCCACACCTCCTGCCCAGCCTTGGGAGGGGAAGAACTTCCCCTGTATAAACCCGGGGCTGAGGCAGGGTTAGTGAGTCCAGGAAGAGTAGAGACAAGAGCAGCATAGGAAGCAGCAGAGTCACAAGGAGTCAGGGGCTGGCAGCTGCAGAGCTCGCCCTGACTAAGAAGATTCTTTACCGGACCCGGAGTCCGAGGCTGTGGGGACTAACTTCTACCCAGCAGCAGAATCCGTCAGGCAGGGGATTTCAGGTCCCCTGGCCCAGAAGCCCGAAGGCCCGGTCACACGCGTGGGACCAGCACCGCCATCGTGGAGCGGAAGCCATTAGAAGGCCCCGAGTCACCGGCCATACGGGTGAGCACCACACGGTACACTCAGGGACGTGGGCTACTTACATCAGCTTCTAGCAAGGTAGCCAGAAGAGTACAGTCAGCTTGGGAGGCCTACAACTCCGCCTGGCCAGGGGAGATCCCATCTGCTCAAGGACTGACCAGGCCCCGTTCGCTAGCAAGTACTCCGGGAGGGTCTATCGTTGTTACCAGTAAAGACCCTGAACGCTACCATACCATCTCTGAGTGGTTCCTGCTACCCCCATCATCCACGTCGGCTGCCCTGAGGCCATACCCCTCCCGTTGGGGGTTATACTATCACGCTGCACCATCCTTCCACCGGCCTCAGCGGTCTGCCCTGCAGCAGCAGCCCCCTGGCTGCATTCAACGGGTGGCGTAGTCATCAACCATTTTCTACCGCTAACAGACTGCCGTCCAGTTTGACTCCCTGGGCACGGACCGGGTCACCGCCACGAGACTACAACCCTAAACAGATCCGGCTCCGGGTAAGCTCCCGCGTGCGCAACGCAGCGCGACACAGGCCCAGGGGCGCGTCAATAACATCTATGTGTATTAAGGGACAATATAGGGGTAAATAAGGGCTAAAATGGTAATATCAGTATCTGTGTTGAAATAGGGCTTAGACAGCAGTGTTTAGTGTGATATGTGGCGGTAATCTACCATCGACTCTGTACGCAGGTGCACCGCTGTCCCCTCACGCCTGGTTCCTTCGACATCCTGGGTAGCGTTTTTGCTGTGATGCCGGAGGGTCCTGTTGTCTGGGTTACGGCGACGCACTCTGCGTCACTTCCGGGTCGTGGGGTACAATAAGCAGTGGTTATGTTGCTATGATGATGCCCATGTGATCACCCACTTCCGGGTCGTGTGATACATTAAACAGCGGCTATGTCGCTATGACGATGCCCACGTGATCGTCTACTTCCGGGTCGCGGGATATTTCTAACAGCGGCTATGGTCGCTATGACGATGCCCATGTGATCGCCCTCTTTTTCGGAATGGGCGTGACCTTTACTTGATTGGCTAGAAATATGGGCGACGTCATATTTAAACACTCCGGGCTCATCCAAGGCCATCCCCTTGAGAAAGGCATTAGCGCCGAAACGCGCGTCGGGGAATCACACAGAGTACCGGTGCCACGCTACAAAGGTAACTAGATTCTACTCTTCATTTGCTTTTAGGGAGGAGAGGGAGAACACAGTATATTTGGGAGTCATTGGATATGACAATCTGTGATATTTGGATGGTTTCTCCTTTTTCCCCTTATGTGTATTTTTTTCTATGTGATAATGAGTGGTGAAATGGGGATATCAGTGAGATATACACCGGTTACCTGTGGTGATCTGCTGTAATACTCATATATGTTTTTAGTATGTTTTAACTCACTCACGTATTGGTTGCATATTTGCGTCACTCCGGATACTGTTTAAACAATAATGTCTAATAAAATATTTTCTATTTTTTCATATAATGGGCCTTAGACTCGTTGTTTTTGCTTCGGCATCCTTCCTATAAAACTGATTTAAACGAGTGGTCAGAGACATATGTCCATGAGTAGGTTGCAAAATGTATGATGTATATATTGGATATTTAATCATATTTAGCAACTTAGTACTCGGTTCTAATTCTTTCTCTCATATTCTATTTACTGTGTCTAGCACAGGTTGTGATATTAGAAGTATGGATTATAAAGCCAAGGAAAAGGCATGGCTTAATCAAGTTGAACAGGCGTTTGGGGTGGATGGTGACACTCCCCAGCAAGATGGGAGTCGCAAATGGGAGGAGGATTTTTCCAGAATGCAAGACATGATGGTTAAACGTACTCGGCTATGGTGGAATAGGGCGTTTCTGGATACCTACCTTAATAGAAAAATGATACCAAGGGGTCTACGTGTGCGAATTGTCCCTACCTTCCCTGTAGATGATGTATTATTCATCTCTAAATGGGAAGCAACCTGTGATGAATGTTCCATCAATCTTATGAAACAGTTGATCGAGCTCAATACGGGTAAAATTATTGATTTAGATGCATCTATTGATACTGCTCAGACAGCCTTTAAGACAAGTTGCCCTTCGGATAAATTACCCGTTTTTGATGCAAAATTGGAGAAATCTTTGGACGGCATTGTCAAAAAAATACAAGAGGTCCAATTCAAAAAAATTAATAGAGACATGCGCGATTATCAGTCTAAAAGGGTATATTGGTGGCGAAAAATAGCTACTCAACAAACTCGACTATCCCGTACATCATCGTTTACATCTGGATCATCTATTAATGAAATTGGTGAAGATGCATCTACATCAAGGGTGACTAGGTCCAGTTCACAGACAAGAAAACATCGTGATATTAATTATCATCCTTATAAGCGGCAAAACTTTAGACCACCCGAAATAAAGAAAAATGACAACAAGGTAATTAATTTGAGTCAACACATGTTATCTGAGTCCGATCTCTCTTTACTTGGCAGGGGATTATCCTTTTCCCCCTCAGCGGGATTTGATGAATTTACATTAATCAAGGATCTACATATATTTGCTAGATCCTTGATTTTTAAACATCAATTCCATGATCCCAATATAAGGAATCTATTTCCCACTGAGGAGGAGCAACGAGCATTGAGAACGCTAGAGGAATTAGCGGTGGAGCATAATTCCGTAGATGGTGACAAGGTACCTCCATCTATTAGAAAGGGCTCCAAGCGGTTCCCCCCTTTATCTAGTAATACTAATGTGGAGATGTTTGTGCAGATTGTATCTAATGAGTTACATAAGATCCCAAGATACATTTCTGGTGATAACTTGAGTAGGGAGGAGAGAGAACGGCTTAAAACTTTGAAGAACTTACCAGATGTGGTAATTAAACCAGCCGATAAGGGTGGGAATTTGGTGGTTTGGCCACGGCACATGTATGAAACAGAAGCATTTCGCCAGTTACGAGATGGAATATGCTATAAGAGACTTACATATAATCCACTCCTTGGCTTTCAGGCACAACTGAAAGGGATTCTGGATAAGGCAGTTAGTGGAGGAGTCATTACGGATGAACTGGCATCTACATTAACTGTGGCCGAGCCAACAATTCCCACCCTATACCTTCTCCCAAAACTACATAAAAATCTGAATAAACCTCCCGGAAGGCCTATTATATCGGGTAGGGGGAATTACTTGGAGTCCATCAATAGATGGATAGATTCTAAATTGAACCCACTGGTGGAGAATCTCCCTTCGTTCTTAAAGGATACGAGTGACCTGCTTAGAAGAGTAGACGGACTCTTTCTAGAGACCGATTCTTTATTGGTAACAGCCGACGTGGAGTCGCTATATACCAATATTAGACATGATGATGGCCTACGTGCCACCCATTATTTTCTGAGAGGGTCATCTCTAGCTATGGATATACAAGCTCTAATAATGGAGTTATTGGAATTTACACTTACTCATAATTTTTTTGTGTTTAAGGGGTCCTTCTACCTACAGCTCCAGGGGACTGCTATGGGGGCGGCCTTTGCCCCCTCATATGCTAACCTATTTCTGGGGCTGTGGGAGAAGGACCTCTCCCTGCCCGATCAGGGGTCGTCAATGGGCCGCGTCCTTTCTTGGACGCGGTACATTGATGACATCTTTCTGATCTGGCAGGGTTCATGTGAACATCTTGTTATATTCATGGATTCTTTAAACATCAATACAATGAACATACATATCACGTTTGCATACGATCCGCACAGAATTGAGTTTCTGGACGTATGTTTAATACGTGATAGGGACAATGCCATCCAAACTAATATCTTTAGGAAACCGACTGCATCTAACACCCTTCTCCACGCTTCCTCATCCCATCCATCACATATGGTTCGAGCTGTTCCGGTGGGGCAGTTTCTGCGTCTTCGCAGGATCTGCTCCACGGAGCAGGAATTTGAGAAACAATCATTGGAACTGAGGGAGCGTTTCTATGAGCGTGGGTATAGTCGTAGAATGATCAAAAAAGCCTATAATCGGGCCAAATACTCTTCACGGAATGATTTATTATATAAATCCCGTGATAAACAAGAGAATGATATGGTTAGATTTATAACAACATTCCACACTCAGATACCCGCCGTTAGAGATGCTCTCAACAAAGCTTGGCCAGTATTGAGAGCTGATCCTGTATTATCCCAATACGTCCCAAAAATACCGGCAATCGTATTTCGCCGTGCAAAATATCTCCGTGACCATTTGGTCTGGAGCCATTATGAGGGTGGTAAAGTGCAGACATTTATGGACAATATTAGTGTCAATCCCGGATGTATACCATGTGGGCGGTGTGTGGCCTGTCCCAACGTGGCTAGAAGTACCACATTTGTCGATTCCACGGGCAAACAGATATATAAGATCAAAAAATATATTACATGTATATCACGCAATGTGATATATCATGCCACATGCCCATGTGGCCTTATCTACGTTGGGATGACCACGCGCTGCCTAAAAATACGGGTTAGAGAACATGTCCTTGGGATAATAGCTGCGTCTGAACAAAAAGATATATCATCCCTTAAGACGATACCTAAACACTTTAAAATCCACCACGATTGCAATGCTAAACTGTTGGTGGTAAAAGGTATAGATATGGTGGACGGGGGGATAAGGGGTGGGCCCATCTCACAGAAACTTGCCCGTATGGAGACAAGGTGGATCTGGACCCTTGGAACCCTACACCCAAATGGCCTTAATGAAAATAATACGTTTGCCCCATTTTTGTGAACCTATCTTGTAGTTACATCATGGTGTCCTATACAACCCATATGTGTAATAACGGTTTTATGTTGTTTTTGATGTGGTTTTTAACTATGATATCTTTTCAGCAGGCCTAATGAATTTATTGGTTTGGATGAGTATGGTCCATTGTGCGTCCATAGATGGGGCCGTCTTTGCAACATTGCTATATATCACACCCGTGATCACA
Organism: Phyllobates terribilis; assembly: GCF_046119375.1. Taxonomy (NCBI): domain Eukaryota; kingdom Metazoa; phylum Chordata; class Amphibia; order Anura; family Dendrobatidae; genus Phyllobates; species Phyllobates terribilis. Next base: position 422,185,638 of record NW_027362767.1, on the reverse strand, counting down.
ATCCGTGATATTTCGCCTTAGATGTCATACGAATACAGAGGAATTCGCAAAAAAGAAGAAAAAATATATATCCAATGATTTCTATGTATTTGTACCCGCACAGTTGTTGTGATTATATTTTATCTATGTTATATGATTCTATGTACACATAGAGGGTTAGATGATGTATATGTGGGTGGTGATCCCCCCTTTGTGTACTAGTATTTGGCCCTGATTCACATAATATTGGTATGTAACCATAATTTAGGACTTAAAATTTGTGATATGAAGTGATGGTATGGTCACGGGAGAAATACATGTATTTATATTTGGATATCCCTAATATCCATTCATGGTGTGTAATTACATGTAAATAAGTCTATTGTTAATTAATTTGTCCTGTATTTATGCTCAGTTGTTACTGATGTTACTCACAATACTAATACGTAGAGGTAATAACCATCAATGATACATGTGTATCTATAGAAGTATATATATATATTACGGTATTTTGAATATTGGTGTCGTGAATAACATCTATGTGTATTAAGGGACAATATAGGGGTAAATAAGGGCTAAAATGGTAATATCAGTATCTGTGTTGAAATAGGGCTTAGACAGCAGTGTTCAGTGTGATATGTGGCGGTAATCTACCATCGACTCTGTACGCAGGTGCACCGCTGTCCCCTCACGCCTGGTTCCTTCGACATCCTGGGTAGCGTTTTTGCTGCGATGCCGGAGGGTCCTGTTGTCTGGGTTACGGCGACGCACTCTGCGTCACTTCCGGGTCGTGGGGTACAATAAGCAGTGGTTATGTTGCTATGATGATGCCCATGTGATCACCCACTTCCGGGTCGTGTAATACATTAAACAGCGGCTATGTCGCTATGACGATGCCCACGTGATCGTCTACTTCCGGGTCGCGGGATATTTCTAACAGCGGCTATGGTCGCTATGACGATGCCCATGTGATCGCCCTCTTTTTCGGAATGGGCGTGACCTTTACTTGATTGGCTAGAAACATGGGCGACGTCATATTTAAACACTCCGGGCTCATCCAAGGCCATCCCCTTGAGAAAGGCATTAGCGCCGAAACGCGCGTCGGGGAATCACACAGAGTACCGGTGCCACGCTACAAAGGTAACTAGATTCTACTCTTCATTTGCTTTTAGGGAGGAGAGGGAGAACACAGTATATTTGGGAGTCATTGGATATGACAATCTGTGATATTTGGATGGTTTCTCCTTTTTCCCCTTATGTGTATTTTTTTCTATGTGATAATGAGTGGTGAAATGGGGATATCAGTGAGATATACACCGGTTACCTGTGGTGATCTGCTGTAATACTCATATATGTTTTTAGTATGTTTTAACTCACTCACGTATTGGTTGCATATTTGCGTCACTCCGGATACTGTTTAAACAATAATGTCTAATAAAATATTTTCTATTTTTTCATATAATGGGCCTTAGACTCGTTGTTTTTGCTTCGGCATCCTTCCTACATTACAATATTGCAGAATGATCTGGATAAGATGACTGAATGGGCAAACACTTGTCAGATGAGGTTCAATGTAGATAAATGTAGAGTAATTCACCAAGGATGGAGTAATCTTATTGCTGCATATGCATTAAATGGGAGTATACTCGGGACTACAGAACAGTAGAAGGATTTGGGTATTCTGGTTACGAGTAAGCTGACAACAGTACTCAATGTCAAGCAGCTGCCGCAAAAGCAAACAAGATTTTAGGGTGTATAAAAAGAGAAATAAAATCTCGTTATCCCAACGTATTCTAACCACTTTATAAATCACTGGTGAGGCCACATCTGGAATATGGGATCCAGTTTTGGACTCTACATTTTAAAAAGGATATTCAGAAGTTAGAGTCAGTTCAAAGGCGATGATGATGAGAGGTTGAAAAAGTTGAGCTTGTTTAGCTTAGAAAAAAGACGCCTCAGTGGGGATCTCATTTATATGTATAAATATATGTGTGGTCAGTACAAAGGACTAGCACATGACTTATTCCTTCCAAACACTATACTAAGGACCAGGGGCACTCATTATGGGTGGAAGAAAGGTGATTCCGGGACCAAAACAGGAAAGGGTTCTTTACAGTCAGAGCAGTCAGACTGTGTAATGCCGACCACAAAAAAGGGCTGGATGATTTCCTCGATATACGTAACATTGTGGGTTACAGTTAAATTAGATAAAATGTTACACTTATAGTTGTACTTTTGATCCAGGGTTCTTGTACTGATCGCCTTTCTCGGGGTCAAGAAGGAATTTTTCGCCGTGATGCAAATTGGCTGAATGTATCCTGGGGTTTTTGCCTTCTTCTGGATCAACAGATTTAGGTATAAGGATTTTAGTAATACCATAACAATAATACAACAATAAAACTAATTAAAAAAAATATAAACTGGTTTATTTGTAATTGTAATAGTGCAGTAATGATAAAAATGGTAATTCATTTGTGAGGCCTAGTTCCAGTAAGTTAGTGTAGTGTTGGTATGGGGAGTACAATTGGGGGTGAAAGGTTGAACTGGATGGACCTAGGTCTTTATTCAACCTATGTTTCTATGTTACAGGGTGTCATGTATGTACTTTTGGCACTTACCCCATAGCACCCTTTGATCTACTTGTGCCACCAGTAATTTAGTGCATAACCTCCTAATTACACAGAGCAATACTTATTCTTAATGAGTGGAAGCTCACACCAGTGGCACTCTGTCAGGCCATTACTGACCCCAGCCTTATATCTGACCTTCACTAGTATCCCATGTGGATGGACGGTGTATCTCCAATGTGTTGCACTTGTCCCACATTTGTGTCACAGCACTGACCAAAACATACACATAAATGGCAGTAAATCATGAGTTGCATGGCTTGAATAAGTATTATATTGCATCCCAAACTAACGGGCATAATGCCACTTTTCTGCAGCAGGGAAAGCAAAGCAAAAAAATCCCATAGCCATAGCATAACGGTGGTGTTTGTATAATATTAAGGTAACCTATGTAACCAGGCGGGATCTCCACTGCAACAGGGTCAATGTCCAGAACATAACAGTGGGGTATTTTTTGCAAGAGGGCAACGGACCCTCGTACATAGAGTATTTGCAAGTTAGTGAACATTACTTAAAAAAATAAATAAAAAAAGAAAAGAAAAAACAGCATCATATCATTCATCCTAGATGTGATGAGGCCGGTAGCAATTATTTCTGATCTCATCATTTGTCTCCTGTCTGCACAGGAGGTCTCTGTGTCCTGATTTCGAGGTTCTGCTGGTATGGCACACCTGGGGGGTTACGTCCTCCCCACATACACCCTCGGTCTGGATCCTTCACATCCGATGGATTGTATCCGCTCGCTCTGAATCATAGCGTGTCTTGCTTCTATTTTTAGAGACACCGTTGCGTGAATCATCATTCTCTACCCTTTGCAGCATTATTTCATTTCCACATCACTTTATTAATTAATGTTTCTTTGTATTTTGAATTGCTAATTACTAATATTCTGTACTGTGTTGTTACAACTTGAAGACAGAAAATACATAGACAAAAGACTTACAAATACCAAATACAAGAGAAAATATTGCTACATCTCATGTCATAGTGCCTGGATTCTTGTACTGATAGAGACTCAAGATGGTCTTGACCTAGAATTTTTTTAAAGGGTTATCTCATAAAAAGAATATATATTTTTCCAAATGATAGATGAGAAATTTATGATCACTGACAGTCCGACCTTTAGGACCCCCACTGACCTCGAGAAAAGGGGTTCCAATGTCCCTTGTGTGAATGGAGCGGTAGTGAGCACGTGCGACCCCTGCTCCATTCATTGTCTAGAGGAGTGGTGGTCGCACATGCTCACTACATCTCCATTTACATGGGCTTCAGCTCAATGTTTTCAGGATCAGTGGAGGTCTTAGCAGCCCAATCCCCAGAGGTCATTCATTTATCATCTATACTGTGTATAGGGGGTAAATATTTCAATCTGGAACCAGTGGTGTAACTTGAAGCTTGGGGACCCCAATGCAAATCTCCAATGGGCCCCTCAATAATTGCAAGTCTTTAATAGTAATGGTCTTTTCATTTGGATAAAAGAGACTTTTTGGCCGCCTAGGCTCTAGGGCCCGAGTGCAATTGCAGCCCATGCACCTACTATAGTTAAACCCCTGTCTGGAATAATGGTTGTTATGAGTAGTGTTGAGCGAATTTGTTCGGCATTTCAAATTCGTTTTAGTTTTCGAGGTTCCGACATGTTCGCACCAAAAAATCGGCCCCGCCCATGAACATCCCTGATTTGCCACACTGTCACGCAGATGTTATCAAATCAGGGATGTTCGTGGGCGGAGACGATTTTTTGGCGAGTACAAGCCCGAACCCCGAACGTGAACCCGAATTTGAAATACCGAACAAATTCGCTCAACACTAGTTATGAATCTCATGTCAAATGTTACGACAGTCACAGAAAATGTAGCCTCTCAGGGTAAGCCCGTGTCCAATTTTGACAATGGAGTGTAGAGTTTAAAGAACTTTCTAGTCCTAAACCTTGACATGGAGGAGGTATAGACCTTTCCAATCAGATTTCATGCCATGGCACCAAGAATAGTCAACGATTGGCAATATATTGAAGGGTTAGTACTTGGAAGATGGTTGTTCAAACATACCAAGGAGGATCCCAAGTGAATTCCACAAGATTACATCTAGGCCAGTAGTTTTAGGTCAATCGCAAAAGGTATCTGAATACAGAACTGGAGAAGATGAAGAGCACTGGTTACGGAAACCGGCATGACTTATAATGCAAATTAAAGAATAACTAAACTTTTGTTATTTAATTATATTGATCAGTCTTTGCAAAGTTATACATTTTTGTAATGTACGCCATTACCTTATCTTGCTTCCATTTCTCTCAAACTCAATGCTGAAAGGGCCGTTGCAGCTGCTTTGTTCATGCATTTAGAGTAGCTGCTTTGTACTGCAGGTCAGTATCCATACACCGGTGTGAGCTTCTCTTCTCCCCCGTCTCATGCTCAGATATTTTTTTTCCAAATACTCTCCCTGTTTAAGTATGGGGCCGGAGAGCAGAGAAGCTCACACAGGACAAGGCGGCTCCAGGTTTTGGTGGGCCCTGGGCGAAAGAGTCTCAGTGATCCCTTTAACACATACCACGATTCATGATGCACAGATACGTACAGCAGAGAAATATAGGTATAGTACAAGGCCAAAGATTTCACTTCTTGCTATACATGAGTGTTATCTATTGTAAATTCTACAATAGCTCAGAAACCGGCGAATCCTCACAGCGCACAGTGCAGACCGGACAGTATAGTCCTCCATACAGTACAATGGAACCCACATAGTCCTCCATAAAGTATTATGAGCACCACATAGTCCTCCATACAGTATAATAGGCACCATATATTGCTCCATTCAGCATAATGGGCCACATATAGTGCTCCATTCAGTATAATGGGCCCCATATAGTGCTCCATACAGAATAATGGCCCCACATAGTGCTCCATACATTAAAAATAAACAAATACTCACCTCTCCATGTTCCCCCACTGCTCCGGTCTCTGCAGTCTACAGTCTTCTGACTCTCTGCACTGCTCTGCACAGAGGGCGCACTGTAGGGACATCATTGCGCTCAGACGCAGTGGGTGAATGATGGGAGAGGGAGCGTCAGAGGATGGCTCCCTCTTCCATCATTGTTTTCAACTGTATCATCATCCAGGATGCCAAAACAGTTGAAAGCATGATGGTGGGTGGGGGGCTACTGAGTGGGCCCCCCGTTTGTCCAGGGCCCTGGCACTTGCTCAGATGCGCCAAGTGGTGGCACCATCCCTGACACAGGAGTATAGATATTTACTAGAACTGCAGTTCAAAACAGCTGCTCTGCGTGCATGAACAATGCAGCTGAAACAGCATTTTGAGCATGAAGTTTTAGAGAAAATGAAGCCAGACAAGGTAATTCAGCAAAATACAAAATTTCTCAACTTTTCATAAAAAACAGTGCGTGAATCAGTGAGGACCAGGACAGCAGAATATGCAGGGCAGGAGGCAGACAAGTCGAGCAGGAAACACAAGAATACACAGAGCCATGAGTATAGACACACAAAGGAATTGTATATGTATAGTCAGTTAGGGACTTGAAGCAAATAAATTGTTAAAGACAGAGTTGTATGCTAACAGTAGACAGATGGTCCTTGGCAGGGACAAAATCAGCAGTAAAGAACAGGCAAACAGAATACTTCCTTTTAGAAAAGATACATGGTTGTGGCAGGGCTTGAAGTGTGAACAACACCAGAGAAGAGTTTGTTATTCTTAAAGCAGATGAACAGTTAATCAGCAGATCTGAGCTAGGAAGTAAATGCATTTAGTAGAGAAACAAACAGGAGTTTGCTGAAGAGATGATACCCAGCTGAGAGAACTGAATGGTGAGGCAAACTCCAAAGCAGATGATAACGTCATACAACTTCATACAACAATTACTGAATACTCAGACACACAGCTCTTTGCTTTAAAATGCTCTAGTGATGATGCAACAGAAGTTTGCACCTTGAGAAGCTCGGTGTGGACTACAGCAAAGGGCGGTGGCCATAAGGGAAAGGAACAAGGCATGGCCCTGGAGCCAAGACAGGTGAGTAATAGAGATGAGCGGTGTTCGACTAGAACTGTTCGCCAATCTCAAATTCGAGCTGTTTTGGGCGGTGTTCGAGTTGTTCGACGAACCCGAACGATTTGCAAAAAATTCGGCTGTTCGAGGTTATGTTCGATAACTGTTCGTGCACCAAAAGCTTGTCCTGCATGTCTGGCGCTATTTAGAGCACCAATCATGCAGGGATTGTCTGCCACTCAATGTAATGCCACAGCCATGGTGGTTGTGGCATTAGAGTGATTGCCCAAATCGATGGGAACAGTGCTCACAGTGAAACATGAAAAGCCGGCAATTCAGCAGCGGCATATACCGGTACCCGACAATTTAGAACCGAAAGAATAGAGCTTCACACATAGATTAGATAGATAGAAACATGTCAGTCACATATATATGAAGTACTGTGACAGTGTTGCTTACTGTACTTGTCATTTACTGCAAAGAATTTATTTAAAAAAATAATAGTGTTTTCATGCACCGTCTCTTTAAAAAAGCCGGCCGGCAATTCAGCATCTGTACCCGACAATTTAGAATAGAAGGAATAGAGAATCACACATAGATTAGGTAGATAGAAACATGTCAGTCACATATATACGAAGTACAGTGACAGTGTTGCTTAATGTACTTGTCATTTACTGCAAAGGATTTATTAAAAAAAATAATAGTGTTTTCATGCACCGTCTCTTTAAAAAAGCCGGCCGGCAATTCAGCAGCGGTACCCGACAATTTATAACAGAAAGAATAGAGAATCACACATAGATTAGGTAGATAGAAACATGTCAGTCACATATATATGAAGTACAGTGACAGTGTTGCTTACTGTACTTGTCATTTACTGCAAAGGATTTATTAAAAAAAATAATAGTGTTTTCATGCACCGTCTCTTTAAAAAAGCCGGCCGGCAATTCAGCAGCGGTACCCGACAATTTATAACAGAAAGAATAGAGAATCACACATAGATTAGATAGATAGAAACATGTCAGTCACATATATATGAAGTACAGTGACAGTGTTGGTTACTGTACTTGTCATTTAGTGTTAAAATAAAGGATTTATTATTAAAAAAAATTGGCGTGGGGGTCCCAGTAATTTTAGTCTCTAGCGGAGGTTAAGCAGACAGCTGGGGCAGATGTTTGAAGCCTGGGAAGGGGGTAATACCCACGGAGCTTCCCAGGCTGCTAATATCAGCCCCCGGCTGAATACCTAGCCTTTACTAGCTATTAAAATGGAGGACCCCCCCCAAAAAAATGACGTGGGGTCCCCCCTAATTTAATAGCTAGCAAAGGCTAGGCAGACAGCTGGGGGCTGATATTAATAGCCCAGGAAGGGAGCCATGAATATTGGCCCCCTCCCAGGCTAGAAACACCAGCCGTCAGCCGCCCCAGAAATGGCGCATCCATAGGATGCGCCAATTCTGGCACTTAGCCTCGCTCTTCCACGCTGCCCTGGTGCGGTGGCAGGGGGTAATAGGGTTGGGGTTGATGTCAGCTTATAATGCCAGCTGACATCAAGCCCAGGTTAGTAATGGAGAGGCGTCTATAAGACACCCCCATTACTAACCCCATAGTCAAAGTTAAAAGAAAACACAAACACCCAGAATAAAGTCCTTTAATTGAAATAAAGACACATTCCTTTATTGTTCTAAATTAAACCATACTTACCGTCACGCCCATTCCAGCTGAAGCCAACGATCTCCTGCAATAAAAGAAAAATAATAAAGCAACCTCATCCTTACCTTTCCATGGTTCCCACGACAGCTTCAGGTCTGCTACATCGAGATAACAGGCTGGACCGCAGCAGAAAGCTGCCATCCAGCCTGTCATCCCGCAGACACTGAGAAGCGCAGGCATGCTTGCGCTCTGCAGTGTCTGGCTGTGACGGCATAAAGATGAGACGAGTTCATGTCCAATGAACTCGGCGCACCTCATGCACGTCACTGACAGCGTGGGAGAATTCTCCTGCACTCAGCACTTCAGCGTGAGAATTCTCCCACGCTGTCAGTGACGTGCATGAGGTCAGCTGAGTTCATTGGACATGAATGAGCTCACCTCATGCACGTCACTGACAGCGTGGGAGAATTCTCACGCTGTAGCGCTGAGTGCAGGAGAATTTTCCCACGCTGTCAGTGACGTGCATGAGGTGAGCTGAGATCATTGGACATGAATGAGCTCACCTCATGCACGTCACTGACAGCGTGGGAAAATTCTCCTGCACTCAGCGCTTCAGCGTGAGAATTTTCCCACGCTGTCAGTGACGTGCATGAGGTGAGCTCATTCATGTCCAATGAACTCAGCTGACCTCATGTACGTCACTGACAGCGTGGGAGAATTTTCACGCTGAAGTGCTGAGTGCAGGAGAATTCTCCCACGCTGTCAGTGACGTGCATGAGGTGCGCCGAGTTCATTGGACATGAGCTTGTCTCATCTTTATGCCGTCACAGCGAGACACTGAGGAGCGCAAGCATGCCTGCGCTTCTCAGTGTCTGCGGGATGACAGGCTGGATGGCAGCGTTCTGCTGCGGTCCAGCCTGTCATCTCGATGTAGCAGAGCTGAAGCTGTCGTGGGAACCATGGAAAGGTAAGGATGAGGTTGCTTAATTATTTTACTTTTATTGCAGAAGACATTGGCTTCAGCTGGAATGGGCGTGATGGTAAGTATGGTTTAATTTAGAACAATATAGAATTGTGTGTTTATTTCAATTAAAGGACTTTATTCTGGGTGTTGTGTTTTTTTAAATACTTTACTAGAAATTCATGGTGGTCATGTCTAATATTGGCGTGACCCCATGAATTTCGGGCTTAGGGCCAGCTGATAATGCCAAGCTGGCCTTAACCCCTTTATTACCCAGTGAGCCACCGCACCAGGGCCCTGGATGAGTTGGGTACAGCGCCAGAAGATGGCGCTTCTATGAACGCGCCATTTTCTGGGGCGGCTGCGGACTGCAATTTGCAGCGGGTGGGGCCCAGAAAGCTTGGGCCTCCCTGCGCTGCGGATTCCAGCTCCCAGCTGCCTAGTTGTACCTGGCTGGGCACAAAAATAGGGCGAAGCCCCACGCATTTTTTTTTTTAATTATTTCATGAAATTCATGGAATAATTAAGAAAAAAAGGGCTTCCCTATATTGTTGTGTCCAACCAGGTACAAATAGGCAGCTGGTGGTTGGGAGCAGCCCGTCCCTGCCTGCTGTACCTGGCTGGACACAAATATAGTGCGAAGACCCACGTCAATTTTTTTTAAATTATTTCAGGAAATTCATGAAATAATGAAAAAAAAATTGATGTGGGGCTTCGCCCTATATTTGTGTCCAGTCAGGTACAGCAGGCAGGAACGGGCTGCTCCCAACCACCAGCTGCCTATTTGTACCTAGCCGGACACAACAATATAGGGAAGCCCTTTTTTTCTTAATTATTCCATGAATTTCATGAATTTAAAAAAAAAATGCGTGGGGCTTCGCCCTATTTTTGTGTCCAGCCAGGTACAACTAGGCAGCTGGGGGCTGGAATCTGCAGCGCAGGGAGGCCCAAGCTTTCTGGGCCCCACCCGCTGCAAATTGCAGTCCGCAGCCACCCCGGAAAATGGCGCGTTCATAGAAGCGCCATCTTCTGGCGCTGTACCCAACTCATCCAGGGCCCTGGTGCGGTGGCTCACTGGGTAATAAAGGGGTTAAGGCCAGCTTGGCATTATCAGCTGGCCCTAAGCCCGAAATTCATGGGGTCACGCCAATATTAGACATGACCACTATGAATTTCTAGTAAAGTATTTAAAAAAAACACAACACCCAGAAAAAAGTCCTTTAATTGAAATAAACACACAATTCTTTATTGTTCTAAATTAAACCATACTTACCGCCACGCCCATTCCAGCTGAAGCCAATGATCTCCTGCAATAAAAGAAAAATAATAAAGCAACATCATCCTTACCTTTCGATGGTTCCCAGGACAGCTCCAGCTCTGCTACATCGAGATGACAGGCTGGACCGCAGCAGAAAGCTGCCATCCAGCCTGTCATCCCGCAGACACTGAGAAGCGCAGGCTTGCTTGCGCTACTCAGTGTCTGGCTGTGACGGCATCCAGATGAGCCGAGGTCATGTCCAATGAACTCGGCTCACCTCATGCACGTCACTGACAGCGTGGGAAAATTCTCACGCTGAAGCGCTGAGTGCAGGAGAATTTTCCCACGCTGTCAGTGACGTACATGAGGTGAGCCGAGTTCATTGTCGGCTCATCTGGATGCCGTCACAGTCAGACACTGAGGAGCGCAAGCATGCCTGCACTTCTCAGTGTCTGCGGGATGACAGGCTGGATGGCAGCGTTCTGCTGCGGTCCAGCCTGTCATCTCGATGTAGCAGAGCTGAAGCTGTCCTGGGAACCATGGAAAGGTAAGGATGAGGTTGCTTTATTATTTTTCTTTTATTGCAGGAGATCGTTGGCTTCAGCTGGAATGGGCGTGATGGTAAGTATGGTTTAATTTAGAACAATAAAGAATTGTGTCTTTATTTCAATTAAAGGACTTTATTCTGGGTGTTTTTTTTTTTTTTTTAACTTTGACTATGGGGTTAGTAATGGGGGTGTCTTATAGACGCCTCTCCATTACTAACCTGGGCTTGATGTCAGCTGGCATTATAAGCTGACATCAACCCCAACCCTATTACCCCCTGCCACCGCACCAGGGCAGCGTGGAAGAGCAAGGCTAAGTGCCAGAATTGGCGCATCCTATGGATGCGCCATTTCTGGGGCGGCTGACGGCTGGTGTTTCTAGCCTGGGAGGGGGCCAATATTCATGGCTCCCTTCCTGGGCTATTAATATCAGCCCCCAGCTGTCTGCCTAGCCTTTGCTAGCTATTAAATTAGGGGGGACCCCACGTCATTTTTTTTGGGGGGGTCCTCCATTTTAATAGCTAGTAAAGGCTAGGTATTCAGCTGGGGGCTGATATTAGTAGCCTGGGAAGCTCCGTGGGTATTACCCCCTTCCCAGGCTTCAAACATCTGCCCCAGCTGTCTGCTTAACCTCCGCTAGAGACTAAAATTACGGGGAACCCCACGCCAATTTTTTTTAATAATAAATCCTTTATTTTAATACTAAATGACAAGTACAGTAACCAGCACTGTCACTGTACTTATTATATATGTGACTGACATGTTTCTATCTATCTAATCTATGTGTGAAGCTCTATTCTGTCTGTTATAAATTGTCGGGTACCGCTGCTGAATTGCCGGCCGGCTTTTTTAAAGAGACGGTGCATGAAAACACTATTATTTTTTTTAATAAATCCTTTGCAGTAAATGACAAGTACAGTAAGCAACACTGTCACAGTACTTCATATATATGTGACTGACATGTTTCTATCTATCTAATCTATGTGTGATGCTCTATTCTTTCTGTTGTAAATTGTCGGGTACCGCTGCTGAATTGCCGGCCGGCTTTTTTAAAGAGACGGTGCATGAAAACACTATTGTATTTTTTAATAAATCCTTTACACTAAATGACAAGTACAGTAAGCAACACTGTCACTGTACTTCATATATATGTGACTGACATGTTTCTATCTATCTAATCTATGTGTGATGCTCTATTCCTTCATGTCTAAATTGTCGGGTACCGGTGTATGCCGCTGCTGAATTGCCGGCCGGCTTTTTTAAAGAAAGCATCTTCTGAGCAGTTTGTCAGCTTTTGGACACCTTTGAAGGTGTTTTCTATGTGTTCCTATGTGTTTTTGTTTGCCTGCCATTGGTTTTAACGGTGTTCGACGGTGTTCTAAGGTGTTCGACGAACAGTTCGACGAACAGTTCCTCGAACATCCCGGTGTTCGACGAACCGAACCGAACCCGAACACTACGGGGGTGGCTCAACACTAGTGAGTAACAGTCAAAGGATGCAGGAGAGTGGAGGAGGAACCTAAAAATTGAGGTGGTGTTAATATGAACCCTAACTATGTTAGCTCCTTCCCCAACAAGCCAAAGCTTTAATATTAATTTCATTTGGACAATTCATGGATTTTTTTTTAGTAATTTATGATCTACTAATGAACTATGTAACTTTTTCCATATACTTTATATGTGTTTACTCACACTCAACTGGTTCTTCCGGTTGGAAACCACAACACCTACAAGGCTCTGTGATTATGGGTGTGTGGGCACAGAGGCAGCGAAAGAAGCCTCGTCTGAGAATACTTAGATGAATAATGGAAGCTCTATATGGGCGTTTGTGAAATCATTCATGGCAAAAGCCTCGCTTCATGAGATACCATGGTGATAACGTCCTCGCTACACAGTAGATTCTATAAAAACTCACATGACCCTAGACGCCTGCTCAGGGACGATTATATAAAGAGTGAAGGTGGTGTGAATGGTCTTCACACGGAGATCGTAATCTCATCGTCTTTCGCTTCCTTGTTCTTGTGCAGTATTTCCACGTTTCACAACAAATTTATGAAGATGAGAAGTTCTGTGCTATTCCACGGGAGGAATGTTCATGTCATAGTCAGGATGTGTCTCATCAAAGTCATCTCAAAGTAAAATTTTACAACAGAATTGGCGATTTTACCATAGCGCCATGTTACTGCTATGGCGTCTTTGGTGGGATCGAACCACTTCTCCTTCTACTGTTATCATATTGGCTATTGACTATCTGCAGCCACTTGCAAGCGGAGTGCGGGGCGCACAGATTTATGCAGGAACAGAAGTAGCAAATTTTAACTTGACACTTACTGCTTCTCATACCATTCAAAGTGTCAAGCCAGTTACATTTGCTATATCATGATGCATATTTTTTTTATAATACTTAAAGAGGACCTCTCTTGTCAAAAGTGACCAGTTTTGTTTTTATTTTATTTTATTCCCACTGAGTATACTTTTTTTTAAAATTTTATAAATCTGCCATATGGTTCCAGAGATACTGGCCTTATTATTTAGGGCTTATTTTTATGATCTTTACCGAAGGGGTGCTGCTCATAGGGTATATATGCTGTATAGGCTAAAGACATTCCCCCGAGGATCCTGAGACCCATGCCCTGTGGAAAAGACCTTAGAAATTAGCATGGAATAAAAGGATTCATATCTCTAGAACAATATGACACATTTGAAAAAAAAAGTCAAAAACAAATTTGGAATAAAATAAGAGCAAACACTGGCCACTTTTGTCCTGGTGACATATCTTCTGTAAAGAGCTTAGGTGGTGCCACGGATCCACTGGTGCTCCGTTTCTGATGCTTTCCTGCTTTCCCTGTTGGTCTCTTAATCCCTGCTCCCCTTTCGACATTTAGGAAATGGTAGAAAACCATTTCCTAGCCAATAACTGACTGAGGTGGGTCACTGCTGTGGCCAGTGATTGGAAGAGCACCAATCTCCTGCCATTGTCTGTGTGTCAACATGGGATCAGTAAGTTGACCCATGTTGGCTTAAGAACAGGACCGGCGTGGGATCAGTGAAGGTAAAGATTGTTTCTTTTATTTTTTTTATGCCAGCCTAAGCCCTTCTAAAAATTATTTTTATCCGATGGATAACCTCTTTAAATGTCAAGTTAAAATTAGCTCTCCACGTTGGTAGCAACATGCAGCCAAAATGTATAATTTTGATTCAGAAAAACAACTCAGCAGGAAAATAGCAGACCTCCTGGGATCCTGGAAGAGTTGTCAAATGTCGAGACTGCTGAAACTTCCCAGATACCTGACTCGTGAAGAGTTTCTTGTACGAAACACTGGAATGCCAAGGGAGAATTCAGAGGGTGTTACTGAGATATGAAGGGTCTTTGAGGGACATGGCCTACCACTGAGCACACCCCTATGGCAGTCATATTGAAAAGTCTTTATGGAAAATGGAGTGGCTTCATGCTTGTCATGGGGCTCTGGATGGGGGATTAGGGCCCATTCTGAGTCTTGCTATGCGGCCCTAAAACTCTTCCGTACAGCCTTGTGTACATTGGCTCTAAAAACACATAATTAGACATTAGTTAGACTTCAGAACATTGGTGTTTTTTTCCCTACGTAGACCTCCAGTAGGTAACATACACCTAGCCATGGACACCAAACCGCCCACCAGTAAACATATCTTTGTGTATCTGATATCTTTTTCCTTTGTGTAGATATTGCGTGGGCGCGTTTTGGGACTGGGCAGTGTTTCATCATGCAAAGATTGAGAGAATTTGTAGCAACATAAGGAGGAACTACATGAGGAACCATAAAAAGCAAATTCTATGGAAAGAAATGGAGAAGAGAACAGAAAATGACTTGGGTAGACAATAATCTGCTGACCGCAGAGTTCGGTAAATTTGCCGTTCTTGGAGCATAGTTGAACATTGTGTTTGTGATACTGACAATGGACAACCTCTTCTGCAAATTCCCGCACTAGGATATCACTTTATGATTAGTGGGGGTCCGACCTCTGGGACCTCCACTGATTCAGAGAATGTAGGGGACACATTTCATTGCGTCGTTCCCTTTTAACCCCCTGTTAATTTGCCAACCGTTTATAAAATTATTGTATTTCAAAGTAAAATATCCTCATTTTATAAGATGGAAATGCTCCTTTAACAAGGAGCCCCCCGTTAGATTCTGTAGGGGTCCTAGACTAGTAGTAAAACCCCTAGGAGAAATGACTGTTTAACATCTAAGAAAACTTTACATTATAATTAGACCAACTTCACACTTGTTTAACTTCCATATTGTATTTATCAGTGACAGGAAAAATGAAAAGTTAGTTTTTCAATTTCTTCAATGGAAAGTCAATGTGATCTGAAAGTTTGCCCATATTTGTGACTTGGGAAGGGCAGGGTCGAAAAACTCTTTTTGGTTCACCCAAGATGAGGAGCCTTAATAACATGTCAAAAGCATGAGATGGCTGTTCTCTTGGTTCAAAAATTTTCAGTATTTTCAATGAAAAGTTAATAGGAGAAATGATGTGCCCCTTACTAAGGATATATGCCCTGCACCACTGAAGGCCGAAGGCAGCCATATACATGGATACAAATGTGTATGAGTCACTGTTCTAAACTAGTGATGGGACCCTTTCATTATCAGGGTCATCGCTGACCATAAAGGGTTGGACTAGGAAGTTCTAAGAGAGTATAAAAAACTGTATACCGAGGATGGAATGGCACTGAAAAGGAATTGTGGAAGGGGCAGTATGGAATGCTCCTGTCATCCAATCAGAATCACGGGGAGTATTTACAACAACACTGATTGGCTGGCAGCAGTTGGTAGAGGCAGGATTATAGTTCCAATGCTCACTCTAAATGTTCTTTTCAGTTGGATGCCAGGCATAGATTTGACTTTAAAAGGAGGTAAATGTATTTGTACTTTATAGGTTGACGGACTGAGTTGATCGATTCCCTCTTTTCTAACACCAAAGAATCATCTCTATTTATTTTAATCGTGTTTAATTATTATCAGATAAAATTTCAGACAATTAAGGAGAAGGTTATGGAAAAGCGGAGATTCACTTCAGGAGCCAAAATGAAGTGGAGCTCATAAAGTTCACAGATAAAAACAAAAGTTTTTGCTTTTGTTGTTTTACAGGGCGATCTCCTTCTTCCCTCTGGACATTGGTTTTGCTTTCTTTCTCGTCTCACACTTTCCCTTTAGTCTCTCTTGTGCTAGAGGGAAACTCCAAAAAAGAGCTTCCTTGTGACTCCTCCTGCCTTTGCATGGAGCGCAGATCTCATATTCTCGGGGTCACCTGAGCTTTATGAATAATGCAGGTGGATAGTGACAACTATTCATGAATCACAAAAAAATTGGTTGTCAGAAGTTTTAAACTCATTCAGACTTTACAATATTTTATCTGCATTATCACTGAACCCTTCATTGATGATTGGAGAGTCTGTCCAGATATGACAATAGGGAGTGTATAGGGTATGGGTATTGTTAGGGTCTCCATATTGTCAGATGCCTTTGGACAATATCATATTAGAAATGTTGAAAAGCTGATAATGACCCCAACCTATGGAGGAACCCAACAGCAAGTGTTTGATTTCTCTGCAGTGCCCCCAGAGGGAAAATGAAGCATTGCACATTTTCCATTAAAATCTATAGGCTGTCTGTGTAATGCATGGAGGTCCTTGGTCCTCCAAAGTTAGAAGTTCGGTTTCTGGTCGGTCTACACTGGGTTAACTATTGTTACATTTAACTTCTATTGTCCTTTTATGCTACCGTTGGAACTTTTACAAAACATATTTGACCCCATTTCCTCATCCTCTCCTGTCCTTAATGACTATGACTTTTTCCATTAATGGCAAATATTTTATCGCAGGGGCTAAACACCATACTTTTTCCTAGCGCCATGCCAGGTTTATGGAAAAACTATGAAAGGTTATCGCCGTGAAGCTGTGAATCTTCTACTGATTTTCCATTCTAACATTATAACATCCTGGCCGGGGGGCACTGCTAAATAAAAGGTCACTAGTGGGTTAACGTGAAGCTCCAAAATCAGTCTACCATACGCCATGACTCTTTATCTGGACAAAGGGGCCCTTGTCCCTTTTAGGGCCCTGGGGCCAAGTGTAACTTCTGCACCCCTTACAACCTCTGTGTAACCTCTGCACCCCCATAGTAAAAAATAATCATTTTCTATAACCTGGTAGTATAACATCTATAGTCTAGTCTATCAGTGCCCTTCAGCGGGTATATTAATGCCAGACACCAGCATGCACATGGGCATGGGTGGTCTCGGGGCTGTGCTCAAAAAATCTTCTATAGGAGTTTCCAGCAAATACTGTATTATATGGCAAGAAAGTCAGATCAAAAGTTAGGATAAGTCACTGCTATCAAGTCAGTGGCGGTCCAACCCTCTGCACCCCCATTAATTAGCTGATTCCAGGGGCCTATGTGCAGCATAAGAGCACAGCGCCGTACATTGTGTAGTGGTCATAAAGTGGTACTGCAATCTGTTTTCCAATTCCCTTGTATAGGAGAGTGCTTGCAGTACCAATCACGGCCACTACACAATGTATGGCGCTGTGCCACTTCAAGTGCACCATAACACGTTTAATCAAGATTAACCCCTTCTTGCTACATGATGCAATATTACGATACACAATGGAGTGAGTGCAGGTGTATAGAGCGAGATCAGGAGTTGTCACTTAAAGCAGCAATGCTGGCTCCGATCGCTGCTGTTTGACCCCTTAGACGCCACTGTCAATTTCTGACAGTGGCATTTGATTGGTAAAATACCATCCAGGCGTCCGTTCAGGCCCCCAATAAATAAAGAATAAAAAATGAAGCATAAAAAAAAAGAAGTTAAAAAAATATTTAGAAAAAAAAAAAAACCTAAAATTTCAACCCATTTTCGTCCAGTTAAAAATAAAGAAATAATGAAAAAAAAAAAGAAGTATCACCGCATCATCAAAAGTTTGATCTATAATATAAAATTAAATGAATATAAAAATTATTTATCCCGCTAGTTAAACATTGTAAGTAAAAAAAAATGGAAACAACATCGCTGCCCAAAAAAGCATTGAAAAGCGATCAGAATGTCACATGTACCCCCAAAATAATGCCAATAAAAAACTGCATATAAAAAACAAACTCATTGATGGAAAATAAAAAAGTTATGGGTCTCGGAAGAAGGGAAGGAAAAAATAAAAGGACACAAATGAAAACTGGCTGCGGAAAGAAGGATGCCTCAGTCCAAGCAGGAATATGCAATGAAGGTTAAAGCATTTGTCCAAGATTAGAATATCACAGCGCTACACTTGTCCTCAGGTTTTGTGTGGTATTGCATCTCATTGTCATTCGCGTCAATAGAGCTGAACTGCAATACCAGATATGACCTGTAAACAAGTGTGGTGCTGTTTTTGGAAGACAGAGGCCCTATTTTATCTGATTCTGGAATTCCTGCTTAGAGGGAGTAGAGATATAAAGCTGCAGGATCCACTGTTTCTAAACTCATGTTGCCCCTTTAAGCAAAACTCAGAAAATACAGCGCTCCAAATCCCCTGCTAAGATGTAGATTAATCACAAGGCAACGTGATGTTACCCTCTGCTGCCCCTAGCGGAAGTTTAGGAATTTATTCTGTGCACCTGAACAATTACGCAGTATGGACTATGCTCCCTCTAGTGGAGGTTAGTGCAATGCATGGATGTCCATGTACAGTCATGGCCAAAAGTATTGAGAATGAGACAAATAGTAATTTTTCCAAAGTTTACTGCTTAATTTTTTGTAATGGCAATTTGCATATACTCCTGAATGTCAAAGAGTGATCAGCTTAACAGCAATTACTGTACTTGCAAAGTCAATATTTGCCCAGAAAATGAACTTTAACCCCCAAAACACATTTCAACATCATTGCAGTCCTGCCTTAAAAGGAGCAGCTAACATCGTTTTAGTGATTGATCCATTAACACAGGTGTGGGTGTTGATGAGGACAGGGCTGGCGATCAATCAGTCATGATTAAGTAAGAATGACATCACTGGACACTTTAAAAGGAGGCTGGTTCTTGGTATCATTGTTTCTCTTCAGTTAACCATGGTTATCTCTAAAGAAACACGTGCAGCCATCATTGCACTGCACAAAAATGGCCTAACAGGGAAGAGTATCGCAGCTACAAAGATTGCACCTCAGTCAACAATCTATCGCATCATCAAGAACTTCAAGGAGAGAGCTTCCATTGTTGTCAAAAAGGCTCCAGGGCGCCCAAGAAAGACCAGCAAGCGCCAGGATCGTATCTTAAAACTGTTTCAGCTGCGGGATCGGACTACCAGCAGTGCCGAGCTTGCTCAGGAATGGCAGCAGGCTGGTGTGAGTGCTTGTGCACGCACTGTGAGGCGGAGACTCTTTGAGCAAGGGCTGGTTTCAAGGAGGGCAGTAAAGAAGCCACTTCTCTCCAGAAAAAACATCAGGGACCGACTGATATTCTGCAAAAGGTACAGGGAGTGGACTGCTGAGGACTGGGGCAAAGTCATTTTCTCTGATGAATCCCCTTTTCGATTGTTTGGGACATCTGGAAAACAGCTTATTCGGAGAAGAAGAGGTGAGCGCTACCACCAGTCTTGTCTCATGCCAACTGTAAAGCATCCTGAAACCATTCATGTGTGGGGTTGCTTCTCAGCCAAGGGAATCGGCTCACTCACAGTCTTGCCTAAAAACACAGCCATGAATAAAGAATGGTACCAGAATGTCCTCCAAGAGCAACTTCTCCCAACCGTCCAAGAGCAGTTTGGCGCCCAACAATGCCTTTTCCAGCATGATGGAGCACCTTGCCATAAAGCAAAAGGTGATAACTAAATGGCTCATGGAACAAAACATAGAGATTTTGGGTCCATGGCCTGGAAACTACCCAGATCTTAATCTCATTGAGAACTTGTGGTCAATCATCAAGAGACGGGTGGACAAACAAAAACCAACAAATTCTGGCAAAATGCAAGCATTGATTATGCAAGAATGGACTGCTATCAGTCAGGATTTGGTCCAAAAGTTGATTGAGAGCATGCCAGGGAGAATTACAGAGGTCTTGAAGAAGAAGGGGCAACACTGCAAATATTGACTTGCTGCATTAACTCATTCTAACTGTCAATATAACCTATTGGTACTCATAATATGATTGCAATTATATTTCTGTATGTGATATAAACATCAGACAAACACTAATAAAAACCAGAGGCCAGCAGATCATGTGAAAATATAATGTTGGTGTCATTCTCAAAACTTTTGGCCATGACTGTAGAGGACCAATGTCAGCCCAAGTGAAGGCTATCCAGCCATGTGGCCTGTGATTGCAGATATTGGGAGTTTCCCGCTTTGGACAACCCCAATTTCTTGTAGGTTCAGTTGATCTTAAAGTGTCCTCCTACTAGAACTCCGAGCGATCGGCCTCATATTGGCTCCATTCACATACATATATTGGTTCTTCTTGGTTAAAGGAGGTTTCCACGTCAAGAATCAGATGACCACAGCTTCTCTTGCATCTGTGACGTCCAGTGATCATTTGTAACCTGTAAGGAAACCTGGCAGTAAGTATTCAATTTCCCTGCAGTGCCCCCAGAAGGGACATGAAGTATTACACAATGGCCATACTAATCAGTGGGATGTCTTCTCTAATCCCGGACAGGTCCCCCAGATAGAAAGACATTCTTTGTAACCCTTCTTCGCTTTGGCCATGAGATGAAGATCCTGGTCAGAAGACCCCTCCTCTATTAATACCCTAATAGGGTGTATAAAAAATGGAGAACCCCTAAAAAGTTTTCACTGTTTGCCTTCTATAGCCACAGTGTTGCACTGTCTATTTCTGGCTGCAGGATAAGTTATCTGAGACTCGGTCAGTGAGCTCGTCCTGACGGTCCAGTGGGAGAGTTTCTAACTGTTTTATCAGTCTTTTTTTAAGCTGCTATCAGCTGATTTATGACCGCAGACCACATCAAAATTGAATGTGCAGGAAACAATAATCCTGTAAAAGGCAAATGGTGCAAAATGTTTATTGAAACCAAATTACAAAAAATGATTTTTAACCCCAAATTCATGCCTTTAAGAAAATAAGAAACGTCCCCAGAAATGGACACCCCCTTAATATATGGTTTTAACAGTTAGACCTCAGTTTCTGTTACATGGAGCTCCATAATCCCTGATCAGATAAATATTAGTTTCCTGCAGTCACCACAAGGTGGAGCTCAGATGCTTACTGCATACTTCCACTCAGTAATCAGTCAGTATGCAGTGAGCTCCCTCTAGTGGTAATTGCAGGTACCCCGAATGTTTTTTCTTATATCTATGACTTCACAGCTGAACTTGGAGCTCTGTGCAAGAAAATTGGAGCTCTGCTCACTATAAACTCTTCATTTTAACCCTTGCACTGCTAACACTCATTGGCCCCATCTGAAGTGGTTTTAGTACATGGCGACATGTTCTGTTTTCTTGAACCTGCAGGGATCGTTTTATGTTGATTTCCTAGGACTTTTCATAATTACCTCCTGAACGTCTGCAACAACAATAATGGGTGTCCAAAAACGTGATGTCCTGGTGCTCTGATCTCATTTTTCCAGCGCCCCCCCCCGGAGGTCTGTAGGGGTCTAAAAATTGCTCAAATCGATGGAAACAGCGCTGAAATGGCATGGGAACAGCATGGAGAAGACCCCTGGAATTATCTCTGACTCCCAGGTCACTACTGTGAACAATGTTGTCAGAGTATTATGCCACTTTTACGGACTCACAATAAAACATACAAATACGAAGATAAAATGGATTTTCCTGGAAGAAATGGTAAGAAACATTCTTTCCAGGATAATGACTTGTATATAAGGCAAAATAAATAGGATAAAAAAATGCTCCTCCACACCTTGGGCTATGATCACACGTAGTGGTTTTGCTACGTTTCCACACATTTGCATTGCTTTCAATGGTGAAAAAACAGTAAATGTAATTTTAACATTTTAATACCTTATCCGGCCATGTGGTGTGTGAGACACATCCGGTTTCATTTATGAAGGAGTGACTCTGAACGTCACAAAGCCTATTTTTTATGGGACATCATGTAGCCCTTACCATTGTTAGAGAGCCAGCAGTCGGCCCTCACTTTTGTTAGAGGGCCAGCAGGTGGCCTTCCCTATTGTCAGAGGGCCATCCAGCAGCCCTCACTCAAATTTTAGAGGTCCATCAGCTGGCCCTCACTCAACATTTTTATAGGGCCAGCAGCCAGCCCTCACTAAGCATGTTTGGAGGGCTACTGCAATATAACATATCCATCTGAGGTGGTCAAATTTCCTTTTTCGTATATATTCTGTAAAGTTTGAAACTTGGCGGTCCAGCAGACGGCCCTCACAATTTCTAGAGTGCCAGCAGGCGACCCCCACTATTTGTAGAGGCCCAGCAGGCGTCTTGTGGACAGATGAGACTAAGATAGAGCTTTTTGTTAAAGCATATCATTCTACTGTTTACTGTAAATGGAATGAGGCCTACAAATAAAAGAACACAGTACCTACAGTCAAATATGGTGAAGGTTCAAAGATATTTAGGAATTGCTTTGCTGCCTTTGGCACTGGGTGCCTTGACTGTGTGCAAGGCATTATGAAATGTGAAGATTCCCAAAGGATTTTGGGTCACAATGTAGTGCCCAGTGTAAGAAAGCTGGGTTTGCATCCTAGGTCATGGGTCTTTCTGCAAGACAATGACCCCAAATATACTTCAAGAAGCATTCAGAAATGGATGGAAACAAAGCACTGTAGGGTTCTGAAGTGGTAATTCCAGCTACAGTAGCGAAAAGTCTCCCACCACTACCTCTTACACACAGATGCTTCAGAGAAACTACAAATAGACACATTAAATCAGTTAATTTTGCATGCTTTGATACATTTTTGAGTACATATCACTGAAGAAATCACAAATCTGTCAATGAGTGCTTTGAAACAAGCAATCAAGTTATAGACAGTGGCAGAGATGTATGTGACCAGAATGAACACTCATTTCCAGTCGATAATACCTAGCACCTATTATACCTAGAACCTAGTTTTTTTTTTTTTCAGTTGCAGCATCAAGGACTATAAGGTAATAATCCCTGACTTAATGACTGTAATACACTATCCCTAGTGTGATAGCTCACCGTACACGAATTGCAGATCAGAGATGTAATATAGTAATATTGTTGAAAATAGAATAGATTTGAATCGGCCCTGAAAAGAGTTTTTTTTTGTGTGGCAGCACCAAACTGTGGAGGAATGCAAGCAACCCTGCCTGCATTGATGAATTTCTGAGTACAGATCACTGTAAAAAATTATGAATCTGTCAATGAGTGTTTTGAAAAAAGCAATTAAGTTATAGACAGTGAAAGAGATGTATGTGACCACAATGGACACTCATTTCCAGTCGATGATACCTAGCACCTATCCCTATACTAAATGCAGCTAACAGTGGTATTAATAGGGAAAAGAATAGAAGTTTTTTTTCTTTTTTCCGTTGCAGCATCAAGGGGTATAAGGCAATAATCCCTAACTAGATGCTTGTAATACACTATCCCTACTGTGACAGCTCACTCGTACACAAATTGCAGATCAGAGCTGTATTATTAGAGAATAGAATCTATTTGAATTAGCCTTGAAAAAGCTATTAGTTTAACTAAGCAGTAACAAGGACAGTTATTTCATCAACCCTTCTGGGGAATATAGTGGAGCATTTCGTATCTACTCAGCCTGATATGGATGAAACCATGATCTTCTGTACTTACTGTACAAAGTCTCCTGTCCCGGCTGTGAAATAAAACCTGTATGCAGTGTGAAAACTCCCTATGTGATGACCACCTGACAGCCCACAACAAGACACCGGATCGTATACTAATATAACCCACCGATTCTTTTGGTTTCCAAAAATGTTCCCTCAACTAGAAGGTGGGGCCTCCGGAAAGTATTTTTTCCCATTACTATGGAGTGGGTTTCCTAGACTGGTAAAGCGTATGCACTAAGTGTAAGGAATGCCAAAAATTAGAAGGAGGCACTCCAATACTCCTTTGAGTGGAGGGCCTCAGAATTTTTTTTTCTCCCATTATTAAGGAGTGGGTATCCTAGACTGGTAATGCACATGCACTAAGTGCATGGACTGGAAAACATTTACATATACTGTATATCAAAGAATGTTAGAGGTAGACTTCTAAAATTATTAATGTGTGCATCATAAACACCCTTAAAAAATTTATAGTGAGGGTAGCATGATCACCCTGTTTATATGGTGTTGGTGGAGGGAAGGAGGAGAACAGCACAAAAAAGACGAAATCTTGAAGCGTATACCCATTTTCGGGTGGGGAGGGGTGCATGGGAATAGACCAGAAAAAAACAACAAAAAAACACTGGATTTGAGTTTATGTTACTCTGTTATCATTCGGTGGTGTTGAGAGGTCTGGCCCAATCCAGCCGTTGTTCATTTTTATAAGAGTCAGCCTGTCAGCATTTTCAGTTGACAGGCGGATGCGCTTATCAGTTATAATTCCACCAGCGGCACTAAAAACCCGCTCTGACAAAACGCTAGCGGCAGGGCAGGCCAGGACCTCCAAGGCATAGAGAGCCAGTTCATGCCACGTATCCAGCTTGGATACCTCATAGTTGTAAGGCGCAGAGGAATCACGGAGGATGCTGGTACGGTCGGCAAGGTACTCCTTCAGCATCTTCCAAAACTTTTCCCTCCTTGTCAGAGTACCCTGCACATCGGGGCCTGAGTGGTGGGAGGGTCTAAGAAAACTGTCTGAGACCTTTGACAGTGTTCCCCCCTGCCTCAGCTGCATCTGGTTTGTGTCTCCCTCATGTCTACTCATTGGTTGTCCAAGAAACTGTGACTTCTGCTGTCAGCATTATCAGATGGGATTTTTTTTAATAAATCTTCAACTAGGGCATTCTGGTACTGCAACACTTTATTAGACCTCTCCACCACAGGAAGAAGAGATGGAAAGTTCTCCTTGTTGCATGGGACTTGAAGGGTGACCAACCAGTAATTAGTGTTGGCCAAATTGTGTACAACGCGAGGGTCACGGGAAAGGCAGTGGAACTGACTGGCCCCCTGGGCCGTGGGGCACCCGGAACCGGGCTTTAGTGCGATGATGGGGGTAGTACTGGCAACCCGATCCCGTGGCTCAGGGTGGTCAGACCAAATGCTGTGGCAGTCTATTTGTAGGGTTTTGAATGTCCGACTACGCCACCCGTGGATTGCGGTCAGGGATGACCGCCGCTGCAAGGCAGACCGCTGAGGCTGATGTTGGTATGCAGCACAGGGATAGGATAACTCCCCACGGGAAGAGTGTAGCTTCAGGGCAGTGTAATAGATTGCTGGGGGTGATCGTGGAAGCCCCAATAATAAGGGTTCAGAGTCTGCTTCAAACAGTCCAGGGTCTTTATTGTAGTTAGTACTAATGACCCAACAGGAGTACAGGGTAGGAATGGGCCCTGGGTGTCTGAGAGCATTCGGGCGAGCCCCACTGGTCAGGGTGAGTGGGTAGGCCTACCGTTCTCTCTCTGCCCTTGCTGACTATCCCCCTTTACGTGGTGTGATAGCCCACGTCCCTGAGCTGGCCGTGTACTACGCCTGTATGGCTTGCGACTCGGGCCTTAGGTACCTGTTGCTTCTCCGTGCTGTACCGGTCCCTCTGTGTGGCGGAGCCTCCAGGCTTCTCAGGCCAAGGGACCTGAAATGCCTCGCAGGTTGGTTATCTGCTGCCGGGCTTGCAACGCTGACAGCCTCGGACCCCAGTATCCGGTTGTGTAGTTCTCTCTCAGCCAGGACCGGCTCTCGTCGCCTCTGTCCCTGGCTTGCTGTTCCTCCTATGCCTCCCGGACTCATCAGCTGCTGCTGACCTGTCCCTTTTCTCTGGGAACCCTTCTGGATGCTTCAGAAGTGGGTCCTGGTCTCTCTAACCCTGCCCTCAGTTCCAGCTTTTATAGGGGCAGCCTGCTCCCCCTACTGGCCTGGGACAGGAGGTGCTGCATGCCAATGGTCCCTGACCAGGGAACCTCCCTCCTGCTCTCAGACACAGCCTTTAATATTTGTGGCATCCAGGCCTGGGGTGACACATTCCCCCCTAGTAAATTTTAGTACTCCGGGACTAAACAAGAAACACAAATACAGGGTATAAATGCATGACCATAAACACAACAGGGAAAGAAATAACAAACAACATCACATATTGAGTTCTTTATGTCACAGTGTGGTCTGTGACCGGGTGTCCATATCACCAACAAAAGAAGAGGGTCACAGTATGATCTGTGACCGGGTGTCCATTTCACCCAATAAGGCGAAGTTTTTGAGCGATGTGGGGACCTGTCCCTATAAACCCCAAGTTCCTGGCCTTGGGCGTGGCGGCAAGGCTGAGCTACCTACTTTGGACCACAAGGAGGCCACGCCGGACAGGTTTCTCTTCTGTGGCCGACTTCACAAGACGGCACCAGGTGCAACTATCTACATGGTAGTTCCGGTTATTCACTGTCCATAACCTGTCAGTCCATTGCATCTAGGAAAACTGGAGAAACATTATTAGTAACCTGGGTACAAACATAACGCATTAAATATATACATTATACATTTAGATCTTCCAGCGAGCTGGTATTTGACCCCTAGTGCTCCGGGTTGACCTGCGTAATCCACTGTCTGGCGGTGGTCTAACCTGGGTTTCCCCACTAGTATTAAGGGCACAGCTACTAGCTGGGTTTACAGGCAGGGCAGGCAGCTGTCTGCGGGTTCTTTGGCTTACCGCAGGCATGGCAGGCTCACTGTCAGCAGAGGGTTGACTCTCCTGGGCTGCTGGCATGGATTCTTCTGCCTCTGGGGCTGCTTGTGACGCGCCCCCGGGGCCAGTGCTGTTTGGGGATTACCCGGAGCCGGATCAGATGGGGGTTGTAGTCTCCGAGTGGCGGCGACCCGGTCCGTGCCCAGGGTGTCAAACTCAGTGTGTGGCAGTCTTGATAGATGTTATTGGTGTTCTTTAGTGTCGACTACGCCACCCGTTGATTTGCGGTCAAAAGGCCGCCGCTGCAGCAGGGTCCGCTGAGGCTGTTGGTATGTGTGCAGCTTTGGTAGTATAACCCCCAACGGCAGGGGTATAGCCTCAGGGGGTCAGATGTAGAGGATGGTGGTTGTGCAGGTGCAGGAGAGCTAAGCAAGAAGACTCAGAGTCGGGCTGTGCAGTTCAGGGGTTTTTACTTACGGGTGTTCTTATGGTCACTCTGGCCTGAAGCGACCACCCGAGCCGTGCTGCGTCCACCAGGTCCTGGACTCGGCCAACCCCCAAGCAATTCTGGAGCGTGGTCCTGAGCTCCTGTCTGACTTTCCCTCTCTTCTGGCCGTTCTCACCAGGGATCCACTTATGTCCGGCTCCCTCGGGTCTCTTGGTGGGTACACCTCTTCTGGGTTCCCTGACCCTATACTTGGTATGCCTTCCTAGTGGATTTAGTGAGGGTCGTGGCAGATCCTGCCCACGACCTCCGGTCTCTGGCTAAGGTGTGCTTTTCTCTCTGCCAGCTTGGGATCCGGTACCCTGGGTGCCAACCCTTCACCCTGCTGTTTGTATTCTGGGGTCTTGGGGTTCCTTCTTCTTCTCTCTGGGTCCTTCTGACTCCTCTCTCTCTCAGACTTGGCCTTGGAGCTGGGCCCAGCCGGAACCACAACTCCCTGTCAGCCCTTCTGGCTGAGTTTCTCTGCTCTGCTACAGACTGACTCACTCTACAAAAGACTGACCCTGTCCTAAGATGGTGCCCACCTTATATACTCCCTCTATGTGTGAGCTCAGGTGACCAGCACCCAATGAGCTCCTAGCATTACCCAGACTGCTCCCCCTATCTGCCCCTACACTACTGGGATGTTCCAACCCCCTCCCACTCCAGCCAGGGACAGACACTATCGTACCTGCACATATATTGGTGGGAGTACCGTCGATCTGTCCCCCGGAAATGGGATGTATGTAGTGTATGCAGCTATCTGAGCTCAGTTCCACACTCCATCCTTACCCGGGAGTGGAATACCACACCTCTGGCTTGAGGTGTAATACCCCTGTAGCAGCCGAGTCCTCAGGGTGCTACATTCCCCCCTGGTAAATCACAGCACGTCCTCGGGCTGTAAGAGTATAAAAACATCCACAAACATACATTCTTTTTTTTTCATAAAACATAAACATATAAAACATCATATATTATCAGCATAAACTTTTCATATAAAGCTTTTCATAAATAACACTCTTGTTCCTCCGGCCACGGTGCAACTTGTGACCGGGTAAAGTGCGACAGTCTCTTGTAGTAAAAACAACAGTTTCCTATAAAACCGGTAGGGGGCGCCTTAGAAAGCGCAACTATATACAAGGGAAGGTGGCCGCTCTCAGTCCTCGACCAGTGGGGAAAAGGGATGGCTGCTCACAGTCCTCAGCCTGTGGGGAGATGGGACACACTGGAACAGTTCACACTTGTCCCAACGGGGACCTTATTTTAAGTTAGCAGCATGGCATATACCCTGACGGGTAACTATGTACAGTCTCTTTACCGTACTTTAATGACGGCGTACTCCTGCTCCTCCTTCAGACCCGTCCGGATCCTCTTGCTCCTCTTCACACCGTAGATCCTCCTCCGTCAGCCGGTGTACATGGAGGGCGTAGGGTCCTTTGGCACACTTGTGCCGGGTGAACGTGACCTCGTCCCCTACATATAGGTCACGACCTCTGTGTCCCTCCGGCAGATGGGACTCCACGTCTCTGCGGGTAACAAAGACGTCGCCGGGGGTGTGATGATCCCTGATGAAACCCCAACCGTGCTGCAGTTGGAATTTAATTACAGTCCCGGTGGCACGGGGACCGTGGGCTGCACGGGGGTTCCTCCTGGTCCGGCTCTTCTGCCCTGCGCTCTGTTCCTGCAGCCGCTGCTCACGGACCCGCCTCCCTCTTCGCTCCCGGTCGAAGACCTCTAACTGCTGCCGGCAGCACTCCGCACGCTCAGCTGCGGCTGCCCGAGTCTCTTGGGTGAATCCCATGAGGTCTCCTCCGGTGGGGTCCCACGCAAACTGCGCTTCCTCCAACGAGAGTGGGGTGATCTTAACGGGCTTCGGAACCGGAATCAGGGGCTCATCTAGGGGTCTTTCTTTCCGGAGTCGGGGATGGTGGAACTCCGGTGGCCACACAAAGGGCTGCCCATCCGGGCACGTGTGCTGGGCAAACAAGTCTTCACCCAGGTGCGGCACTCTAGATGTTGAGGGCGCGGTGGTGGTGGCGGCGCCCGGGTTCGCCAGGCCTTGCGACCAGGCCTGGGGTACCCTGAACGTAAAGGGCACCGTGAAGACGGCGGCGCCCGGGGTTACTTGGCCCAGCGACCAGGCCGGTGGCTCAGTGGAGGTAGAGGGCGCTGTTGGTACTGCGGCGCCCGGGGGTACTAGACCTTGCGACCAGGCCGGTGGTGTTTCCTGCTTTGCCGCGCTCAGGGTTGAGGCGCGTGACGTCACAGGGGTCGCGGCCGCGGCTTCTGTTTGAGGCCTTGTCTGGAGCGGTGACGATGCAGCGACGGGCACGGCAGGGGGAATTTCGGGCTCTGCGACGGGGAGCTGGGGCAGGCACGCGGTTTCTCGGCTCGGGGTTGTGACGTCCCCTTTACCTGCCTCCATCTGTTCAGCTCCCTTCTCGGCGCCGTCTCCGGCCTTCACTCCTCCTGCACCATCCTCAGAGGCGGTCTGTCTCCTCGTCTCGGGTGGCGTGCTTCGCTGGCGGGTTCCAGCCTGCTGGGCCATCTCTCTGCTCCATGCGGCCAGTACGTCCCGCTGCACTCGGGCCATCCTCTGAGCCAAGCCCTCCAGTGCGGTCTGTGCACGCTCCCGGTCTCGGGGAAGCTGTGCCAGGATCTCCACTAGGCCTTCTGGGGTTGTCGCTTGCAACAGGCTCCTGACCACTGGGTCGGTGCTGCCTGCCTCTCCCTCCATCTCCGGGTACGGCTTCTCCGGAGTCCTCTCCAGACTTCTTGTCTCCGGGTGCGCTCTCTCCAGACTCCTCCAGGCTGCACCCATCTTCTCTCTTTTGTTCTGTCTCCGCCCACATTGAAGGTGGTCCCGGGGCAACTTTGTGATTG
Organism: Phyllobates terribilis; assembly: GCF_046119375.1. Taxonomy (NCBI): domain Eukaryota; kingdom Metazoa; phylum Chordata; class Amphibia; order Anura; family Dendrobatidae; genus Phyllobates; species Phyllobates terribilis. The sequence continues at coordinate 422,155,512 of NW_027362767.1, read as the reverse complement.
TCAGTTCCAGGGGCAGTTCTCTCACGCTGATGGACATCTCCAGCATCACAGTCTCTGTTGGTGGGGGCGGTTTCCGCTTTTGGCGCCATTCCTTGACCTGGCCCACGATGGGAGGTGACCTCTTGCCACCCTCTGGCACGCCCATAATGGCGTCCGCTCTTCCAAGGCGGGAAATCTTCTGGAAATGGCGGGAATCGTCTCCCAGTGGCGGGAAACTCCGTAGATGGCGGGAAAAAGCTGCAGATGGCGGGCAACCGGCGGGAAACGATCCGTGATGGCGTCCCATGGCGGGGACCCTCTGGAACCGGTGGGAGACTTCTTCTTAAGGTAAATTTGAACTTCTCTTCAGGCACGCAGTACCCGGTGGTTGCGGGCACGAAATCCTGCCGACTACGCCAAAGTTGACGCGCCCCCTGGGCCAGTGCTGTTTGGGGATTACCCGGAGCCGGATCAGATGGGGGTTGTAGTCTCCGAGTGGCGGCGACCCGGTCTGTGCCCAGGGTGTCAAACTCAGTGTGTGGCAGTCTTGATAGATGTTATTGGTGTTCTTTAGTGTCGACTACGCCACCCGTTGATTTGCGGTCAAAAGGCCGCCGCTGCAGCAGGGTCCGCTGAGGCTGTTGGTATGTGTGCAGCTTTGGTAGTATAACCCCCAACGGGAGGGGTATAGCCTCAGGGGGTCAGATGTAGAGGATGGTGGTTGTGCAGGTGCAGGAGAGCTAAGCAAGAAGACTCAGAGTCGGGCTGTGCAGTTCAGGGGTTTTTACTTACGGGTGTTCTTATGGTCACTCTGGCCTGAAGCGACCACCCGAGCCGTGCTGCGTCCACCAGGTCCTGGACTCGGCCAACCCCCAAGCAATTCTGGAGCGTGGTCCTGAGCTCCTGTCTGACTTTCCCTCTCTTCTGGCCGTTCTCACCAGGGATCCACTTATGTCCGGCTCCCTCGGGTCTCTTGGTGGGTACACCTCTTCTGGGTTCCCTGACCCTATACTTGGTATGCCTTCCTAGTGGATTTAGTGAGGGTCGTGGCAGATCCTGCCCACGACCTCCGGTCTCTGGCTAAGGTGTGCTTTTCTCTCTGCCAGCTTGGGATCCGGTACCCTGGGTGCCAACCCTTCACCCTGCTGTTTGTATTCTGGGGTCTTGGGGTTCCTTCTTCTTCTCTCTGGGTCCTTCTGACTCCTCTCTCTCTCAGACTTGGCCTTGGAGCTGGGCCCAGCCGGAACCACAACTCCCTGTCAGCCCTTCTGGCTGAGTTTCTCTGCTCTGCTACAGACTGACTCACTCTACAAAAGACTGACCCTGTCCTAAGATGGTGCCCACCTTATATACTCCCTCTATGTGTGAGCTCAGGTGACCAGCACCCAATGAGCTCCTAGCATTACCCAGACTGCTCCCCCTATCTGCCCCTACACTACTGGGATGTTCCAACCCCCTCCCACTCCAGCCAGGGACAGACACTATCGTACCTGCACATATATTGGTGGGAGTACCGTCGATCTGTCCCCCGGAAATGGGATGTATGTAGTGTATGCAGCTATCTGAGCTCAGTTCCACACTCCATCCTTACCCGGGAGTGGAATACCACACCTCTGGCTTGAGGTGTAATACCCCTGTAGCAGCCGAGTCCTCAGGGTGCTACATTCCCCCCTGGTAAATCACAGCACGTCCTCGGGCTGTAAGAGTATAAAAACATCCACAAACATACATTTTTTTTTTTTCATAAAACATAAACATATAAAACATCATATATTATCAGCATAAACTTTTCATATAAAGCTTTTCATAAATAACACTCTTGTTCCTCCGGCCACGGTGCAACTTGTGACCGGGTAAAGTGCGACAGTCTCTTGTAGTAAAAACAACAGTTTCCTATAAAACCGGTAGGGGGCGCCTTAGAAAGCGCAACTATATACAAGGGAAGGTGGCCGCTCTCAGTCCTCGACCAGTGGGGAAAAGGGATGGCTGCTCACAGTCCTCAGCCTGTGGGGAGATGGGACACACTGGAACAGTTCACACTTGTCCCAACGGGGACCTTATTTTAAGTTAGCAGCATGGCATATACCCTGACGGGTAACTATGTACAGTCTCTTTACCGTACTTTAATGACGGCGTACTCCTGCTCCTCCTTCAGACCCGTCCGGATCCTCTTGCTCCTCTTCACACCGTAGATCCTCCTCCGTCAGCCGGTGTACATGGAGGGCGTAGGGTCCTTTGGCACACTTGTGCCGGGTGAACGTGACCTCGTCCCCTACATATAGGTCACGACCTCTGTGTCCCTCCGGCAGATGGGACTCCACGTCTCTGCGGGTAACAAAGACGTCGCCGGGGGTGTGATGATCCCTGATGAAACCCCAACCGTGCTGCAGTTGGAATTTAATTACAGTCCCGGTGGCACGGGGACCGTGGGCTGCACGGGGGTTCCTCCTGGTCCGGCTCTTCTGCCCTGCGCTCTGTTCCTGCAGCCGCTGCTCACGGACCCGCCTCTCTCTTCGCTCCCGGTCGAAGACCTCTAACTGCTGCCGGCAGCACTCCGCACGCTCAGCTGCGGCTGCCCGAGTCTCTTGGGTGAATCCCATGAGGTCTCCTCCGGTGGGGTCCCACGCAAACTGCGCTTCCTCCAACGAGAGTGGGGTGATCTTAACGGGCTTCGGAACCGGAATCAGGGGCTCATCTAGGGGTCTTTCTTTCCGGAGTCGGGGATGGTGGAACTCCGGTGGCCACACAAAGGGCTGCCCATCCGGGCACGTGTGCTGGGCAAACAAGTCTTCACCCAGGTGCGGCACTCTAGATGTTGAGGGCGCGGTGGTGGTGGCGGCGCCCGGGTTCGCCAGGCCTTGCGACCAGGCCTGGGGTACCCTGAACGTAAAGGGCACCGTGAAGACGGCGGCGCCCGGGGTTACTTGGCCCAGCGACCAGGCCGGTGGCTCAGTGGAGGTAGAGGGCGCTGTTGGTACTGCGGCGCCCGGGGGTACTAGACCTTGCGACCAGGCCGGTGGTGTTTCCTGCTTTGCCGCGCTCAGGGTTGAGGCGCGTGACGTCACAGGGGTCGCGGCCGCGGCTTCTGTTTGAGGCCTTGTCTGGAGCGGTGACGATGCAGCGACGGGCACGGCAGGGGGAATTTCGGGCTCTGCGACGGGGAGCTGGGGCAGGCACGCGGTTTCTCGGCTCGGGGTTGTGACGTCCCCTTTACCTGCCTCCATCTGTTCAGCTCCCTTCTCGGCGCCGTCTCCGGCCTTCACTCCTCCTGCACCATCCTCAGAGGCGGTCTGTCTCCTCGTCTCGGGTGGCGTGCTTCGCTGGCGGGTTCCAGCCTGCTGGGCCATCTCTCTGCTCCATGCGGCCAGTACGTCCCGCTGCACTCGGGCCATCCTCTGAGCCAAGCCCTCCAGTGCGGTCTGTGCACGCTCCCGGTCTCGGGGAAGCTGTGCCAGGATCTCCACTAGGCCTTCTGGGGTTGTCGCTTGCAACAGGCTCCTGACCACTGGGTCGGTGCTGCCTGCCTCTCCCTCCATCTCCGGGTACGGCTTCTCCGGAGTCCTCTCCAGACTTCTTGTCTCCGGGTGCGCTCTCTCCAGACTCCTCCAGGCTGCACCCATCTTCTCTCTTTTGTTCTGTCTCCGCCCACATTGAAGGTGGTCCCGGGGCAACTTTGTGATTGTCAGTTCCAGGGGCAGTTCTCTCACGCTGATGGACATCTCCAGCATCACAGTCTCTGTTGGTGGGGGCGGTTTCCGCTTTTGGCGCCATTCCTTGACCTGGCCCACGATGGGAGGTGACCTCTTGCCACCCTCTGGCACGCCCATAATGGCGTCCGCTCTTCCAAGGCGGGAAATCTTCTGGAAATGGCGGGAATCGTCTCCCAGTGGCGGGAAACTCCGTAGATGGCGGGAAAAAGCTGCAGATGGCGGGCAACCGGCGGGAAACGATCCGTGATGGCGTCCCATGGCGGGGACCCTCTGGAACCGGTGGGAGACTTCTTCTTAAGGTAAATTTGAACTTCTCTTCAGGCACGCAGTACCCGGTGGTTGCGGGCACGAAATCCTGCCGACTACGCCAAAGTTGACGCGCCCCCTGGGCCAGTGCTGTTTGGGGATTACCCGGAGCCGGATCAGATGGGGGTTGTAGTCTCCGAGTGGCGGCGACCCGGTCTGTGCCCAGGGTGTCAAACTCAGTGTGTGGCAGTCTTGATAGATGTTATTGGTGTTCTTTAGTGTCGACTACGCCACCCGTTGATTTGCGGTCAAAAGGCCGCCGCTGCAGCAGGGTCCGCTGAGGCTGTTTGTATGTGTGCAGCTTTGGTAGTATAACCCCCAACGGGAGGGGTATAGCCTCAGGGGGTCAGATGTAGAGGATGGTGGTTGTGCAGGTGCAGGAGAGCTAAGCAAGAAGACTCAGAGTCGGGCTGTGCAGTTCAGGGGTTTTTACTTACGGGTGTTCTTATGGTCACTCTGGCCTGAAGCGACCACCCGAGCCGTGCTGCGTCCACCAGGTCCTGGACTCGGCCAACCCCCAAGCAATTCTGGAGCGTGGTCCTGAGCTCCTGTCTGACTTTCCCTCTCTTCTGGCCGTTCTCACCAGGGATCCACTTATGTCCGGCTCCCTCGGGTCTCTTGGTGGGTACACCTCTTCTGGGTTCCCTGACCCTATACTTGGTATGCCTTCCTAGTGGATTTAGTGAGGGTCGTGGCAGATCCTGCCCACGACCTCCGGTCTCTGGCTAAGGTGTGCTTTTCTCTCTGCCAGCTTGGGATCCGGTACCCTGGGTGCCAACCCTTCACCCTGCTGTTTGTATTCTGGGGTCTTGGGGTTCCTTCTTCTTCTCTCTGGGTCCTTCTGACTCCTCTCTCTCTCAGACTTGGCCTTGGAGCTGGGCCCAGCCGGAACCACAACTCCCTGTCAGCCCTTCTGGCTGAGTTTCTCTGCTCTGCTACAGACTGACTCACTCTACAAAAGACTGACCCTGTCCTAAGATGGTGCCCACCTTATATACTCCCTCTATGTGTGAGCTCAGGTGACCAGCACCCAATGAGCTCCTAGCATTACCCAGACTGCTCCCCCTATCTGCCCCTACACTACTGGGATGTTCCAACCCCCTCCCACTCCAGCCAGGGACAGACACTATCGTACCTGCACATATATTGGTGGGAGTACCGTCGATCTGTCCCCCGGAAATGGGATGTATGTAGTGTATGCAGCTATCTGAGCTCAGTTCCACACTCCATCCTTACCCGGGAGTGGAATACCACACCTCTGGCTTGAGGTGTAATACCCCTGTAGCAGCCGAGTCCTCAGGGTGCTACACTTGTTCTTCTTGTTCTTCTGTAGGCTCCTGCTGGGTAGGTTGAAGGAAGTGTAGGACGGGTACCACTATGGCATCGTTTATCCGAGTCCAGGACCGGGGGAACTCTCCGAGAACTGTGCTGATCATTTCTTCCTTGTCCTCTGCGGGTTCAAGGTCATCTTGATCTTCACTTGCACTCTGTAGTTGCTCGGGGCACTGTTTTAGGTGGTCTCTGGAGACGGTGCTAGTGGTTTCTCCTCCATCCTTGGTAATCACACATACCTTCGGGTTGTTGTGGTCGGACTGCAGTACTGTGTACGGGTCTCTCTCCCACTGGTCGTCCAGCTTGTGAAGCCTTCTCTTCCGCTTCAGGACCTGCTCGCCAGGTTCCAGGGGACCATCAGGGGCGTGTTGGTTGAAGAGCCTCTCTTGCTTTTCTCTCGCTTGAGCCAGACTCCTCTCCACACTCTCCTGTACCTTCTTGTACTGTAGCCGCCGTTCCGTATCCCAGTCCGCCTCTGGGGAGGTGTCCTCGGGAGTCAGGACTCCCATCTCCAGGTCTATCGGCAGCTTACCTGGTCTTGCTCGCATCAGGTAAGCCGGGGTGCAATTTGTAGCATTCACCGGGATATGGTTGTACAAGTCAATCAGGTCTGGCAGCTTCTCCGGCCACAGGCTGCGTTCTTCCAGGGGCAACGTCTTGAGGAGATCAATGACGATATTGTTAATTTTCTCACACAGCCCGTTGGTTTGCGGGTGGTAAGGCGTTGTTCGAATCTTCCTACAGCCGTAGAGGTTGCAGAACTCCTGGAAGACTTCCGCCTCAAACGCTGGACCTTGATCTGTCAAGACCTGTTCCGGATACTCGTGTGGACGGCAGAAGTGTTGTTGAAAGGCTCTGGCCACTGTTTGGGCTGTCAAGTCTTTAACAGGAACCACCACCAGGAACCGGGAATAGTGGTCCACAATTGTCAGGGCATAGACGTAGCCCGACCGGCTTGGAGCCAGTTTCACGTGGTCCAGAGCTACCAGCTCAAGAGGCTGCCTGGTGACGATGGGCCTCAAGGGTGTCTTCTGGCTGGTACGGTCCCTCCTTCTGAGGTTTTCATGGGCCGCAGTCCCTGCTCCACTTATCTATGGCCCCTCTCATACCAATCCAGTAGAACTGCTCTCTCAGTTTCTTCCACCCGAAGTGTCCCGCTCTGTCATGGTAGGCCTCCAGGACCATCGCTGCATCCCGTATCGGGACCACTACCTGCCAGGTCAGCGCGTGCGTCCGGTGGTTGACAAGCCTTCTGCACAGCTTACCTTCGTAGAGGAATAGCCTGCTTTTCTCCTTCCATAACTGCTTGGCTTCCTCTGGAGCGTCCGGGCCAAGGCTAGCGTCTGCCTGGGTTAACATGTCTTTCACCAGACGAACTGCAGGGTCTCAATCTTGCGTCTCAGCCCAGCCGTGGTGGGGTAAGGGGTTGAACATGATGGTGGTTAGGTCTTTGTCTCTTACCCGGTGAGATTACTGAGTGGCCCCATACCGGTGGAACGCAGGGAGCTCTACTTCCTCCAGCTCTCCCGAGTCTTCTACTCCTTCGGGTTGGTGGGGCATTCTTGATAGAGCGTCTGCGTTGGCGTTGGTTCTGCCCGGTATTTGATTGTGAAGTCATAATTTGATAGCCGGGCCATCCACCGCTGTTCTAGGGCACCAAGTCTTGCATTGTCCAGGTGTGTCAACGGGTTGTTGTCCGTGTACACGGTGAACTTTGCGGAGGCCAGGTAATCTTTAAACCTTTCTGTGACGGCCTACACCACTGCCAAGAATTCTAGCTTGAAGGAGCTGTAATTCTCCAGGTTCCTTTCAGTGGGCCTCAGCTTCCGGCTGGCGTACGCGATCACCCTTTCTCTGCCCTGTTGGTTTTGGGACAGTACGGCTCCTAGCCCCACATTACTGGCGTCTGTGTGGAGGATAAAAGGCTGGCCATAATCGGGGTAGACCAGGATCTCATCCCCCATGAGGGTCATCTTCAACTGGCGGAAGGACTCCTCTTCCGGCTTGTCCCACTTGAAGGGTGGCTTGTGACTTCTGGATTTAGACTGACCTATCAGGAGGTCCTGCATTGGAGCTGCCATCTTAGTGAACCTGGGGATGAACCTTCGGTAGTAGCCTACCAACCCGAGGAATTGCCTCACTTCTTTGATGTTAGAGGGGCTTGGCCAGCTCTTGATGGCTGTAACCTTGTCGGGGTCGGGGGCTACTCCCTCAGCACTCACCACGTGCCCTAGGTACTGTACCTTCGGTTTTAACAGGTGACACTTTGAGGGCTTCACTTTCAGGCCATAGCCTGCCAGGGCTTCGAACACCTCGGCCAGGTGCTTTAGATGGTCCTCGTAAGTCTTCGAATAGACAATCATGTCGTCCAGGTAAAGTAGGACCGTCTCGAAGTTTCAGTGCCCTAGACAGCATTCCATCAGCCTCTGGAAGGTCCCTGGTGCGTTGCATAGCCCGAATGGAATACAGTTGAATTCACTCAATCCCATCGGGGTGGTGAAGGCGGTGAAGGCGGTCTTCTCCTTGTCAGCCTCTGCCACAGGAACCTGCCAGTACCCGCTAGTAAGGTCCAAAGTAGAGAAGAAATTAGCTGATTTTAGTGCGGCTAAAGACTCCTCTATCCTAGGTAACGGGTACTGGTCTTTATGGGTGATACGATTGATTTGTCTATAGTCCACGCACATTCTCATGGTACCGTCTTTCTTTTTTACCAGAACCAAGGGGGCTGCCCAGGGGCTACAGCTGTCTCTAATGACCCCGGCTTCTTTCATTTCTCTCAGCATGCCCTTTGCGTTCTGATAATGTGCAGGGGGTACAGGTCTGTATCTCTCTTTTATTGGTGGGTGGCTCCCCGTGGGGATGTGGTGTTCTACCCCTTTCACCCTGCCGAAGTCTAGCGGGTGCTTACTAAAGATTCTCTCATACTCCTGAACCACCCGGTAGACTCCTTGTTTTTGGTGCGAGGGAGTGGAGTCAGCACCCACGTGGAGTTTCTGGCTCCAGTCCTCCTTGTGTTTCTGGGAGCCATTATCCTCCACCGGTGGAGATGGAGGCAAGGTTTCCACGACCCTGAGAGCATTGTGTTTGACAGCAAACAATTTGGCTAATGTAGCGTACCGGGGCAAGTGTACTTCCCTTTCCCCAATGTTTAAGATCCGGACGGGCACCCTTCCATGGCGGACATCAACCACCCCCCGGGCTGTCAAAATGGTGGGGTTGCTGTCTGAGTACACGGGTTCTACCATGGCTTGGTAGTCTCTCCCTCTTAACCCGATTGCAGTCCGACACCAGATCATCATTTCACTTTTGGGAGGCATGGCAATGGGGAACGGGTTGCTCATCCTCACGCTACCGATCTCACCACCAGACAGTTCTACCTGTTGCCGTCTCATCAGAGCTCTTATCTCTTTCTGGAGGACTCTCTGTTGGCTGGAGCTCGCATTCATCGCCACCTGCTGCAAAATTACAATTACTTCTGAAAGACAATTTTCAATCATGTTAGTACCCAAGGTTATTTTAGGGTGACTTTCTCGACGGTCAATGTCCACAATGATCACTCCCTGTGCCGGCAGTTCAACTTTATCAATCTTAATGGTCATCTCTCTGAACCCCACCTGCGGCACGGGCTGGCCATTGCTGGCGATGATGCTCATGTCACTGTCTGGATTGCGGGTTATGTCAGTGTCACTCCAGTACTGCTTGAAAAGTACATAGGGGATGGTAGTCACTTGGGACCCGGTGTCCAGCAGTGCACTCATGGGGATACCGTCCAGCACTACGGGTAAAACCGGGCGTCCCCCTACGTACTTATCACGCCAATTAGACGGGCCTGATGACCTTATGCCTGGGGGTTGGCCCTCTGCCCCAGGTTGGACCCATTTAAAGTACAGTACCTGGCTATATGTCCCGGCTGGCTGCAATGGCGGCAAATCGGCTGTCCATCCTCAGTGTAACGATCGGCGGGCCTCCCTCGGAACGACGGGATCCTCCTCTGTCGACGCCACGGGACATCCTCCAGACTGGAAGCCAGCTTGATTGGTCTTGACGGTTCCACCTGCAACGACTGTACGGTCCTGGTCAATGCAGCCACACTCTTTGTTAGTTCTTGGACCTGATGGTGCAGGTTTGCAGAATGGGATGGATTTAGGGCCTGTGCATCAGCCCCCACAAGGTCTGCGGGGTAGGGCGCTGCCTCCTGGTGGTAAGTGATGGCAGGGCGCCGGGGAACTACAGCGCCACTTGGTGCGGGTTCTCGGAGCACCCGGATGGCCCTATCCTTGAACTGGGCAAAAGTCAGATCAGGGTTCTGTTGGGCCATGAGGCGCAGCTGGGTTCTGTGGGCGCTGGACAGCAGACCTTCTATGAACTGGTCAGTCAACAGTTTATCGGTGTCCTGCACGCTGCCAGGGTCAGGTTCAAGGCATAGTCTCTGATACTATCTTGGGCTCGCTGCTTACAGCCATAGAACCGCATTTTGATTTCTGCTGAGGTACGGGTATCAAAGGTACTCCGCAGCCGGGTCAGAATGTCCTTTACAGTCCTTTTCTCCTCATCTGACCATGATTTCACTTCCCGCTGGGCTGCACCGGTTAACTGCCCCGTCAGAATGCTCACTTTCTGTTCTTCTCTCAGGAGATAAACTTTAAATAAACTGTGCAGTCTTTCCTTAAAGTCAGTTAACGTATGGGATTCCCCTGAGTATTGGGGCAGCCAGGCCGCTTCGGGGATGCAGCCACGCTGGTGGTAGAAGGTCCCTCCGCGTCCGTCATCTTCCTCCCCCCTAGTTAAGCATGGCCTACCTTCCGTTGATCCTCTTCCGTAGGCCGCGGCTCCGCTGGTGCTGTTCCGGGAGAGGGCCTTGCGTCGCGTCCTGGTGACATCAGCGTCGCTCTCGCTCTTTCCAGGACCTTGCACAACGTAGGGCGGGGCTTCAGGTCTCGCGCGGTTTGGACGTTCACGCCCCTCTTCTTCCCGCGCGGCCTCCCGAAGATGGCGTCCGATGGCGGGAAAACGGCTGAAGATGGCTGGAAAACGGCTGAAGATGGCGGGAAACGACTGAAGATGGTGGGAAATCTCTTTTTAAGGTATGTGTACAGTCTTTTTCAGGCACGCAATACCCGTTTGTGGCAGGTTGGTCACAATCCTGCCGACTACGCCAAAGCTGACTCGCCCCCTGGGCCGTGGGGCACCCGGAACCGGGCTTTAGTGCGATGATGGGGGTAGTAGTGGCAACCCGATCCCGTGGCTCAGGGTGGTCAGACCAAATGCTGTGGCAGTCTATTTGTAGGGTTTTGAATGTCCGACTACGCCACCCGTGGATTGCGGTCAGGGATGACCGCCGCTGCAAGGCAGACCGCTGAAGCTGATGTTGGTATGCAGCACAGGGATAGGATAACTCCCCACGGGAAGAGTGTAGTCTCAGGGCAGTGTAATAGGATGCTGGGGGTGATGGTGCAAGCCGCAATAATAAGGGTTCAGAGTCTGCTTCAAACAGTCCAGGGTCTTTATTGTAGTATTGTAGCATTCGGGCGAGCCCCACTGGTCAGGGTGAGTGGGTAGGCCTTCCGTTCTCTCTCTGCCCTTGCTGACTATCCCCCTTTTCATGGTGTGATAGCCCACGTCCCTGAGCTGGCCGTGTACTACGCCTGTATGGCTTGCGACTCGGGCCTTAGGTACCTGTTGCTTCTCCATGCTGTACCGGTCCCTCTGTGTGGCGGAGCCTCCAGGCTTCTCAGGCCAAGGGACCTGAAATCCCTCGCAGGTTGGTTATCTGCTGCCGGGCTTGCAACCCTGACAGCCTCGGACCCCAGTGTCCGGTTGTGTAGTTCTCTCTCAGCCAGGACTGGCTCTCGTCGCCTCTGTACCTGGCTTGCTGTTCCTCCTATGCCTCCCGGACTCCTCCCGGACTCCTCAGCTGCTGCTGACCTGTCCCTTTCCTCTGGGAACCCTTCTGGATGCTTCAGAAGTGGGTCCTGGTCTCTCTAACCCTGCCCTCAGTTCCAGCTTTTATAGGGGCAGCCTGCTCCCCCTACTGGCCTGGGACAGGAGGTGCTGCATGCTAATGGTCCCTGACCAGGGAACCTCCCTCCTGCTCTCAGACACAGCCTTTAATATTTGTGGCATCCAGGCCTGGGGTGACACAGAACAAAAACTCAACCATGTGTGCCAGACTGTCAACAGCCAAGACTTCCCTGCCCCCACCAAAAGGACGACTGTCCATCTCCTCCTGGTCCTCCTTCTTGTCCTCCCTCTCATCCTCATCTTTAGGCCATCCATACTGAACATCAAGGAAGGGATCAAGGTGGTGTGGGTAGTACCGTCTGTAGCACAGGCAACCAGCTTCTCTTCCTCCTCCTCATTATCACCCAACCCGCATTGAGATGAGATGAGGCTGGGCTGTGTGGCATCACCCTGTATAGTTTCTTGCTCCATCTCAACTTGCTCCGCCTGCAACGACTCCTCTTTAATTGTGAGCAGCGAGTGTTTCAGTAGACAATGAAGTGGGATGGTTAAGCTGATTATGGCGTTATCCCCGCTCACCATATTGGTCGAGTCCTCAAAGTTTTGGAGAGCCGCATAGATGTCAGGCATTCATGCCCACTCATTAGCTCTTATGAGCGGAGGCTGATTGGAATACTGACGGGCATGTTGTAGCTGTTATTCAACTACTGCCCTCTGCTGCTCACAAAGCCTTACCAACATATGCAACGTTCAGTTCCAATGTGTGGTGACATCACACACCAGTCAGTGAGCTGGAAGTTGCAAATGCTGCTGCAGCACTGCCAGTGCGTAGCTGAGTTGCGGAAAGTTGCACACTGAGCTCAGGCAGATCTCAGTAGGTTTTGAGAAACCGCTGAACCACTAAGTTGAGCACGTGGGCCAGGCATGGTACATGTTGGAGATTGTCAAGCTTCAGAGCCGCCACCAGGTTACGGCCATTGTCACACATGACCATGTCTGGCTGTAGGTTCAGTGGCGAGATCCATAGATCAGTCTGGTCTGTTAGACCTTTCAACAATTCTGCGGCGGTGTGCGGTTTGTCACTTAAGCAGATTAGCTTCTAGACAGCCTTTGCTGCTTGGCCAAGGCATTGCTGCAGTGCTTCCAGCTTGCGTCTGATGTTGGTGTTTCGGAGATGGAGGCAGAGGAGGAAGAGGAAGTGCAGGAACTGCTGTAGAAGGTGGGGGTAACCCTGATTGAACCATGGCCTGCAATCCTCGGAGTCGGTAGCACATGTTCCGCCCCAGGGTCCGACTGGGTCCTGGCTTCCACAATATTCACCCAGTGTGCCATCAGGGAAATGTAGCATCCCTGGCTACAAGTACTTGTCCACGTGTTCATGGTTAAGTAGACTTCCCAGTAACAACATTGGTCAGGGCACGGCTGATGTTATGGGGCACGTGCTTGTGTAAGGCGGGGACGGCACACCGGGAGAAATAGTGGCAGCTGGGGACCAAGTACCAAGTGATGGCCACCACCATGAGGTTGTGGAAAGCTTCCATCTCTACAAGCCTAAATGGCAACATTTCCAGTGCAAGTAGTCTAGAAATGTAGCTGTTTAGTATTGTGGCCTGTGGGTTGGTGGCTGCGCATTTACGTTTGCGTTCCAAGGACTGAGGTAGGGACAACTGAATGCTGTGTGCTGGGACAAGGACGTGGTTGCTGACGGTGGTTGCAAGTGGGCAACGACAGGTGCAAGGTGGGAGGCATCTTCACCTTTGTCATGGACAGGGGATTGGCGTGCATGTAGAAAAGGGGAAGAGGCAGTGGTGTCACCCGCAGACTCTATTTCTGGACCCTGGCATTCGGCCCAACTAGTTGGGTTGCTTTGTTGTCATGTGCCTGAGCATGCTGGTGGTGGTCAGGCTAGTAGTTGTGCTGCCCCTGCTGATGCTGGCATGGCAGATGTTGCAAATGGCCTTTTTGTGTTAACTGGACAGTCTTTTAAAAAGCACCAGACTCGGGAAGACCTAACCCTTGGACTGGTAACTTTCCCTTTGTTGGAGCTCTGGGGAACAGTTGCCCGCGTTGTCTCACTGGCTACCCCACTGCCTCTACCCGCCTGTTGTGGTGCTATGGATCCCTCCCACTCTGCGCTGCTGTCCTCGCTCTGCATCTCACCTTCCCAGGTAAGGTCATCGTCCACCACCTTGTCTTCCACTTCTGCACCCTGTCCTCCTCCTGACTTGCTGAATTAAAAACATTACTTGTTGGCAATTGTGTCTCATCATCATCTATCACTTGCAACAGTAATTGCAGCTTCCCAACGTCACCTTCTTGCGAATGTGGCTGCTCAAATATTTGGGTATCACTACCTGCGATGTCCCGCTTGAAACGGGCAAGGCGAGAGGCCAGAATCTATAAATGGAAATGTAATCAGCTCTTCGGAGTGTCCAAGTGTGGGATCACTTGTCTCCCGCCACTCGGCATGGTGGGAGGAAGGAAGATCAGGGTGAGGATTATGTGGACCAGAATCACAGCTACTGAGACTGGACCGTGTGGAAGAAAGGGTGGTGCTGGCAAACTGACTCGAAGCATTATCTGCTATCCAACCAACAAACTTTTCACACTGCTCTGGCTTCAAGAGTGGTGCTCCGCGCCCCCCTAAAAGTGCGACAGGAAACTAGGTCGAGATGATGTGTGTGTTTGTTCTGCTCCCGCAGCAGGCACAGTTTCATCTTTTCCACGGCCTCGGCCTCTGCTCTCACCATCAGCATCACGACCACTTCCTTGCCCATTTTAAATTATGTATATTTCGCTGCTTCAAAAACTTTGCAAGATTACTATAGCGGTAAAATTTGCCCACCTCAGATGGACTTGTTACACTACAGTAGCAATATAGCAATGCTATTGGTTACCTGCCAAGTCCGAATGTATGTTTTCAATGCACAACTGGCGCAGTTTAAATGGCGAGTAATATTTCCCTGCTTCAAACACTTTGCAGGATTATTATCGCAGTAAAATTTGCCCACCTCAGATGGACTTGTTACACTGCAGTAGCAATATAGCGATGTTATTGGTTACCGGCCAAGTCTGGATGTATGTTTTCAACGCACATCTGGCGCAGTTTAAATGGGGTATAATATTTTGAGGCTGAGAAAACTTTGCAGTATTTGTACCACAGCAAATTTAGCACACCTCAGATGGACTTTTACATTGCTTGCACTATACACTGCGTTCCAAATTATTATGCAAATAATATTTTCTCAGATTTTCCCAAATTACCTATATGAATTGCAGTCATTGTAATTTTCCAGGCAAATAACTATTAGAGTACAATTGAAAGGTTTTTGTACAAACTGCCTATGATAACAGTATATTTTTTTAAAAATAAAAAACTCAAACTGCACTCAAAATGCATGTTCCAAATTATTATGCACAGCAGAGTTTTCAACCTTTTCATTTTAATAAAGAACCAAAAAATGGTCATTTTTAAAATTATAAGCATTAGCAGGTTATTACAAACTGAAATCAAACAGTTTTCAACTCAAAACTTTATTCTAGGTGATGTTACATTTGCACATAGGACCCATTGTTCGAAAGGAGCTTCTGAACTCTCTCGTCCATTGAATTTGTCAGGTTTTGGATGGTCTCTGCTTCAATTGTTTTGCATGAGGACAGAATACCTGTAATGCACACGCCCGAACTGACTGGCGTGTGCGTGTTTATGTAGTGATTCCACTGTGCCATGAACCGGAGAGTGCCTGGAGGGGCGTAACTAAGTATCTGCCCGATCCGACCAAGGTCGCACGACGGCATACGACGCCAGTGCACCAGGGAGGAACCGAGCAGAGGAACCAGGGTCTACTCCAGGTCAGACTCCGGACACGGCTGTTGACCCACACTGGGGAATACAGGAACAGGCAGACTAGAGCGCAGGCTGGGTAGGGTCCAGTACAGACTGGGAGACAAATTCGAAACCGCAGACGCGGTGGACAGGGCCGAGCAAAACGAAACCGCAGATGCGGTGGACAGAGCTGAGCAAAGCGAAAAACCGTAGACGCGGCGGACAGAGCTGAGCAAAGCGAAAACCGCAGACGCGGCGGACAGAGCTGAGCAAAGCGAAAAACCGCAGACGCGGCGGACAGAGCTGAGCAAAGCGAAAAACCGCAGACGCGGCGGACAGAGCTGAGCAAAGCGAAAAACCGCAGACGCGGCGGACAGAGCTGAGCAAAGCAAAAAACCGCAGACGCGGCGGACAGAGCTGAGCAAAGCAAAAAACCGCAGACGCGGCGGACAGAGCTGAGCAAAGCGAAAAACCGCAGACGCGGCGGACAGAGCTGAGCAAAGCGAAAACCGCAGACGCGGCGGACAGAGCAGAGCAAAGCGAAAACCACAGACGCGGCGGACAGAGCTGAGCAAAGCGAAAACCGCAGACGCGGCGGACAGAGCTGAGCAAAGCGAAAACCGCAGACGCGGCGGACAGAGCTGAGCAAAGCGAAAACCGCAGACGCGGCGGACAGAGCAGAGCAAAGCGAAAACCGCAGACGCGGCGGACAGAGCTGAGCAAAGCGAAAACCGCAGACGCGGCGGACAGAGCTGAGCAAAGTGAAAACCGCAGACGCGGCGGACAGAGCTGAGCAAAGCGAAAACCGCAGATGCGGCGGACAGAGCTGAGCAAAGCGAAAACCGCAGACGCGGCGGACAGAGCTGAGCAAAGCGAAAACCGCAGACGCGGCGGACAGAGCTGAGCAAAGCGAAAACCGCAGACGCGGCGGACAAAGCTGAGCAAAGCGAAAACCGCAGACGCGGTGGACAGAGCTGAGCAAAGCGAAAACCGCAGACGCGGCGGACAGAGCAGAGCAAAGCGAAAACCGTAGACGCAGAGGGAACAGGGCTCTGTTCACACGGAACAGACTAGAAGGGAAAGGCAGAACCAGATATCCACAGGGTACTTGCAGAGAAGTAGCGAGTGGACCACAAACTCACAAACGGAAGTACAGTGACAACGAGCAGGAGTTAGGTACGAGTTCAGACTCTGCCGAAAAAGGAAAGGAACGGACATAGAGAAAAAAACAGGTAAAAGATAGGAGAGAGTTCAGACTGGAACTGAGTGTATGGAAAGACCGACACTGCAGCGGGATACAGGAGCGGGTCTGGGAATACGGCCCCCAGAGAGGCGGGACGAACAGGCAAGGAGCGTGTTCAGACTGGCCTGGAAATACAGCCTCCAGGAAGGCGAAACGAACAGGCAAGGAACGAGTACAGACTGCAGGTTTAGGTACACAGATAGGACACAGTACAGACATGGGAACAGATACTGCAAGACAGGTAACATAGACAGGACCTGGCATGTCAGAGACAAAAGCCAACTGACAGGGCAAGATGCTCAGGCATGGGTTAATTGGAGCAGCTGTTTTAAATACCAGGTGACAGACAGCAATAGGCTGAGGATGCACAAGGGGTGTGCCTGCAGCAGGTACAAAAAGCAGGAAGTGATCGGGCGCCGCCCTTAAGCAGCAGACACAGAGGCAAACAGACAGCATGGAGGGAAGCCAGAGAGACATTCTGGACTGGAGATCAAGTGCGCGCTCTTGCACAGTGGGAGATGGACCACCATGCAAGGACCCCGCCAGGTATGTTACAGTACCCCCCCCTTTACGCCCCCTCTTCTTCAGGCCTGCCAAAATATTCCGCAGGGAATTCGAGGGCCAATCCTTCACTTCAAGGAGATCACTTCCACTGTCCACTGGAGAAACTGGTCTCATGTGGTTAGCTAGGATGCTACCTCCTATCCAGCCATCCTCAGCAACAGACAAAAAGGGTGGAGTACCAGGAACAGCACACAGGGAAGTCTCTCTCCACTTATTATCAGGTAGCACCCCAGAGGGTTCAGGAGACAACTGGAAGTCCTCCGCCGGGTTGGAGGGGTGCAGAGACTCGGGGGTAACCTCTGCTTCGGGGTACATCTTGTCAAGCTCACAGGATGAAATGGGCGAGGTATCAGGTATAAGGTGTAGAAAAGTCCCTGTTACCTTGTTATCTGGTGGTACCCAGGAGGATTCAGGAAACAACTGGGGATCCTCCGCCGGGTCGGAATAGTACAGAGACTCGGGGGTAACCTCTGCTTCGGAGTACACTAGATCGGACTCGCTAGATGAAGCGGGCGAGGTATCAGGTACCGAGTATAGGAAAGTACCTGTCCATTCGTTATCAGGTAGCACCCTGAAGGGTTCAGGAGACAACTGGAGCTCCTCCGCCTGGTTGGAGGGGTGTAGAGACTCAGGGATAACCTCCGCTTCGGAGTACACTAAGTCGGACTCACTGGAAGAAGCGGCCGAGGTAACAGGTACCGAGTATAGGAGAGTCTCAGTCCATTCGCTATCAGGTAGCACTCCGAAGGGTTCAGGAGACAACTGGAGGTCCTCCGCCTGGTCGGAGGGGTGTAGAGACTCGGGGATAACCTCTGCTTCGAGGTACATCTTGTCAAATTCACAGGAAGAAATAGACGGGTTATCAGGTACAGGGTGAGAAAAAGTCACTGTCTCTTTGTTATCTGGTGGTACCCCGGAGGAGTCAGGAAACAACTGGAGGTCCTCTGCCGGGTCAGAAGAGTGCAGAGGCTCGGGGAAAACATCTGCTTCAGAGTACACTAGGTCGGACTCACTGGACGAAGCAGGCGAGGTATCGGGTACCGAGTATTGGAAAGTCTCTGTCCATTCACCACCAGGTGGCACCCCGAAGGGTTCTGGAGACAACTGGAGGTCCTCCGCCTGGTCAGAGGGGTGTAGAGACTCATGGGTAACCTCTGCTTCAGAGTACACTAGGTCGAACTCACTGGACGAAGCAAGCGAGGTATCAGATCCAGGATATAGGAAAGTCTCTGTCCATTCACCACCAGGTGGCACCCCGAAGGGTTCTAGAGACAACTGGAGGTCCTCCGCCTGGTCGGAGGGGTGTAGAGACTCGGGAGTAACCTCTGCTTCGGAGTACACTAGGTGGGACTCACTGGACGAAGCGAGCAAGGTATCAGGTACAGAGTATAGGAGAGTCTCTGTTCTTTCGCTACCAGGTAGCACCCCGAAGGGCTCAGGAGACAACTGGAGGTCCTCCGCCAGGTCGGAGGGGTGAAGAGACTCATGGGTAACCTCTGCTTCAGAGTACACTAGGTTGGACTCACTGGATGAAGCAGCCGAGGTATCAGGTACCGAGTATAGGAAAGTCTCTGTCCATTCGCTACCAGGTAGCACCCCAAAGGGTTCAGGAGACAACTGGAGATCCTCCGCCTGATCGGAGGGGTGTAGAGACTCAGGGGTAACCTCTGCTTCGGAGAACACTAGGTCGGACTCACTGGACGAAGCGGGCGAGGTATCAAGTGCAGGGTATAGGGAAGTCTCTCTCCAATTGTCCTCAAGTGGTATCCCGGGGGATTCAGGAGGCAACAGGGGGTCCTCCGGTGTGAATTCTGGGTGGGCAGCAGTCTCTTCGGGCAGGAGAACTGGTGCACTACCCACGCACATTACCCGTTGGGGCTTCTCCGGGATACAGGGAGATGAAGCTTCAGTAGAGACTTCAAGGTTGGGGTCAGGAGGTCTCAGGGAGGACAGACCCTGGCGTGACGGCTTGCCTCTACGTCTAGCACGTCTGGACTGCCTCTTGAGGTTGGGAGAAGTATTCCGGAGAGTGTAGTCACCCTGTGAGGATTCTGGGTGGGCAGTAGCCTCATTGGGCTGGAGGACTATTGCGCTACCCACACACATTACCCATCGGGGCTGCTCCGGGATACTGGGAAGTGAAGCTTCAGCAGGAGCCTCCGGGTTAGGATCATCGAAGACCATTAGAAAGGCCACCAGGAAGGCCATTATGTCCAGGACGATAGGATCCTGTGTTTCCCATAGGGGGTTGATCCATTCCAAGGCATCACCCGCTAGGTTAGACATAATGAATCCCACCTTAACCCGATCGGTGGGAAAACAAAGAGGGTAGAACTTGAAGTGCAGCATGTGTGGCACCCCAGGGGTCTGGTTTTCCACAGTAATGTAATGTTATGTCTGAGAGCAGGTGGGAGGTCCTTTGGTCAGGGATCCTGTGCATGCCACACCTCCTGCCCAGTCTTGGGAGGGGAAGAACTTCCCCTGTATAAACCCGGGGCTGAGGCAGGGTGAGTCAGACAAGGAGAGTGGAGACAAGAAGCAGCATAGGAAACAGCAGAGTTACAAGGAGTCAGGGCTGGCAGCTGCAGAGCTCGCCCTGACTAAGAAGATTCTTTACCGGACCCGGAGTCCGAGGCTGTGGGGACTAACTCCTACCCAGCAGCAGAATCCGTCAGGCAGGGGATTTCAGGTCCTCTGGCCCAGAAGCCCGAAGGCACGGTCACACGCGTGGGACCAGCACCGCCATCGTGGAGCGGAAGCCAATAGAAGGCCCCGAGTCACCGGCCATACGGGTGAGCACCACACTACACTCAGGGACGTGGGCTACTTACATCAGCTTCTAGCAAGGTAGCCAGAAGAGTACAGTCAGTTTGGGAGGCCTACAACTACGCCTGGCCAGGGGAGATCCCATCTGCTCAAAGACTGACCAGGCCCCGTTTGCTAGCAAGTACTCCGGGAGGGTCTGTCGTTGTTACCAGTAAAGACCCTGAACTACACCGTACCGTCTCTGAGTGGTTCCTGCTACCCCCATCATCCACGTCGGCTGCCCTGAGGCCATACCCCTCCCGTTGGGGGTTATACTATCACGCTGCACAATCCTACCACCGGCCTCAGCGGTCTGCCCTGCAGCAGCAGCTTCCTGGCTGCACTCAACGGGTGGCGTAGTCATCAACTATTTACTACTAGTAGACTGCCGTCCAGTTTGACTCCCTGGGCACGGACCGGGTCACCGCCACGAGACTACAACCCTCCACGGATCCGGCTCCGGGTAAGCTCCCGCGTGCGCACCGCAGCGCAACACAGGCCCAGGGGCGCGTCAACTTTGGCGTAGTCGGCAGGATTTCGTGCCCGCAACCACCGGGTACTGCGTGCCTGAAAAGCAAAGACTGTTCAAACTTACCAGTGGTGAAGATTCCCGCTATCCGTGGAGGTTTCCCGCCATCCGGCGCCATCTTCTACCTTCTTCCCGCCATCCGCGAAGTTTTCCCGCCATCCGGCGCCATCTTCGACCTTCTTCCCGCCATCCGTGGAGTTTTCCCGCCATTGGACGCCATCTTGAGGACGCCGCGCGGGAAGAAGAGGGGCGTGGACTCCGAAAGCGCGCGAGAACTGAAGCCCCGCCTCACGTCCGGACGTTGCGTAAGGTCCTGGAAGGAGCCCAGCAGACGCCGACGTCACAGGAGCGCGACGGAAGGTCCTCAACCCTGACGATCCACTGCGGAGCCGCGGCCTACGGAAGAGGATCATCGCAAGGTAGGCCACGGTCCACTAGGGGGGAGGAAGATGTCGGATACGGAGGAGAGCTTCACTGCCTCAACCCCCGCCAGCGCTACCGCTGCTGCAGTTATGCCCTTCACCATGCCCTATATCCCGGGAGCAGCTTGGCTACCCCAGTACTCAGGGGAGTCACATACCCTGCATGACTTTAGAGAAAAGCTGGATAGCCTCTTCCAGGTGTACCCCCTCGCAGAAGAGCAAAAAGTGAGCATCCTGGTGGCCCAACTAACAGGGGCAGCCAAAAGGGAAGTAAAATCCTGGCCACCTGGGAGGAAGACTGTCGCAGGGATACTAACCCGGCTGAAGGACACCTTTGATACCCGCACCTCAGCCGAGATTAAGCTTAGATTCTACGGGTGCAAGCAGCGAGCGCATGAGAGTATAAGGGACTATGCACTAAACCTACAAGAGGCCCTGAGGGCCATAAAGCAGACCGACCCTGATGGGGTGGGAAACGAGGACAGGCTGTTGACTGAACAATTTATAGAGGGTTTATATTGCAATGCCCACCGAACCCAGTTGCGGGCAATGGCCTTACAGGATCCCCATCTGGACTTTGCACAGTTCAAGGACAGAGCCATCCGGGTGCTCCGAGAACCGGCACCAGGTGGCGTTGTGACCCACAGACGCCCCACTACCACTTACTACCAGGAGGCGGCGCCCTTGTCAGCAGGGCCTGTGGGAGCTGATGCGCAGGCTTTGGACAATGACCCGGCTCCAGACCTACACCATCAGGTCCAAGAGCTAGCTAAGAGCGTTGCTGCGCTAACCCGAACTGTGCAGTCTTTACAGGTTTCCACCCCAGGGAAGATCCAGCTGGCATCCGGACCGGAGGACATCCCGTGGCGTCGACCAAGGAGGACCCCACCGGCCAGAGGAAGACCCAGTGACCGATACAGCGAGGACGGACGACCCATCTGCCGCCGCTGCAATCAACCCGGACATATGGAAAGGTACTGTTCTTTAAACGGGCACAACCTGGGGTAGAGGGCCAACCCCCAGGAAAAAGATCACCAGGCCCATCGAACTGGCGCGACAGATATGTGGGAGGACGTCCAGTCTTGCCTGTGGTACTGGATGGCATTCCCATGAGTGCCCTACTGGATACCGGGTCACAGGTCACCACCATCCCGTACGTGCTCTTCAAGCAGTACTGGAATGACTCGGATATTACCCACTACCCTGACGACGACTTGAGTATCATCGCCAGCAATGGCCAGCCCGTGCCACAGATCGGATTTAAGGAGGTGGCCCTCAAAATCGGTAGAGTCGAACTGGCCGCACAGGGACTGATCATTGTAGATATTGATAAACATGAGAGTCACCCAAAAATAACTCTAGGAACTAACGTAATTGAAAATTGTCTTGCAGAGGTGATTTTCCTTTTACAGCAGGTTGCCAAGAATGCCAGCTCCGGCGAGCAGCGGGTGCTCCAGAAAGAGATCCGGGCACTGATGCAACGGCAACAAGTGGAACTCTCCGGCGGTGAGATTGGTAGCGTAAGAATGTGTGACCCTTTTCCTATTGCCATGCCCCCAAAAAGTGAAATGATGATTTGGTGCCGGGCAGCTATTGGTCTGAGAGGTAGAGATTACCAGACAATGGTAGAACCAGTTTACTCAGACAGTAGGCCCACCATTTTGACAGCACGGGGGGTCGTCAATGTACGCCATGGGAGGGTGCCCGTTCGCATAATAAATATCGGGGAGAGGGAAGTGTACCTGCCCCGGTATGCCACGCTAGCCAAATTATATATCACTAATCAAAATTCTATACAATCTGTGGAACCCTTGCCTCCATCTCACCCGGAGGAAGGTAACGGCTCTAAGAAAGACATGGAGGACTGGTGTCAGCAACTACATCTGGGTACTGACTCCACTCCCTCACATCAGAAACAAGGAGTCTATCGGGTGGTTCAAGAGTATGAGAGAGTGTTTAGTAAACACCCGTTAGACTTCGGGCGAGTCAAGGGGGTAGAACATCGCATCCCCACGGGAGATCATCCTCCCATAAAAGAGAGGTATCGACCCGTACCCCCTGCACATTACCAACACGCCAAGGGGATGCTTAGAGACATGAAGGAGGCTGGGGTAATCCGGGATAGTTGTAGCCCCTGGGCAGCCCCATTAGTTTTAGTCAAAAAGAAAGACAACACCATGAGGATGTGTGTAGATTACCGGAAAATCAACCGTATCACACACAAGGATGCGTACCCCTTACCAAGGATAGAGGAGTCATTGGCTGCTTTAAGATCTGCTAACTTCTTCTCTACCTTGGATCTCACTAGCGGGTACTGGCAGGTTCCTGTAGCAGAGGCGGACCGGGAGAAGACCGCATTCACCACCCCGATGGGACTTAGCGAGTTCACCTGCATGCCGTTCGGACTCTGCAACGCACCAGGAACCTTCCAACGCCTAATGGAGTGTTGTCTGGGCCACAGAAACTTCGAGACGGTCCTGTTGTACCTGGACGATGTCATCGTATATTCCAAGACGTATGAGGACCACCTGAAACACCTGGCGGAAGTGTTCGAGGCTCTGGCGAGTTACGGCCTAAAGGTGAAACCCTCCAAGTGTCACCTCCTGAAACCAAAGGTGCAGTACCTGGGACACGTAGTGAGCGCTGACGGAGTGGCTCCCGACCCTGATAAAATCACCGCAATTAAGGAATGGCCAAGCCCCTCCAGCGTAAAAGAAGTGCGGCAGTTCCTCGGGTTGGTAGGCTACTACCGAAGGTTTATTCCCGGTTTCACCAAAAAGGCAGCACCTATGCAGGACCTCCTGATAGGCCAGTCCCGGAAGGCCAAGAACCAGAAGCCGCCCTTCAAATGGGAAGAGCTGGAAGAAGAGTCCTTCCGCCAGCTGAAGACGGCCCTCACGGGGGACGAAATCCTGGCGTACCCGGATTATAGCCAGCCCTTTATCCTCTACACCGACGCCAGTAACATCGGGCTAGGAGCCGTACTGTCCCAGATCCAGCAGGGGAAGGAACGAGTAATCGCCTACGCCAGCCGAAAACTGCGACCCACCGAAAGGAACCCCGAGAATTACAGCTCATTTAAGTTAGAGTTCCTGGCCGTAGTATGGGCAATCACTGAGCGCTTTAAGCATTACCTCGCTTCTTCCCGGTTCACCGTGTACACGGATAACAACCCGCTGACACACCTGGACACGGCAAGACTCGGTGCCCTGGAGCAGAGGTGGATGGCCCGTCTGTCCAACTACGAGTTCACAATTAAATACCGGGCAGGACGCTCCAATACCAACGCGGACGCCCTGTCCAGGATGCCCAACCTGCCGGACGGAGGAGAAGATCCGGAGGGACTGGAAGAAGTTGAACTCCCTGCGTTCCACCGTCATGGGACTATTCAGTATTCCCACCGGGTAAGGAGTAAGCAGGCTGCTACGTTGAACCCCTTACCCCACTACAACTGGGCGGAAACGCAAGACAGCGACCCTGCCGTCCGACTGGTGAAGGAGATGCTGACTCGGCCGGAGGCTCGCCTTGAACCAGACGCTCCGGAGGAAGCCAAACAACTATGGGCAGAGAAGAGTCGACTGTTCCTTTACAAAGGGAAGTTGTGCCGCAGAATGGTTAACTCCCGGACGCATGAATTACTCTGGCAAGTAGTGGTGCCACGAAGAGACGCAGCCATGGTGATGGAGGCATACCACGACGGAGCTGGACACTTTGGGTGGAAAAAGCTGGAGTTCCTGCTGCGCGAGCGGTTCCACTGGGTAGGCATGAGGGGAACCATCGAGAAGTGGTGCAGAGATTGTGGCCCGTGCAACCTGAGAAGGAAGGACCGAGCCAGCCAGAAGACTCCCCTGCAGTCCATCGTCACCCGGCAACCGTTGGAACTGGTAGCCTTGGATCATGTAAAACTGACCCCAAGCAGAAGTGGCTACGTCTACGCGTTAACCATCGTGGATCATTACTCCCGGTTCTTGGTTGTCATCCCCGTCAAGGACTTAACGGCTCAAACAGCAGCTAGAGCCTTCCAGCAGCACTTCTGCCGTCCACACGGGTACCCGGACCAAGTGCTGACGGACCAGGGACCTGCCTTTGAAGCGGAGGTCTTTCAGGAATTCTGCAATCTGTATGGCTGCCGGAAGATAAGGACGACACCCTACCATCCGCAGACTAATGGACTTTGTGAAAAAATGAACCAGGTGGTAATGGATCTTCTAAAAACGTTGCCCCTGGAAGAACGCAGTCTGTGGCCTGAAAAGTTGCCCGATCTGGTGGACCTATACAACCACATCCCGGTAGGTTCCACCAACTGTACCCCGGCTTACCTAATGAGGGCAAGACCTGGTAAGTTACCTGTTGACCTGGAAATGGGAGTCCTGACCCCCGAGGACACTTCACCAGAAACAGACTGGGACACAGAGAGGCAGCAGCAGTACAGGAGAGCGTGGAGCGAAGTCTCTGTCAGGCTAGGGAAAGACAAGAGAAAACTTACAACCAGTATGCTCCCGCTGTTCCCCTGGTACCCGGAGAGCAGGTCTTGAAGAGGAAGAGACGGCTCCACAAGTTGGACGACCAGTGGGAGAAGGACCCGTACACCGTACTGCCCTCAAGCCACGAGAACCCGAAGGTCTGTACCATCAGTAAAGACGGAGGGGAAACCACAGCCATTGTATCCCGGGACCACCTGAAGAAGTGTCCCGAACAACTGAGGAACCCTGAAGAGGAACAAGAAGACCATCGACCCGTGGAAGAAAGGGAAGATATGGTTAGTACCGTGCTCGGGGACTTCCCTCAGTCTTGGACTCAAGTCAATGGTGCAGTTGTGGTACCCGTACTCACCTTCCTCCAACCATCATCCCAAGAACCTACGGAGCAACGGGTAGAGCTGGAAGAACAGCCGGTCCAGGAGACAGAAGACTCCACACAAGCAGAACAGGAGAATCAACCCTCTGCTTATAGTGAGCCTGCCGTACCCCTAGTGAGACAAAGAGCCGGTAGACAGCTGCCCAGTTTACCCTTGACAGCTCCTACACCCTGTAGTTCAGGGCCAGACAGTCAGCTCCGTAGGTCCACTCGGGCCACTAGAGGCCAGTTACCCGCACGCTGGAGAATTTAAAGTGTATAAATTGTTTTATTTATGTTTTTCTGTGTCTTGTTGCTTGTGTATAATTTTGTGTTTCTAGTTATTTTTAGGAATCCTTGGTGGATTTACCGGGAATCCTTGTACATAGTTGGAGCGTAACCCAGGATGGACTAGAGACTGTTAAGGACTCGGGGTAGGACAGACCCCTACCTGGTTACGTCTCCCTGTGTTGGTGAAATGGACACCTTGCTCTCTTCAGAGACTGCACCCGGTTGCGGACACGCCGTAACCATCTTTATATGTTTTCTTATTGTATTATTAATGTTTTTGCCTTGTTATGTTTTTCTAAATGTGTTTAGTCCCGGAGTACTAAATTTCACTAGGGGGGAATGTGGCACCCCAGGGGTCTGGTTTTCCACAGTAATGTAATGTTATGTCTGAGAGCAGGTGGGAGGTCCTTTGGTCAGGGATCCTGTGCATGCCACACCTCCTGCCCAGTCTTGGGAGGGGAAGAACTTCCCCTGTATAAACCCGGGGCTGAGGCAGGGTGAGTCAGACAAGGAGAGTGGAGACAAGAAGCAGCATAGGAAACAGCAGAGTTACAAGGAGTCAGGGCTGGCAGCTGCAGAGCTCGCCCTGACTAAGAAGATTCTTTACCGGACCCGGAGTCCGAGGCTGTGGGGACTAACTCCTACCCAGCAGCAGAATCCGTCAGGCAGGGGATTTCAGGTCCTCTGGCCCAGAAGCCCGAAGGCACGGTCACACGCGTGGGACCAGCACCGCCATCGTGGAGCGGAAGCCATTAGAAGGCCCCGAGTCACCGGCCATACGGGTGAGCACCACACTACACTCAGGGACGTGGGCTACTTACATCAGCTTCTAGCAAGGTAGCCAGAAGAGTACAATCAGTTTGGGAGGCCTACAACTACGCCTGGCCAGGGGAGATCCCATCTGCTCAAAGACTGACCAGGCCCCGTTTGCTAGCAAGTACTCCGGGAGGGTCTGTCGTTGTTACCAGTAAAGACCCTGAACTACACCGTACCGTCTCTGAGTGGTTCCTGCTACCCCCATCATCCACGTCGGCTGCCCTGAGGCCATACCCCTCCCGTTGGGGGTTATACTATCACGCTGCACAATCCTACCACCGGCCTCAGCGGTCTGCCCTGCAGCAGCAGCTTCCTGGCTGCACTCAACGGGTGGCGTAGTCATCAACTATTTACTACTAGTAGACTGCCGTCCAGTTTGACTCCCTGGGCACGGACCGGGTCACCGCCACGAGACTACAACCCTCCACGGATCCGGCTCCGGGTAAGCTCCCGCGTGCGCACCGCAGCGCAACACAGGCCCAGGGGCGCGTCACATGCATTGCTCCACAAATGCACGACTCTGTCTTGGATCCCCATAGTAACGTGGCGGATCCGCAGGAACGAGAGCTGATAGATCCATCTGGACGGGTGCGTAATTCACCTGGAACTCAGCTAGAGAAAAAAAAATTTTTTTTTCTTATTTATTTTTAATGCACGTATTCGCTGGAAAAAGTCTCAAAGAGCGAAGGCCATGGGGCTCAATGGGAACCATGGCCTGAGCATGCTGTAATGCACACGCCCGAACTGACTGGCGTGTGCGTGTTTATGTAGTGATTCCACTGTGCCATGAACCGGAGAGTGCCTGGAGGGGCGTAACTAAGTATCTGCCCGATCCGACCAAGGTCGCACGACGGCATACGACGCCAGTGCACCAGGGAGGAACCGAGCAGAGGAACCAGGGTCTACTCCAGGTCAGACTCCGGACACGGCTGTTGACCCACACTGGGGAATACAGGAACAGGCAGACTAGAGCGCAGGCTGGGTAGGGTCCAGTACAGACTGGGAGACAAATTCGAAAGCGCAGACGCGGTGGACAGGGCCGAGCAAAACGAAACCGCAGATGCGGTGGACAGAGCTGAGCAAAGCGAAAACCGTAGACGCGGCGGACAGAGCTGAGCAAAGCGAAAACCGCAGACGCGGCGGACAGAGCTGAGCAAAGCGAAAAACCGCAGACGCGGCGGACAGAGCTGAGCAAAGCGAAAAACCGCAGACGCGGCGGACAGAGCTGAGCAAAGCGAAAAACCGCAGACGCGGCGGACAGAGCTGAGCAAAGCAAAAAACCGCAGACGCGGCGGACAGAGCTGAGCAAAGCGAAAAACCGCAGACGCGGCGGACAGAGCTGAGCAAAGCGAAAAATCGCAGACGCGGCGGACAGAGCTGAGCAAAGCGAAAACCGCAGACGCGGCGGACAGAGCTGAGCAAAGCGAAAACCGCAGACGCGGCGGACAGAGCAGAGCAAAGCGAAAACCACAGACGCGGCG
This sequence comes from Phyllobates terribilis, assembly GCF_046119375.1. NCBI lineage: Eukaryota > Metazoa > Chordata > Amphibia > Anura > Dendrobatidae > Phyllobates > Phyllobates terribilis. Next base: position 422,127,411 of record NW_027362767.1, on the reverse strand, counting down.
GACAGAGCAGAGCAAAGCGAAAACCGCAGACGCGGCGGACAGAGCTGAGCAAAGCGAAAACCGCAGACGCGGCGGACAGAGCTGAGCAAAGCGAAAACCGCAGACGCGGCGGACAGAGCTGAGCAAAGCGAAAACCGCAGACGCGGCGGACAGAGCTGAGCAAAGCGAAAACCGCAGACGCGGCGGACAGAGCTGAGCAAAGCGAAAACCGCAGACGCGGCGGACAGAGCTGAGCAAAGCGAAAACCGCAGACGCGGCGGACAGAGCTGAGCAAAGCGAAAACCGCAGACGCGGTGGACAGAGCTGAGCAAAGCGAAAACCACAGACGCAGAGGGAACAGGAATCTGTTCACACGGAACAGACTAGAAGGGAAAGGCAGAACCAGATACCCATAGGGTACATGCAGAGAAGTAGCGAGTGGACCACAAACTCACAAACGGAAGTACAGTGACAACGAGCAGGAGTTAGGTACGAGTTCAGACTCTGCCGAAAAAGGAAAGGAACGGACATAGAGAAAAAAACAGGTAAAAGATAGGAGAGAGTTCAGACTGGAACTGAGTGTACGGAAAGACCGACACTGCAGCGGGATACAGGAGCGGGTCTGGGAATACGGCCCCCAGAGAGGCGGGACGAACAGGCAAGGAGCATGTTCAGACTGGCCTGGAAATACAGCCTCCAGGAAGGCGGAACGAACAGGCAAGGAACGAGTACAGACTGCAGGTTTAGGTACACAGATAGGACACAGTACAGACATGGGAACAGATACTGCAAGACAGGTAACATAGACAGGACCTGGCATGTCAGAGACAAAAGCCAACTGACAGGGCAAGATGCTCAGGCATGGGTTAATTGGAGCAGCTGTTTTAAATACCAGGTGACAGACAGCAATAGGCTGAGGACGCACAAGGGGTGTGCCTGCAGCAGGTACAAAAAGCAGGAAGTGATCGGGCGCCGCCCTTAAGCAGCAGACACATAGGCAAACAGACAGCATGGAGGGAAGCCAGAGAGACATTCTGGACTGGAGATCAAGTGCGCGCTCTTGCACAGTGGGAGATGGACCACCATGCAAGGACGCCGCCAGGTATGTTACAATACCCTCCCAGAGCTGTTGCTTAGATGTGAACTGCCTCCCGCCAATCATAGACACTCCTTTTGATGATGCTCCAGAGGTTCTCAATGGGGTTGAGGTCAGGGAGCATGGAAATGATCTTGCTGCGGAATGCACAGTTCTTCTTCTTGAACCATGGAAGGAAGTGCTGTTTGAGAAACTCAACATACATTATGGAGTTCATCTTTACCCCTTCAGGGATCCTAAAAGGGCCGACAATCTCTCTCCCCATGATTCCAGCCCAAAACATTACTCCACCTCCTCCTTGTTAGCGCCGTAGCCATGTTTGCATGGGGTGTCCATCAACCAGCCATCCTCCACTCCATCCATCTGGACCATCGAGATCATTTCATGCATGATAATGCCCCGTCTCATGCTGCACATAACACATCTGCATCTCTGGCTGCTATGGGCATAAAAGGGGACAAACTTATGGTGTGGCACCCATGCTCCCCTGACCTCAACCCCATTGAGAACCTCTGGAGCATTATCAAAAGGAGTGTCTATGATGGCGGGAGGCAGTTCACATCTAAGCAACAGCTCTGGGAGGGTATTCTGTCCTCATGCAAAACAATTGAAACAGAAACCATCCAAAACCTGACAAATTCAATGGACGAGAGAGTTCAGAAGCTCCTTTCGAACAAGGGGTCCTATGTGCAAATGTAACATCACCTAGAATAAAGTTTTGAGTTGAAAACTGTTTGATTTCAGTTTGTAATAACCTGCTAATGCTTATAATTTCAAAAATGACCATTTTTTGGTCTTTATTAAAATGAAAAGGTTGAAAACTCTGCTGTGCATAATAATTTGGAACATGCATTTTGAGTGCAGTTTGAGTTTTTTATTTTTTTAAAAATATACTGTTATCATAGGCAGTTTGTACAAAAACCTTTCAATTGTACTCTAATAGTTATTTGACTGGAAAATTACAATGACTGCAATTCATATTGGAACACAGTGTATAGTGATGCTATTCCAATCAACCAAGTCTGGCTGTATTCCTTTAACGCACAACTTGAGCAGTTTAAATGGTGTATAATATTTTGAGGCTGAGAAAACTTTACAATATTTGTATCGCAGCAAATTTAGAACACCTCAAATGGACTTTTCCACTGCTTGCACTATATATTGATCCTATTCCAATCAACCAAGTCTGGCTGTATGCTTTTAAAGCACAACTTGAGCAGTATAAATGGCGTATAATATCTTTTTTCACAATAATTTGCAGGATTAAGTGTAAAAAGAATATTAGTAGACCTGGGAAGGGCTATTGATATGAGTTCCAGCAGCAGAAATGACGTGCAATGAACCCTACCGTGTCCTACACTCTGCCTCTGGCACAATCTCTCCCTAACTACTGCTAACAGCAGTATTAATATTGATTTATAATGAGTCCTAATAAGGACTGTTGTTGCAGATGAAAATATTAAAATTGGTGTTGAATCGCTGCCTATCTGCAGCTAAAACTCTGTCCCTCGTTCTGCTGCAGCTCTTCCTACTCTGCCTGTTTCCGGTGTAGACCGTGATGAGCATAGGGTCCCGGTCTAAGAAAGACCCGATGATGCTATGCGGCCAGAAATTCACTGTAATGCCACAACCAACATGGCTACAGCATTACAGTGACTGGCAGGCAATCCCTGCATGTTTATAAGCAGTTTAAAAAGCACCAAACTTGTGGGGCAAGGACTTGAGCTTCCGCCTGAGCTTTCAAAAAATACTCGCCGAGTAACAAGCATCTTGATCACACTGATGCTCCAGTGAGTGACGAGCAGTGACGAGCACTAACAGTTATCCTGACAAACAGTTCTGATGAGTGAGGCCCGATAAGCTTTAACCTGTAAAAGCCACACAAGGGACAGTATAAGGGGCTGGATTTTGTGGCCAAACTTATATAATTCTTTATGGTCTTACACGTTTTGATGTTAGTAGTGTATAGGAAGGGCTGAATGATTCCCCCCCAACTTTGAAAGACAGGAAAGAGAGACATGCATTGCGCACTTTGAGATAATTTTTTTTACGTTAAGCCACACTCCTAACTTCGACTAGTCCTTTTTGTGTGACTGTAAGGAGAGGGACATACTGCCCACGTTCCCCCTTGAAGAACACAGGTATTGTTGTATTGTATAATGAATTGTGATATGTGTTAATAGTGCATTGTATAATGAATTGTGATATGTGTTAATAGTGTTGATGTTGTGTTCTGACTGACAGTAGGGAGAATTAGAGTAAATATTTGGGACTAGCCCAGAGTGGGAGGGGATAAGGTGAAGGGACAGAGACAGTTTCCTTTCAGGACGTAAGATAGGGCTCGTGTGTGGCATTAGCGCAGTAAGCAGTGCCACATGATGTGGGTGTCCCGAAGCGAGAGGAGGCTGAGGCAGTGGATAGCGTGATCTGGAGTAAAGAGGTAGGAAAACTGACAAATGGACACAGTGGTCAACCGGCGACGAGTCCACAGAGAGGACTCCTAGCAGAGGGCCCCAAGTTTAAGACTCAGAGAGGTAACAGCCCGGGATGGGAGAGAGAATGTGAGATTAACAGAGTGCCTCGGGTGTGAGTTCCAAGGCGTCAGTTGCAGAGAAGCAAAATACTGCCACACTGGCAAACTAGTTCCCTTGAGGAGAAAGAAGATGCAAGGCTGACGCGCCCCCTGGGCCATGGGGTACTCGGCAGCCGGGCCTCTGGTTGCCGGGGGATATCACGGTGGCTGGCCCGGTCCGTGACCCAGGGCGGTCAGTAAAAAGGGAAACTACTTATAGGGGATTTGGAAAGTTCGTGACGCCACCTGTGGAATGCGGCTAAGGGGTGCCACCGCTGCGGAGCAGTCCTCTGGAGCTGGTGTTACGGCAGCAGGGATGGTGTGGTTCTCCACAGGTAGAGCTAGCTCCAGGGCAGCGTGGGGTGTAATGGATGGTGGTGCAGGGGAGAGACGGCAGGATGGTCCCGGGGGAAAGACGGACACTCACACGGGGGTAAGCTTCAGTACCTTTACTGGTGATGTTGCAGGCACGGTCCAGGGTACTCCAGGAGAAGGGCACACTTTTGGACTCTCCCCAGTGAGCGGGTATAGGGTCTCCTGATCCGTTGCTTTATTCTCTAAGCTTCTGACCTGCCTGGAGCTAGGCCTAGCTTGGTTACTGTCTCTCTTTGCACCTGCTGACCTGGTGGTAGGGCCTTCTCTTTGGAAATCACTCTACCTGGATGCTGGGACCTCCGTGACTCCTAGCCCTGGTACTGCGATCAGCGTTTGGTGAACCTGGGACCTGTAGTCCTCCAGGGGTTCCGGTGGTTCCTACTAGGTATAAAGGGTCCCTGTAGGCGCGGGCCCGGTGTCCGGTATATATGTCGGGGTGAGCCTGGTATGCTCCTCTGCCCCCCTTGCTACTTCTTCCTTCTCCTCTCGCCTTCGGCCCACTCAAGACCCTCACTAGGCCTTCACACGTGCTGTAGGCCTTGGCTCGCCTAAGCACAGCATCCAGCTTGCTGCCTCTTCGCTGCTCTCCGAGCGTCAGCATGCTCTCTGCTCAACTCTGAGCTCTGTCCCTCCCTGTCTCTAAGCAGGAACTATTCTCAGCTGCCTGGCTCCACCCTCCCTATATATGTCCCTAATGGGCTCCCTCTGCTGGTCTGAGGTGGTAGGGTGGAGGTGTGTGAATGTGTGAGGGCCTCTTGTGGAGAAGTCCATCCATGCACCCTTCTGGGTTCTGTGGCACCAGTGCACAGCAGGGCGCCACAGAACCACAGGATAAGAATAGGACTCTCACTAACTGGATTGTAATACTGAGCTGGGTTGTGGTGAAGGAAGGTGAAACAGTGGAGACAGCGAACAAGCGAGTAAAGAGAAAGGAACTGAGACTGTATGTGAAAATGCTCCATGTTGAGAAGGAAATGTTTATTAAGCTGTGTACCCGCTATTTTTTGCACATAATTACCACCAAGTTATATTTCAGTAAAAAAGTTTGTTTTTGACTGGTGGTCTCCCTCATTGAAGTCCTCAACATCTGGTCCTGGCCAACCAAAGTCATCAGTAACATGCGGCCTGCAAGGGCATAGCGCTCCCATAGCACAAGTCCACACACCCAGCCAGGACACCCACCTACATGTAACGTGACGGGGCGTAAGACACGAGTACCTCGCCCATGGCTACCACCTCATGCCACGTTACATGACCACACACAGTATGAAGCCCTTATTATAGCCTTCTTGCAGTAATGATGCCCCAAATAAGCCCTCCACACACACAGTATGATGCCCCCAAAGTGCCCCCACAGAGTATGATGTCCCCACAGTCCCCCACACAGTATGATTCCTTCAAAGTGTTGCTACACACAGTATAATGCCCCTACATGCCTCCCACCCTGTATGATGTACCCACAGTCTCCACACACAGTATGATGGTTCCACACACAGTATGATGCCGCAACAGCACTCCACACACAGTATAATGTCCCTACAGTCCCAAAATACAGTATGATGTCCCCACAGCCTCCACAAAGTATGATGTCTTCACAGCTTGTAAACGGTATGATGTCCCTAGAGCTCCAGCCTTCCACACACAGTATTATGTCTCTACAGCCCCTCACACACATTATGATGACCCCTACAGCCTCCATACAGTATGATATACACACAGCCCTTACACGGTATTATGTCCCCACCCATAGTATGCTGACCCACAGCCCCTCCACACAATAAGATGTCCCCACAAACCCCACACAGTTCGATTCCCCCATAGCCTCCACATAGTATGATGCCCCTATAGCCCCCCACAACATTACAATATCCCCACACACAGTATGATGCCCCCTCAGCCTCCACACAATATGATGTCCTTAGAGTCCCCACACACATGATGTCTCCAGTCACAGTATGATGCTCCCATAGCCCCCACACACATAATGATGTCCCCATGGACCCCCCCAAACACACATAATTATGTCTCCACAGTGCACTTCACTCAGAGTGAACCTCACACTTGACACATTGTCATGCCCCAAGGAGTCCCCTCACAGTATTTCCAGGCTGGGTTGGACTGGTCCAGGGTGGGACTAAGAGTAGGACTAAAGTGTTAATACATTGCTAACACAAATGTGCTGCCTGTTTCTAAAAGCAAACAACAGTACTATGAGTGCAAATGTGGCACCCTGCTACCACAGGTACCCAAGGACCCAAAAAGGTGCATGGATGGACTTCTCCACAAGAGGCCCTCACTACCAACAGACACTTCCACCCTTCCACCTCATACCACCAGAGGGAGCCCTGTTAGGGATATATATATATGGAGGGTGGAGTCAGGCAGTCAGTGAGTTCAGTCGGAGAGCAGTCTGAGAGCAGCACGTCTGCTGCTGTGTTGAGGGCCCCGAGTGTGGCCGAGGCAAGGAGAGAGGAGAGAGGAGTTAAGGGGGCAGAGGAGCGTCTGAAGCTCACCCCAAGACACAATCCGGACACCGGGTCCGCGCCTACATGGTTCTCTACACCCAATAGGGACAACCGGCATACCAGGAGGCTTCCAGACCCCTGGTGTTCCTGAAGCTACCATCAATAACAGGACTAGGAACCACGAAGGCCCCGGCGTCCGGGGATAGTGGTTGCCAAGGAAAAGTCCTACTACCAAGCGGTCAGGTGAGAGAGCAACACAACATAGAAGCTAGGCCAAGTTCCAGGGGGGCCAGAAGCTTAGAGAGGGGACGAAACGGATCAGGAGGCCTTATACCCACTCACTGGGGAGAGTCCTGAAGTGCACCCTTCATAGCAAGTACCCTGGACCATACCTGCCGTTACACCAGTAAAGGTACTGAAGCGAATCCCCTGTGTGCGTGTCCGTCATTCCGCCTGACCCGACCGGGCCATCTCTCACCTGCATCCCATCCATCAACCCTGCCCCGGGGGCTCGCTCCGCCTGTGGGGAGTAGAAACATCCCAGCTGCCATCCCATCATCCCCGGAGGTCTGCAGCAGCGCCGGTACTCATTACCGGGAACCACAGGTGGCGTCACGAGACAAACTGTTAACAAAAACACTAAAACCCCTTTTAAAGAGTGACCCAGAGGACGGGCCCGGGAGCCGACTGCCGCGACTTCCCAATGAGGTAAAGGCATGGGTACCGAGTCTCCCTCATATATCCCCCCTGGGCGAGTCACAACTGTAGCACATAACAATATACATCATCATCAGTGCCAAATAAATATGATCATGTACAGTACGTAGTGACTCATTTATATGTATATAACTTATATCGCACAGTGGTGCTCATCATGGATATATCCATACAACAATACGGAAGAATCACATTTTCTAAGAAAAGTGCATTCCTCCATACATAATGATGCCCACACAGCCCCCCACACAGTATGATGCCCCCAAAGTGCCCCTAAACACAGTATAATGCCTCTACAGGCCTTCCACCCCATATGATGCCCCCACAGTCTCCACACACAGCATGATGGTCCCACACTTAGTATAATGCCCCAACAGCACACCAGACACAGTATAATGTCCCTACAGTCCTGAAACACAGTATGATGTCCCCACAGCCCCCCACACATTATGATGTCCCAATAGCTCCCACACGCAGTATGATGTCCCCACAGCCCCTCAAACACAGTATGAGGTCCCCACAGCCTCTACACAGTATGGTGACCCCACTCATAGTTTGATGTCCCCAGAGCCCCTCCACACAATAAGATGTCCCCACAGCTCACACACACAGTATGATGCGCCCATAGCCCCCACACAGTATGATGCACCCATGGCCCCCACACAGTATGATGCACCCATAGCCCCCACACAGTATGATTTCTCAACAGCCTCCACAAACTATGATGCCCCGAATCACAGTATGATGCCCCCACAGCCCCCACACACAGTATGATATCCTCACTCATAGTATGATGCCCCCACACAATATGATGTCCCCACACACAGAATTATGCCCCCAGTAACAGTATGATGCCCCCATAGCCCCCACACACATAATGATGTCCACATCGTGCCCCCCCTACACACATAATGATGTCCCCACAGTGCACCTCACACATTATGAGGCCCCAAGGTGCCCCCCTACCGTATTTCCAGGCTGGGCCAGGGTAGGACTGAGTGCAGGACTAAAGTGTTCCTACGTTGCTAACACCAGTGTTGGTAATTGCGCAGAATTCCCTTTACTAAAGAAACTATATTGCTATCTAGGGCATGAGGAATTGGCGCAAGGATCTTGGAAAGGGGGAAAAAACTATCAGACTTATTAATGATGGGTGACAGTACTCATCACTTCTCTCTTCTATCAGCAAACTTGCTGACTGTTTCTAAAAACAACCATAAGTAACTAGTGCAACTGTACTACCACATAACATTATACATCATGGTCAGTGACAAATAAATATGGTCATGTGTATATGTAGTGACTCATTTATATGTATATGACTTATACCGCACAGTGGTGCTCATCATGGATCTATCCATACAACAATGCGAAGAATCACATTTTCTAAGAAACATGACAGGGAAGAAACGCAGTAGGTGAGCCCGCCGTATGAGAACAATGTGGACCTGCTGCCATCTAGTGTTCAAATAACAGATTGACAGATGTTGTTTCTGGGACCATTTTAGAACAGGATACTAGTTTGCTAAAGCGCAAGTAAAAAAAAAAATATATATATATATTTCTTCTTTTTAAAACATCACAATACTCCATATACCTGCTAGGACATCTGAAAAGCCAGGAGCATTAATGTACGATGTCAAGCTCTAATAATGAAAATTTGTAATTGACAAAAATTAGTTTGTGTTAACTTCCTGATGGCTGTGGGACTCCCACCCATCCAGAGAATGGGGTTTTGAAGTGGCTCCTCATGACTGTGCATGCACACCACCACTCTATTCTTTGTCTATGCCACTGCAGGAGATAGGGTTGTAGTGTGTGCCAGGACCCCCCAGGGATAGTCAAGTTTTCTTGCACCCCTAAACTGTGAGTCCCTTCCACCAGTCCATCCCCCAAGTGCATATATTGGGTTTTGAGGAAAATACTGGTGAAATTATATTTTTCTGCTTTTTGCAGAACTGAGACATCAAATAAAAGAAAGATCTTATGCTTCATAGCTTTTTTTTGTGTAACAGTTTTATAATTGCAGCCCTATCCCTAATCCTAAACCTATCCTTAACAAAAAGGAGTAGTTCTCCAAAAATGGTAGCTTTATAAATCCTTTGTAAAATTTAAAACGGCATCTTTATTATTCCAACTTTAAAAATAGTATGATAGCAATGGCCACCACAGAAAATACATTAGACACAACCAACGCGTTTCAACAGGAAGCCTTAATCATGGTATGATGGTATTGTATCATGGTATAATGTTGGAATAATAAAACTTTACAAAGGATTTATAAAGCTAACATTTTTTCCATCGCTGGGGAACTACTCCTTCTTTTTTTCATTTTGATATATGTCCTGGACTGGGACGGCTCCGTGCGAGGATTCCAAGTTGACTGCAAGTGTTGCTAAGTGAGGGTTCGACCGCCACAGGGATGCTGCACTTCTGTAATGGAGTGTAGTGTTCCTCCTCTGAGGTAAGAACAGTGTGATGGTCAGGACTCCACCTCCACATTCAACACCACATTTCTCCACCAGAGGGGGCTAGAATGCACTAGGTGCTGCCCTCCTGGTTACAGGGAGACTGGGGAACCAAGAGTTAGGGGAACCATTTAGTGGGTGAGGGTGGAGGACTCACATTTTAGTGACACTTAATAATTCATATTTAATAAACAGCCATCTTTGGTCTTTTGTCCCTTGGTCCTTTTGATGTCTTGTGATGGATCTTTAACTGAACTACTGTGATCTCCTACCCTGGACGCGGATCCTGTGTGGGCCTGCATCGGATGGAGACACAGCCCTCGTACCTTGGCCTTGGGTCGAGGGGCAGGCTGCTGATAATGTGTGTTTCAGCCCAGTTAAGGACCATGACCAAGAAGGCCTGGAGCTTTAGAGTGTAGCTCCACCGCAAATGGATCCCAGGGAGGATGCAGATGGAGCGGTGTACGCCACCTGTCCTCGCCAACCTGATATATTCAGAGGGAGTCCGGCTGCAAGAGGGGTACCAGTCCCCGACACCCGACCTTGCTACTCCATGTCCTGGTCGGGAAAGCCCGGTAGGCCCTGAGGATCCCACCGGGTAACGGAAGGAGCGGAGCTACCACCCGTGCCCTTTTTCTGAGAGGAGTTCAGAGGGAGACCCGGCCTATCCACACACACACAGACAGGAAAGGACTCGGTCTGTAGTTTAGGAACACTCTGGTGCGGGGTCCTGATCGAATACTGGACTTACTCGGAGGTTGTCGGATCCCCGTCCCTTGGGACCGCAGAACTCCGCAAGGAGCAGGGAGTCGCCTTCCTACTGCCATCTCTTATGTGAGTAAAGCCTTGAAAGTTCACCCCTATGGCCTCCGGACTCTTTATTCTGCGCCACACCGCACAGGTGGCATAGTCGTAATCAGCCACTCAACCCGGAAAAGCCCGTACCATCCTTTTTAATGTGACGGCCCTGGGCACGGAGCGGGTCCGGGCCACGGCTGCATCCCATCTCTCCATCACAGGACCCGACTCCGAGTCCCCCATCTCCAAGGGTAAAGGGGCTTACAGGAGGCTTTGAGGCGTCACAGCTACAAGTGGTGAGTTGACTTCTCCTTACCCTGCTTCCCTCTGTTATTTGATTTAAACCCATCCTTATCCCTAATCTTATCTCTAACCCTAGTCCTATCCCTAAACCTAACTCTATCCCTACCATTAACCCTATCCCTAGCTTTAACCTTTTCCCTAACCCTGGCCATAACCCTAGCCTTAGCCCTATGTCTAACCCTATCCCTTACCCTAAATCTATGACAATTCATTCTGACTGCTGTGATTTGCATAGACAGTGCTAGATGGGCTTTCACTACACCGCTCCAACCACAAGTTGCACTGGTCGGCACCGCTCTTTTGTAATTGGTGGTAGTGGGAGTAAGTCACTGGCCGGAGACTGCCAAGTGCAGTGCTTACATTCTCCAGCTGTCCCATAGACAATGTATGGAGTGGTGGGGCACATGTATGGCCATTCTTCCTATTACCAGGGCATTTCAGAGCACCATTAATTCCTTAAGGTCGCAACCACCTTTTGTTTTTGCGTTTTCATCTTTTCTTCCTTTTCTTCCAAGAGCCATACCTTCTTTATTTTTATGTCCACATAGCCGTATGAGGGGCTTGTATGACACAATTGACTTTACCATGTAAACTACTATAGGCGGTGAAATGGTAAAAAGAATGTAGTTTACCATTGTTTTTTGGGCTTCATTGTGCTGTAGAAATAACATGGTGACAGGATTCTCCAGGTCAGTACCATTGTGGTGACACCAAACTTGTATATTTTTTATTAGTTTGTTACAAAAATGCAGTTTGTGTCACTATTTTCCAAGATTCATAACTTTTAAATCTTTCTTCTATGGAACTGTTTGAGTAACAGTGTTTTGTTGACTTCTTATGGCATTTTTTGCGTGTGGTATGGTGACCTAAAAGAACGGCAATTTTGGAGTTTTGCTTTTTTATGGCTTTTATGGGTTAATCATTATATGCTTTCATGGATCGGACTTCTATGAAGGCTTGGCAGAGACTCTTTGGAGCTGAAACATTGCTTTATTGCACACATGACAAATTAAAGGTTTGTTCACTTTTTTTTATATTACTATAGTGAGCAGCCTGCTTTTTTGTACTTACTGTATATTATTAGGTTACTGGGCTATAACCTGCAGGCTGGCACCCATCATCTGCTTTTTGTTTTTTGCTTGTGCTGCATCGTCTTTTGTTTCTATCTGTCTATCTATCTATTGATTAATCTATCTGCCATGGGGATACCGCGACAGACAGGAGCTAGAAGTGTCTGGTTACATGAACTCCAGCACTGATTAGAACTGCTTCACCAACCTATAAAACAGTGCAGGTTTTCCTTGCTCTGTCATTGCAAGTGTTAATCGGTTCTGTTTATCTCCTGGAGCTCTCTGTCCTGAATTGCCTCAGCTGTTCTGTGTTGGCCGCTTCCCTCTAGTATATATGCTGACCTCTTGCACTTGGAAGTTGCCAGTGATAGTTACAACTTTCTGGTTTGGTGGTGTAGGAGAGTTCTGAATTAGTAGCAGTCCGTTGGTGTGGTGCAGTTTACAGGCGATATCTGCGTGAATTTGGTATTGTTTGTTTATCCTAATCCTCTCCCATTTTAGTTACCCCTACTACTGTTCCCTTGATTTCTATTCTGTTGTTTTGTTAGTGTATTTGTATGATTGTAGTTTTCTTTTATCCCTGTCTTTTTCCCCTGTCTGTCAGGTTTGTGTTATGCTATACAGTTTTGTTCCATACCTCCCTGGAGAGGGGAGGAAAGAGTTCAGCGTGCATATAGGAGCATAGCAAGGTATGAGACCGCAGGATCTCGACCTTCAGCGGTAATCTGGGGTACAGGGATAGCCTAGGGTCCTCCTAACTTGAGGGGCAAGGAAGGAACCCATTTTCCCAGGAAATCCTGCTACATTATCGTGACTCTATATCTACACTGCTCAAAAAAATAAAGGGAACACTCAAATAACCCATCCTAGATCTGAATGAATGAAATATTTTCATTGAATACTTTGTTCTGTACAAAGTTGAATGTGCTGACAACAAAAGCACACAAAAATCATCAATGGAAATCACATTTATTAACCAATGGAGGCCTGGATTTGGAGGCACCCCCAAAATTAAAGTGGAAAAACACACTACAGGCTGATCCAACTTTGATGTAATGTCCTTAAAACAAGTCAAAATGAGGCTCAGTATTGTGTGTGGCCTCCACGTGCCTGTATGACCTCCCTACAACGCCTGGGCATGCTCCTGATGAGGTTGCGGATGGTCTCCTGTGGGATCTCCTCCCAGACCTGGACTAAAGCATCCGCCAACTCCTGGACAGTCTGTGGTGCAACGTGACGTTGGTGGATGGAGCGAGACATGATGTCCCAGATGTGCTCAATCGGATTCAGGTCTGGGGAACGGGAGGGCCAGTCCATAGCTCAATGCCTTCATCTTGCAGGAACTGCTGACACACTCCAGCCACATGAGGTCTGGCATTGTCCTGCATTAGGAGGAACCCAGGGCCAACCGCACCAGCATATGTTCTCACAAGGGGTCTGAGGATCTCATCTCGGTACCTAATGGCAGTCAGGCTACCTCTGACGAGCACATGGAGGGCTGTGCGGCCCTCCAAAGAAATGCCACCCCACACCATTACTGACCCACTGCCAAACCGGTCATGCTGAAGGATATTGCAGGCAGCAGATCACTCTCCACGGCGTCTCCAGACTGTGTCACGTCTGTCACATGTGCTCAGTGTGAACCTGCTTTCATCTGTGAAGAGCACAGGGCGCCAGTGGCGACTTTGTCAATCCTGGTGTTCTGTGGCAAATGCCAAGCGTCCTGCACGGTGTTGGGCTGTGAGCGCAACCCCCATCTGTGGACGTCGGGCCCTCATACCACCCTCATGGAATTGGGTTCTAACCGTTTGTGCAAACACATGCACATTTGTGGCCTGCTGGAGGTCATTTTGCAGGGCTCTGGCAGTGCTCCTCCTGTTCCTCCTTGCACAAAGGCGGAGGTAGGTGTCCTGCTGCTGGGTTGTTGCCCTCCTACGGCCCCCTCCATGTCTCCTGGTGTACTGGCCTGTCTCCTGGTAGCGCCTCCAGCCTCTGGACACTATGCTGACAGACACAGCAAACCTTCTTGCCACAGCTCGCATTGATGTGCCATCCTGGATGAGCTGCACTACCTGAGCAACTTCTGTTGGTTGTAGAGTCCGTCTCATGCTACCACGAGTATGAAAGCACAACCAACATTCAAAAGTGACCAAAACATCAGCCAGAAAGCATTGGTACTGAGATGTGGTCTGTGGTCCCCACCTGCAGAACCACTCCTTTATTGAGGGTGTCTTGATAATTGCCAATAATTTCCATCTATTGTCTATTCCATTTGCACAACAGCATGTGAAATTGATTGTCAATCAGTGTTGCTTCCTAAGTGGACAGTTTGATTTCACAGAAGTTTGATTTACTTGAAGTTATATTCTGTTGTTTAAGTGTTCCCTTTATGTTTTTGCGCAGTGTATAATCTATTATCTATCCAAAAAGGAAAGCAGGAGCAGCACCAGAGAAATATGGATGCAAAGCCTCCCTGGCAAAAACCAAACCATCCAAACAAAAAGCAGCAACTTAAGGCAGCATACCAAAGTGATATGGCAAGAAAAACAGTGGTTTATTCGCTAATAGTGGCGATGTTTCGGTGCAAGGTTCACACTTTAGAAACGTTGCCGCTATGGGCTAATAAACCACCATTTTTTTGGGGATATTTTCTTGGTATGCTGCCTTTAGTTTCTATCTATCTATTTTCTACCTATTGTCTATATAATATCTATCTATCTATCTATCTATCTATCTATCTATCTATCTATCTATCTATCTATTATCTATCTATCGATCTATTTTCTACCTATTATATATCTAATATCTATCTATTATTTATCATCTAATATCTATTATCTATCTATCTATTATCTATTATCTATCTATTATCTATCTATTATCTATTATCTATCATCTATCTATTATCTATTATCTTATCTTTCTATATATTATCTATTTATCTATCTATTATCTATAATCTATCTATTATATATCTATTTTCTATTTATGATGATCTATCTATCTATCTCATATCTATCCATTTTCTACCTATTATCTATCTATCATCTATCTATCTATCTATTATCTATCTATCTATCTATCTATCTATCTATTATCTATCTATCTATCTATCTATCATCTATTATCTATCTATCTATCTATCTATTAACTATCTATCTATCTATCATCTATCATCTATCTATCTATCTATCTATCTATCTATCTATCTATCTATCTATCTATCTATCTATCTATCTATCTATCTATCATCTTTTCCTTAGGATAGATGTGATCTAATCATATGTCATCTTGGATAATGCAGTTACTAGAGCTACTGTAGGCTACAGAAGGCTGAAAGTATCAGTGGGATGGGGGTGAATGTAAGAATGCGTTTATAATCTGAGCTCGTCAGGAGATAGAGGAGATGATATAGGATTAATATAAAAGCAGTTTCAATCCCAAAACTGTTCTGGGTCTCCTCCTTTCTGTCAAGACTCTGTTGTCAGGTATCCCAGGACCAGGGGCTCCTTCCCTGTCTCTAACACTAGGGGCGCCCTAACTGGCCCTGTTCCCGGATTACTTCTGAAGGTGCAGACACCGGGCCACGTACCTTGTCTGAGCTCCTCAATCCTCCCTCAGTCTGTTCCCTACCCCCACCTAGGGAAGAAGGCAGTAGTAGTGTATCGCAATTCACCAACCAGACTAACAAGGTTGTACAAACAGGGATAAAGAAAATTACCAATCATACAAATATATGCACACAAACAACAGAGGATAACACCAGGGAGTGGAGGATGGGGAAAAACTAAAGTAGGAGAAGGAGAGGATTAACACACAACTGAAACCACCTGACAGGCTTAGCAAAATCCACCAAACACCTTCTCAAACAACAAACCACGAAACTCCTAACCATGCAGCAATGACTGCTAGCCAAAGCCCAGTATATATAGGAGAGGGAAGTAGCTAACAATTTACAGCTGCGAGCATTAAGGCAGGTAAGCTTCCAGGAGCTCATAGCTAAACGGATTAACTCCTGCACTGCTAAAAGAAACCTGCACCGTTTAATATAAAGGTGAAAGGCTTCTAGTGAGTGTAGGAATAGGAGAAATCAGAAGCTGAGGTCTTCTGGCTCCTGACAGTAACCCGTGACTGTACACCCCTTCAACGAGGGACCTCTGGAACGTCAGAACCGGGTTTATCAGGGTGTACAACAAAAAAAGACCGAATTAACCTGGCCGCATGGACGTCAGATGCTGGTACCTACATCCTCTCTTCAGGACCATAAGCCTTCCAGTTTAACAGATACTGAATCTTATAAGGACCGATTAACCTGGGACTCAAGTCACCAAAACATAGGTCTGGACCCACGACACATCTCCGATCAGCCACACTCTTATATTTGGACCCCATCTTCCTCATGCTATCAAGAACCCCTTGCCACACAGACGTAACTGAAGATGAAAACCGTTCTTCTTCAGGTATTTCTGAAAAATTATTTCTATTAAATGAGCTGAACTGAGGATGAAACCCATATGCCTCGGAGAACGTGGACTTACCAGTAGACTTATGACAACGATTATTCACTGCAAATTCAGCTAGAGGTACGTAGGTAACCAAATCCTCCTGATTCCGAGACACAAAACACGTAAGCTAAGTATCAAGATTCTGGTTAACACTTTCAGTTTGCCCATTAGACTGCGGGTGAAATGCTGAAGAGAGTGACAAATGGATCCCCAAACGAGTGCAAAATGCCCTGCAAAATTTGGAAATAAACTGTAGCCCTGATCAGAAACAATATCGGTAGGGATCCCATGTAATTTTACGATCTCTCTGATGAAAATCTGCGCCAAAGTCTTGGCATTAGGTAAAGCGGGTAATGCAATGAATTGTGACAATTTACAGAATCTGTCCACCACCACCAAAATTACAGTATTACCTACCGACACAGGTGGATCAGTGACAAATCTGACTGATAAAAGAGTTCATGATCTACTGGGAATTGACAGTGGTTGGAGGGACCCAGACGGACGAGTATGAGAGGTCTTAGAATGCGCACAGACACTGCAGGCGGCTACGTATTCCCGAACATCCTGAAGAACCCCTAACCACCAAAAACGCAGATTAAAAAGATCTGTGGTGGCTTTATTTCCAGGATGTCCAGCCAAGATCGAATCATGATGTTCACTAAGAACTCTAAGACGGAGATTCACAGGTACAAACAGTTTTCCTAATGGACAGGAAGCAGGGGCATCCTGCTCAAGATCGGAGCATATAGATGCAATTACCACCCCTTTTTGTAGTATAGGAACTGGTTCACAATTATCTCCACCCTCAGGAAAACAGCGAAATATGGCGTCTGCCTTAATGTTCTTGCTCCCCGTTGTAACATCAGTCCAGGTTGCACACTTTGCTCCAGTATGTGCTGTGTGCATGTCTCTTGTCTAATTGCTTAGGGCGGCGGCTCTGTTACTGCCTGATTCTTAAACTTACAGTGTGCGCAGTCCTAATGCCTCCCCAGCCTATTGCTGTGAGTCACTGGATACTTAAACCCCCTCCACCCAGTAGGAGGTGCCTGAGCAACACTTTCTTTCAGTGTGTTCTGTGCAACTGAGTTGCCAGGTACTCTCCTGTATCTTGTCTGTTTCCGCCACCCTGGGGGCTGAGTACCCAGGCCTGTTACCTGTATCTGTGACTTCTAGTCTGTTCTGCCACCCTGGGGGCTGTATACCCAGGCCCGTTACCTGTATCTGTGACTTCTAGTCTGTTTCCGCCACCCTGGGGGCTGAGTTCCCAGGCTCGTTCCTGTATCTTGTTCCGGGTTCAGTTCCTGTCTGAACTGTGTCCTAGCCCGTTACCTGTTTGTCTCTATGACCATACCTGCCCTTTTCCTGCAGTGTCTGAACCTGCACCTAACTCCAACTCGTTGTCTCTGTACTTCTGTTTGTGAGTTTTGTGTCCACTCGCTACTTTATTGTAAGTACCTGACTAGCCCAGGGGATGGGGATGACTCGGTACCCAGGCCTTTGCCTGGCCTTGGGGATGTCGCGGTGGTCGGCTCCCAGGCCCATACCCTGGGGTCAGCTTTTGAAAGGGGATTGTTTGTTAAGTTTATGAAAGTTCGTGACGCTACCTGTGGCTTCTGGTGAGAATCACCAGCGCTGCGCAGTCCACTGAGGCCGATGATAAGGCAGCTCGATGATATAGCTCCCCACAGGTGGAGCTAGGCCTCAGGGCAGCATACGGAGAGGGGGGATGCAGGACAGGCGAGACCCAGCCGGGTCAGAGCAAGAACGGGGATGGACACAGTAGTCACTTCAGTACCTTTTACTGGGGGTAATTCAGGCACATCCTGGAGCACTGTAGGGTGAAGGGTGCATATCAGGATCCTCCCCAATGAGCAGGTGTAGGGCCTCCTATTTCTTGACTCTGCGTAGTAAGTTTCTGACCTGCCTGGAGCTAGGCCTAACTTTGCCTCTGTCCTGCGCTGGCTGACCTTGTGGTGGGGCCTTTTCTTGGAGTACACGCTCCTCAGCTTGCGGGGCCTATGTGTCTCCTGGCTCTGTTACGTATCAGCTCTTTAGCGATCCTGGGACCTGTAGTTCTCCAGGGATTCCCGTTATGTCTTACTGGGTCGTAGAGATCCCGGTAAGCTCGGACCCGGTGTCCGGTAAATTCTTCGGGGTGAGCTGGGTAAGCTCCTCTACCCCCTATGTACTAACTCTCCACTCGCCTTTGGCCTACTCGGGCCCTCACTAGGCTATGCACACTAACGGCAGCTTGCCGCGCTTCACCGATCTTATGGCGCAGGCACACCTTAAGCTCACTATTCTGAGCTATAACTGAGTCTGGACTGTGCTCCACTGCAGCTGACTTCTCTCGGGCATGCTTACTGCAGGAACTCTCTCAATAGAATTGACTAGACTGAGCTTGACTCTGTATTCAGGTCTGTACTTGCTGAACTCTCCAGAGGAACTGAACTGCCTGGCTCCACCTTCCCTACTTATATCCTTAAGGGGCTCCCTCTGCCGGTCTGAGGTGGAAGGTGGAGATGTGTGAATGTTTATGGGGGCCTCTTGTGGAGGAATCCATCAATGCACTCTTCCAGGATCTGTGATACCAAGCGCAGCTGGGAGTCACATTCCCCCCTAGCAAAGCTCAGCACTGCCGGGCTGAAGTACATTTTAAAACAACAATAGGAAACATTAACAATCTTCCCTTTATGGGAGGCATATTTCTTAAACGTTGCATAACAATATACACAAATACAAAGCGTCCTCAGAGTTCAAGTCTCTTGTGGTGAGGTTCCCAGACAGGATGTCCGTCTCACAGGGTAGAGTACTTGGTGGTTTGAGGGACCTATCCCAAACCCTCAACGTAGGCCCTGGGGTGGCTGCAGGGCATGAAGATCCCGAGTTGGACCTCCAAGAGAGCCACTCCAGACAGATTTTCCTTCTGAGGTCACCTAGAAGGGCACTCCAGGGTGCGCAATTATATACAATATATGTTTTTGGGCTACACATAGTCCTCAGCCACTGAGTTCTTAGGTAAATAATAAAGGAATTAATAAGGTAAAGTGTCCATGTTACTTGAACTGTTCAATAATAAAGCAAAGCACAAAATAATACACATATGCATGAAAATACACAATTAATACAGTACATTACAATTTAATACCCCAGGGGTAACTACATTTTCAGAAATTTGACTATTTTACTGAGTGTATCTGACAGGGGGTTTACCTCGCGTGCAACGTGTTGATCTGCGTGAAGTACTAGTAGGTGTACTACCTCCCAATGTGTCAATACTAGGTGTGGAGGGGCTACATGACTGTATTGACCTCTCTACTGGACTGGCAAGCATACCATTGGCTGGGCCTTCTTGCTCCGTTCCAACCGGGGATCCTTCTTCCGTGGATTCTGCTTGAGCAGGCTCTTCTGAAGCACTTATAGGTTTTTCTTGCTGTGGATAGAAGGTAATTACAGGGATGACTACTGCTCCTCCTAGTCGAGGCCAATCTGCCGGGAAATCTCCTAAGTCAGTGTGGATCACTGTTTCTTTAGGCTCCTCCAGTTTGGTGAGAGGCACCTCTTCTTGGGGTTTTAATAGGTCTGGACACACCTTTAGGTGGTCCCTGGACACTGTTGCTGACGTTCTTCCTCCATCTCGACTGATTATGCAGGTCTTCTTGTTATCGAATCTTGAATTCAACACAGTGTAGGGTTCTTTTTCCCACTGGTCATCAAGTTTATGATTTCGTCTTTTCCTTTTCAATACTACTTCACCAGGTGTGAAGGGTTCTGCGGGCGCGTTTTTGTTGTAGTGCGCCTCCTGCTTTTCTCTCACCCGAGTGAGACTGTCCTCGACACAGGCTTGTACTCTTCTGTACTGCTCTTGTCTGGTCGTGTCCCAGTCCTCAGTGGTCATATCAGCTTCAGGCTCAACAACACCTAGCTCTAGATCCATGGGCAGCTTTCCTGGCCTTGCCCGCATGAGATATGCCGGAGTACAGTTGGTGGAACTTACTGGTATATTATTATACAGATCTACTAGGTCAGGTAGTAGGTCTGGCCACTGATTTCTCTCCTCAAGTGGTATGGTCTTAAGCAGGTCGATGATGATGTTATTCATCTTCTCACAGAGACCATTGGTTTGTGGGTGATACGGTGTAGTTCTTATCTCCTTACACCCGTAGAGATGGCAGAACTCCTTGAACAACTCAGCCTCAAAGGCCGGGCCTTGATCCGTCAGCACCTGCTCAGGATAACCATGGGGTCTACAGAAATACGCTTGGAACGTCTTTGCTGCTGTCTCTGCCGTCAGGTCTTTGACGGGGGCGACCACCAGGAAGCGTGAGTAGTGATCCACCACGATCAGAGCATAGGTATATCCTGACTAGCTGGGTGACAACTTGACATGGTCCAGGGCCACGATCTCCCGGGGTCGAGTCGTCTTGATGGGTTGCAGGGGTGCCTTCTGGCTGCTGTAGTCTTTTCTTCTAAGGCCACAGGGTCCACAGTCCCGGCACCACCGCTCAATGGAGCTGCGCATTCCTACCCAGTAGAATCGACACTTCAGCAGGGTCTCTAGCTTTTTCCAGCCAAAGTGCCCCACCTGATCGTGGTAGGCCTCCAACACCATTTGGATGTCTGTCTTGGGGACCACTATCTGCCATTCCATCTCATGGGTTTTTGGATTGACGTACCTCCGGCACAGCTTCTCACGGTAGATAAACAGCCGGCTTCTCTCTTTCCACAGCTGCTTTGCTTGCAGAGACGCGTCTTTTTCCAGGGAGGAACCTTCTTGGGTTATCAGCTCCTTGATGCGGCTGACAAACGGGTCACTGTCCTGGGTCTCTTTCCAGCTGTGGTGAGGCAGGGGGTTTAATGTTTTTCCATGCTGCCTCCTGGAGGCTCGTTGCTCGTGGATCATCCCATTCCGGTGAAAGGCAGGTAGCTCAATCTCTTCCAGGTCATCCACTTCTTCTTCTGTGTCTGACTGGTGAGGCATCCTGGACAGGGCATCGGCGTTGGCGTTCTTGCGGCCCGCCCGATATTTAATTGTGAATTGGTAATTTGACAGCCGAGCCATCCATCGTTGTTCCAGTGCTCTTTGCTTAGCTGTTTCAAGATGGGTCAAGGGATTGTTATCAGTGAAGGCAGTGAACTTACTGGAGGTCAGGTAGTGCTTGAACCTTTCAGTGATGGCCCAGACCAAGGCCAGGAACTCCAACTTAAAGCTGCTGTAGTTCTCTGGGTTCCTCTCGGTCGGGCGGGGCTTCCTGCTTGCGAATGCGATCACTTTCTCTTGGCCATTCTGCTTCTGAATTAAGACAGCTCCCAATCCTTCATTGCTGGCATCTGTATACAGCAGGAACAGTTGGCTGTAGTCAGGGTAGGCTAGGATCTCATCACCCGTCAGGATCTCCTTCATCTCCTGAAACGACTCGGCTTGCTCCTTACCCCAGTGGAATGGGGGATTTCTGCCTTTAGGGGACTGTCCTACCAGGAGGTCTTGCAGAGGGGCCGCTTTTTTGGTGTAGTCTTTTACAAACCTCCGGTAGTATCCTACTAGTCCCAGGAACTGACGCACCTCCTTGAGGTTCTTCGGCTCCGGCCACTTCTGGATGGCAGTAACCTTCTCCGGGTCTGGTGCTACCCCTTCCGGACTGACAATGTGCCCCAGGTACTGTACTTTTCTCTTGAGCAGGTGGCACTTTGAGGGATTCAACTTCATCCCGTACCGGGACAGTGACTCAAATACCTCTGCCAGGTATTTCAAGTGGTCCTCATGCGTTTTGGAGTACACTATCACGTCGTCCAGGTAAAGTAACACAGTCTCGAAGTTACGGTGTCCCAGGCAGCACTCCATCAATCTCTGGAACATTCCAGGGGCATTGCAGAGTCCAAACGGCATACTGTTGAACTCGCAGAGTCCCATCGGGGTAGTGGAGGCCGTCTTCTCCCGATCCTCCTCAGCCACAGCTACCTGCCAGTACCCACTAGTGAGGTCAAGGGTGGAAAAGTAATTTGCAGACTTTAAGGCAGCTAGGGACTCCTCTATGCGTAGTAAAGGGTATGCATCTTTATGTCTAATGCGATTTACTTGTCGGTAGTCTACACACATTCTCATGCTGCCGTCCTTTTTCCTAACTAGGGGAGCTGCCCAGGGACTACAACTATCCCTTACCACCCCCGCCTTTCTCATATCGTGCAGCATTTCCTTAGCCTTCTGGTAGTGTGCTGGTGGTATAGGCCTGTATCGTTCTTTGATGGGTGGATGGTGACCTATGGGGATATGGTGTTGAACCCCCTTAATCCTCCCGAAGTCAAGTGGAGGTTTACTGAACACCTGCGCGTATTCTTGAACCACCCGGTGTACACCCTGTTTTTGATGGGCAGGAGTGGTGTCTGTCCCAACATGGAGCTGTTGACACCACTCCTCCACTTGGGTTGTTGGGTCATTATCCTCCACTTCATCTGGTGAGGCTAAGGACTCCGCCTTGTGAATGCAGTTGTTATTTACAGCATGCAATTTGGCAACAGTGGCATAACGTGGCAATCTGACCTCATCTTCCCCACAATTGAGAAGACGGACGGGCACCCTCCCATTACGTACATCTACCACTCCTCTGGCGGTTAAGAGCGTGGGTCTGTGCTCGGAGCAAAGGGGTTCTACTACCGCCTGGTAGTTCTGTCCTCTAAGACCTATAGCAGCTCTACACCAGATAAGCATTTCACTCATTGGAGGGATGACAATGGGTATGGGGTCCGTCACCCGCACATTACCGATTTCACCTTCTGTTAACCTTACTTGCTGTTGGTACATCAGGACTCGGATCTCCTTCTGCAGCGCCCTCCTCTGTCTTGGTCTGGCAGTGTCAGCTATCTGTTGGAGCAAGAACACAACTTCTCCCAAACAGTTACCAACAATGTTAGTGCCTAGCACCATATACAGATTGGTGTCATCAGGATTAGTCTCTACTACAATTAGCCCCTGGTCCTTCAGCTCCACTCTCCCCACTTTTACAGTCACATTCTTAACCCCGATTAGGTTAAGGGGGAGTCCATTTGAGGCATAAACAGAAAGATTTGGAGCTGGTGTACTTAGGTCGTCCATGGACCAGAACCTCTTGTAGAGGACATCAGGCATTATGGTTACCTGAGATCCTGTGTCCAGCAGAGCGTGCGTCGGGATGCTGTCCAGCACAATGGACAGGAAAGGTCTTCCTCCGACGAGCCTGTTGTACCAGTCTGAAGGGCCTTGGGAATTTACTCCTGGGTGTCGGCCCTCGGCCCCAGGGTTTTCTCGTTTAAAGGACAATTCTGGGCGGTATGTCCGGTCTTGAGGCAGCGGTAGCAGGAAGGGTCCTTCTGTGGACGGCGCTGGTCACTGATCCTCGTAGAGGGTGGTGTTGGCCTCCTCCTCCTTCGCATCCAGGGGACATCCTCAGGGCAATCGGCTAACAGGATTTTCCCTCCTTCCTCGGGCTCCGTCCGCAGCTGCAGAGCACTCAGCACAGTGGTCAGGGTTTTGCTCAACTGGCGCACTTCAGAGCGCAGACTGTCCAGCTCTCTAGGGGACGTTGCTGGAACCTTGGCTTCAGCAGCCACTGGGGAAAAGGTGGGTGTAGCAGGCACTGGGGTAGCCCCAGCCTGGTAACATTGGATGGCATTTGTTTCCAGGGGCTGCAGTCCTTTTATAGCCATGTCCTTAAGATTGTTAAAGGTGGCCTCTGGATGATCTAAGGACCACCAACGCACAGTCCTGCTCTCCTCTGGAGACCTCAGTCCCTGGACAAACTGTTCCTTCAGCATTTTGTTCTCATTTTCGATGCTGGTTGGACTAACCTGTTTCAGAGCCCGCAGGGCCCCTTTTAGACTCCAGGCATAGTCCCGAACATTGTCCTCCGGCTGTTGAGAACAGTTGTAGAACCTCATGCGGAGGTCCGCCTCAGTATGATCCTCAAAAACAGTCTGTAGCTTTTGAAAGATTGCGGACACTGACTCCTGGTCTGCGGCCGACCATGTTTCCACTTCCCGTTCCGCAGCACCAGTCAGTTGTCCTAATACAACAGCGGCTCTTTGCTTGCCTGTCATAGAGTACATGTCCAAGATACCGCATATCTTCCGTTTGAATCCAGACAGGGTATCTGATTTACCATTGTACTTGGGGAGGCACTTTGCTCCAGGAATGTACGGTAGAGTTTTGGGAATGACAGGGGTTACAGGCACTGCTGGTGGAGCGGCCGCTTCGGCCTGTTCGGCGTCGGGCGTGGGTTGAACATCAGGGCCTTTAACCGGTATTCCGGCGTTGTGCTGTTCGTCGGACATTCTGGCGCCCCCCTAGCGAAACGTGGCATACATTCTTTTCTTCCGGTAGGCCGCAGCTTCGCAGGTAACGGTCGTCTTCAGGACCTTGCGTCAGTTGCATCTTACATCAGAGCATTCAGCGACGCTCCTTCCAGGACCTGGCGCTTCTTGGTTTGACGTCGAAGCGTGGGGCTTGTCCGGGGCTTCTCGTGCTTTTGCAGGTACGCCCCTCAGTTTCCCGCGGTTACGCCCTTCTTCTCGCTCGGCGGCCCAACAATGGCGGCAATCTTCACCACAGTTTAAACACACAGTTCTGAATAAAGGCGCACAGTACCCGGTGGCAACGGGCATAACACTCCGTCATTGCAGCGGGCACGAAATCCTGTTCATGACGCCAGGGAAGGATACGGAGAGGGGGGATGCAGGACAGGCGAGACCCAGCCGGGTCAGAGCAAGAACGGGGACGGACACAGTAGTCACTTCAGTACCTTATACTGGGGGTAATTCAGGCACACCCCGGAGCACTGTAGGGTGAAGGGTGCATATCAGGATCCTCCCCAATGAGCGGGTGTAGGGTCTCCTATTTCTTGCCTCTGCATAGTAAGTTTCTGACCTGCCTGGAGCTAGGCCTAACTTTGCCTCTGTCCTTCGCTGGCTGACCTTGTAGTAGGGCCTTTTCTTGGAGTACACGCTCCTCAGCTTGCGGGGCCTATGTGTCTCCTGGCTCTGTTACGTATCAGCTCTTTAGCGATCCTGGGACCTGTAGTTCTCCAGGGATTCCGGTTATGCCTTACTGGGTCGTAGAGATCCCGGTAAGCTCGGACCCGGTGTCCGGTAAATTCTTCGGGGGGAGCTGGGTAAGCTCCTCTACCCCCTATGTACTAACTCTCCACTCGCCTTCGACCTACTCGGGCCCTCACTAGGCTATACACACTAACGGCAGCTTGCCGCGCTTCACCGATCTTATGGTGCCGGCACACCTTAAGCTCACTATTCTGAGCTATAACTGAGTCTGGACTGTGCTCCACTGCAGCTGACTTCTCTCGGGCATGCTTACTGCAGGAACTCTCTCAACAGACTTGACTAGACTGAGCTCGACTCTGTATTCAGGTCTGTACTTGCTGAACTCTCCAGAGGAACTGAACTGCCTGGCTCCACCTTCCCTACTTATATCCCTAACGGGCTCCCTCTGCTGGTCTGAGGTGGAAGGTGGAGATGTGTGAATATTTATGGGGGCCTCTTGTGGAAGAATCCATCAATGCACTCTTCCAGGATCTGTGATACCAAGCGCAGCTGGGCGTCACATACCTTGTGTGTATCTGGTTCTGCTTGTTCCGTCTCCCTGCCTCCGTATCTACCTCCTGTGTTCTATCTTCCTGTGTTTCCCAGTCTGTTTCATGTGAACAGAGCCCTGTCCTGTCTGCCTGCACCTTCTGCTCTGCGGTTTCACTCTGCTCTGTTCTGCCTTGCTTGTCCACCGCACCTGTGGTTTTGCTCTGCTCTGCTTGTCCACCCCACCTGCGGTTCCACTCTGCTCTGCTTGTCCACCGCACCTGCTGTTTCGCTCTGCTCTGCTTGTCCACCGCACCTGCGGTTTCGCTCTGCTCTGCTTCTTCACCGCAACTGCGGTTTCGCTCTGCTCTGCTTGTCCACCGCACCTGCGGTTTCGCTCTGTTCTACTTGTCAACCGCACCTGCGGTTTCGCTCTGCTCTGCTTGTCCACCGAACCTGCGGTTTCGCTCTGCTCTGCTTGTCCACTGCACCTGCGGTTTTGCTCTGCTCTGCTTGTCCACCGCACCTGTGGTTTTGCTCTGCCCTGCTTGTCCACCGCACCTGCGGTTTTGCTCTGCTCTGCTTCTCCACCGCACCTGCGGTTTCGCTCTGCTCTGCTTGTCCACCGCACCTGCGGTTTTGCTCTGCTCTGCTTGTCCACCGCATCTGTGGTTTCGCTCTGCTCTGCTTTTCCACCGCACCCGCGGCTCTGTTCCTGTATCGCAGTCTGTATTGGTCCCTATCCAGCCTGTGTTCCTACCTGCCAGTATCTGCCAGTCTGCACACCAGCCGTGCCTGCCAGTACCCACCTGTCTGCATACCAGCCGTGCCTGCTAGTACCCGTCTGTCTGCATACCAGCTGTGCCTGCCCTTTTCTGCATTCCCCGGTGTGGGTCAACAGCTGTGACCGGGGTCTGACCTGGAGTAGCACCTGGTCCCTCTGCTCGGTTCTTCCCTGGTTCACGGAGTCGACTGACCCGCCGTGCGACCTTGGTCGGAGTGAATTGATACTTAGTCACACCCTTCCAGGCACTCCTCGGTTCATGGTTCAGTGGGATCACTAACCACGCTCATGCCAGTCAGTCCGGGCGTGTGCGTAACACCCAGCCTATATATAACCGTTAAACCTGGTGATATAAAAAGTTAAACCTGGTGAAGAATAACACCCATCTTGCTTGTCTAGGTGTTAGACGTTTCGCAGACTCTAGATCAGGGGTGTCAAACACGCGGCCCCTCCACATAGACCCCGTAACAATCGCGGGTCGTTCCAGCAGCCACCGACATTAGCGCTGTAGTGCAGTGTATTGCCGAGCATAGACCGGCTTTCTGCAGAGCAACATCAGTGCCAGCCGCCGGCCTATCAGAGGTCAGCAGCTGACATCTGCGCATGGCAGTGACGTCATATGCCAGATGTTAGCTGCTGGCCTCTGATAGGCCGGCAGCTGGCACTGATGTTGCTGTGCAGAGAGCCGGTCTCTGCGTGGCAATACACTGCACTACAGCTCTGATGTCGGCGGGTGCTGGACGGGGCCGCGATCACCAAGGGGTCTGTGGTGCCTGTGGACCACAGGTGCAGAAAGAACACAGAGGGAACGGAGGACAGGTGAGAAGAATCTTTCCTTTTTTTTTCTGTCATGTCTATGTGAAATACAGCAGAGGGGACCTGTGTGCAGTATGGGAGGGGACCTGTGCGAAGTATGGGGGGGGTACCTGTGTGCAGTATGGGGGGTGACCTGTGTGCAGTATGGGGGGGACCTGTGCGCAGTATGGGGGGGTACCTGTGTGCAGTATGGGGGGGTACCTGTGCGCAGTATGGGGGGGGAACACCCGTGCGCAGTATGGGGGTGACACCACCTGTACGCAGTATGGGGGGGACACCTGTGCGCAGTATGGAGGGAAACATCTGTGCGCAGTATGGGGGGGGAAACACCTGTGCGCAGTATGGGGGGGACACCTGTGCACAATATGGGGGGGGAACACCTGTACACAGTATGGGGGGGACACCTGTGGGCAGTATGGGGGGGAACACCTGTGCGCAGTATGGGGGGGAAACACCTGTGCGCAGCATGGGGGGGAAACACCTGTGCGCAGTATGGGGGGGACACCTGTGCGCTGTATGGGGGGAAACACCTGTGCGCAGTATGGGGGGGACACCTGTGCGCAGTATGGGGGGGAAACACCTGTGCACATTATGGGGGGAACACCTGTGCACAGTATGGGGGTAACACCTGTGTATAGTATGGGGGGATCTGTCCGGAGTATGGGGGGAGATCTGTGCGCAGTATGGAGGGGGACCTGTGTGCAGTATGGGGGGCAACACCTGTGTGCAGTATGGGTGGGTGGAGGGGGGAAATACCTGTGCGCAGTATAGGGATGACACCTGTACGCAGTATGGGGGGGGACCACCTGTGAGCAGTATGGGTGGGTAGGGGGGGACCACCTGTGAGCAGTATGGGTGGGTGGAGGGGGAAATACCTGTGCGCAGTATAGGGATGACACCTGTACGCAGTATGGGGGGGGAACACCTGTGCACACTATGGGGGGGGACACCTGTGTGCAGTATGGGGGGGGACACCTGTGTGCAGTATGGAGGGGAGGAAACTACCTGTGCGCAGTATGGGGGGGGGAACCACCTGTACGCAGTATGGGGGGGGACACCTGTGCGCAGTATGGGGGGAGGAAACACCTGTGCGCAGTATGGGGGACGACACCTGTGCGCAGTATGGGGGGATGACACCTGTGCGCAGTATGGGGGGGACACCTGTGCGCAGTATGGGGGTAAAACACCTGTGCGCAGTATGGGGGGGAGGGAACACCTGTGTGCAGTATGTGGGGGAAACACCTGTGCACACTATGGGGGGGGTGGACACCTGTGCGCAGTATGGGGGGGGACACCTGTGCGCAGTATGGGGGGGATCTGTCCGCAGTATGGGGGGAGATCTGTGCGCAGTATGGAGGGGGACCTGTGCGCAGTATGGGGGGAACACCTGTGTGCAGTATGGATGGGAGGAAACCACCTGTGCGCAGTATGGGGGGGGAACCACCTGTGCACAGTATGGGGGGGAAACACCTGTGCGCAGTATGGAGGGGGGACCACCTGTACACAGTATGGGGGGGACACCTGTGCGCAGTATGGGGGGGGGACACCCGTGCGCAGTATGGGGGGGACACCACCTGTACGCAGTATGGGGGGGACACCTGTGCGCAGTATGGAGGGAAACACCTGTGCGCAGTATGGGGGGGGAAACACCTGTGCGCAGTATGGGGGGGGACACCTGTGCGCAGTATGGGGGGGGAACACCTGTACATAGTATGGGGGGGACACCTGTGGGCAGTATGGGGGGGAACACCTGTGCGCAGTATGGGGGGAAAACACCTGTGCGCAGTATGGGGGGGTAACACCTGTGCACAGTATGGGGGGGGAACACCTGTGCGCAGTATGGGGGGGACACCTGGGCGCAGTATGGGGGGGACACCTGTGCGCAGTATGGGGGGAAACACCTGTGCGCAGTATGGGGGGGACACCTGTGCGCAGTATGGGGGGGAAACACCTGTGCACATTATGGGGGGGAACACCTGTGCGCAGTATGGGGGTAACACCTGTGTACAGTATGGGGGGATCTGTCCGCAGTATGGGGGGAGATCTGTGCGCAGTATGGAGGGAGACCTGTGCGCAGTATGGGGGGCAACACCTGTGTGCAGTATGGAGGGGAGGAAACCACCTGTGCGCAGTATGGGGGGGAAACACCTGTGCGCAGTATGGGGGGGAAACACCTGTGCGCAGTATGGGGGGAACACCTGTGCGCAGTATGGGGGGGAAACACCTGTGTGCAGTGTGGGGGGGAAACACCTGTGTGCAGTATGGGGGGGAACACCTGTGCGCAGTATGGGGGGAAACACCTGTGCACAGTATGGGGTGGAAACACCTGTGCGCAGCATAGGGGGCGGGAAACACCTGTGCGCAGTATGGAGGGGGACACCTGTGTGCAGTATGGGGGGGGTGGACCTGGATGGGAACATGTGCGTAGGATGGGGGACATGTCTGCAATATGGGAACCTGGATGGGGGACATGTCTGCAATATGGAGACCAGGATGGGGGACATTAGGACAAGAATGGGACCAGGATGGGGATGTTACTTCAAGATGAGGACCAGGATGGGGCCATTACCTCAAGATGAGAACCTGGATGGGGACATATCTACAATATGGGAACTAGTATGGGGATATAACTACAATATGGGGACCTGGATGGGGATATACCTACAATATGGGGACCTGGATGGGGCACATTACCACAAGATAGGGACCAGTTCAAAAGATATATAGAAAAAAAAATGGTATCACTAAAAATGTCACTTTGTCCTGAAAATAATGCGGCCCCCCAAATTAAATACACTGCACTACAGCTCTGATGTTGGCGGGTGCTGCACGAGGCCATGATCATCAAGGGGTCTGTGGTGCCTGTGGGCCACAGATGCAGAAAGGACACAGAGGGAACGGAGGACAGGTGAGAAGAATCTTTCCTTTTTTTTTCTGTCATGTCTATGTGAAATACAGCAGAGGGGACCTGTGTGCAGTATGGGAGGGGACCTGTGCGAAGTATGGGGGGGGTACCTGTGTGCAGTATGGGGGGTGACCTGTGTGCAGTATGGGGGGGACCTGTGCGCAGTATGGGGGGGTACCTGTGTGCAGTATGGGGGGGTACCTGTGCGCAGTATGGGGGGGAACACCCGTGCGCAGTATGGGGGGGACACCACCTGTACGCAGTATGGGGGGGACACCTGTGCGCAGTATGGAGGGAAACATCTGTGCGCAGTATGGGGGGGGAAACACCTGTGCGTAGTATGGGGGGGGACACCTGTGCACAATATGGGGGGGGGAACACCTGTACACAGTATGGGGGGGACACCTGTGGGCAGTATGGGGGGGAACACCTGTGCGCAGTATGGGGGGGAAACACCTGTGCGCAGCATGGGGGGGTAACACCTGTGCGCAGTATGGGGGGGACACCTGTGCGCAGTATGGTGGGAAACACCTGTGCGCAGTATGGGGGGGACACCTGTGCGCTGTATGGGGGGGAAACACCTGTGCACATTATGGGGGGGAACACCTGTGCACAGTATGGGGGTAACACCTGTGTACAGTATGGGGGGATCTGTCCGCAGTATGGGGGGAGATCTGTGCGCAGTATGGAGGGGGACCTGTGCGCAGTATGGGGGGCAACACCTGTGTGCAGTATGGAGGGGAGGAAACCACCTGTGCGCACTATGGGGGGGAAACACCTGTGCGCAGTATGGGGGGGAAACACCTGTGCGCAGTATGGGGGGAACACCTGTGCGCAGTATGGAGGGGAAACACCTGTGCACAGTATGGGGGGGAACACCTGTGCACAGTATGGGGGGAAACACCTGTGCGCAGCATAGGGGGCGGGAAACACCTGTGCGCAGTATGGAGGGGAACACCTGTGTGCAGTATGGGGGGGGTGGACCTGGATGGGAACATGTGCGTAGGATGGGGGACATGTCTGCAATATGGGAACCTGGATGGGGGACATGTCTGCAATATGGAGACCAGGATGGGGGACATTAGGACAAGAATGGGACCAGGATGGGGACGTTACTTCAAGATGAGGACCAGGATGGGGCCATTACCTCAAGATGAGGACCTGGATGGGGACATATCTACAATATGGGAACCAGTATGGGGATATACCTACAATATGGGGACCTGGATGGGGATATACCTACATTATGGGGACCTGGATGGGGCACATTACTACAAGATAGGGACCAGTTCAAAAGATATATAGAAAAAAAAATGGTATCACTAAAAATGTCACTTTGTCCAGAAAATAATGCGGCCCCCCAAATTAAATACACTGCACTACAGCTCTGATGTCGGCGGGTGCTGGACGGGGCCATGATCATCAAGGGGTCTGTGGTGCCTGTGGGCCACAGGTGCAGAAAGGACACCGAGAGAACGGAGGACAGGTGAGAAGAATCTTTCCTTTTTTTTACTGTCATGTCTATGTGAAATACAGCAGAGGGGACCTGTGTGCAGTATGGGGGGGACCTGTGCGAAGTATGGGGGGGGTACCTGTGTGCAGTATGGGGGGTGACCTGTGTGCAGTATGGGGAGGACCTGTGCGCAGTATGGGGGGGTACCTGTGTGCAGTATGGGGGGGTACCTGTGCGCAGTATGGGGGGGCACCTGTGAGCAGTATGGGGGGGGACCTGTGAGCAGTATGGGGGGGACCTGTGCGCAGTATGGGGGGGGGGTACCTGTGCGCAGTATGGGGGGGGACCTGTGAGCAGTATGGGGGGACCTGTGCGCAGTATGGGGGGGGTACCTGTGCACAGTATGGGGGGGCCTGTGCGCAGTATGGGGGGGTACCTGTGTGCAGTATGGGGGGGACCTGAGCACAGTATGAGGGGGGACCTGTGCGCAGTATGGGGGGGGACCTGTGCGCAGTATGGGGGGGAACCACCTGTACGCAGTATGGGGGGGACACCTGTGTGCAGTATGGGGGGGAAACACCTGTGCGCAGTATGGGGGGGAAACACCTGTGCGCAGTATGGGGGGGTACCTGTGAGCAGTATGGGGGGGGACCTGTGAGCAGTATGGGGGGGACCTGTGTGCAGTATGGGGGGGACCTGTGAGCAGTATGGGGGGGACCTGTGTGCAGTATGGGGGGGTACCTGTGCACAGTATGGGGGGGACCTATGAGCAGTATGGGGGGGACCTTTGCACAGTATGGGGGATACCTGTGCGCAATATGGGGGGGACCTGTGTGCAGTATGGGGGGGTACCTGTGTACAGTATGGGGGGGACCTGTGCACAGTATGAGGGGGGTACCTATGCGCAGTATGGGGGGGGACCTGTGTACAGTATGGGGGGGACCTGTGCACAGTATGAGGGGGGTACCTATGCGCAGTATGGGGGGGGCCTGTGTGCAGTAAGGGGGGGGGGACCTGTGCGCAGTATGGGGGGGGTACCTGTGCGCAGTATGGGGGGGACCTGTGAGCAGTATGGGTGGGTGGGGGGGGCCACCTGTGAGCAGTATGGGTGGGTAGGAGGGGAACATCTGTACGCTGTATGGGAGGGGCAAACACCTATGTGCATTATGGGTGGGGGAATGTGAGAATGTGAGAATCACACCCCTATGACTGAAAACGAGCAGGTAGGACAAAGTGTATATAAGGGGGCAATATAGATGGTAGCTAGGACGTGACAGGTTCCCTTTTAAAGTTGAACTGAACCACAATACAAGACACAGCTCATAGACAGATGTCATGCAGTTTCTGGAAGCAAGCAGCCATGTTCTTCTATTCTTGTATAACCCCCTTTAATAAGACTTTAATCTCAAGGTAAGTGTTGGTTACATTGGCTGTTTGGCTCTTCTATATAGTCAGTGACTTCCTTTTTTTCTCAAACATGCTGCTATAGTCTAGATATACCAGATTCTTATTGTAACGGGTCTGGGAGGTGGAACCTCTGAGCAACTATACAAGGGGGCAGTCCTTGTAAGGAAGCGGGTGGCTCCCAGGGAAGATGGGCAAGTAGTCACGGCAAGTGACAGGGACAGTCTCTGGGTAGAGGGGCAGGTAGTCAAGGCAAGTGACAGGGACAGTCTCTGGGTAGAAGGGCAGCGGGCTGGTGAGCGCTCCCAGGTGAGCGGGCGAGAGTCTCGGGACAGGCAGGTGGTCACGGCAAGTGACGGCAGAACCTCCAGGTGGACTAGCAGACAGGTAGCGGGTGGACGCTCCCAGGTGAGCGGGCAAGAGTCTCTGGACAGGCAGGTGGTCACGGCAAGTGACGACAGAGCCTCCAGGTAGGCTAGCAGGCAGGTAACAGGTGAGCGCTCCCAGGTGAGCGGGCAGGCTGGTCCATAGACAGACTGACAGGTGTCGGAGAGCAGACCGTCGGACCGCAGGCTTGCAAGCTGGTAAGCGGATATCAGGCAGGTATGAAGCAGGAATCTGGCAGATGACTGGCAGGTAACAGGCAGGAATCAGGCAGGTGACTGGCAGGTAACAAGCAGGAATCTGGCAGGTGACTGGCAGGTAACTGGTAACGGGACCTGAGGGCTGAAGCAGAGTGAAGGCTTTGCAACAACATTGCTCGGGCACCTCCATTTTGGAGGAGGTGCCTTATATATGGGAGGTCCTCCGGCAATTGGCCGGGGACTCCTTAGGACGGCGCGCGCGGTCCCTTAAAGAGAGGGGGAGCGCGCGCGCGCGCCCTAAGCACACTGCCGGGGAAGGAGCGCGTGCCGGAAGCAGGGGGAGAGAAGCGCTGGAGGACGCCGCGCCGGGAGCGGGGAGGTGAGAGGGACGGCGTCTCTGCCTAGTACGGGGCAGAGACGCCGATGCTAC
The DNA here is from genome assembly GCF_046119375.1 of Phyllobates terribilis. Lineage (NCBI taxonomy): Eukaryota > Metazoa > Chordata > Amphibia > Anura > Dendrobatidae > Phyllobates > Phyllobates terribilis. The sequence continues at coordinate 422,093,129 of NW_027362767.1, read as the reverse complement.
AGTACCCCCCCCTTTAGGCCCCCTCTTTTTTTGGCCAGAAAGAAATTTTTCAAGGAGAAGCGGGGCGTTGATGTTCTCCCTGGGTTCCCAAGTTCTCTCCTCAGGACCAAACCCCTTCCAATCTACCAGAAAAAAGGTCTTTCCTCTTACCCTCTTGGAGGCCAGAATACTCTCTACCTCAAAGACGTCATCAGCGGAAACCGGAGCAGGAGGGGCACCTGGATTATTGGAAAAAGAGTTAAAGACAACGGGTTTGAGGAGAGATACGTGGAAGGAGTTGGGAATCCGTAGGGTGGCCGGGAGTTTTAATTTGTAGGCCACAGGGTTAATTTGCCTGAGGACTTCGAAGGGACCGATGAATCGAGGGCCCAACTTGAAGGAGGGTACTTTGAGCCTCACATGTTTGGACGAGAGCCAAACCTTGTCTCCCGGACGGAATTGAGGCAGATCCAGACGCCTCTTATCAGCATATCTCTTCATCCGCTCAGAGGACAGAAGAAGAGCGGACCTGGTACTCTCCCAAATAGTAGAAAATTCGCTGACAAGAGACTCCGCAGCAGGGTTGTCCACAGAAATGGAGACAGGAAGTGGAATCCGGGGATGTTGGCCACCGACTATAAAGAATGGGGATTTGGAAGAGGATTCGCTCTCATGGTTATTGTAAGAGAACTCGGCCCATGGTAGGAGATCCACCCAATCCGAATGGTGTGCATTAACGAAGTGCCGGAGGTAACTGGTCAGGATCTGATTGATCCGCTCCACTTGACCATTGGACTGTGGGTGGTAAGCGGAGGAGAAGTCCAGGGTGATGTCTAGCAGCTTACATGTGGCTCTCCAGAAGCGTGAGGTGAACTGAACCCCACGATCCGACACGATGTGGAGGGGCAGGCCATGGAGACGGAAGATGTGGCGGATAAAGTCTTTAGCCAGCTCGGGTGCAGATGGGAGACCAGGCAGGGGAATGAAGTGGGCCATCTTAGAAAAGCGGTCAGCGACAACCCAAATGACTGTACAACCGGCAGAAATAGGAAGATCGGTGATAAAGTCCATAGCAATGTGCTGCCAAGGAGCAGCAGGTACGGGAAGGGGCAGGAGATGGCCGGCTGGTAGATGTCTGGGAACTTTGTTACGGGCACAGGATGAGCAGGTCGCGACGAAGTCTACCACGTCCTTATGCAGGGTAGGCCACCAGTAATGCCGGGTAATGAGTTGGAAGGTCTTCTTTTGGCCAGCATGGCCAGCTAGCTTAGAAGAATGTCCCCAGCGAAGAACCCTCTCCCGATCTGGTACAGCTACAAACGTCTTGCCGGGTGGGAAACGAGTCAGATCCAAGGGGGCCACATTCATCACCTTGGAGGAGTCGATGATGTGCGTAGGCTCCTCCTCTTGATCGGAGGACAGGAAGGACCGGGACAAGGCATCAGCTTTGACGTTCTTGTCCGCCGGACGGAAATGAAGAATGAAGTCGAAGCGGGCAAAAAACAACGACCACCGGGTCTGGCGAGGATTGAGTCTCTGGGCATTTTGGAGATATGCCAGGTTTTTGTGATCCGTGTAGATAATTACCGGGTAGAGAGCCCCTTCAAGCAAATAGCGCCACTCCCCCAGTGCCAATTTGATGGCTAACAATTCACGGTCTCCTATGGAGTAGTTGCGCTCAGACGAGGAGAAGATTTTGGAGAAGAAGCCGCAGGTTACCATTCTCCCGGTAGAAGATTTTTGGGTGAGTACCGCTCCGGCTCCGGAGGAGGAGGCATCAACCTCCAGGTAGAATTGTTTATTACAGTCCGAACGGTGCAGGACGGGAGCAGAGGCGAAGGCTTTCTTTAAGGAAAGGAAGGCCTCCTCGGCTTCAGGCGACCATGTCCTGGGATTAGCCCCCTTACGGGTAAGTGCAGATATGGGAGCAGTCCGAGATGAGAAGTGTGGGATGAAAAGACGATAGTAATTAGCGAAGCCCAGGAATCGCTGTATCGCCTTCAAACCTTCAGGACGAGGCCATTTTAGAACGGAAGAGAGCTTCTCGGGATCCATTTGCAGACCTGTCTGGGAGATGACATAGCCCAAGAACGGTAGGGAGGTCTGGTCGAAGAGGCACTTCTCGTATTTGGCATAGAGGTGGTTCTGCCGAAGCCTAAGCAGGACCTGACGAACATCCCTTCGGTGTGTGGGGAGATCTGGAGAGAAGACCAAGATATCGTCCAGGTATACCACTACGCAGGAGTACAGGAGGTCGCGGAAGATGTCGTTGACTAGTTCTTGAAAGACAGCGGGAGCATTACAGAGACCGAAGGGCATCACAAGGTACTCATAGTGACCGTCCCGGGTATTGAATGCCATCTTCCACTCGTCTCCTTGACGGATACGGACCAGGTTATATGCTCCTCGTAGATCCAGCTTGGAGAAGATCCTGGCGCCCTTGAGACGGTCAAACAATTCGGAGATGAGCGGCAGGGGGTATTTGTTTTTTACTGTGATGAGATTGAGTCCTCTGTAGTCAATACAGGGACGTAGCGAGCCATCCTTCTTTTTGACAAAGAAGAATCCAGCTCCAGCCGGGGAGATAGATTTTCGGATAAATCCCCTAGCCAGATTCTCTTCAATGTACTCAGACATGGCCCGAGTCTCGGCTGTAGACAACGGGTAGATACGTCCACGGGGAGGAGTGGTGCCAGGTACCAGGTCGATCGGGCAGTCATATGGCCTATGGGGTGGCAACGTCTCTGCTTCCTTCTTACCGAAGATGTCCGCATAGGGCCAGTAAGGAGCCGGGAGACCTGGTAAATTAGCTGGAGTAGGCAGAGGGCGAGCTGGGCGGACCGGAACCAGGCAGGTCCTATGGCAGTCTGGACCCCATCGGAGTACTTCACCGGATCGCCAGTTCAATACTGGTTCGTGCGTCTGGAGCCAAGGTAGACCTAGCAACAGGGAGTGAGACAGTCCGGACAGCACATGGAATGAGATTTCCTCAGAGTGCAGCATTCCCACCTGCAGGGTTATGGGTTCAGTGACGAGCAGGATGGTCTCCGGGAGAAGTCCTCCATCCACCGAGGCGACTGATAATGGTTCAGCCAAGGACTTGGTGGGAATACGGTATCTCTCTACCAGAGACTGGGAGATGAGGTTTCCAGCAGCTCCAGAATCCAGGTGGGCGAGTTCAAAGTGACGGTTTTCTCCCCAAGCAATAGAGACTGGTAAAGTCAGAGACGGAGAGGGCTTACTTTTGTCTAGGATGACCTCTCCGAGCGGTCCTAGACACTGGCGTTTCCCGGCTTTTCCGGGCAGGAACGGATGAAGTGCTCCATACTGCCACAATAGAAACAGCTTCCCTCGGCTCGGCGAGATTCTTGGCGAGATCTGACCATCTTGGTCTGGTCGATCTGCATAGGTTCAGGCGAGAGCGCCCGCGGAGTGACTGGTTGAGAGGCAGGTCTCAGGGAAGTAGGAGCAGAGCAAGAAAAGTCTTTCTCCCAGGTAGTCTCTTTGGCACGTTCTTGGAACCGGATGCCAATCCGGGTAGCTAGTGACACCAGGTCATCCAGAGTGGTAGGAATGTCCCGACCAGCTAACTCGTCCTTAATCCGACCGGAAAGACCCTCCCAGAAGACGGACACCAGAGCCTCATTTTCCCAGGTAAGCTCAGAAGCGAGGGTGCGGAACCGTATGGCATATTGGCCCACGGTGAGACTCCCTTGGCGGAGACGTAGCAGAGAGGAGGCAGAAGAGGTTTTCCGTCCAGGTTCATCGAAGACTTTCCGGAAAGCAGCGAGGAAAGACGGCAGGTCGGACACCAAGGGATCCCCTCTCTCCCACAGGGGATTTAGCCATGCCAGTGCCTCCCCAGTGAGATGGGACATGATGAAGGCCACCTTGGCCCGGTCGGAGATGAACTGGTATGCCAATAGCTCAAAGTGCAGGGTGCACTGGTTTATGAAACCCCGAGCTAAAGTAGGTTCGCCGGCAAAGCGTGGAGGTGCCAGAAGCCGAGGTCCATAGTCGGGTACCATGAAGGGACTGGATTGCGGTACCGCAGGAATGGGCACAGCTGGACCAGAGGTAGACATAGACGAGTCACACAATGCGCCTAGACGAGAGTTAACGGACCGTAGATAGGACAGTACCACCTCCTGCTGAGTTTTCTGACGTAAGACTTCCTGGTGCAGATCGGAGATCTGGGGGCCACCGGGTTCCATGGCCCGAGCAAACTGTAACGGGTCTGGGAGGTGGAACCTCTGAGCAACTATACAAGGGGGCAGTCCTTGTAAGGAAGCGGGTGGCTCCCAGGGAAGACGGGCAGGTAGTCACGGCAAGTGACAGGGACAGTCTCTGGGTAGAGGGGCAGGTAGTCACGGCAAGTGACAGGGACAGTCTCTGGGTAGAAGGGCAGGTAGTCACGGCAAGTGACAGGGACAGTCTCTGGGTAGAAGGGCAGCGGGCTGGTGGCTGGTGAGCGCTCCCAGGTGAGCGGGCGAGAGTCTCGGGACAGGCAAGTGGTCACGGCAAGTGACGGCAGAACCTCCAGGTGGACTAGCAGACAGGTAGCGGGTGGACGCTCCCAGGTGAGCGGGCAAGAGTCTCTGGACAGGCAGGTGGTCACGGCAAGTGACAGCAGAGCATCCAGGTAGGCTAGCAGGCAGGTAGCAGGTGAGCGCTCCCAGGTGAGCGGGCAAGAGTCTCTGGACAGGCAGGTGGTCACGGCAAGTGACGGCAGAGCCTCCAGGTAGGCTAGCAGGCAGGTAACAGGTGAGCGCTCCCAGGTGAGCGGGCAGGCTGGTCCATAGACAGACTGACAGGTGTCGGAGAGCAGACCGTCGGACCGCAGGCTTGCAAGCTGGTAAGCGGATATCAGGCAGGTATGAAGCAGGAATCTGGCAGATGACTGGCAGGTAACAGGCAGGAATCAGGCAGGTGACTGGCAGGTAACAAGCAGGAATCTGGCAGGTGACTGGCAGGTAACTGGTAACGGGACCTGAGGGCTGAAGCAGAGTGAAGGCTTTGCAACAACATTGCTCGGGCACCTCCATTTTGGAGGAGGTGCCTTATATATGGGAGGTCCTCCGGCAATTGGCCGGGGACTCCTTAGGACGGCGCGCGCGGTCCCTTAAAGAGAGGGGGAGCGCGCGCGCGCGCCCTAAGCACACTGCCGGGGAAGGAGCGCGTGCCGGAAGCAGCGGGGAGAGAAGCGCTGGAGGACGCCGCACCGGGAGCGGGGAGGTGAGAGGGACGGCATCTCTGCCTAGTACGGGGCAGAGACGCCGATGCTACACTTATGATCCGTGATTACCATAACCGGATGAACTACCCATTCAAGAAAATGATGCAACTCTTCAAAAGCCCACTTGATTGCCAAGAGTTCCCTGTTACCTATGTCATAATTTCTCTCAGCGGGCGACAGTTTTTTTTAGAAAAGTATGCACATGAACGCCATTCACCAGGAGACGCACCCTGCGAAAAAACAGTCCCCACCCCCACTTCAGACACGTAAACTTATACAATGAAAGGCTGAGTGACATCAGGCTGTATGAGAATCGGTGCAGATGCAAAACACTCCTTCAAGGTATCGATGGCCGGACTGGACCATTTAGAGAAGTCTGTTCCTTTTCTGGTCATATCGGTGAGAGGTTTGGCGACTACCGAAAAGTTTTGATGAGCTTGCGGTAGTAGCTGGCGAAACCCCAAAATCTTTGTAACGCCTTTAAATCCTCAGGACGATCCCAATCCAGTACCACACGGACTTTCGCAGGATCCATGTGAAAACTGGCTGGCGAAAAATATAGCCCAGAAAAGGGATCTCCTCAACCAAGGACGTACCCTTCTCTGGTTTGACAATTAATTTATTGTCTCTGAGTATCTGTAAGACCTGCCTGACATGTACCTGTTCTGACTCAAGGTCAGACGAATAAATTAATATGTCATCAAGATAGATCACCACAAATCTACCTGTCAGGTGACTAAAGATGTCATTTATAAAATGAAAAAAGGTGGAAGCATAATATCCCTCAGGTGTATTGAAGGCTGTTTTCCACTCACCCCCCTCTTTAATACAAATGAGATTATACACCCCCCCTGAGATTCAGTTTAGAAAACCATTTTGCACCCACGATCTGATTAAATAGATCTGGGATGAGAGGGAGCGGATACGGATCCCGAACCGTGATCTGATTTTGTTTGTGGAAATCTAGGCAGGGACGTAACCCCCCTTCTTTCTTCTTTACGAAGAAAAACCCCACAGCAACGGGGAATGAGGATGGTCTGATATGATCCTTTTCCAAACTCTCTGCGATATAGTCCTTCATGGCCTTCCTCTCTGGACCAGAGATATTATAAAGTCTACTCTTAAGCAGCTTGGCCCCAGGAACAAGATTGATGGCGCAGTCATAAGGACAAAGGGGAGGGAGTTCTTGATATCCCTGTTCCAAGAACACATCCCCAAATTCAGACAGGTATTTAGGCACAGATTGGGTATCCATCCTGGGTAGCTGGGTGCCCAAACAGTGTCCTTGATAATACTCGCTCCACTTTGCCACCTCCCGCGTCTGCCAGTCTACCACAGGGTTGTGCAGCGTGAGCCAAGGCAGTCCCAGAACCACTGGAGAGGGCAGACCCTCCAGCACATAACAGTCAATGCATTCTGAATGTATGGCCCTTACCTGCAGATGTAACCCTTGGATGACTTGAGTAAAATACCCCCGGCTCAAGGGTGCGGAGTCGATGGCGATTATAGGTATATGTCTGGACATTGTATGTGGTTTGAGGCCTTGGACTTGGATGAACCTTGTGTTGATCAAATTAAAATCAGCTCCACAGTCCAGAAAGGCAGAAATGGTCACCTTATTTTTGCCCAGATGGATTTCAGCCGGTAGGAAAAATTGTGAGCTACCCACGGAGGAGATATGCTCACCTCCCTGCAACCCTGGCTCCTTAGTTTTCCAGCAGCTGTATATGGTGAGGTAGGGACGGACAAGTGTGGCGCCCCTGCGAGGTCAGGTACTGCATCTCACCCTGAGGTGTGGTACCCCACTCTCAGGTAAGGACATCCATAAATAAAATGTGTTTATTATGAAAAATGTTTTATAAGTGTGAAGAAGAATGTTATTAATAGTGCTTTTATAAAGTTTTATATATATAAAGATAGAAACATGTAACATTTAAGAAAATGTGCCTCCCATAAAGGGAAGAAAAAGATTGTATATTGTTCTTCTAAGTAAATGTATTCTAAAATTTTTTGCATGTCTTAACATCTGTTTTACTCTGTTCCAGCCCGCGGACGTGCTGTGTTTTACCAGGGGGGTATGTGGTGCCCCTGCTGATTCAGTCGCCACAGAGGTACTGCATCTCACCCAGAGGTGTGGTATCCCACTCTCAGGTAAAGACTGAGTACCACCCGGGACCCACACACTTGCATCTATTATACTCCACTTCAGTAAGGAAGGGCGAGATTGCTCCTAAGGGAGAGCACAGTCCCTGGTCCCTAGCTGGAGGGTGGAACCATGTAGTGGGTGTGGGTGGAGGAAGTAGTTCAGGGGAGCCCCGTCAGTAGGAGTATAAGAAGGAAGGGAACCATCTAGAAGCAGTAAGTACAGGAGAGAGAGAGTTCAGTCAGACAGTTGAGAGTGGGAGCTCAGGAGGAGCTCCGCTCAGGAGAGCAGAGGAGAGGGGCCTAGTCTGAGAGGCCCAGGAGGAAAGACTGAGAGAAGAGGACGGGAGCAGAGGGAAGGCTCCAAAATCAGAGGGGATCCTAGGGGCACGGTGAGTGCGGAAGCTACCCGTGCGCCCGAATCTACACGGACATGGAGGGATCAGGCCGCAGAGGGGACAGGACCCTAAACTAGTGGAGAATAATCAGGCTCAGCTAGATAACCGGAGGCTACTGTACTTGCAAGGTGCAGCTGCTGACTACCACAATTACATCGCCAAAAAGGTGGCCGCATAAGATCCAGGGGACTGCATGACGCTGACAAGACCCGGGGCTACCGGCTTGTGACACTGATTGTGAGGCGCAGGGCAGGAGGGCGAGAGCCAGCGCAGGAAGACGACCGAAGAAGGAACATAGAACGGGGTCCCATTTAAATACAGTACTCCTGAAATACTTGAGAGCTGCTGAACCCCTTTCTTGGTGAACACAGGATGACGTGGGCGGTTATAATCTGGTAGTTGTAACCTGGAGCAGCGTGATAACTGTGAGTAAAACCTTGAAGACTGCACCCCACTGTGTCCAGGAATTATTGCTCCGCCATCACCAACCCTGCACTACACAGCACCAGCAATATCTACCTCACAAAATCATCATACACTGCCCTGGAACTAAGCTCTGCCTGTGGAGAGCTGAACCAACTCTGCTGCGTCACCATCAGCTCCAGAGGATCTGCACCACAGTGGCGGCTTTATATAGCCACATACCACAGGTGACATCACGAACATTATCTTTAAAAACTTTATTCCCCTTTCCTTTTACTTTTCCCCTTTTATTGACCGCCCTGGGTCACGGACCGGGTCACTGCCACTGTGACATCCCCAGCACCGACCGGCCCGGCACCGACTACCTCACGGCCCCAGGGAGCGTGTCATACAAGCACCCACAAAATGGCCCTCCCTCCCACTGTAAAAACATACTCCCCTTTATGCCAAACTCCAGTTTGATCCACAGAACAAGTTGCCTCACCCAACTGCATGAGCTCCTCAGCTGACTCAGACCAGGGTTCCCTTGGCCCTGGATCTCCTGCATATTTGGATGCCTCTTTATGTCTCTGGTGAAGACGCGATCCACCCGGATTGCCAGAGACATGGCCGCTTCAAGAGAGACTGGAGTCTCATACAAGGAAAGGGCATCCTTCACTAGTACCAATAGCCCTTGACAAAATTGACTACAGAGTGTGGAGTTATTCCACTTAGTGTCAGGGGACCACCTCCGAAACTCAGAACAATACTCCTCCACCAGCCGATCTCCCTGCTGAAGCTGACGTAGCGTAGACTCAGCAAGGGAGATGCGGTCGGGGTCATCGTATATATGACCCAGTTCTAGAAAAAATTCTTCCACCGTCCGGAGCGACTGGGAGTCTGTCAGGAAAGAAAATGCCCATGCTTGGGAGTCACCCTGAAGGAGCGAGATTACTATCCCCAACCGTTGCTCCTCGGTTCCAGAGGAGAAAGGATATAACCTGAAATACAGCTTACAGGCCTCCCTGAAGACAACAAACATGTCACAGCCCCCAGAGAACCTGTCAGCAAAGAGATCTTGGGCTCTTCTGGGGGTTGCTTGGGAGTCATGGTCCCCAAACCTGATGTGTTAGGGTGCTGAAATGTGACAATGCATAGATCTGCCACCTCCAGGCTAAGTTGCTGCAGTTGCCCTGTCAGAGCAGTAATAGGATCCATAATGGATCAGAAAACGGTTTTGGCCAGAGCTAATGTCACGACTCTGTTCTGGGTCTCCTCCTTTCTGTCATGACTCTGTTGTCGGGTATCCCAGGACCAGGGGCTTCTTCTTTGTCCCTAACGCTAGGGGCGTCCTAGCTGGCCCTGTTCCTCAGATTACTTCTGAAGGTGAAGACGCCGGGGCCACGTACCTTGTCTGAGCTCCTCAATCCTCCCTCAGTCTGTTCCCTTCCCCCACACAGGGAAGAGGGGAGTAGTAGTGTATGACAATACACCAACCAGACTAACAAGGTTATACAAGTAGGAATAAAGGAAAGTACCAATCATACAAATATATGCACACAAAGAACAGAGGTTAACACCGGGGAGTGGATGATGGGGAAAAACCAAAGTAGGAGAAGGAGAGGATTAAACCACTCGACAGTCTTAGCAAAATCCGTCAAACGCCTTCCCACACAACAAACCACCAAACTCCTATCCATGCAGCAATGAAGCTAGCTCTGGCGATGACTGCTAGCCAGAGCCCAGTATATATAGGAAAGTGGAGTGGCTAACAGTGAACAGCTGCGAGCCTTAAGGCAGGGAAGCTTCCAGGAGCTCATAGCTAAACAGATTAACCTCTGTACTGCTGAAAGAAACCTGCACAATTTAATATGAAGGTGAAAGGCTTCTAGTGAGTGCAGGAGTGGGAGGAATCGGACGCTGCGGTCTTCTGGCTCCTCTCTGTCGCGGTAACAAGGGCGTGAATACTTTTGTACTCACTACATTTGACAACCCACAAACAAACACAAAACATTTTGAATTTGTTGAATCTGTTAAAATACATTTATTTCTAATTAAAAAAAAATATCTATAAAAGCCATCATAAAACTGCTATAAATATACAGAACGTTCCATCGCAGACACATTGTCATGTTTTCAGGCTCTCAGTTGCGAGAACAATGTCCATAGGGGAAGATAAATACGCCTAGAATATTTACATCCGGTTTGTGCTCCTTCGGTCGCTACGTTAAATATTCATCTAAAAATAATTATCGCTATTCACATCTTTATTGAATACAACATTGAAGCGTATTATTATTTTTTTTTACATTTCGCTTTTTTTAATGCATGTCGTCATTGCAATAGTGTAAGTTAATCTAAAAGCCCACATTAAAAAGAATATATATATATATATATATACGTATGTATATATATATAAATATTCTTCACACTCGGCCATCATATACAGTAGCTTATGAGGACAAAGAATTTTTTTTTTATTTTTTACATTCATAAATATTATACAATGTGGTTCTATAGAACATAATATTCTAATTTATTATCCCGTGATATAGGAGCAGTTGCCCTAAATAGGTGGCAGCACAACTTTATTTATACTTGGGGTATAACATGGATGTTACTGGATTTGGTCATTCATCTCCTAACGGTAGCTCATCCCATACACCAAATGCTCATTCGGCCGACAGTTATTTATCCCCGCTCACATAGATTCATGCACACTCGGTCTGGCCGAGCATGCATGTGGGGAGTAAGCTGGTGGCTTACCTTTTAGGAGAATTAAATGATTGAGTGATTAAATTCAACGTGTCTGAAGTATGATTACGGGGGTGTCCCAAGTTAGAAAACTCTTATAGCTTCGTTCCTCGGATAGGTAGAGGTCCAAGAGTTGGGACCCCGATGATCAGCAGGTAATCACCTATCCTGTGGATAAGTGATAATTTACTAAATTTGAAGAACCCCTTAAATGCAGCAGTAAAAAAGAAGGAAAAGTGTGGTTTGGGTGCTGCTATGACCCCTTACCCCTTTTCTGCCACCACTTCGGTGCCTTTTCTGCCACGTGCCGCAGTTCCGAATTTGCTGTAATATCTTCTTTTAGCTTGTTCTATTGACTCATTAGATGACTCCATATTGACCAGGACATGCACAGTGTCACATTCAGATCTAGCACATATACGGTTCTGACTAATAATATACAATTAATATATATATATAATAAAATATTTGTTAAAATTAAATACTATAAAAAAATATTCTCATTATGTAGTGATCAGAGTCGGAGTAAATCATGATCATTGAGAAAAAGAAAAAAAAAGGGACAAGGTGCAAAAGTATAAAACATAAAATGAGTCCGTATTACAATTTTTGGCATAACTTGAATCATTCTTATTGGTCATGTACATTAACAAGGACCCGTCACTTGGCATAAATCTGTATTTTTATTATCTGATCTAAATGCTGCTGTTTTCATGAATCCGGTAATATCTTTCTTTTCCTCCTGTGTCTCTCCGTTCCTGAGATATGGCCTCTTCTTCCCTGTATATAAATCTAGTCTTGTTAGCCAAGTGGGCGTCCACATGAAGCATACGCATAGGAAAGCTGACGGCCACGCCCACCTGTTAACAAGACTAGTTTTACAGGGAAGAAGGGCCCATATCTCAGGAACGGAGAGGCGCAGGAAAAAGAGGAAGACATCAAAGGATTCAGGAAAACAGCGGCATTTACACCCGGTAATTTTTTTTTACATATTTATGACTTACAAGATTAAAAAGTATGACGACTGTCTTACAAGAATAGCACCACACCTGTCCAAAGGGTTTTGTGTAGTATTGCCGTTGAGCCTCATTAACTTCGATAGAGCTGCAATTCCAGACTTAATCCATGGGCAGCCATGGTGATGTTTTTGGAAGGAATTAGTAATAATTTTGAATGCTTCCTAATTTATTTAAGATCCTGTGTAATTTAAGAAACTTTATCACATTAAGTATTATTATTTCTAAAGGCTATAATATTTAGAGAGGAAATCCATCTTAAAACATCTTACACATCAAGGTGAAATCTTCCTAGATGCCTCTGGAGACAGTTCTAGATTTTAGTGTGGATTTCCCATTAACACTTATGATACATGGATGACTTATGGTTGTGCCATCACATTCCTAAGATCATCCATGGCCTATATCCAAGCCAGTGTGCTCATACAGATGCAACCTTCCTTACTTCCACCCTTGGTCCTGATATTACTTACATAAGATGACCAACTTTCGAAAAAAATAAAACTTTGGCCATTGTATCAAAGGCATTTTTTACAAAGCTGGTCATATCACCCCTCTCATCTCAGGATATGTGGGACCAGGAGGAAATACAAGGAAGGACACATCAGTAGTAACATCTTCTACTAATATCTACCATGCAGTCGAAAGTAATTAGAAAAGAAGAGCACCATTTCTAAGATTACATTCTTCTATTAGTCGAAGAACTGGAACAGGGTTGGGCGGGATCTACTCTACATCTGGAGGTATGGTACGCAACGCTCCAAATACTCCTTTATTGTAGGACTTCTTCTAATGAAGTCGTAGAAAACAAGACTATGTTGGTGGATCAAGCAGAAGGTAGAGTTGCATATATTGTGCTAAGAGCAAAGTTGGGAAGATTCGTCTAGCCAAATCTAGTATTACATAGAGGCCATTCAGATGAATGGCGATCAAAGTAACACAAAGACAACTCAAGTTTACCATTTTGGCTTCTTTGAGTGGATGACTAACCTCCGCGACGTCCGTATACCGTAATAGGTCATATGGACATTGATTTTCGCCATGAGACAAACTTTGCAATTGGATTCGTTATAGTTGACCTTGGCAAACACTATTTCGGTAACGTAAGATTTACTAGACAATCATGGAGGAGATGAATTTTTTTTTCATAACTTTTTTTAAGCTTTTAATCTAAAGGTCTATGGCCATTTTGGAGGGATTTGTCAGCTTTGGTTTCCAGGTGGTTGCCTTAATCTAACAGTCTTGATTCCAGAACGTTGTATGACCAGACAGGGCAACCTAAAGTGATATATTTCTTTACCCTTATGGGATGGGGCAGGAACATTTTTACTTTTCACAGTACCAAGTCAAATCAGAGTGTCCTATTTATTTAAGTTGATGTCCTTCAGAGAAGAGCACCATACTTCCTTGCATGTCTTTGCTCTGGTTGTAAAAAGGGGGAAAGGATTCTAATCAAGAGGCCCCAAAATGGTCTAAGTTTGGAAAACATGGATGTTGGTGAGGGGCACAACCCCAATCTTAAAAGGCATAAGCACCGAAATAGATTGTCCCAGGTTCCCTCCTGAGAAATTCTGTTCCTGTGGTTGTCACGTACAATTTGTCTCCTTTTTCAAGCTGAAATACAGCCCCAAGAAATATGGACCTGTTCCACATTGCAGCGCTTCCCGTATTTTTAGGTGACAGTTGGAGTTGTTCGCAAGGGGTCTTATATGCTCGGAGAAGTATCACATTGTCGTTTTCCATTTTGGAATCCAGCATCACATTTAAGGAGACAAGATTCTTGTTTTGCTGGGGACACTGTGTCCCTCCGAACAAGGCCTGGCTGTATATGAAGTAAAGGCCCTGGTGCAGCACGAGCAGTTTGTTGTTCTCAAATGACAAGTTTCCTCGGCTGAAGGAGTTGTCTGTGTCGTTGGTCCAAGCCAATGAGTCCTGAATGAATGGATTGGCTGTAAGAAAGGAAACAATAAAAAAGAAGTCAAGTATTGACCTTACAATTGTGATCTAGAACAGCTGACCTGATGATTGGGATGACATGGACGCCTTGGTACAAGGGCAAGTGGCCACCAAAATTCTTAATATCAACTAATATTTACCTAACATTTACGGGTAAAACCCATCCTAGAGTCCCCAATATCTATTAGACAGACAAGAGAGTAACCACAAAGGGCATCCCAATTTCTAGAGGGTTTAGCACACCCATTGATTGTACAGACAGTCGGTTCAATTCCATAGGCAAAGTGTAATGCTCTACGTCTCCTTATAGTGGCGCTGTTGGGAAAGTGAACATTTGCTGCCAGACGCCACCACAAATTATAGCAATAGTTAAGAGGTGACCTGCAATCAACATACCATCGATGGATCCTTCAGACAACAAAAGATTTTCTGACGTGGAATACCCCTTTAAGCGTAACTTGAAATATATTTTTTTTATCTCCCCAGTTCCCTAAAATAGTTCTATTACCGATATTTACCTTGCAAATGAGCTGCAGTCTTCTCAGGGACTCTTAATACTGTAATGGGAAGGTGAAGAATTAGGAATGTGGCAAAGTATAGCACAATATTATTTACAGAAGCAATATCCGGTACCTAATTGTATTGTGTAAAAACAAAAACAAATAAGGACCTGTACTCCCAGATATTGAGGTTGTCCACATATGGTCTCATATATCAGTCCATGAAGACAGTAAATGCCCATAGATCCATCCCTGTACAATGTGAAGTGCAGCTCTTTTACATAGACATCTGAGCTGCAGGCAGTAGGACAAGTGGGCTTTACCGCCTGTTACTTTGATATCCTTGCGACTATATTTATCTGCATTTAATGATGAAACTGATAAAAAAAAAACTTTGCTACTAGTTTTGACCCCAGTAATCTGAATTACATAGTCCCACCGAGATCTGAACCCCCACCTTCTTCTCTACTTTTGTAAATTTTGCTTTGAAGGCGAGAAGGATGTTCAGATGAAGGTCACTGGTCTCTGCATGAGACACTTGTTTGTGACATACATTAGAATATAGGACACAGGAAGACTAAAAAAAAAAAACAGCCTACACATACCAGAGTGGTAAACAATATGTGACAATGTCAATTTTTAATGAGGTTAAAACACAATACTTAGCATTAAAATAGCATCATTAACCCTTTAAGGATGCAGCCAATTGTTTTGCTTTTGCAATTTAGTTTTTTCCCTCCCTTTTCTAAGAGCCATAGCTTTTTTTTTTATTTTTCTCTTTTTGTATAAGGCCTTGTTTTTTGGTTGGAAGAGTTGTAATTTTGAATGGCACCATTCAATTTACCATATAATGTACTGAAAAGCTGAAAAAAAAATCCAATTGGGATGATATTGGGAAAAAAAATGCAATTCAATTTTTTTTTTATTTCATTTCATTCTTACAGTTTTTATTGTGTGGTAATGACCTAATGATAACATGATTCTCCAGGTCAGTACGATTATGACGATTCCAACGTTTTCATAGCATTTTAGTTGCTTAAAAAATTCTGAAGTATGTTAAAATAAATTTGGTTTGTGTCGCTTTATTCTGAGGCCAGTACCTTTTTTAATTTTCTGCTCGATGGAGCGGTGTGAGGGCTTGCTTTTTCCGCACCGAGCTGTTATTTTTAATGGTTCAACTTTGCGAACATGTGACATTTTGTCTGCTTTTTTCTTGTATTTTTTGGGAGATGTGTGGCAACCAAATGGAAATGTAGCTTTCTTTTTTCTTTATAGCTTTTATCTTGTGGCTTAAATAATTTTAGTGTTGCAATCCATAGTGAAAATCATGGTCTCCAGCCAGTGACTCCATTAGGGATGAATGCTTCAATGGGATTTAACCACTTATACGCCGCTGTCAGGGATTGATACCAGCAGTTAAGCGGTTTAATAGCAGCAATTGGAGCAAGCTCTGATTGCTGCCGTTAGAGGCAGACAAAGTATACCACAGCTTGTACCTTTCATGTATGGTGTACATTGCTAATTTATATGCAGACCCAGTGAATGTTCCTATGACAAAACCTACAATAAACAAATTGAGTATAAACCCTGCTGAAACTAAATAAGTAAAAAGCAAAAGTGCATTTAAATAACATAGGCTTCTTAGTAACACTGTTTTTGATCAAAAATAGCATAAAAGTCATCTCACCAACAGCAAGGTGACCCAATTCGGGACAGTCCGGAATAGGGTCACCTTGTCGTTGGTGGGATGGCTTTTTTGCTGTTTTTGATTAAAAACAATGTTACTAAGAACCCTATGTTATTTAAATGCACTTTTTCTTTTTAATTATTTAGTTACAGCAGGGCTTATACTCATTTTGTTTCTTGTAGGTTTTGTCTGTTTCATGGCCAATGTGAATGCCAATGAGAAGATTGAAAAGCCAGAAGCGTTGTCATGTGGAAACTACAATGTCATGGGTGTGTCAGATGTAACAGACAGTCGCTCTGCATCTGGTTGCAGAAGGTCACTGCGCTTGGCATTGCAGACGCCTTCTTAATCCTTCTCACTTTTGGACCCAGCAGCAACCTCCCTTCTGCTCTGATTGACACACCCAGTCTGGGTGTTTATAAACACTCAGTCTGCTTCAGGGAGTCACTGGTGATATTCTCATTTTCCCTTATGAAGGCTTGGAGCAATAGCAGCCGGCTATCTTCCTCTCTGGTGCCCTTGGGGGACGTTTGGTGCTATCTCTCTGGTGTCTGCTCAAGCTAAGTTTCCCCCCCTTTGTTTGTCTCCCTTGTTGTCTTTAGTTTATAATGGGGACTGACCCATGCTCACCCATAGCTCTAGGGATATACAGGGATTAGGTTTCCTGTTCGGTGATAGGTGCGGAATTTATATAGGGACAATAGGACAGGTAGGGTGATATTAGATCTGCTTAGGGGTCTCCACTCCTTCTTTCCCTAGTGTTTGGGCTACTCTCGCCTCATCCCTTCGTGTTGCATTTAGTCTTTCCCACACTGTGCGTGACATACAAAGGATGAGTTGCTAAAATCCAACAGATTAGATCTATAATAGTAAATTACTGGTCTTTTAAGACATTTTCATGCACTAAGATGCATCAGCAAACCTGTGGCACATGCACCAAAGCTAGTAGGTGGGTGGTGTGCACATAAAAGTGTGCCCTTATTGCCGCAATTGTAGGAGAGAAGGGTTTCAGCTGCAGTGACAGCCGGTGAACACTGGTTTGAAGAAACCTCATGTCCCAGCTGTCCTATGCTTCACAGATGGGTGAACAATTTGGAAGAGTTAAGTTGTAGACTGCCTTGACGGCAAATTACATTCAAACCATTAAATTACATAAGATTGAATGATGCAACATCTTTCAGTGAGTCCAAATAGGAAGCGGCAGCCACAAAGGTGCCAACATATCCACAACACAAGAGTACAAGTGGTCCGATACCGGAAAGTGTAAATCCCATAAAACGGTTACGTTACACGACTTTCACATCGGTGGCACATCGGGTATTTCATGTTGGATTTTCTTTTTTGAAATCTACACTATGTACAAAAAAAAGTTTCCGACCCTGCCCTACAGGTGGCCATGCACATGAGATGGCTGACGGCTTGACTTAGCATTCATGTGTTCTCATCGTGGAGAGGGGAGTAGGTCTCTACTAGACTCCTTTGGCTTATCTTCCCCAAAGAAAGAAAGTTCGGGCATTGAAATTACAAGTGCCCAATTCTTCAGATGGATGAATCAGGTGTCCCCCATACACATCAGAATGTCAAATGGTCCCACCGAAATTGGTGGGTTCGGCTAAATATCGCCTAAATTGTATGGTGGGCTTTAGACATAGTAGTGTAGATTGAGAACCATAGAACCCTATGTATGCCAAAAATTCAACTCTGAATTACAAAGACAGTCAAACCATCCATTCCGCTTTCTATTTTGGACACTTTTTTTGGACAGTCAGATGCCCAGATGGGCTCTAATCTCATCAAACCCATTGGGTTATGTCATCTACCAAGCTTTCCCTGGTGCTGAAACTAGTTCTGAATCTTTTCTAGATATCACATTCTGCCTGAATATTGAATGTTACTTTGAAAAGCCTGACAGGGACTCGGCATGTCAGATGACTAGTCCAAGAAGCCGGTTCCCAGAAGCTTCTCCCCACCTGCTCTCCTTAGTTGCCTATTCAGCCCAAACCTCATCTTAGCTTTGCATCTCTGTCCCTCAAAGGGCCACTGATGACCTGAAATGGGAAATCTCATGCCCTTACTTATATCCTATGTCCATTTTGCATATCCGGTGTCTCTTTGAGCATAGGAAACCAGAGACATATCTCAATGCTCTAGGGTATTAATGAAAAGTCTAAGACTGGGGTTGCATTACCATTTGCCATTTTTAATACTGGTTTCTTAATATGTGACAATAAAGCCTTTGGGCCCATCAGGCTTCAATGCCTGGATGCATCTGCTACCTCTTCGCCAATTACTGTTCCTCACATGTACCAAGACCTTTACATGTGACCCATCAGTGGAACCAAAAACATAAGACATCAAAGGAATGGGAAATAGATGTAGTTCTACCTGGATCAGCCGACCTTGACTTCTTGGCTTCCCTCTGTGAAGAAAATTTTTATTGAAAAATATATCCAAGATATGGAGACAAACGGATGTTGGAATTATTCATTCATACATTTTGAGCACAAAAACAAAATTTGTCCCATTAAATAATAGTCATTGAGTAATCTTCTCCTATCAAGTTAGGAAAAAAGTACACCTGACTGTACGGCCTGAAAATTGATAATTGGACAAGAATGGGAGCTCCCCGTTGGACCTGACAGATGATCTGACCATCTTACCACAAAGGTACCATCCACCATGTGAATAAAAAATGCAGGATGGAAACAAAAAGAGGCATCAGACCAGACCTGAAAATTCATTCAGAACTCAGACCCAGGGTTGGACTGGCCCACCAGAGAACCAGAGAATCATAGTGCAAACCTTGCAGCTGCTATGGGGCTCTTGAGTGGGGGAGAAAGGTGAGCCCTCAGAATCAAATCCTCTGGTGGGCCCAATGTTCTTCAGTCTGACACTGCCCAGACCCCACAATATTTTTTCCCATGAACCATAAAATTAATTGTGACCTCAAATCAGACCCCTGAGTTAATTCAGAGCCCAGACAAGCCCCTAACTTATTCAATGCCAAAGTCCAGACCATTCAGAACCCAGATTCATTAATTAATTAAAATCCAAAATCAACCCCCTAAATTAACTGAAATCCAAGATCTCAAAGATTTTTTTAAAGCCCAGACCAGACCCCTAAAACTTACTCAGACCAAACCAATGTTATTCGAACCCTAGAATATACTCAATTAATTTGAACCCCAGACCAGAACCCTACATTTATTCTGACCCCTGGCAGGACTCTTAAACCCCAGATCGGATCCCTAAATTAATTCAGATCTGCCCCTAAATTCATTTTTGGATATCCATATCTAGGCACCACTGCATTAACATCCTGAATGATACCATTTAGACTAAAGACTGCGTCAACCAGGTCCCCTTGCGTTGGTGGTCCTTATAGCAGCTCTTACATCGGTCATTATATGGGTTGTCATATAACTTTCTAGAAAATAGATATTTTAGCAATGACTGATTCAAAGTTTTAATAACTGTGTAAAAGAGGATAAAATATATAAAAAAAATTCTTGCAGGGACCTTGTATGAGAGCTCTTACCTTCACTGGAGACCCCACTGCAAGAGACACAAGGCAGAAAAGGGCTATCAGTCTGCCATATCCTAAAGTAGCAGTGCTCGGCCAAGTCCATGGGCTTCTGGGTGATGTCACAGTCATAGCGGCAGCAGTGAGATTGGAAGGATGCTGTGGTTGGCAGCTATTGACAATCAGCAGTGAGAAGGAATGTACAAGTGACCTGTCTTATAACAGTGCAGAAGAGAAGGTGGGAGGAAATAGCAGGGGAAACCCCTACCCCAACCAGGAAACTGACAAACACGCACCAAAAATGCTCCTAAAGACTGTACCAAAAGTGTGCGATGAGACTAAATATACAGTACGATGCATTATTAAGATCAGAAACAGCGCCACTCTAGTCCCTAGGCTGTGTCTGGTATTACAACTCAGCTCCATTCCTTCCATAATTCACTTTATTGCGCTGATTTTGTGAGTGCTGTTTATAGTGAATAAGATAAAAAAAAATGTCGCAAACAAAACCCCAAACAAATAAAATGTTAATTTCAAATCCGTTAGAACTTCCTAATTAGTGGAATGTTCTCATTCATTTGGTATTCTTCTGCTCTTCAGCATTCTGAGCATTCAGTTCTTGAAATTCATCTGTTTGGAAGCAGGAAAAAATGGACAAGTATAACTAAGTATCTGATCGACTCTGACAAGAGCCAAATTGTAAAAAGTCTCGATGAATGGGTCAAAGCATCTCCAAATTGACAGGCAGGTTTTGTTGGATGTAAGTGACGCGCCCCCAGGGCAGTGGGGTACTCGGTGCCGGGCCTATAGATGCCGGGGGAGGGATATGTCACAGTAGCGGCGGTCCGGTCCATGGCCCAGGGCTGTCAACAAAAAGGGGAAGAAATATTTATAAGGGATTTGTAGTTCTTAGGAAGTGTTCGTGACGCCACCCGTGGTTTCTGGTAATAGGTACCAGCGCTGCTTCAGACCTCTGGGGCAGTTGATAGGACAGCTGGGTTGGAACAGCTCCCCACAGGTGGGGCGGGCCCCAGGGCAGTGTAGTAGAAATGGTGGTGATACTGGGGCTTGTAGTGCAAGAGAGAGATGGCGCAGTGGAAATAACTGACGGAGGCAGGGGAGTGCAGTCATCCGAGTTTACTCACAGTTCTGTTTAAGTTCCTCAGGTACACTGTACGGGTGTCAGACCCGATACCCATTGTGATTCCCCCAATGAGTGAAATGCTGATTTGGTGTAGGGCAGCAATAGGTCTCAAGGGACGGAACTACCAGGCGGTAGTGGAGCCCATTAGCTCAGAACACAGACCTACACTCCTAACTGCTAGAGGGGTAGTTGATGTACGCAATGGAAGAGTACCTGTACGTCTCTTAAATTGTGGGGAGGAGGAAGTTAAATTGCCACGATACGCCACTGTTGCCAGATTGTATACTGTGAATAATGATGCCATACACAGTGGAATCCTTGACCCCACCGGATACAGTGGAGGACAATGACTCCGAAGCTCAGCTGGAGGAATGGTGTCAACTGCTCCATGTTGGGACTAACGCCACTCCTGTCCATCAAAAACACGGTATCTACAGGGTGGTTCAGGAATATGAACAAGTATTTAGTAAACACCCACTTGATTTTGGAAGGGTTAAAGGGGTACAACACCACATACCCACCGGTAACCATCCACCCATTAAGGAGCGTTACAGACCCATATCACCAGCACATTACCAAAAAGCCAAGGAAATGTTGCATGACATGAAAAAGGCAGGTGTAGTAAGCTCCCCTGGTCCTGGTCAGAAAGAAGGATGGTAGCATGAGGATGTGTGTAGATTATAGATAAATTAATCGAATAACACATAAAGATGGATACCCTTTGCCCTGTATAGAGGAATCCCTGGCTGGACTAAAATCTGCCAATTACTTCTCCACATTGGATCTCACTAGTGGGTACTGACAAGTCTCTGTTGCTGAGGAAGACCGGGAGAAGACAGCCTTCACCACCCCGATGGGATTATGCGAGTTCAACAGTATGGCGTTTGGGCGCTGCAACGCCCCCGGGACGTTCCAGAGGTTGATGGAGTGTTGCTTAGGACACCGGAACTTTGAGACAGTGCTGCTGTACCTGGATGACGTTATCGTGTACTCGAGGACGTATGAAGACTATCTGAAGCACCTGGCGGAGGTATTTGAAGCATTGTCCCGGTAGGGGATGAAACTAAAACCTTCCAAGTGCCACCTGCTCAAACAGAAGGTTCAGTACCTGGGACACGTAGTCAGCTCAGAGGGAGTAGCACCAGACCTGGAGAAGGTCACTGCCATCCAGAAGTGGCCTGAACCGAGAAACATCAAGGAAGTACGTCAGTTTCTGGGACTGGTTGGGTACTACAGGAGGTTCATAAAGGATTATGACTCACCCCCTGGGCCAGTGCTGTAGTGCGGCGCGCGTGCGCGCGGGGGGATACCCGGAGCCGGATCCGATGGGGGTAGTAGTCTTCGTGTGGCGGTGACCCGGTCCGCGCCCAGGGTGGTCAAACTAAGTGGCAGTTATTGGTATGATGGTATTAGTGTCCGACTACGCCACCCATTGAATGCGGTTATGAAACCGCCGCTGCAGGGCAGACCGCTGAGGCCGGTGGTATAGGTGTGCAGCAATGTTGATATAACCCCCAACGGGAGAGGTATGGCCTCAGGGCAGCGGATGTGGGTGATGTTGGGAGTGATGGTGTGGATGTCCCAGCACTAACGGTGCGACAAGAAAGCACGGAGACGTGAGGGTACAGTTCAGGGCCTTTACTGATGGTACAAGGCAAATTCCCCCGGGAGTACTGGCTAGTAGTTGGGGCCTGGTTAGTCTGCGAGTAAGCCGGAGTTCCCCTGGCCAGGTGGAGTTGTAGGCCTTCCCGTTAGTCTGTACCCTTCCTGGCTACCCTGCTTTCGGCGGTTACAAGTAGCCCACGTCCCTGGGTATACCGTGTGGTGCTCACCCGTATGGCTGGTGACCTGGGGCCTCCTGTTAGCCTCCGCTCCGGGATGGCGGTGCTGGTCCCTTCGTTGTGACTGAGCCTCCGGGCTTTTATGGCCAGAGGACCTGGAATCCCCTGCCGGATGGATTCTGCTGCTGGGTATATTTTAGTCCCCACAGCCCCGGACTCCTGTGTCCGGTTTTAGTACCTTCTCCCAGGGCGAGCTCTGCACAGCTCCAGCCCCTGGCGCTTCTCCTTGGCTCCTACAGAGCTCCTGATGTCTATCTGTCCCTGTTTCTGCGTGTCCAGACCAGACTCCGTCTCTGTCTGGAACTCCTCTCTCTAACCCTGCCTCAGCCCCAGTTTATGTAGGGGAAGTTCTTCCCCTCCCAGGACTGGGCAGGAGGTGTGGCATGCTTAGGATTCCTGCCCAGGAGACCTCCCACCTGCTCACAGACGTAATACTGCTATTACTGTGGAAACCAGACCCCTGGGGTGCCACATTCCCCCCTAGTGAAATTTAGTACTCCCGGACTAAACATATATATATTTTTTTTTTTTTCAAAACATAACAGGGTATAAACAATAACAATTAAATACATGAGATGGTCACGGCGTGTCCGTAACCGGGAAGCAATAAGGGTGTCCATTTCACCAAAGAACAGGGAGCCGTAACCAGGTAGGGGTCTGTCCTGCCCCGAGTCTTTAACAGTCTTTAGTCCATTCCTGGGTTACGCTCCAAACATATTTACAACAGAGTTCCGGTTACTCACTGTCCATAACCTGTCAGTCCATATAAAGAAATCTGTAACTGAAAAACATAATTAGCAACGGCTACAACAAAACAGGTAAACATAAAATAGTTAAAGCAACTAGCCAACTTAGATTCTCCAACGTACGGGCATCTGGCCTCTGGTAACCCTAGTGGATCTACGGAGCTCACTAACTGGTCCTGCACTACAGGGTGTAGGAGGTGTTATGGGCAGGCTGGGCAGCTTTCTGCGCACTCTTTGGCTCACTAGGGGCACGGCAGGCTCACTACTAGCAGAGGGTTGATCCTTCTGTACTGCTGGCGTGGACTCTTCTGCCTCTTGGGCCGGCTGCTCTTCCAGCTCTACTGGTTCCTCTGTAGGCACTTGCGGGGCTGGCTGGAGAAAGGTGAGGACGGGTACCACGACAGCACCGTTTACTTGTGTCCAAGACCGGGGGAAGTCTCCGAGTACAGTCCTGATCATTTCTTCCCTTTCCTCTGCGGGTCGAGGGTTTTCTTGATCTTCTTCTTCAGGGTTTTGCAGCTGCTCGGGACACTTCTTCAGGTGGTCTCTGGAGACAACGGCTGTGGTTTCTCCTCCATCCTTACTGATCTCGCAAATCTTTGGGTTCTCATGGCTTGATGGCAGTACGGTGTACGGGTCCTTCTCCCACTGGTCGTCCAACTTGTGGAGCCGTCTTTTCCTCTTCAAGACCTGCTCTCCAGGTACCAGGGGAACAGCGGGAGCATACTGATTATAAGCCCTCTCTTGCCTTTCTCTAGCTTGAGACAGACTTCGCTCCACGCTCTCCTGCACTTTCCGATACTGCTCCTGCCGTCCTGTATCCCAGTCTGCCTCTGGCGAGGTGTCCTCGGGCGTCAGGACTCCCATATCCAGGTCGATAGGCAGCTTACCAGGCCTCGCTCTCATTAGGTAAGACGGGGTACAGTTGGTAGAACCTACAGGAATGTGGTTGTATAGGTCCACCAGATCAGGCAGCTTCTCAGGCCACAGACTGCGTTCTTCCAGGGGCAATGTTTTCAGGAGGCCTATCACCACCTGGTTCATCTTCTCGCAGAGTCCATTAGTTTGTGGGTGATAGGGCGTTGTTCTTATCTTCGTGCAGCCATACAGGTTGCAGAACTCCTGGAAGACTTCCGCTTCGAAGGCTGGCCCTTGGTCTGTCAGCACTTGGTCCGGGTACCCATGTGGACGGCAGAAGTGCTGCTGGAAGGCTCTAGCTGCTGTTTGAGCCGTTAAGTCCTTGACCGGGACCACCACCAGGAACCGGGAGTAATGATCTACGATTGTGAGAGCGTAGACATACCCAGATCTGCTTGGAGCCAGTTTCACATGGTCCAGGGCTACCAGTTCCAGTGGCTGTCGGGTGATGATGGGCTGCAAGGGAGTCTTCTGGCTGGCACGGTCCTTCCTTCTTAGGTGGCACGGTCCACAGTCTCTGCACCACCTCTCGATGGCTCCTCTCATGCCTACCCAGTAGAACCGTTCACGCAATAAGAACTCCAGCTTCTTCCACCCGAAATGTCCTGCTCCGTTGTGGTACGCCTCCAGAATCATAGCTGCGTCTCGTCTGGGGACCACTACCTGCCAGGTCAACTCATGTGTTCGAGAGTTAACCATTCTCCGGCACAACTTCTCCCTGTAGAGGAACAGCCTACTTTTCTCCTTCCACAGTTGCTTAGTCTCCTCTGGGGCGTCTGGGTCCAGACTGGCATCGGCTTGGGTCAGCATTTCCTTCACCAGACGGACTGCAGGATCACTGTCTTGCATCTCCGCCCAGTTGTAGTGGGGCAAGGGACTGAACGTCGCGGAGCGCCTGTCCTTCACACGGTGGGAATACAGGGTAATCCCATGACGGTGGAACGCAGGGAGCTCAACTTCTTCCAGATCTTCTGGATCTTCCCCTACGTCCGGTAAGTTCGGCATTCTAGACAGGGCATCCGCGTTGGCATTTGAGCGTCCTGCCCGGTATTTGATGGTGAATTCAAAGTTGGACAGGCGAGCCATCCATCTTTGTTCCAGAGCACCGAGCCTTGCAGTGTCCAGGTGTGTCAACGGGTTGTTATCCGTGTACACGATGAATTTGGAGGAGGCAAGGTAATGCTTGAAACGTTCGGTCACTGCCCACACTACTGCCAGGAACTCCAGCTTGAATGAGCTATAATTCTCAGGGTTCCTCTCGGTGGGTCGTAGCTTTCGGCTAGCGTAAGCGATTACCCGTTCTTTTCCTTGCTGGATCTGGGACAGCACGGCTCCTAGCCCGATGTTACTTGCGTCCGTGTGGAGGATAAAGGGCTGGCTGTAGTCTGGATATGCCAGGATTTCATCCCCCGTGAGGGCCATCTTCAGCTGGCAAAAGGACTCCTCTTCCAGCTTTTCCCACCTGAAGGGCGGCTTCTGGTTTTTGGCTTTTCGAGATTGACCTATCAGGAGGTCCTGCATAGGGGCTGCCATTTTGGTGAAACCGGGAATGAATCTTCGGTAGTAGCCTACCAACCCGAGGAACTGCCGCACTTCCTTTATGCTGGAGGGTCTTGGCCAGTCCTTAATCACGGTGATCTTATCAGGGTCAGGAGCCACTCCATCAGCACTCACCACGTGTCCCAGGTATTGCACCTTTGATTTCAGGAGGTGATAGTTGGAGGGTTTCACCTTTAGGCCGTAGTTTGCCAGAGCTTCGAACACTTCTGCCAGGTGTTTCAGGTGGTCCTCGTAGGTCTTGGAATAGACGATGACATTGTCCAGGTATAACAGGACCGTCTCGAAGTTCCGGTGTCCCAGACAGCATTCCATCAACCGTTGGAAGGTTCCTGGTGCGTTGCAGAGCCCGAACGGCATACAGTTAAATTCGCTGAGACCCATCGGGGTGGTGAATGCGGTCTTCTCTCGGTCTGCCTCTGCTACAGGAACCTGCCAGTACCCGCTAGTGAGATCCAAAGTAGAGAAGAAGTTAGCAGATTTTAATGCAGCTAAGGACTCTTCTATCCTTGGTAACGGGTACGCATCTTTGTGTGTGATACGGTTGACCTTCCTGTAGTCTACACACATTCTCATAGTGTTGTCCTTCTTTTTCACTAAGACTAGTGGAGCTGCCCAGGGGCTACAGCTGTCCCTGATTACCCCAGCCTCCTTCATGTCTCTAAGCATCCCCTTGGCGTGTTGGTAGTGTGCAGGGGGTACGGGTCGGTATCTCTCCTTTATGGGAGGATGGTCTCCCGTGGGGATGTGGTGTTCTACCCCCTTTACTCGCCCGAAGTCTAACGGGTGTTTACTAAACACTCTCTCGTACTCTTGAACCACCCGATAGACTCCTTGTTTCTGGTGTGAGGGAGTGGAGTCAGTACCCAGATGTAGTTGCTGACACCAGTCCTCCACTGGTTTCTTAGAGCCGTTACCTTCCTCTGGTTGAGATGGAGGCAAGGGTTCCACGGCCTGTACAGAATTCTGGTTTATGGTGATCAATTTAGCTAGCGTGGCATACCAGGGCAGGTGTACTTCTCTCTCACAGATATTTATGATGCGAACGGGCACCCTCCCATGGCGTACATCGACCACCCCCCGTGCTGTCAAAATGGTGGGCCTACTGTCTGAGTAGACGGGTTCTACCATTGCTTGGTAGTCTCTACCTCTTAGACCAATAGCTGCCCGGCACCAAATCATCATCTCACTTTTTGGGGGCATGGCAATAGGGAACGGGTCACACATTCTCACGCTACCTATCTCACCACCAGATAGTTCCACCTGTTGCCGCTTCATCAGTGCCCGGATCTCTTTTTGGAGCACACGCTGCTGGCCGGAACTGGCGTTCTTGGCAACCTGCTGTAAAATGAGAATCACCTCTGCAAGACAATTTTCAATTACATTGGTTCCCAGGGTGATTCTAGGGTGACTCTCATGACGGTCTATGTCCACTATAATCAGTCCTTGTGCCGCCAGTTCGACTTTACCGATTTTAATGGTCACCTCCTTGAATCCCACCTGCGGCACGGGCTGACCATTGCTGGCGATGATACTCAGGTCGTCGTCTGGGTAGCGGGTTATGTCCGAATCATTCCAGTACTGCTTGAAGAGCACGTACGGGATGGTGGTGACCTGTGACCCAGTGTCTAGTAGGGCACTCATAGGAATGCCATCCAGTACCACAGGCAAGATTGGACGTCCCCCTACGTATTTATCACGCCAGTTTGATGGGCCTGATGGTCTTATGCCTGGGGGTTGGCCCTCTACCCCAGGTTGTGCCCGTTTAAATGACAGTACCTTGCCACATGTCCGGGTTGATTGCAGCGGCGGCAAATAGGTCGTCCGTCCTCGTTGTATCGATCGCTGGGTCTTCCTCTGGCCGGTGGGATCCTCCTTGGTCGGCGCCACGGGATGTCCTCCGGTCCGGATGCCAGCTCGATCTTCCCTGCAGTAGAAACCTGTAAAGACTGCACAGTTCGGGGTTAGCGCGGCAACGCTTTTAGTTAGCTCTTGGACCTGATGGTGCAGGTCTGTAGCCGGGTCACTGTTTAAAGCCTGCGCATCAGCTCCCACAGGCCCTGCAGACAAGGGCGCCGTCTCCTGGTGATAAGTGATAGCAGGGCGCCTGTGGGTCACAGCGCCACCTGGTGCCGGTTCTCGGAGCACCCGGATGGCTCTGTCCTTGAACTGTGCAAAGTCCAGGTCAGGGTCCTGTAAGGCCATTGCCCGCAACTGGGTTCGGTGGGCATTGCACAGTAGACCCTCAATGAATTGTTCAGTCAACAGCTTATCTTCATTTCCCACGCTGTCAGGGTCTGCCTGCTTAATGGCTCTCAGGGCCTCTTGTAGGTTTAGAGCATAGTCTCTTATACTCTCATGTGCCCGTTGTTTGCACCCATAAAATCTTAGTTTTATTTCGGCTGAGGTGCGGGTGTCAAATGTGTCTTTCAGCCGGGTTAGTATGTCTCTGACAGTCCTCTTCCTCCCAGGTGGCCAGGACTTTACCTCCCTTTGGGCTGCCCCGATTAATTGGGCCACCAGGATGCTCACTTTTTGCGCCTCCGTGAGGGGATACACCTGGAAGAGGCTATCCAGCCTTTCTCTGAAGTCATTTAGAGTATGTGACTCCCCTGAGTACTGGGGTAGCCAGGCTGCCCCCGGGATATAGGGCATGGTGAAAGGCATGACCGCAGCAGCGGTGGCGCTGGCGGCGGCTGTGGCGGTGAAGCTCTCCTCCGTATCCGACATCCTCCTCCCCCCTAGTGGACCGTGGCCTACCTTGCGATGATCCTCTTCCGTAGGCCGCGGCTCCGCAGTGGATCGTCAGGGTTGAGGACCTTCCGTCGCGCTCCTGTGACGTCGGCGTCTGCTGGGCTCCTTCCAGGACCTTACGCAACGTCCGGACGTGAGGCGGGGCTTCAGTTCTCGCGGGCTTTCGGAGTCCACGCCCCTCTTCTTCCCGTGCGGCGCCCTCAGGATGGCGTCCAATGGCGGGAAAACTCCACGAATGGCGGGAAGAAGGCAGAAGATGGCGTCGGATGGCGGGAATCGGCTCCAGATGGCGGGAAACGACTCCGGACGGCGGGAAACTTCACCACAGGTAAGTATAAAAGTCTCTTTTTTCAGGTACGCAGTACCCGGTGGTTGCGGGCACGTAATCCTGCCGACTACGCCAAAGTTGACTCACCCCCTGGGCCAGTGCTGTAGTGCGGCGCGCGTGCGCGCGGGGGGATACCCGGAGCCGGATCCGATGGGGGTAGTAGTCTTCGTGTGGCGGTGTCCCGGTCCGCGCCCAGGGTGGTCAAACTAAGTGGCAGTTATTGGTATGATGGTATTAGTGTCCGACTACGCCACCCGTTGAATGCGGTTATGAAACCGCCGCTGCAGGGCAGACCGCTGAGGCCGGTGGTATAGGTGTGCAGCAATGTTGATATAACCCCCAACGGGAGAGGTATGGCCTCAGGGCAGCGGATGTGGGTGATGTTGGGAGTGATGGTGTGGATGTCCCAGCACTAACGGTGCGACAAGAAAGCACGGAGACGCGAGGGTACAGTTCAGGGCCTTTACTGATGGTACAAGGCAAATTCCCCCGGGAGTACTGGCTAGTAGTTGGGGCCTGGTTAGTCTGCGAGTAAGCCGGAGTTCCCCTGGCCAGGTGGAGTTGTAGGCCTTCCCGTTAGTCTGTACCCTTCCTGGCTACCCTGCTTTCGGCGGTTACAAGTAGCCCACGTCCCTGGGTATACCGTGTGGTGCTCACCCGTATGGCTGGTGACCTGGGGCCTCCTGTTAGCCTCCGCTCCGGGATGGCGGTGCTGGTCCCTTCGTTGTGACTGAGCCTCCGGGCTTTTATGGCCAGAGGACCTGGAATCCCCTGCCGGATGGATTCTGCTGCTGGGTATATTTTAGTCCCCACAGCCCCGGACTCCTGTGTCCGGTTTTAGTACCTTCTCCCAGGGCGAGCTCTGCACAGCTCCAGCCCCTGGCGCTTCTCCTTGGCTCCTACAGAGCTCCTGATGTCTATCTGTCCCTGTTTCTGCGTGTCCAGACCAGACTCCGTCTCTGTCTGGAACTCCTCTCTCTAACCCTGCCTCAGCCCCAGTTTATGTAGGGGAAGTTCTTCCCCTCCCAGGACTGGGCAGGAGGTGTGGCATGCTTAGGATTCCTGCCCAGGAGACCTCCCACCTGCTCACAGACGTAATACTGCTATTACTGTGGAAACCAGACCCCTGGGGTGCCACAATTACACCAAAAAGGCAGCACCTTTACAAGATCTCCTGGTAGGACAGTCCAAGAGAGGTAAAAATCCCCCATTCCAGTGGGGTAAGGAACAGGCTGAATCCTTTGCAGTAATGAAGGAAGTCATAACTGGTGAAGAAATCCTGGCTTACCCTGACTACAGCCAGCCTTTCCTGTTGTACACCGATGCCAGCAACGAGGGACTGGGAGCTGTGTTGTCCCAGAAGCAAAACGGTAGAGAAAAAGTAATTGCGTATGCCAGTAGGAAGCTTCGCCCTACTGAGAGGAACCCGGAGAATTACAGTTCCTTCAAGCTGGAGTTCCTGGCCTTGGTCTGGGCTATCACTGAAAGATTCAAGCATTACCTAGCCTCAACTAAATTCACAGCCTTTACCGACAATAATCCCTTGACGCACCTGGGGACAGCCAGGTTGGGAGCCATGGAACAGCGTTGGGTAGCCAGGTTGTCGAATTATCAGTTCACAATCAAGTACCGTGCAGGTCACAAGAATACCAATGCTGATGCCTTGTCAAGAATGCCCCACCAGTCGGACACCGAGGATGAAGTGGATGATCTCGAAGAAATTGAACTGCCTGCTTTCCACAGAAACGGAATGGTCCACAAGCAGCACGCCTCCAGAAGATGTCATGGTAGGATGCCAAACCCTCTACCTCATCACAGCTGGAAGGAGACCCAGGACAGTGACCCGATTGTCAGCCTCATCAAAAGACTGATAACCCAAGAAGGTTCTCACCTGGAGAAGGATGCTCCCCCACAAGCCAAGCACCTGTGGAATGAGAGAAGCCGGCTGTTCATCAACAGAGAGAAGCTGTGCAGAAGGTATTTCAACCCCAAGACCCATGAAATGCTGTGGCAGATTGTTGTACCTAGGACAGATATCCAGATCGTGTTAGAGGCCTACCACAACCAAGCAGGTCACTTTGGCTGGAAGAATCTGGAAACCATGCTGAAGGACCGGTTCTATTGGGTTGGAATGCGGAGTTTCATAGAAAGGCGGTGCCGGAATTGTGGACCCTGTAGCCTCAGAAGGAAAGACTACAGCAGCCAGAAAGCACCCTTGCAGTCCATCAAAACAACCCAACCCCTGGAGATTGTCGCTCTGGATCACGTCAAACTGTCACCCAGCAAATCAGGCTACTCCTATGCCCTGACCATGGTAGATCACTATTCCCCGTTTCTGGTGGTAGCCCCTGTCAAGGATCTGACAGCAGAAACTGCAGCAAGAACGTTCCAAGCCTACTTCTGTAGACCCCATGGGTACCCGGACAAGGTGCTAACAGGCCCTGCTTTTGAAGCTGAGCTATTCAAGGAATTCTGTCACCTGTATGAATGCAAGAAGATCCGGACTATGCCATATCATCCGCAAACCAACGGTATGTGCGAGAAAATGAATAACATCGTCATAGATCTGTTAAAAACCCTTCCTTTGGAAGAGAGGAACCAGTGGCCAGAAAAGCTACCTGACCTAGTGGACCTGTATAACCACATACCCGTGAGTTCTACAAATTGTACCCCAGCGTACCTTATGAGAGCAAGACCTGGAAAATTGCCCATGGACCTGGAGCTCGGAGTGGTAGAACCTACTGCAGATATGTCCATTGAAGACTGGGACACAAATCAACAAGAGCAGTGCAGGAAAGTACAGGCCTGTGTTGAAGACAGCCTAAACAGAGTAAGGGAAAGGCAAGAAGAACAGTACAATAAGCATGCACCAACAGAACCCTTGGCACCTGGAGAAATAGTGCTAAAGCGGAAAAGAAGAGGTCACAAGCTCGATCACCAGTGTGAAAGAGAGCCCTACACCATGTTAAACTCCAGATTTGACAACAGTAAAACCTGCCTGATCAGTAAGGATGGAGGTAAGATGACCGCAACAGTCTCAAGAGACCACTTGAAATTGTGCCCAAGGTCTACTGAAGACACAGGAGGAAGAAGCACCTCTTGTAATACCGGAGAAACCCGAGGAAGATGTACTTCATACAGTTCTAGGAGACTTCCCTGCGGACTGGCCTCAACTTGACGGAGCAGTTATCATACCAGTGATACACTTCTATCAGCAACCAGAAGAACCTCCACAACCAGTAGAACCTGTAAGCGCCCTAGAAGAACCTGCTCAGGAACAGTAAGAGGAGGATCACCAATTGAAGCAGAGCCTGAAGGCCCAGTAATCAGTGTACTTGCCAGTCCCATAGAGAGTGTAATGCACACGCCCGGGCTGAGCGGCGTGTGCGTGTGATTCCACTGGACCGTGCCGGAGAGTGAATGCCTAGAGGGGCGTAATTAGGTATTCACCCGATCCGACCAGGGTCGCACGACGGCATACGACGCCAGTGCACCAAGGAGGAACCGAGCAGAGGGACCAGGTGCTACTCCAGGACAGACCCCGGACACGGCTGTTGACCCACACAGGGGAATACAGGAACAGACAGGTTAGGCTGGCACACAGACTGGTGGGTATATGTGTCCTTTGGAAGAGAGGAACCAGTGGCCAGAAAAGCTACCTGACCTAGTGGAGCTGTATAACCACATACCCGTGAGTTCTACAAATTGTACCCCAGCGTACCTTATGAGAGCAAGACCTGGAAAATTGCCCATGGACCTGGAGCTCGGAGTGGTAAAACCTACTGCAGATATGTCCATTGAAGACTGGGACACAAATCAACAAGAGCAGTACAGGAAAGTACAGGCCTGTGTTGAAGACAGCCTAAACAGAGTAAGGGAATGGCAAGAAGAACAGTACAATAAGCATGCACCAACAGAACCCTTGGCACCTGGAGAAATAGTGCTAAAGCGGAAAAGAAGAGGTCACAAGCTCGATCACCAGTGTGAAAGAGAGCCCTACAGCATGTTAAACTCCAGATTTGACAACAGTAAAACCTGCCTGATCAGTAAGGATGGAGGTAAGACGACCGCAACAGTCTCAAGAGACCACTTGAAATTGTGCCCAGGTCTACTGAAGACACAGGAGGAAGAAGCACCTCTTGTAATACCGGAGAAACCCGAGGAAGATGTACTTCATACAGTTCTAGGAGACTTCCCTGCGGACTGGCCTCAACTTGACGGAGCAGTTATCATACCAGTGATACACTTCTATCAGCAACCAGAAGAACCTCCACCACCAGTAGAACCTGTAAGCGCCCTAGAAGAACCTGCTCAGGAACAGTAAGAGGAGGATCACCAATTGAAGCAGAGCCTGAAGGCCCAGTAATCAGTGTAATTGCCAGTCCCATAGAGAGTGTAATGCACACGCCTGGGCTGAGCGGCGTGTGCGTGTGATTCCACTGGACCGTGCCGGAGAGTGAATGGCTGGAGGGGCGTAACTAGGTATTCACCCGATCCGACCAGGGTCGCACGACGGCATACGACGCCAGTGCATCAAGGAGGAACCGAGCAGAGGGAACAGGTGCTACTCCAGGACAGACCCCGGACACGGCTGTTGACCCACACAGGGGAATACAGGAACAGACAGGTTAGGCTGGCACACAGACTGGTGGGTATAGGCAGGCACGACTGGTATGCAGGCAGGCGGGTATGCAGGCAGGGGGGTACAGGCAAGCACGGCTAGAGTGCAGACAGGGAGGCGCTAGCAGGAAGGAACACAGGCAGGATAGGACCCAGTACACACTGGGACTCAGGAACAGAACCACAGATGTGGCGGACAAACACAGCAGAGTGAGGCCGCCCAGAGAGGCGAGCGAGAGCAGGGCAGGACGAGACCGCCTAGAGCGGCGAGCGAGAGCAGAGCAGGACGAGGCCGCCCGGAGCGGCGAGCAAGAGCAGAGCAGGACGAGGCCGCCCGGAGCGGCGAGCAAGAGCAGAGCAGGACGAGGCCGCCCGGAGCGGCGAGCAAGAGTAGAGCAGGACAAGGCCGCCTGGAGCAGTGAGCAAAGGCAGAGCAGGCTAAAACCGCCGGAGCGGTGAGCAAAGGCAGAGCAGGCTAGAACCGCCGGAGCGGTGAGCAAAGGCAGAGCAGGCTAGAACCGCCGGAGCGGTGAGCAAAGGCAGAGCAGGGGGGACAGGGCTCAGTTCACACGGAACAGACAGGAAGGGAAAGGCAGAACCAGATACCCACAGGGTACTTGCAGTGAAGTAGCGAGTGGACCACAAACTCACAAACGGGAGTACAGTGACAATGAGCAGGAGTTAAGTACGAGTTCAGACTCTGCAGATAAAGGAAAGGTATGGACATAGAGAAACACGGGAAAACAGGCTAGAAGAGTATACAGACAAGAACAGACACAGTAGCAAGATACAGGAGCGGGTCTAGGAATGCAGCCCCTAGAAGGCGGGAGGAACAGGCCAGGAGCGTGTTCAGACAGGACAGACAAGATACAGGAGCGGGTCTAGGTAATCGGCCCCTAGAAGGCGGGAGGAACAGGCTAGGAGCGTGTTCAGACAGGACAGACTAGATACAGGAGCGGGTCTAGGAATGCAGCCCCTAGAAGGCGGGAGGAACTGGCTAGGAGCGTGTTCAGACAGGCCTGGAAATACAGCCTCCAGGATAGGCAGACAAGAGAACACAGAAGGGGACCTGGCACATTCAGAGTGAAAGACCACACTGAATGAAACACAATGCTCAGGCATGGGTTAATTGGAGCAGCTGGTTTAAATACCAGGTGACAGACAGCAATAGGCTGAGGACGCACAAGGGGTGTGTCCGCAGCAGGTACAAACAGCATGAAGTGATCGGGCGCCGCCCTTAAGCTGCAGACACAGAGGCAAACAGACAGCATGGAGGGAAGCCAGAGAGACATTCTGGATTGGAGATCAAGTGTGCGCTCTTGCACAGTGGGAGATGGACCACTATGCAAGGACGCCGCCAGGTATGTTACAGTACCCCCCCCTTATGCCCCCTCTTCTTCAGGCCTGCCAGAATGTTCCGCAGGGAATTCGGGGGCCAATCCTTCACTACAAGGAGATCACTTCCATTGTCCACCGGAAAAACTGGTCTCCGCTGGGTAGCTAGGATGCTACCTCCTATCCAGCCATCCTCAGCAACAGACGAAATGGGTGGAGTACCAGGAACAGCACACAAGGAAGTCTCTCTCCATATATTTTCAGGTGGCACCCCAGAGGGTACAGGAGACAGCTGGAAGTCCTCCACCGGGTTGGAGGGGTGCAGAGACTTGGTGGTAATCTCTGCTTCGAGGTACATCTTGTCAAACTCACAGGAAGAAATAGACGGGTTATCAGGTACAGGGTGAGAAAAAGTCACTGTCTCTTTGTTATCTGATGGTACCCTGGAGGATTCAGGAAACAACTGGAGGTCCTCCACCGGGTTAGAAGAATGCAGAAGCTCGGGGAAAACATCTGCTTCAGAGTACACTAGGTCGGACTCACTGGACGAAGCAGGCGAGGTATCGGGTGCCGAGTATAGGAAAGTCTCTGTCCATTCACCACCAGGTGGCACCCCGAAGGGTTCTGGAGATAACTGGAGGTCCTCCGCCTGGTCAGAGGGGTGTAGAGACTCATGGGTAACCTCTGCTTCAGAGTACACTAGATCGGACTCACTGGACGAAGCAAGCGAGGTATCAGATCCAGGATATTGGAAAGTCTCTGTCCATTCACCACCAGGTGGCACCCCGAAGGGTTCAGGAGACAACTGGAGGTCCTCCGCCTGGTCGGAGGGGTGTAGAGACTCGGGAGTAACCTCTGCTTCAGAGTACACTAGGTTGGACTCACTGGACGAAGCGAGCGAGGTATCAGGTACAGAGTATAGGAGAGCCTCTGTCCTTTCGCTACCAGGTAGCACCCCGAAAGGTTCTGGAGACAACTGGAGGTCCTCCGCCTGGTCAGAGGGGTGTAAAGACTCGGGAGTAACCTCTGCTTTGGAGTACACTAGGTTGGACTCACTGGACGAAGCGAGCGAGGTATCAGGTACAGAGTATAGGAGAGTCTCTGTCCTTTCGCTACCAGGTAGCACCCCGAAGGGTTCTGGAGACAACTGGAGGTCCTCCGCCTGGTCGGAGGGGTGTAGAGACTCGGGGGTAACTACTACTTTGGGGTACCCATTGTCAGCCTCACAGGACGGAGCAGACAAAGTATCGAGTACCGGGTGTAGAGAAGTCTCTCTCCATTTGTCATCGAGTGGTATCCCGGAGGATTCAGGAGGCCACAGGGGGTCCTCCGCCAGGTAGTAGAGGTGCACAGACTCGGAGGTAATCACAGCTTC
The DNA here is from genome assembly GCF_046119375.1 of Phyllobates terribilis. Lineage (NCBI taxonomy): Eukaryota > Metazoa > Chordata > Amphibia > Anura > Dendrobatidae > Phyllobates > Phyllobates terribilis. The sequence continues at coordinate 422,056,918 of NW_027362767.1, read as the reverse complement.
GGAGCATCCTTGGACATGCACACTGGTTAAAGTGGGTGAAGTATCTGATGCCGGGTGCAGGAAGTTCTCCTGTGTGGAGTCTGGATGGGCAGTAGTCTCTTCGGGCTGTAGAACTGGTGCACTACCCACGCACAATACCAGTTGGGGCTTCTCCGGGATACAGGGAGATGAAGCTTCAGTAGGGACTTCAAGGTTGGGGTCAGGAGGTCTCAGGGAGGACAGACCCTGGCGTGACGGCTTGCCTCTACGTCTAGCACGTCTGGACTGCCTCTTGAGGTTGGGAGAAGTATTCCGGAGAGCGTAGTCACCCTGTGAGGATTCTGGGTGGGCAGTAGTCTCATTGGGCTGGAGGACTATTGCGCTACCCACACACATTACCCATCGGGGCTGCTCCGGGATATTGGGAAGTGAAGCCTCAGCAGGAGCCTCCGGGTTAGGATCATCGAAGACCATTAGAAAGGCCACCAGGAAGGCCTGAAGGTCCAGGAGGATCGGATCCTGTGCTTCCCATAGGGGGTTGATCCATTCCAAGGCATCACCCATTAGGTAAGACATCATAAATCCCACCTTAACCCGATCGGTGGGAAAACAAAGAGGGTAGAACTTGAAGTGTAGCAAGCATTGCTCCACAAATGCACGACTCTGTCTTGGATCCCCATAGTACCGTGGCGGATCCGCAGGAACGAGTGCAGAAAGCTCCATCTGGACGGGTGCGTAATTCGCCTGGAACTCAGCTGAAGAAAAAAAAAATATATATATTTTTTTAAATTTATTTTTAATGCACGTATTCACTGGAAAAACGTCTCAGAGAGCGAAGGCCGTGGGGCTCAACGGGAACCATGGCCTGAGCATGCTGTAATGCACACGCCCGGGCTGAGCGGCGTGTGCGTGTGATTCCACTGGACCGTGCCGGAGAGTGAATGCCTGGAGGGGCGTAACTAGGTATTCACCCGATCCAACCAGGGTCGCACGATGGCATACGACGCCAGTGCACCAAGGAGGAACCGAGCAGAGGGACCAGGTGCTACTCCAGGACAGACCCCGGACACGGCTGTTGACCCACACAGGGGAATACAGGAACAGACAGGTTAGGCTGGCACACAGACTGGTGGGTATAGGCAGGCACGACTGGTATGCAGGCAGGCGGGTATGCAGGCAGGGGGGTATAGGCAAGCGCGGCTAGAGTGCAGACAGGGAGGCGCTAGCAGGAAGGAACACAGGCGGGATAGGACCCAGTACACACTGGGACTCAGGAACAGAACCACAGATGTGACGGACAAACACAGCAGAGTGAGGCTGCCCAGAGAGGCGAGCGAGAGCAGGGCAGGACGAGACCGCCTAGAGCGGCGAGCGAGAGCAGAGCAGGACGAGGCCGCCCGGAGCGGCGAGCAAGAGCAGAGCAGGACGAGGCCGCCCGGAGCGGTGAGCAAGAGCAGAGCAGGACAAGGCCGCCCGGAGCGGCGAGCAAGAGTAGAGCAGGACAAGGCCGCCTGGAGCGGTGAGCAAAGGCAGAGCAGGCTAAAACCGCCGGAGCGGTGAGCAAAGGCAGAGCAGGCTAAAACCGCCGGAGCGGTGAGCAAAGGCAGAGCAGGCTAGAACCGCCGAAGCGGTGAGCAAAGGCAGAGCTGGCTAGAACCGCCGGAGCGGTGAGCAAAGGCAGAGCAGGCTAGAACCGCCGGAGCGGTGAGCAAAGGCAGAGCAGAATAGAACCGCCGGAGCGGTGAGCAAAGGCAGAGCAGGCTAGAACCGCCGGAGCGGTGAGCAAAGGCAGAGCAGGCTAGAACCGCCGGAGCGGTGAGCAAAGGCAGAGCAGGCTAGAACCGCCGGAGCGGTGAGCAAAGGCAGAGCAGGCTAGAACTGCCGGACAGGTGAGCAAAGGCAGAGCAGGCTAGAACCGCCGGAGCGGTGAGCAAAGGCAGAGCAGGCTAGAACCGCCGGAGTGGTGAGCAAAGGCAGAGCAGGCTAGAACCGCCAGAGCGGTGAGCAAAGGCAGAGCAGGCTAGAACCGCCGGAGCGGTGAGAAAAGGCAGAGCAGGCTAGAACCGCCGGAGCGGTGAGCAAAGGCAGAGCAGGCTAGAACCGCCGGAGCGGTGAGCAAAGGCAGAGCAGGGGGGACAGGGCTCAGTTCACACGGAACAGACAGGAAGGGAAAGGCAGAACCAGATACCCACAGGGTACTTGTAGTGAAGTAGCGAGTGGACCACAAACTCACAAACGGGAGTACAGTGACAACGAGCAGGAGTTAGGTACGAGTTCAGACTCTGCAGAAAAAGGAAAGGTACGGACATAGAGAAACACGGGAAAACAGGCTAGAAGAGTATACAGACAAGAACAGACACAGTAGCAAGATACAGGAGCGGGTCTAGGAATGCAGCCCCTAGAAGGCGGGAGGAACAGGCCAGGAGCGTGTTCAGACAGGACAGACAAGATACAGGAGCGGGTCTAGGTAATCAGCCCCTAGAAGGCGGGAGGAACAGGCTAGGAGCGTGTTCAGACAGGACAGACTAGATACAGGAGCGGGTCTAGGAATGCAGCCCCTAGAAGGCGGGAGGAACAGGTTAGGAGCGTGTTCAGGCAGGCCTGGAAATACAGCCTCCAGGATAGGCAGACAAGAGAACACAGAAGGGGACCTGACACATTCAGAGTGAAAGACCACACTGAATGAAACACAATGCTCAGGCATGGGTTAATTGGAGCAGCTGGTTTAAATACCAGGTGACAGACAGCAATAGGCTGAGGACGCACAAGGGGTGTGCCTGCAGCAGGTACAAACAGCAGGAAGTGATCGGGCGCCGCCCTTAAGCAGCAGACACAGAGGCAAACAGACAGCATGGAGGGAAGCCAGAGAGACATTCTGGATTGGAGATCAAGTGCGCGCTCTTGCACAGTGGGAGATGGACCACTATGCAAGAACGCCGCCAGGTATGTTACAGAGAGATTGAGGAAGTTCTATGACTTACCTACATGTAGACCTGAAAGGTTAGCAGATAGTGTATGCACAAACACCAGTACCGCCCCAGTGCTACGAAGATCCACACACAGCACACAAGGCCAAATCCCTGCCAGGTTTAGGGATTAAAATACAAAATGCCTAAAGTATAAATAGTTACCAGTTGGGTATTACCTACTGTTATTTATGTGTATGAACTGCAAATAATATGTGTGCATTAAGTTACCCGTAAGGGTATAAAGACTGTAGGTTATGGACGGTGAATAGCCGAAAAACTTTCCATTGTAAATAGTTGCACTTATCGAAGTGCCCCTTATTTGTTGCATATAAGAAGACCACAGAACAAAAACCCGTTTGGCGTGGCCGAAGACGTGGTCCAACACCTGGATCACTTATGCCCTGTAGCCACGCCCAGGGCCTACGTTGAGGGTTTTCAGGCGGGTCCCTCATGTTACCCTTGTTACACCTTCATCAGCGAAATGGACACCTGGTGGCGGGACTTATTGTAACATTGTTGTTGTAGTTATTATTGTTATTACTATTGTTACTTGTTGTTACCTGTTTAAAATGCTTCAGTCCAGGAGTACTGAATTGTACTAGGGGGAGATGTGGCACCCTGCTACCACAGGTACCACAGGACCCAAAAAGGTGCATGGATGGACTTCTCCACAAGAGGCCCTCACTACAAACAGACATCTCCACCCTTCCACCTCAAACCACCAGAAGGAGCCCAGTTAGGGATATATATATCTGGAGGGTGAAGTTAGGCAGTGAGTCTGAGAGACAGTGTGCTGGCACTTAGACCAGTGAAGAAGCAGCACGTGAGCTGCTGTGTACTGAGGGCCCCGAGTGTGGCCGGAGGCAAAGAGGAGAAAGGAGTTAAGGGGGCAGAGGAGCATCACAGGCTCACCCCAGAATACAAACTGGACAGCGGGTCCGCGCCTACAGGGTCCTCTACACCCAGTAGGGATTACCGTCATACCAGGAGGATTACAGATCCCTGTTCGACCTGAAGCTAAACCCTTTACAGGACCAGGAGCCACGAAGGCCCCAGCGTCCAGGGATAGTGGTTGCCAGAGAAAGGTCCTACTACCAAGCGACAGGTGAGAGAGCGACACGACACCTAAGCTAGGCCCAGTTGCAGGCTGGCCAGGAGCTTAGAGAGAGGGAGAAACGGACCAGGAGGCCTTATACCCGCTCACTGGGGAGAGTCCAGAAGTGTACCCTTCCTACCGAGTACCCTGGACCGTACCTGACATCTGCACCAGTAAAGGTACTGAAGTGAATCTCCTGTCTCTGTTAGTTACTCCTGCTGCGCCATCTCTTCTGCACTACAACGCCCAGCATCACCATCTGCACCTACACTGCCCTGGGGCTGTGCTCTGCCTGTGGAGAGCCGCACCAACCCAGCTGCCCTAACACCAGCCCCGGAGGTCTGCAGCAGCGCTGGTATCCATTACCAGAAACCACAGGTGGCGTCACGAGACAAAAACTGTTACCGACCAAAAAACCCTTTTTCAAGAGAGACCCCAGAGTACGGCCCGGGAGCCGACTGCCGTGACATCCTAAACGAGGTAAAAGGCCCGGGTACCGAGTAACCCCCATATCCCCTTGGGCGAGACATAAGCAGTGTTCAGTATTTACCAAAAGTGATCTAAGGAAGAAATATCAGTGAGCCAATGATAGAAATATGGGGGAAGGCTCATTCATGCATAAGGAAAGGCTAGCCAGTATGTTTCGTGCTGCGCTATGTTGACAGCTTGTCCACCACTAAACTCCTACAATTAGAATAAACATAAGAATGATTTTTTAGAATTTAGAATGATGATCAGTCCAATAATTTCTAAGTTAGGTTCTTTCTGATACAGAGATCATTATAATGCCCATGTCAATATAGAAAGCATTCTAATGTCCATTGTAATAGTTAGCTTTATAATATCCACTCTAATGTAACCAGCATTCTAATATCCACTTTAGTACAGTGAGCATTCTAATTACCTCTCTAGGTTGAAAACATTCTAATGTGCGATTAAATAGAGCGAGCATTCTATTGTCTGCTTTAATATAGTGAACAATTTACTCTACACTCTTAGAGTACATTATAATGTCCATTCTAATACAGCAAGCATTCTAATATCCACTCTAATACAGCAAGCATTCTAATATCCACTCTAATACATAAGGCATTCTAATGTCCATTGTAATACAGCTAGCTTTCTGATATCCACTTTAATGCAGCAAGCATTCTACTATACACTCTAGTAGAGTGTTCTAATGTTCCTTGTAATACTGAAAACATTCTAATGTGTGATCTAATACAGCAAGCATTTTAATGATCCACTCTAATACTCTAGTACAAAAGGCATTGTGTAGCGCCGGCGTCCCTGCCCTCTGCTAGGCAGGGACGCTGTTCCCCTCACCTCCCTGCTCCGTGCCCGGCGTCCTCCTCCCGCTCTGCTGGCAGCGCGCGCTCCTTCCCGGCCACTGTGCTTAGGGCGCGCGCGCTCTCCCTTCCTCTTAAAGGGGCCGCGCGCGCCGTCCTAAGGAGTCCCCGGCCAATGGCCGGAGGACTTCACCATAAGTAAGGCACCTCCTCCAAAATGGAGGTGCCCGAGCAATGTTGTTGCACTGTTCTACTCTGCTTCAGCCCTCAGGTCCCGTTGCCAGTTACCTGCCAGTTACCTGCCTGATTCCTGCCAGAGTCCTGCCAGTTTGCTGTCTGTTTCCTGCCTGTTATTCCTGCCTGCTTGCTAGCCTGAGGTCCGACGGTCTGCCTTTCTACTCCTGTCAGTCTGTCTATGGACCAGCTTGCCCGCTCACCTGGGAGCGCTCCTCCGCTACCTGCCTGCTTGCCTGCCCGGAGGCTCCGCCGTCACATGCTGTGACCACCAGCTATTCCAGAGACTCTTGCCCGCTCACCTGGGAGCGCTTCTCCGCTACCTGCCTGCTTGCCTGCCCGGAGGCTCCGCCGTCACGTGCTGTGACCACCAGCTATTCCAGAGACTCTTGCCCGCTCACCTGGGAGCGCTTCTCCGCTACCTGCCTGCTTGCCTACCTGGAGGCTTCGCCGTCACGTGCTGTGACCACCTGCTATTCCAGAGACTCTCGCTTGCTCACCTGGGAGCACACATCCTCCATCTGCCTTGCTAGCCTACCTGGAGGTTCAGCCATCACAGGTCGTACCTACCCTTTACCTAGAGACTGCCCCGGTCACTTGCCGTGACCTCCAGCCCGTTCACCCAGAGACTGCCCCGGTCACTTGCCGTGACCTCCAGCCCGTTCACCCAGAGACTGCCCCGGTCACTTGCCGTGACCTCCAGCCCGTTCATCCAGAGACTGTCCCGGTCACTTGCCGTGACCTCCTGCCCGTACACCCAGAGACTGTCCCGGTCACCTGCTGTGACTGCCTGCCTGGTCGCCACCCGCTCCCTTACAAGGACCGCCCCCTTGTATAGTAGCTCAGAGGTTCCGCCTCCCAGACCCGTTACACATTGTAATGTTCACTTTGATACAGCTATGGCCACTGAAATCTTTATCAACGCCCCTCGCATGTAGACTAAATAACAGCACATCAGAGGAGTAACCCGAATTTATGGACCACTGTATGAATTTTAACATGCCCCATTCTTTCATTTTCAAGGCATTCTACATGTCTAGTAGCCGCTCTTTTATCCTTCTAGCCTTTGAAAATAATGCACACTCCAGCTCCTCAGTGTATGCAGGTGTCACATGAACCAGCTGTATAAAGGTTATGCTCAGTTTAGACCCGGCAACACCATAAATTATACTAAATGTTCAAGCAGACCATTGCCCTTCCCCCATAACCTCCCTTTCCAACATCACGGAAGGAGACCTCACTTGTCTCCTCTCCAAATCACACCTCACCACTTGTGCACTCGACCCCATCCCACCTCCTCCCCAACCTCACCCCCACACTTATCCCATCCCTAACCCATCTCTTCAACCTATCACTAACTTCTGGTACCTTCCCTGCTGCCTTCAAACATGCCACAATTGCACTCATCCTCAAAAAGTCATCCCTTGACCCAACCGCATTGTCCCTGCCCCATATTGCTGCTCCCATTTGCCTCCAAACTCCTTGAGCAACACGTTCACGCTGAACTTTCCTCCCACTTCTCATCTAACTCTCTCTTCGAAAACCAACAACCTGGCTTCCGCCCCCCACCATTCCTCTGAAACTGCCCTTACCAAAATTACTAATGACTTACTTACAGCCAAAGCTAACAGACAATTCTCTATACTCCTTCTTGACTTGTCCTCTGCCTTCGACACAGTTGACCACTTGCCCTATCTTGGATCTCCTCATACCTTTCTAACCGCACATTTAGCGTCTCCCACTCCCACACTACCTCCTCACCCCGCCCCTCTCTGTTGGAGTCCCTCAAGGCTCTGTCCTAGGACCCCTACTCTTCTCAATCTACACCCTTGGCCTGGGACAGCTCATAAAATCACATGGATTCCAGTACCATCTGTACGCTGATGACACCCAGATCTACCTCTCTGGCCCAGACGTCACCTCTCTACTGTCCAGAATCCCAGCATGTCTATCAGCCATATCCTCCATCTTCTCCTCTCGCTTCCTCAAGCTCAATGTGGACAAAACTGAACTCCTCATCTTTCCACCATCTCGCATATCAACCCCATCTGATCTTTCTATCACAATAAATTACATTACACTTTCCCCTGTACCAGTAGTCCGCTGCCTCTGAGTAACCCTTGACTCTGCCCTGTCCTTCAAACCCCACATCCAAGCTCTCGCCATCTCTTGTCGCCTCCAGCTCAAAAATATTTCCAGAATCCGTCCTTTCCTCAACCCTCAATCTACTAAACTGCTTGTGCATGCCCTCATCATCTCCCGCCTCGACTACTGCAACATCCTCCTCTGTGGCCTACCTGCTAACACTCTCGCACCCCTCCAGTCCATCCTCAACTCTGCTGCGCGACTAGTTCATCTCTCGCCTCGCTACTCCTCTTCTACCCCACTTTGCAAGTCCCTTCACTGGCTCTCAATTGCCCAGCGTATCCAGTTCAAACTACTAACACTGACCTACAAAGCCATCCATAACCTTTCCCCTCCATACATCGCTGAACTAATCTCCCGATATATTCCCTTACGTAATCTCCGGTCCTCCCAAGGCCTCCTTCTCTCCTCCACACTTATTCGCTCCTCGCCCAATTGCCTCCAAGATTTCTCCCGAATATCCCCCATCCTCTGGAATTCTGTGCCACAACACATCCGGCTATCCGCCACACTTGGATCCTTCAGACGGAACCTGAAAACCCATCTCTTCAAACAAGCTTACAGCCGGCCATGACCTTGCCGCCTCCTCAACAACACCGGAGCTACCGCAACCCCTCAACCTACTGTCTCCTCCCGATCATTCTGTAGAATGTAAGCCCGTAAGGGCCGGGTCCTCTTCCCTCTGTACCAGTCTATCATTGTTAGTTTGCTTACTGTAAGTGATATCTGTATTTGGTATGTAACCCTTTCTTATGTACAGCGCCATGGAATCAATGGCACTATATAAATAAATAAATAATAACAATACAGAGAACATTCTAATGTCCACTCAAATACAGAAAGCATTCTACTGTACACTCTAATACAGAGAGCATAATAATCTCAACTCAAACACAGAGAGCATTCCAATATCTACTTTAATACCAAGAGCATTCTAATGTTCATTCTAACACAGACAGTATTCTAATGTTTTCACTTATACGGCAAGCATTCTGCTGTCCACTCTAATAAAACAATTGACCTCTGTAATAAAGAGAGCATAAATGTTCATTCTAATATAGAGAACATTTTAAAGTCACCTCTAGTACAGAAAGCATTCTAATGTCCACTTTATTACAGAGAACACTTTAATGTACACTTTAATAGAGACTATATTATTGTCCACTCTAATACAGAGAGCATTCTAATGTACACTCTAATACAGAGAACATTGTAATGTCAACACTATTACAGAAAACAGTAAAGTCTGCTCTAAAGCAAAGAGCATTCTAACAGTTACTGTAAAATGCCCCCAACACTAGAGTATATTCACACTATATAGACAGATTTTCTGCAAATATTTCTACCTCTGAAGATCATCATTCATCTCTTTGCAGTTTGTTTACTCAGCATGGATTTCTGAAAGCAAATTTCAGGTACATGGAACAGATAAAGAAATTTCTGCAACAAATCGACAGTGTGTAAATGCACTCTAAAATGCCAAGCTCATTGCAATAAATCCTCTAAAATTCAGTAGGTATCCTAATTACTTTTGAGAGAAAGAAATTACATACGAGTACGATGAGCATTCTATTACCCACTCCAAATATGGAGTGCATCATAGCAACCAATTAACATTGGTAGCATTATAATGGCGATTCTAAAGCATGGACTGTTCTGATACATGTTCTATGATATACTGAGCATTCTAGCCAGCATTCTAAAAATCATACATGAAACTTGCCAAATTTGGTGATGTAATGATTGTTGGGGAGATCAATGAGTGTGAAAATTATCTTCCCAAAACTTCACCCCCTTTCTCAGGCCACACCCCTCCTTACCTCTTTAGACTTCCTTTCCTGACTCCTGAATGTGTGTTGGGATACCGGTGATCCATCTATTGACGACGCATTGTGACATTACATACAAGAAAAAATGGGAGACATTTAGAGGCTTTAGGATGCACTTGGGAGATTTGACAGCTTTTTAAGGAGTTCTTCCCTTATTCAGGAAATTCCTGGACAAGATCTGCCAAGTTTGTCGGAAATGGAGTGAATATCCTAATAAGCACTCTAAAATTTATAGTACATTTAAAAGACCAGTCTGTTATTTAGAGAGCAGTTAGGTCAATTAAATTAGAGGGATTGTCCAGCACTCACTTAGGTCTCAATATCAGCTTTTTTAAAAAATACATTTTTTTTCATACCATGGTCTTTATTTAAAAAAACTAAATTAGTAATTTATGCAAATTTCACATACTTCCTTGTCCTTTCAGTAAGAGTTTACAGCAAGCTCATTATCCTCAGAGACAGGATTACAATAGCAGGTAACTTCTATATACTGCTGATAACACAGGATCCACCATTCACAATAGGTGATGTCACAGCTCACCTCCTCATCCTCCTGTACAATGACAGATAACACTTCTATATACAGTAGATAACACGGATCCACCATTCACAATAGGAGATGTCACAGCTTACCTCCTCCTCCTCCTGTACAATGACTGATAACACCTCTATATACTGCTGATAACACAGGATCCACCATTCACAGTAGGTGATGTCACAGCTCACCTCCTCCTCCTGTACAATGACAGATAACACTTCTATATACAGTAGATAACACAGGATCCACCATTCACAATAGGTGATGTCACAGCTCACCTCCCCCTCCTGTACAATGACTGATAACACCTCTATATACAGCAGATGACACAGGATCCACCATTCACAGTAGGTGATGTCACAGCTCACCTCCTCCTCCTGTACAATGACTGATAACACCTATATATACAGTAGATAACACAGGATCCGCCATTCACAATAGGTGATGTCACAGCTCACCTCCTCATCCTCCAGTACAATGACAGATAACACTTCTATATACGGTAGATAACACAGGATCCACCATTCACAATAGGAGATGTCACAGCTCACCTCCTCCTCCTCCTCCTGTACAATGACAGATAACACCTCTATCTACTGCTGATAACACAGGATCCACCATTCACAATAGGTGATGTCACAGCTCCCATCCTCCTCCCCCTCCTGTACAATGACTGATAACACCTCTATATGCAGTAGATGACACAGGATCCACCATTCACAGTAGGTTATGTCACAGCTCACCTCCTCCTCCTCCTGTACAATGACAGATAACACCTCTATATACAGTAGATAACACAGGATCCACCATTCACAATAGATGTCACAGCTCACCTCCTCCTCCTCCTGTACAATGACTGATAACACCTCTATATACTGCTGATAACACAGGATCCACCATTCACAGTAGGTGATGTCACAGCTCCCCTCCTCCTCCCCCACCTGTACAATGACTGATAACACCTCTATATACAGTAGATGACACAGGATCCACCATTCACAATAGGTGATGTCACAGCTCACCTCCTCCTCCTGTACAATGACAGATAACACCTCTATATACAGTAGATAACACAGGATCCACCATTCACAATAGGAGATGTCACAGCTTACCTCCTGCTCCTCCTGTATAATGACAGATAAGACCTCTATATACTGCTGATAACACAGGATCCACCATTCCCAATAGGTGATGTCACAGCTCCCCTCCTCCTCCCCCTCCTGTACAATGACTGATAATACCTCTATATAGAGTAGATGACACAGGATCCACCATTCACAATAGATGATTTCACAGCTCACCTCCTCCTCCTGTACAATGACTGATAACACCTCTATATACAGTAGATAACACAGGATCCACCGTTCACAATAGGTGATGTCACAGCTCACCCCTCCCCCTCCTGTACAATGACAGATAACACCTCTATATACAGTAGATAACACAGCATTCACCATAGGTGATGTCACAGCTCGCCTGCTCCCACTCCCTTCACAATGACCTTTGCACACACTCATTAGATCCTTCAGCACAAAACATAGGGTTGTTTCCTGAAGCAACAAGAAGATAGGGTTAAAAAAGACTGTGTGGCCAGTGTGAAAATGGCAACATTTCTATTTATTGTTAATACAGATTGTGATGAAAAAAAAACAGTGTCAAAAATAAAACAAATGCATTTAACAGAAGCCTAATTTAAACAATAGATCATTTTCTGTTGATAGCTTCCCTTAAAGATAGGTGACCTATCTGTCTTGGTGTAACACAAGACAAAGTTAAGTAACCTAAAGCTCATATACCATGTGTCCAGTCTAATACAGAGTACAGAGAGCACTCTAATGTCCTCTCTAGTACACAGAGTACTCTAATACAGAGAGCACTGTTATGTCCACTCTAATACAGAATGTACTTTTAAGCAGAAAGAACTCTAATGTGGACTCTAATACAGAGAACACTCTTATGTCCACTCTAATACAGAAAGCACTCTAATGTTCACTCTAATAGAGAGTGTAGTTTAATACAGAAAGCACTCTGATTTCCACTCTAATAGACAGTGCAGTTAAATACAGAAAGCACTCTAATTTCCACTCAAATACAGACAGCATCATAATTTCCACTATAACACAGAGAACACTCTAATGTCCACTGTTATATAAAGAGCCCTCTAATGTCCACTCAAATACAGAGTGTACTTTAATGTCCACTCTAATACAAGAAGCACTCTCATATTCACTCTAATAGTGTATTTTAATACAGAGAGCACTCTAATGTCCAATCAAATACAGAGAGCACCTTAATGTCCACTATAATACAGAGAACACTGTAATGTCCTCTCTAATGCAGAGATTACTGTAATATAGAGAACACTCTAATGTCCACTCAAATACAGAGTGCATTCTAATGTTGACTCTAATACAGAGAGTACTCTAATACAGAGAGCACTTTAATGTTCCCTCAAATACAGAGAGCACCCTAATGTCCACTGTGACGATACAGAGTAAAGTCTTAATAAGCCAGCCGTTTAGATTTGCTAATCCAAGAGAAATACCCTTTTATCTTTGCATATTTATGTCTGGCCAATAAGAACAGACCAGTATTTGTATAACCCTGAATATTGAATTTTATTCCTTTGGAAACAATCATGTTTACTAAGCTAATAACAAATTGTACTAAAAGGAACCTAGATGTTTATCTACAACAGCCCCTGTGATACCAACTATGTAAATAGATTAGCTAAAACAATGATAGCTGAGCCCTGCACCTTTACCTCTGACATGTGACTAGACCCTTGACCTGTGAATGATGGCTGCAAGGACAACTGTGATCTATAAAAAAGGGGTCTCTGCCTTTATTCTGGGTCAGTCTACAGCATGTCAGCTTCGGGGACTTTGGCCCCAGCTGGAGGACTACAGATCGGCTCAATTGTCCATTGCTGAACCCTCAGAGATGTCTTGAAGAATCCAGGTTGGGACAATCTTGTCACCTGGCCCCAGACTTCATTACTCTCGGCTAGTTTCCTAAGCTTGTCATTACTTTCTCTCTTTGGGGACCCGCCAAAAGCGGGGAGCCACTGGTGGGGATAGTCGGCCCTGGAAGCCCCGAAATCGCAGCTACACTATTCTCGGCAGGCCAGCAGAAGGGTAAGGAGTGTGTATTGTTGTACCATCTTGGGTACTTGCTGGGACTGTTCTATGTGTTTATTGTCTACTTTGTGGTTCAATAAAGTATTGCCACGCTGTTTTACCCTCATCCTGTGTTGTCTGAGTAGTGTTATCCCACGGAAGACCCCGGGTCTTCACATCCACTATACTACAGAGAGCACTCTAATGTCCACTCTAATACAGAGCACACTCTAATGTCCACTTTAATTCATAGAGCACTCTAATGTACTCTCAAATACAGAAGGCACTCTAATGTCCACTTTAATACATAGAGCACTCTAATGTACTCTCAAACACAGAAGGCACTCTAATGTCCACTTTAATACATAGAGCACTCTAATGTACTCTCAAATACAGAAGGCACTCTAATGTCCACTTTAATACATAAAGCACTCTAATGTACTCTCTAATACAGAAGGCACTCTAATGTCCACTTTAATACATAGAGCACTCTAATGTACTCTCTAATACAGAAGGCACTCTAATGTCCACTCTGATTCAGAGAGCTGCAGTTCTCCCTCCATTCTCTTTCTTCTCCCCTGTGATGTCACCAGGCCCCCTATAACTTTCACTCTTCTTTTCTCTCATTTTAATTAGGGTTTGTTACAGGAAAGACATCAATGACCTGAGGCTTAAAACCACAGTGATTCTCTGTAAGGACCCAGTAGTGAAACTCCGCAGTAGCTGTATCTTCTGCCTGGAACCACAAATTGACCGTAAACAAAAACCAGGTCAGAGAAATGACGAAATGTTAACAGTAGGTGGGAAGACTGAGAGATAGAGAGACACTGACCCATCAATGGAGAATAGTGGAAAATATTGGGCATCTCATGTCCTCATTACGAGTTTCTTGTGTGGAGGGGAAGTCCCTTGATGTGGGGCTCTTATAAGCTAAAAACAAGCAGAAAAATAACTTGCATAAACGTGTGTGGGCTCCGTGACCGTCACTGACATTTCATATGAATTCTGTCACCAGAAATACTGATAAATTGCCAAAAATATCCTCTGCTGCTCATCAGGCCAAACTGACAAAGCGTACCCCCGAAAGGTGGAGCAGACCTTGTCAGGGGCTTTATATTGTGTCAAGGAGTACAGAACACGGGTCCACCCTGCCTGTTGTCTATTGCTCTAGGTCCCAGTGTCCTGGTGGACAGTGGTGTAATGTTTTTTACTTCCCCACATTCAGTGTTTTTGGTGTCCCATTCCCTGGACTGTATTAGATTAGTGTCCCTTTCCCTGGTGTTCTATGGTTTGATATTTTTATTCCATAGATTTATTGTTTGGTGCCCCAGTCCCTGGTTTCTAGTAGTTTAGGAGCCTATTTTGTTCCCTAGCAGTTTTGCACCCGAGTCCCTGGTGTCTAGGAGTTCAGTTCAGTGTCTATTCGTTGTTGTTTAGGGTTAGTTACTACATTTTATTATTTGTTCCTTGGTCCCTGGTCTTGATCAGTTTAGTGCCCAATGCCCTGGTGTCCTGTGGGCTAGTGTTTTTTTTTAGCATTTATAATTTAAGATTTTTTCCCTAGCTCCTCACCAGGTAGTAGTCTAATATCCTATGTCCTGCTGTCTAGTGATTTAGTGTTGCTCAGCATCCAAGATCCAGTGTTTGATGCCATAGCCTCTAGAATGTATTAGTTTAGTGTCCTTTGTCTTGTTGACCTGGCATCCAGTGGTTTAGTGTTTTTCAACACTGATCATTCAATGTCTCTTTTGCCATTTAGTAGTCTAGTGTTCTATGCCCTGGTGTCTAGTGGTTTAGCGCTTTACAATATCTAGCATTCAATGTTTTTACCCTCTTCTGCGTCATGCAGTTTTATAGCATCCTATGCCCTGGTGTGCAGTGGTGCTGTGGTTTAAAGTATTTCAGCATCTAACATTGACAATCGGTGCCTTGTTCCCTGGTATCTATTATTTTAGTGTCCCCTGTTCTGGTGTCTGGTGTTTTTCTGTTTTTCCAGCAACCATTATTCAATGTTTTTACACAGTTCCTTGACACCTAACAGTTTAGTGTTCATACAGTGGGTACGGAAAGCATTCAGACCCCTTTAAATTTTTCACTCTTTGTTTCATTGCAGCCATTTGGTAATTTCGGAGAAGTTCATTTTTTTTCTCATTAAAGTACACTGTGCACCACATCTTGACTGAAAAAAACAGAAATGTAGAAATTTTTGCAAATTTATTAAAAAAGAAAAACTGAAATATCACATGGTCATAAGTATTCAGACCCTTTGCTCAGTATTGAGTAGAAGCCCCCTTTTGAGTTAGTACAGACATGAGTCTTCTTGGGAATGATGCAACAAGTTTTTCACACCTGGATTTGGGGTTCCTCTGCCATTCTTCCTTGCAGATCCTCTCCAGTTCCGTCAGGTTGGATGGTGAACGTTGGTGGACAGCCATTTTCAGGTCTCTCCAGAGATGCTCAATTGGGTTTAGGTCAGGGCTCTGGCTGGGCCAGTCAAGAATGGTCACAGAGTTGTTCTGAAGCCACTCCTTTGTTATTTTAGCTGTGTGTTTAGTGTCATTGTCTTGTTGGAATGTGAACCTTCGGCCAAATCTGAGGTCCAGAGCACTCTGGAAGAGGTTTTCATCCAGGATATCTCTGTACTTGGCCGCATTCATGTTTCCTTCAATTGCAACCAGTCGTCCTGTCCCTGCAGCTGAAAAACACCCCGATAGCATGATGCTGCCACCACCATGTTTCACTGTTGGGATTGTATTGGACATGTATTGAGCAGTGGCTGGTTTTCTCCACACATACCGCTTAGAATTATCACCAAAAAGTTCTATATTCGTCTCATCAGACCAGAGAATCTTATTTCTCATAGTCTGGGAGTTCTTCATGTGTTTTTGAGCAAATTCTATGCGGGCTTTCATATGTCTTGCACTGAAGAGAGGCTTCCGTTGGGCCACTCTGCCATAAAGGCCCGACTGGTGGAGGGCTGCAGTGATAGTTAACTTTGTGGAACTTTCTCCCATCTCCCTACTGCATCTCTGGAGATCAGCCACAGTGATCTTGGGGTTCTTCTTTACCTCTCTCACCAAGGTTCTTCTCCTACGATTGCTCAGTTTGGCTGGATGGCCAGGTTTAGGAAGACATCTGGTGGTCCCAAACATCTTCCATTTAAGGATTATAGAGGCCACTGTGCTCTTAGGAACCTTGAGTAATGCAGAAATTATTTTATAACCTTGGCCAGATCTGTGTCTTGCCACAATTCTGTCTCTGAGCTCCTTGGGCAGTTCCTTTGAGCTCATGATTCTTTGGTCTGACATGCACTGTGAGCTGTGAGGTCTTATATAGACAGGTGTTTGCCTTTCCAAATCAAGTCCTATCAATTTAATTAAACACAGCTGGACTCCAATGAAGGAGTAGAACCATCTCAAGGAGGATCACAAGGAAATGGACAGCATGTGACTTAAATATGAGTGTCTGAGCAAAGGGTCTGAATACTTATGACCATGTGATATTTCAGTTTTCCTTTTTTAATAAATTTGCAAAAATTTCTACATTTCTGTTTTTTTTCACTCAAGATGGGGTGCACAGTGTACATTAATGAGAAAAAAATGAACTTTTTTGAATTTACCAAATGGCTGCAATGAAACAAAGAGTTTTAAGGGGGTCTGAATGCTTTCCGTACCCACTGTATTCCCTGGTGTCCAGTGGTTTACCGTTTTTAAATATTTTACATTCAGTGTTTGGCACTCCAGTCACTGTTGTCTATTAGTTTAGTGTCCTATGTCTTGCTGTTCATGGATTAAAGCTTTTCAGACCCTACAATACCTTGTTTTGGGCTCTTGTCCCTGTTGTCTTTTAGTTTAGTGTCATATGTCCTGGTGTCAGATGGTTTAATGTTTTCCAGTTTGATCTTAGATTCCTCGGTCCACGGTGTTTTTGTAGTTTGATATTCTTTGTCCAGGTGGCCAGTGGTTTAGTGTTTTTCAGTTCCTAGCTGTCACGGGTGTGTCAGATGTAACAGACAGTCGCTCTGGATCTGGCTGTAGAAGGTCACTGCATTGCAGATGCCTTCTTAATCCTTCTCACTTTTGGACCCAGCAGCAACCTCCCTCCTGCTCTGATTCACACACCCTGGTCTGGGTGTTTATAAACTCTCAGTCTGCTTCAGGGAATCGCTGGTGATTTTCTTATTTTCGCTTGTGAAGACTTGGAGCAATAGCAGTTGGCTAGCTTCCCCTCTGGTGCCCTTGGAGGACGTTTGGTGTTATCCCTCTGGTGTCTGCTCAAGCTAAGTTTTCCCCTTTGTTTGTCTCCCTTGTTGTCTTTAGTTTGTAGAGGGGCATGACCAGTGTTCATCCCCCCTTTCTAGGGCCTAGTTCTAGGGATATACAGGGATTAGGTTTCCTGTTCGGCGATAGGTGAGAAACCTATATAGGGATGGTAGGACAGGTAGGGTAATATAAGATTTGCCTAAAGGTCTCCACTCCCCCTTTCCCTAGCGTTTGGGCTACCCTCCCCTCATCCCTTCGTGTTGCACTTAGTCTTTCCCACACTGTGCATGACAATAGCATCCAGTGGTTTGGTTCCCTAGTCCCTGCTATTTATTAATTTAGTGACTTATGCCCTGGTGTACTAGTGTTTAGATCACTAAATGCTCCATAAATCTGCACTGTTTCTGGAAGCATTGTCTACTCAATTTGGATGTCACGCGACAGCTGCGGCCTTTGACTGGCTGCAGTGATCTGGTGACTAGAAAAACGCGTCTTCAGAGAAACATCTGCTGACGTGCTCTTTTTGTCACTTGACCACTGCAGCTAATCATAGGCTGCAGCGGTCCTGTGATTTTCAAATTGAGCAGATAATGCTTCTGGAGCCAGAGCAGATCCCCCATAATTTCCAAGATATCTACAAAATGAAAACAAATAATAAAACCTGGTCCATGCACCTGAATCTTCAGCTCTATCAGCCAGGCCCTGACCCTTACAAACACTTCCCTCGGTCTTTTAATTGTTGTAACACATTAGACATGCAATAACAAATGTTAAGATGCAAAAACTGCAAAGCGACGAGTCTCAGTAATGCAAGATGAAAATCATACAGTTACAGTGAATCATGCTCCAGAGAGAAACAAAATTACACAAGGATCTTTCTTTTAAAGATGCACAAATGCACCCAAAATATACAGTACCCAAATAACACCTCCACACAGTGCTCAAACAGAACCACTAAATGGTGCTTAAATAATACTGCTATACAGTAATCAAGTAATATAACTACTCAGTGCAACATACAAATAAAACCACCAAACAAGGCTCTAAATAGACTCCCATACAGGAGTCAACTAATAGCGCCATACAGTGCTCCAAAAATACCTCCACGCAGTGCTCAAACAGAACCACTAAGTTGTGCTTAAATAGTACTTCTATACAGTGCTCAAATAAAATAACTACTCAATGCAATATTCAAATGATATCACCATCCTGTGCTCCAAAAATACCTCCACATCATGGTCAAACAAAAGCACTAAGTGTTGCTCAAATAATACTGCTATACAGTGCTGAAATAAATTAACTACTCAGTGCAACATCCAAATAAAACCACCATACTGATCTCCAAAAAGACTTCCATGCAGGGTACAAATAATATCACCATCCAGTGCTCAAACAGAACAACTATGTGGTTTGTAAATTATATGGCTATACAGTGCTCAAGTAATATAACTACGGTACTCTGTGCAACATGTAAACAATACCACCATCCAGTGCTCAAAAAATACTTCCATAGGTCGGTCAAATAATACCTCCACACAATGCTTAAATAGAAACACTAAGGGGTGCTCAAATAATGCAGATATACGTACTCAAAATACATAACCGCTCATTGCAACAGCCAAACAATTACACAATACAGTGCTCCAAAAAGACTTCCAAACAGTGGTCAAATAATATGTCCAAACAGTGCTCAAACGGAACCACTAAGCAGTGCTTATATAATACTGCTGTACAGTGTTTAAGTAAAATAATTACTCAGTGCTATATCCAAATAATACCTCCATTTAGTGCTCAAAGATACTTCCTTACAGTGGTCAAATAATACCTCCAATTAGTGCTCAAACAGAACCACTAAGCATTGTACAAATAATACCACTATAGAGTGCTTAAGTAATATACCGTAATTATTCAGTGCAAAATCCAAATAACACCACCACCCAGTGCTCAAAAATACTCCCATATAGTGGTAAAACAATACCTCCAAACAGTGTTCAAACAGAACCACTTAGTTGTGCTCAAATGCAGTGCTCAAGTAATACTACTCAGTGCAACATCGAAAAAATACCAAAATACAGTGTCCAAATAATACCACCATGCTGTAATCCAACAATATTTCCATACAGGGGTCAAATAATATCAATAAACAGTGAAATAATAGTACTAAACAGTAGATAGCAGGGGGGACCAGATTTTCACAGGTACAGAGACAAATTTACTGGGGAGTGCAACTGAGCTTCAACATTTTTATGGCACAAAAGACAAAAGCAGGTGGTGACCCCGACAAGATAGATTATGGTCTGTGACAACCACGGACGGCAACAACTGTGGTGTCCATACTGGTTGTGAACCCACTTTCCATAGACCCTAAATGGCATCTAAATTTGGATTATTAGGCGGAGCCTCCTCAAACATAACAAATGGTTCGTCGCTGGAAAACTAAGTGACAACTCTTAATGGCTGCCATTAGTAATTGACAGCCGGAACCTGCTGACTGTGTAGGACACATATGTCAAACTCTGGCCCTCAGGGTGAGTATATTTGGCCCGCGACGCTGGGCAGGTCCCTCAATTGCATTTCACCAGCAACGCGGGTCTCCCACCCCGGTATTGCACTTTCAACTATATTGGCATCTTAGATGCAGATACAGTGGAAAGCAATGATGGAGGAGGGAGCATCAGCTTACGCTCCCTCTCTCATCATTGGCCCTCTGCGTCTGACGTCTCAGCGCATCAGGTACGATGACGTCATTACAATACGCCCACTGTACCAAGATGTGCAGAGGATCTGAAGACACCATGAAGAGACCGGAGCATCGTCGGAACAGGCAGAGGTGAGTATTTATTTTTTAAATGCCTATTATAGTGTATGGAGGGCTTTGTGGGGATCACAGTGGGAGAATCATGCTGTGATGGGGTCAACATTCTTTGTCGGGGGATATTGAGGGAGGCCGTGTACAGTAGGGTCATCATACTGTGCGTGTGGAGGAATTCACTGTGGGGGTGTCATGCTGTGTTTGGGTGCACATTTGTTTGCATCATACTTTATTATCTGTATTATTCAAGGTTTTTTTTATCCTTTATTATATATTTAAATTAGACCATTGGGCCATATGTTTTTTACTGCTCTTACATAAAACATTACAGTGGTGTCTAAAAGTGTTTGCCCCTTTCTGGATTTCTTATTCTTTTGCATGTTTTTCACACTTAAATCTTTCAGATCACAAAACAAACTTAAATATTAGACAAAAATAATACAAGTAAACACAAAATGCAGTTTTTAAATGAAAGTCTTTATTATTAAGGGGAAAAGAAATCCAAACCTACAGGGCCCTGTGTGAAAAAGTGATTCCCCCACCCCGAGAACATAAATTAACTGTGGTTTATCCCATCTTTGGGAAGCGGAGTTCAATTTCCCTAGCCACATACAGGCCTGATTACTGCACTTTACAATTAAGTAGGAACATGTACAGACAATATAGACAATACAATGTGTCACATTTCAACAGTTACAGGAATATTAAGGGCCCTGCTCACAAGCTAACAATCTACATGGAAATGGGGGGACACAATAGGTAGAACATGGTCATCAGCCGGTATCTATCTAAGGGCAGTTACCGTGTGGTATTTGGTGCATGGAGGATGTGGAGATAGATGAATACGCAGGGGCAGATTAAGATTAACATTTAGGAGGGAACAGGGGAGAGTTTGGTTGGTGAGTTGAGGTGATAGACTGGTCTAAACAGATGTGTTTTTAAAGCATGTTGGAAGACAAGGGGGCTAGATATCAGTCGGCTCGTGCAGAACTGCGGAGTGCTTTGTGGGTGAGAGAGATGAGTTTGTATTGTATTCTGTGGTGAATGGGTAACCAGTGCAATGACTGGCACAGGATAGAGGCGTCGGTGAAGCGGCCTGATAGAAATACGACCCTGGCTGCTGCATTCAGAATGGATTGGAGAGGAGAGAGTTTGTTTAGAGGGAGACCGATTAGAAGAGAGTTGCAGTAGTCCAGACAAGATGGAATAAGAGTGACAGTAAGAGTTTTTGCAGTATCAAAGGTGAGAAAAGGTCAGATTCTGGAGATGTTTTTAAGGTGTAGGTGACATGAGCGAGTGAGTGATTGTATATGGGGAATAAAGGAAAGTTGTGTGTCAAAGATGACTCCAAGACAGCGAGCTTGCTGCTTGGGAGTTATGGTGGCATCACCCAAGGAAATTGAAAAGTCAGGTATAGGTAGGTTAGTAGAGGAGTTCAATTTTGGAGAGATTCAATTTCAGATAGAGGGAGGACATGACGTTAAAGACAGCGGACAGACAATCACTGGTATTTTGTATTAGAGTGGGGGTGATGTCAGGTGAAGAGGTGTATAGTTGGGTGTCATCAGCACAGAGATGATACTGGAAACCAAATCTGCTGATGGTTTGTCCAATAGGGGCAGTATACAAGGAGAAGAGGAGGGGACCTAGGACTGATCCTTGTGGAACCCCGATAGTAAGGGGAAGATTAGAGGAAGAAGAGTCGTCAAAAGATACCGTGAAGGAGCGGTCAGAAAGATAGGAAGAGAACCAGGAGAGAACAGTGTCCTTGAGGCCTATAGAGTGGAGCATAGTGAGCAGGAACTGGTGATCCACAGTGTCAAAAGTGGCAGAGAGATCCAGGAGAATCAGCAGGGAGCAGTGACCATCAGATTTAGCTGTTAGTAGGTCATTAGAGACTTTAGTGAGGGCAGTTTCAATAGAGTGTGAGGAGTGGAAACCGGATTGTAAAGGGTCGAGAAGAGAGTTATCTGAGAGATAGCGGATTAGATGGGAGTGGACCAGGAGTTTAGAGATAAAGGGAAGATTGGAAACCGGTCTGTAGTTAGCAGTGCAGTTCTGAACCAGGGATGGCTTTTTCAGTAAAGGGGTTATGATGGCATGTTTGAATGAAGTGGGAAAGGTACCTGAAGAAAGAGAGAGGTTAAATGTTTTAGTTAGGTGGGTAGTGACAGCTGGGAAAAGGCACTGAAAGAGATGTGAGGGAATAGAGTCACTGTTGCAGTTTGTAGAGCAGGAAGAAGCAAGGAGTCTGGTCACTTCTATTTAAGATCACTTAAATTGGACCTGCCTGACAAAGTGAAGTAGACCAAAAGATCCTCAATAACTAGATATCATGCTGCGATCCAAAGAAATTTAGGAACAAATGAGAAACAAAGTACTTGAGATCTATCAGTCTGGAAAAGGTTATAAAGCCATTTCTAAAGCTTTGGGCTCCAGCGAACCACAGTGAGAGCCAATATCCACAAATGGTGAAAACATGGAACAGTGGTGAACCTTCCCAGGAGTGGCCGGCGACCAAAATTACCCCAAAAGCGCAGCAACAACTCATCCAAGAGGTCATAAAAGACCCCACAACAACATCCAAAGATCTCCAGGCCTCTCTTGCCTCACTTAAGGTCATTGTTCATGACTCCACCATAAGAAAGAGACTGGGCAAAAATGGCATGCATAGCAGAGTTCTAAGACGAAAACCACTGCTGAGCAAAAAGCACATAAAGGCTTGTCTCAGTTTTACCAGAAAACATCTTGATGATCACCAAGACTTTTGGGAGAATACTCTGTGGACTGACAAGATAAAAGTTTAACTTTTTGGACGGTGTATATCCCATGATATCTGGCATACAAGTAACACAGCATTTCAGAAAAGGTACATCATTCCAACAGTAAAATATGGTGGTGGTAGTCTGATGGTCTGGGGCTGTTTTGCTGCTTCAGCACCTGGAAGTCTTGCTATGGTAAATGGAACCATGAATTATGCTGTCTACCAAAAAATCCTGAAGGAAAATATCCGGCCATCTGTTCGTGACCTCAAGCTGAAGCACACTTGGAATATACAGCAGGACAATGATCCAAAAACATGCAAGCAAGTCCACCTCTGAAAGGCTTAAGAAAACAAAATTTAGACTTTGGTGTGGCCTAGCCAAAGGAACACTTTGTATGGAGCTCTATGTGGGACCATTATACTGTATGGAGCACTACGTGGGGCCATTATACTGTATGGAGCTCTATGTGGGGCTATTATACAGTATGGAGCACTACGTGGGGCCATTATACTGTATGGAGCACTATGTGGGGCCATTATACTGTATGGAAGACTATGTGGGGCCCATTATTCTGTATGGAGGACTATGTGGAGCCATTATTCTGTATTGAGGACTATGTGGGGCCCATTATACTGTATGGAGGACTATGTGGGGCCATTATACTGTAGGGAGCACTATGTGGGGCCCATTATTCTGTATGGAGGACTATGTGGATCCATTATTCTGTATGGAGGACTATGTGGAGCCATTATTCTGTATGGAGGACTATGTGGGGCTCATTATACTGTATGGAGGACTATGTGGGGCCATTATTCTGTATGGAGGACTATGTGGGGCCATTATACTGTATGGAGCACTATGTGGGGCCATTATTCTGTATCGAGGACTATGTGGGGCCATTATTCTGTATGGAGCACTATGTGGGGCCATTATACTGTATGGAGCACTATGTGGGGCCATTATACTGTATGGAGCACTATGTGGGGCAATTATACTGTATGGAGCACTATATGGGGCCATTATTCTGTATCGAGGACTATGTGGGGCAATTATACTGTATGGAGCACTGTGTGGGGCCATTATACTGTATGGAGCACTATGTGGGGCCATTAGTCTGTATGGAGGACTATGTGAGGCCATTATTCTGTATGGAGGACTATGTGGGGCCCATTATTCTGTATGGAGGACCATGTGGGGCCCATTATTCTGTATGGAGGATTATGTGGGGCCTATTATATTGTATAGAGGACTGTGTGGGGCCATTATACTGTATGGAGAACTATGTGGGGCCTATTATTCTGTATGAAGGACTATGTGGGGCCCATTATTCTGTATGGAGGACTGTGTGGGGCCCATTATTCTGTATGGAGGACTATGTGGGGCCCATTATTCTGTATCGAGGACTTTGTGGGGGCCTATTATTCTGTATGGAGGACTATGTGGATCCCATTATACTGTATGGAGGACTATGTGGGGCCTATTATTCTCTATGGAAGACTATATGGGGCCAATTATTCTTTATGGAGGACTATGTGGGGCCCATTATTCTGTATGGAGGACTATGTGGGGCCCATTATTCTGTATGGAGGGCTATGTGGGGCCAATTATCCTGTATGGAGGCCTATGTGGGGCCCATTATTCTGTATGGAGGACTATGTGGGGCCATTATACTGTATGGAGGACTATGTGGGGACATTATACTGTATGGAGGACTATGTGGGGACATTATACTGTATGGAGGACTATGTGGGGCCATTATACTGTATGGAGGACATTTGTGGTGCCCATAATACTGTATGGAGGACTATGTGGAGCCCATTATACTGTATGTAAAGCAATGCAGGGCCCCATTATACTGTATGGAGCACTGTGTGGAGTGTGATAAACCACAATTAATTTATGTTTTAAGGGGGGGGGGGGGGCAATCACTTTTTCACACAGGGCCCTGTAAGTTTGGTTTTCTTTAGCAATTTGTGATTGCTTGTGTTATCTTTGTCTAATATTTAAATTTGTTTTGTGTCATGAAACATTTAAGTGCGAGAAACATGCAAAATAATAAGAAATCAGGAAGGGGGCAAACACTTTTTCCCACCACTGTATATTATACCAATATTTTATTCTAAGATCTATTAATTAAAATGTACTTTGTTTGTGGGACAACCCCATTAAGTTTATTTCCATATGAAAAAGTTCATCGTTATATTTGATGATCGGGAAAAACATTCAATTGTAGAGATTTTTTAATAAATATCAAGGTTGGCTACGACTTTGTCCAAGCTTTTAATTTTGGCCTCTGTGTATATGAGTTTGATGTCGCTGCTGTAGGAGAATGAATTCTTGAAACTTTTGAAGGTTGACTGTAAGAGGGACTTTTTCCGTTCAGGTATTCATTGGTTTCAGGATGAATGCTCGTTGCTGCATTGTGGTTATTTCGTGTTTTCCCAAAAATATCTTGTGTGGGTGGAAACAAGTCTAAGATCTCAAATGTGGAGGAGACTTTTTCTGGTTAGACCATATTGCCTTTTTTATCGATGCTTTCGTTTTCTATGGCAGTGTGCCAAGGGGAACAGACACAGTCACTTCTCCTGTCATAGGAACAGAAAGGCTTTCCCCGAGCTCAGACAGAGAATATCGGTGTCAGAGCGGAGCGAAAAGTGAGGACGTTCCATCATCAGCCATCTGCTGAAGGCTGGACCATCGATGAGACCAGTCTATTATCTATCTATTATCTATATACAGTTGTGCTCAAAAGTTTACATAGCCCGGCAGAATTTTTCCTTTCTTGGCCTTGCTCAGAGAATATGAATGATAACAAAAAAACTTTTTCTCCACTCATGGTTATTGGTTGGGTGAAGCCATTTATTGTCAAACTACTGTGTTTTCTCTTTTTAAATGTTAATGACAACCAAAAACATCTTCTTAATACTGTGTATTTCCCCCTCTAACATCAATGACAGCTTGAAGTCTTTTGTTGTAGTTCTTCTTGAGGTTCTTTATTTTCTCAGATGGTAAAGCTGCCCATTCTTCTTGGCAAAAAGCCTCCAGTTCCTGTAAATTCCTGGGCTATCTAGCATGAATTGCGCGCTTGAGATCTCCCCAGAGTGGCTCAATGATATTGAGGTCAGGAGACTGAGATGACCACTCCAGAACCTTCACTTTGTTCTGCTGTAGCCAATGACAGGTCGACTTGGCCTTGTGTTTTGGATTGTTGTCATGTTGGAACGTCCAAGTACGTCCCATGTGCAGCTTCCGGGCTGATGAGTGCAAATTTGCCTCCAGTATTTGCTGATAATGTGCTGCATTCATCTTTCCTTCAACTTTTACCAAATTTCCTGTGCCTTTGTAGCTCACACATCCCCAAAACATCAGCAATCCACCTCCATGCTTTACTGTAGGAATGGTGTTCCTTTCATCATAGGCTTTGTTGACCTCTCTCCAAATATAACATTTATGGTTGTGGCCAAAAAGTTCAATTTTGGTCCCATCACTCCAAAATTACCTTGTTCCAGAAGTTTTGAGGCTTGTCTCTGTGCTGTTTGGCATATTGTAGGCGAGATACTTTGTGGCATTTGCGTAGTAATGGCTTTCTTCTGGAAACTCGACCATGCAGCCCATTTTTCTTCAAGTGCCTCCTTATTGTGCATCTAAAAACAGCCACACCGCTAGTTTTCAGAGTCCTGAATTTCAGCTGATGTTATATGTGGGTTTTTCTTTGCATCCCGAACAATTTTACTGGCAGTTATGGCCGAAATATTTGTTGGTCTACCTGACTGCGGTTTGGTTTTTACAGAGCCTCTGATTTTCCATTTGTTAATCATAGTTTGAAAGCTGCTGACTGGCGTTATCAATTCCTTGGATGATAACAATAATAACAATAATAATAATCTTTTTATTTATCGTATTTTTCGGACCATAAGACGCACTTTTTCCCCCCAAATTTGGGAGGAAAATGGGGGGTGCATCTTATGGTCCGAATGTTGCGTACCTGCGGTGGTGGTGGAGCGGGATCTCCCTCCTTTAAGGTGGCGGCGGCAGCAAAGGAGGAGGAGGTGAGATGCTGCGGGTGTCTGGCTGGGGGCTACGAGTGTCTGGCTGGGGGCCAGCGCGGGTTGGACTGAATGCGGGCAGTGTCTGGCTGCGGGCCGGGCCGGTGAGCAGCGCAGGTTTCCGGTGTGCGTGGTCACTTCCTGAAGCTGTGATCCACAGGAAAATGGTCGCCCTAGCCGGCGCATGCGCTGACTTGTAGCTCGGGCGACCATTTTCCATTAGACCACAACCTCAGGAAGATGGCCGCGCACACCGGAAACCTGCGCCACTCACCGCCCCGGCCCGCAGCCAGACACTGCCCGCATTCAGTCTAACCCCAGCCAGACACCCGCAGTCCCCAGCCATGCATCGGGCCTCAGCCAGGCCCCGACCCTCAGCCATGCACCGGGCCTCAGCCAGGCCCCCAGCCATGCACTGGGCCTCAGCCAGGCCCCGGCCATCAGCCAGGCCCAGGGCCCGGCCCCCAGCCGTGCATCGGGCCTTAGCCAGGCCTGCAGCCATGCACTGGGTCTCAGCCAGGCCCCGGCCCCCAGCCAGGCCCCAGCCTCCAGCCTGGCATCGGGCCCCAGCCATCTCTTCTGTTGCAGCTGCCAGGTTCCTGAGGGAGGGAACGGAGGGCCCTGCAATCCTGCTCCACTGCAACTCCCTGCTGCTGGAGCACCGGATTCCTGAATGACCCTGCCTTCTGTGACCCTCGCTCCATCGCCCACCAGGTAAGATACTGTACCTATTAAAACTATAAGACGGACCCCCATCTTATAAAAATATATATTTTTTCTATATTCCACCGCAAATTCGGGGTGCGTATTATGGTCCGGTGTGTCTTATAGTCTGAAAAATACGGTATATATGGATATGGATATATATGGATATCTTTTTGTATCCCTTTCCTGTTTTATACAGTTCAACTACCTTTTCCCATAGATCTGTTGACAATTCTTTTGCTTTCCCCATGACTCACGATCCAGAAACGTCAGTGGCTGGATGAAAGATGCAAGAGTCTGTCTGGATCCCAAAAACTCACTCAGCTTTTATGCACATACACTGATTACTAGTAAACAGGTCACAGGTGAGGATGTTACCTTTAGTAGCCATTGAAACCCATTTGTGTCAAATTCTGTGCATGTTATCAGGTCAAAATCACCAGCGTATGTGAACGTTTGATCAGGGTCATTTGGATGTTTTCGGTTGTCATTAAGATTTAAAAAGAGAAAACACAGTAGTTTGACAATAAATAGCTTCACCCAACCAATAACCATGAGTGGAGAAAAAGTTTTTTTGTTATCATTCATATTCCCTGAAACAAGGCCAAGAAAGGAAAAATTCTGCCGGGGTATGTAAACTTTTGAGCACAACTGTATCTTGAATCTCTTCTATCTATCTATCTATCTATCTATCTATCTATCTATCTATCTATCTATCTATCTATCTATCTATCTATCATCATTTAGCTATCTATCTAGCTATCTATTATCTATCTATCTATAATCTATCTATTATCTATCTATTATCTATCATCTATCTATTATCTATCTATATATCATCCATCTATCATCTATCTATTATCTATCTATTATCTATCTATCATCTATGTATCTATTATCTATCTATTATCTATTATCAATTTTCTATCTATTATCTATCTATTATCTATCATCTATCATTTATCTATCTATTATCTATCTATTATCTATCATCTATCTATTATCTATCTATTATCTATCATCTATCTATTATCTATCTATTATCTATTATCTATCTATTATCTATCTATCTATTATCTATCTATCATCTATCTATTATCTATCTATCTATTATCAATTTTCTATCTATTATCTATCTATTATCTCTCTATTATCTATCTATTATCTATCTATTATCTATCATCTATCTATCATCTATCATCAATTTTCTATCTATTATCTATCTATCATCTATCTATTATCTATCTATTATCTATCTATTATCTATCATCTATCTATTATCTATCTATTATCTATCTATCTATTATCTATCTATCATCTATCTATCTATCTATCTATCTATCTATTATCTATCTATCTATCTATCTATCATCTATCTATCATCTATCTATTATCTATCTATCATCTATTATCTATCAATCTATCTATCTATCTATCTATCTATTATCTATCTATTATCTATCTATTATCTATCAATCTATCTTTGATCTACCTGCCTTTACTAAGAAAATAAATATGTAAGAAGTGACTATATTAATGTCTTTTAACAGCTAAACAGTAGGATTTTTATTTACCAGATTTTTTTGATTTTAAGAGGAAAAGTTGTTACAAAAATGTTCTACAAAATTCTAAAGAGAATAAAAAAGAAGATGATGAGATAAAGGACAGGTGCGAGAAAAGTTAAACAGAAAGTTATAAGAAACAATCTTCAGGGCCCTTTATAGTGAACTGACAGAGAACGGCGGATGTTCTTGTTGAATCAACCACAACAAACATGAAGCTCGTAGAAGAAAGTGATCAGATCAAAGCTGGATGGTGACGCGGAGAATCTGCTCTGTTAATACTGACCACACGGCGCATGTATTAGGGGAAACGATACATTCAGAGTCCAGAGTGACTTGAGTGATGAAGAAGAGGGGAGCAACGGGAATTTTTAAAATATTAAGATTTTATTTATATTCTCGAGATAAAATCAGTGGCCGACCTCAGATAAACCAGAGAGCTCGAACAATGACTCAGGGGCACGAACCAGGGACTTTTTCAGCATCACACTTTTACTGCATTCTGTCATTTAATAGCTGTGTTGGAAAAAGGGGAATTACATGTAAAATAAAACTAGGTTATAGAAGTAGAATCTGCATTTTTATTTATTCATGTTTTATGGTGATCCTGACACTCAGGAAGGTAGATATCCTACATATTTAGCCATTGCAAAGTAGTGCATCATTAGGCATGACTGCCAAAACACTTTATTACGGTGATGGCAACCCGTTGCACACCTCCGACATCATGCCACCATGCCTTATAGACTGCCTCAGGTGGTGGGTCACCACCTAAATATTCAGGTAGCTGTGGTCCATGCTGTTACAATGGACTGCTTCTGACAGCATATTCCCCCTTGAAGGTTGGTCTGAGGTCTCTTTTTAAACTCACCCTTCCTGCTATTTTCACTGCCCCTTGACAAAGGCTTGTGCCGAAACGTGCGTCGGGGTGGGCACGCTGGCACGCAGAAATCTTATTTCCTTCCCTCTGGCCGATTAATTAAGGTACATATGTTTCTTGTTACTTATCCTGTATTTCCCTTGTAACACTATCTCTTTGTACTCACATGATATGGATAGTGACTTAGGCCATATGGGGTGAGCAATATCAGCTTATGAGTAGCACTTTATTTATTTTTATCAACATTGTGATTATATGATTATTGATTAACTACAGGAGTTGATCTCTGCATGTGCGCCCATTGTTTACATGCGTGTACTATTTTACCTTCCTCCGCCCCTTGTACTTGATCGCTTTAAATAAAGATTTTTATATTATTTTTTTGCTATTGGGATGTTGGATGTTTTTTGTTTTCTTGGTCTTTGATATATTTGTGTTAGCAATTTATCCCTACTGACATCTAGTCCTATATGCTGCATATCATAGCTAGCAACTTTTTAAAGTAGATATTGAAAAAATATTATGCATTAAAAATTCCCATGAATAAATTAAAACATATTCCTCCTGCCAGGTCTCCAAGTTTTTCAGCGCAGCAGGTTGCAATGGCAACCTGCTGCGCACCTCAGACATCAAGCCCACAGGCTGCCTCAGGTGGTGGGCCACCACCTAAATATTCAGGTAACTGTTGTCTATGTTATTACCATGGACTCATTCTGACCAAGGATCTCATAACTAACTCAGCACTTCCATAAAATATGGCAACTCTGCTAGACTAGACTGAACTCTGCAACTAACCTAGCTCTGCAATATCGCTCGGAAACGCTACTATTTCACTGGTCAGTTCTGCCTTGTGCTTTGGACAAATCCAGCTCTGTGACATTGCTCGGTACTCTGCTATACAAGTTGCTGAGTTAACTTTTATATACCACTCCCAGCTCTGCAATGAACTCTGTGACAAACTCAGCTTTGCAATATCGCTCCCTGCTCTGCTTTTGGTTCTGCGACAAACTCTGTTTGCGATATTGCTGAGTTAAATCGGCCATATTGTTGTGCAACTCAGCTGTGTTCCTTTAGTTCCTCATCCTTCTGCTTTTTTGAGGACTATTGCTGTTGCTCTTAAATCAACTCTGCTTCACATGAATATTAGTTCCAAATTAACTGGGGTTGGCATTGTTATTGTTCAACAGAACCTGCTTCTGTGACTTCTGCTTTTGTCACTAGGTGCCGATGTATTCACTCTGTGGCCGGCGCTGGAGATAGAAATGTCAGAACCAGAAGCTGTGGATGGCGGGCTCTATCGAGCCACTAAGTTAGAGTAGCTGGTGCCTGTAGTGCCATCCATTCTGGCAGTATGGGTGTGTGCTTCCAGCTGAAGATATTAGCTCCCTGCTTCAGCCAACTGGAGAGCACCACACCCAAGTAAAGCTTCCAGCTTACTGCTGGAAGCTGCCAGATATAGGTTAATGTTTCCCTGGATAGGTGTGCACCTTCTGCTCCAGTTTGGTTTAGTGTATTCTTGCTTTGACCCTGGCTTTTTTCTGACTATTCTTACGGATTCTGATTTTGTCTTTGATGCTGAGCTCTCGGCTCTCACCCTGCTTGGTGACCATTCCTACCTTTGGACGGCAGCACTTCAATGCTAGCATTCCACTGAGTCCTATTGTAAAACCACATCCCTGTGGGCATTGGGATTTCTCGGGAGTCTGCCAGATGGAGTAGCTTATGCCAAGTCTGTCCGAGGAAGTCTTTTTAGCCTGTGGCCTTCAGGCAGGCATTACAGTTATTTATTCAAGGCCATTATTTTGGGGTATTTTTGAGTGTGTGAACTTTATTTCAATTGAGTATAAAATTGCGCACAATATTTCCTTGGCAATGTTTGGGAGAGGAGCTGGAAGCAGTTTAGTCACTTTATGGGTGCGCCTGGATTTTTCCTGGACTTTTGGGCTAACAGGGGGCATGGTTTATGTGAACTTGTCAAAAAATGGGCATTCCAGGTTAAGCTGGAGCATTCCCAAGAAGGGTGGAGACATTTCTGGTAAGGGTGGGGCTGGTGAGCTGACTTAATTTCCCCCCAAAATGTTGGTATCTATGACTATTTAGACTGGGCCCTAGTAATGTGCACTTAGGATGAACCCGGTAAGTGGCGTCCAGGGGACGTGGATGAGGGATGGAGTTGGTGGACGGACTTAATATTTCCCAAAAATGTTGGTAACTATGACTTTATAGACTGATGATTGGGGGCTTTCTGTCAACACATGGTTGGACCCTTGTAATTGAATTGGGAGAAGGAAGAAAATCGGAACATCCATCCAACAATAGATAAAATTTGTCAAAAATTTATTGGAAAATCTTTAAAAACATGGATTTCAAGAATGTATAAACCTTAGGTTTTTACATTCTTGGAATCCATGCTTTTCCAGGCTGCCACGGGTGATTTCACCAGAAGAGCAAATAAAACATGGAAAGATTATGGTCTATATATGCTCTGCAGCTTGTGAAGAAACGTTGGACGCCAGAAGTATTATAACATAACAGTTTCTTTTATTTTTCTACGCGTTTCAAAGTGTAACCTTTTTCTTTAGGAAATAAAAAAATATGTTTCTTCACAAGCTGGCAGCGTGAATATGGACCGCAAACTTTTCATGCTTTAGAGTACGACAAATGGCATCTGGACTGACTAAAAGGTGATGCTTGGGATGTTCAGGGCCAAGGCAGTAGTCTGAGGTCAGAGGAACCGAGAGAGAAAAGGAGGAATGTCCATGTGACTGTATGGTGTGGCAAGCCGTTGTAAAAGAGTGTGAAATGGAAGATGAAATTCCCCAGCGTTGTGCACCATTTGTGATTGGAGACGGCCACTGACTGCTCAAATGGAACCCTGCGGACCAGAAGAAAGAGGAAGTGTTGCGGGAAGAATGGGTCCAAAGAGAGCATCGGGTCAGGTGGCATCTGTGACTCAGCTTTCTGATATAAAAGGTCAGAGTGACAAGGCGGGAGTTAGTTTAGCACCAATAAATGAGGCCAGCAGGATGTGTGCTGAGAGGGACGCCACGGCAGAGTCATCAGTACAGCCCCAGGGGCATCACGCGCCAGTGAGCAAGGCCCAGACAATGACAGTCGAGACCCATGAGCCAGAAAACACTTGTCAAAACCTGAGGCCTAGCCCTGCACCAGTCAAGACCCATGACCCAGCCTATGCCTGTCAAGACCTGAAGCGTAGCCCTATGCCGGTCAAGACCCGAAAGCCAGACTTCGCCTGTCAAGATCCGAGGTCCAGCCTTCATCCGTCCTGGTTCGACAGATGACCATTTCAGGTCAAACACGTAAGATTGAGTGCTGTTACGCACACGCCCGGACTCACTGGCGTGAGCATGATTAGTGATCCCATTGGACCATGAACCGAGGAGTGCCTGGAGGGGTGTAACAAAGTATCAACTCGGTCCGACCAAGGTCACACGGCAGCTCAGTCAACTCCGTGAACCAAGGAGGAACCGAGCAGAGGGACCAGGTGCTACTCCAGGTCAGACCCCGGTCACAGCTGTTGACCCACACCGGGGAATGCAGGAACAAGCAGGTTAGGCTGGCATACAGACAGGTGGGTACTGGCAGGCACGGCTGGTATTCAGACAGGTGGGTATTGGCAGGCACGGCTGGTATGCAGACAGGTGGGCACTGGCAGGCACGGCTGGCATGCAGACAGGTGGGCACTGGCAGGCACGGCTGGCATGCAGACAAGCAGGTACTAGCAGGTAGGAACGCAGGCAGGATAGGGACCAGTACAGACTGGGACACAGGAACGGACCCGCAGGTGCGGTCGACAAGCAGAGCAGAGCAAAACCCGCAGATGCGGTAGACAAGCAGAGCAGAGCAAAACCCGCAGATGCGGTAGACAAGCAAAGCAGAGCAAAACCCGCAGGTGCAGTAGACAAGCAGAGCAGAGCAAAAGCCGCAGGTGCGGTAGACAAGCAGAGCAGAGCAAAACCCGCAGGTGCGGTAGACAAGCAGAGCAGAGCAAAACCCGCAGGTGCGGTAAACAAGCAGAGCAGAGCAAAACCCGCAGGTGCGGTAGACAAGCAGAGCAGAGCAAAACCCGCAGATGCGGTAGACAAGCAGAGCAGAGCAAAACCCGCAGGTGCGGTAGACAAGCAGAGCAGAGCAAAAGCCGCAGGTGCGGTAGACAAGCAGAGCAGAGCAAAACCCGCAGGTGCGGTAGACAAGCAGAGCAGAGCAAAACCCACAGGTGCGGTAAACAAGCAGAGCAGAACAAAACCCGCAGGTGCGGTAGACAAGCAGAGCAGAGCAAAACCCGCAGATGCGGTAGACAAGCAGAGCAGAGCAAAACCCGCAGATGCGGTAGACAAGCAGAGCAGAGCAAAACCCGCAGATGCGATAGACAAGCAGAGCAGAGCAAAACCCGCAGATGCGGTAGACAAGCAGAGCAGAGCAAAACCCGCAGGTGCGGTAGACAAGCAGAGCAGAGCAAAAGCCGCAGGTGCGGTAGACAAGCAGAGCAGAGCAAAACCCGCAGGTGCGGTAGACAAGCAGAGCAGAGCAAAACCCACAGGTGCGGTAATCAAGCAGAGCAGAGCAAAACCCGCAGGTGCGGTAGACAAGCAGAGCAGAGCAAAACCCGCAGATGCGGTAGACAAGCAGAGCAGAGCAAAACCCGCAGATGCGGTAGACAAGCAGAGCAGAGCAAAACCCGCAGATGCGATAGACAAGCAGAGCAGAGCAAAACCCGCAGGTGCGGTAGACAAGCAGAGCAGAGCAAAACCCGCAGATGTGGTAGACAAGCAGAGCAGAGTGAAACTGCAGGTGCGGTGAACAAGCTGAGCAGAGCGAAACCGCAGGTGCGATGAACAAGCTGAGCAGAGTGAAACCGCAGGTGCGGTGAACAAGCTGGGCAGAGCGAAACCGCAGGTGCGGTGAACAAGCTGAGCAGAGCGAAACCGCAGGTGCGGTGAACAAGCTGAGCAGAGCGAAACTGCCGGTGCGGTGAACAAGCAGAGCGGAGCAGAGCGAAACCGCCGGT
Organism: Phyllobates terribilis; assembly: GCF_046119375.1. Taxonomy (NCBI): domain Eukaryota; kingdom Metazoa; phylum Chordata; class Amphibia; order Anura; family Dendrobatidae; genus Phyllobates; species Phyllobates terribilis. The sequence continues at coordinate 422,021,659 of NW_027362767.1, read as the reverse complement.
GCGGTGGACAAGCAGAGCGGAGCGAAACCGCAGGTGCGGTGGACAAGCAGAGCAAAGCGAAACCGCAGGTGCGGTGAACAAGCAGAGCAGAGCAAAACCGCAGGTGCGGTGAACAAGCTGGGCAGAGCGAAACCGCAGGTGCGGTGAACAAGCTGAGCAGAGCGAAACCGCAGGTGCGGTGAACAAGCTGAGCAGAGCGAAACTGCCGGTGCGGTGAACAAGCAGAGCGGAGCAGAGCGAAACCGCCGGTGCGGTGGACAAGCAGAGCGGAGCGAAACCGCAGGTGCGGTGGACAAGCAGAGCAAAGCGAAACCGCAGGTGCGGTGAACAAGCAGAGCAGAGCAAAACCGCAGGTGCGGTGAACAAGCAGAGCAAAGCGAAATCGCAGGTGCGGTGAACAAGCAGGGCAGAGCAAAACCGCAGGTGCGGTGAACAAGCAGAGCAGCGCGAAACCGCAGGTGCGGTGAACAAGCAGGGCAGAGCAAAACCGCAGGTGCGGTGAACAAGCAGAACCAGAAACACACAAGGTACTTACAATGAAGTAGCGAGTGTACACAAAACTCACAAACAGAAGTTCAGAGACAATGAGTTGGAGTTAGGTGCAGGTTCAGACACTGCAGGAAAAGAGTAGGTTCGGACATAGAGAAAAACAGGTAACGGGCTAGGACACAGTACAGACAGGAACTGAACCAGGAATAAGATACAGGAACGAGCCTGGCAACTCAGCCCCCAGGGTGGCGGAGACAGACTAGAAGTCACAGATACAGGTAGCAGGCCTGGGTATACAGCCCCCAGGGGCAGAAACAGACAAGATACAGGACAGGACCTGGCAACTCAGTTGCACAGAACAAACTGAATGAAAGTGTTGCTCAGGCACCTCCTACTGGGTGGAGGGGGTTTAAGTATCCAGCGACTCACAGCAATAGGCTGGGGACGCATTAGGACTGTGCACCCTGCAGCTTTAAGAATCAGGAAGCAACAGCGACGCCGCCCTAAGCCAGAAGACAAGAGACATACAAGCAGCAGGACTGGAGCAAAGTGTGCAGCCTGGCCTGATAGGTAAGATTGCGGTCTTGGATGGTGGGAGGTGGTAAGCCATGCAAGCACGCCGCCAGGGATGGTACAAGTGCGGACTCCAATCTGGAAGTGGACATCCACTGCAGTGATCGGGTGGTGCGAGTGAGCCGGGCCGTTACTTCCAACCCTGAAGTACGATGCAGGGTTTGATCTGCGGCCATGCAGCAGACGGGATGGGGGCCGCCCAATGTGAGGAAGGCCCAGAAAGCTTTAATTGACTTTGTTAGAAACACTTGCGGTCTAGCGGGAAAACCCGGTGATCCCCATTATAGCCTGTAACTTGAGTAGAACCACTTTAATGACACCTTTATCCCTGTGAACTCTGCATCCATTAGGAATCAGATCGATAGGGAAGAGGAATTCTGCTGTACCAGTTATTTTGTGTTTGATGTCAACTTTGCCAGTATTGTATCCTGACATATTCTCTTCTCCCACGATTTATTTCCTATTCAAAACTTCCCCTCCCTATATCCGTGTAAAGGAAAATATACTGTTAAGTTGGTCATTTCCGCCCTGTCTTTATCTGCGTGCTGCATCCCTGTAACCTGCTTACACCGTCATCATTCAAGAGCTGTGCCAGGCGGGCAGATGAGTGGCGGAGGCGAACCTGACACTTGTAAGAGACTATATAACAGGGAGCCAAGTTATAGCCCTACACCCCTGATGTGACATCCCTTGTTTGCCTGACATTCACTGTAGCATTTTGTTGAAATGTCATTCATTACTAAACTGAACTCTCCCTACATATATAGCAATATCTTGCGTCATACAGGATTCTCTGATATAAAATATTTTATGACATGACACATCAGAGACCTAAAATTTAGCAAAACTTCCCTTTTTCTCATGGCTTTTTGCCATTACAAACTAATGTGTATGAGGAAGTAAATGTGCGGTCATGTTGTATTTAGATTGGCATTATTATAGTTCAGAGACTACTATACGTACTGTAGAGGCGGGCACCGCTGACCTCCGCATTATAATGTCATCATGCCCACGTGCCGTCTGCAAAGTTGACAAAAGTCCTAAATTTAGTGGGATTGTCATAATTTCTTGGAAATAATCCCCACCAACTTGGGTATGTCCCAAGGTAAAAAGCGACATGGTTTAGGTAAAGTTACCAGTCCCACCCAGTTTGGAGGTATTACTCAGTGGGAATAGGGTTGAGGTACCTAGTTAGTCAACTGCTATGTTAGTAGGTTTGCGTCTACATGGAAACACACATGACAAAACTTCCTCAGAGAAAACCATTGCAACCACATTAAATTTTTGAAAAATTGATTTGATATGCGTTATTAGCAGTAAAGTTGTGTTCTGCCCAGCCACAGATAGTTGATAGGGACAGGTAAAGTTAATGGTTGGGACTAGCCCAGACTGAGAGGAGCTAAAGTGAAGGGACAGAGGAATTTCCTGTCAGGAAGTCAGATAGGGCCTAACTTTCAGCTTGAGCAGACCTTTGGTCTGATTAGTCAGCAGAGCCGCATGAACTGTGTGTCCCTAAAGTGAGCGGAGACTGAGGCAACAGATAACATGATCCAGAATGGAGATAAGGAAAAGTGTTATCAGGAGTTAGTGATTCTCAGGAGACGAGGTTTGGGGAAGGAAGCCTAGCGTGACGGGACAGAGATATCTGACAGTCAAATTACGGAGCAGCACTGAGAAGGAAAGCGGGACAAAGAGAGAGTGCCCCGTGTAGTAATTCCAAGGTGTCACCAAGCAGAGAAGTTAGGTAACGGCCATTGTGGAAAAAGTAGCTCTCCTAAAGGGGAAAAGAATGTACAACCGTAGGTTGAAAAATAGGACTCACGCTTACTGGTTAGTGGTGCTGTTGTTGGAGGCTAGGGAAGTTCCTGAAGTGCTGCGCTTGGTGGTGGTGAAGTTAGAGAGAAAGGCTAATGGACAGAGAGCGGAGCGAGCTCAGGAAGGAACCAAATGTGTATGAAAATGTCATATGTTGTAAGAGAAACATCCTCGAAGATTTGCATCCGCTATCCACTGTACATACTGTACATCTCCCTTTGTTATTGTTCAGTAAAAGACTGTTGTTGGCTGGTGGTCTCCCTCATTGAACTTTACAACATCTGGTCCTGGTCAGTCGAAGTCACCAGCATCATTCAGTCAGCAAGGGCGTAGCATCCCTATAGCTAAAGCCCACACACCCAGCCAGAACCCCCATTTTCATGTAGTGTGCCGGCGAGTGAAGCATTAGTATCTCGCCCATGGCTACCACCCTGCGCCACGTTACAATTTGTCACCAGAGGGAACAAGGTGATTCCAAAAATGTATAAAAATAGAAGACACAGTTTATGGAAGTACCCTCTAAGCAAGTTGTGAAAATACACATATATCATGCACAAGCAATGCTCAAGGCCCCCAAAAAATCCTTTAAAAGGTGGCTTCACACTGAGTCAGTTTGACTATTTTTGCCGCCATTTTCTAAGTCTCTGAGAGAGTGGAATTGGCTGTACTCATCTTTCCTCGGCCATCCCTATACCTCTCCAGTCCTCTGATCGGCTCCTCTGTCTTCTATCTTCGGGCTTCCGGTTCAACTATCTTAGATTGGGCCCCAAGTGACCACATACAGCATAATTCCCGTCGTTAACATCATGGCACCCCATGACATAGGAAGGGGCCTAGTGAAGAGCGGCTGCGCTGGAGGGCCAGAAGATAGAGGACACCGAAGCCTTTCCAAGAATCAGCGATGGTTGAAGCGTTTTTTTCCCCCTTCCCCACATATTCAATTTGCACCGAATTCATTAGATGCAAATTGAATTTCCAGGCCGAATCTGAGTGCATCTGCCGAATTTGAATATCGAGAGACTTGATCATCTCTAATTTTGTTTGTGCAAAATAATACAATTAATAAAAAAACACTTTTAAAACATATTGTCATTGTGCTTTACAAACATTGGAAAGTGGCAAAAATAAACTTTGGGGAAGGTTTATAAAAATATTAAAAAAAAACCTGCATTGGTTGCCCATAGCAACCTATCACAGCGCAGTTTTCATTTTCAAAGACAAGTATTACAAAATTAAAGCTGCGCTCTGGTAGGTTGCTATGAGCAACCGAGACAGACTTTCTGTTAGACAGTTCCATGAATCTCACCCTATGGGATAAATTTGGCATAATTGGTACCAATTGCATATTACACATACCTTCGTACAGTCCCGGATCTAGAGGGTCAGTCCCAAACTTGGGGAGCTGTCCCATTGTCCTGGGAGGCTGGAAATTTGTCCCAACTTTAACTGTATCTGTGGCTTCGTGACACAGATACAGCTTAACAAAATGCTGGAACAGGGAATTGTCAGATCCCAACTCCAGCAATCAGTCTGGGTACTGGCTCAAAGACCCGCAAGGACCTCCAGGTCACATATCATTCTCAGGTCCCAAGACTGGCCAGCAGATCCCAGCTCATTCAGAGGAGTTCATACTATGTGGGGAGACTCTGGGGGCATCATACTATGTGGGGAAACTCTGGGGGCATCATACTGCAAGGGGAGACTCTGGGGGAAACATACTATGTGGGGAGACTCTGGGGCATCATACTGTGAGGGGAGACTCTGGGGGCAAACATACTATGTGGGGAGACTTTGCCATCATCATACTGTGTGGGGAGACTCTGGGGGCATCATACTGTGAGGGGAGACTCTGGGGGCATCATACTGTGAGGGGAGACTCTGGGGGAAACATACTATGTGGGGAGACTCTGGGGGCATCATACTGTGAGGGGAGACTCTGGGGGAAACATACTATGTGGGGAGACTCTGGCGGCATCATACTGTGAGGCAGGGCCGGCTCCAGGTTTTTCTGGGCCCCGGGCGAAAGAGTCTCAGTGGGCCCCTTTAACACATACCACGATTCATGATGCACAGATACAGCAGAGAAATATATATATATAGTACAATGCAAAGATTTCACTTCTTACATTACATGAGTGATATCTATTGTAAATTCCACAATAGCTCAGAAACCGGCGAATCGCTCCACACAGAATACTGGCCCCCATATAATGCCCCATACAGAATACTGGCCCCCATATAATGCCCCATACGGAATACTGGCCCCCATATAAGGCCCCATACGGAATACTGGCCCCCATATAAGGCCCCATACGGAATACTGGCCCCCATATAAGGCCCCATATGGAATACTGGCCCCCATATAAGGCTCCATACATAATACTGGCCCCCATATAAGGCTCCATACGGAATACTGGCCCCCATATAAGGCTCCATACGGAATACTGGCCCCCATATAAGGCTCCATACGGAATACTGGCCCCCATATAAGGCCACATACGGAATACTGGCCCCCATATAAGGCCCCATACGGAATACTGGCCCCCATATAAGGCCCCACACGGAATACTGGCCCCCATATAAGGCTCCATACGGAATACTGGCCCCCATATAAGGCTCCATACGGAATACTGGCTCCATATAAGGCTCCATACGGAATACTGGCCCCCATATAAGGCTCCATATGGAATACTGGCCCTCCATATAAGGCTCCATACGGAATACTGGCCCCCCATATAAGGCTCCATATGGAATACTGGCCCCCATATAAGGCTCCATACGGAATACTGGCCTCCACATAAGGCTCCATACGGAATACTGGCCCCCATATAAGGCCACACACGGAATACTGGCCCCCATATAAGGCCCCATACGGAATACTGGCCCCCATATAAGGCTCCATACGGAATACTGGCCCCCATATAAGGCTCCATACGGAATACTGGCTCCATATAAGGCTCCATACGGAATACTGGCCCCCATATAAGGCTCCATACGGAATACTGGCCCTCCATATAAGGCTCCATACGGAATACTGGCCCCCCATATAAGGCTCCATACGGAATACTGGCCCCCATATAAGGCTCCATACGGAATACTGGCCCCCATATAAGGCTCCATACGGAATACTGGCCCTCCATATAAGGCTCCATACGGAATACTGGCCCCCCATATAAGGCTCCATACGGAATACTGGCCCCCATATAAGGCTCCATACGGAATACTGGCCTCCATATAAGGCTCCATACGGAATACTGGTAGCCATATAAGGCTCCATACGGAATACTGGCCCCCATATAAGGCTCCATACAGAATACTGGCCTCCATATAAGGCTCCATACGGAATACTGGCAGCCATATAAGGCTCCATACGGAATACTGGCCCCCATATAAGGCTCCATACAGAATACTGTCCCCCATATAACGCTCCATACAGGATACTGGTCCCCTTATAAATCTCCATTCAGGATACTGGCCCCCATATAATGCTCCATACAGGATACTGGTCCCCTTATAAAGCTCCATACAGGATACTGGCCCCCATATAACGCTCCATACAGGATACTGGTCCCCTTATAATGCTCCATACAGGATACTGGCCCCCATATAATGCTCCATGCAGGCTGTTACCCCCCACATAATGCCCCATACAGGCTGTCCCCCCCCTTATAATGCTCCATGCAGGCTGTTAACCCCCACATAATGCCCCATACAGGCTGTCCCCCCCCTATAATGCCCCATGCAGGCTGTTCCCCCCCTTATAAGGCCTCATGCAGGCTGTCACCCCTCCTCTTTATAATGCCCCATGCAGGATGTACCCCCCCTCTTTATAAGGCACCATGCAGGATGTCACCCCCCCTCTTTATAATGCCCCATGCAGGCTGCACCCCCTCTCTCTATAATGCCCCATGCAGGCTGTCACCCCCTCTCTCTATAATGCCCATTGCAGGATGTCACCCCCTCTCTCTATAATGCCCCATGCAGGCTGTCACCCCCTCTCTCTATAATGCCCCATGCAGGCTGTCACTCCCTCTCTCTATAATGCCCCAAGCAGGATGTCACCCCCCCACCATATTATGCCCCATGCCTCCATACATTAAAAAAAAAATAAAAAAAAATCAAATACTCACCTCCCTCCTCCTCACCTGGCTGCTGCCGCTGCTCTGGTCCGGACTCTAGTGTCGCCGGCGTCTTCCCTCTCTGCGCTCCCTGTGACGGCTCAGGGGAGGGCGCGGTGGAAAGACGTCACCGCACCCTCTGACCTGAGACGTCACAGGGAGCGCACAGCAGGAAGACAGCGGATCTGTGGAGGCACGGGGAGAGGTAAGTATCCGGCTGCCGGGGCCCTGAGCAAGCGGCGGAGAAGGGCGGCCTCTGACACCGCTCTCCTCCGCCCACAGCCCGGCGGGGTGCGCGACCGCCAGTGGGCCCCCCTGCCTGCTCAGGGCCCCGGCACTTGCCCGGTGCGCCGGGTGCTGACGCCGGCCCTGCTGTGAGGGGAGACTCTGGTGGCATCATACTATGTGGGGAGACTCTGGGGGCATCATACTGTGAGGGGAGACTCTGGGGGAATCATACTATGTGGGGAGACTCTGGTGGCATCATACTATGTGGGGAGACTCTGGCGGCATCATACTGTGAGGGGCATTATAGTGTGTTGGGGGGCAATTTTGGGGCATCATAGTGTGTGAGCTTTGTGGGAAGAATTCTACTTGTGTAGGGGCATTGGTGACGTCATACTGTGTGGGGGGACGGTGGGCATCATAATATATGGGGTGCATCATACTGTGTGTTAGGGAGTAATTTTGAGGTATAATAGTGTGTGGGAGCTTTGGGAGGAATTCTACCTGTGTAGTGGCATTGGTGACATCATAATATGTTGGGGGCATCATACTGTGTGTGTTGGGCATCATACTGTGTGTGGTGGGAACTGTTGGGGCCATGTAAGGGATACTGTACTGTGTGGTAACACTATTTGGGCTTCGCAAGGAGCAATATTTCTGTGACTGTGCAAATGAAGGACTGGGTGAGACTAGGGTAATGGATTAGTATAAAATACTGTAATAATTGTCGTATGCACCATGAACGCAGCAGTATGTGTACCTCTTTCCTAAAGATTAAAGTTGTGACATATGGATTGCAAGAATGGAGACTTTTAACTATTTTTCTAGCTCACAGGGAATAAAACATTTAAGTATATCATAATAATTAAAATAAAATTCCATCATCCAAACCAAAAAAAAAAAAAATACGGAAGAAAACAACGCGTTTCAAATGCATCAGTATTGCTAATTCTCCGCCCGGCAATCCCAGGACGTCATTATCACTGTCAGGAGACATTTCTTCGTGCTGTAATATTAGGAGACATTTATAGATCTGTATCAGTTTAATCTGCTTTTCCTCTGATCTCATGAGTTATACTGAAACTATCAGATGGGTGATTATTACTGCAGGCAGATATGAGTCTGCGGGATCTCGTACACACGAGCTATTTCTACCCCGAACCATTCATGTAACTGTAAAAACTGCCGGCTGATCTGTATAGGGACCCGCCATATTGTGCGAGTCAGAAAGGAAGATCACATCAGCTACTGTAAAAGGCATGCACACATAAAAGAACCAATCTATAGACATACAATGCTCAGCATAAATGAGTACACCCCTTTGCAAAAAGTAAGATTTCAATCAATATCTCACTGAATGCAAGAATAATTTCCAAAAGTTTGACAATTCTGAGTTTCATAGACTTTTTATATTATTTATTGATAATAAATACAGCTTATATCTTACTCTAGAGGGCGTCTTATTCAAGACGTTTCATATGCCAGTCCTGATAAATTCATCCCCAGGCGTGTGCTTTATAGCTAGGGGGCCTCTTTGGACATTTCCCTTTAAGACTACACAGACTCAATACAGAAAGTAACCATCTAACACACAGAAAAAGAGGAATAAAGGCAGAAACTTTCTTCAAAGGACACAAAATTTCCAGGGACAAATCTATTAAATCTGGGACTGTCCCTGAAAAGCAAGGGTAATGAGGAACTATAATGATGGCAGCACCGAATATCTGTGTATCTCGTGTCGCACTTTCACTATCAGATAACTATTCACCCACAAACTTCATGTTCCTGTGGCGCCCCTGAGGGTTCGACCGCCACAGGGATGCTGCACTTCTGTAATGGAGTGTAGTGTTCCTCCTCTGAGGTAAGAACATGATGGTCAGGACTCCACCTCCACATTCAACACCACATTTCTCCACCAGAGGGGGCTAGTATGCACTAGGTGCTGCCCTCCTGGTTACAGGGAGACTGGAGAACCAAGAGTTAGGGGAACCATTTAGTGGATGAGGGTGGAGGACTCACATTTTTGTGACACTTAATAATTCATATTTAATAAACAGCCATCTTGGTCTTTGGTCTTTTGTCCCTTGGTCCTTTTGATGTCTTGTGATGGACCTTTGACTGAACTACTGTGATCTCCTACCCTGGACGCGGATCCTGTGTGGGCCTGCATCGGATGGAGACACAACCCTCGTACCTTGGCCTTGGGTCGAGGGACAGGCTGCAGATAATGTGTGTCTCAGCCCGGTCAAGGACCATGACCAAGAAGGCCTGGAGCTTTAGAGTGTAGCTCCACCGCAAATGGATCCCAGGGAGGATGCAGATGGAGCGGTGTACGCCACCTGTCCTCGCCAACCTGATATATTCAGAGGGAGTCCGGCTGCAAGAGGGGTGTCGGCCCCCGACACCCGACCTTGCTACTCCATGTCCTGGTCGGGAAAGCCCGGTAACCCCTGAGGATCCCACCGGGTAACGGAAGGAGAGGAGCTGCCACCCGTGCCCTTTTTCTGAGAGGAGTTCAGAGGGAGACCCGGCCTATCCACACACACAAACAGGAAAGGACTCGGTCTGTAGTTTAGGAACACTCTGGTGCGGGGTCCTGATCGAATACTGGACTTACTCGGAGGTTGTCAGATCCCCGTCCCTGGTGACCGCAGAACTCCGCGAGGAGCAGGGAGTCGCCTTCCTTCTGCCCTCTCTTATGTGAGTAAAGCTTTGGAAGTTCACCACTATGGCCTCCAGACTCTTTATTCTGCGCCACACCGCACTATGCAGACTTTCTAGACTACTACCCCTGTCTTCCTGCCTCTCTGCCCTGAGGCCTTGCTCCGCCTGTGGGGAGTAGTAACAACGATGGCCGTCATACCACCATGCCTCAGCGGACTGCAGCGGCGCTGGTGGCCTTCACCAGGTGACACAGGTGGCGTAGTCGTAATCAGCCACTCAACCCGGATAAGCCCGTACCATCCTTTTTAATGTGACGGCCCTGGGCACGGAGCGGGTCCGGGCCACGGCTGCACCCCATCTCTCCATCACAGGACCCGACTCCGAGTCCCCCATCTCCCAGGGTAAAGGGGCTTACAGGAGGCTTTGAGGCGTCACATTCCCTTCTTCAATTCAATTATTTGTGATTAAAAATGTCCTCCAATTTTTAGTATACAGCTTCTAAGAAGATCTATGTGTCTCCATGGATACAGACTACAAACAATCCTTGTGTAGTCTGACTCTGCCATCATGTGTTACTTCTTTCAATCTTCTATTTCTGCATAAATTGAGGCAAACCAAGAGACAAAACTACATTTCATCCATCCAAGCGTTTAGTGAGCCAGACAAACATCAGATTCAGATTATAATACAGTCATGGCCAAAAGTGTTGACACCCTTGAAATTGCTCCAGAAAATTACGGTAAGTATTTCGCCTAGAAAATTATTGCAATCACACATGTTTTGTTATACATGTTTATTTCCTTTGTGTGTATTGGAATTACACAAAAAAAAAAAAGAGGAAAAAAAGGCAAAGTGGACATAATTTCACACAAAACCCAAAATTGTTGTCCCTCCTCAACTTAGTATTTGGTTGCAGACCCTTTAGAATAAATAACTGTAATCAATCGCTTCCTATAATCATCAATAAGCTTCTTACTCCTCTGGAATTTTTGACCACTCTTCTTTTGTAAACTGCTCCAGGTCTCTCATATGTGAAGGCGTCTTCACCCAACAGCAATTTTAAGATCTCTCCACTGGTGTTCAATTGTATTTAGATCCAGACTCATTGCTGCCACTTCAGAACTCTCCAGCGCTTTGTTTATATCCATTTCTGGGGGCATCTTAAAGTATATTTGGGGTCATTGTCCTGCTGGAAGACCCATGATCTAGGATGCAAACCCAGCTTTCTGACACTGGGCACTACATTGTGGCCCAAAATCCTTTGGTAATCTTCAGATTTATTGATGCCTTGCACACAGTCAAGGCACCCAGTGCCAGAGGCAGCAAAACAACCTCAAAACATCTTTGAACCTCCACCATATTTGACTGTACTGTAGGTACTGTGTTCTTTTTTTTGAAGGCCTCATTCAGCTTTTAATAAACAGTAGAATGATGTGCTTTACCAGAAAACTCTATCTTGGTCTCATCTCCCACAAAACGCTTTCCCAGAAATATTTTGGCTTACTCACATACATTTTGGCAAATTGCAATATATCTTTTTTATATCTCTGTGTTAGCAGTAGGGTCCTCCTTGGTCTTCTGCCATAGTGTTTCATTTCATTCAAATGTGGACTGATAGTTCGCGCTGACACTGATGCACCCTGAGCCCGCAGGACGGCTTGAATTTCTTTAAAACTTGATTGGGACTGCTTATCCATCATCTGGACTATCCTGCGTTGCAACCTTTCATCAATGTTTCTCTGCCGTCCACGTCCAGGGAGATTAGCCACAGTGCCATGGGTTGTAAACTTCTTGATTATGTTGCGCACTGTGGACAAAGGAATATCAAGATCTTTGGAGATGGACTTGTAACCTTGAGATTGTTGCTATTGACTCGCCCTCTGGGCCGTGGGGCACCCGGAACCGGGCTTCAGTGCAATGATGGGGGTAGTAGTGGCAACCCGATCCCGTGGCTCAGGGTGGTCAGACCAAATGCTGTGGCAGTCTATTTGTAGAGTTATGAATGTCCGACTACGCCACCCGTGGATTGCGGTCAGGGATGACCGCCGCTGCTAGGCAGACCGCTGAGGGTGATGTTGGTGTGCAGCACGGGGGTAGGATAACTCCCCACGGGAAGAATGTAGCCTCAGGGCAGCGTATGTGAATGCTGGGGGTGATAGTGCAGGCCGCAGTAATAAGAGTTCAGAGTCCTCTTCAAACAGTCCAGGGTCTTTATTGTTGGTATTACTAATGACCCAACAGGAGTACCGGGCAGGAATGGGCCTGGGTGTCTGAGAGCATTTGGGCGAGCCCCACTGGTCAGGGTGAGTATGAAGGCCTACCATTCTCTCTCTGCCCTTGCTGACTATCCCCCTTTTCGTGGTGTAATAGCCCACGTCCCTGAGCTGGCCGTGTACTTCGCCTGTATGGCTTGCAACTCGGGCCTTAGGTACCTTTTGCTTCTCCGTGCTGTACTGGTCCCTCTGTGTGGCGGAGCCTCCAGGCTTCTTAGGCCAAGGGACCTGAAATCCCTCGCGGGTTGGTTCTCTGCTGCTGGGCTTGCAACCCTGACAGCCTCGGACCCCAATGTGCGGTGGTGATTCTCTCAGCCAGGACCGGCTCTCGTCGCCTCTGTCCCTGGCTCGCAGCTTCTCCTCTGCCTCCCAGACTCCTCGGCTACAGCTGAACTGTCCCTCCTTCTTTGGGACTAGTCTCAGTCCTGAGCTAGGTCGTCCAGTTCTCCCTAACCCTGCCCCCAGTACCAGCTTTTATAGGGGCAGCCAGCTAATTGTCCCTGACCAGGGAACCTCCCTCCTGCTCTCAGACACAGCCTTTAATATTTGTGGCATCCAGGCCTGGGGTGACACACTATTTTTCAACAATTGTGGTTCTCAGGTTCTCAGTCAGTTCTCTTCTCCTCTTTCTGTTCTCCATGCTTAGTGTACACACACAGGCACACAATGCAAAGATTGAGTCAACTTCTTTCCTTTTTATCTGGTTTCAGGAGTGATTTTCAAATTGCCCACACCTGTTACTTGTCACAGGTGAGTTTGAACGAGCATCACATGCTTGAAACAAAGTTGTTTACCCACATTTTTGGAAAGGTGCCAACTATTTTGTCAGGCCTGTTTTTGGGGTCTTGTTGTGTAAAATTAAGTCCAATTTGCCTTTTTTTTCTCTGTTTTTTTGTGTTGCTTCAATACACACAAAGGAAATAAATGTGTGTATAACAAAACATGTGGAATTGAAATAATTTTCTGGGAGAAATGCTTGATTTTCAGGAAAATTTTTAAGGGTGTCAGCACTTTCGGCCATGACTGTAGATCAGTGAACAGCAGCTTGCTGACAGTTTTGAGACAGATTGTTTCATATATGACAGTATGCATTAGGGTTGAGACACCTCACAACTCGCTTGGATGCCTTATCTTTTTTTTTATCTTTGCAACAAATGAGAATATTTATATTTTTTTACTATTCACTTTTAGATTGTGCAATATAGAGTAAGTCTTAAATTGCTGCCTAGAAACCATTAAGAAGGAGGCTGGCTAATGGTGATGGATCCTATTCCTATTCATAAAATCACTTGTATCCCATATTGCAGGTGTTTAGCGGTTAGCGGTCATTCACACTCAGAATAATGTATATTACACTTTGAGCACCATTACTAGTTTTATACTGATCTTCACTTACATCCTGTATTATACTACAGGGCTGCAATAGCAATTTTGCCGCCTTCAGAGCTGCACACTTCTACCATCCCCTTCTGGCCCAGTGTCTGCAACAAACTTTTGCTAATAGTTTTTATTCTGGAAGGAGCAATTTTACACCACACACTTTACAGTAATCTGATGTTGGGAATCAATAGCCCCCTGCATTATAAGAATATTACTAACCTATTCAGGGACTGCATCAGATAACAACTTTGTGACTGTTTCCAATCACAACCAGCAGAATTTCAACTACAGTTTTGTAGCATAACAGACTGGGACAGGAATGGTGCAATATAATTTAATGTACACAATGACTGCACCAGCAGAATAGTGAGTGCAGCTCTGGAGTATAATACAAGACTCAGGATCAGTACAGGATAAGTAATGTAATGTATGTACACAGTGACTGCACCAGCAGAATAGTGAGTGCAGCTCTGGAGTATAATACAGGATGTAACTCAGGATCAGCACAGGATCAGTAATGTAATGTATGTACACAGTGACTGCACCAGCAGAACAGTGAGTGCAGCTCTGGAGTATAATACAGGATGTAACTCAGGATCAATAATGTATGTACACAGTGACTGCACAAGCAGAATAGTGAGTGCAGCTCTGGAGTATAATACAGGATGTAACTCAGGATCAGTACAGGATCAGTAATGTAATGTACTGTATGTATGTAGCGCCCCGAGGGCTCGGTCGATACAGAGGTATTGCACCTCAACCAGAGGTGTGATATCCCACTCCCGGGTAAGGATGGTGTGTGGACCAGGGCTCGGTTAGCTGCATGCATCACACACACCCCATTTCCGGGGGACAGCTCAACGGTGGTCCCATTAGTGCAGTAATGCAGGCACGACAGAACATGTCCCTGGCTGGAGTGGGGAGGGGGGAGGAAAACCCAGTGATGTAGGAGCAGGAGGGGTTGGGTTTCTGGGCATAGGTAGGAGCCCATTGGTTGCAAGTCACCTGGGCTCATACACAGAGAGGGAGGTATAAGAGGTGGGCACCATCTTAGTGACTCGCCCCCTGGGCCAATGCTGTAGTGCGGCGCGCGTGCGCGCGGGGGATACCCGGAGCCGGATCCGATGGGGGTAGTAGCCTTCGTGTGGCGGTGACCCGGTCCGCGCCCAGGGTGGTCAAACTAAGTGGCAGTTATTGGTATGATGGTATTAGTGTCCGACTACGCCACCCGTTGATTTGCGGTCGCAAGGCCGCCACTGCAAAACAGTCCGCTGAGGCCGATGGTATATATGTGCAGCTATGGTGGTGTAACCCCCAACGGGAGAGGTATAGCCTCAGGGCAGCTGGTGCGGGTGAAGGGAGTGATAGTAAGAGCGTCCCGGTACCTATGGTGCTGGTGGTGCGATGGAACACAGAGACTGATTGCAGTTTTCAATGCTTTACTCACAGTTGTTATTAACGTCAGTCCTGCAGGTGATGACGACCCGAGCCACGCTGCGTCCACCAGGTACGGGGCTCGACCAACCCCCAGGCAGTTCCAGAGTGTGACCTTGAACTCCTTTCCCCGTTCCTTTCTCTGGCCGTCCCCACTAGGGACCCACCCATGTCCAGCTTCCTCGGGCCTTCTGGTGGCGAAACCTTTCTCCGGTCTCCCTGACCCTATGTGGCGTGCCTTTGTGGTGGGTGTAGTGAGTGGTCGCACCAAGACGTGGCCACGACCTCCGGTTCCTGGCTGAGGATAAGTGGCCTCCACCAGTTTGGGATCCGGTACCCTGATCTGCCAACCCTTCACCCGCTGACTCCTAGCGTGTTCGGGTTCCTTCTTGCTTCATGTCTCTGGGCCTTTCCTTATGTTTCATTCTTTCCTTGCTTCTTGTTCCTTTCTTCTTCACTCTTGCTCCCTCCAGGGGCAGCACCCAGACAGGGCTGCTGCTCCCTGTCACTCCTCTTCTCACTCTTCTTCTATCTGACTGAACTCACTCCAAAGATGGTGCCCACCTTTTATACTCCCTCTGACACCCGAGCCCAGGTGACTAGCAACCAATGGGCTCCTTCCTATGCCCAGAAACCCACTCCCATCTGCCCCTACACCACTGGAATATTCCTCCCCCCCCTCCCCACTCCAGCCAGGAACAGAAGCTGTCGTACCTGCACATCTTTCTAGTGGGAGTACCGTCGGTCTGTTCCTCGGAAATGGGGTGTGTGTGGTGCATGCAGCTAACTGAGTTCTAGTCCACACTCCATCCTTACCCGGGAGTGGAATACCACACCTCTGGTTCGAGGTGCAATACCCCTGTAGCAGCCGAGCCCTCGGGGTGCTACATTCCCCCCTGGTAAACCACAGCACGTCCTCGGGCTGAAACAGAGCAAAACAATTACTAACTTACAAAAATTTTAAAGTGCACTCATATATAAGACGTTAACCAAAAACTCATCCCTTTATGGGAGGTACTCTTTTCTTCTTTCTCTTAATGTTACTGATATCAACGCTTTTGCTAATGCCACGGGAACTCTTTTGTAGAAAACACGATATACAAAACTTCAGCATCGTTACTTTTAGCAGCATTATAAAACTTTCACATTTAGACATTTTTCATATAAAACATTTTCAACATTCTTGACTTCTTGGGATCTGGCCGCTGTGCAACTCACGACCTGATAAAGTGCAACAGTCACTGTATCTTGAGGTTGGGAAGGGTTCTTACAAAACCAATAGGGGGCGCTTTAGGAAGCGCAACTAAGTACAGGGTCGGCCGCTCTCAGTCCTCAGCCAGGTAGAGGGAAAGGATGACCGCTCTCAGTCCTCGGTCAGGTTAGGGATTAGGGCAAAACAGGCAACAGTTCTCTTTCTGTCCCAACGGGGACCACACTCTTTGTGGAAACAGTCCCACAACAGTCCTTATACCCGATCGGTAACTATTTACATCTCCTCTTTTACCGTTTACGATTTACGGTGTCCTCCACACGCTCCTTTCTCTTCCTCAGGTTCAGACCCGTCCGGGCCCTCTTTCTTCTCCTCCTGGTACGATAACTCCTCCTCCTCCTTGACCCGGTGGACATGAAGGGCGTACCATCCCTTCACTCCCTTACGCCTGGTATAGGTGACGGTATCTCCAGGCACCAGGTCCTGTCCACTGTGCCCCTCCGGTAGGTGGGACTCTACATCGCTTCTGTTTACAAACACCTGGCTCATGGTCTTCGGGTCTTAGATGATGCCCCAGCCACATGCCATGTGGAACTTAACAACAGTCCCGGTGACTCGGGGACCGTGAGCTGTATGGGGGGGTCCTGGCGGGCCCCGGCTGGGGTGCAGCGCCCACGGGCACTCGGCCTTTTAACCTGGCCGGTGACTTTCTGATCGTGCCCGATGTTGGGGAGCACGGTCCAGGGCGAGGCTCTGCTGCAGAGCTTGCTGCTGGAGGGCTGACTGCTGGTGATGGAGGCACGGCGGGTGGCGCGGCACCCAGAGCTTCGGGTTCCGCGGCGGGAGGTAGGGGCAGGTCCGCGGCCTCAGTGCCCGGAGTAACGGCGTCCCCCTTACTTGTCGTTGCGGCCTCCCCCGCGGCGTCGTCCTCGGCCTCCGATCCGCTTCTGCTGCCTCTCGGGATGGACGCGGTGCTGGATGGTGGCTGCGGCAGTGAAGCTCTCCTCCGTATCCGACATCCTCCTCCCCCCTAGTGGACCGTGGCCTACCTTGCGATCATCCTCTTCCGTAGGCCGCGGCTCCGCAGTGGATCGTCAGGGTTGAGGACCTTCCGTCGCGCTCCTGTGACGTCGGCGTCGCTGGGCTCCCTCCAGGACCCGACGCAACGTCCGGACGTGAGGCGGGGCTTCAATTCTCGCGGGCTTTCGGAGTCCACGCCCCTCTTCTTCCCGCGCGGCGTCCTCAAGATGGCGTCCAATGGCGGGAAAGCTCCACGGATGGCGGGAAGAAGGCAGAAGATGGCGTCGGATGACGGGAATCGGCTCCAGATGGCGGGAAACGACTCCGGACGGCGGGAAACTTCACCACAGGTAAGTATAAAAGTCTCTTTTTTCAGGCACGCAGTACCCGGTGGTTGCGGGCACGTAATCCTGCCGACTACGCCAAAGTTGACTCGCCCCCTGGGCCAATGCTGTAGTGCGGCGCGCGTGCGCGCGGGGGATACCCGGAGCCGGATCCGATGGGGGTAGTAGTCTTCGTGTGGCGGTGACCCGGTCCGCGCCCAGGGTGGTCAAATTAAGTGGCAGTTATTGGTATGATGGTATTAGTGTCCGAGTACGCCACCCGTTGATTTGCGGTCGCAAGGCCGCCACTGCAAAACAGTCCGCTGAGGCCGATGGTATATATGTGCAGCTATGGTGGTATAACCCCCAACGGGAGAGGTATAGCCTCAGGGCAGCTGGTGCGGGTGAAGGGAGTGATAGTAAGAGCGTCCCGGTACCTATGGTGCTGGTGGTGCGATGGAACACAGAGACTGATTGCAGTTTTCAATGCTTTACTCACAGTTGTTATTAACGTCAGTCCTGCAGGTGATGATGACCCGAGCCACGCTGCGTCCACCAGGTACGGGGCTCGACCAACCCCCAGGCAGTTCCAGAGTGTGACCTTGAACTCCTTTCCCCGTTCCTTTCTCTGGCCGTCCCCACTAGGGACCCACCCATGTCCAGCTTCCTCGGGCCTTCTGGTGGCGAAACCTTTCTCCGGTCTCCCTGACCCTATGTGGCGTGCCTTCGTGGTGAGTGTAGTGAGTGGTCGCGCCAAGACGTGGCCACGACCTCCGGTTCCTGGCTGAGGATAAGTGGCCTCCACCAGTTCGGGATCCGGTACCCTGATCTGCCAACCCTTCACCCGCTGACTCCTAGCGTGTTCGGGTTCCTTCTTGCTTCATGTCTCTGGGCCTTTCCTTATGTTTCATTCTTTCCTTGCTTCTTGTTCCTTTCTTCTTCACTCTTGCTCCCTCCAGGGGCAGCACCCAGACAGGGCTGCTGCTCCCTGTCACTCCTCTTCTCACTCTTCTTCTATCTGACTGAACTCACTCCAAAGATGGTGCCCACCTTTTATACTCCCTCTGACACCCGAGCCCAGGTGACTAGCAACCAATGGGCTCCTTCCTATGCCCAGAAACCCACTCCCATCTGCCCCTACACCACTGGGATATTCCTCCCCCCCCTCCCCACTCCAGCCAGGAACAGAAGCTGTCGTACCTGCACATCTTTCTAGTGGGAGTACCGTCGGTCTGTTCCTCGGAAATGGGGTGTGTGTGGTGCATGCAGCTAACTGAGTTCTAGTCCACACTCCATCCTTACCCGGGAGTGGAATACCACACCTCTGGTTCGAGGTGCAATACCCCTGTAGCAGCCGAGCCCTCGGGGTGCTACATTAGTTCTGGGGAGTAGAGAAGAAGGTCAGTTCAGTCAGGAGGAGAAGAGAAGAGGCGTTCAGCCAGAGAGGGCTGACAGGGAGCTGTGGCTCAGTCTGGGCCCAGCTCCACGAGGCAGGCCTAGGAGGAAGGCCAGAGCCAGAAGAAAGGAACAGAAACAGAAAGGAAAGTAAGAAGAAACAGAACACCAAGAGAGGCCCAGAGACACTGAAGCAGAAGGAACCCTAAGGACCCAGGAGATTGCGGGTGATGGGTTGGCAGAACAGGGTACCGGATCCCAAGTTGGTGGAGGCGACTAATCCTCAGCCAAGGACCGGCGGTCGTGACCATTTACTGGTGCGACCCCTCACTACACCTACTAGAAAGGCACACCACATAGGGTCAGGGAAGTGGACACCCAGTCCTCCCAGGAGAAGACCCGAGGCAGCTGGACAGAAGTAGTGTCACTGGTGGGGCACGGCTGACGAAAGGATAGAAGGGAGTCCTGTGCCACACTCCGGAATTGCCTGGGGGTTGATCGAGCCCCCTGCCTGGTGGACGCAGCACGGCTCGGGCGGTCCTACCTGCGCATAAGTGACCTGGATGAGAACTGTGAGTAAAGAACTTGAACTGCAATACCTTGTCTTTGTGCTTTCTCACCGCATACAGCACTACTAGTGCTGGGACGCCCGCACCATCACCCCCACCATCTACTACACTGCCCTGGGGCTGCACTCCTCCCGTGGGGAGTTACACGACCTCAGCTGCATACACCATCGGCCCCAGCGGTCTGCCTTGCAGCAGCGGTTCGCACTGACCGCAATCCACGGGTGGCATAGTCGGACATTAAACCATAAAAACCCCATAAAAGACTGCCACTGGTTTGACCACCCTGAGCCACGGGACCGGGTCGCCGCCACGGTGACTACAACCCCCAGCATCCCACAAAAGGGCCCTGTTCCGGGTTCCCCACGCGGCCCAGGGGGCGCGTCATGTACACAGTGACTGCACCAGCAGAATAGTGAGTGCAGCTCTGGAGTATAATACAGGATGTAACTCAGGATCAGCACAGGATCAGTAATGTAATGTATGTACACAGTGACTGCACCAGCAGAATAGTGAGTGCAGCTCTGGGGTATAATACAGGATGTAACTCAGGATCAGCACAGGATCAGTAATGTAATGTATGTACACAGTGACCGCACCAGCAGAATAGTGAGTGCAGCTCTGGGGTATAATACAGGATGTAACTCAGGATCAGCACAGGATCAGTAATGTAATGTACGTACACAGTGACTCCACCAGCAGAATAGTGAGTGCAGCTCTGGAGTATAATAAAGGATGTAACTCAGGATCAGTACAGGATCAGTAATGTAATGTATGTACACAGTGACTGCACCAGCAGAATAGTGAGTGCAGCTCTGGAGTATAATACAGGATGTAACCCAGGATCAGTAATGTAATGTATGTACACAGTGACTCCACCAGCAGAATAGTGAGTGCAGCTCTGGAGTATAATGCAGGATGTAACTCAGGATCAGTACAGGATCAGTAATGTAATGTATGTACACAGGGACTACACCAGGAGAATAGTGAATGCAGCTCTGGAGTATAATACAGTATGTAACTCAGGATCAGTACAGGATCAGTAATGTAATGTATGTACACAGTGACTGCACCAGCAGAATAGTGAGTGCAGCTCTGGAGTATAATACAGGATGTAACTCAGGATCAGTAATGTAATGTATGTACACAGTGACTGCACCAGCAGAATAGTGAGTGCAGCTCTGGAGTATAATACAAGTTGTACAGTAATTCAGTACCGGTAGAGGATAAGTAAAGTATTGTAATATTTTTACATATTTAATCAGAGTTTTTTTTATAGATTATCTCTCTACTGAACAGGGCATATAATAGCATGTTTATGTTCTGCCCTATATTAGTCTATAACTAAATGACTAGTGAATTCTAATTTAATGTCATCATAAACCACAATAGGAACTGGCTGCATCGTGGCAGTAACCCAGATGCATCAGCTGAAACATCCCCTAGTATGAGAGCGGCCAATCACCCACAGAAGACAGTAAGGAGTGGTGGTAAGAGAGCAGAGACGATGACTTCCTACCACCAGAGACACGTATGATAAAGCTTGACATGAAAAAGAATGGAAATGATGAAGGAGATGACAGAGAGGGGACAGTGGAAGAAACAAGGCCGACGTGAAAAGGAAGATACAAGGAAAGTACAAGTGACTGACAATGAAAAGTCACAGAAAGTGAAAGGAATAAATTCAGTTGAAGAACAGAAAGAGTGATGAAACATTAAGTGAAAGTTCTGTTACTGAGACTTCTCCTGTGGTTTGTGCTGTAAGCCCCAGAAAATCTTCTACACCTGATCACAACGGACTATAATGACGACGCTGACTCATATTTATATCAAATTCGGGACGTGGGGTGATGTTATGTAACGTGTTCCTCGTCTGGGCCATTCAGTCATGAACACTGGTGAACTGAAAAATGTAGAGTAAACCCAAGTCTACACATCAGTGGCGGACACAAGAAGCCAAGATGACGTACCAAGCGTCTGGTTCCGGCCAGGAATGCCTGAGAAGACCCTCAATTGCGCCAAGAATCAAGACACAATGATGGGTCTCGAAGATCAGCATTACTCCATTAGGAGGTGGCTTTGGATAATATCACATGCTACTATAGCTTCATCAAATTTTGACAGTAAAATTTGATTTGGAGCAAATTGATTAGCTACGAGTTGGAAGTTCTCCAAAGTCATCAATTGCCCTGAAAAGTCTTGTATGACTCCCAGAGGTCCGGGACTGGATTGAGCGCCTTTCAAGCTCTCTAATGCAAACACAGCCTTAGTAATGTAAAAGTGGCCCAAATATATATGGTTATGGTAAAAGGGGAGAACAGTCTGGTTCTCACACACTAATCTTCACTGCTGGGCTGTCACACACTATCGGTACAATTTGTTTAGTGCTTTAAGGCTTTCTCTTCCTATCTAAAACTTTTTGCATTGAATCGATTTGAACGTCTCTATATGATAGCATAACCCCTTTTGGAGGTGGCTTTGGAGCCAATCACTTGCCACTTGGGTTTCTTTAGCTTATAAAGATTCACAGAATCCTCTGGTGGAGTAAAAGTCTAGGGTTGGAATGGCCCATAGATTCGAGGATTCTTTGGAAATAGTTTGTGAATTTGGTTGATTATATTGGTGTATTGGCTCTCAACTTGAGTAAAACTGCTTTAAACATTTGGTTTTTTGTATGATAGTATGATTAGCATACTATCCCAGAAGGTTTGTGCTAGGGTCCCAGGGAAACAGGAGGAAACCTCCGATACTCCCGCAAGAGTTGGCCAATCTCCAGATTGTTGAAGAAATCTTCTGCAACCTCGAAGAATACAACATTTTTTATTGTCGTAAAGCCAAGCCCGAAGTTAAAAAAAACATTCAGGGGGTAGGAACTGAGTATGGATCAGGGAAAGGCCTACAAGAAAGGAGGAAGAGCAAGGCCTACAAGAAAGTAGGAGAATGAGGCCTGCAAGAAAGTGTGAGGGGTGAGGCCTACAAGAAAATAGAAGGGACGAGGCCTACAAGAAAGGATGAAGGGCGAGGCCTACTAGAAAGGAGGAAGGCTGAGGACTACAAGAAAAGAGGAAGGGTGAGTCCTACTAGAAAGGAGGAAGGCTGAGGACTACAAGAAAGAAGGAAGGGTGAGTCCTGCAAGAAAGTAGGAGGGGTGAGGCCTACAAGAAAATAGAAGGGGCGAGGCCTACAAGAAAGGAGGAAGGGTGAGGGCTACAAGAAAGTAGGAGTGATGAGGCCTACAAGAAAGGAGGAAGGGTGAGGACTACAAGAAAGTAGGAGTGATGACGCCTACAAGAAAATAGAAGGGGCGAGGCCTACAAGAAAGGAGGAAGGGCGAAGCCTACAAGAAAAGAGGAAGGGTGAGGACTACAAGAAAGTAGGAGGGGTGAGTCCTACAAGAAAGGAGGAGGAGCGAGGCTTACAAGAAAGGAGGAGGGATGATGCAACAGAAAAATTTTATGGTGATATTCTTTGTGGACAGTGTTACCCAAAATAGGGGGGTTGGCTATCAGAGTCATTCCCTATGGTGGGCTTGACAATGGCTTTTCCATTTTTTTTTTCTATGTTAGATCCCTTTAAAATTGCAAATATGGCTCCATTGGGTTTAAATATGATTTACATTTAATTCAATTCATCACCCACACAACCTCCTCAGTAGGACATTATACTGTCAAGTCGTCTGCTTTGTCTCCGACCTATTGTACTGCTTGCTATAGCATATACTGTATCTTATCTCCATATCTTCACAATGATAAAGAGAGCTCGCTAATTCATCTGCTCTGTAGCCGGCATCCCCCGCAGGCGATGTTAGTGTTACCAGGGGGGAAATAATGATTTTAATCTTTCTTCTAAGTAAAACCACTTCCCCTGCTTTATACACTGCAATTTCATGATTCACAGAGGAAAAAGAATGAATGTAGAAAGGCAAAAGATAAAAGATTGCTATAGGGACGAATATTGGAAATTCTTATTAAAGTCAGAGACTTAAAGGTCATGTCCACAGTTTTACTCTATTTTGGAGTTTTGATATTCCATTATTTATTTTGCATTGTTACAGTATGTAAATCCTGTATTATACTCCAGAGCTGCACTCACTATTCTGCTGGTGCAGTCACTGTGTACATACATTACATTACTGATCCTGTACTGATCCTGAGTTACATCCTGTATTATACCCCAGAGCTGCACTCACTATTCTGCTGGTGGATTCACTGTGTACATACATTACAATACTAATCCTGTACTGATCCTGAGTTACATCCTGTATTATACTCCAGAGCTGTACTCACTATTCTGCTGGTGCAGTCACTGTGTACATACATTACATTACTGATCCTGTACTGATCCTGAGTTACATCCTGTATTATACTCCAGAGCTGCACTCACTATTCTGCTGGTGCAGTCACTGTGTACATACATTACATAACTGATCCTGTACTGATCCTGAGTTACATCCTGTATTATACTCCAGAGCTGCACTCACTATTCTGCTGGTGCAGTCACTGTGTACATACATTACATTACTGATCCTGTACTGATCCTGAGTTACATCCTGTATTATACTCCAGAGCTGCACTCACTATTCGGTTGGTGCAGTCACTGTGTACATACATTACATTACTGATCCTGTACTGATCCTGAGTTACATCCTGTTTTATACTCCAGAGCTGCACTCACTATTCGGTTGGTGCAGTCACTGTGTACATACATTATATTACTGATCCTGTACTGATCCTGAGTTACATCCTGTATTATACCCCAGAGCTGCACTCACTATTCTGCTGGTGCAGTCACTGTGCACATACATTAAATTACTGATCCTGAGTTACATCCTGTATTATACTCCAGAGCTGCACTCACTATTCTGCTGGTGCAGTCACTGTGTACATATATTACATTACTGATCCTGAGTTACATCCTGTATTATACTCCAGAGCTGACCTCACTATTCTGCTGGTGCAGTCACTGTGTACATACATTACATTACTGATCCTGTACTGATCCTGAGTTACATCCTGTATTATACTCCAGAGCTGCACTCACTATTCGGTTGGTGCAGTCACTGTGTACATACATTACATTACTGATCCTGTACTGATCCTGAGTTACATCCTGTTTTATACTCCAGAGCTGCACTCACTATTCGGTTGGTGCAGTCACTGTGTACATACATTATATTACTGATCCTGTACTGATCCTGAGTTACATCCTGTATTATACCCCAGAGCTGCACTCACTATTCTGCTGGTGCAGTCACTGTGCACATACATTAAATTACTGATCCTGAGTTACATCCTGTATTATACTCCAGAGCTGCACTCACTATTCTGCTGGTGCAGTCACTGTGTACATATATTACATTACTGATCCTGAGTTACATCCTGTATTATACTCCAGAGCTGACCTCACTATTCTGCTGGTGCAGTCACTGTGTACATACATTACATTACTGATCCTGTTCTGATCCTGAGTTACATCCTGTATTATACTCCAGAGCTGCACTCACTATTCGGTTGGTGCAGTCACTGTGTACATACATTACATTACTGATCCTGTACTGATCCTGAGTTACATCCTGTATTATACTCCAGAGCTGCACTCCCTATTCGGTTGGTGCAGTCACTGTGTACATACATTACATTACTTATCCTGAGTTACATCCTTTATTACTCTCCAGAGATCGCACTCATGATATTATACTCCAGAGCTGTACTCAAAAATTTCCTAGTCACTCTAATTCCTACCAACTTAGCCAACATTGGAATATTTTAAGGTGTCTGATGTGATTTGTAGTTAAACCAATAATGAAAATCACCAAATAAAGCCATGTTCTAACATTAAACGAGTGCTCTGTTCTTTAACCCCTTTAAGCTATTTGCCTGCTGTCGGCTAGTAAATTACAGGCCAGTGAGCCTTGCTTCTATACCAGGAAAGATCTTTGAACTAATTATTATACAGCAAGTGTGTAAGAACTAGGATAAGAACACAGTAATTAACCAGAGCCAGCATGGGTTTGTAGCAAACAAGTCATGTCAGACTAATCTAATTTCCATCTATGATGGAATCACTGACTGAGTGGATCAGGGAAATGCTGTAGATATAGTATATCTCAACTTCAGCAAATCATTTCTTAAAGTATCTCATACTATCCTTAAAAAAAAAAGTATGGGATTGACAAGGCTACCGTTAGGTGGATTCATAACTGGCTCAGTGATCGTACTCAAAGAGTGGTAATAAATGGTTGCACATCCAATTGTAAGAGTGTTTCAAGTGGGGTACCACAAGGCTCTGTCCTGGCCCCAGTGTTGTTCAACATTTTTATAAATGATCTAGATAAGAGAACTGAAGGTAAACTAATCAAATTTGTAGACAATGCAAAGCGAGGAGGGATCACTAACTCTAGAGAAGGCAGAGAAAGGATTCAGAAGGATCTAGATAAGCTTGAACAACTGGCAGTGACTAATAGAAAGGTATTTAACAGGAAGAAATGCAAGATTCTACATCTGGGCAAGAAAAACGAAAATGACATCTACAGAATGGGAGGAATAAAACTAAGCAACAGCACGTGTGAAAAAGACTTGGCTATACTAATAGATCACAGACTGCACATGAGTCAACAGTGTGATGCAGCAGCAAAAAAGGCAAACATAGTTCTGGGATGTATTAAGAGAAGCATAGAGTCTAGATCACGAGAAGTAATTATCCCCCTCTACTCCTCCTTGGTCAGACCTCATCTGGAATACTGCGTCCAGCTCTGGGCACCACATTTTAAAATAGACATAAAAAAACTGGAGCAAGTGCAGAGAAGAGCGACCAGGATGGTGAGCGGACTGCAAACTATGTCCTACGAGAAACGGTAAAAGGATCTGGGAATGTTTAGTCTGCAAAAGATAAGACTGAGAGGAGACTTAATAGCTGTCTACAAATATCTGAAGGACTGTCACACTGTAGAGGGATCATCCTTATTCTCATTTGTACATGGAAACACGAAAAGCAATGGGATGAAACTGAAAGGGAGAAGATACAGATTAGATATTAGAAAATACTTTCTGACAGTGAGGGTGATCAATGAGTGGAACAGGCGAGAGGTGGTGAGTTCTCCTTCAATGGAAGTCTTCAAACAGAGGCTGGACAGACATCTGTCTGAGCTGGTTTAGTGAATTCTGCATTCAGCAGGGGGTTGGACACGAGGACCCTGGAGGAACCCTCCAACTCTAACATTCTAGGATTCTATGATCAAGTAGACATCAACTACAGAAGGTTGTAAGACATATCACTTTAACTCCAAAGACTTTAATATGGAGTTGGTCCCTTGGTGTATTAATGAAGCTTCTAGTCATCTGGGAAGGCTTTCTACAAAGTTTTTGAGGTGTCTGTGGGAATTTTTTCCTATTTACAGTATCTCCGCTTTAGTTAATCCCAACATGATTAGATCAGCTTGAGGTCCGGGTCTGTGTGGCCGCTCATGTTCTCCCCCTCCATGTCTATATGAACAGAAAAGGGTCTTCCCCAAACTGTTCCTAGAAAGCTGAAGCTACAATTGTGCACAAAGTTGTTGTAGAAAAGCCATCCAGCTCAACAGATGAAATCTTCAACTTTATTAGTGTAGTACTAAAACATTGTTACCACCACATGTTGTCCATAAGCAGGAACATCAACGCGTTTTAAGTAAATGTGGAACCTTTACACATAAGCGGCTTTACACCACTCCGTCCGACTCTCGGCATTGTGCTTGGTGATCTACGGCTGCATGCAGCGGCTCGGCCATGAAGCTCCCGGCGGGGGCACAGTGTTTGTGCTGATGTTAATAGCAGAGGACTCTGCAGTTATGGTGTGTGACCCACTACTCAGGTAGCGTCGGCCCTCCCTGGGAAAAGGTGTACTCGGACGGAGGGCCGGTGGAAAAAGGGAAGGGGATGCAGTCGCGGCCTTGGCCCAGTCCGTGCCCAGGGCGCACACACCAAAAATATGGGCTTCGGGATGGATGAGTGGTTATTAACGACTACGCCACCTGTGGTTTCTGGTGATCTTCCACCAGCGCTGCGTTCAGTCCTCTGAGGCGCGATGTAGTGGCAGCAGAAGATTGTACTACTCCCCACAGGCGGAGCAGGGCCTCAGGGCAGAGGAAAGGACAGGAGGAGGATGGAAGTAGTAGTGGGAGATGAGGTGCGGTGTAGTGCAGTGCCGCGCTTCAAAAAAGGACCGGAGGCCATAGGGGTAGTCTTCCAAACTTTACTCACGGTAGAATGCACAGCTGAAAGGCTTCTCCCTGCTCCTCACGGCGCGCTGCGGCCACCAGGAAAGGGGGTTCGGCACAGTCCGGATAATTCAGGTGCGCTAATCAGGACCCCAAGCACCCAGGTGTTCCTAGAATGTCCCACTAGGTCCTATCCTGTCCGTGTGTGTGTGGAAAGGCCGGGTCTCCCTCTGGACTATGCACAGAACAAGGGTACGGGTGGCGACTCTGCTTCGTCCGTTACCCGTTGGGATCCACTGAGCTTCCGGGCTTCTCCGACTAAGACTTGAAGTGACAGAGTCAGATATCGGGGGCCGGTACCCCTTTTGCAGCAGGAGTCCCTCTGGCTAGGCCAGAATAGTGAGGACAGGTGGCGTATGCCGCTCCGTCTGTATGCTCCTGGGATCCTTTTGCCTGTGGAGCTTGTCTCCTCTGCTCCCCTCCAGGCCTTCTTAGGTAGGGACCTTGACCGGGTAGAGACAACCGTTAACTCCCGCCCGCTCCTCGCCTCAAGGCCAGAGCACGAGGACCGTGTCCCCATCAACTGCAGGTTTACACAGAAAGCCACGTTCAGTGATGAAGATCACAATCAAAGACCATAAGCCCAAGATGGCTGTTTATTAAATATGAATTATCAAGTGTAACCTCTAAGTGTGTCCTCCACCCTCACCCACTACTAGGTTTCCCCTATCTTTGGTTCCCCCATCTCCTCTTATCCCGCCTGGGGCAGCACCCTGGTGCATATTAGCCCCCCTACAGGTGGGAGAGGTGTAGTGTTGAATGCAGAGGTGGGGTCCTGAAAGGCACTCCATCCTTACCTCGGAGAGGAGATACCACACCTCATTGAAGAGATGCAGTACCCTTGTGGCGACCGAACCCTCAGGGGTGCCACAATGGGGTCAGCAGAGTGGTGGTGACTTTTCTGCCCTCTGCTCCTTAATACTTTGGTGACCCTGTTCTGTAACTTTACACTGGGAACAATGGGCCTGATGGAAGATCTTGAATTCATGGATAAAGATGTGAGACCCAATAGGTCTCTCCTTATAGCTTATATATACAGTATATATTTTGAACACCTCAGTGATTCCCATATTTTGGATTATTTATTTCTTTTAGCACTATGCACTTTGCCTTTTTAAAATATTATTGAATGAATTTGAATGAGTTTATGAATTTATTCATTTAAAGGGGTCGTCCAGGCTTGGGGTACAAGGCTGCAGTCACTCTATGTGACTGCAGTCTTGTGAATCCTCACAGCGTGCAATGTGTGCACTGTCATGATTTTCCGATACCGGCACCAGGCGCGTGACCGTAAGTATGCGATTTGCAATCATGCGGTAGTGTGCCGACTAAACGTGCGTGGCCTCGCTCAGTACAAGTGAACTGAGTGTGGCTGGACACGTCTAGTCGGAATGTGTCCGGGAGTATGCAAATCGTCCTGTTCTAGAGCCGGCAGCGGAGAATCCTGACAGCGCATGGTGTGTCATTGCGTGGATTCACAAGTCTGCAGTCACATAGAGTGACTGCAGACTTGTATCCCAAGCCTGGACAACCCCTTTAAGTCCATCTACTGTGAAGCCTGCCATATACCGTACATATTTGTATTGGAACTTCTTTTTTAACCACTGACCTTTTATCCTGCCTCTCATTGGTATTGATCCTTCCCCACTTCTTAATGATTTTTATTGATTTGTAGAATAAAAATGAATGAATCTTGAATGATGTCCATAGTATGTGTTTATTTTCTTTCATTAGCTACATGTCTCACCCTCCCATGTATCTCTATGCCACTCACGATTGCCCTGAGTGAATCTTCTGCCTCAACCTTTAGGTACCTAAAAGACATCGCTTCTAACATATTGTGGCTTCTTCTGGATTATGTCACAGCTCACCTCCTCCCCCTCCCCTCACAATGAATTTTCACATGCTCATTAGATGCTTCAAAGCAAATGATATGGTCTAATTCTGTTAATTGCTGCTAATGTACATGTGTGTTTCCTGTTACAGCAGGAAGTTGGAGTCAAGAGCCCCAGTGGCCGGTGTGAAAATTGCAAGTCTTGTAATTTTTATCTTTAATACTCTAGGCATCGCACAGAGAATCAGTTTGACCCAGTGTCCCTTTTGGCACCATAAATAATTAAAAATCACTGTTCTTGCTTTCTCATATTGTTTAATATGCCTCATTTTTCCCCCTGTATATTACATGATATTGATATCATAATCACTTTATACAGTATACTCTGTTATATTGAACAACACGATGGAAATTAGTGAACGTCTAATTGTGTTTATTGCATCATAATTGTCCAGGAAATGATGTCAGGTTCCATAAAGCCTCTTGAAGCTTGAAAATATTTCATCTACAACCAGAAATAATAATAAAAAAAAAGTTACATTTCGTAATAATTTCAGTATCTCTGTTGGTCTAAGGTAGTGAAACATTTATTTGTAAATCCCTGGTGGCCTGGGGCACTAAAGTGGTAGATTTAAAGGGGTTTTCTGGTATGTTTATATTGATGGCCTATCCTTCGGCTACATCGTCAATATAAAAGTCCCAGATAACCCCTTTAAATTATGTTATAGGGTTCAGTCCCTGTACTTGATTAGACTATGTCACCATATCAAATGTTTAAGCCACTGAAAAGTGTTACTCCTGGCAAAATAATTGAGACTTATAGTACTAGGGGCGTCATAGTAAAAAAAAATTCTTCTGAAAAGTTCCCAGAAGTACCTTCAACATTTACCCAATATATTTATATAAATGAGCTTTCCTTTTCTGAATCCCACCTACCGCCACCACTAGGGGGAGCTAGTATTAAACTCAGTGGCCAATCAATGGGCATGTCCCATCGGTGGGTGACTAAAGAGGTAAGTTCTCTTTTTTTATAGCTACAATATTTTCATCTTTTTTTTCTCAATTACTAGAAAATCCCTTTATGTGCCAGTCGTCCCTCAGCTATATGCCTGGATTTTGCTTTGACAGTAGTTACCCCATTATAGTAGTTACCCCATTATTACCTCTACTCCTTCAGAAATACCACGCGGATTGACAAACAGGCCGCAAAGTGTTTAAACCTTGTGAGCTCATCGGGTTTGGCGTTGCCGGATTTAGCTGTAACAGACACAAATCAATGAACGATTAAAAAAACAGTTAAAAGTTAACTAAGGGCGGAATTATAGAGGATGTAGAGGTTCTAATTCTGAGCTTCCAACAAGAGTTGCATAAAGTTCCATGGCGATCTGATTATGTAAATAACCCGAATGTTAATGAGACAGTAGTACCATCCATGTTCCCTAATAACAGTGCTCCTAAGTAGTGTCAATGAAATGCATAGGTAACCTCAATAACAGCACCCCCTTTAATGAGGACTTGTCACTTGCCATAAATATGTAATTTTTATTACCTGGTGTAAATGCCGCTGTTCTCCTGAATCCGGCGATGTTTTCGTTTTGTTCCCACGCCTCTCCACTCCTGAGATATGGCCCTATCTTCTCTGTATAGAAAATCTAGCCTTTATAGTCAACTGGGTGTGGTACGCAAGAACACGCCCACAGAGATGAGTTGAGGAACATGACCACTTTGTTGAAAAGACAAGAAATATATATAGGGAAAACGAGGCCATATCTCACCAGATGACCCAGGAGGTCCCTTCCAACTCTACCATTCTATGATTCTATATCTGTCTGGGATGATTTAGTGAATCCTGCTTTGAGCAGGGGGTTGGACCAGATGACCCAGGAGGTCCCCTCCAACTCTACCATTCTATGATTCTATATCTGTCTGGGATGATTTAGTGAATCCTGCTTTGAGCAGGGGGTTGGACCAGATGATCCAGGAGGTCCCCTCCAACTCTACCATTCTATGATTCTATATCTGTCTGAGATGATTTAGTGAATCCTGCTTTGAGCAGGGGGTTGGACCAGATGACCCAGGAGGTCCCTTCCAACTCTACGATTCTATGATTCTATGATTCTGGAACGGAGAGGTGCAGAAACAAAAGAAAAACATCGCCGGATTCAGGAGAACAGGGGCGTTTACACCAGGTAATAAAACACATTAATGGAAAGTGACAGGTTCTCCTTAAAGGGGTTGTCCACATACTTGCAGTCATGTGACCGCCCTCTCTTGCTGTCGGCACCAGAGAATTCTGACAGCATGTGGGGCGTAGGCTGTGAGGATTCAAAAAAACTCAATGTAACTAAACATTGAAATATTAATGCCATCACCATGTGTCCTTCATCAGTACCGCCAGTACTTTCTTTTTAACCCTGTTGGTTTTCTTCCCTGAGAAGTATGACAGGTATTTATATTTACCAGAAATGTTGGTGCGATTCATTTATACGATGATCGTTTTAGTTTTTTTCCCTTTAATTGATGACATTTCATGTGTTTCTGTGAGTCACATATACAGTTACAGTTGTAATGAGTAATATCTCTGAATACACCTGAACCTTCTGGTAATGAAACCTGGATAATGACATTTAGCACAGAGATAATGTTGGGAAAAAAAATCTCTTAAAGGGAATGTGTCATCAGAAAATGACCTAATGTTTAAATCAGGTTTTTATGATAAATGTATTTTTTAAATATTTTTTAGACTTCTAGTCTTGTGCTTCTTGTTCTTTTAGGAAATCCACATTAGCAACAATAGACAAATTCAAAACCCTATTGTTTAAAAGCCCTCTCATTGTAATCCTGTCTGCCATGATAATTAGACTGCTGAAAAGTCTTCTGTTATGAACAGTAAATATGAAAAAAAACATAAAAAAATGTAAATAACATATCTATATATATAATCGTCTTATCCCGTCTGTCTGTCTGTCTGTCTGTCCTGGAAATCCCGCGTCGCTCATTGGTCCGGCAGCGGCCAATCAGCGCCGCGGGATTTCTGAAAAAAGATGGCGGCCGTTAGCGGCTCATCTGCGGGACGGAGCTCAGCGGCGATGCAGCCGGGAGATGACCGGCACGAGGCGCTCATCTCCCGGCCGGTACCAGCAGAAGGACCTCGACCGCCGGACCCATCTGCGGGATGGAGATGCAGCCGGGAGATGAGCGGCGCGAGGCGCTCATCTCCCGGCCGGTAGCAGCGGAAGGACCCTGACCGCCGGCGCCGCTGACCTTCATGCGGAAGGGAGGACCGGGGAGCGGCGCTGCGGGTCGGGATACTTCTGCTGCGAGCGCCCGCTCATGTCCCGAGTTCTCGCAGCGGAAGTACCTGCACAGGCAGCGCCGCTCCCCGGTCCTCACCAAGACGATTCGATGATTGGTCGCGGTCTTCGGACCCGACCAATCACTGATCTTACCGCAAAAGTTAAACACCGCTGTGCTGATTGGTCGCGGACGCTGCCCGCGACCAATCACCGATTTGGGCACCACATTTAAATATCGGCCGCGACCAATCACCGATCTTGGCTCCACATTTAAACACCGCTGTGCTGATTGGTCGCTGACGCCGGGCACGACCAATCACCGATTTTGGCGCCACATTTAAATAGCGTCCGCGACCAATCAGCACAGCGGTGTTTAAATGTGGAGCCAAGATCGGTGATTGGTCGAGGCCGATATTTAAATTTGGCGCCCAAATCGGTGATTGGTCACGGGCAGCGTCCGCGACCAATCAGCACAGTAGTGTTTAACTTTTGCGGCAAGATCAGTGATTGGACGCGGGCCAAGACCGCGACCAATCACCGATTTGTGCAGCACATTTAAATAGCGGCCGCGACCAATTGGATGTCAGCGCCGCTCCCCGGTCCTCCCCTCACACCCTAGGCGCATGGATGTCAGCGGCGCTGCCTGTGCGGATACTTCCGCTGCGAGAACCCGGGACATGAGCGGGCGCTCGCAGCAGAAGTATCCCGACCCGCAGCGCCGCTCCCCGGTCCTCCCTCGACACCCTAGCCGCTGATGTCCCCACAGTATCCGCATGGTGTTACAAAGGTCCGGACATTTGTGTTAAAAATCGCTGATTGGTCGCGGACGCTGCCTGCGACCAATCACCGATTTGGGCGCCAAATTTAAATATCGGCCGCGACCAATCACCGATCTTGGCTCCACATTTAAACACCGCTTTGCTGATTGGTCGCGGACGCTATTTAAATGTGGCGCCAAAATCGGTGATTGGTCGCGGTCGATATTTAAATTTGGCGCCCAAATCGGTGATTGGTCGCGGGCAGCGCCTGCGACCAATCAGCGATTTTTAACACAAATGTCCGGACCTTTGTAACACCATGCGGATACTGTGGGGACATCAGCGGCTAGTGTGTCAAGGGAGGACTGGGGAGCGGCGCTGCGGGTCGGGATACTTCTGCTGCGAGCAGTCGCTCATGTCCCGGCTTCTCGCAGCGAAAGTAGCCGCACAGGCAGCGGCGCTCCCTGGTCCTCACCAATACGATTCCGCTCCCCGGTCCTCACCAATACGATTCGCTGATTGGTCGCGCTCTCCGCCCGCGACCAATCAGTGATCTTGGCGCTAAAGTTAAATACCGCTCTGCTGATTGGTCGCGGCCGCTGCCCGCGACCAATCACCGATTTGGCCGCCACATTTAAACACTGCTGTGCTGATTGGTCTCGGACGACAGCCGCGACAAATCAGCGAGATTGGTGCCAAATTTAAACAACGCTCTGCTGATTGGTCGCGGTTGCCAGCCACGACCAATCAGCGAGATTGGCGCAAAATTTAAACAACGCTCTGCTGATTAGTCGCGGACGCCAGACGCGACCAATCAGCGAGATTGGCGCCAAATTTAAACAATGCTCTGCTGATTGGTCGCGGATGACAGCTGACCGCGACCAATCAGCGAGATTAGCGCAAAATTTAAACAACGCTCTATTGATTGGTCGCGGCCGCCAGCCGCGACCAATCAGCGAGATTGGCGCCAAATTTAAACAACGCTCTGCTGATTGGTTGCGGCCGCCAGCCGACCGCGACCAATCAGCGAGATTGGCGCCTAATTTAAACAGCGCTATGATCTCCCGACGGCAAGTGTGAACGGAGGACCGAGGAGTGGCGCTGCCGGTCGGGATGCTTCTGCTGCGAGCAGCCGCTCATCTCCCAGCTGCTCGCAGCGGAAGTACCCGCACAGGCAGCGCCGCTCCCCGGTCCTCACTAATACGACGCTGATTGGTTGCGGCCGCCGGCCCCGAGCAATCATCGATATGGGCGGCAAATTTAAACCCCACTCTGCTGATTGGTCGCAGTGGCCAGCCCCGACCAATCAGCGATTTTGGTGGCAAATTGAAACACCGCTCTGCTGATTGGTCGCTACCGCCAGCCGCGACCAATCAGCGATTTTGGCGCAAAATTTAAACAACGCTCTGCTGATTGGTCGCGGCTGGCAGACGCGACCAATCAGCGAGATTGGCGCCAAATTTAAACAATGCTCTGCTAATTGGTCGCAGTCGCCGGCCGCGAACAATCAGCAGTATTGGCGCAAAATTTAAACCCCGCTCTGCTGATTGGTCGCGACCGCCGGGCGTGACCAATCAGCGATTTTGGTGCCAAATGTAAACCCCGCTTTGCTGATTGGTCACGGTGGCCGGCCGCGACCAATCAGCAATTTTGGTGCCAAATTTAAACAACGCTCTGCTGATTGGTGGCGGTCGCCGGCCGCGACCAATCAGCAGTATTGGCGCCAAATTTAAACACCGCTCTGCTGATTAGTCGTGGTCTCCGACCGCGACCAATCAGCAGTATTGGCGCCAAATTTAAACCTCGCTCTGCTAATTAGTCGCAACCACCGGCCGTGACCAATCAGCGATATTGGCGCCAAATTTAAACACCGCTTCGCTGATTGGTCGCGGTGTTCGGCCGCGACCAATCAGCGATATTGGCGCCATATTTAAACACTGCTCTGCTCATTGGTCGCGGTTACCGGTCACGAATAACCAGCATTATTGGCGACAAATTTAAATACTGCTCTGCTGATGGGTCGCGTTCGCTGGCCGCGACCAATCAGCATTATTGGCGCCAAATTTAAACCCCGCTCTGCTGATTAGTCACGACCGCCGGCTGTGACCAATCTGCGATATAGACGCCAAATTTAAACCCCGCTCTGCTGATTAGTCGCGACCGCCGGCCGTGACCAATCAGCGATTTTGGCGCCAAATGTAAACACCGCTCTGCTGCTTGCGCCCGGTCGGCCGCATACCTATTCTAGAATACCCGATGCGTTAGAATCGGGCTACCATCTAGTATTATATATTTTAAATGAATTTTATTGGGATTTTATGTGATTCCAGCACAAAGTAGCAAGTATTTGTGTAAAGGAAACAATACATGCTTTTTTAATTATTTTAAAAATATAAATTTGAAAATTGTGAGGTGCATTTGTATTCAGCCCCCCGGAGTCTGATACCCCAAAATAATATCCTGAGTGACCAATTGAGTCCAGAAGTCACACAATTAGTAAATTGAGTCCACCTGTGTGAGATTTCTTCTCAGTATAACTACAGCTGTTCTGTGAAGGCCTCAGAGGTTTGTATGAGAACATTAGGGATCAAACAGCATCATGAAAACCAAGGAACACATCAGACAGGTCAGGGATAAAGTTGTAGAGAAAGTAGGGTTAGGTTATAAAATAATAGCATAAGCTCTTAACATCTCACGGAGCACTGTTCAATCCTTCATCCAAAAATGGAAGGAGTAGGTGCAACTGCACACCTACCAAAACATGGCCGTCCACCTAAACTGACATCCCAAGCAAGGAGAGCAAAAATTAGAGAAGTAGCCAAGAGGCCCATGGTCACTCTGGAGGAGCTGCAGAGGTCCACAGCTTAGGGGGGAGAATCTGTCCACAGGACAACAATTAGTAATAAATTCCACAAATCTGGCCTCCAAGGAATAGTGGCAGAAAGAAAGACATTTTTATAAAGCCAGAAGGAGTCACGTTTGCAGTTTGTATAATGCCATGTAGGGGATACAGCAAGCATGTTGAAGAAGGTGCTCTGGTCAGATGAGACTAAAGTAGAACTTTTTGGGCTAAATGCAAAACACTATGTGTGGCAGAAAACTAACACTGCAAATCATCCTGAAAACACCATCCCCACCATCACACATGATTGTGGCAGCATCCTTCTGTGGGTAGACTTTTCTTCAGCAGGGACAGGGAATCTGGTCAGAGTTGATGGGTAAGATGGATGGAGCTAAATACAAGGAAATCCTGGAGGAAAACATGTTAAAGGTTGCAGAAGACTTGAGACTGGGGTGTAGGTTCACCTTCCAGCAGAACAACAACCCTAAACATACTTTAGCTTCAATGGATGGTTTAGATCACAACATATTCATGTGTGTGAATGGCTCAAAGTCCAGACTTAAATCCCATTGAGAATCTGTGGCAAGACTTGAAAATTGCTGTTCACAGACGTCTCCATCCTATGTCACTGAGCGAGAGCGAGTGTGCAGAGAAGAAGGGGCAAAATGTCACCTCTACATGTGCAAAGCTGGTAGAGACAGACCCCAAAAGACTGCAGCAGTAATTACAGTGAAAGGTGGTCCTACAAAGTATTCACTCAGGTGGGCTGAATACAAATGCACATCACAATTTTCAGCACAGTTTGCTAAAAGTACAGTTCCCATTTGAGAGCATTTTTTTCCCTCCTTTACCTATGTGCTGACTGTGATACCTTAGGTTTCGTTACCAGAACCTACAGGTGTATTCTGAGATATTACTCATTATGGCTGCAACCGAACCTGTGACTCACAGGACCACATACTAAATCATCATTTACAGTGAATAAAAGCCAACGTTAGCAAAAAGGAACCTCTCCGACACTTCTGGTAAATATCAACATCAGTAATTCTGCCTGGAAATGTAGCATTGACCCTTGGATAGTCATTCTTTTCCTCTTCGTGCTCAATGTATTTTATTGCATATTCCATTTGGTTATTGGAAGTGCAGGGGATTCCTCACTTGTTTGTGTTTTTATTAATTCATATTTTTTATTACTTTTTTTTTGTATTTTGTTCCTTTTGAATAATGTAAAATGTACAGATGTGTGTTATGACATAGCTTGAATATATCCTAACTAACCTGACGGAGGAGATGACAAATGGAGCTGCCTCCTGTAATCGGCTGTGCGATCAGTACTGATTAAGATTCATAACTGGTTAAACTAAATTCTCCCACTTTTCTCTGACCCTGACTTTTAGTGCTGGTGTGTGGTTGTATTTTCTATAAAATTTCCATGGTGTATGTGTAAGCAATGCTACAGGAATCGCCTCCCACTAATGATATTTGTGTAGTCACATTACGTTAAGTGGGTAGATTGCCTATTGAATAAATTTAAAGGGCTATTCCCATCTTCATAAATGATATTTTCGGATAGTGCTGGTAAAAACAAGCATTTTTGCAATTTAATGCTTTTTAATATTTTCGGCTGCTCTTGAGATATTAATGCTTTTAGTTTCTTTTGTTTACAGTTCGATACCAAGGAGACCGACCACCTCTGCTGTCTAGATTGTAAGTACTTTGCTTAAACTGGAAGGGATTAGGGGGTAATAGTGTGCCACAGCATTCCTGGCCAACATCAAAACGGTGCTTGCAAGCTCAATAGAAAAGCGCCTGTAAGCATTGCGCATGTTCTGCTGTTTAGCAGCAGTGGTCGGTCTCCAAGACAACAAGCTGTAAACAAAGAAAAAGAAAAGTGTTAATATCACAAGAACGGCTGACCATTTTAATAAACATTTAATTGCAAAAGTGCTTATTTTGGCCAGTAGGGAATCTGCATCACATTTCCTCTCACCTGTGTCTATATGTATTGAATAAAATCTATTTCACTAATCAAAGATTCCACAGGTGATCCATATCTATCTACTCTTTACATTGGATATTCCATTTGTCTATGAACTGTTTGATACTGAACACCACAATCCAAATATTACAAGCCTGCAATTGCTAATCAGGAGAAAAAAAAGGAAAAAGTTCCAGCCACAGAGGAAATCCCCCCAAAATAGTTTCTTTTATTGAGTTAAGATACAGATGCCATAGCACATGTCCATGAAAGCAACGCGTTTCGAACGCAGATTGTGCGTTCTTTATCCAAGGGCTTGGATAAAGAACGCACAATCTGCGCTCGAAACGCGTTGTTTTTATGGACATGTGCTATGGCAT
The DNA here is from genome assembly GCF_046119375.1 of Phyllobates terribilis. Lineage (NCBI taxonomy): Eukaryota > Metazoa > Chordata > Amphibia > Anura > Dendrobatidae > Phyllobates > Phyllobates terribilis. The sequence goes on along the minus strand of NW_027362767.1, from coordinate 421,982,832 downwards.
CTGTATCTTAACTCAATAAAATAAACTTTTTTTTGGGATTTCCTCTGTGGCTGGAACTTTTTCCTTTTTTTCTCCTGTGTGGTCTCCGAAGTGGTTCCTCGTGTTCCGTGCCCCAGTACGCTATTACCCAGGTGAGCTGGTGATTCCTTTTTTTACCTGCAATCGCTAATACTATAATTAAAGTTGATGATGTAACAAAGGTAGTGCCAATTAATTTTTTACATGGGCTGTTACTTACACAAGAGGAACAAGGAAATCCTCTTCTCTTTGATATTCCCAATCCAGGCCATCAGGGACTCCTCCAGAGGTTCATAAAATCTCATTTCCATTACACTATCGCCTGGAAAAAACACAAAAATCTATGAGAAGAACACTGAATACCCAATGAGCTCCGGCATGTTCTGTGAAATGGTTCTTACTTTTGCCATAATGAAGTCTTCTATTTTCTACCTTTACAGCTTCTTTTGTCCTGCAACGGTATAACAATAAATACACTGTAATATGCTCCACATAACATTCAGATGAAAAAAAAATCGAAATAGTTTGAAATGCTCTATAAATTGCACAAAATTTTAATGCAATATTACCCACAGTGCGGTGATGAATGTGACAAGTATAAACCATGCCCATATATAGAAAAATCATCATGTAAATCAAGGATTTTTTTCTGGACTGCACTTGGACTTTTTTATTTGTGGTCCCAGCAGTTTTTCCATGTTGATTTTTGAACGTTGTAGGTCTATACTTTTTTCACAAAAGTGGCACCGCCATGGGGTCTTTTTTAGTGCTGCCAATTGAAAACACTGTAAAGGGTTAACTATAGCAGGGCAGAGGCATCATTTGGGCAGGGTTTCGTTCTCCCTCTGTCACAATGCTAGAATCCACCAGTGAAATAAATTAGTACTAATTGCTTGCATAAGCCTGGTTCGACATTGGCCCCACTACAGTTCCCATTAAGTTTTTTGTTTGACCAGCAGGTACATTGCTGCTGTCTACAAAGGATGTGTCTCTTACCAGATGCCATCTGTGATTGTCACTTCCTTATTATTCTTAACAGTAAATTGCATTTCATTTGGAAGCACCACATCATCTGGTGGTATATTGGAGGCAATAGCAGCAAGTTTCCATGTACCAGCAATCTGAGAAAATACAGCAGAAACACGAACAGTTGAGCTGTTCAAAATAATGCTCTAGCTAAAAATCACATTTATTTATAATGCAATCAAAGTTATATGAGAAGCTAGCTCGATGACATCACTGAACTACATCTCACATCATTTCTCGTCTTTATCTTGATAAGTAAAAAAAATTGTAGTTATTCTGGGAATTGTGATCTATCTGGCAAATTTCTGATGGCGATCACTCTCTGTGATGCAGTGAATACCCAAGAGGCAGAGAAATGCTTTATGTGAGCAGGTGGCTGAAACATTAGTCCTCTGAAAGCTAATATGGCTACTTCTTGTCTTAAAATGTTTAGATAGAAGAGGTGTGGCGCATACAGATGAACTAATCAACCACATCATGATTAAGGACCACAGTCATGTTCCTCTTGGTTAAAGGTATAAATTGTATATCCCGGTTTTATGTCTCTGAGCAAAGTCGATGTGATTGTGACATGACCCCTCTACTGTGGTGTCTGTGCAATTCCCTTGGTTGGCCTGGTGAGAGGCCCACAACGAGCCCAGGTTACAACTTTAATATAACAATATTACCTTTTCCACATCTAGAGAATGAACTTCAACAGGCATCTCTGAACATAAAAATGCTAAAAAATAAAACATGGGCAAATTTTAAAATCTGAAACGGGATGTCTCAGTCGTTGATTATATGGTTAGTCAACTGTTAGGTCATAGAACAAACAACTGATGTATTGCTCGCTTTGTCCTTCCAGTAGAAGAGAGTAGGCTCAATAATGAAACAAAAGGGCTTCTTCTTCCTAAGGCTATGTGCTCACGATGCAGAAATGCTGCATATTTTTTTTGCTTCTCCCTGGCAGGAAAAACACATGTGAATTTTACATGCGTTTTTCCCGCCAGGTAGAAGCATTTGTCAAGCGTTCTTCACACGCATTTCTGCATGCGGGTTGCAAGAGCTTTCCAAGCAATTTTAGCATCACTTGGAAAAGTGCTTGACAACTTGTTCACACTACATAAATCCATGCAACCGGCATGGATTTATAGTAATGTGACCAAGTTAGTTAAAAGAATAAGAATGGTAAAAAATAAAAAAAACAGATTATACTTACCTTCCGATGGCCCCCGGTATTTTGTGGTAGTACAAGTTTATGACCCTTGGGCTGCGTCTCCAACCTTAATTTGCTAATATAAGCTTCCCTGTGCTGAAGGAAAGTTCACACTGTCCACAGTCCAGTAGCATGTGGCAACTTAATTTGAGCCCCCCTCACTTCATGGTTGTCACACAATCTAAAGAAATAGTCTTTGGCTAATTCCAAAAGTCCAATACTCACAGGCAGGTTGACGAATCAAAATTTTGTTAAAGTCTCGACAAGTCGCGTATTTCAGAAACTGACTAATTTCACCCATGGGTGGAAAATGGTTTGCACGACCTATATTGAAAAGATATATATATAAAAATCTCATACTAATATTAATGCTATAATACTGCCCCCTATGTACAAGAATATAACTACTATAATACTGCCCCCTATGTACAAGAATATAACTACTATAATACTGCCCCTATGTACAGGAATATAACTACTATAATACTGCCACCTATGTACACGAATATGACTACTATAATACTGCTCCCTATGTACAAAAATATAACTACTATAATGCTGCTCCTATGTACAAAAATATAACTACTATAATACTGCCCCCTATGTACTAGAATATAACTACTATAATACTGCTCCTATGTATAAGAACATAACTACTATAATACTGTTATGGACAAGAATATAACTACTATAATACTGTCCCTCATGTACAAAAATATCACTACTATAATACTGCCTCCTATGTACAAGAATATATCTACTATAATAATGCCCCCTATGTACAAGAATATAAGTACTATAATACTGCCCCCTATGTACAAGAATATAACTACTATAATACTGCCCCCTGTGTACAAGAATACAACTACTATAATAGCGCTCCTATGTACAAGAATACAACTACTATAATACTGCTCCTATGTACAAGAATATAACAACTATAATACTGCTCCCTATGTACAAGAATATATCTACTATAATACTGCCCCCTATGTACAAGAAAATAACTACTATAATACTGCCCCTATGTACAATAATATAACTACTATAATACTGCCCCCTATGTACAAGAATATAACTGCTATATCTGTGTAGCAGACAGTTGGATGGTTACATACAGTTAAGAAACATGAGTGGTCCATCAGGTGAGAAGAGGATGCAGTTGGCACTGATACTATGGATGGTGGCTGAGGTCGTAAGTGGTGAATCTACAGAGAGAAAGTAAGATTCGTCAGCAATACATGTTATGTTTGGTTTATTTGCTTTCAACCATGTAAACTTATTAACCGTCCCCAAAACAAAAGAAACAGATAATATGAGTGAGGTCACTTTGATCTGCTGTGGACCCTGACCAGACTGTAATACAAACTCTAAACTTTTTAAGAAGTTCTTGAAGCAGTGAATTTACTTGGCTGAGTAATTAAAGATCTCACAAGACTCTGACAGCTGCATGGAAGATTCCCTAGGACTGCAGCTGATCTTTGGGGGTCTTGAGTATCAGGAATTAATGTCCCGGGTAACTCCGTTAACACCTACTACAACTCTCAGGTAAGCATGGTGACTATTTTGGGGGATTTACCTTTATATATAATGCGGCCAGTGCTTTCCTCCACTTCTATATCATCCAGAGTGTTGATTGCACCGTCACTGTAAATGAAACATTGAATGATTTTATAATAAGCCATTAGTCATTTATAGGGTCACACAAGTCAGTGGGACCGAGCTGCAACACCGGACACGGCCAATGGACAGGAGTGGGCTGATACACTCCTTCAAATCCACCTCCAATTTTATATCCACCCATCTCTCCCTGTTACCCACCCCCATTCCCCACCCCCATTTTGAAATCTTTTTGCATTTTCATATGGCAGCTCCTCCACTTTGGACACTTTTCAGATCTCAAGCAACAACTGTTATGAGCGATTCAGAAATCTGCTCATTCTGGCCATTGGTGGGAGTCCATCTTCCAAAACCCATCTGACCTCACCTAGTTGAGATACCACCATTGCATATGAATTTAGGCATTTTTCCCAACTTTTTTTCCAACTCAATTTCATTTCCCAAAAAAACCTTGGAAACTGAGATATAGGAAGCTGTTTGTGACTCGCCCCCTGGGCCGTGGGGCACTCGAGACCGGACTTCAGGGCAATGCTGGGAGTAGTAGTGGCGACCCGGTCCCGTGGCTCAGGGTGGTCAGACCAGTGGTAGTCTATGATGTGTTTTAGGTAATGTCCGACTACGCCACCCGTGGATTGCGGTCAGTGCAAACCGCCGCTGCCAGGCAGACCGCTGGGGCTGATGATGTAGGCAGCTGGGGTAGTGTGACTCCCCACGGGAAGAGTGCGGCCCCAGGGCAGTATAATGGAAGATGGGGGTGATGGTGTAGGGCGTCCCAGTACCGTTAGTGCTGGAGGAGCAAGGAGCACACAGACAACAGGTTGCAGTCCAGGGTCTTTACTAGAACAGATGAACCGACCCACAAACAGTCCCGGCTAAGAGGGGACCTGGATGTCTGAGAGCAAATGGGAAGCTGGCCCTGGTCAGGGTGAGGGTGTAGGCCTACCGTGCTCTCTGCGCTCCTTCTGGCTATCTCCTCCTTATACGGTAACACCTCACGTTCCCGAGCTCACCGTGTCCTATCGCCCGTATGGTTTGCAACGTGGGTCCCTTTCTACTCTCGGCCTGGTACGGCATTGCTGGTCCCTTCTGCTGTGGCGGAGCCTCCGGGCTTCTTAGGCCGAGGAACATACAGTCCCCCGCGGACTGGTTATCTGCTGTAGGACGTGGAATCCTCACAGCCTCAGACACCAAAGTCTGGTAAATTTGGTTCTTTGTCTGTCAGGACAGGCGTACTTCACCTCTTGTCCCTGGCTTGTGGCTCTCCTACTGCCACACGTCCTCTTAGTGTGCAACATAACTGTCCCTCTCTGCTCTGGGACACCTCTCAGTCCTGAGACAGGTCGTCCAGTTCTCCTTAACCCTGCCCCCAGTTCCAGCTTTTATAGGGGCAGCCTGCTCCCCCTACTGGCCTGAGACAGGAGGTATTGCATGCTAATGTTCCCCTGACTAGAGAACCTCCCCCTTGCTCTCAGACACAGCTTTATTATATTTGTGGCATCCAGGCCAGGGTGACACATTTGACATGGTCTTTTTCCCCAAAAAAATGTCATTGATTTTCAATTTTTAACAGAAAGACAAACATATACACACTATGTATATCTAAAAGGTAGGGAAGGGGATATTGGAGGGAGGGAGGAAAAAAACAAGTATTAATAGGGAGGAAAAGTGGGGAAGGATACTGTAGATCTGCTGTGTATGAGCTAACCAGTAAGTTTTTTATCCCAATTCAAGATATTACTGTCTCTGCTGGGTCAAAGGAAATCCATTATAAGAAAGTATGGCACGTAATGGATTCGGTCTTGGGCTCTTTTGTCTGTCATATTGAGTCCAAAAGCGTCCAAAAGCCACAAACTTATTACAACTTGGTAAAGGACAATGATTACATAGTATGTCCTCAGTTTTAGAAAAAACATCTTTAAAGTGGTCAGAAGAGGCAGCATCACTTCTGTGTGACATCCAGGTAGTAACATGAATCCAGTACCTCCAGTATTGCCTGGAGGTGGTAGCACATCTCTGGTGTGAAAATCAGCTACCTCCTGCTGATTACACTAGGCCTGTGCTGCCTCCTGCTGGCAATACTACAGGTGTGCTACCTCCTGCTGGTCATAGTAGAGGTGGACTAAGTCCTCCTGGTCACATTGAACAAATGTTTTGGTGTAATCTAAACCAGCAAGAGGTAGCACACTTCTAATGTGACCATCAAAAGGTAGCACACCTTTAGTGTGACCAACAGAAGGAAGCACACCTCTAGTGTGACCAGTAGAAGGTAGCACACATCTAGTGTGACCAGCAGGAGGTAGCACACCTTTAGTGTGAAGAGTAGAAAGTAGCACACCTCTAGTGTGACTAGCAGGAGGTAAAACACCCTTAGTGTGACCAGAAGGAGTTAGCACACCTCTAGTGTGACCAGCAGGAGGCAGCAAACCTTTATTGTGACCAGCAGGAGGTAACATACATTTTTATTGTGACCAACAGGAGGTAACACACCTCAAATGTGACCAGCAGAAGGTAACACATGTCCAATGTGACCAGTAGAAGGTAGCACACCTCTAGTGTGACCAGCAGAAGGTAGCAAACCTTTAAAGAGACTATAAGAAGGTGGCACACCTTTAGTGTTACACGCAGAAGGTAGCACACCTTTAGTGAGACCAGCAGGAGGTAGCACACCTCTAGTGTTACCAGCAGGAGGTAGCACACCTGCAGTATGGCCAGCAGGAGGCATCACGCCTTTAGTGTGGTCAGCTAGAGGTATTATACCTTTAGTGTGGTCAGCTGGAGGTAGCACACCTCTAGTGTGAGCAGCAAGAGGTAGCACACCTCTAGTGTGGTCAGCTGGAGGTAGCACATCTCTAGTCTAACCAACAGGAGGTAGCACATCTCTAGTGTGACCAACAGGAGGTAGCACACCTCTAGTAGGACCAGCAGGAGGCAGCACTTCTTAAGTGTGGTCAACTGGAGGTATTACACCTCTAATGTGGTCAGCTGGCGGTAGCACATCTCTAGTGTGACCAGCAGGAAATAGCACACTTCTAGTGTAACCAACATGAGGTAGCACACCTCTAGTGTGACCAGCAGAAGGTAGAACACCTTTAGAGAGACTAGCAGAAAGTAGCACACCTCTAGTGTGACCAACAGAAGGTAGCACACCTTTAGTGAGACTAGCAGAAGGTAGCACACCTCAATACACAGAAGGTAGCACACCTTTATTGAGACCAGCAGGAGGTAGCACACCTGCAGTATGGCCAGCAGGAGGAAGCACTTCTTTAGTGTGGTCAGCTAGAGGTATTACACATCTAGTGTGACCAGTTGGAGGTAGTGTAAGGGGGAAGACCGGGGTGTAAGTGCTTTCAGAGCAAGGGATCCGGAACTGCCGGGGCTGTACCTCTTGTTGCAGGGGGAAGACAGACTGCAAGCAGAGGAGTCATGTGACAGGGAAGCAGGGGGTGTGTCGAGAGAGAGAGCTGGGAGGTCAGGTGACAGAAAGACTCCTGGTGTGACTAGAGAGAGGAAGAGACGAGTACATTTTGTGTGGGAAAGCGGAGCTAGATCCGGCTCAGCAGAGCAGTGTGAGAGGGTCCAGGCTCCTGGCTCCAGGACTGGGAGCAAGTGCCGAGTGCAGTGGACCGGAGGAGTCAAGCCGACTAGAGAAGAGACGCAGGGTCGGTGGAGCCGGGCACGTGAGGTGCCGTGTTATGGACTAGGGGCTCAGCGGGTAAAACCGGAGACCGCCTGCTGCCGCCAGAAGACAAAGCATTGTTTGGGCTGGGACGCCTGAAAAATCAACACCGGCCTCAGCGTGCATCTGCCTTGTGAGGAGCGAGAGTCAGCTAAGTGAAAAAAACTGTTGATTATAACCGGTTCGACTCTGCTACATCCCGTTAAACTGTGAACTGTCAGTGATAGACTTTTACCTGCTTTTCCTTTGTCTTTCCCCCATATTTTCCCCTGATACTCCCTGCATGGAGATTTACCCTGTTATTATAAACTTCCCCTGTTTATTAACCCCATATTGGCTGCTCTGTGTTTCTGTGTCGCTGCATATAAAGTGCCCGTGTTACATTTGGCGTAGTCGGCAGGATGCAGTCGTTAGACACAGACACTGCAGAGCAGTGCATCCTGGGAGCCCCTAAATCTAGCTTGCCGCTGGGGGCCACGCTCAGCATTCTCCCAAAGTTCACAGGGGACAATATGATGCTGTGGGACTGGATTGAGAGAGTTAGGAGTATGTTACGTATGCATCCGATGACCCCAGCTATGCAAGCCGAAATAGCCTTACTGGCCCTGGACGGCGAGGCCCGACAATTCGTGATGTACCGCCCTCCCCATGACCGGGATACTGTAGAAAAAGTGGTGCGGATACTGGAGGAGATGCATGGGGATCCCACCAATGTAGGAGAGCTGAGGATATGGCTGTTTCACCAAGTGCAGCAGGAGGGGGAGACTGTGACGCGGTATGTTAATGCCTTACAGAGGGTGCATGCCTATATCACTAGAAAAGACGACATGGGGAATTTGGGAATGGGCCCCCCTGACGTGATCTTAAGGGACCAGTTTGTGGCAGGCCTCAGGGATGTGCAGCTGAAACAGGCCTTGCGGGAGCGCCTGCACGCCAACCCACGTATGACTTTTCTAGAAGTGGGGGTGGAGGCACGTGTGAGAGAGCAGGAGATGGGGGTGACGGCCCTGGCAGGGATGGTCCGGAGTAATGAGGTACCCACCCCGCCTGCAGCTGAACCGGAATGGGCTCGAGAGATGCGAAAGGAGATACAGGAGATGCGGGATGAATAGTCCAGTCTCAAAAAGACCCCTGCCCCGACACCAGAGATACTCAGATCGATTGCCACAGTTAGGGAAAGAATTGAATTCAGGATCCCCCCTGCAGGAGAGTTCCGGAGAGAAGTGAGGCAGCCCTACATAGACAGAGACACGACCTGCTGGAAGTGTGGAGGAGCAGGACATTACGCCAGGGGCTGTGCTAGCCGAGGGCGGCCCCTGTCGCGGCAGCCGTTAAACTAGCGGGCTCCGTGTTCAAGGGACACAGCACGAAGCCTGAGGAAGGGGAAAGAAAAAGAGGAAGTCCCAAGGACCTAGTTTCCAGCAGCCCGACTGTCTGGGCCGAAACAAGCGGTCGGGCTGTTCACTGCCTGATTGACACGGGATCCCAGGTGACTACGATGACAGAAGCCTGCTTCCAACAGCGATTTCCAGAGATAGTGCTGCCTGAATGGGGACCAGTAATTAGACTCATGGCAGCTAATCAATTACCCATCCCGGTCGCAGGGGTGGTGTGGATGAAGATCCGAGTGTGTGGAAAAGATGTGGGAAAAAAAGGAGTCATCCTGGTCGCAGGGGGAACCGGAAGTGGACCCCAGGTGACCCTCGGAATGAATGTGCTGAAAGAGATCGGGCAAATCCTGCTTAGTGAGCCGAAGGAGATGCCTCTAGACCAGTGGGACCCGCGAACTCCCCAAAGGAGGATCTTTCAACAACTAATCCGAGCTGCCCAGGCTCAGGAGACGTCCAGTGAAGGGAAGATCCTGGGGAAAATAATAGTGCCAGCAGCTGCGGCGCTCACCTTACCGCCCGGGCAAACTGTACTCACGTTACCCGCACGAGCCTGCACACCTCTTGAGGGGGTCGAAGTTCAGATAGAACCAACATCGATGGACAAAGTACCGCCTGGACTCTTGGTGGCTCGAACACTGGCCACCGTCCAGGGTGGCAATGTTATAGTGTGGTGTGTTAATCTGGGCGAAGATGATCTCACACTCCCTCCCAGGGCAGAAATAGCCCAGATTCTGGGAATGCCAGAGAAGTTGGTGAGACCTGATGTGGTACAGCTGTCCACTGTACGAGGAGACCCCTGGACTCTGGCGGTCACCGTGCCGCCAGAATCCCACCGGGCTAGTGTGAAGGGGGGACGAAGAATCCTAGAACGAATGCGGGCTGAATTGACGGGACTTACACCTCGACAGGTGCAGCAGGTTGAGGAGGTGCTGGAGCGGTACCAGGAAGTCTTTGCTCGCCATGAGGATGATTTTGGTTGCACCGAAGCCATTACCCACGAGATTCCCTGGACTCTGGCGGTCACCGTGCCACCAGAATCCCACCGGGCTAGTGTGAAGGGGGGACGAAGAATCCTAGAACGAATGCGGGCTGAATTGACGGGACTTACACCTCGACAGGTGCAGCAGGTTGAGGAGGTGCTGGAGCGGTACCAGGAAGTCTTTGCTCGCCATGAGGATGATTTTGGTTGCACCGAAGCCATTACCCACGAGATTCCCACGGGGAGCGCTGCCCCAGTGCGGGAGAGATACCAGCAGATACCTCCCCAGATGTATAAAGAAGTTAAGGAGATGCTAGCCCATATGTTACAGAATGGTGTGATACGGGAGAGTCAGAGTCCGTGGGCAGCCCCAATTGTCCTGGTCCGGAAGAAAGATGGGACCCTGCGGTTCTGTGTGGACTATAGACGACTGAATGCCTGTACAGTACGGGACTCTTACCCACTACCCCGAATCGAAGAGTCACTGTCGGCCTTAGGGAAGGCAAGATACTTCTCCTCTTTGGATCTGGCCAGTGGGTACTGACAGGTGCCCGTTGCCGTTTATATTACCCATGGGACTGTTCGAGTTCAATTGGATGCCCTTCGGCCTGACTAACGCCCCCGGGACATTCCAGCGTCTGATGGAGATGTGCCTGGGCGATTTGAACTTCGAGGCAACACTGATTTACCTTGACAACATAATTGTCTATACTGCCACCTTCGAGGAGCACCTCCAGCAACTAGAGCAAGTACTGAGTCGCCTACAAAGTCATGGCCTAAAGGTGAAGCCCCAGAAGTGCCACCTGTTCCGCAAACAGATCGAATATCTCGGTCATACTGTGTCCGGTGAAGGAGTCAGGCCCACCCAGGAAAAGGTGGCCGCCGTACAGGAGTGGCCTACCCTGAAGACAGTGAAGGACGTTCGGGCCTTCCTGGGACTTGCCAGGTACTACCGAAGATTCGTGAATAACTTCACTCGCATAACCAACCCATTGCTGGAGCTAATTAAGGGAGTGCCAGCGGGCTCCAAGAATCAGGCGATTCGGTGGAGAAGCAGCCAGGAAGAGGCCTTCCGTGCCCTAAAAATGGCCCTGACCGAGGCTGCAATACTTGCCTAAGCAGATTTCTCCCAACCCTTCATACTCCACACTGATGGGAGCCTACATGGTCTGGGAGCCGTGTTATCCCAAGTACAAGAGGGGAAAGAGCGCGTGATTGCTACGTCAGCCGCTCCCTTCACGACTCCGAGAGGAACCCAGATAATTATAGCTCTTTCAAATTAGAGTTGCTGGCTCTGGTTTGGGCAATGACCGAGAAGTTTGCAGAGTATTTGTCCGGGTCTGAAGTACTGGTGAGAACAGATAACAACCCGCTGGCCCACCTGGAGAATTCGAAATTGGGGGCCCTGGAGCAGCGGTGGGTGACCCGCATGGCCAGGTAGCGGTATAAGATCGCCTACCGTCCTAAGGAAGAGAACACTCACACCGACGCCCTCTCCAGAGTGACATATGAATGGCCTGATCATGACCGCGTGAAGATTTGGAGGCGGATGAGACCCCTAGCTTCCGAAGTTTCGTGGGACCGCTGGCCGCAGCGCAGGGACAGATCAGAGAGACGTCGGAAGAACAAGTGCTAGGGCGGCCAAGAGATTACTGGATCTGACTTCAACAGACTGACAGAGAAGTTGCTCAATTACGTCAATGGGTGACTTTGTGGCAAGTCCCCAGTCGAGAAGAGAGGAGTACCCTGTCCTCGGGAGCACTGAAAATGCTGGGACAATGGGAGAGACTGTGTTTGCAAGACGGGCTGCTGTACCGACGGGTGCAGCTACTGCGAGAGTTCGGGACCACCTGGCAAGTGGTGATCCCAGAGAAGTTGGTCGGAGTAGTGGCTAAGGAGGCTCATGAATGAGGGGCTCACTTCGGACCAGAGAAGACGTTTCAGTGGTTGCAAAGGCTGGTGTTTCATCCCCGACTGCGAGCAACAATAGAAGACACATATCAAAGATGTCGGAGCTGTGAGCTGGTAAAGCCCCCGGAGCAGTGGGTCCCCATACAAACTATTGTGACTTCTGCCCACTCGGAGGTGCTGATGATCGACTATTTGACTGTTGGACCGGCGCATCTCGGGTATGAACATTGCCTGGTAATGACAGACCACTTCACCAAGTTTGCGGTAGTGACCCCGACCAGAGACCAGACCGCCGAGTCAGCTGCGCAGGCCATCTGCCGAGACTTCATTCGGGTGTACGGCTGCCCAAAGAGGACTCATTCCGATCAATGCGCCTGCTTCCAAGGCCGGGTGATGGAAGAGCTGCACCAGTTGTACAAGATTGAGAAGTCACGGACTACTCCTTACCACCCTCAAGGAAATGGGGCCTGTGAACGCTTTAATCGGACACTGATCCAAATGCTCCGCACGTTGGAGGAAGATCGGAAGGTACGATGGCCTGAGTTTGTGGCCGAGCTGGTGTGGGTCTACAACAACTGAGTGAATAGTATGACGGGGTTCACTCCTTACACCTTGCTGTTCGGACGAAAGGGGCGAGAGATCACCGAGTTAGAGCTGGACCCCGAGGAGGACTACCCACGGACGGGGGTGTCTTCCTAGGTACGATAACATCGGCATCGACTGCAGACCCTCCGACGGTTGGTACAACAAAAGTTTCAGGAGCTCAAACATCATGAGACATTGCCTCTTCGAGGGACAGCTCTGAGGCCCGGGGAGCGGGTGTTGGTTCGGGACAGGCGGCCCCGGGGCAAATTGAGTAGGCGATGGGAACAGACCCCGCACCGAGTGAAGCGCAGGATTGGCGCTGAAGGACCTGTGTATGAAGTTCAAGCCGAGGGGGCTGAAGAAGCCCCTACCAGAGTGGTTCATCGTAGTATGCTGCGACCCTGTCTGTCTAAAGATGACGAGGGTGGAGAAGAATCACCTGCTTCTAGAGAGAGACCTGTCACCGTTGCCCCAAGCCACGATGTGGACGAAGAAGAGTTGTTGATTCTACCTCCGAGCCCCAGCACTCGATTACCTGCAGTCCCCAGTGCAGGCGGCGAGGGAACAACATCGGTTGAAGCCACCGGGCAGGCGGAGATTGGAGTGACCCTGCACCCCCCATCGGTCAAACTGAGTTACGCCGGTCAGAACGGACAACAGCAGGAGTGCCTCCTCACCGTTACGAACAAGATCAATTCATATGGTACCGTATCATCCAGGAAGTCCAAGAATGTGAACGTTTGATGAAGGAACTCTCGCCCGTGGAATGGCAAGTGAAAGGAGAGCGGGAGTGTAGGGGGGAAAACCGGGGTGTAAGTGCTTTCAGAGCAAGGAATCCGGAACTGCCGGGGCCGTACCTCTTGTTGCAGGGGGAAGACAGACTGCAAGCAGAGGAGTCATGTGACAGGGAAGCAGGGGGTGTGTCGAGAGAGAGAGCTGGGAGGTCAGGTGACAGAAAGACTCCTGGTGTGACGAGAGAGAGGAAGAGATGAGGACGTTTTGCGTGGGAAAGCGGCGCTAGATCTGGCTCAGCAGAGCAGCGTGAGAGGGTCCAGGCTCCTGGCTCCAGGACTGGGAGCAAGTGCCGAGTGCAGTGGACCGGAGGAGTCAAGCCGACTAGAGAAGAGACGCAGGGTCGGTGGAGCCGGGCACGTGAGGTGCCGTGTTATGGACTAGGGGCTCAGCGGGTAAAACCGGAGACCGCCTGCTGCCGCCAGAAGACAAAGCATTGTTTGGGCGGGGACGCCTGAAAAATCAACACCGGCCTCAGCGTGCATCTGCCTTGTGAGGAGCGAGAGTCAGCTAAGTGAAAAAAACTGTTGATTATAACCGGTTCGACTCTGCTACATCCAGTTAAACTGTGAACTGTCAGTGATAGACTTTTACCTGCTTTTCCCTTGTCTTTCCCCCATATTTTCCCCTGATACTCCCTGCGTGGAGATTTACCCTGTTATTATAAACTTCCCCTGTTTATTAACCCCATATTGGCTGCTCTGTGTTTCTGTGTCGCTGCATCTAAAGTGCCCGTGTTACAGTAGTACACCTCTAGAAGGACCAGCACAGGGCTACACTCCTCTAATGTGGCCAGTTAGAGGTATTATACCTGTAATCTAACCAACAGGAGGTAGCACACCTCTAGTGTGACCAACAGGAGGTAGCACACCTCTAGTAGGACCAGCAGGAGGCAGCACTCTTCTAGTGTGGTCAGCTGGAGGTATTACACCTCTAGTGCGGTCAACTGGCGGTAATACATCACTAGTGTGAGCAGCAGGCGGTAGCACACCTCTAGTAGGACCAGCAGGATGTATTACACCTCTAGTGTGGTCAAATGGAGGTACAACATGTCCAGAATGGCCTGCGGGTGATTGACTAACTCCAGGGTGGGTAGCAGATGGTAGGATATCTTCAGTTTAGTCAGCAGGTGGTAATATGCCCTCAATGTGACCATCAGGTGGCAGTATGAAAAAGATTATCAGGTTGTAAAACCAAACCCTAACCAACTGCCATATCTACAACTGCCTCATGTCAGCGGTGAGAAATTTCATCTTAACAACAGAGCATGATGGATGTCGAGGACAAGGGTAAAACATTCTGACTTTTGATCTATGTGTGGCACCCCAGGGGTCTGGTTTCCACAGTAACAGCAATGTTATGTCTGAGAGCAGGTGGGAGGTCTCTTGGTCAGGAATCCTATGCATGCCACACCTCCTGCCCAGTCCTGGGAGGGGAAGAACTTCCCCTATATAAACCTGGGGCTGAGGCAGGGTTAGAGAGTTCAGAGGGAGAGTTCAGCCAGGAGGGCTGACAGGGAGCTGTGGCTCCGGCTGGGCCCAGCTCCTGGGCCATGCCAGAAGTAGAGACAGAGAAGAGAAGCAGCTATGGGAAGAAACAACAGGAGCTCTGTGGGAGCAGTGTTACAAGGAGTCAGGGGCTGGCAGCTGCAGAGCTCGTCCTGACTGAGAAGATTGCTTACCGGACCCGGAGTCCGAGGCTGTGGGGACTAACTCCTACCCAGCAGCAGAATCCGTCAGGCAGGGGATTTCAGGTCCTCTGGCCAAGAAACCCGAAGGCACGGTCACACGCATGGGACCAGCACCGCCGTCGTGGAGCGGAAGCTACTAGAAGGCCCCGAGTCACCGGCCATACGGGTGAGCACCACACGGTACACTCAGGGACGTGGGCTACTTATACCCGCCTCTAGCAAGGTAGCCAGAAGAGTACAGTCAGTTTGGGAGGCCTACAACTCCGCCTGGCCAGGGGAGATCCCATCTGCTCAAGGACTGACCAGGCCCCAATCGCTAGCCAGTACTCCGGGAGGGTCTATCTTTGTCACCAGTAAAGACCCTGAACTACACCGTACCGTCTCCGAGTGGTTCCTGCTACCCCCATCATCCACGTCGGCTGCCCTGAGGCCATACCCCTCCCGTTGGGGGTGATACTATCACGCTGCACAATCCTACCACCGGCCTCAGCGGTCTGCCCTGCAGCGGCAGCTCCTTCGCTGCATTGAACGGGTGGCGTAGTCGTCCAACATCTACCGCTAATACAGCGCCACTTAGTCTGACTCCCTGGGCACGGACCGGGTCACCGCCACGAGACTACAACCCTCAACAGATCCGGCTCCGGGTAAGCTCCCGCGTGCGCAACGCTGCACGACACAGGCCCAGGGGTGCGTCAACTTTTGGCGTAGTCGGCAGGATTTCGTGCCCGCAACCACCGGGTACTGCGTGCCTGAAAAAGACTGTTCAAACTTACCAGTGGTGAAGATTCCCGCCATCCGGCGCCATCTTCTGTCTTCTTCCCGCCATCCGCGAAGTTTTCCCGCCATCCGGCGCCATCTTCTGCCTTCTTCCCGCCATCCGTGGAGTTTTCCTGCCGTTGGACGCCATCTTGAAGACGCCGCGCGGGAAGAAGAGGGGCGTGGACTCCGAAAGCGCGCGAGAACTGAAGCCCCGCCTCACGTCCGGACGTTGCGTAAGGTCCTGGAAGGAGCCCAGCAGACGCCGACGTCACAGGAGCGTGACGGAAGGTCCTCAACCCCGACGATCCACTGCGGAGCCGCGGCCTACGGAAGAGGATCATCGCAAGGTAGGCCACGGTCCACTAGGGGGGAGAAGGATGTCGGATACGGAGGAGAGCTTCACCGCTTCAACCCCCGCCAGCGCCACCGCTGTTGCGGTCATGCCTTTCACCATGCCCTATATCCCGGGGGCAGCCTGGCTACCCCAGTACTCAGGGGAGTCACATACCCTGCATGACTTTAGAGAAAAGCTGGATAGCCTCTTCCAGGTGTACCCCCTCACAGAGGAGCAAAAAGTGAGCATCCTGGTGGCCCAATTAACCGGGGCAGCCCAAAGGGAGGTAAAGTCCTGGCCACCTGGGAGGAGGACTGTCGCAGAGATACTAACCCAGCTAACCGAGGAGGAGCTGCAGTACTACCAATACGAGGAAAGCCAAGAGGACCCGGACGGGTCTGAGGACTACCCTCAGGAGGGAGCACAAAGAGGACATAGCTACTGAAGGGAAGTAGCGTGAATAAAGAGCTGTAAATAGTTACCCGTAAGGGTACAAGGACTGCTGCTAATTAAAATATGGTCCCCGTTGGGATTAGTGAATTGTTCCCCATGTGCCCCTATCTTAAACCAGACTGAGGACTGTGAGCAGCCATTCCTTATCCCCACTGGCCGAGGACTGAGAGCGGCCATATCTAATTATGTGTTTCTAGTTATTTATAGGAGTCCTTGGTGGATTTACCGGGAATCCTTGTACATGGTTGGAGCGTAACCTAGGAATGGACTAAAGACTGTTAAGGACTCGGGGCAGGACAGACCCCTACCTGGTTACGTCTCCCTGTTTTGGTGAAATGGACACCTTGCTTTTCTTCAAAAACTGCACCCGGTTGCGGACACGCCGTAACCATCTTTATGTGTTTTTCTTATTGTATTATTATTGTTTATACCTTGTTATGTTTTTCTAAAAAATATGTTTAGTCCCGGAGTACTAAATTTCACTAGGGGGGAATGTGGCACCCCAGGGGTCTGGTTTCCACAGTAACAGCAATGTTATGTCTGAGAGCAGGTGGGAGGTCTCTTGGTCAGGAATCCTATGCATGCCACACCTCCTGCCCACTCCTGGGAGGGGAAGAACTTCCCCTATATAAACCTGGGGCTGAGGCAGGGTTAGAGAGTTCAGAGGGAGAGTTCAGCCAGGAGGGCTGACAGGGAGCTGTGGCTCCGGCTGGGCCCAGCTCCTGGGCCATGCCAGAAGTAGAGACAGAGAAGAGAAGCAGCTATGGGAAGAAACAACAGGAGCTCTGTGGGAGCAGTGTTACAAGGAGTCAGGGGCTGGCAGCTGCAGAGCTCGCCCTGACTGAGAAGATTGCTTACCGGACCCGGAGTCCGAGGCTGTGGGGACTAACTCCTACCCAGCAGCAGAATCCGTCAGTGTCACGGGTGTGTTGCCACGAAGATCGTCACGAGTACACAGCCTGACTTCTCGCAGCTGACTTGTTGGTGCTTTGTGTTTTCTCGGCAGTGAAGGAGTTAATTCTCTCTCTCTCTGGGCTAGCTGAGGTCCAGCCTCGCCCAGCTGCAATCAATGCTTCGTTAGTGAGACTCCTTTATATTCCTGCTGGTCTGTTTGTGAGGTGTCGGTGAAAGCTTTTCATTCAGACTTACAGAGCGGATCGTGGTGTTTGGAGTTGCTGAGATAAGTGTATTTGAAAGTGTTATTTCCCTTTCCTCGCTTTATCATTTATCTCCTTTCCCGTTGGTGTTCCCTCTGTTGTAGTTTTGTTGAAGTTGTATGCAAGGTGGTTTTGGTTTTTCCCTTGTACTGTCTCGTTCGTCTAAATACTGTGTGTGGGCATATTATCGCTGGTTCCCAATTGTTGTGATCGGGGTCCTTCTCAGGACTAGATTACTGTGGTGCAGGGATCCTCAGGAGGTAGGGGTTACGCTGGCGGCCTGGACCTCTGTACCTTTAACAGTACCTCCAGGATGAGGGATTAGTCAGGGCCCCAGCTTAGGGTCAGCTTAGGCCCCCTACCTCCAGTATTCTGTGACAGTGTGACATTTTCACCGACCAACTTAGTTTTTCTCCAGCTACCATGGATCCAGTAGCCGGTCTAGCTCAGCAGTTGCAGAGTTTGTCCATGGGGCTGGCGGACGTTAGGTCCAAGGTTTTGCATCCTCTGGAGCAAGCCGGACCAGAACCTAAAGTAGCTCTCCCTGACAGGTTCACTGGGGGGCGGGACAAGTTTTTTGTTTTCCGGGAGGCATGCAAATTGTACTTTCGGCTGCGGCCTCGGTCATCGGGCAGTGAAGAACAAAGGGTGGGAATTGTCATCTCGCTCCTACAAGGGGACCCACAATCTTGGGCGTTCTCTCTTCCCCCTAGCTCCCCAGTTCTCCAGTCAGTGGATAGGTTTTTCGCTGCTTTGGGACTCGTATATGATGACCCAGATCGGATCTCCCTTGCTGAGTCTAAGTTACGTAGGATTCAGCAGGGAGATCGTCCGGCGGAGGAATTCTGTTCGGAGTTCCGTAGGTGGGCCACGGACACCCAGTGGAATGACCCGGCTCTTAGGAGCCAGTTTTGTCATGGTTTATCCGACAAATTACAGGATGTGTTGGCACAGTATGACTCTCCCGCGTCACTGGAAGCCGCTATGGCCCTTGCTATTCGCGTTGACAGACGGCTTCGGGAGAGGTGCGGGATAACTCTACCCCCTGTAATGTCTCCACCTCTTACAAGGTCCCCTCATATGGTGGTTCCCCTGGTCAGTCCGGAGGAGCCTATGCAATTAGGAGGGACATCATTTCGGGGAAGGGGACCGGTGGTGCGCCATAAGACAGGAAGGTGTTTCCTCTGCGGGAAAAAGGGACATTTTATTGGGGGGTGTCCATCCCGCCCCTTGCTGAGTAAAGAGTCGTCGAAAAAACTGTTGATCCCAGGTTGTGTGGTGGACGGCAATCTGGGAGTAGGTATTTCGTCCCTAGGTTCGTCTCAGTTTCTCGTACCGGCGGAGGTGGTGGTGGGTACGAGAACTGAGAGGATATCTGTTCTTCTGGATAGTGGGGCCGGGGCTAATCTGGTTGATGCTCGGTTTGCCCGGGTTCAAGGTATGCGATTGAGTGAGTTGGCTAAACCCATCCCCATATTCTCGATCGATGCCAGGCCTCTCGGTCAGGGAAGTTTTTTGCAAGCTGTGCATGGCGTAAAACTTCAAGTGGGGGCAATACATAAAGAACTGTTGTCTTGCTACGTGTTGGAGGGTCTTCCCACTCCTATAGTGTTGGGCCTTCCTTGGTTAGCTAAGCATAACCCTGTTATTAATTGGCAAACCAGAGAGATAAGCCAATGGAGTAAATTCTGTAATAAAAACTGCATGAACACGGTCATCGGTGCGGTTACTCCTTGGGTCTTACCTCCATTTCTGGCAGACTTTGAGGATGTATTCTCGGAGAATGGGTGTCAGGAACTACCTCCTCATCGCGAGTATGACTGTTCTGTAAAACTGCTCCCTGAGGCCAAGTTACCTAAAGCTAGGTTGTATAACCTTTCTGGTCCTGAGAGGCAGGCCATGAAGGATTATATTTCTGAAAGTCTGGCTAAGGGGCATATTCATCTTCACCGGTGGCCGCGGGGTTCTTCTTTGTTAAGAAGAAAGATGGAGGCCTACGCCCTTGCCTGGATTTCCGTGAACTTAATCGGATTACGGTCCGAGATCCGTATCCGCTCCCACTTATTCTCGATCTCTTTAATCAGATCGTGGGCGCCAAATGGTTCTCTAAGTTGGATCTCAGGGGGGCGTACAATTTGATTAGGATGAAGGAGGGGGATGAGTGGAAGACGGCTTTTAACACTCCGGAGGGGCATTATGAGAACCTTGTCATGCCATTCGGTCTGACTAATGCCCCGGCGGTGTTTCAACACTTTGTTAATGATATTTTTCGCCACCTGGTGGGACAGTTTGTTGTCATATATCTGGATGATATCTTAATTTACTCGCCGGATCTGGTGTCTCATCAGGAGCATGTTAGACAGGTGTTACAGATCTTGCGGGATAATAAACTGTATGCCAAGTGGGAAAAGTGTGTGTTCGCCGTACAGGAACTCCAGTTTTTAGGCTTCCTGGTTTCTGCGTCCGGTTTTCGTATGGACCCTGGGAAAGTGCGGGCAGTTCTTGAGTGGGATCGGCCGGAGAATCTTAAGGCACTACAACGTTTCCTGGGGTTTGCTAACTATTACCGGAAGTTCATTCGTAATTTCTCGTCCGTGGTTAAGCCTCTCACAGACATGACTAAAAAGGGGACGGATTTTTCTAGGTGGTCTGACAAGGCTTGTCAAGCATTCTCCTCCTTGAAAAAATGTTTTGCCTCGGCACCCATACTCATTCAACCTGATGCGTCTCAGCCATTCTTTGTAGAGGTAGACGCTTCCGAGGTAGGGGTGGGAGCAGTATTGTCACAGGGTTCGTCCCCTGGTAAGTGGCATCCGTGCGCCTTTTTCTCTAAAAAATTGTCGTCCGCTGAGAGGAATTACGATGTCGGCAATAGGGAACTCCTGGCCATTAAGTTAGCTTTTGAGGAGTGGCGCCATTTTTTGGAGGGGACAGTTCATCCGGTCACCGTCATCACCGATCACAAGAACCTGCTATATCTGGAGTCCGCTAAACGTCTGAATCCCAGACAAGCTAGGTGGTCATTGTTTTTTACCAGGTTTAATTTCGTCGTTACATATCGTCCTGGGTCTAAAAATGTAAAGGCGGATGCCTTATCTCGTAGTTTCCCTGGGGCCGGGAATACGGACGACCCGATTCCTGTTCTTCAGGAGGGGGTGGTGGTTTCGGCAGTATGCTCTGAGCTGGAGGAGGAGATATTGGAGGCTCAGGGGGACGCCCCTGTTGGACCTCCGGGGAGACTGTTCGTTCCAGATCAGTTGCGACAAAAGGTGATCGAGGCACACCATAACTCAGTTTTTGCAGGACACCCGGGGAGTAAAGCAACTGTGGATCTCCTCTCGCGTCGGTTTTGGTGGCCTAACTTACATAAAGAGGTGGTAACTTTTGTCGCGTCCTGTGGGGTTTGTGCGCGCTCTAAGACCTCACATACCCGTCCGTCTGGGGCCCTCTTACCTTTGAAGATCCCGGAGCGTCCTTGGACTCATCTGTCTATGGACTTTATTACGGACCTCCCTCCGTCTTCGGGTAAAACGGTCATACTCGTTGTAGTGGACAGGTTCAGCAAGATGGCACATTTTATCGCTCTTCCGGCTCTCCCTAATGCTAAAACTCTTGCGCAGGTGTTCATTGGGGAGATTGTGAGGCTTCACGGGGTACCCTCCGAGGTGGTGTCTGATCGGGGGTCTCAGTTTGTGTCCAAGTTCTGGAAGGCGTTTTGTGCACGGCGGGGGATGCATTTGTCATTCTCGTCGGCTTTTCATCCTCAGACCAATGGTCAGACGGAACGTATGAACCAGAGCTTGGAGACATATCTTCGGTGTTTTGTGTCAGAGAACCAGGAGGACTGGTCTTCTTTCCTACCTCTGGCAGAGTTTGCTCTCAATAATAGGCGAAGCGAGTCCACTGGTAAGTCCCCGTTTTTTGGGGCATATGGTTTTCACCCCCAGTTTTGTACTTTCAGTAGGGGGGGCTCTTCGGGGGTTCCGGAGGAGGAACGATTTTCCTCATCTCTCGCTTCAGTATGGAGAGGGGTGCTGAAGAATCTGAATACTATGGGGAACCGATACAAACGTATGGCTGATAGGAGGAGAGTGTCTGGTCCGGACCTAAGTGTGAACGATCAGGTATGGTTGTCTACCAGGAATATTAAACTTAAGGTTCCCTCCTGGAAACTGGGTCCCAGGTTCATCGGGCCGTACAGAATCAGTTCTGTTATTAATCCGGTGGCATTCCGTCTTGACCTCCCCCCTACGTTTAAAATTCACAACGTGTTTCACAGATCATTGCTTAAGAGGTATGTGGCGCCGGTGGTACCGTCACCTTTACCTCCCCCTCCTGTGGTTGTCAATGGTAACTTGGAGTTCCAGGTATCGAGGGTCATTGATTCACGCTTTAATCGCCGGTCCCTTCAGTACTTGGTTCATTGGAAGGGGTATGGTCCTGAGGAGAGGATGTGGGTTCCTGCGTCGGATATTAACGCAGACCGATTAGTTCGGGCCTTCCACACGACTCACCCGGATAAACCTGGCCCTGAGGGTCCGGAGGCCCCTCGTAGAAGGGGGGGTACTGTCACGGGTGTGTTGCCACGAAGATCGTCACGAGTACACAGCCTGACTTCTCGCAGCTGACTTGTTGGTGCTTTGTGTTTTCTCGGCAGTGAAGGAGTTAATTCTCTCTCTCTCTGGGCTAGCTGAGGTCCAGCCTCGCCCAGCTGCAATCAATGCTTCGTTAGTGAGACTCCTTTATATTCCTGCTGGTCTGTTTGTGAGGTGTCGGTGAAAGCTTTTCATTCAGACTTACAGAGCGGATCGTGGTGTTTGGAGTTGCTGAGATAAGTGTATTTGAAAGTGTTATTTCCCTTTCCTCGCTTTATCATTTATCTCCTTTCCCGTTGGTGTTCCCTCTGTTGTAGTTTTGTTGAAGTTGTATGCAAGGTGGTTTTGGTTTTTCCCTTGTACTGTCTCGTTCGTCTAAATACTGTGTGTGGGCATATTATCGCTGGTTCCCAATTGTTGTGATCGGGGTCCTTCTCAGGACTAGATTACTGTGGTGCAGGGATCCTCAGGAGGTAGGGGTTACGCTGGCGGCCTGGACCTCTGTACCTTTAACAGTACCTCCAGGATGAGGGATTAGTCAGGGCCCCAGCTTAGGGTCAGCTTAGGCCCCCTACCTCCAGTATTCTGTGACAGTGTGACAGTCAGGCAGGGGATTTCAGGTCCTCTGGCCAAGAAACCCGAAGGCACGGTCACATGCATGGGACCAGCACCGCCGTCGTGGAGCGGAAGCTACTAGAAGGCCCCGAGTCACCGGCCATACGGGTGAGCACCACACGGTACACTCAGGGACGTGGGCTACTTATACCCGCCTCTAGCAAGGTAGCCAGAAGAGTACAGTCAGTTTGGGAGGCCTACAACTCCGCCTGGCCAGGGGAGATCCCATCTGCTCAAGGACTGACCAGGCCCCAATCGCTAGCCAGTACTCCGGGAGGGTCTATCTTTGTCACCAGTAAAGACCCTGAACTACACCGTACCGTCTCCGAGTGGTTCCTGCTACCCCCATCATCCACGTCGGCTGCCCTAAGGCCATACCCCTCCCGTTGGGGGTGATACTATCACGCTGCACAATCCTACCACCGGCCTCAGCGGTCTGCCCTGCAGCGGCAGCTCCTTCGCTGCATTCAACGGGTGGCGTAGTCGTCCAACATCTACCGCTAATACAGCGCCACTTAGTCTGACTCCCTGGGCACGCACCGGGTCACCGCCACGAGACTACAACCCTCAACAGATCCGGCTCCGGGTAAGCTCCCGCGTGCGCAACGCTGCGCGACACAGGCCCAGGGGTGCGTCATATGTATCTGACTAATAAGATCTTTTCTCTGGTCTGGACGACCCTCTGCTGATTTCCACAATCCTAATTCACCACTTTTTTAGATACTACTACTCCCAGTAGGTCATACTCACTATATTGAAGTGTGGGACAAGTGCACTTTATCATTTACAACCACAATTTCTGTTTCTCCATAAGAAGATAAGGCGTCCTTCAGTGCTGTAGTGGTCTCTTTATGGGCTGAGACCACCAGGATCCATTTCCCTACAGACTTAAAAAAAAATTACCAATGAAATTATATTAAAAATGCAAAATTTCTACAAATATTTTGGGAGCACTTGTATCTTAGGCTAAATGATCATCAACAACTTTCATACATTCTTTGAGGATTATGATGTTTGGCCGCTACCCGTCTTTCTTTCTGTTTTTTCTATCTGAAGTATAAATAGGTTCTATCTTTCTCCATCACTTGTTCTCAGTATTCCCACCAAGGACATAATAAGATACCTCCAAATTTAGTCAAAAAAGGCTACGTGGCACTCCTCTTGTGTGGGTGCCATGGTAGGATTCCACTCCGTACATATAATTAAAAAGGAATCTGGCACTCCAAATTATGGTGAAAGGAATTGCAGAAATTTATTCACATGATCCTTAAATTTGCAAAATGTATTTGACGTTTCGGCCCCATTCGGCCTTCATCAGAACTGTAAATTAATCAACAAAACATATATGAATATATAACATATTCAAAGAGTATGCAGGTTCTTGAACATATACCAGTACCAAGGAGATGTGGAAATAGAATTAAGACACTGCAATGTCGCGAATCCTTCTGGATACATAAGATGGATACTTTAAAACCAAGGGGATTGAATAGGGATTATGACATTCTGAGTTTTATCTAATAATCTTTTTTCTTTCTTATTTTTCTAACAGAGCCGCATAAACTGACCTCTACCCTTCCACGTCACATAGACTGGTATTGTAATATTTTCTGGGTATCCCCTTTTTTAAAAATAGTTTTTATTTTTATTTTATTTTTATCTTTATTTTTTTTTTGTTTTTTTATTTTATTTTTATTATTTTTGTTTTTTACTTTTTATTTATTTTTTATTTCCATTTCATCCATTCTTACTTTGTGTCTGCAATAATAACTCAAATTTATCTCCCCTCTTTCTTTTATTTTATATATATCCTAAACTAGCAGTGTTATTCCGGGTGATTTAATTACACCCATTTTTTCATACAAGTATATTGGATTGAGATGCTGCCCCTCTATAATGTTGTACCTTTATCTCAACGCATCACTGTTTGTGATACATACTTATTTGCATACTATCTATCCACCAACATGGCGCCTGCTGGCGACACTTTTATCCCGGCGCGTCACTTCCGGTGACACGCCTGAGCGCATACCACATGAGCATACCATCCATCCACCAACATAGCGCCTGAAGGCAACACATTTCTCCCAGCGCGTCACTTCCGTTGACGAGTCTGTGTGCGCATCACGTGACCTCTCAGTACCGGATTGACGCCACAATCCGGATGCACCAATATGATACATAAGAATGCTTAGCATCCCAGTCGTACAGCACATTACCTATAGCACGGATGTGCTTTTCTCCATTTAGTGCCATTGAGCCTATGTCTCTTTCCCATGAGATTTTGGTGACTACTATACACCTGTTGAGGTCCCTTTCACATGTTCAGCATTGGGAGTATATACACAGATAGTGACCTGCATTATTACTTCTCTTACTGCACTGACAGATTATCTACACATCAACTGGGCAGCATCCTGGTAATAATGTTATGTGTAATGTTCCTTTTGTGTCTGTATTTAAGACTTTATACCTCCAATATTATATTATATGCCTGTGGACCACTGTAAATGAATTCATCCATTATTTTTCATTTACCAGTTGTTCTGGTGTTTGCCATTCTATACTCTTGTATGTACAATAAGATTATTATATCAAAACCATTTTTTGGCTTAATTAATTGTAATTCTGTATACTCTTTGAATATGTTATACAGTTAGGTCCATATATATTTGGACAGAGACAACATTTTTCTAATTTTGGTTCTAGACATTACCGCAATGAATTTTAAACAAAACAATTCAGATGCAGTTGAAGTTCTGACTTTCAGCTTTCATTTGAGGGTATCCACATTAAAACTGGATGAAGGGTTTAGGAGTTTCAGCTCTTTAACATGTGCCACCCTGTTTTTAAAGGGACCAAAAGTAACTGGACAGATTAAATAATTGTAAATAAAATGTTCATTTCTAGTACTTGGTTGAAAACCCATTGTTGGAAATGACTGCCTGAAGTCTTGAACTCATGGACATCACCAGACGCTGTGTTTCCTCCTTTTTGATGCTCTGCCAGGCCTTCACTGCGGTGGTTTTCAGTTTCTGTTTGTTTGTGGGCCTTTCTGTCTGAAGTTTAGTCTTTAACAAGTGAAATGCATGCTCAATTGGGTTGAGGTCAGGTGACTGACTTGGTCATTCAAGAATATTCCACTTCTTTGCTTTAATAAACTCCTGGGTTGCTTTGGCTTTGTTTTGGGTCATTGTCCATCTGTAGTATGACACGACGACCAATCAGTTTGGCTGCATTTGTCTGGATCTGAGCACACAGTATGGCTCCGAATACATCAGAATTCATTCGGCAACTTCTGTCCTGTGTCACATCATCAATAAACACTAGTGACCCAGTGCCACTGGCAGCCATGCATGCCCAAGCCATCACACTGCCTCCGCCGTGTTTTACAGATGATGTGGTATGCTTTGGATCATGAGCTGTACCACGCCTTCGCCATACTTTTCTCTTTCCATCATTCTGGTAGAGGTTGATCTTGGTTTCATCTGTCCAAAGAATGTTCTTCCAGAACTGTGTTGGCTTTTTTAGATGTTTTTTAGTAAAATCCAGTCTAGCCTTTTTATTCTTGATTCTTATGAGTGGCTTGCACCGTGCAGTGAACCCTCTGTATTCACTTTCATGCAGTCTTCTCTTTATGGTAGATTTGGATATTGATACGCCTACCTCCTGGAGAGTGTTCTTCACTTGGTTGGCTGTTGTGAAGGGGTTTCTCTTCACCATGGAGATTATTCTGCGATCATCCACCACTGTTGTCTTCCGCGGGCGCCCAGGTCTTTTTGCATTGATGAGTTCACCAGTGCTTTCTTTCTTTCTCAGGATGTACCAAACTGTAGATTTTGCCACTCCTAATATTGTAGCAATTTCTCGGATGGGTTTTTTCTGTTTTGCAGCTTAAGGATGGCTTGTTTCACCTGCATGGAGAGCTCCTTTGACCGCATGTTTACTTCACAGCAAAACCTTCCAAATGCAAACACCACACCTCAAATCAACTCCAGGCCTTTTATCTGCTTAATTGAGAATGACATAACGAAGGGATTGCCCACACCTGTCCATGAAATAGCCTTCAAGTCAATTGTCCAATTACTTTTGGTCCCTTTATAAACAGGGTGTCACATGTTAAGGAGCTGAAACTCCTAAACCCTTCATCCAATTTTAATGTGGATACCCTCAAATGAAAGCTGAAAGTCTGAACTTCAACTGCATCTGAATTGTTTTGTTTAAAATTCATTGTGGTAATGTCTAGAACCAAAATTAGAAAAATGTTGTCTCTGTCCAAATATATATGGACCTAACTGTATATTCATATTATATTTTGTTGATTCATTTACAGTTCTGATGAAGGCCGAATGGGGCCAAAACGTCAAATACATTTTGCAAATTTAAGGATCATGTGAATAAATTTCTGCAATTTCTTTCAGTGCCGGATTCTTTTTTAATTACCTCCAGATTTAGGACAGAAAAAAAAGCAAGACAAAGGGAAAAATGTGCAGGAACAATGCGCAGATGGTATACACTTACTTCTCGGAAATTAATGGGCACTTTTTTCTCTAGTTGATCAGCACAAGCTTCAACTCCTAAAATAAAGGAACACAATATTTGTGAAGCTAGAAGAAGGTGAAGCCACTGTCCCTTCACAGTTAGCCGTGCACACAGAGGGTACAGATAGTACTGTCTGTCTCTCCTTGTAAAATAAGTAGGTGGGTAAATAGTGCTTTCATCATGTCTACATGAAAATGCTCTAACCACAGGTGGTACTGCACTCCTTGTCTCTCCCACACATAGTCCTGTTTTCTTGCTTTCCCGTATAAATTATGTAATCACAGAAAGTGCTGCATCCTGGTCTCTTACTGTAAATAATTTAAATACAGATAATACTCTCTTCCTATTTCTTCCTGTTAATCATATAATCACAGAAAGTACTATATTTTTGCTTCTTCTTGTAAGTAATGTAATCACAGATAGTACTGCACCCTGGTCTCTTCCTGTAAATAATTTAAACACTGATAGTACTGCCTTTCTGTCTCATCCTGTTAATCATGTAGTAACAGAAAGTGCTTCCTCCCTGCAGATGAGAGAAATGCTTTACATTCTCACTCACCCTTCCCTGCATTTGCCTGTAAATTCTATAATCACAGATCATATGGCACATCCAATTTCTCCCTGTGAATTATGTAGATGCAGATAATGCTGTCTGCCTGTTTCTCTCTGTAAATGATATAGGGACAGATAGTACTACCTCCTTTATCTCACTGTAAATGATGCAGGTACAAATAGCACTGTCTCCTTGTCTCTTGCTCTACGTAATGTAGATATAGATCGCAACACCTTCCTGTATTTCACTGTAAATAATGTGATCATTTATCCTACTGCCTACCCAATCTCTCCCTGAGATTTATCTAGATGCAGATAGTACTGCCTTCCTGTCTCAAGCTGTAAATGTTATAGGCACAGATAGTACAGTCTCCCTGTCTTTTATTGTGCATCATATAGACACAGACTGCACTGCCTTCCTGTATCTCACTGTAAATGTTATAGGCACAGATAGTACAGTCTCCCTGTCTTTTATTGCGCATCATGTAGACACAGACTGCACTGCCTTCTTGTATCTCACTGTGAATGTTATAGGCACAGATAGTACAGTCTCCCTGTCTTTTATTGTGCATCATATAGACACAGACTGCACTGCCTTCTTGTATCTCACTGTGAATGTTATAGGCACAGATAGTACAGTCTCCCTGTCTTTTATTGTGCATCATATAGACACAGACTGCACTGCCTTCTTGTATCTCACTGAATGTTATAGGCACAGATAGTACAGTCTCCCTGTCTTTTATTGTGCATCATATAGACACAGACTGCACTGCCTTCCTCTATCTCACTGTAAATGTTATAGGCACAGATAGTACAGTCTCCCTGTCTTTTATTGCGCATCATGTAGACACAGACTGCACTGCCTTCCTCTATCTCACTGTAAATGTTATAGGCACAGATAGTACAGTCTCCCTTTCTTTTATTGTGCATCATATAGACACAGACTGCACTGCCTTCTTGTATCTTACTGTGAATGTTATAGGCACAGATAGTACAGTCTCCCTGTCTTTTATTGTGCATCATATAGACACAGACTGCACTGCCTTCTTGTATCTCACTGAATGTTATAGGCACAGATAGTACAGTCTCCCTGTCATTTATTGTGCATCATATAGACACAGACTGCACTGCCTTCTTGTATCTTACTGTGAATGTTATAGGCACAGATAGTACAGTCTCCCTGTCTTTTATTGTGCATCATATAGACACAGACTGCACTGCCTTCCTCTATCTCACTGTAAATGTTATAGGCACAGATAGTACAGTCTCCCTGTCTTTTATTGCGCATCATGTAGACACAGACTGCACTGCCTTCCTCTATCTCACTGTAAATGTTCTAACTACAGATACCATTGCCACCTGTAAATAATCTAAACAAAGGTACTTTTCCTGTAAATCATTTAGGTAGAGATAGTGCAGCCCCTTCCCCTCCATGTAAACTGAATACCAGATGGTACTATCCCCTCTACTTCTCTCTTTAAATAATATAGGCACATATATTACTGGCTTACAATTTTTCCTTTAATTTGAGGACAGTTTTGTCTCAATTTCTCCATGTAAATAATGTAGACAGAAATAGCTGTAATTAAACTAAGTATTGATAGTGCTACTTACCTGTCTCTCCCTTTAAGCTATGTCAGTAGAGTTAGTACTGCCATCCTGACTGTCTCTTTAATTTATGTAGACATACAGTACAGACCAAAAGTTTGGACACACCTTCTCATTTAAAGATTTTTCCGTGTTTTCATGACTATGAAAATTGTACATTCACACTGAAGGCATCAAAACTATGAATTAACACATGTGGAATTATATACTTAACAAAAAAATGTGAAACAACTGAAAATATGTCTTATATTCTAGGTTCTTCAAAGTAGCCACCTTTTGCTTTGATGACTGCTTTGCACACTCTTGGCATTCTCTTGATGAGCTTCAAGAGGTAGTCACCGGAAATGGTTTTCACTTCACAAGTGTGCCCTGTCAGGTTTAATAAGTGGGATTTCTTGCCTTATAAATGGGGTTGGGACCATCAGTTGTGTTGTGCAGAAGTCAGGTGGATACACAGCTGATAGTCCTACTGAATAGACTGTTAGAATTTGTATTATGGCAAGAAAAAAGCAGCTAAGTAAAGAAAAACGAGTGGCCATCATTACTTTAAGAAATGAAGGTCAGTCAGTCCGAAAAATTGGGCAAACTTTGAAAGTGTCCCCAAGTGCAGTTGCAAAAACCATCAAGCGCTACAAAGAAACTGGCTCACATGAGGACCGCCCCAGTAAAGGAAGACCAAGAGTCACCTCTGCTTCTGAGGATAAGTTTATCAGAGTCACCAGACTCAGAAATCGCAGGTTAACAGCAGCTCAGATTAGAGAGCAGGTCAATGCCACACAGAGTTCTAGCAGCAGACACATCTCTACAACAACTGTTAAGAGGAGACTTTGTGCAGCAGGCCTTCATGGTAAAATAGCTGCTAGGAAACCACTGCTAAGGACAGGCAACAAGCAGAAGAGACTTGTTTGGGCTAAAGAACACAAGGAATGCACATTAGACCAGTGGAAATCTGTGCTTTGGTCTGATGAGTCCAAATTTGAGATCTTTGGTTCCAAACACCGTGTCTTTGTGCGACGCAGAAAAGGTGAACGGATGGACTCTACATGCCTGGTTCCCACCGTGAAGCATGGAGAAGGAGGTGTGATGGTGTGGGGGTGCTTTGCTGGTGACATTGTTGGGGATTTATTCAAAATTGAAGGCATACTGAACCAGCATGGCAACAACATGCATCTTGCAGCGGCATACTATTCAATCCGGTTTGCGTTTAGTTGGACCATCATTTATTTTTCAACAGGACAATGACCCCAAACACACCTCCAGGCTGTGTAAGGGCTATTTGACCAGGAAGGAGAGTGATGGGGTGCTACACCAGTTGACCCGGCCTCCACAGTCACTAGACCTGAACTCAATCGAGATGGTTTGGCGTGAGCTGGACCACAGAGTGAAGGCAAAAGGGCCAACAAGTGCTAAGCATCTCTGGGAACTCCTTCAAGATTGTTGGAAGACCATTTCCGGTGACTACCTCTTGAAGCTCATCAAGAGAATGCCAAGAGTGTGCAAAGCAGTCATCAAAGCAAAAGGTGGCTACTTTGAACAACCTAGAATATAAGACATATTTTCAGTTGTTTCACACTTTTTTGTTAAGTATATAATTCCACATGTGTTAATTCATAGTTTTGATGCCTTCAGTGTGAATGTACAATTTTCATAGTCATGAAAATACAGAAAAATCTATAAATGAGAAGGTGTGTCCAAACTTTTGGTCTGTACTGTATATTATACAGTCTTCCTGTAAATATTGTAGACACATGTAGTACTGCTTCCCTGTCTCTCCCTGTAAATCATGTAGATCCCAGACAGTAAGCAGTTATTCATGTTTTCTCTCTGTGACGACACAGCATTTATTCTTTATTATCCAGACGTCTAAAATCAGTATGCCAGGAGAAATACGCTATTATCTTTATGTTGACTTTTGAATTTATTTGTTTTTCTTTGGTTGGTAAAAAAGGACAGACTGTTATTTGTATAAGCTTGAATGTTGACACTTGAGTTAATATTTACTGCAGTTTATAGTCTGTTATCTCTGGAGGACTGGAACTGAGGGTCATGGAACAATGATGTTTGCTAATATGCTGATTACATATTAGGAAGGTTCAACTTGATGGACCTAGGTCTTTATACAACCTACGTTACTATGTTATTGTACTATTGAAGCAGGCCAGCTAGTTTGCTGATCTGCAGAGCAATGGATGACAAACTATGCAAATTGATTAAAAGCTCAATCAGATATGAACCCCTGCCACCTTCTCCCTTGCCCAGTGAATGATGAGAAATATCTTTACAAAATCTCAGCCAAGAGAGACTCTTAGATTGAGAGTAAATTGCCAGAGCAGCAGCTAGGACACATGGCTCCATACAGAGGGACACTGATTTGGATTCTACAGAATGCCAGCTTAAGGGACCGTGGCGCTGGCTGGAGGAATGCAGATCTGCTCCATTGACTATCACAGAACCTATGAATACACTTGGGGAAACCAGGTTGGGACAATCCGGTCACCTAGAACCCAAGGATACGCTTGAAGAAAGCCAGGTTGGGACCCACCGGTCACCTGGTTCCATGGATATGTTCGGGGAAGTCAGGTTGGGATCTTCGGGTCTCCTGGCCATGTACCTCAATGGACTGTCAGCTTCCTAAGCTTGCCACTACCTCCTCTCTGTGGGTGCCCGTCAAAAGTGGGGGGCCACTCGTTGTGATAGTTGGCCTTGGAAGCCTTGAAATCGCAGCTGCTCAAATCTCAGCGTGCCAGCAGAAGGGTGACTGTAATTTTGCACTATCTTGGGTATTTGATGGGACTCTTCGATATGTTTATTGTCTGTTTTACAGTTCAATAAAGTATTTCCACACTGTTTTACCCTCACCCTGTGTTGTCTGAGTAGTATTATGCCCATGGGAGACCCCCGTGTCTCCACGTTATGGTGGCAGCGGTGGGATACTACTATTCAACCCGATGGATCCGGGGGAACTGCAGGAGACTGGTGTTCGCTGACACGGTCCAAGGGCTCCACAACCAGGGAGGCATATAGACGGACCCAGCAGACCATAGGTGAGGCATATGTGACACCCCAGGGGTCTGTTTGCCACAGTGATAGAGATATTACGTCTGAGAGCAGGTGGGAGGTCTCTTGGTCAGGAATCCTGTGCATGCCACACCTCCTGCCCAGTCCTGGGAGGGGAAGAACTTCCCCTATATAAAACTGGGGCTGAGGCAGGGTGAGTTAGTTGAGAAGAGTAGAGTTAAGAAGAGGAGAAGCAGCTATAGGAAAGAGAGATCAGGAGCTCTGGGGAAGTCGTGCTAAAAGGAATCAGGGGCTGGCAGCTGTAGAGCTCGCCCTGATTGAAGCGTTACCACCGGACCCGGAGTCCGAGGCTGTGGGGACTAATCCTTACCCAGCAGCAGAAACCGACCGGCAGGGGATTTCAGGTCCTCTGGCCAAGAAACCCGAAGGCACGGTCACACGCGTGGGACCAGCACCCCCGTCGTGGAGCGGAAGCCACTAGAAGGCCCCGAGTCACCGGCCATATGGGTGAGCACCACACGGTACACTCAGGGACGTGGGCTACTTTTACCCGCCTCTAGCAAGGTAGCCAGAAGAGTACAATTAGTTGGGGAGGCCTACAACTCCGCCTGGCCAGGGGAAATCCCATCTGCTCAAAGACTGACCAGGCCCCGATCGCTAGCCAGTACTCCGGGAGGGTCTATTTTTGTCACCAGTAAAGACCCTGAACTACACCGCATCGTCTCTGAGTGGTTCCTGCTACCCCCATCATCCACGTCGGCTGCCCTGAGGCCATACCCCTCCCGTTGGGGGTTATACCATCCACGCTGCACAATCCTTCCACCGGCCTCAGCGGTCTGCCCTGCAGCGGCAGCTCCATAGCTGCATTCAACGGGTGGCGTAGTCGTCCAACATCTACTGCTAATATACTGCCACTCAGTTTGACTCCCTGGGCACGGACCGGGTCACCGCCACGAGACTACTACCCCCAACAGGCCCGGCTCCGGGTAGTCCCCGCGTGCGCAACGCTACACCAAGTAGGCCCAGGGGCGCGTCAACTTTTGGCGTAGTCGGCAGGATTTCGTGCCCGCAACCACCGGGTACTGCGTGCCTGAAAGAGACTGTTCAAACTTACCAGTGGTGAAGATTCCCGCCATCCGTGGAGGTTTCCCGCCATCCGGCGCCATCTTCTACCTTCTTCCCGCCATCCGCGAAGTTTTCCCGCCATCCGGCGCCATCTTCTGCCTTCTTCCCGCCATCCGTGGAGTTTTCCCGCCGTTGGACGCCATCTTGAAGACGCCGCGCGGGAAGAAGAGGGGCATGGACTCTGAAAGCGCGCGAGAACTGAAGCCCCGCCTCACGTCCGGACGTTGCGTAAGGTCCTGGAAGGAGCCCAGCAGACGCCGACGTCACAGGAGCGCGACGGAAGGTCCTCGACCCTGACGATCCACTGCGGAGCCGCGGCCTACGGAAGAGGATCATCGCAAGGTAGGCCACGGTCCACTAGGGGGGGAGAAAGATGTCGGATACGGAGGAGAGCTTCACTGCCTCAACCCCCGCCAGCGCCACCGCTGCTGCAGTCATGCCTTTCACCATGCCCTATATCCCGGGAGCAGCCTGGCTACCCCAGTACTCAGGGGAGTCACATACCCTGAATGACTTTAAAGAAAAGCTGGATAGCCTCTTCCAGAAGAGCAAAAAGTGAGCATCCTGGTGGCCCAACTAACCGGGGCAGCCCAAAGGGAGGTAAAGTCCTGGCCACCTGGGAGGAGGACTGTCGCAGGGATACTAACCCGGCTGAGGGACACCTTTGATACCCGCACCTCAGCCGAGATTAAGCTTAGATTCTATGGGTGCAAGCAGCGAGCACATGAGAGTATAAGGGACTATGCACTAAACCTACAAGAGGCCCTGAGAGCCATTAAGCAGACCGACCCTGACAGCGTGGGAAACGAGGACAGGCTGTTGACAGAGCAATTTATACAGGGA
The DNA here is from genome assembly GCF_046119375.1 of Phyllobates terribilis. Lineage (NCBI taxonomy): Eukaryota > Metazoa > Chordata > Amphibia > Anura > Dendrobatidae > Phyllobates > Phyllobates terribilis. Next base: position 421,948,345 of record NW_027362767.1, on the reverse strand, counting down.
CTATATTGCAATGTCCACCGAACCCAGTTGCGGGCCATAGCCTTACAGGATCCTCATCTGGACTTTGCACAGTTCAAGGACAGAGCCATCCGGGTGCTCCGAGAACCGGCACCGGGTGGCGTTGTGACCCACAGGCGCCCTACTACCACTTACCACCAGGAGGCGGCGCCCTTGTCGGCAGGGCCTGTGGGGGCTGATGCGCAGGCTTTGAACAATGACCCGGCTCCGGACCTGCACCATCAGGTCCAAGAGCTAGCTAAAAGCGTTGCTGCGCTAACCCGAACTGTGCAGTCTTTACAGGTTTCCACTCCAGGGAAGATCCAGCTGGCATCCGGACCGGAGGACATCCCGTGGCGTCGACCAAGGAGGACCCCACCGGCCAGAGGAAGACCCAGCGACCGGTACAACGAGGACGGACAACCTATCTGCCGCCGCTGCAATCTACCTTGACATATGGCAAGGTACTGTCCTTTAAACTGGCACAATCTGGGGTAGAGTGCCAACCCCCAGGAAAAAGATCACCAGGCCCATCGAACTGGCGCGACAAATATGTGGGAGGACGTCCAGTCTTGCCTGTGGTACTGGATGGCATCCCTATGAGTGCCTTGCTGGACACCGGGTCACAGGTCACCACCATCCCGTACGTGCTCTTCAAGCAGTACTGGAATGACTCGGATATAACCCGCTATCCAGACGACGACTTGAGTATCATCGCCAGTAATGGTCAGCCCGTGCCACAGATCGGATTTAAAGAAATGACCATTAAAATCGGTAGAGTCGAACTGGCAGCACAGGGACTGATCATTGTAGACATTGACAAGCGCGAGAGTCACCCAAAGATAACTCTAGGAACTAATGTGATTGAAAATTGTCTTGCAGAGGTGATTTTCATTTTACAGCAGGTTGCCAAGAACGCCAGCGCTGGCCAGCAGCGAGTGCTCCAGAAAGAGATCCGGGCACTGATGCGACGGCAACAGGTGGAACTCTCCGGTGGTGAGATTGGTAGCGTAAGAATGTGTGACCCTTTCCCTATTGCCATGCCCCCGAAAAGTGAAATGATGATTTGGTGCCGGGCAGCTATTGGTCTGAGAGGTAGAGATTACCAGGCCATGGTAGAACCAGTCTACTCAGACAGTAGGCCCACCATTTTGACAGCACGGGGGGTAGTTGATGTACGCCATGGGAGGGTGCCCGTTCGTATAATAAATATCGGGAAAAGGGAAGTATACCTGCCCCGGTATGCTACGCTAGCCAAATTATATACTATCAACCAAAATTCTATACAGTCTGTGGAACCCTTGCCTCCATCTCACCCGTAGGAAGGTAACGGCTCTACGAAAATAATGGAGGATTGGTGTCAGCAACTACATTTGGGTACTGACTCCACTCCCTCCCACCAGAAACAGGGAGTCTACCGGGTGGTTCGAGAGTACGAGAGAGTGTTTAGTAAACACCCGTTAGACTTCGGGCGAGTCAAGGGGGTAGAACACCACATTCCCACGGGAGACCATCCTCCCATAAAAGAGAGGTATCGACCCGTACCCCCTACACACTAGCAACACGCCAAGGGGATGCTTAGAGACATGAAGGAGGCTGGGGTAATCAGGGATAGCTGTAGCCCCTGGGCAGCTCCACTAGTCTTGGTCAAAAAGAAAGACAACACCATGAGAATGTGTGTAGATTACCGGAAAATTAACCGTATCACACACAAAGATGCGTACCCCTTACCAAGAATAGAGGAGTCTTTGGCTGCTTTAAAATCTGCTAACTTCTTCTCCACCTTGGATCTCACTAGCGGGTACTGGCATGTTCCTGTAGCAGAGGCGGACCGGGAGAAGACCGCATTCACCACCCCGATGGGACTTAGCGAGTTTACCTGCATGCCGTTCGGACTCTGCAACGCACCAGGAACCTTCCAGCGATTGATGGAATGCTGTCTGGGACACCGAAACTTTGAGACGGTCCTGTTATACCTGGACGATGTCATCGTCTATTCCAAGACCTACGAGGACCACCTGAAACACCTGGCGGAAGTGTTCGAAGCTCTGGCAAGTTACGGCCTAAAGGTGAAACCCTCCAAGTGTCACCTCCTGAAGCCAAAGGTGCAGTACCTGGGACACGTGGTGAGTGCTGACGGAGTGGCCCCCGACCCTGATAAGATCACCGCAATTAAGGAATGGCCAAGCCCCTCCAGCGTAAAGGAAGTGAGGCAGTTCCTCGGGTTGGTAGGCTACTACCGAAGGTTCATTCCCGGTTTCACCAAAAAGGCAGCTCCTATGCAGGACCTCCTGATAGGCCAGTCCAGGAAGGCCAAGAACCAGAAGCCACCCTTCAGATGGGAGAAGCTGGAAGAAGAGTCCTTCTGCCAGCTGAAGATGGCCCTCACGGGGGATGAAATCCTGGCGTACCCTGATTATAGCCAGCCCTTTATCCTCTACACCGACGCCAGTAACATCGGGCTAGGAGCCGTACTGTCCCAGATCCAGCAGGGGAAGGAACGGGTAATTGCTTACGCCAGCCGAAAACTGCGACCCACCGAAAGAAACCCTGAGAATTACAGCTCATTTAAGCTAGAGTTCCTGGCAGTGGTGTGGGCAGTCACCGAACGCTTTAAGCACTACCTCGCTGCTTCCCGGTTCACCGTGTACACGGATAACAACCCGTTGACACACCTGGACACTGCAAGACTCGGTGCCCTAGAGCAGAGATGGATGGCCCGCTTGTCCAACTATGAGTTTACAATCAAATACCGGGCAGGACGCTCCAATACCAACGTGGACGCCCTGTCCAGGGTGCCGAACCTAACGGACGTAGGGGAAGATTCAGAGGAACTGGAAGAAGTTGAACTCCCCGCGTTCCACCGTCATGGGACTATCCAGTATTCCCACCGTGTAAGGAGTAAGCAATTCGCTACGTTCAACCCATTACCTCATTACAACTGGGCGGAAACGCAAGACAGTGACCCTGCCGTCCGACTGGTAAAGGAGATGCTGACTCGGCCAGATGCACGCCTTGACCCAGACGCTCCGGAGGAAGCCAAGCAACTGTGGGCTGAGAAGAGTCGACTGTTCCTTTACAAGGGGAAGTTGTGCCGCAGAATGGTTAACTCCCGGACGCATGAACTAATCTGGCAAGTAGTGGTGCCAAGAAGAGACGCAGCTATGGTGATGGAGGCATACCACGACGGAGCTGGGCACTTCGGATGGAAGAAGCTGGAGTTCCTGCTGCGCGGGCGGTTCCATTGGGTAGGCATGAGAGGAACCATCGAGAGGTGGTGCAGAGACTGTGGCCCATGCAACCTAAGAAGGAGGGACCGTGCCAGCCAGAAGACTCCCCTGCAGTCCATCATCACCAGACAGCCGTTGGAACTGGTAGCCTTGGATCATGTAAAACTGACCCCAAGCAGAAGTGGCTACGTCTACGCATTAACCATCGTGGATCACTACTCCCGGTTCTTGGTTGTCGTCCCCGTCAAGGACTTAACGGCTCAAACAGCAGCTAGAGCCTTCCAGCAGCACTTCTGCCGTCCGCACGGATACCCGGAGCAGGTGCTGACAGACCAGGGGCCTGCCTTTGAAGCGGAAGTCTTCCAGGAGTTCTGCACCCTGTATGGCTGCCGGAAGATTAGAACAACACCCTATCACCCGCAAACTAATGGACTTTGTGAGAAAATGAACCAGGTGGTGATAGATCTTCTGAAAACATTGCCCCTGGAAGAACGTAGTCTGTGGCCTGAAAAGCTGCCCGACCTGGTGGACCTATACAACCACATCCCTGTAGGTTCCACCAACTGTACCCCGGCTTACCTAATGAGGGCAAGACCTGGTAAGCTTCCTGTTGATCTGGAGATGGGAGTCCTGACACCCGAGGACACTTCACCAGAAGCAGACTGGGACACAGAGAGGCAGCAGCAGTACCGGAAAGTACAGGAGAGCGTGGAGCGAAGTCTCTGTCAAGCTAGGGAAAGACAAGAGAAAACTTACAACCAGTATGCTCCCGCTGTTCCCCTGGTGCCCGGAGAGCAGGTCTTAAAGAGGAAAAGACGGCTCCACAAGTTGGACGACCAGTGGGAGAAGGACCCGTACACCGTACTGCCCTCAAGCCACGACAACCCAAAGATCTGTACAATCAGTAAAGACGGAGGGGAAACCACAGCCATTGTATCCCGGGATCACCTGAAGAAGTGTCCTGAACAGCTACGGAACCCTGAAGAGGAACAAGAAGACCCTCGACCCGTAGAGGAAAGGGAAGATATGGTTAGTACTGTGCTCGGAGACTTCCCTCGGTCTTGGACTCAAGTCAATGGTGCTGTTGTGGTACCCGTCCTCACGTTCCTCCAACCAGCATCCCAAGTGCCTACGGAGACACAGGTAGAGCTGGAAGAACAGCCGGTCCAGGAGGCAGAAGACCCCACACAAGCAGACCAGGAGAATCAACCCTCTGCTTATAGTGAGCCTGCCATACCCCTAGTGAGCCAAAGAGTCCGTAGACGGCTGCCCAGTTTACCCTTGACAGCTCCTATACCCTGTAGCTCAGGACCAGTCAGCCAGCTCCGTAGGTCCACTAGGGTCACTAGAGGCCAGTTGCCCATACGGTGGAGGATCTAAATGTTCAAGCTATTTTATTAATGTTTACCTGTTTATTGTTGTTTGTGTATAATTATGTGTTTCTAGTTATTTGTAGGAGTCTTTGGTGGATTTACCGGGAATCCTTTTTGCATATAGTTGGAGCGTAACCCAGGATGGACTAAAAGACTGATAAGGACTCGGGGCAGGACAGACCCCTACCTGGTTACGTCTCCCTGTTTTGGTGAAATGGACACCTTTGTTTTCTTCAAAAACTGCACCCGGTTGCGGACACGCCGTGACCATCCTAATGTTTTTTTTTATTGCGTTGTTTCTGTTTGTAATTTGTTATGTTACAAAAGTATGTTTAGTCCCGGAGTACTAAAATTCACTAGGGGGGAATGTGACACCCCAGGGGTCTGGTTGCCACAGTGATAGAGATATTACGTCTGAGAGCAGGTGGGAGGTCTCTTGGTCAGGAATCCTGTGCATGCCACACCTCCTGCCCAGTCCTGGGAGGGGAAGAACTTCCCCTATATAAAACTGGGGCTGAGGCAGGGTGAGTTAGTTGAGAAGAGTAGAGTTAAGAAGAGGAGAAGCAGCTATAGGAAAGAGAGATCAGGAGCTCTGGGGAAGTCGTGCTAAAAGGAATCAGGGGCTGGCAGCTGTAGAGCTCACCCTGATTGAAGCGTTACCACCGGACCCGGAGTCCGAGGCTGTGGGGACTAATCCTTACCCAGCAGCAGAAACCGACCGGCAGGGGATTTCAGGTCCTCTGGCCAAGAAACCCGAAGGCACGGTCACACGCGTGGGACCAGCACCGCCGTCGTGGAGCGGAAGCCACTAGAAGGCCCCGAGTCACCGGCCATACGGGTGAGCACCACACGGTACACTCAGGGACGTGGGCTACTTTTACCTGCCTCTAGCAAGGTAGCCAGAAGAGTACAATTAGTTGGGGAGGCCTACAACTCCGCCTGGCCAGGGGAAATCCCATCTGCTCAAAGACTGACCAGGCCCCGATCGCTAGCCAGTACTCCGGGAGGGTCTATTTTTGTCACCAGTAAAGACCCTGAACTACACCGCATCGTCTCTGAGTGGTTCCTGCTACCCCCATCATCCACGTCGGCTGCCCTGAGGCCATACCCCTCCCGTTGGGGGTTATACCATCCACGCTGCACAATCCTTCCACCGGCCTCAGCGGTCTGCCCTGCAGCGGCAGCTCCATAGCTGCATTCAACGGGTGGCGTAGTCGTCCAACATCTACTGCTAATATACTGCCACTCAGTTTGACTCCCTGGGCACGGACCGGGTCACCGCCACGAGACTACTACCCCCAACAGGCCCGGCTCCGGGTAGTCCCCGCGTGCGCAACGCTACACCAAGTAGGCCCAGGGGCGCGTCACATACACAGCAGATTTCAGACTCTACCATGTCCAACCCCACCAGCTCGGCTTTGGGAGGAAGACCGGAGAGTATATACAGCCGCAACAAGAAACGGCAACTACAGGAGCTGTGCCAGCTTCAACTGATTGAATACCAGGCGACTAACACTCATCAGATGTAATTCAGGAATCACGGGATCCGTAGGACTCCATGTGTGAACAAAATGGTTACTAGTCGGTTCTCGTCAATTACATGTGGACTTTATTAGCAAGGAAGACATGAAGACATGATATACAGTGGGTACGGAAAGTATTCAGACCCCTTTAAATTTTTCACTCTTTATTTCATTGCAGCCATTTGGTAAATTCTAAAAAGTTCATTTTTTTCTCATGAAAGTACACTCTGCACCCCATCTTGACTGAAAAAAACAGAAATGTAGAATTTTTTCAAATTTATTAACAAACTAAAACTGAAATATCCTGAAATATCACATGGTCATAAGTATTCAGACCCTTTGCGCAGACACTCATATTTAAGTCACATGCTGTTCATTTCCTTGTGATCCTCCTTGAGATGGTTCTACTCCTTCATTGGAGTCCATCTGTGTTTAATTAAATTGATAGGATTTGATTTGGAAAGGCACACACCTGTCTATATAAGACCTCACAGCTCACAGTGCATGTCAGACCAAATGAGAATCATGAGCTCAAGGGCACTGCCCAAGGAGCTCAGAGACAGAATTGTGGCAAGGCACAGATCTGGCCAAGGTTACAAAAGAATTTCTTTATTACTCAAGGTTCCTAAGAGCACAATAGCCTCCATAATCCTTAAATGGAAGATGTTTGGACCACCAGAAGTCTTCCTAGACCTGGCCATCCAGTCAAACTGAGCAATCATGGGAGAAGAGCCTTGGTGAGAGAGGTAAAGAAGAACCCCAAGATCACTGTGGCTGAGCTCCAGAGATGCAGTAGGGAGATGGGAGAAAGTTCCACAAAGTTAACTATAACTGCAGCCCTCCACCAATCGGGCCTTTATGACAGAGAGGCCCGACAGAAGCCTCTCCTCAGTGCAAGACATATGAAAACCCGCATAGGGTTTACTCAAAAACACATGAAGGACTCCCAGACTATGAGAAATAAGATTCTCTGGTCTGATGAGACAAAGACAGAACTTTTTGGTGATAATTCTAAGCAGTATGTGTGGAGAAAACCAGGCACTGCTCATCACCTGACCAATACAATCCCAACAGTGAAACATGGTGGTGGCAGCATCATGCTATGGGGGTGTTTTCCAGCTGCAGGGACAGGTTGACTGGTTGAAATTGAAGGAAACACAGCTGCAGGGACAGGTTGACTGGTTGAAATTGAAGGAAACATGAATGCGGCCAATTACAGAGATATCCTGGATGAAAACCTCTCCCAGAGTGATCTGGACCTCAGACTTGGCCGAAGGTTCACCTTACAACAAGACAATGACCCTAAGCACACAGCTAAAATAACAAAGGAGTGGCTTCAGAACAACTCTGTGACCATTCTTCACTGGCCCAGCCAGAGCCCTGACCTAAACCCAATTGAGCATCTCTGGAGGGACCTGAAAATGGCTGACCATCAACGTTCACCATCCAACCTGACGGATTTGGAGAGGATCTGCAAGGAAGAAAGGCAGAGGATCCCCAAATCCAGGTGTGAAAAACTTGTTGCATCATTCCCAAGAAGACTCATGGCTGTACTAGCTCAAAAGGGGGCTTCTACTCAATACTGAGCAAAGGGTCTGAATATTTATGACCATGTGATATTTCAGTTTTTCTTTTTTAATAAATTTGCATAAATTTCTACATTTCTGTTTTTTTTTCAGTCAAGATGGGGTGCAGAGTGGACTTTAATGAGAAAAAGATGAACTTTTTAGAATTTACCAAATTCCTGCAATGAACCAAAGAGTGAAAAATTTAAAGGGGTCTGAATACTTTCCATACCCACTGTATGTGTAGATCATACTGTCTCCTTTTAAATGATATTGGTAGTGAAAGTACTGACATCCTGTTTTTCTCTTTAAGTGATATTGGCAAAGATAGTACTACTTCCCTTCCTGGTTTCTCCCTACGGAAGAAAGTAAATGGATTCAAAAATAAATTACAGCAATCCTGTTTCTCTCTTTAAATGATATTGGCACAGATAGTACTGCCTGTAAAAAATATATGTATAGATAATACTGTCTCCTTTTAAATGATATTGATAGTGAAAGAACTGCATTCTGATTTTTTCTTTAAATGATATAGGCACAGATAGTACTACTTCCTGGTTTCTCCCTACAGCAGAAAGTAAGTAGATTAAAAAATAAATTACAGCAATCCTGTTTCTCTTTTTACATGATATTGGTACAGATAGCACTGCCTTTGTCCACCTGTAAATAATATATGTATAGATAATACTGTCTCCTTTTAAATGATATTGGCACAGATAGTACTGCCTTTGTCTACCTGTAAATAATATATGTATAGATAAAACTGTCTCCTTTTAAATGATATTGGCACAGATAGTACTGCCTTTGTCTACCTGTAAATAATATATGTATAGATAAAACTGTCTCCTTTTAAATTATATTTGTAGTGAACGTGCTGCCATCCTGTTTTTCTCTTTAAATGATATAGGCACAGATTGTACTGCTTCCCTGTCTCTCTCTACTGGAGAAAGTAAGTGGGCTCAATAATAAATTATTATTATTAAAGCATGTATCTTCTTTGTCTTTAGATTCTTACCATCATCGTCTTCCCTGATGCTCCCTGGTACGAAGTAATTATATTTAGTTTCAAAGCAAAGTGTCTGGTCCTTGAATTTCTTGATGTCAAACTGGCTTGCCGTTGGGGTTTTGGCTACAAGACATAAAAAAGGAGAATATTCAGCTATTGCATTGACTCGGTGATCAAGAATGTGATTATTTTGTATATACAGATCACATCTACTTTTCATTGCCTTTGACTGATCTCACGATACAGTATCAGCTTTTTCTTCATCTTTTCTAAACACCACATGCATTGTGAACGGATGCTGCATAAAACCACACACGGCCATGACCCAGAAAAAGAAGATTAATGTGTGTGCGGGTTTCAATTGAAAAAAAAACTACATTTTTTTCTATGGTTTTATCTTTGTATAGAAGGAAAAATGCAAAAAAAAAAATATAATAAAAAGCCAAAAATTAAATCAAAATACCCCTCTAGGATCAATGCACAATACTGGATAGGTAAGAAGGGCATTTGCCCCAGGACTGCCACTTTCTTGAGAAGCTTAATGTTGTAATATTTGATTACCATTTTATATTAAATCGTCCTTGTTTTTTCTATAACCACTGCAATGATTTATTTACTCCAAATAATGCTCTCAGCTCTAAAAACTCGCTCCAAAGCACCTGCCACTAGATGGCTCCCTTCTGCCTGACTTACTGTCCGCTGCCTGTTGTAAAGTGCAATCCGTGTGTAGTAGCAGTGATGTTGAGACAGATTACAGGAAGTGCAGACAGGTCCTTGTTCCTCTACAGTAAAATGGGATGGGGGGAGGGGGGCGGGAAACTTGTTTAAACGCTCCTGCTCCTCTGTCTGAGCACAGAGGTATAATCGAGATGAGAGCTTTCAGTTCAGGGCAGACAGGCCAATGGATATTTGCAGTAGCAATCCTCATTAGGAAGTGGGGTAAAAACAGTAACAGCACCTATCGTGCTGGCAGAATAATAGTGAAGAAGAATCATCCTTTTAGAATGAGTAAATGTCAAGTTTTAGTGAATTTTCTTTACATATTAGACTGATATATGTATCAAAGTCAGCTTGTTGGGCAGCAAGAGCATACTTTTACTCTGGTTTTGGGTGAAATGGCAGATACGGCTTAAATACAAATTTTCATAATTTCTTCTGCATTCAGGCAAATTAAGAAAATGCATTCAGATGTGGGATTTATGCAAACTAAATGGTGATTTATGACATTTTTTTTTTATTTAATTGAAAAAGCTTTTCACTGACTTCCTGAATCATATTTTTTAAGAGCAAACCTTGTGGTCAGGCATGGTATTGCCCCTAAATCTCCAATTACAGCTGACGGCATGGCTTTCCCAGCAGTCAAATACAAACAGAAGTGTTTCAGCTCTCATTGGATGAAGCTTTTAATGATTCTCAGCATGGAAATCCCACTCCTGCCCCTTGTGGCCAAAGACTGCATAAGAAATAGAAGCTTTTTCCAGCCAATTCTTGATTAAAATATTTCAAAATCTTTTTATCTGTATCATAAAAATTGACACTCACAATAAATCCAAGCATGATTTAGTTTCTTACGTGTTTCAGACTTAAAAAATTGAGGACTTTTTTTTTAGTCTGAAACAGGTAGGAAACTACACCCTGCTTGGATTTATTGTGAGTGCCAATTTTTTTAAAATATTTTAATCAAAAATCGACTGGAAAATCTTCTATTTGTTATGTATTCCCAAAAATCAATAATAGGCGGGGTCAATGGCTTTGTCATGTGGTTTGATCATTGCACCGGCAATGGTGATCCCCTATTTATAGCAGGTCTTGGGTGATAGCTGGTTACTAGTGTTGAGCGAACATGCTCGACACTGCTCGGTACTCGCCCGAGCATCTCACTACTCGGGATGTTCGGCGAGCACCGAGCATTTCCGGGTTACTCGGGCGGGAGCTCGGGTCTCCGCCCTGCATGTTTGGCGCTCTTTACAGAGCCAATAAACATGCAGGGATTGCCAGCCAGTCACTGTAATGCCGCAGCCATGTTGGTTGTGGGCATTACAGTGATTGGCTGGCCGCACAGCGTCACCTCGAGTATTTAAAACCGGGCGCCGCCATCTTGGACACAGTCGCCCGGGATCAGACAGTGTAGGGACAGCGCTGCTGAGTTAGGGAGGGATATATAGTGCGAAATAGTTAGTGTAGGGTCTCTAAAGCCTGCAAAATCAAACAAACAGTCCTTCTCAGGACTAATATCCATCCCAGATACCAGGCAGGCAGGCTGTATAGGAGACGCAGTGGTTATACCAGCAAACGCTGCATTACAGTCCTGTGTGCTGCTGCTGCTCAAATTGCTAGACTTATCCCCCGGTTTCAGGGGCCAGGAAAAATCCTTTTTTTTTCATCTATATTCTGTATTTTTTTTTCCTCAGTCAGACTGTACAAATACGCATCTTATTAACCTTTTGGTATCCCTCCCCCCCCCCCCCCAAAAAAAAAAATTGAGTGTGTCTGTGAGTGTTCAGACACCAATATATCTGTTTAAAAGATTCTGGTGTAGACCAGATAACTAGAACTGTGGTTTTGCAGTTCCACGGTTCAAATCTCTGTATTATCCTGCTTTTGGCATTTTTTCCGTAAAAAAACCCAGCAATAGTGTCTCCCTTACTGTTCAGACACAAATATATCTGTTTAAAAGATTCCGGTGTAGGCCAGATAACTAGAACTGTGGTTTTGCAGTTCCACGGTTCAAATCTCTGTATTATCCAGCTTTTGACCTTTTTTCGGTAAAAAAAACAGTAATAGTCTCTCCCTGACTGTTCAGACACAAATATATCTGTTTAAAAGATTCTGTTGTAGGCCAGAGAAATAGAACTGTGGTTTTCCTTTTCCACAGTTCTAATCTCCTTTTTATTACCCTTTTTCCATTGATAGTGCGAGTGTAAGCTATTTTACTTAATTTACAATGGGCAAGGCGCGTGGCAAGGGACGTGGAACTGGACGTTCTGGTGATGGTGCGTGTAGAGGACGGGGCCGTGGCCAAGGTGAAAATGTGCCACAACCAACAACCACATCTTCTCACTCCCACTTCTTGACCGAATTACTAGGGAAGCACACTACAACATCAGTATTGCGAACTGATCAGTGTGAACAGGTTATTAATTGGATAGCAGATAATACTTCCAGTTACCTGGGCACCACCACCTCCGGTCTGTCTTCCACACGGTCAAGTTTTAGTAGCTGTGAGTCTCGACCGCATACTCCTCCTCACCCTGATGCTCCTTCCTCCCACCATGCCGAGTGTGGTCAGACAGCAACTGATCCCACACTTGGACACTCTGAAGAGCTGTTCACTGGTCCATTTCCATATTTGTGCCCCTCGCCTGCTCCGCTTTAAGTGGTGGAAGAGGAGATCCCATGTAGCGATGCCCAAATATTTGAACAGCCACGGCCAGAGGAAGTCGACGCTGGCAGTTTGTCACAAGAGGTGGATGACGACGAGACACAATTGCCACGAAGTGAGGAGGAGGATCGTGGTGCGCAAGTGGAAGAAGAGGAGGTGGTGGATGATCTAGTAACTGACCCAACTTGGCAGGAGGACAAGCAGAGCGAGGCCAGCAGCACATAGGGGGAGGAAGGCAGAGTACCCCAACAGGCAGGAAGAAGCAGTGTGGTGGCCACACACAGAAGGCGGGCAACAGTTCCGCGTAACACCAACACGAGGGACGTTGCCAGTACAACCGGTAGGTCTTCCAGAGTCTGGAATTTTTTTAAAGACTCTGCTGATAACCCCAAAAAGGTCATTTGTACCACCTGCCATGCCAGCATCAGCAATGGTGACAAAACTACCAGCCTGACCACCACCAGCATGATCAGGCACATGGCAGCAAAGCACCCGACTTTGTGGGGCGAACCCCAGGGTCCACGACCAGTGTCAGCGGGTGTCACCGCTGCTTCTTCCGCTGTTGTGCGTGTAAGAGAACCCCCTCTTGTGCGTGCAAGGCAATCCCCTGTCCATACTGCATGCAAAGATGCCCCCTCCTCTCAGTCTTCACTTGTTATGGCATTTTCTCAAGAAACAGCATCAACGTCCACGTCCACGTCCCACCGCAGCGTTCAATTGTCCATATCCCAGACCTTTGAACGAAAACGCAAATTCGCAGCCAACGCCCCACAGGCCAGTCCTAAATTCGCACATTTCACGACTGCTTGCATTGGAAATGCTGCCTTTTAGGCTGGTGGAGGCGGAATCCTTCCGCAACTTTATGGCGGTGGCCATCCATCGGTACTCGGTCCCCAGCCGACACTATTTTGCCCGGTGTGCCATTCCCGCACTACACAAGCACGTGTCCCAAAACATCTGTCGTGCCCTCAACAACGCAGTTACTGGGAGAGTCCACCTGACAACGGACACGTGGACAAGTGCTTGTGGCTAGGGACGGTACATCTCCCTGACGGCACACTGGGTAAACATAGTGGAAGCCGGGACCCATTCGGACCTTGGGACGGAACACATCCTCCCCACACCGAGGATTGCGGGCCCTATGTCAGTCAGAGTTGCCCCCACAGTGTACAGCTCCTGCGCATCCTCCTCTTCCTCCTTCTCATGTTCAGCCTCCATCTCAGATATCACCACATCAGTTACAAGCTGGAAGCACTGCAGTACTGCCTCAGCCAAGCGGCAACAGGCTGTGCTGAAACTCATAAGCTTAGGTGATAAACCTCACACTGCTTGTGAGTTGTGGACAGCTGTGAAAGAGCAGGCAGATCTGTGGCTGACAATGCTGAACCTACATCCGGCATGGTCGTGTGTGACAATGGCCGTAACCTGGTGGCGGCTCTGAGGCGAGGAAAGATCACACACGTACCATGCCTGGCTCATGTGCTTAACCTAGTGGTTCAGCGGTTTCTTAAATCGTACCCCGAGTTGCCAGATCTGCTCGTGAAAGTACGCCGCCTGTCAGCTCATTTTCGCAAGTCAGCTACAGCTTCTGCCGCCCTTGCTGTGTTGCAGCAGCGCTTGCAGCTTCCTGCACACCGACTGGTGTGTGATGTCCCCACATGTTGGAACTCTACCCTCCACATGTTGCAAAGGATTTGTGAGCAGAAGAGAGCAGTTGTGGAGTACCAGCTGCAACAAGGCCGTCGACAACAGGTCAGACTCCACACATAAGACCTCAGGAGTGGACCTGGATGTCTGACATATGTACCATCCTGACAAACTTTGAGGAGTCCACCAAGATGATGAGTGGTGATGACGCCATCATTAGCATCAGCATCCCACTTGTCTGTCTTTTGCAATGCTCTCTGCAGAGAATTAAAGAGGAGGCATTGCAGCCAGAGTATGATGAGATGGATCAAGAAGCCTTAACGGGCGATTACACACAGCCTAGCCTCATCTCATCCCAACGTGCATTGGGGGACAATGAGGGATAGGTGGAGGAGGAAGAACAGGAGCTGCTTTCATGCGCTGTAGACGGTAGTACCTGTACAACTGTCATACCGTCAGTTCAGCGTGGGTGGCCTGAGGACAGGGGGGAGGAGGAGGAGAGCATGGTCAGTCGTCATCTTGGTGAGGACACGGAAGTCTTGCCGCCCGTTACCAGTCTGGCACGCATGACTGACTTTATGTTACGCTGCCTTAACTGTGACCCTCGCGTTGTCAAAATGTTGGGTGACAGTCATTACTGGCTGGCGACACTTTTAAACCCCCGCTACAAGGAGAACTTTCACTCTCTTATTCCTGAGGTGGAGAGGTCTACAAAAATGTGGCAGTACCAGAAGGCCCTTGCTGCAGAACTGTTAAAAAAATTCCCATGTGAACACGCTAGCAGCAGAGGTCACAGTTCGTTGACCAACCAAGGCGTAGAGGCGAGAGAGACGCAACTCCAATCCAGCAGAGGCAGGGGAACGCTGTCAATATTTTCCGACAGTTTTCTGAGACCCACCCAGCTTACAGGCCCTGAGGCGCGGGGTACTCTCACAAGGAGTGGAAACTTTCAAAAGATGGTGAGGCAGTACCTTGCCGACCATACCAGTGTCCTCTGTGATTCCTCTGTGCCTTTTAATTATTGGGTATCCAAGCTGGAGACTTGGAATGAACTCGCTCTGTACGCCTTGGAGGTCCTGGCCTGCCCTGCCGCTAGCGTGTTATCGGAGCGTGTTTTTAGTGCCGCTGGGGGAATTATAACTGGCAATGCTGACAAGCTGACCCTTATCAAAGTGAACAAGGGCTGGATTGGGCCAGACTTCTCATCACCACCAAATGACAGCAGAGTAACATAAAGTCAAATCCACTGTGTTATTTCGGAAGGTGTATTCCCATGCACCGCTTCACACCCACACATGGGTATATGCTTCCTCATTTCAGCTGTCTTTTGCTCTTCTCCTTATCCTCAGCCTCCACCATCACTATACCACCAGGGTGACCGTGGTCCGTGTTGCCAGCATTGCAAGTTCCTCCGTCCTAATTTTTGGCAGCTTTTGCTTGGAAGGCATAGGCAAAGACTTTGGGAGACCCACTCCCCAATAATGGGAATAATGTTTTGAATATGCTGTACTGCATGGCTCTTGTTTGCCAGCATTGCAAGTTCCTCCGTCCTAATTTTTGGCAGCTTTTGCTTGGAAGGCATAGGCAAAGACTATGGGAGACCCACTCCCCAATAATGGGAATAATGTTTTGAATATGCTGTACTGCATGGCTCTTGTTTGCCAGCATTGCAAGTTCCTCGTCCTAATTTTTGGCAGCTTTTGCTTGGAAGGCATAGGCAAAGACTATGGGAGACCCACTCCCCAATAATGGGAATAATGTTTTGAATATGCTGTACTGCATGGCTCTTGTTTGCCAGCATTGCAAGTTCCTCCGTCCTAATTTTTGGCAGCTTTTGCTTGTAAAGCATAGGCAAAGACTATGGGAGACCCACTCCCCAATAATGGAAATAATGTTTTGAAAATCCTGTACTGCATGGCTCTTGTAAGGGGCATTAAAATAGTCTTGCTAAGCTACTGTGACCTCCACCACCCTTCCAAGGGGCATTCATATTGTCTTTTTATTCCACTGTGACCTCCACGTCTCTTCCAAGGGGCATTAAAACTGTCTTGTTAAGCTACTGTGACCTCCACGTCTCTTCAAAGGGGAATTAAAACCGTCTTGTTAAGCTACTGCGACCTCCACCACTCTTCCAAGGGGCATTGATATTGTCTTTTTTTTCCACTGTGACCGCCACGTCTCATCCAAGGGGCATTAAAACTGTCTTGTTAAGCTACTGCGACCTCCACCACTTTACGAAGGGGCATCAAAACCGTCTTGTTAAGCTACTGCGACCTCCACCAATCAACTAAGGGGCATTGATATTGTCTTTTTATTCCACTGTGACCTCCACGTCTCTTCCAAGGGGCATTAAAAGCATCTTGTTAAGCTACTGCGACCTCCACCACTCTTCCAAGGGGCATCAAAACCGTCTTGTTAAGCTACTGCGACCTCCACCACTCTTCCAAGGGGCATTAAAACCGTCTTCTTAAGCTACTGTGACCTCCACATCTCTTCCAAGGGGCATTAAAACCGTCTTGTTAAACCACTCTGAACTCCACGTCTCTTCCAAGGGGCATTAAAACCGTCTTGTTAAGCTACTGTGAACTCCACGTCTCTTCCAAGGGGCATTAAAACCGTCTTGTTAAACCACTCTGACCTCCACATCTCTTCCAAGGGGCATTAAAATCATCTTGTTAAACTACTGTGACCTCCACGTCTCTTCCAAGGGGCATTAAAACCATCTTGTTAAGCTACTGCGACCTCCACCACTCTTCCAAGGGGCACTAAAACCATCTTGTTAAGCTACTTCGACCTCCACCACTCTTCCAAGGGGCATTAAAATCATCTTGTTAAGCTACTGCGACCTCCACCACTCAACTAAGGGGCATTGATATTGTCTTTTTATTCCACTATGACCTCCATGTCCCTTCCAAGGGGCATTAAACCGTCTTGTTAAGCTACTGCGACCTCCACCACTCTCCCAAGGGGCACTAAAAGCGTCTTGTTAAGCTACTGCGACCTCCACCACTCTTCCAAGGGGCATTAAAACCATCTTGTTAAGCTACTGCGACCTCCACCACTCTTCCAAGGGGCATTAAAACCGTCTTCTTAAGCTACTGTGACCTCCACATCTGTTCCAAGGGGCATTAAAACCGTCTTGTTAAACCACTCTGAACTCCACGTCTCTTCCAAGGGGCATTAAAACCGTCTTGTTAAGCTACTGTGACCTCCACGTCTCTTCCAAGGGGCATTAAAACCGTCTTGTTAAACCACTCTGACCTCCACATCTCTTCCAAGGGGCATTAAAATCATCTTGTTAAACTACTGTGACCTCCACGTCTCTTCCAAGGGGCATTAAAACCATCTTGTTAAGCTACTGCGACCTCCACCACTCTTCCAAGGGGCACTAAAACCATCTTGTTAAGCTACTTCGACCTCCACCACTCTTCCAAGGGGCATTAAAATCATCTTGTTAAGCTACTGCGACCTCCACCACTCAACTAAGGGGCATTGATATTGTCTTTTTATTCCACTGTGACCTCCATGTCCCTTCCAAGGGGCATTAAAACCGTCTTGTTAAGCTACTGCGACCTCCACCACTCTCCCAAGGGGCACTAAAAGCGTCTTGTTAAGCTACTGCGACCTCCACCACTCTTCCAAGGGGCATTAAAACCATCTTGTTAAGCTACTGCAACCTCCACCACTCTTCCAAGGGGCATTAAAACCGTCTTCTTAAGCTAATGTGACCTCCACGTCTCTTCCAAGGGGCATTAAAACCATCTTATTAAACCACTCTGAACTCCACGTCTCTTCCAAGTGGCATTAAAACCGTCTTGTTAAGCTACTGTGACCTCCATGTCTCTTCCAAGGGGCATTAAAACCGTCTTGTTAAGCTACTGTGACCTCCATGTCTCTTCCAAGGGGCATTAAAACCATCTTGTTAAACCACTCTGACCTCCACGTCTCTTCCAAGGGGCATTAAAACCGTCTTGTTAAACAATTCTGACCTCCACGTCTCTTCCAAGGGGCATGAAAACCATCTTGTTAAGCTACTGTGACCTCCACGTCCCTTCCAAGGGGCATTAAAACCGTCTTGTTAAACTACTGTGACCTCCACGTCTCTACCAAGTGGTATTAAAACCGTCTTGTTAAGCTACTGCGACCTCCACCACTTTTCCAAGGGGCATTAAAACTGTCTTGTTAAGCTACTGCGACCTCCACCACTTTTCCAAGGGGCATTAAAAGCGTCTTGTTAAGCTACTGCGACCTCCACCACTCTTCCAAGGGGCAATAAAACCGTCTTGTTAAGCTACTGCGACGTCCACCACTTTTCCAAGGGGCATTAAAACCATCTTGTTAAGCTACTGCGACCTCCACCTCTCTTCCAAGGGGCATTGATATTGTCCTTCCATTCCACTCTGACCTCCACGTCTCTTCCAAGGGGCTTTAAAACTGTCTTGTTAAGCTACTGCGACCTACACCACTCTTCCAAGGGGCATTAAAACTGTCTTGTTAAGCTACTGTGACCTTCAAGTCTCTTCCAAGGGGCATTAAAACCGTCTTGTTAAACCACTCTGAACTCCACGTCTCTTCCAAGGTGCATTAAAACCGTCTTGTTAAGCTACTGTGACCTCCATGTCTTTTCCAAGGGGCATTAAAACCGTCTTGTTAAACCACTCTGACCTCCACGTCTCTTCCAAGGAGCATTAAAACCGTCTTGTTAAACCACTCTGAACTCCACGTCTCTTCCAAGGGGCATTAAAACCATCTTGTTAAACCACTCTGAACTCTACGTCTCTTCCAAGGGGCATTAAAACCGTCTTGTTAAACCACTCTGAGCTCCACGTCTCTTCCAAGGGGCATTAAAACCGTCTTGTTAAGCTACTGTGACTTCCACCACTCTTCCAAGGGGCATTAAAACTGTCTTGTTAAGCTACTGCGATCTCCACCACTCTTCCAAAGGGTATTAAAACCATCTTGTTAAGCTACTGTGACCTCCACCACTCTTCCAAGGGGCATTGGTATTGTCTTTTTTTTCCTCTGTGACCTCCACGTCTCTTCCAAGGGGCATTAAAACCGTCTTGTTAAGCTACTGCGACCTCCACCACTCTTCCAAGGGGCATTAAAACCGTCTTGTTAAGCTACTGCGACCTCCACCACTCTTCCAAGGGGCATTGATATTGTGTTTTTATTCCACTGTGACCTCCACGTCTCTTCCAAGAGGCTTTAAAACCGTTTTTTTAAGCTACTGCAACTTCCACCACTCTTCCAAGGGGCATTAAAACCGTCTTGTTAAGCTACTGTGACCTCCACGTCTGTTCCAAGGGGCATTAAAACCGTCTTGTTAAACCACTCTGAACTCCACGTCTCTTCCAAGTGGCATTAAAATACGTCTTGTTAAGCTACTGTGACCTCCACGTCTCTTCCACAGGGCATTAAAACCATCTTGTTAAACCACTCTGAACTCCACGTCTCTTCCAAGGGGCATTAAAACTGTCTTGTTAAACCACTCTGACCTCCACGTCTCTTCCAAGGGGCATTAAAACCGTCTTGTTAAACCACTCTGAACTCCACGTCTCTTCCAAGGGACATTAAAACCGTCTTTTTAAACCACTCTGAACTCTACGTCTCTTCCAAGGGGCATTTAAACCATCTTGTTAAGCTACTGCGACCTCCACCACTCTTCCAAGGGGCATTAAAACCGTCTTGTTAAGCTACTGCGACCTCCACCACTCTTCCAAGGGGCAGTAAAACCGTCTTGTTAAGCTACTGCGACCTCCACCACTCTTCCAAAGGGCATTAAAACCATCTTGTTAAGCTACTGTGACCTCCACCACTCTTCCAAGGGGCATTAAAAGCGTCTTGTTAAACCACTCTGAACTCCACAGCTCTTCCAAGGGGCATTGAAATGTTGTTTTTAATTACCTCTAACCTCCATGACTCTTCCAATGGACATTGCATTTCCTCCTAATTTTAGTCAGCTTTTGCTGTTCAATGCATAGGCGAACACTAAGGGAGACCCACTCCCCAATAATGGGTAGAAGATTTTTAGTATGCTGTAATCCACGTCTGTTTCAATGGGCATTGCATTTACTCATAATTTTTGGAAAGCCTTCCATTCACTGCTTAGGCCAACAGTGTACAGGAGAACCAGTTGCTATAAATGGAAAAAATGGTTTAGTTAAGGCCCTCTGACCTCCATGTCACTTCCAAGGGGCATTGGAGAGCCTCGAAATTTTTGGTAGGCATTGCACTCACTGTATGCCCTATAACTGTGTAGCCGAACCGCTCCTTTTGGTACAGAAACATATCCTACAAGACATGTGTGGTTGATTGGCCTGATATTGATGTGAATGGTCCCTGTTTCTCCTGCTCTTTCTCCTTTGCCACCACCTCATCCATCATTCATCACCTGAAACTTTGTTTTAACGGGAGTCATAGAACTGGGATAGTAGCAGGAAAACATCCAGCAACCCTCGGAGGAGGTAGGATATGCGCCAAAACGCTGACCACCTCAGGCCTAGCCGCTACTACATACATGCGCTTGCATTCCAAGGAACAGAAAGCTAAGGAGATGGATGGCCTCATGATCATGAATAATTTACTCGTTTTGTAGGAGGTCGACCACTGCTGCTGTCTACCTTCTGAACTTTGTGTTGAAGTCTGATTGACCCAGGACCCGCAATCCTCTACGTCTGGAGGACGTGTTGCATCTCAGTGTCCAACTGTGTCCCGGCTTCCACAATATTAACCCAGTGTGACGGCGTCAGTCAGATGGAACATCCCTGGCCACATTCGCTTGTCCACATGTTTGTGGTTAGGCTGTCCTTCAAATAGGGGTGGCTGGGGACCGTTTATGGACACCCGGCCGCCCCCAGGCGGCTGGGAACCATGTGTGGGCACCCGGCCGCGGGGCGGCTGGGGACCGAGTATGGACACCCGGCCGCCCCCTGGCGGCTGGGGACCGTGTGTGGACACCCGGCCGCGGGGCGGTTGGGGACCAAGTGTGGATACCCGGCCGACCCCTGGCGGCTGGGGACCGAGCGTGGACACCCGGCCGCTGGTCGGCTGGGAACTGAGTATGGATACCTCGCTGCCGAAGCAGCCATGAAGTAGTGGCCAGCTTCGGCCTCCTCAAAACTAAAAGGCCCCATTTCAAGTGCAAGCTAGCAGTATGGTATTGCAGCCTGGGAGTGGGTGGGTGGTTGGCTGCATATTTGCGCTTGCATTGCAAGGAATGGGGAAGGTACAATTGAACACTGCCCTGGGACAAGGACTTGCACGGGGATAGTGGCAAGTCTGCATCTTCTGATGCAGCAAGGATCACTTCTGATGGGCACACTTTTAGACAGTGACCTGGGTGTCAGAGATGCTTCCAGGGGTCTTCCCCATGCTGTTCCCATGTTTTTTCAGCAGTGTATGCATGTGTCACACAGCACATAGCCAGATAAGGTTGTAAAATGTTAAAATGACATTTCCCGGTGAATGCATTTGTCACGGTTGAAAGCAATACAAAAGTGCAA
The DNA here is from genome assembly GCF_046119375.1 of Phyllobates terribilis. Taxonomy (NCBI): domain Eukaryota; kingdom Metazoa; phylum Chordata; class Amphibia; order Anura; family Dendrobatidae; genus Phyllobates; species Phyllobates terribilis. Next base: position 421,927,117 of record NW_027362767.1, on the reverse strand, counting down.
AAACGCATAAAAAATGCTACTTGTGAACATAGCCCAAGTTGTGGAGGAGTATTTTTTTGGGGGGTTATTTATTTTACCTTATACAGAAGTCTTTACCATGGAAAGGATGTTCCTTAACATATTTCACAGGAAAGCAGTTTCAGTTTCGTTTTTCAACGTTTTATTGTGAGCCCGTAAAAGTGGCTTAATACCTCTGACCACGTTGTTGACAGCAGTGACCTGGGGGTCAGTAATGCTTCCTGGGGCGATGCCCATGCTGTCCCCATGTAATTTGAGCACAGTCACTATCGTTTTGGGCACTTTTTAGGCTTTCTACAGACTGCTGGGGGTGCCGCCGCAAAAATGCTCGAGTCTCCCATAGACTAACATTGGGCTCATTGCTCGGGTCGAGCACCCGAGTATCACGGTGAGCTCGGCCCGTGCTTCGAGCACCTGAGCATTTTAGTGCTCGCTCAACACTACTGGTTACCACTTGAGAAAGGTTTGTGCCGAAACGCGTGTTGGGGTGATGTGCTCAGTGTGGAGTTCCGGCAATGGTCACCAGCTACTCTAGGTAATACATTATGCCTTAGGCATTACTAGTACTTGGATGCATGGTTTGCCAGGGATGATTTTGCATGCTAGTGCAGCATCTCTAATGCTATAGGAGCCCTCTGCATATACACTTATTGCTGGTGTGACTTAATTATAGGGTTTTTCCACTGTACTGCGCAGTCTTTTCTTGATTTTATTTTGTGTATTTGTCCCATGTATATTTTTGCTCCCTAACCTTTTTTGTATAGATGTAATTAATAAAGTTTGCTACTTTTTGATGAATATGGACTATTTTCGTCGTCTTCTTTGGCTGTTGTGCCACCTTTCTTTCATTCCCAACACTCAATCTGGGATCAAATGGATTGTCCCCAATTTTCTTTGGATCTTTGGATTTTTTTTTATACTGCCAGTAAAGTCCCCCAACGCAAGTGGAGTCATATAATCCTATGGTAAAATGTTATCTGCCTGCACCCACCACTAGGGTGTACATATGTATACAGTTCCCAAATACATATATCACTAGCTCCCCCTAGTGGTGGCAGACAGCAGCCTTTGCAGGAGATCTCCCTCCTGGGCCAGTGGTTTGGAAACTCCTATTTCGGCAGAGTAGTATGGCTATAATGTATTGTATCTTGACCATAACATTTACGTGTTAGTGATAAGGAAAAACGTCTACATATTTATATATAATCTGTAGAATATTTCACCATCATATACTTACAAGCAAGATATAAACTGGTTCTGGTTGTAGTTCGCACCCCCAAAAGCAGCAAACCGTTCTTAATTTTGAAACTCATGACTGCAACATCATCTAGTAAGAAAATGATGAAAGACTTAAAGACACGGAGGTGTAAGCCCAGGATCGGCAGGCATCAGATCCATATCTAGTCGTATATACTATATATTATTTTCTTTGGCTGTACCTTGATTAGACTTGCCAAACTTCAGCTCTAGGAGATTGGAGTCAATAGGTCTAGGGAAGAAAGTAGAGAGAATATTTCGTAAGAACAGACTTCAGCATTTGAGATGTTTCCATTTTTTCTTTTTATTGTACTTTTAGAAATTGTCTCTTTGTTATTTTTATATATCATGATTAGTGATGAGCGAGCATTAAAATGCTCGGGTGCTCGTTGCTCGGGTCGAGAAAAAATTGGAATGCTCGAGTGCTCAACCCGAGCAACGAGCCCAATGTAAGTCTATGGGAAACTCGAACATTTTTCAGGCGGCTCCCCCCGGCGGTCTGCAGAGGGCCTAAAAATTGCCCAAATTGATGGGAACAGTGCTTAAATGACATGGGGACAGCATGGGGAAGACCCCTGGAAGCATTTCTGACTCCCAGGTCACTTCTGTCAACAATGTTGTCAGAGTATTATGCCACGTTTAAAATAAAACATACAAAAACAAAATGGATTTTCCTGGGAAATATGTTAAGGAACATCCTTTCCAGGGTAATGACTTTTATATAAAGCAAAATAAATATACGAAATCAAAAATGCTCCTCCACACCTTGGGCTATGTTCACACGTAGCGTTTTTGATGCGTTTTTGCACTTTTGCATTGCTTTCAACAGTGACAAATGCATTCACCGTGAAATGTCATTTTAACATTTTACTACCTTATCTGGCCATGTGGTGTGTGACACATCATCAGACACATGCATACAGTGCTGAAAAGACATGGGAACAGCATGGGTAAGACCTCTGGTAGCATCTCTGACTCCCAGGTCACTGCCTAAACTGGTCATCTCATCAGACGTGATCCTATATTATTGCGGTAATAATACAGACATTTTTGGCAAAGTGACAAATCTTAAACTCCATTTAAAATGGGCAAGGTGTGTGTCAAGGGACGGGGAAGTGGACGTTATGGTGATGGTGATGGTGCACGCAGAGGCCGTGGGCAAGATGAAACTGTGCCTGCTGAGGGAGCACAACAAGCACCCATTACATGTCAAACTACCTTCCTGTCCCAATTACTAGGGGGCCACAGAACACCACTATTGAAGCCAGAGCAGTGTGAAAAAGTTGTTGGTTGGATAGCAGATAAAGCTTCCAGTCAGTTTGCCACCTCCACCACCCTGTGTTCCACATTGTCCAGTCTCAGTAGCTGTGAGTCTGGACCACAAAATTATTATTACTTTATTGCCATTTATTCCATGGCGCTTTACATGTGATAAAGGGGTATACATTGCAAAAACAATAATTTTGAGCAAAAATGTGACAGCAACTGGTAAAGGGGAGGAGAGGACCCTGCCCGCAAGGGCTCACAGTCTACAAGGGATGGGTGAGGATACAGTAGGTGAAGGTAGAGCTGGTCACGCAGCGGAATGGTGGAGTGAGGGTTACTGCAGGTTGTAGGCTTGTCGCAAGAGGTGGGTCTTCAGGTGCTTTTTGAAGGTTTCAACAGTAGGCGAGAGTCAGAAATGGTGGGGTAGAGAGTTCCAGAGTAGGGGGGATGCACAGGAGAATCTTGTATGCGATTGTGGGAAGAGGAGATGAGAGGGGAGTAGAGAAGGAGATCTTGTGAGGATCGGAGGTTGCGTGCTGGTAAGTACCGGGAGACTAGGTCACAGATGTATGGAGGAGGCAGGTTGTGGATGGCTTTGCATGCCAAGGTTAGGGTTCTGAACTGGAGTCTCTGGGCAGTGGGAAGCCAGTAAAGGGATTGACAGAGAGGAGAGCCCAGGAATAGCGAGGGGACAGGTGGATGAGTCGGGCAACAAAGTTTAGGATAGATTGGAGGAATGCGAGAGCGTTAGAAGGGAGGCCACAGAGCAGGAGGTTGCAGTCGTCGAGAAGGGAGATGATCATCACCAGCTACAGATGAGTGTTCATTCTGGTCACATAAATGTCTTCCACAGTCCATAACTTTATTTATTTTAATTAATTTGGCCTTATATACAAGTCATTACCCTGGAAAGAATGTTTCTTAACATGTTTTCCGTTTTAGCTTGTTTTTTGTATGTTTATTTTTGTCAGTCCATAAAAGTGGCGTAATATTCTGGCAACATTGTTCACAGATATGATATTTGTCAGCGGCCAACTGAGAGTAGGTTTGAACCCTCAACTGCAATACTTTAAATGGAGTGTAATATTTGACACGCTCACAATGATTGCTGAATTATTAGGGCAGTCATATGCGATAACATCTGATGGCCACGGTTTCAGGCAGTCGCCTAAAAGTATGGTATTTGTCAGTGATCAAGTGTCAGTTGGTTCAACAAAACACAGGTGGCTGACTTTAATAGGAGTGGAATATTTGGCACACTCCACAATTTCTGTATTATTACGGCAGTCATATGGATCACGTGCGTCTGATCATTGAAAAAAGTTTCCACAATACAGTAATATGAATAAAACTAAAAAAAAAACTGGCTGTATTCTGCAAACAAGCAAATGGAGCTGTAAAATGGTGTACACTGACACACTGCTACAATCTATAAATGGAGGACAATATTGTACACGTTCACTACAAATGGCTGGATTTGAACCACAGTTATATGTGATACGTGTGACGGAGAACCACGGTTTTAAATAGCGGGCTTGTAGTTTACTAATACTATTCTTCACAAAGACCTAGTGTGAATAGCTTGACCGACACACTGCAAAAAAATGGAGAAGGAGGCCAATAGTTTCCACATTCAGTTCAAATTTCTGGATTGTTATCGCTGTAATATGGAAAAGATCTGGCTGTATTTTGCAGTGCTAACAAGCAAATGGAGCAAAAAAATGGTGTATTCTGGATAGCTTTTTAAGCAAATAACCAGGATTAAGATAAAAAAAATTTGCCCTGGCCCCTGATACCTGGGGCTATGTGTACAAATATTTGTCACAGCAGGATCAGTCAGAAGTTGAACATGCAATGGACCCTCTTGTGCTGTATGATGCACTGCAGTCTGTCACATATCCTGCCTGCCTTGGTTTTTAAGCAAATAACCAGGAATAAGATAAAAAATAATTGCCCTGGCCCCTGATACCTGGGGCTATGTCTACAAATATCTGTAAGAACAGCAGCAGCAGGAACGTTCAATGGACCCTCTTGTGCTCTATCATGCACTGCAGTCTGCCACATACACTGCCTCCCTGCCTAACTCCTGCTATCATCACTGAATATATGCAGCTGGATTAGTCCTCAGAAGAACTGTTAGTTCAGATGGAGATACTGTATATACACTGCTCAAAAAAATAAAGGGAACACTCAAATAACACATCCTAGATCCGAATGAATAAAATATTCTCATTGAATACTTTGTCCTGTACAAAGTTGAATGTGCTGACAACAAAATCACACAAAAATCATCAATGGAAATCAAATTTATTAACCAATGGAGGCCTGGATTTGCAGTCACCCCCCAAATTAAAGTGGAAAAACACACAACAGGCTGATCCAACTTTGATGTAATGTCCTTAAAACTAGAGATGAGCGTTGTTCGACTCAAACTGTTCGCCAATCTCAAATTCGAGCTGTTTTGGGCGGTGTTCGAGCCGTTCGGCGAACACGAACAATTTGAGAAAAATTCGGCTGTTCGAGGTTATGTTCGATAACTGTTTGTGCACCAAAATCATAACTGGATTTTTTCTCAGTAATGCTGAAAATGAATGTTAATACGCAGTTTGAGTGTACAGCGGGGCGGGGGGAGGGGCAGGGGATGGATCTCTGCAGAAATAATGAAGATCTCCATTTTTTTTTCTCTTTCCCGCATTTACAGTGGGGAGGTGCAATCTGTCAGCCTATCAGCAGCGCACACACGGAGCGAAGTGCTTTTTTTCACACAAGCAAGGGCACGTGTCATTGGCAGTGTATGTCACATGTTCTTGCCCTATAAGACCCAGCCATTTTCCCCGTCACCACCATTTTCTCACTGCTGCAGCTGCGTGTTAGACGGCACCGCTGTTGCTGTGTGCGCTATACCTTGTTAATTTCAAGCCAATTTTCGCACAAATCTACAGATAGCTTGGGAGTAGGGAAGAGTTGTGATTGCAGTCCTTTTAAGGACTAGGTTACAGCATTTCCTACGACTTTTATCAGGCAGGTCTGTGCTCTTAAATAGATAGGTTGGGAGTAAAGACTAATTGTAATTGCAGTCCTTTTCAGGACTAAGTTACATCAGTTCCTATCAGTTTTTGCCAGGCAGGTCTGTGCCAGTGCTGTGCAAGTTTTTTTCACAGCATTTAGCTAAATCTAGCAAAGCTAATCCTTTTTGGCCTATTGCAGAGTGTGTTAGTCAGTGGAGTAGCCTATCTGTGTTGCAAGCTACACCACCTGTGTATAGAATACACATTTTTTTACTGCACCTAGTGAAGTAAAACCTTTTGGGCATAGCATCATTCTATTAGTCCACCTATACTGACCTCCATCAGGTTGCAAATTTAATATAATTTTTTTCTGCATCTAGCTCTGAAAAAATATTTGGGCTTCTAGCAGTGTGTGGGACTTGGTCTATTAGTCCATCTATACTGACCTCCATCAGGTTGCAAATTGAATATAATTTTTTTCTGCATCTAGCTCTGAAAAAATATTTGGGCTTCTAGCAGTGTGTGGGACTTGGTCTATTAGTCCATCTATACTGACCTCCATCAGGTTGCAAATTAAAAATATTTTTTTTCTGCATCTAGCTCTGAAAAAATATTTGGGCTTCTAGCAGTGTGTGGGACTTGGTCTATTAGTCCATCTATACTGACCTCCATCAGGTTGCAAATTGAATATAATTTTTTTCTGCATCTAGCTCTGAAAAAATATTTGGGCTTCTAGCAGTGTGTGGGACTTGGTCTATTAGTCCATCTATACTGACCTCCATCAGGTTGCAAATTAAAAATCATTTTTATCTGCATCTAGCTCTGAAAAAATATTTGGGTTTCTAGCAGTGTGTGGGACTTGGTCTATTAGTCCATCTATACTGACCTCCATCAGGTTGCAAATTGAATATAATTTTTTTCTGCATCTAGCTCTGAAAAAATATTTGGGCTTCTAGCAGTGTGTGGGACTTGGTCTATTGGTCCATCTATACTGACCTCCATCAGGTTGCAAATTAAAAATAATTTTTATCTGCATCTAGCTCTGAAAAAATTTTTGGGCTTCTAGCAGTGTGTGGGACTTGGTCTATTAGTCCATCTATACTGACCTCTGTAACATACCTGGCGGCGTCCTTGCATGGTGGTCCATCTCCCACTGTGCAAGAGCGCGCACTTGATCTCCAGTCCAGAATGTCTCTCTGGCTTCCCTCCTTGCTGTCTGTTTGTCTGTTTTGGCTGCATAGGGCGACACCCGCTGAACTTCCTGTTTCTTGTACCTGCTGCGGACACGCCCCTGTTGCACCTTCAGCCTATTGCTGTCCATCTTTGGGTATTTATACCACCTTCTTCCTCAAGATGGCGCCTGAGCATTGTGTCCTGTCAGTCGGCTTTTTTGTCTCTGACATGCCAGGTCCTATCCTGTTTTCCTGCCTGTTTTCCAGTTCTGTGTCTGAACTGTGGTCTGTTCTTGTGAACACGCTTCTTGCCTGTTCTTTCGCCTTCTAGGGGCCGTATTCCTAGATCTGCCTGTCTGTGCCTTGCGGTATCTGTTCCTGTCTGAACAGAGTCCTGTTTGTGTCCCTGCCTTGCGGTATCTGTTCCTGTCTGAACTGAGTCCTGTCTATTTCTCCTGTCTTGCAGTATCTGTTCCCGTGTCTGAACTTAGTCCTGTCTGTGTACTCTTGCCTGCTGCCTTTCCTGGAGGCCGTATTTCCAGGCCTGTCTGAACACGCTCCTAGCCTGTTCCTCCTGCCTTCTAGGGGCCGATTACCTAGATCCGTTCCTGTATCTTGTCTGTCCTGTCTGAACACACTCCTTGCCTGTTCGTCCCGCCTCTCTGGGGGCCGTATTCCCAGACCCGCTCCTGTATCCCGCTGCAGTGTCGGTCTCTTCCGTACACTCAGTTCCAGTCTGAACTCTCTCCTATCCTTTACCTGTTTTGCCTCTATGTCCGTTCCTTTCCTTTTTCTGCAGAGTCTGAACTCGTACCTAACTCCTGCTTGTTGTCTCTGTACTCCCGTTTGTGAGTTTGTGGTCCCCTCGCTACTTCACTGCAAGTACCCTGTGGGTATCTGGCTCTGCCTTTCCCTTCCTGTCTGTTCCGTGTGAACAGAGCCCTGTCCATCCTGCTCTGACTCCTTGCTCACTGCTCCGGCAGCCTTGCTCCGCTCTTACCCTTTTGCTCACTGCTCCGGCAGTCCTGTCCTGCCCTGCTTCTGCCCGCTGCTCCGGCAGTCCTGTCCTGCCCTGCTTCTGCCCGCTGCTCCGGCAGTCCTGTCCTGCCCTGCTTCTGCCCGCTGCTCCGGCAGTCCTGTCCTGCCCTGCTTCTGCCCGCTGCTCCGGCAGTCCTGTCCTGCCCTGCTTCTGCCCGCTGCTCCGGCAGTCCTGTCCTGCCCTGCTTCTGCCCGCTGCTCCGGCAGTCCTGTCCTGCCCTGCTTGTGTTCGCTGCTCCGGCAGCCCCGTCCTGCTCTGTTCTTGCCCACCGCTTTGGGCGTTCCCTCTCTGCTGTGGTTGTCTACCGCATCTGCGGTTCTGTGACCCAGTCTGTACTGGGTCTTAACCTTTCTGTGCTCCAGCCCGTCCTTTCGGCCAGTACCTCCCTGCCTGCATACTCGCCTGTATCCACCCCTCTGCATACCTGCCGTGTTTGCTTACATCCACCAGTCTGTGCCAGCCTAACCTGCCTGTTCCAGTAATTCCAGTGTGGGTCAACCCCCGTGTCCGGAGTTTGACCTGGAGTAGCACCTGGTCCCTCTGCCCGGTTTCTCCCTGGTGCACTGGCGTCGTATGCCGTCGTGCCACCTTGGTCGGATCGGCCAGATACTTAGTCACGCCCCTCCAGGCACTCTCCGGTCCATGGTCCAGTGGAACCACAACACCCGCACACGCCAGTCAGTCCGGGCGTGTGCATAACAACCTACATCAGGTTGCAAATTGAATATAATTTTTTCTGCATCTAGCTCTGAAATAATATTTGGGATTCTAGCAGTGTGTGGGACTTGGTCTATTAGTCCATCTATACTGACCTCCATCAGGTTGCAAATTAAAAATATTTTTTTTCTGCATCTAGCTCTGAAAAAATATTTGGGCTTCTAGCAGTGTGTGGGACTTGGTCTATTAGTCCATCTATACTGACCTCCATCAGGCTGCAAATTAAAAATAATTTTTTTCTGCATCTAGCTCTGAAAAAATATTTGGGTTTCTAGCAGTGTGTGGGACTTGGTCTATTAGTCCAACTATACTGACCTCCATCAGGTTGCAAATTGAATATAATTTTTTTCTGCATCTAACCCAGCCAATAGTTTTGGCCTAATACCACAGTTTGGCCTCTCAGCTCTGCTCGGTTCCCATCCATTGTTTTTTTGTGCAAACAACTCCAGAGTTGTGAATTAGTTAACCACCAAAATGAGTGGAAAAAGACCTGCTGCTGGTGGAAAGGGGAATAGGCGTGTTGGGAAGGAGAAAAAAGGTTGTGTCCGTGGGGTAGGTGTTAAAGCAACAGTAACATCTGCAGAAGAAAGACCATCTTCCAGCCAAACTAAAATGTCTACTTCTTTTAGCGGACAATGTGATAAGATCCCTTTCTTACGGCCACGCCAATCGCTACAAATTCCAGATGAGGCACAAAAACAGCAGGTGCTTCAACGGATATCAAATGCTCCTTTAAGTGGGCTCTCCTCCACATCAACTTCAACATCACAAATACTCCAGTCCTCAGAGGTGTGTCACCCCAATCGCACTTGCTTCCTCACAGCTCCCAAATCTCCAGCTGCCCGTCTGAGTATGAGGTAGAACAGATGGTTGAGTCTGCAGAGCTGTTTACTCATACTATAGCCTGGGAATCAGAGGTCGGCTCCAGTGCTTCTGTGAATCCAGACGAGGAAATGATCTGCACTGATGCCCAGAATCTTTATGAGTCGGATCTAGGACCAGACGCAGAAGGTTCTGATCATAATGTAGACCCTCATTCCCAAACTGTAACTCCTGTTGGTGGAGACAATGAGGAAGACGATGATGAGACTCAAATACCTGATTGGAGCGACAACTTTAGTTTTTTGTCAGGGCAGGAACAGGTTGGCTCTGAGGACGACGGGTGTGATAACACACAGGGTGATGATGATGAGGTTGGAGATCCCACTTACTGTCAACCCACAGTCAGCCAAGAGATGAGGTCAGCAGAGGAGGTGGAGGAGAATGCTAGTGACGACGAGGTCAGGTTGCGCCTTCCTGGACAGAGACGTAGCACTGGAAGCACGTCAACAACTGCATCCTCAGACACAACTCTGCCTCTCACCACAAGTCGTGGTGGCTCTTCGGGTCGCATGGGTGCTAAGCCTTGCATAGCCTGGGCATTTTTTCAGATCGATAAAGATGACCCAACTCGTGTTATCTGTAACATTTGTCAGCAAAAGCTAAGTAGAGGCCAAAAAATACATAGTTTGAGTACTTCATGCATGAACCGGCACATGGACATGAAGCATAAGTTGCAGTGGGAAGCTCACTGTGCTACAATGCGTCCTAGCCGGCCGGGCCAACCACCGTCTGCCACATCTTGTGCATCCGCAGCCTCTTCATCCTCTGTGACTGGGGGTCAGCAGTCACACCTGTTTTGGGACGCAGACTTGCCACCTCTTTACCCGCAACAGCCAGCGTGATTGGCAGGTCATCATTTTCTTTGGAGGTGGTAACACCAGCTGGTGTTGAGCGCTGTCCGACATCGATAGCACCACCTTTGGATCAAGGCAACCTAACATGTCCACCTGCATCTTCCTCACAGACCGGCAGTTTGCCGGGGACACCCTTATCAACCCCGTCTAAGCACAACAGCCAGCCCTCGGTCCCTCAGATGTGGACAAGTAAAAGACCATTTCCTCCTAGCCATGAGAAAGATAAGAGGTTGAATTTCACCATCTGCAAGCTCTTGGCTACAGAAATGCTGCCTTTCCGCCTGGTGGACACAGAGGATTTTCGAGACCTTATGTCCATCGCAGTGCCCCAGTACCAGATGCCCAGTCGGCACTACTTCTCAAAGAAAGGTGTGCCTGCGCTCCACCAGCATGTCGCACACAACATCACCGCTTCTTTGAGAAACTCTGTGTGTGACGGTGCATTTCACCACAGACACTTGGATGAGTAGGCATGGACAGGGCGTTACATGTCGCTGACTGGGCACTGGGTAACTATGGTGACAGCAGGACAAGGGGCTGCTGTCCAAGTCTTGCCGTCCGCACGTTTATCGTCAATCCTCTTTATCTCAAAGTTCCTCCACTGCTTCTGCCTCCTCAACCTCCTCTCGGTCCTCCACCTGCACCCAAAGCCTGTCTGGTCATGCCACAAGCTTTCTAACTGCGCAGAAGGGATCCTGCACACCTCCTTACTATGCTGGCAGTAGGGCTCAATGTCATCAGGCGGTTTTTACTTTGAAATGTCTGGGAAATGTGAGTCACACAGCTGAGGAGTTGTGGTCAGCTCTGGAGAACCAATTTCATGACTGGTTGTCTCCACTGGACCTTAAACCAGGGAAGGCTGTGTGCGACAATGCTGCAAACCTGGGTGCGGCCCTTCGCCGGGGCAATGTCACGCACGTGCCTTGTATGGCTCACGTGTTGAACCTGGTTGTCCAGCAATTTTTAGCCCACTATCCCGGACTAGATGGCCTTCTGCAGAGGGCACGGTCGCTGTGTGCTCACTTCCGCCGTTTGCATCCCGCAGCTCAGCGACTTACATCTCTACAGAAGTCGTTGGGCCTGCCACTTCACCGACTAAAATGCGATGTGCCTACCCGGTGGAATTCAACTCTGCACATGTTGCAGCGACTGTGGCAGCACCGACAAGCCCTGGTGCAATACGTTCTGACGTATAGCCTGGGCCAACGAGATCCAGAGGTGGGGCAAATCACGCTGGAGGAGTGGTCTCAGATCAGGGACCTATGCACCCTTCTGCACAGTTTTAAAATGGCGATGAAGATGTTTAGTGCTGACGATGCCATTATTAGCATGACTATTCCGGTGATTTACATGCTGGAGCACATGTTAAACAGAATTCGGAGTCAGGTGGTGGCACAAGAGGAGGTGGAGGAAGTAGAGGAGGAGGAGTTGTATGCGGAAGGGCTAACATCTGCAAGGTCCAGACGGTCGGCAGCACCAAGGCGGCAGGCATGTGAGGGTTGGGGAGATGGTTTTACCAGGGCGCATGGTAGCAGCCAAACTAGTGAGGAAGGTGCAGGAGCCCAGGAAGAAGTGGAGGACAAACTGATGGAAGTCTCATCAGATGAGGGAGACCTTGATCACATTTCTGTTGTGCTAGGTTGGGGGGAGAGGACAGAGGAAGGAAGCATGATTGTTACCTCGCCACCAACACAACAGAGACTTGGTGCTCCTGGATGCGCAAGACACATGAGTGCCTTCTTGCTGCACTACCTGCAACATGACCCTCGAATTGTGAGAATTAGAAATAATCCTGACTACTGGGTTGCCACACTGTTAGATCCCCGGTACAAAAGTAAATTTGCAGAAATTATTCCTGCCATAGAAAGGGATGCACGCATGCAGGAGTATCAGCAGAGACTGTTGCAGAATCTTACATGTGCTTTTCCACAAAACACCAGTGGTGCACGTAGTGAATCTCACAGTTCCAACTTGCCAACCGTGGGACCGTCGAGTGTTCAGCACTCAAACCGTAACATAAACACAGTATCTGCTGGTAACATCAATTTTGCGGAATCATTTCACCACTTTTTTAGCCCATCCTTTGCAAAGCCACAGGAGACAAGAAGTCTGACACATAGTCAACGCCTAGAGACGATGGTACAGGAGTATCTCCAAGTAAACATTGAAGCCATGACTGTGTCACTGGACCCTTGCTCTTTTTGGGCTTCCAATCTGGATAAATGGCCGGAGCTCGCCACTTACGCCTTGGAGATCTTGTCATGCCCCGCAGCCAGCGTTCTGTCTGAACGTGTGTTCAGCGCTGCTGGTGGTGTGCTGACAGATAAGCGCACGCGGCTCTCCACTGATAATGTAGACAGACTCACGTACATAAAGATGAACAAATCATGGATCCGAAACGACTTTTCTACCCCTGTGTCATCCTGGGGAGAGTAAAAGCTTGATGATTGGTTAAAATTACCTCACCAACCGTTTTAAGCTTTCAAATTACTAATCATGTTTATCTGTATCTTGGCTGGAAAATAATTTGGGCTTTGTAGCAGTGTGCAGTACTGATTCTATTAGGCCATCTATACTAAGCTCCACCAGATTTAAAATTACTAATCATGTTTATCTGTATCTTGGCTGGAAAATAATTTGGGCTTTGTAGCAGTGTGCAGTACTGATTCTATTAGGCCATCTATACTAAGCTCCACCAGATTTAAAATTACTAACCATGTTTATCTGTATCTTGGCTGGAAAATAATTTGGGCTTTGTAGCAGTGTGCAGCACTGATTCTATTAGACCATCTATACTAAGCTCCACCAGATTTAAAATTACTAATCATGTTTAACTGTATCTTGGCTGGAAAATAATTTGGGCTTTTTCTTTCCCATTTTGGCAGAAAATGTAGGCTGCTTAATAATGTGGGACAGCCTTCTTAAGTAGTCTTCCCTTTCATTGGACACACCTGCCAAACTAATTAGCACAGATGTCTGCAATTGCTTACAGTGATATAAAGAGCCCTGACATACATCACCATCAATGAGTGTAACTGACAAACAAACAAATTCTTCCCTTATCACTCCTAAACACTTTTTGCATAATAATTTGGAACACAGTGTACATGTGCTTTTCCACAAAACACCAGTGGTTCACGTAGTGAATCTTACAGTTCTAACTTGCCAACCGTGGTCTGTATGGAGTTGTTCAATAAAGGGCCCAAAATTAAGATAACATAGACGGGAGAGGTCTCTATGAATAGGAATTCCTAAGTATTTGATACCCTGTGAGGGCCAGGCAAAGGGAAAGTTGGACTGGATGGAATCCTGTATGGATTTGGGGAGGGAGACATCGAGGGCCTCAGACTTCGCTGCATGGATATATGTGATTGAGTGATATATACTAGGACATCATCAGCAAATAGAGAGCACTTGTACTCGGTGCCTCCCACCTCAATCCACCTAATATTGGGGTTATGGCGAATTGATGAGAGCAGGTGCTCCGTCACTAGGATGTATAAGAGAGGGGACAGAGGACATCCCTGCCTTGTCCCATTGGTGATTATGAAAGGTGATGAAAATGTTCTGACGCGCCCCCTGGGCCTTGGGACGCCCGGAGCCAGACCCTTTTTGGTGGATGCTGGTGGTTGTAGTCTCCGTGGCGGCGACCCGGTTCCGTGGCTCAGGTCGGTCAAACCAGTGGCGGAACTATTTATGTGGTTTTGATGTTTAAATGTCCGACTACGCCACCCGTGGATTGCGGTCAGAGTGAACCGCCGCTGCAGGGCAGACTGCTGAGGCTGGTGTTGTGGGTGCAGCAGAGCGTAGCATAACTCCCCACGGGAGGAGTATAGCCTCAAGGCAGTGTATGCGGAGGATGGGGGTGATGGTGCAGGGCAGCAGCAGTAACGACACGGAGTCAGTGATGCAGTCCAGGGCCTTTACTCACAGTTCTTATTATCCAGACCACTTCTGCAGGTAAAGGCTGCCCACGTCGTACTGTGCTCACCAGGTGAGGGGCTCAGACAACTCCCAGATAACTTTGGAGCGCTTCACAGGACCCCCTTTGTGTGTCCTTTGTCTGGCCTTTCTTACCAACCCTTCTGTCTGGCTGCCTCGGGCCTGCTCTTGGTAAACTTGGAGCCAGTTTCCCTGACCCTATGTGGTGCCTTCCTAGCGGGTGTAGCGATGGGCTGCGCCACATAAAATGTCACAGCCTCCGGTTTCTAGCTGAGGGTCGTTTCCCGCCTCCACTAGTTTCGGGGACCGGTCTCCCCCTTTGGCCTGACCCCTCCACGCAGGTGGATCCGGGCGTGCGGTGGCGACTCGCCCGTCCGCACCCCTGGGATCCCTTCATTCCTCGTTCCTGGAGCCTTCTCCGCTCCTCTTCCTTCCTTCTCCCTCTTCCAGGCCTGGGCCTCTGTTACTAGGCCCGCCTCCGGAGCAGAGCTCATGCAGAGCCCCTGCTCCCTGTCACTTCTGCTCAGACTTCTCTGCACTGAGCTAAGATGGTGCCCACCTTTTATACTCCCTTCTCAATGCACCCAGGAACTGCTTCCTCCCTGCTCCTGCACTACAGGGTTCCCCTTCCTCAGTGTTCCCTCCCCCCACTCCAGCCAGGGACAGGGACTGTCGTGCCCATCTCAGGGGCATATTGGTCGCCCTGCCCCACGGCAATGTGGTGTAATGCATGCAGGTGTCGGGTCCTGATCCACACTCCATCCTTACCTGAGAGTGAGATATCACACCTCTGGGTGAGGTGCAATACCTCTGTAGCAACCGAGCCCTCATGGTGCTACAGTTCCATTTATCTTCAGCCTAGGTGACGTATTGCGATACAGGGCCGTGATTTTGGCTATAAAAGGGTCCCCTAGACCCCTACCCCAAGCTTTTTAAGAGATTAATATATGGCGTGCCAGGAGACTCTATGGAATGCTTTCTCAGAATCCAACGAGAGTATCCGTGTCGTTACTGCTGCTGCCCTGCACCATCACCCCCATCCTCCGCATATGTGGCACCCCAGGGGTCTGGTTTTCCACAGTAACAGCAATGTTATGTCTGAGAGCAGGTGGGAGGTCTCTTGGTCAGGGATCCTATGCATGCCACACCTCCTGCCCAGTCCTGGGAGGGGAAGAACTTCCCCTATATAAACCTAGGGCTGAGGCAGGGTGAGTGAGTAGAGAAGAAGCAGAGAAAAGAAGCAAATATAGGAAGAAACAACAGGAGCTCTGTGGGAGCAGTGTTACAAGGAGTCAGGGGCTGGCAGCTGCAGAGCTCGCCCTGACTGAGAAGTTATCACCGGACCCGGAGTCCGAGGCTGTGGGGACTAACTCCTATCCAGCAGCAGAAACCGACCGGCAGGGGATTGCAGGTCCTCTGGCCCAGAAACCCGAAGGCCCCGAGTCACCGGCCATACGGGTGAGCACCACACGGTACACTCAGGGACGTGGGCTACTTATACCCGCCTCTAGCAAGGTAGCCAGAAGAGTATCGTTAGTTTGGGAGGCCTACAACTCCGCCTGGCCAGGGGAGATCCCATCTGCTCAAGGACTGACCAGGCCCCAATCGCTAGCCAGTACTCCGGGAGGGTCTATCTTTGTCACCAGTAAAGACCCTGAACTACACAGTTCCGTCTCCGAGTGGTTCCTGCTACCCCCATCATCCACGTCGGCTGCCCTGAGGCCATACCCCTCCCGTTGGGGGTTATACTATCACGCTGCACAATCCTACCACCGGCCTCAGCGGTCTGCCCTGCAGCAGCAGCTCCTTAGCTGTACTCAACGGGTGGCGTAGTCATCCAACATCTACTGCTAATACAGCGCCACTTAGTCTGACTCCCTGGGCACGGACCGGATCACCGCCACGAGACTACAACCCTCAACAGATCCGGCTCCGGGTAAGCTCCCGCGTGCGCAACGCAGCGCGGCACAGGCCCAGGGGCGCGTCAACTTTTGGCGTAGTCGGCAGGATCTCATGCCCGCAACCACCGGGTACTGCGTGCCTGAAAAAGACTGTGAAAACTTACCCGTGGTGAAGATTCCCGCCATCCGGCGCCATCTTCCGCTTTCTTCCCGCCATCGGTGGAGTTTTCCCGCCATCCGGCGCCATCTTCGGCCTTCTTCCCGCCATCCGTGGAGTTTTCCCGCCATTGGACGCCATCTTGAGGACGCCGCGCGGGAAGAAGAGGGGTGTGGACTCCGAAAACGCGCGAGAACTGAAGCCCCGCCTCACGTCCGGACGTTGCGTAAGGTCCTGGAAGGAGCCCAGCAGACGCCGACGTCACAGGAGCGCGACGGAAGGTCCTCAACCCTGACGATCCACTGCGGAGCCGCGGCCTACGGAAGAGGATCATCGCAAGGTAGGCCACGGTCCACTAGGGGGGAGAAGGATGATACGGAGGAGAGCTTCACCGCTCCAACCCCTGCCAGCGCCACCGCTGTTGCGGTCATGCCTTTCACCATGCCCTATATCCCGGGGGCAGCCTGGCTACCCCAGTACTCAGGGGAGTCACATACCCTGCAGGACTTTAGAGAAAAACTGGATAGCCTCTTCCAGGTGTACCCCCTCACAGAAGAGCAAAAAAGTAAGCATCCTGGTGGCCCAATTAACCGGGGCAGCCCAAAGGGAGGTAAAGTCCTGGCCACCTGGGGGGAGGACTGTCGCAGGGATACTAACCCGGCTGAGGGACACCTTTGATACCCGCACCTCAGCCGAGATCAAGCTTAGATTCTACGGGTGCAAACAGCGGGCACATGAGAGTATAAGGGACTATGCCCTGAACCTACAAGAGGCCCTGAGAGCCATTAAGCAGACCGACCCTGACGGCGTGGGAGACGAGGACAGGCTGTTAACTGAACAATTTATAGAGGGTTTATATTGCAATGCCCACCGAACCCAGTTGCGGGCAATGGCCTTACAGGACCCTCATCTGGGATTTGCATAGTTCAAGGACAGAGCCATCCGGGTGCTCCGAGAACCGGCACCAGGTGGCGTTGTGACCCACAGACGCCCCACTACCACCTACCACCAGGAGGCGGCGCCCTTGTCGGCAGGGCCTGTGGGAGCTGATGCGCAGGCTTTGAACAATGACTCGGCTCCAGACCTGCACCATCAGGTCCAAGAGCTAGCTAAAAGCGTTGCTGCGCTAACCCGAACTGTGCAGTCTTTACAGGTTTCCACTCCAGGGAAGATCCAGCTGGCATCCGGACCGGAGGAAATCCCGTGGCGTCGACCAAGGAGGACCCCACCGGCCAGAGGAAGACCCAGCGACCGATACAACGAGGACGGACGACCCATCTGCCGCCGCTGTAATCAACCCGGACATATGGCAAGGTACTGTCCTTTAAACTGGCACAACCTAGGGTAGAGGGCCAACCCCTAGGAAAAAGATCATCAGGCCCATCAAACTGGCGCGACAAATATGTGGGAGGACGTCCAGTCTTGCCTGTGGTACTGGATGGCATTCCACCGCCAGCTCTCTGTCCAGGTAGACTCCATTTCTATACTATATGGTTACAGACATGGGTATTTTGTTATATAGTTACCATAGCATGATGGTATTTTAAGATATTTTTTATGTACGTTGTGCACTGTTTTTGTCAATTTATGTGATGTATTTTTCTTATATCATATATTTATTAAAAGTTATATTTTATGATCAACTACCTGCTGTGTAGCTTCGATCGCATTTTTTTTTCGCTGTATATGTATGTTTAGCGATTTGCCTACAGTAAATGTCATTAGGTGCTAGCCATGGAGCTTTAATTATTAGTTAATATGCACCTGCTGAGAAACCTTGATTATATACATTTGGGTACTGACTCCACTCCCTCACATCAGAAACAGGGAGTCTATCGGGTGGTTCAAGAGTACGAGAGAGTGTTTAGTAAACACCCGTTACACTTCGGGCGAGTCAAGGGGGTAGAACACCACATCCCCACGGGAAACATCCTCCCATAAAAGAGAGGTATCGACCCGTACCCCCTGCACACTACCAACACGCCAAGGGGATGCTTAGAGACATGAAGGAGGCCGGGGTTATCAGGGATAGCTGTAGCCCCTGGGCAGCTCCACTAGTCTTAGTCAAAAAGAAAGACAACACCATGAGGATGTGTGTAGATTACCGGAAAATCAACTGTATCACACACAAGGATGCGTACCCCTTACCAAGGATAGAGGAGTCTTTGGCTGCTTTAAGATCTGCTAACTTCTTCTCTACCTTGGATCTCACTAGTGGGTACTGGCAGGTTCCTGTAGCAGAGGCGGACCGGGAGAAGACCGCATTCACCACCCCGATGGGACTTAGCGAGTTTACCTGCATGCCGTTCGAACTCTGCAACGCACCAGGAACCTTCCAACGATTAATGGAGTGCTGTCTGGGCCATAGAAACTTCGAGACGGTCCTGTTGTACCTGGACGATGTCATCGTATATTCTAAGACTTATGAGGACCACCTGAAACACCTGGCGGAAGTGTTCGAAGCTCTGGCAAGCTACGGCCTAAAGGTGAAACCCTCCAAGTGTCACCTCCTGAAACCAAAGGTGCAGTACCTGGGACACGTGGTGAGCGCTGACGGAGTGGCTCCCGACCCTGATAAGATCACCGCAATTAAGGAATGGCCAAGTCCCTCCAGTGTAAAGGAAGTGCGGCAGTTCCTCGGGTTGGTAGGCTACTACCGCAGGTTCATCCCCGGTTTCACCAAAAAGGCAGCTCCTATGCAGGACCTCCTGATAGGCCAGTCCCGGAAGGCCAAGAACCAGAAGCCGCCCTTCAGATGGGAGAAGTTGGAAGAGGAGTCCTTCCGCCAGCTGAAGATGGCCCTCACGGGGGATGAAATCCTGGCGTACCCGGATTACAGCCAGCCCTTTATCCTCTACACCGACGCAAGTAACATCGGGCTAGGAGCCGTGCTGTCCCAGATCCAGCAGGGGAAAGAACGAGTAATCGCTTACGCCAGCCGAAAACTGCGACCCACCGAGAGAAACCCTGAGAATTACAGCTCATTTAAGCTAGAGTTCCTGGCAGTGGTGTGGGCAGTCACCGAACGCTTTAAGCACTACCTCGCTTCTTCCCGGTTCGTCGTGTACACGGATAACAACCCGTTGACACACCTGGACACAGCAAGACTCGGTGCCCTAGAGCAGAGATGGATGGCCCGTCTGTCCAACTACGAGTTCACAATCAAATACCGGGCAGGACGCTCCAATACCAACGCGGACGCCCTGTCCAGGATGCCAAACCTACCGGACGTAGGAGAAGATCCAGAGGGACTGGAAGAAGTCGAACTCCCTGCGTTCCACCGGCATGGGACTATCCAGTATTCCCACCGGGTAAGGAGTAAGCAAGCCGCTACGTTTAACCCCTTGCCTCACTACAACTGGGAGGAAACGCAAGACAGTGACCCTGCCGTCCGACTGGTGAAGGAGATGCTGACTCGGCCAGAGGCTCGCCTTGACCCAGACGCTCCGGAGGAAGCCAAGCAACTGTGGGCTGAGAAGAGTCGACTGTTCCTTTATAAGGGGAAGTTGTGCCGCAGAATGGTTAACTCCCGGACGCATGAACTAATCTGGCAAGTAGTGGTGCCACGAAGAGACGCAGCTATGGTGATGGAGGCATACCACGACGGGGCTGGACACTTCGGATGGAAGAAGCTGGAGTTCCTGCTGCGCGAGCGGTTCCACTGGGTAGGCATGAGGGGAACCATCGAGAGGTGGTGCAGAGACTGTGGCCCGTGCAACCTAAGAAGGAAGGACCGTGCCAGCCAGACGACTCCCCTGCAGTCCATCGTCACCCGGCAGCCGTTGGAACTGGTAGCCTTGGATCATGTAAAACTGACCCCAAGCAGAAGTGGCTACGTCTACGCACTAACCATCGTGGATCACTACTCCCGGTTCTTGGTTGTCGTCCCCGTCAAGGACTTAACAGCTCGAACAGCAGCGAGAGCCTTCCAGCAGCATTTCTGCCGTCCACACGGGTACCCGGACCAAGTGTTGACAGACCAGGGACCTGCCTTTGAAGCGGAGGTCTTCCAAGAATTCTGCACTCTGTATGGCTGCCGGAAGATAAGGACGACACCCTATCATCCGCAAACTAATGGACTTTGTGAGAAAATGAACCAGGTGGTAATGGATCTTCTGAAAACGTTGCCCCTGGAAGAACGCAGTCTGTGGCCTGAGAAGCTGCCCGATCTGGTGGACCTATACAACCACATCCCGGTAGGTTCCACCAACTGTACCCCGGCTTACCTAATGAGGGCGAGACCTGGTAAGTTACCTGTTGACCTGGAAATGGGAGTCCTGACACCTGAGGACACTTCACCAGAAGCAGACTGGGACACAGAGAGGCAGCAGCAGTACAGGAGAGTACAGGAGAGCGTGGAGCGAAGTCTCTGTCAGGCTAGGGAAAGACAAGAGAAAACTTACAACCAGTATGCTCCCGCTGTTCCCCTGGTACCCGGAGAGCAGGTCTTGAAGAGAAAAAGACGGCTCCACAAGTTGGACGACCAGTGGGAGAAGGACCCGTACACCGTACTGCCCTCAAGCCACGACAACCCAAAGGTCTGTACCATCAGTAAAGACGGAGGGGAAACCACAACCATTGTATCCCGGGATCACCTGAAGAAGTGTCCCGAACAGCTACGGAACCCTGAAGAGGAACAAGAAGACCCTCGACCCGTAGAGGAAAGGGAAGACATGGTTAATACTGTGCTCGGAGACTTCCCTCGGTCTTGGACTCAAGTCAATGGTGCAGTTGTGGTACCCGTACTCACCTTCCTCCAACCAGCATCCCAAGCACCTACGGAGCAACAGGTAGAGCTGGAAGAACAGCCAGTCCAGGAGGCAGAAGACCCCACACCAGCAGACCAGGAGGATCAACCCTCTGCTTGCAGTGAGCCTGCCATATCCCTAGTGAGCCAAAGGGCCCGTAGACCGCTGCCCAGTTTTCCCTTAACAGCTCCTACACCCTGTAGTTCAGGGCCAGACAGTCAGCTCCGTAGGTCCACTAGGGCCACTAGGGGCCAGTTACCCGCACGTTGGAGGATTTGAAGTGTATAAATTGTTTTATTTGTGGTTACCTGTTTATTGTTGCTTGTGTATAATTATGTGTTTCTAGTTATTTTTAGGAGTCCTTGGTGGATTTACCGGGAATCCTTTGTACATAGTTGGAGCGTAACCCAGGACGGACTAAAGACTATTAAGGACTCGGGGCAGGACAGACCCCTACCTGGTTACGTCTCCCTGTTTTGGTGAAATGGACACCTTGCTTTCTTCAAAGACTGCACCCGGTTACGGACATGCCGTGACCACCTTTATGTGTTTCCTTATTGTTATTGTTATATCTTGTTATGTTTTTCTAAAATATGTTTAGTCCCGGAGTACTAAATTTCACTAGGGGGGAATGTGGCACCCCAGGGGTCTGGTTTTCCACAGTAACAGCAATGTTATGTCTGAGAGCAGGTGGGAGGTCTCTTGGTCAGGGATCCTATGCATGCCACACCTCCTGCCCAGTCCTGGGAGGGGAAGAACTTCCCCTATATAAACCTAGGGCTGAGGCAGGGTGAGTGAGTAGAGAAGAAGCAGAGAAAAGAAGCAAATATAGGAAGAAACAACAGGAGCTCTGTGGGAGCAGTGTTACAAGGAGTCAGGGGCTGGCAGCTGCAGAGCTCGCCTTGACTGAGAAGTTATCACCGGACCCGGAGTCCGAGGCTGTGGGGACTAACTCCTATCCAGCAGCAGAAACCGACCGGCAGGGGATTGCAGGTCCTCTGGCCCAGAAACCCGAAGGCCCCGAGTCACCGGCCATACGGGTGAGCACCACACGGTACACTCAGGGACGTGGGCTACTTATACCCGCCTCTAGCAAGGTAGCCAGAAGAGTATCGTTAGTTTGGGAGGCCTACAACTCCGCCTGGCCAGGGGAGATCCCATCTGCTCAAGGACTGACCAGGCCCCAATCGCTAGCCAGTACTCCGGGAGGGTCTATCTTTGTCACCAGTAAAGACCCTGAACTACACAGTACCGTCTCCGAGTGGTTCCTGCTACCCCCATCATCCACGTCGGCTGCCCTGAGGCCATACCCCTCCCGTTGGGGGTTATACTATCACGCTGCACAATCCTACCACCGGCCTCAGCGGTCTGCCCTGCAGCAGCAGCTCCTCAGCTGTACTCAACGGGTGGCGTAGTCATCCAACATCTACTGCTAATACAGCGCCACTTAGTCTGACTCCCTGGGCACGGACCGGATCACCGCCACGAGACTACAACCCTCAACAGATCCGGCTCCGGGTAAGCACGGCACAGGCCCAGGGGCGCGTCACATACACTGCCCAGAGGCTATACTCCTCCCATGGGGAGTTATGCTACGCTCTGCTGCACCCACAACACCAGCCTCAGCGGTCTGCCCTGCAGCGGCGGTTCACTCTGACCGCAATCCACGGGTGGCGTAGTCGGACATTTAAACATCAAAACCACATAAATAGTTCCGCCACTGGTTTGACCGCCCTGAGCCACGGAACCGGGTCGCCGCCACGGAGACTACAACCACCAGCATCCACCAAAAAGGGTCTGGCTCCGGGTGTCCCAAGGCCCAGGGGGCGCGTCAGAACATTTTCATCACCTTTCATAATCACCAATGGGACAAGGCAGGGATGTCCTCTGTCCCCTCTCTTATACATCCTAGTGACGGAGCACCTGCTCTCATCAATTCGCCATAACCCCAATATTAGGTGGATTGAGGTGGGAGGCACCGAGTACAAGTGCTCACTATTTGCTGATGATGTCCTAGTATATATCACTCAATCACATATATCCATCCCTGCTGTTATGGCTGAAATAGATCACTTTGTTACATGGTCAAATTTTAAAATCAATGCAGCGAAGTCTGAGGCCCTCGATGTCTCCCTCCCCAAATCCATACAGGATTCCATCCAGTCCAACTTTCCCTTTGCCTGGCCCTCACAGGGTATCAAATACTTAGGAATTCCTATTCATAGAGACCTCTCCCGTCTATGTTATCTTTATTTTGGGCCCTTTATTGAACAACTCCATACAGACCACGGTTGGCAAGTTAGAACTGTAAGATTCACTACGTGAACCACTGGTGTTTTGTGGAAAAGCACATGTACACTGTGTTCCAAATTATTATGCAAAAGGTGTTTAGGAGTGATAAGGGAAGAATTTGTTTGTTTGTCAGTTAAACTCATTGATGGTGATGTGTGTCAGGGCTCTTTATATCACTGTAAGCAATTGCAGACATCTGTGCTAATTAGTTTGGCAGGTGTGTCCAATGAAAGGCAAGACTACTTAAGAAGGCTGTCCCACATTATTAAGCAGCCTACATTTTCTGCCAAAATGGGAAAGAAAAAGGATGCGTCGGCTACTGAGAAGCAACAAATTGTGGAGTGTTTAGGTCAAGGCATGACTACAATCAACATTGTGCGATGATCAGGATGAAGTGTCTTGGCAATCAAGAAGTATGTAGCTGATTCACAGTATACACGTGTGCGTGCTGATAAGGGCAAATTGAGGACTCTCTCCTACAGGCAATTACGTCAGGTTAAAAGAGCAGCGGCATAAAAGCCTTGTATAGCAGCAGACAAGTTTTTGAAGCTGCTGGTGCCTCCAACGTCCCCCGAACAACAAGATGCAGGGTCCTTCAGAGGTTTGCAGCTGTGCGTACGCCATCCTGTCGACCTCCTCTATCCACTGCACACAAGCAGAAACGGCTCCAGTGGGTCAAACAATACATGAAGACTGATTTCAAAACTGTTTTGTTCACGGATGAGTGCTGTGCAACGCTCGATGGTCCAGATGGCTGGAGTGGAGGATGGCTGGTTGATGGACACCCCACGCAAACACGGCTACAGCGCCAACAAGGAGGAGGTGGAGTAATGTTTTGGACTGGAATCATGGGGAGAGAGATTGTCGGCCCCTTTAGGATCCCTGAAGGGGTAAAGATGAACTCCATAATGTATGTGGAGTTTCTCAAACAGCACTTCCTGCCATGGTTCAAGAAGAAGAACCGTGTATTCCACAGCAAGATCATTTTCATGCATGATAATGCACCGTCTCATGCTGCACATAACACATCTGCATCTCTGGCTGATATGGGCATAAAAGGGGACAAACTTATGGTGTGACCCCATGCTCCCCTGACCTCTACCCCATTCAGAACCTCTGGAGCATCATCAAAAGGAGTGTCTATGATGGCGGGAGGCAGTTCACATCTAAGCAACAGCTCTGGGAGGGTATTCTGTCCTCATGCAAAACAATTGAAGCAGAAACCATCCAAAACCTGACAAATTCAATGGACGAGAGAGTTCAGAAGCTCCTTTCGAACAAGGGGTTCTATGTGCAAATGTAACATCACCTAGAATAAAGTTTTGAGTTGAAAACTGTTTGATTTCAGTTTCTAATAACCTGCTAATGCTTATAATTTCAAAAATGACCATTTTTTGGTCTTTATTAAAATGAAAAGGTTGATCGAACAGTGTGGGGGATCTAAGAGTGTGGCAACCCAGTAGTCAGGATTACTTTGAATTCTGACAATCTGAGGGTCATGTTGCAGGTAGTACAGCAAGAAGGCACTTATGGGTCTTGCGCATCTCGGAGCCCCAAAATTATTCTCCGGGCTAGATGCAGCTAAAAATTATTATTAATTTTAAATCTGGTGGAGCTTAGTATAGATGGCCTAATAGATTCAGTACAGCACACTGCTACAAAGCCCAAATTATTTTCCAGCCAAGATACAGATAAACTTGATTAGTCATTTTAAATCTGGTGGAGCTTAATATAGATGGCCTAATAGAATCAGTGCTGCACACTGCTACAAAGCCCAAATTATTTTCCAGCCAAGATACAGATAAACATGATTAGTAATTTTAAATCTAGTGGAGCTTAGTATAGATGGCCTAATAGAATCAGTACTGCAGACTGCTACAAAGCCCAAATTATTTTCCAGCCAAGATACAGATAAACATGATTAGTAATTTTAAATCTGGTGGAGCTTAGTATAGTAGGCCTAATAGAATCAGTACTGCACACTGCTACAAAGCCCAAATTATTTTCCAGCCAAGATACAGATAAACATGATTAGCAATTGGAAAGGTTAAAACGGTTGGTGAGGTGATTTTAACCAATCATCAAGCTTTTACTCTCCCCAGGATGACACAGGGGTAGAAAAGTTGTTTCGAATCCATGATTTGTTCATCTTTATGTACGTGAGTCTGTCTACATTATCAGTGGAGAGCCGCGTGCGCTTATCTGTCAGCACACCACCAGCAGCGCTGAACACACGTTCAGACTGAACGCTGGCTGCGGGGCATGACAAGATCTCCAAGGCGTAAGTGGCGAGCTCCGGCCATTTATCCAGATTGGAAGCCCAAAAAGAGCAAGGGTCCAGTGACACAGTCATGGCTTCAATATTTACTTGGAGATACTCCTGTACCATCGTCTCTAGGCGTTGACTATGTGTCAGACTTCTTGTCTCCTGTGGCCTTGCAAAGGATGGGCTAAAAAAGTGGTGAAATGATTCCGCAAAATTGATGTTACCAGCAGATACTGTGTTTCTGTTACGGTTTGAGTGCTGAACACTCGACGGTCCCACGGTTGGCAAGTTGGAACTGTGAGATTCACTACGTGCACCACTGGTGTTTTGTGGAAAAGCACATGTAAGATTCTGCAACAGTCTCTTCTGATACTCCTGCATGCGTGCATCCCTTTCTATGGCAGGAATAATTTCTGCAAATTTACTTTTGTACCGGGGATCTAACAGTGCGGCAACCCAGTAGTCAGGATTATTTCTAATTCTCACAATTCGAGGGTCATGTTGCAGGTAGTGCAGCAAGAAGGCACTCGTGTGTCTTGCGCATCCAGGAGCACCAAGTCCCTGTTGTGTTGGTGGCGAGGTAACAATCATGCTTCCTTCCTCTGTCCTCTCCCCCCAACCTCGCACAACAGAAATGTGATCAAGGTCTTCCTCATCTGATGAGTCTTCCATCAGTTCGTCCTCCACCTCTTCCTGGGCTCCTGCACCTTCCTCACTAGTTTGGCTGCTACCATGCGCCCTGGTAAAATCATCTCCCCCACCCTCACATGCCTGCCGCCTTGGTGCTGCCGACCGTCTGGACCTTACAGATGTTAGCCCTTCCGCATACAACTCCTCCTCCTCTACTTCCTCCACCTCCTCTTGTGCCACCACCTGACTCCGAATTCTGTTTAACATGTGCTCCAGCATGTAAATCACCGGAATAGTCATGCTGATAATGGCATCGTCAGCACAAAACATCTTCGTTGCCATTTCAAAACTGTGCAGAAGGGTGCATAGGTCCCTGATCTGAGACCACTCCTCCAGCGTGATTTGCCCCACCTCTGGATCTCGTTGGCCCAGGCTATACGTCAGAACGTATTGCACCAGGGCTTGTCGGTGCTGCCACAGTCGCTGCAACATGTGCAGAGTTGAATTCCACCGGGTAGGCACATCGCATTTTAGCCGGTGAAGTGGCAGGCCCAACGACTTCTGTAGAGATGTAAGTCGCTGAGCTGCGGGATGCGAATGGCGGAAGTGAGCACACAGCGACCGTGCCCTCTGCAGAAGGCCATCTAGTCTGGGATAGTGGGCTAAAAATTGCTGGACAACCAGGTTCAACACGTGAGCCATACAAGGCACGTGTGTGACATTGCCCCGGCGAAGGGCCGCACCCAGGTTTGCAGCATTGTCGCACACGGCCTTCCCTGGTTTCAGGTCCAGTGGAGACAACCATTTATGAAATTGGTTCTCCAGAGCTGACCACAACTCCTCAGCTGTGTGACTCACATTTCCCAGACATTTCAAAGTAAAAACCGCCTGATGACGTTGAGCCCTACTGCCAGCATAGTAAGGAGGCGTGCAGGATCCCTTCTGCGCAGTTAGAAAGCTTGTGGCATGACCAGACAGGCTTTGGGTGCAGGTGGAGGACCGAGAGGAGGTTGAGGAGGCAGAAGCAGTGGAGGAACTTTGAGATAAAGAGGATTGACGCACAACTCGTGGGGGCGGCAAGACTTGGACAGCAGCCCCTTGTCCTGCTCTCACCATAGTTACCCAGTGCCCAGTCAGCGACATGTGACGCCCCTGTCCATGCCTACTCGTCCAAGTGTCTGTGGTGAAATGCACCCTGTCACACACAGAGTTTCTCAAAGAAGCGGTGATGTTGTGTGCGACATGCTGGTGGAGCGCAGGCACACCTTTCTTTGAGAAGTAGTGCCGACTGGGCATCTGGTACTGGGGCACTGCGACGGACATAAGATCTCGAAAATCCTCTGTGTCCACCAGGCGGAAACGCAGCAATTCTGTAGCCAAGAGCTTGCAGATGGTGAAATTCAAACTCTTAGCTTTCTCATGGCTAGGAGGAAATGGTCTTTTACTTGTCCACATCTGAGGGACCGAGGGCTGGCAGTTGTGCTTAGACAGGGTTGATAAGGGTGTCCCCGGCAAACTTCCGGTCTGTGAGGAAGATGCAGGTGGACATGTTAGGTTGCCTTGATCCAAAGGTGGTGCTATCGATGTCGGACAGCGCTCAACACCAGCTGGTGTTACCACCTCCAAAGAAAATGATGACCTGCCAATCACGCTGGCTGTTGCGGGTAAAGAGGTGGCAGGTCTGCGTCCCAAAACAGGTGTGGCTGCTGTCCCCCCAGTCACAGAGGATGAAGAGGCCGCGGATGCACAAGATGTGCAGACGGTGGTTGGCCCGGCCGGCTAGGCCGCATTGTAGCACAGTGAGCTTCCCACTGCAACTTATGCTTCATGTCCATGTGCCGGTTCATGCATGAAGTACTCAAACTATGTATTTTTTGGCCTCTACTTAGCTTTTGCTGACAAATGTTACAGATAACACAAGTTGGGTCATCTTTATCGATCTGAAAAAATGCCCAGGCTATGCAAGGCTTAGCACCCATGCGACCTGAAGAGCCACCACGCCTTGTGGTGAGAGGCAGAGTTGTGTTTGAGGATGCAGTTGTTGACGTGCTTCCAGTACTACGTCTCTGTCCAGGAAGGCGCAACCTGACCTCATCGTCACTAGCATTCTCCTCCACCTCCTCTGCTGACCTCATCTCTTGGCTGACTGTGGGTTGACAGTAAGTGGGATCTCCAACCTCATCATCATCACCCTGTGTGTTATCATACCCGTCGTCCTCAGAGCCAACCTGTTCCTGCCCTGACAAAAAACTAAAGTTGTCGCTCCAATCAGGTATTTGAGTCTCATCATCGTCTTCCTCATTGTCTCCACCAACAGGAGTTACAGTTTGGGAATGAGGGTCTACATTATGATCAGAACCTTCTGCGTCTGGTCCTGGATCCGACTCATAAAGATTCTGGGCATCAGTGCAGATCATTTCCTCGTCTGGATTCACAGAAGCGCTGGAGCCGACCTCTGATTCCCAGGCTATAGTATGAGTAAACAGCTCTGCAGACTCAACCATCTGTTCTACCTCATACTCAGACGGGCAGCTGGAGATTTGGGAGCTGTGAGGAAGCAAGTGCGATTGGGGTGACACCTCTGAGGATTGGAGTATTTGTGATGTTGAAGTTGATGTGGAGGAGAGCCCACTTAAAGGAGCACTTGATATCCGTTGAAGCACCTGCTGTTTTTGTGCCTCATCTGGAATTTGTAGCGATTGGCGTGGCCGTAAGAAAGGGATCTTATCACATTGTCCGCTAAAAGAAGTAGACATTTTAGTTTGGCTGGAAGATGGTCTTTCTTCTGCAGATGTTACTGTTGCTTTAACACCTACCCCACGGACACAACCTTTTTTCCCCTTCCCAACACGCCTATTCCCCTTTCCACCAGCAGCAGGCCTTTTTCCACTCATTTTGGTGGTTAACTAATTCACAACTCTGGAGTTGTTTGCACAAAAAAACAATGGATGGGAACCGAGCAGAGCTGAGTGGCCAAACTGTGGTATTAGGCCAAAACTATTGGCTGGGTTAGATGCAGAAAAAAATTATATTCAATTTGCAACCTGATGGAGGTCAGTATAGATGGACTAATAGACCAAGTCCCACACACAGCTAGAAGCCCAAATATTTTTTCAGAGCTAGATGCAGAAAAAAATTATATTCAATTTGCAACCTGAAGGAGGTCAGTATAGATGGACTAATAGACCAAGTCCCACACACTGCTAGAAGCCCAAATATTTTTTCAGAGCTAGATGCAGAAAAAAATTGTATTCACTTTGCAACCTGATGGAGGTCAGTATAGATGGACTAATAGAACAAGTCCCACACACTGCTACAAGCCCAAATATTTTTTCAGAGCCAGATGCAGAAAAAAATTGTATTCAATTTGCAACCTGATGGAGGTCAGTATAGATGGACTAATAGACCAAGTCCCACACACTGCTAGAAGCCCAAATATTTTTTCAGAGCTAGATGCAGAAAAAAAATATTTTTAATTTGCAACCTGATGGAGGTCAGTATAGATGGACTAATAGACCAAGTCCCACACACTGCTAGAAGCCCAAATATTTTTTCAGAGCTAGATGCAGAAAAAAATTATATTCAATTTGCAACCTGATGGAGGTCAGTATAGATGGACTAATAGAACAAGTCCCACACACAGCTAGAAGGCCAAATATTTTTTCAGAGCTAGATGCAGAAAAAAATTATATTCAATTTGCAACCTGATGGAGGTCAGTATAGATGGACTAATAGACCAAGTCCCACACACTGCTAGAAGCCCAAATATTTTTTCAGAGCTAGATGCAGAAAAAAATTATATTAAATTTGCAACCTGGTGGAGGTCAGTATAGATGGACTAATAGACCAAGTCCCACACACTGCTAGAAGCCCAAATATTTTTTCAGAGCTAGATGCAGAAAAAAATTATATTAAATTTGCAACCTGATGGAGGTCAGTATAGGTGGACTAATAGAATGATGCTATGCCCAAAAGGTTTTACTTCACTAGGTGCAGTAAAAAAATTGGTATTCTATACACAGGTGGTGTAGCTTGCAACACAGATAGGCTACTCCACTGACTAACACACTCTGCAATAGGCCAAAAAGGATTAGCTTGCTAGATTTAGCCAAATGCTGTGAAAAAAACTTGCACAGCACTGGCACAGACCTGCCTGGCAAAAACTGATAGGAACTGATGTAACTTAGTCCTGAAAAGGACTGCAATTACAATTAGTCTTTACTTTCACAACCTATCTATTTAAGAGCACAGACCTGCCTGATAAAAGTCGTAGGAAATGCTGTAACCTAGTCCTTAAAAGGACTGCAATCACAACTATTCCCTACTCCCAAGCTATCTGTAGATTTGTTCGAAAATTGGCTTGAAATGAACAAGGTATAGCGCACACAGCATCAGCGGTGCCGTCTAACACGCAGCTGCAGCAGTGAGAAAATGGTGGCGACGGGGAAAATGGCTGGGTCTTATAGGGGAAGGACATGTGACATACACTGCCAATGACACATGCCCTTGCTTGTGTGAAAAAAAGCACTTCGCTCCGTGTGTGCGCTGCTGATAGGCTGACAGACTGCACCTCCCCACTGTAAATGCGGGAAAGAGAAAAAAAATGGAGATCTTCATTATTCCTGCAGAGATCCATCCCCTGCCCCTCCCCCCGCCCCGCTGTACACTCAAACTGCGTATTAACATTAATTTTCATCATTACTGAGAAAAAATCCAGTTATGATTTTGGTGCACGAACAGTTATCGAACATAACCTCGAACAGCCGAATTTTTTTCAAATCGTTCGTGTTCGCCGAACGGCTCGAACACCGCCCAAAACAGCTCGAATTTGAGATTGGCGAACAGTTCGAGTCGAACAACGCTCATCTCTACTGCTGACACACTCCAACCACATGAGGTCTGGCATTGTCCTGCATTAGGAGAAACCCAGGGCTAACCGCACCAGCATATGGTCTCACAAGAGGTCTGAGGATCTCATCTCGGTACCTAATCACAGTCAGGCTACCTCTGGTGAGCACATGGAGGGCTGTGCGGCCCTCCAAAGAAATGCCACCCCATACCATTACTGACCCACTGCCAAACCGGTCATGCTGAACGATGTTGCAGGCAGCAGATCGCTCTCCACGGCGTCTCCAGACTCTGTCACGTCTGTCACATGTGCTCAGTGTGAACCTGCTTTCATCTGTGAAGAGCACAGGGCGCCAGTGGCGACTCTGCCAATCCTGGTGTTCTGTGGCAAATGCAAAGCGTCCTGCACGGTGTTGGGCTGTGAGCACAACCCCAATCTGTGGACGTCGGGCCCTCATACCACCCTCATGGAGTCGGTTTTTAACCGTTTGTGCAGACACATGCACATTTGTGGGGTCATTTTGCAGGGCTCTGGCAGTGCTCCTCCTGTTCCTCCTTGCACAAAGGCGGAGGTAGCTGTCCTGCTGCTGGGTAGTTGCCCTCCTACGGCCCCCTCCACGTCTCCTGGTGTACTGGCCTGTCTCCTGGTAGCGCCTCCAGCCTCTGGACACTACGCTGACAGACACAGCAAACCTTCTTGCCACAGCTCGCATTGATGTGCCATCCTGGATGAGCTGCACTACCTGAGCAACTTCTGTGGATTGTAGAGTCCGTCTCATGCTACCACGAGTGTGAAAGCACAACTAACATCAAAAGTGACCAAAACATCAGCCAGAAAGCATTGGTACTGAGATGTGGTCTGTAGTCCCCACCTGCTGAACCACTCCTTTATTGAGGGTGTCTTGATAATTGCCAATAATTTCCATCTATTGTCTATTCCATTTGCACAACAGCATGTGAAATTGATTGTCAAACAGTGTTGCTTCTGACGCGCCCCTGAGCCGTGGGGATACCCGGAGCCGGGCCTTGCAGATGCTGGGGGTTGTAGTCACCGTGGCGGCGACCCGGTCTGTGACCCAGGGCGGTCAAACCAAGGGGGTAGTCTAAGTGTACAAATGTTAATGTCCGACTACGCCACCTGTGGAATACGGTTATTAGTAACTGCTGCTGCGGAGCAGTCCGCTGAAGCTGGTGGTATGTGCAGCAAGGTGATGTAACTCCTCACAGTAGGAGTGTAGCTTCAGGGCAGCGTGACTGGATGATGGTGGTGATTGTGCAGGGCGTTCTAGTGCTGTGAGTGCTGGCGCCGCAAGGAACACAGAAACAAGATAGTGCAGTCCCAGGGTCTTTACTCACTGTTGTTGTAGTTCAGATTACAGGTATCAAGCAATCTTCCCCCGTCTTGCTGTGCGTACTCAGTGAGGGGTTCAGTCCACCCTCAGGTATTTCCAGAGCACTTATCAGGACCCCATTCTGTGTACCTTCCTCTGGCCTCTTCCTGCACCTCACACCCAGCGCCACTTCTATCCGGTACCCTCGGGCCTTGGCGGGCGATGTATGTTCCGTCCCCTGGGTCCTATGTGGCTACCTTCTTAGTGCGACTGGTGTGGACTTGTGGCTACAGCACTTGAAACACTGCAGCCTCCGGTTTCTAGTTAAGCATTTGCGGTTTCTCTACTAGTTGAGGGACCCGGTTCCCTGCTTTGGCCTGACCCCTCTACCTCCTGGTAACAACGGGCGTACGGGTGGCATTCTGCACGGCCCGTACCCCTAGGGTCCCTTCACTCCTCATTCCTGAAGCCGTCCTGCTCCCTCTCCTCTCTCTCAGGCTCAGGCCTCCTAACTTGGCCCGCCTGTGGAGCAGAGCTCGTGCAGAGCCTCTGCTCCCTGACTTCTCCTCAGTCTGTCTGAGTGGAACTCCACACACTGACTGACTTCTTGAACCAAGATGGTTCCTTCCCTTTCTAGCTCCTACTGAAGTGTTCCCAGGATCTACGTCCTCCACCCCATCCACTACATAGTTCCCCCTCTCTAGGTGGTTCCCCCCACTCCAGCAAGGGACCAGGGACTGTGCTCTCCCGTAGGAGCAATCTCGCCCTGTCCCCCGGAAATGTGGTGTAGTGAATGCAGGTGTTAGGGTCCTGAGCCATACTCCTTCTTTACCTGAGAGTGAGATACCACACCTCTGGGTGAGATGCAGTACCTCTGTGGCGACCGAACCCCCAGGGGCGCCACACACCCCCCTGGTAAAACACAGCACTTCCGCGGGCTGGAACAGAGCAAAATACAGAGTAAATTAGGACATGCAAATTTTTGGATGCATCACATTATATAACATTATGGATACTTTTTAAAGGACATTTCTCTTCACACTTATAAAATATTTCTTCATACATATAAGACATTTTTAATAAAAACATTCTTCATATCAACACATTTTCAAGTAAAACTTTTGGTCAACCGGTAATGCCTGCAACCAGGTGTCCATTCTTCGGTAAAGTGCAACTTGCGAACACAAATATGGGGGACCCATCCCAAACCCTCAATGGAGGCCCTGGGGTGGCTGCAGGGCTGAGACGATCCAGATGCTGGACCTCGTCTTCGGCCACCTCCAACGGGTTTTTGTTCTGAGGTCACTCGTTGTGGTTCTTATAAAACCAATAAGGGGCACCTCAAGAGGAGCAACTATTTACAAGAAAGTGGCTGCTCCCAGTCCTCAGCCGAATAGTCTCTGGACCCTTTCCGGGTAGCTAAGCAACCTGGTAAAAACACAAATGGTGAACCTGCAGTGTCTATTCTGCTGTACGGATACTGATTACTACTGGCAGTCCTTAGTAGTATTGCTCCCTCCGGGGAGGCTCTAGTTCATCATAAGCTGACCCAGCCGGGTCTTCAGCTTCATACTGGTAGAAGCCGTGCTCTTCTTCCACCTTGTGGACATTTAAGGCGTACCAGCCTCTGACTCCTTTGTGACGGGTATAGGTCACGATGTCTCTGGGGTAGAGGTCCCTATCAGGGTGACCTGCTTTTAGGCTGGACTCCACGTCCCTCCTGTTGACGAACAGATCAATGTCCGTCTGCGGGTCCCGGATGAATCCCCACCCGGCATCCAAATTGAATTTCACTACGGTCCCCTCTTCTCTGGGACCGTGGGTGGCTTTGTTGGACTGACGGGCCCGGGTTTTCTCCTGCATATTCTGGGCCTCTAATTTCTCCAACCGCATGCGCCGTGAGCTGCGCTCTTTTTCAAATTGGACCAGCTGCTGGTGGCAGAACTCTTTGCAACGGGCTGCGGCTGCCCTGGTCTCTTGGGAGAACCCCATCAGATCCTCCCCAGAGTGATCCCACTCAAACTGGACCTCGTCCTCCAATATTTGGGAGACGACGGTCGGCTGCGAGGCGGGCAGGAGCGAGGGGCACTGGTCTTCTACCTCCGCGGACCAGTCCCACCGGCAGCGGCGGTACATCCACTCGGCTGGCGGGGGAGACGGCTCCTGCAGGGGGCCCAGAAGCTGGCTGGATGCTTCCGGGATCTGGGGAGAATGCTGGGCGGACGTGCCCGTGGCTTGTAGGCTTTACGGCGGGGCCTGGAGAGGGCCGCTGCTGATGACGCCCGGGGTCAGAGGGCGCGGGCTGGTGGTGGCAGTGCCCGGGGTTAGAGGACTTGGCTGTGGGGCTTGCTGCGGGGTCAGGAACAGGCCGGTGTCGGTAGCGCCCGAGATCGGCGGCTCCACCAGGGGGCCCAGGAGCAGGTCGACGCTGGCGGCGCCTGGGACAGGGAGACTCCTCCTACCTTCTCCCGCGGGCGCTCCTGCATCACGCATCGCCTCCTGGTGCTGGTCGGGGTCCGCGACGGCTGGGGCACTGCCAGTGCTGGGCAGCGTCCTCTGCTGCCGGTCCGCCATCCTCTGCTCCATCTCCCACTTCCATCCCGCGATGGCGTCGCGCTGGGCCTTCTCCATCCTCCGGCCCAGGTCTTCCATCCCGGAGTGGAGGAACTCTGAGTCCTCCTGGGGCAGCTTTGCCACGAGCTCCTCCAGGGTGTAGGGTGCTGCAGGCTGCAGCAGGCCGCTGGCTGGAGCTCCGGTACTGCCGTCCTCCATCTTCTCCACCGGGTGCAGTTTGTCTAGACTGATCCAGACCACACCCTGTCTGCCAGTTTTCCTCTCTCCCCTCCCCTGCTGGGGGAGGTCCCAGGGCAAGTTGCTGCGGTCCCATGGCAGCCTGCTGTCGGTCACCTTCAGGGTCAGCCCCCCCACCTTGATGGACACACTTGCATACATGACCACTGCTGTTTGGGGCGGGCTCCGCTTCTGGCGCCATTCTGGGACCTGGCCCACAATGGGAGGTGGTTTCTTGTCGTCTTTTAGCACTCACATAATGGCGCCCGTTCTTCTGGGGCGGGTGCCACATTCAGTACAGTGAAACAGTCTCTAGGCGCGCGATACCCAGTGATAACGGGTTGGTTGCATATCCTGCCGACTACGCCAAAGTTGACGCGCCCCCTGAGCCGTGGGGATACCCGGAGCCGGGCCTTGTAGATACTGGGGGTTGTAGTCACCGTGGCGGCGACCCGGTCCGTGACCCAGGACGGTCAAACCAAGGGGGTAGTCTAAGTGTGCAAATGTTAATGTCCGACTACGCCACCTGTGGAATGCGGTTATTAGTAACTGCCGCTGCGGAGCAGTCCGCTGAAGCTGGTGGTATGTGCAGCAAGGTGATGTGACTCCCCACAAGAGGAGTGTAGCTTCAGGGCAGCGTGACTGGATGATGGTGGTGATTGTGCAGGGCGTTCTAGTGCTGTGAGTGCTGGCGCCGCAAGGAACACAGAAACAAGATAGTGCAGTCCCAGGGTCTTTACTCACTGTTGTTGTAGTTCAGATTACAGGTATCAAGCAATCTTCCCCTGTCGTGCTGTGCGTACTCAGTGAGGGGTTCAGTCCACCCTCAGGTATTTCCAGAGCACTTATCAAGACCCTGTTCTGTGTACCTTCCTCTGGCCTCTTCCTGCACCTCACACCCAGCGCCACTTCTATCCGGTACCCTCGGGCCTTGGCGGGCGATGTATGTTCGGTCCCCCTGGGTCCTATGTGGCTACCTTCTTAGTGCGACTGGTGTGGACTTGTGGCTACAGCACTTGCAACACTGCAGCCTCCGGTTTCTAGTTAAGCATTTGCGGTTTCTCTACTAGTTGAGGGACCCGGTTCCCTGTTCTGGCCTGACCCCTCTACCTCCTGGTAGCAACGGGCGTACGGGTGGCATTCTGCACGGCCCGTACCCATAGGGTCCCTTCACTCCTCATTCCTGGAGCCATCCTGCTCCCTCTCCTCTCTCTCAGGCTCAGGCCTCCTAACTTGGCCTGCCTGTGGAGCAGAGCTTGTGCAGAGCCTCTGCTCCCTGACTTCTCCTCAGTCTGTCTGAGTGGAACTCCACACACTGACTGACTTCTTGAACCAAGATGGTTCCTTCCTTTTATATCTCCTACTGATGTGCTCCCAGGATCTACGTCCTCCACCCCATCCACTACATAGTTCCCCCTCTCTAGGTGGTTCCCCCCACTCCAGCCAGGGACTGTGCTCTCCCGTAGGAGCAATCTCGCCCTGTCCCCCGGAAATGTGGTGTAGTGAATGCAGGTGTTAGGGTCCTGAGCCATACTCCTTCTTTACCTGAGAGTGAGATACCACACCTCTGGGTGAGATGCAGTACCTCTGTGGCGACCGAACCCTGAGGGGTGCCACACTTCCTTAGTGGACAGTTTGAATTCACAGAAGTTTGATTTACTTGGAGTTATATTTTGTTGTTTAAGTGTTCCCTTTATTTTTTTGAGCAGTGTATATATGTTGTGGTATACCTATACTAACTATAAACAAGCAAATCTCTCCCAAACTCAGCAGCAGCTCTCCCTACTCTGCCTGTTTCCGGTGTAGACTGTGACGAGCATAGCGGCGCCCAGTCTTATATAGACCTGATGACGCTGTGCGGCCAGTCAATCACTGTAATGCCCACAACCAACATGGGTACGGAATTAAAGTGCATGACAGGCAATCCCTGCATGGTCAATGGCTCTCTAAAGAGTGCCAAACATGCAGGGCGGTGACCCGTGTTCCCGCCCAATCAACCCGGAAATACTCGCTGAGCTTGTCGAGCACAGTGATGCTCGGACGAGTACCGCACACTGGCAAGCACGTTCACTCATCACTAATCATGTTTGTTTTTTGGCATGGATGTAGCTGTAACAAAATGAGATGATAATAGTATGAGTTAACATCCCCGTGTGGACTTGTATGTGGATGTTCTTACCTTGGTGTAGGTAGGAATTGATGGCTGTAGCATTTAACATTCACAAAGTTGGCAAAAAAACACAATTATATCTGGTTTTCTATTCCTCAAATGTTTACTTGGGTGCCATCTAATGACAGAACGTCTTGGGGTGAAGCATAAGAAACCTGGACGTTCTGCTTTGCAGGAGGCTTTGAGGAGCTTTTGGTGGTGAATTGGGAGGTCTCCTCTTTTTTTTGGACATTCTGGGACACTTGGCATGTGTGACAAACATGTTAGCTGTATAGCAATGGATGATGAGTTGGACATACTGTATATACTTGTATACAGGTTGACTATGGGTGATTCTAAGTAGCCTCTAAAATTGGGATTAAGAAGGAAAAATTAAGGTCTTTGGAAATAGAAATTCTGATATGAAAAAATGAATGTGGATAAAGTCAACTGTCGCGGGTGTGTCAGAGGTGACAGACAGTTGCCCTACATTGGGTTGCAGGAGATCTCTACATTTGGCATTGCAGACAGCTTCTTAGATAAGAGACTGTCTTTAGGACCGAGCAGCTACCTCTCTCTTGCTAATTAGCTCTGTGGCCTGGGTGTATATGTCTATATATACTTGGTGTGTCTGACAGGGAGTCGCCGGCTATATTAATTTATACTTGTGAGGCTTAGCAGGAGCAGTAGTACTTCGTCCTCTCTGGAGCTTGAGGCCATGTGCATATTTGGAGTCATCTAAAGCTAAGCAATTTCCCACTGTTTTTTCTTCCCTTGTTGCCTATAGTGTTTAGTGGAGGTTGACTAGTGCTCATCTCCTTCCATCCCTAGCCGTAGGCTTACGCCAGGGAAAGTAGGGCGAGGCACGCGTGCGGCAATTGCTGAAGAGGCAATATAGGGATGGTAGCTGAGAGAGGGTGACGCTAGACCAGACTAGGAGGTCTCCACTTCCCCCTTTCCCTAGCATCTGGGCTCCTTTTCCCTCTGTGTGTCATGGGTGTGCCGCCACGAAGATCGTCGCGACTACACAGCCTGACTTCTCGCAGCTGAGTTCTTGGTGCTTTGTGTTTTGGTAGTGAGGGAGTTAATTCTCTCCCTCTGTGCTTGACGAGGCTCAGCCTCGCCCAGCTGCAGTTAATGCTGCTGGATTGGGATTCCTTCAAATACCTGCTGGTCTGATAGGGAAGTTGTCGGTGAAAGCATTTCTTGCAGACCTTCAGAGCGGATCGGTGTTTGGTGGAGTTCGGAGCGAAGAGTATACGGTGTGGTTTGTTCCCTTCCTCCCTTTATCATTTATCTCCTAACCTGTTGTTGTTCCCTCTGTAATTGTGGTGTTAGTTTTTGTATGCAAGGTGGTTTTTGGTTTTCCCCTTGTACTGTCTCGTTTGTCTAGTACTGTGTTTTGGGCATTTTCTATCCTGTTTCCCATTGTTGTTATCGGGGTCCTTCTCAGGACTAGATTACTTAGGTTCAGGGATATTCAGGAGTTTAGGGTTACGCTGGCGGCCTGGACCTCTGTACCATTAACAGTACCTCCAGGTTGAGGGATTAGTCAGGGCCCCCGTCTAGGGTCAGCTTAGGCCCCTGACCCCCCTGTACGCTGAGACAGCGTGACATTTTCACCGACCGACCAAAAAAAAAAAAAAAATTTTTTTTCCAACCACCATGGATCCAGTAGCCAGTCTAGCTCGGCAGTTGCAGAGTTTGTCCATGGAGTTGGCGGACGTTAAGTCCAAGGTTTTGTGTCCTCTGGAGCAAGCCGGACCAGAACCTAAAGTAGCTCTCCCTGACAGGTTCACTGGGGGGCGGGACAAGTTTTTTGTTTTCCGGGAGGCATGCAAGTTGTACTTTCAGCTGCGGCCTCGGTCATCGGGGAGTGAGGAGCAAAGGGTGGGAATTGTCATCTCGCTCCTACAAGGGGACCCACAATCTTGGGCGTTCTCTCTTCCCCCGGGCTCCCCGGCTCTTCAGTCAGTGGATAGGTTTTTCGCTGCTCTGGGACTCGTATATGATGACCCAGATCGGATCTCCCTTGCTGAATCTAAGTTACGTAGGATCCACCAGGGAGATCGTCCGGCGGAGGAATTCTGTTCGGAGTTCCGTAGGTGGGCCACGGACACTCAGTGGAATGACCCGGCTCTTAGGAGTCAGTTTTGTCAAGGGTTATCTGACAAATTAAAGGATGTGTTGGCACAGTATGACCCTCCCGCCTCACTGGAAGCCGCTATTCGCACTGACAGACGGCTTCGGGAGAGGTGCGGGATAACTCCGCCCCCTGGGATGACTACACCTCCTACAAGGTCCCCTCATATGGAGGTTCCCCTGGTCAGTCCAGAGGAGCCTATGCAGTTAGGAGGGACATCTTTCTGGGGGAGGGGACCGGCGGTGCACCACAAGACTGGAAGGTGCTTCTTCTGCGGGAGAAAGGGACATTTTATTGGGGGGTGTCCATCCCGTCCTTTGCAGAGTAAAGAGTCGTCGGAAAACTACTGATCCCAGGTTGTGTGGTGGACGGCAATCTGGGAGTAGGTATTTCGTCCCTAGGTTCGTCTCAGTTTCTCGTACCAGCGGAGGTGGTGGTGGGTACGAGAACTGAGAGGATATCTATTCTTCTAGATAGTGGGGCCGGGGCTAATCTTGTGGACGCTCGGTTTGCCCGGGTTCAAGGTATGCTATTGAATATGTTGGCTAAACCCATCCCCATATTTTCGATCGACGCCAGGCCTCTCGGTCAGGGAAGTTTTTTGCAAGTGGTGCATAACGTAAATCTTCAAGTGGGGGCGATACATAAAGAACTGTTGTCTTGTTACGTGTTGGAGGGTCTTCCCACTCCAATTGTGTTGGGCCTTCTAAGCATAATCCGGTTATTAATTGGCAATCCAGGGAGATAAGCCAATGAAGTGAATTCTGTAATAAAAACTGCATGAATACGGTCATCGGTGCTGTCACTCCTAGGGTCTTACCTCCATTTCTGGCGGACTTTGAGGATGTATTCTCGGAGAAAGGGTGTCAGGAACTACCTCCTCATCGCGTGTATGACTGTTCTGTAAAAGTGCTCCCTGGGGCCAAGTTACCTAAATCTAGGTTGTATAACCTATCTGGTCCGGAGAGGTAGGCCATGAAGGATTATATTTCTGA
The DNA here is from genome assembly GCF_046119375.1 of Phyllobates terribilis. Classification (NCBI taxonomy): domain Eukaryota; kingdom Metazoa; phylum Chordata; class Amphibia; order Anura; family Dendrobatidae; genus Phyllobates; species Phyllobates terribilis. Next base: position 421,886,712 of record NW_027362767.1, on the reverse strand, counting down.
GAGTCTGGCTAAGGGGCATATTAGACCTTCATCTTCCCCGGTAGCCGCGGGGTTCTTCTTTGTGAAGAAGAAAGATGGAGGCCTACGCCCTTGCCTGGATTTCCGTGAACTTAATCGGATTACGGTCCGAGATCCGTATCCACTCCCACTTATCCCCGATCTCTTTAATCAGATCGTGGGCGCCAAATGGTTCTCTAAGTTGGATCTCAGGGGGGCGTACAATCTGATTAGGATAAAGGAGGGGGATTAGTGGAAGACGGCATTTAACACTCCGGAGGGGCATTATGAGAACCTTGTCATGCCATTCGGTCTGACTAATGCCCCGGCGGTTTTCCAACACTTTGTTAATGACATTTTTTGCCGCCTGGTGGGTCAGTTTGTGGTCATATATCTGGATGACATCTTAATTTACTCGCCTGATCTTGTGTCTCATCAAGAGCATGTTAGGCAGGTGTTACAGATCTTGCGGGATAATAAACTGTACGCCAAATGGGAGAAGTGTGTGTTCGCCATACAGGAACTCCAGTTTTTAGGTTTCCTGGTGTCAGCGTCCGGTTTTCGTATGGACCCAGGGAAAGTGCGGGCAGTTCTTGAGTGGGATCTGCCAGAGAATCTTAAGGCACTACAACGTTTCCTGGGGTTTGCTAATTATTACCGGAAATTCATTCGTAATTTCTCATCCATGGTCAAACCTCTCACAGACATGACAAAAAAGGGGACGGATTTTTCTAGGTGGTCTGACAAGGCTTGTCAAGCATTCTCCTTGAAAAAATGTTTTGCCTCAGCACCCATACTCATTCAACCTGATGCGTCACAGCCGTTCATTGTAGAGGTAGACGCTTCTGAGGTAGGGGTGGGAGCAGTTTTGTCACAAGGTTCGTCCCCTGGTAAGTGGCATCCGTGCGCATTTTTCTCCAAAAAATTGTCGTCCGCTGAGAGGAATTACGATGTCGGCAATAGGGAACTCTTGGCTATTAAGTTAGCTTTTGAGGAGTGGCGCCATTTTTTGGAGGGGGCAGTCCATCCGGTCACCGTCATCACTGATCACAAGAACCTGCTTTATCTGGAGTCCGCAAAACGTCTGAATCCCAGACAAGCCAGGTGGTCGTTGTTTTTTACCAGGTTTAATTTTGTCGTTACATATCGTCCTGAGGAGAGAATGTGGGTTCCTTTGTCAGATATTAACGCAGACCGGTTAATTCGGGCCTTCCACACGACTCACCCGGAAAAACCTGGCCCTGAGGGTCCGGAGGCCCCTCGTAGAAGGGGGGTACTGTCATGGGTGTGTCGCCACGAAGATCGTCGCGACTACACAGCCTGACTTCTCGCAGCTGAGTTTTTGGTGCTTTGTGTTTTTTGGTTGTGAGGGAGTTAATTCTCTCTCTCTGTGCTTGACGAGGCTCAGCCTCACCCAGCTGCAGTTAATGCTGCAGTATTGGGATTCCTTCAAATACCTGCTGGTCTGTTAGGGAAGTTGTCGGTGAAAACATTTCTTGCAGACCTTCAGAGTGGATCGTTGTTTGGTGGAGTTCGGAGCGAGGAGTATGCGGTGTGGTTTGTTCCCTTCCTCCCTTTATCATTTATCTCCTAACCTGTTGTTGTTCCCTCTGTAATTGTGGTGTTAGTTTTTGTATGCAAGGTGGTTTTTGGTTTTCCCCTTGTACTGTCTCGTTTGTCTAGTACTGTGTTTTGGGCATTTTCTATCCTGTTTCCCATTGTTGTGATCGGGGTCCTTCTCAGGACTAGATTACTTAGGTTCAGGGATATTCAGGAGTTTAGGGTTACGCTGGCGGCCTGGACCTCTGTACCATTAACAGTACCTCCAGGTTGAGGGATTAGTCAGGGCCCCCGTCTAGGGTCAGCTCAGGCCCCTGACCCCCCTGTACGCTGAGACAGCTTGACACTGTGTTACACTAACACCTGGCGTGACTCCAAAACAGTTATTGGGGGATAGTTAAGATTAGGGGTGAACGTACGTGGAGATGATCTCTTTCAAAGTATATTCTCCTTCTTTCTTACTGATCTCCAGCCGGGCAGTGTAGAAGATTCTCATGTAATAATGGAGGTCCATAGAACTGGTAGACTTAGCCACAAGATGCCAAGAAGTAAACTTGTCCTACAGAAGTGGAAAGAGCAGGAGAAAAAGTCAATATTGTCTATGTGGCCTAAGTATTCTGGCAATTATATTTTATTTCTGGGTTCTAACCTCTGGGGTATCCATAAATTAATAGAATGGAGATGTTGACTGCTTATCTCAACCTAGGGCAGAAGGGTTGAGAGAGGAACGCAAGCCAAGCAAGACGGCTCTTTTTATTGCTCCCTATAGACTTCCACAATGGTCTTCTCCTTTTTTTTTGCCCTGGGTTTGGACTTAGGTTGAGACCCCCCGCCATTGAAAGAATTATGGCATGTCCCAAGGATGCCTCTTGTAGGAATCCTCTCTTCAAATCTTAAATTCACTTAGAACATCAATTTACATCCCATGTAAAAATCATGAGAGTCCATGAAGCTGAGCTAGGTGGAGCTGTATGTAGCACTGCTGTGATTTTTCATCATTTGGCATTAATGAAACAGTATCAATAAATTAAGTAATGGCGTAAACCACATCAGAATGTTTGCTTTGGAAACAAGTCGTGGATTATTGGATGCTGTTTGTTAAACACAAACCTCAGTTTCCTCCATAAATGCTTCTTGTTGGAAAAGTCCGTAACATTTCTGTGCTAAAGAGAAGAATATCCATTATAGTAAAGCGGAATAATCAATAAAATATTAATATACGGTATATACTTACTGTATATATATATATATATATAAGTCAGGAGTGGATCTATCAAAGAGTAAGGCTATGTTCACACAGGGCTTTTTTCAGCAGTATTTTTTCTGCAGCATAACCTGATCTCTTGGAAGTAAAGAAGCTGCAGAAAAAAGCAGGTTTTTCTTGCATTTTTTGCTACGTTTTTTTTGCTGCGTTTTTGTCATGTTACATTTGTCTCTTGTGCTATTTCATCAGGTTTTGGCACAAAAAACGCTGCAAAACCTGACACCTGCGATTTTTGCAGCATTTTTTCACAAACCCATTGCTTTCAATGGGTGAAAAATGCTGAAAGAAGTGACATGCTCTATTATGCAAAAATACACAAAATACCGAGGAGAAAAAAAAACAACGTGTGTGCATGAGATTTCTGAAATCTCATAGACTTAGCTGTACTGTAAAAAGCAGCTGAAAATTTGCATTAAAAAACGATGAAAAAAATGCAGAAAAAAAGCTTACTGTGAACATACCCTTAAAGTCTTATTCTGACTTTGTTTAAAAAAAGATGCCACCAAATACTGCATCTAAGATTATGGCTATGATGGTCTCTTTATCGGTCTTCCATGAAGTTTCCAGACTCGAGCTACTATTGTGCCAAAGACAAACACGGGACTCATCAGCAAAGAGGACAGACCTCCATTCCAGCCTCCATTGCCGTCTTGCTCTGCCCCATGAAAGCATTCGAGAGCGGTGGCGTGAGGTCAATGGACCCTTCACAAGGGACCGTCACAAATGGTGGCATAATGTACGATGCCGGACCCCTCCAGGCTTCTTTCCAGGTGCCTTACCAGCTTGGCGTCACATTGGTTGTGGAGCCAGTGGTTCTCATTCTCTCTCATCCACACTCGTTCTTTCTCTCTGTCTCTCGTCATGCACTTATTCTTCATCTACCAGAACTGTTTTTGTTGTCACCGTTCCACATTCTTAGCTATAATTTTATTTTATTTATTTACGCATTTTGCCACACACAAACATTAGTGTTACATTTATATGAACCTGTGTACATTGCAATTTTCTTTCGCACCTTTATTTTTAGGGTAACTTTATGCAAAAATCTCCAACTTTTACTTTTCTGCGTTTTCTTTTTCTTACTTCTAATATTTTGGATATAGAGATAAATGGTATCTGTAAATTTCAGTGCGTTATGTCTGCAAGGAAGAATTCTCCAGATGTTTTTAGGCAGAGAAAATTCTCTCAAACTCACGGGCTCACTTAGGGTTTCTGCCTTCCATACTACTGAGTTTGAGACCTTGCCGAGATGAGTTACACAAGCAGCTGAGAATTCATTAAAGGGGTTGGTTACTTCATGTTAAGGACAGCCATAGGTTTTCTTTTCGACTTGGTCACTGTTGGCTAAGGGCTTATATGGCGGTCTCCTTGCTACACCCCTTTTACTAGTAGTCCCCAACTCATGGACCACCATAGATGATAGATATCTTCTGGAATCTTGGAAGACGTCAAGAAAGTAGTTACACCCAATCTGCTGCCATCATCAGTGACCCATCTATTAACGATCTCCCTTCTCAACAAAGCAAAACATTGCAAATTAAAGGAGACTTATCACCATGACCCCAACGATAAGAATTTTCTTACCATAATCAGTGATGTTGAACTCCTTATGAATGGTCAGTTCTTTGCATTTGTACCAATCTTTGAAATGTTCCAGCTCTGATTCTGGATATGTAGACGATCTCACTAGAGACAGAACTTGATATTACGAAATTGCCATATGGAGAAGGTATAAAACACTATAATAACTCTATAAATAAAATTGTCGAAAGAAGTCACGCATATACAGTAACACATATACATTGCTTCTTAATGTTAATGCCTACAAATAATACATCCATACATTCTAATACTTAATGCCCAAAGAATGCTGAATTTTGGAGACCAAATAAAAAACATCGCAAAGTAAAGAAACATATAAAAACACATCAAATAAATACAGAGTGCACATAGTACTGCACACAAAGTCCCCATAATACCATCATACAGTACCAAAATAATACCGCTCACATAATATCGTCATATGTATTATATGTGCCCAAATAGTATCCTAATAAAATTACAATTCAGCTCTACAATAATACCACCATTCACTGCTAAATAATAGGTGGTCTTAATGATAGTCTCATTTAGTGCTGAACATTAATGGTAACAGACAGTGGATTGGAGTGTTTTTTATTTTTACTCCACTCATAGAAAAATTCATGGCTTTGGGCCACAACTTTAAAAAACAAACAAACATTAAACCAGCCCTGATTCTAAGGGACCCCGACCAATTGTCTGTATTTTTTTATGATTGCACTGCCCCTAGTGGTGTATGATGGGGCAGGCAGGAAACCACTGGTCGCTTCTTGTTATTGCACATGTAAATCTACGTAGTAAATAATGTGAACACTGCTCTGTACTACATACAGTACATATATATATATATATATATTTACACAGTACTTACCAAATAAGATTGATGTTTTAATTAATTCACTGGATTGATAGTTTATGATTAACACGTCGGAATGAACTTGCAAAAACGTCAGCAGCAACCCGCTTTCTGGATGCAAAAGAGAATAAAGACATCACATTTAGGAAATCTCCAATCAGGTTGTCATATTATTATAATGCATTCAGAGGGGTAACGTAACCCTTTCCCTGCCAAGGAATCTTATAAGTCCTTACAAGGTGGCAACTCAGTAGGCAAGTACTTATGAGATACAGTATGTCCTGGGCCCTGGCTACTAGTGGCCCCTAGAAATCGTGGGGTTAAAGTGAAATGTGTCTCTTTCATCCGTACTATTTTGGGCCAGGTCATGAGGACAGGGACGATTCTGGTCTCATATTGAAGCTGATAATCTCAAAATGAGTCCTGGATCACTGCTGTAGCTGCCACCCAAACTGTTAAAATGGCTTACCCCCATTTATAAAAACCAAATATTTGACATCGCCATGTCTGTAACCACCCAAACTATAAGACTGGCTTGTTACTTAGCTTAGCTCTTTATGCCATAAAAAAGAAGCCAGAATTGCTATTTTTTAGTCTCTTCACATAGAAAAAAAATGAATAGAAAGCCATCAAAAAGTCACGATCCCCAAAATTACACGCGCTAAAATCATAGCTTGTTTCAAAGAAAATGACCCCTGACGCTAAAAAAAATAAAAATATGAATATGATGTCACACAATCTTTTTTTAATGGGATTTTATTGTGAGATGGTAATAAATTATATTACATATCACCATGTCCAGAATGACCCAATCTCTAAAACGAGCACACTATTTACCCTGCCCAAAAATACTATAAAAAACAAAGCCAAAAATATTGATTTCCCATTAGTTTGCCTAATTTCTTAAATAATTTAATAAAAATCAATCAAAAAGTCACATATGCCCTAAAATGATATCAATAAAAAGTACAACTTTTCTTGCTCAAAATAAGCTGACACACGGTTTTGTCAACCAGCTAAATTTGCACTCCAAAAGCAAAATGGCGCTGCTCCAATCCGGAGCCATGCCGTGCGCCCAAACTGTAGAATACAAACTTTTTTTTTTCTCCTATTGCTCCTTGTAAAAATGAAAAATTTGAGGTTAAAGCTACATTTTAAGGGGGGAAAAATACATTTTCATTTATTCTGAAGGGTTGAGACATTTTCAAAATACTATTTTGAATTTTTAAAATAGGGTGATTTGCATGTAGCTTCTAATATATTGACCCCTCGAGGGCAATCGAGAACTGAATTGACCCATAAAAACTTTCTGAAAGTTTCTTAAAAATGTGAAAAAAATCTGCTACACTTATACAAGTCAAATGTCCCCTAGAAATAAATAATTAAAAAAGAGGCCACTCTATCTGGATTGAAGACAAGGGCAAGATTGAATTCTTTTCGGCACAGAAAGCCAAGTTATTCTGTAATCGGTTGGCTTGGCTTGACAGTGGATCAACCTTGATTTTGGAGAACATCAGAAATGACCATTTTTCATAATGTGCTGCTTATTTCCAAAAAAAAGGGCGACATCTGTCCATGAGTTGGGTTCCCTACTGTAGCTCAGCTCCATTATGGAAATTAAAGGTGGGCTACAATACCATATCCAGCTTGTGTCAAGGTATGGTGCTGTTTTCGGAAGAAAGTGTGACGCTCGCAGCCCACCCTGGGAGATGGGGGTACTCGGAGCCGGGTCAGATGTTTAGGGGGAGGTAGTAGCCGTGGCCTGGACCTGTTCCGTGCCCAGGGCCGTCACAATAAAAGATGTAATGGGCTTTCAGGTTTTGGTGTTAATCGAGTGGTTCTATTGACTATGCCACCTGTGGTTTCTGGTGATCCTCCACCAGCACTGCGTTCAGTCCTCTGAGGCGGGATGTAGTGGCAGCAGCAGATTGTACTACTCCCCACAGGCGGAGCAGGACCTCAGGGCTGAGGGAACAGGAGGATGGGAATTGTAGTGGGAGCTGTGGTGCGGTGTCGTGCAGTGCCGCGTTGCAATAAGAAACCGGAGGCCATAGGTGTAGTCTTCCAAGCTTTACTCACAGTAGAATGCACAGCTGCAAGGCTTCTCCCTGCTCCTCACGGCGCGCTGCGGCCACCAGGACCGGGGGTCCGACAACCTCCGAGTAGTTCAGGTGCTTTGGTCAGGACCCCGCACCAGAGTGTTCCTAGACGTTCCCACTAGGTCCTCTCCTGTCCGTATGTGGTGCATGTGTAGCACCCCGAGGACTCGGCTGCTACAGGGGTATTGCACCTCGAACCAGAGGTGTGATATTCCACTCCCGGGTAAGGATGGAGCGTGGAACAGAGCTCAGTTAGCTGCATGCACCACACTCACCCCATTTCCGGGGGACAGATCAACGGTACTCCCACCAGATAGATGTGCAGGTACGACAGCTTCTGTCCCTGGCTGGAGTGGGGAGGGGGGAGGAACATCCCAGTGGTGTAGGAGCAGAGAGGGGAGGGACTCTGGGCATAGGTAGGAGCCCATTGGGTGCTGGTCACCTGGGCTCGGGTGTCAGAAGGGAGTATAAAAGGTGGGCACCATCTTGGATTAGGGAGTTGAGTTCAGGCAGGAGGAGAAGAGGAGAGGAGCTCAGCCATAGAGGGCTGACAGGGAGCTGTGGCTCAGTCCGGGCCCAGCTCCAGAGCCAGGCCTGAAGTGGAGGCCTGAAGCAGAGAGAGAAGTAACAGGAAGAAGGAACAGAAACACCAGGAAAGGCCCAGAGACGCAAGTAAAGAGGGAACCCTGAGATCCCACGGAATAACGGGTGAAGGGTTGGCAGAACAGGGTACCGGATCCCAAACTGGTGGAGGCCAATTATCCTCAGCCAGGAACCGGAGGTCGTGGTCAAGTCTTGGCGCGACCCCTCACCATATCCACCAGGAAGGCACACCATATAGGGTCAGGGAAGCCGGGAAAGGTTTCACCACTAGAAGGCCCGAGGGAGCCGGACAAAGGTGGGTCCCTGGTGGGGACGGCCAGTAGAAAGGAAGAGAGGGGAGCCCTGGACCACGCTCCGGAATTGCCTGGGAGTTAGTCGAGTCCCTCACTTGGTGGGCGCAGCACGGCTCGGGTGGTCCTTACTGCGCACAAGTGACCTGATAAAGAACTGTGAGTAAAGCTGTGAAAACTGCAACCGCACGTCTCAGTGATTCCTTGCCACATTACCACTACCACCATCAGACCTCCCTGCCTTTCCAGCTGCCCTGAGGCTATACCCCTCCCGTTGGGGGTTATACCATCCACGCTGCACCACCGTACCACCGGCCTCAGCGGTCTGCCCTGCAGCGGCGGCTTCATAGCCGCAATCAACGGGTGGCGTAGTCGAACAAAACAACATCTTATGCCAAGCACCGCCACTTAGTTTGACACCCTGGGCACGGACCGGGTCACCGCCACGAGGACTACTACCCCTATCGGATCCGGCTCCGGGTATTCCCCGCTATGCGCAACGCTGCACAACATGGCCCAGGGGGTGAGTCACATGTACTAAGGCCGGGTCTCCCTCTGGTCTATGCACAGAACAAGGGTACGGGTGGCGACTCCGCTCCGTCCGTTACCCGGTGGGATCCACTGAGCCTCCGGGCTTCTCCGACTAAGACTTAAAGTGACAGAATAGTGAGGACAGGTGGCGTATGCCGCTCCGTCTGCATCCCCCTGGGATCCTTTTGCCTGCGGAGCTTTACTCCTCCGCTCCCCTCCAGGCCTTCTTAGGTACGGACCTTGACCGGGTAGAGACAGCCGTTAACCCTTGCCTGCTCCTTGACTCAAGGCCAGAATACGAGGACCGTATCCCCATCAACTGCAGGTTCACACAGAAAGCCACGTTCAGTGATGAAGATCACAATCAAAAGACCCTGAATTTAAGATGGCTGGCTATTAAATATGAATTATTAAGTGTAACCTAAATGTGCGTCCTCCACCCTCACCCACTACTAGGTTCCCCCTAACTTTGGTTCCCCCATCTCCTCTTATCCCGGCTGGGGCAGCACCCTGGTGCATATAAGTACCCCACAGGTGGGAGAGGTGTGGTGATGAATGCAGAGGTGGGGTCCTGACAGTTACACCATCCTTACCTCGAAGGAGAAATACCACACCTCATTAAAGAGATGCAGTACCCCTGCGGCGACCGAACCCTCAGGGGCGCCACAAAAGCAGCCTTCTTGTTCTAAACCTTGGATAACATTTTTAAGTTGGCCGTTTTTGGAAAGTCGCACCCCCCAGGGTATAATATATCAGCATGCAGATATCTTACCTTTCTGAAAAACATTTTTGTAAGCTAGAGTCTCTTTCCCATCGCTCACTCGCTCTAAATCAAATGGTCCACTAACCATACGCTCCGATATTCTGCAATTATTAAGGCAAAGTTATTTTGTTAGTGATACATGAGCTCGAAAATTTAAAGAATAACCGTTGTTTAGGTTTTTTTTCATAAATCAATCGTACATGTGAAAATAAGTAACTCTAATATATCTTATCAGAGAAATCAGCTACTTTCTCCTCCTGGACTGATCGTTCATTCTCAATATTCTCAATACTGTCTTCCATGAGGACATATTTTCCCATCGCCGAGATAGGAAATGATGACAGTTGGTGCTGATAAAGTTCTATGGAGAACTGTAACTGTCATGTATAGTAGTTTTATTGACCTAATAAAGGTATTTTTATTATTTCCTCTTCACCATCCATTCCTTGGCGTTCCATAGACCGCGGCTCTGTCCTTCATCTGCTCTGTATTTGTCCCTCTCTGAGGGTCCGCGGCAGGAGCTGCCTTTCCCTTGGCAGTCTAGTTTGCTTGAGGACCTGCGCCTCAGGAGGACCTGCTGTGACATTACTGCCGGTCATGTGACCACCCAAGCTGCAGCAGCACCACGGCACTGTGGACCTCCACTCTACAGGCTATTCCCGGGTTTGTGCAGGGGTACACAATCCGGTCAGGTGAGCAGTTTTCTCGCCCCATCCCTGTCCTTAATCCCCAGGTTTCACCCAGAGCGCCCCTTTTCTCTATCTATCTTTTTCATGTGTAGTAGAATGTCTGTCTCCGCCTCTAGCTCCTCCCCTCTCCATGGAATTTTAAAAGCACCAACTGTCATCTCCTATCTCAGTAACCGGAAAATCTGTCTTCACTGAACACAGATTTTACCCATAAATTTAGAATGAAAGATCAGTCCAGGAGGGGAAAGAAGCAGATTTCTCTGCTAAGATTTATTACAAAGTTTTTTTTATTGACTTATGAAAGAAAAATTAAAAGGAAGGTTACACTTTAAGCTCCATACATGACAATAGTCTCTTCCTTATTGTTCATAAAGTTCTGAAGATGTACTAGTTCTTATTCAGGAGATCCAGCTGGTGTACAAAGTCGTACAAGCAATGTGACATGGGAAACAAGTATGCAAATTAGCTCTCCTCCAGAAGATAGAAAACTGTTTCTGGAGTGCCACCATAATAATGTTGGTTCTAATCAAACAATATTAATGGATAATGTTAAGTTATGAGTTAGATGACTCCATCAATAATTTCCAATACTCGGAGAGAAGACACTTACGGATTGAAGAATTGCGTTAACGTTCCTCCCTTCTCTCCTACAGATATTTTGACATAAGCATAATTCAAATCTTCCAGAGCACTCAGCGTGTCGCGGGATGCTATGGATTTTATGTTCCACAGGCCATTAATCTGTAGAGATAGGACGTATAAAACATAAAGGTAGATCATGCACAGAACTATTTCCTTGATTTGCCGATTCCAGAAAGTGATTGCATATTGTTAAGACCACTGAGCCCCTCATGACCCTGAGAATGAAGGGGTTGCAGTCTTGGTTTAAGGCTTTGCTATCTGTAGGAAAGGTCATTAATATTAGATTGGTGGGAGACCGGATCACACTAATGATGGGGCCGTGAGCAGGGGTGTAACGATCTCGGTGGTAGAGAGTGTGATCGCGACCAGGCCCGTGCAAGGAGGAAGGCTCACCGACGCCAACGTCTACCTCAACTGGATGTGCATCGTTGAACGCACATTCAGCTAAAGTGTATTGGCCTATGCTGCAATACACTCCACCGGCCAATCAGAGGTCGGCAACTGGTGGAGTGCCAGTCACAAGCGGTGCATGGCAGTGACATCATGCGCTGCCCGTGCCGGCACGCTGAAGTCAGCCGCCCACTACAGAAGAGGAGTCCACACATATTGGGAGCTCAGGAAGGTAAGAAGAATCGTTAATTTTTTATGTCTTGGAAAGAAGAATGGACAATTTACCAGGAAGGGCCTAGGATGGGAGTCGTTACCCCAGACTGTTATCCAGGATGGGGGTTATTATACAAAGCATTATTATACCAGATCCTTCTACTAGAATGGGGTCCCAGAAGGTATTCATTATACCCAAACAAGGTGCAGGATGGGGGTCATTATACCTGGAAGGGGACTAGGATGGGGGACATTATACCAAATAGTGGACATTATTACAGGAAGGGGCCAAGATGAGGGACATTATTACAATAAGGGGCCAAGGACACAGGAAAATATATCAGGAAGGGGACCAGAATGGGTGATATTATTACTTAAAGGGGCTCAGGATGGGGGACATTACACCAGGAAAGAGTCCATGGGGGGGGCATTATACCAGGAAGGGGACCAGGAGAGAGGATATGATAACAGAAAGGGAGCTAGGTTGAAAGACATTATTACTGGATGGGCGCCAGGACTGGGGACATTATTATAGAACGGGGCTAAGACGGGGGACATTATTACAAAAAGAGGCCCAGGATGGGAGATATTGCTGCAGAAAGGGGACATTATTACAGGAAGGTGCCAGGTTACACTTAGAAGTATGTCTTTATAGGATCTAGAAGGCTACAAAGGCCCTTACATCTGACAAATATAGAGGTGGCAGTGCAGATAAAAATTTTGCACCAGGGCCCATGGAACTAGTTACGCCACTGGCTGTGAGATAACAGGACAGATACAATACATTGTGTTGTGGGGCTCAATGATACTGCAGCTCTCATTCAGAATAAAGGAGAATAGTATTACACAATGCACCAAGCTCTGCCATTTTCCTGTGCCTCTGGAAATCTCCTTTAAAGAGGACCTGTCACTCACTTTAAATATGCAGTTTTTTTTAACCTGGTGTAAATGTGGCTGTAATCTGGTTAAAGAAGTTAATTAGACTGAGCTGCAAGTGTGGTGCTATTCTTGCTTTTATGCTTTTTTTGATCAAAAACAGTGTTTACTAAGAACCCTATGTTATTTAAATGCACTTTTGCTTTTTTACTTATTTAGTTATAGCAGGGTTTATGCTCATTTTGGTTTTTTTTTGTAGGTCTAGTCTTGCAAGACAGCAGTGATACTTTTCTAATCTTGTACAACAACTTAAATTGGACCTGTGTAACTTGCCATAAATATGTACTTTATTTATATAATGTAAATGTCGCTGTCCTCCTGAATCCGACGATGTTTTTCTTGTGTTCGTGTGCCTCTCCGATCTTGAGATATGGCCTCTTCTTCCTTGTACGTAAATCTAGTCTTTTAAGCCAAGTGGGTGTGGTCCTCAATTCTTTCCTGTCAGTGTATTCTTTAGAACTACGCCTACTTGGCTGCCAAGACTAGATTTATACGCAGTGAAGAGGAGGCCATATCTCAGGAACGGAGAGGCACAGGAACAAAAGAAAAACATCGCCGGATTCAGGAGAACAGCGGCTTTCAAACAAGGTAAAACAAATTACATTTTTTTGGGCAAGTGACAGGTCCTCTTTAGTCCCAGAAAAATCCTTTAAGCATAATTTTCCCAACAGAATAACTGGATTATGTGGGTGCCTGGGGCAAAATCTGGGACAATAAGCTGAGGTCACATTTTAAAAGATGTCTGTTAGGGGGCAACCCATTTAAGACTAGTAGATAGCCTGTTGGGAAGGTATATAACATAGGGATTTATGGCACACAATAGAGAGAATTCTGTATTTCTCTCTTCCATTTAGAGATTTTATAAGCAGAGCAACAGGAAAGTTGAGTAGAGGGAACCCTTTTATATTGTTAGGCGGCAGAACTTTGGAAAATACCATATTACTATCCAATAATACTAGTTAAAGGAACGCGGAGTTATTTTGACCATTAATAAATAAAACAACGTAACATAATAGGGATCCTATAGTAATGGAGACTTAAAAAAGTTTAAAAAAAATAGATACACAACATAAAAAAGGCAGCTAATAGCATCAGGAGAAATTCAGAAGAAGATAAAAACAAATTAAAAGTCTTCTATCCTGACTACTTACCTGGGTGAAATCGATGGGTAGTGTCTTCATTTCTGGGCAAGAATCTGAGGAGCTCACCCAGGTTACATGAAGGAGAGAAACAAGGATCAGTCGGAGGGTGGTTGAGATCTTCATGGTTGACGAGACGCGTGAAAAGAGACCTGGTTTTCTTTTTTGAGCAAACTATGAAATAACCTTCTAATTACTCAACAGAGCAAAAAAAAAGCTGTATCCTGCACTAGAGGTCAAGGATTAGAGATGAAGAAACAAGCTAAATATTGACTCAGGTCATGCAATGAGGAAAACAGAAACTTTAACACTTGGCTAACAAAGCTTTCAACCTTTTATCAATAGATTTTTTTCATATTTTACAAAGAAAACCCCATTTATTTGGATGTGTCATACATGTAGAGGATAGGTGGCCTCATAGGGAAGAGAACATGAAGTCCACCTTCCTGGTGTTTGTTCTCATCATTGCTCCCTATTTAAAGGAAAGGGCCCCTTGGTACAACCACTGGTTGTCTTCTTCTCCTTACTTCCTTCATTACATGGAGAAAAGTATCAGGGACACGTCTTAATCATTGAATTCAGTTTTTTCCTTCCGTCTTAGTTCATCTTATTTGCTGATAGGCAAAGGGGAAATCATGTGAAGAATCATCTTTTTCATGATACTAAGAAAATCTGGTACTAAGGTAGTACCTCTCATGGAGACCTCCATGGGAGACAGAGAGGCACCAGAACTTACGCCTGCTATGGGACCTGTGGTGAAAGAACGGCACTGTTAGCAAGCAAGGGGATGTGGGATTGGACCAAGGGTCAAGAAATTATTGTAAGAAGGGAACCAACACAATTCTTTTGAGTTCTAGGTGGCAAAACCCAGCCCCTTTAATGGTTGCCCCATTTAGATGTTTACTGTGGAGCCTCTTTTATTATACAGTATGTAGTCTACTGTCCAACTATGGCAGAGATCCATTGATGTAACTCAACTCTTCCAGTGGTGGCTCATCTCACCCAGTCTTGTTTAGTATGGGGACGAGTGGCCACAGTTAAGTAGTTTATTTCTTTCAATGACATTTTTGAGCATCCATTACGAACTGAATCTTACCTGATAGATACTAACATTTTTGTGTTATGTAAAAAAGAATCCCAAAAAGGCACACTCGCACTATTAATTTCCAGTATGATTAGGGTTACAAAGTGTAAAAAAAAAGCACTTAACAAAATATTTCTAAAATAAAATAACCAGAACGTAAGAGTCTTGGGACCAATTAAACCCAAAATTGGACTCTGATGAAAAGTCTAAAAATCAATAATAACGTATGAAACATTGCTGTAAGAAACTCTCTGTCTTCTTGCCTTGAGGAATACATTATTCCCAAATTGGTTGTTTAGTTTATCCTCACGTAACCCGAGCAGACATTTCATATTATAACTATTTCTGAGGACAAATGTTCTCAAATATTAATAATTACAGATGAGTTTATTGATTTGATGTCAAATTTTTAGGATTTTGCTGAGCTTTGAGCTCACAAAGTGCACACAGCAGTATTTGCAGAACTTCATGTCCAGACCTGTTTATTGAGATCATGTTGAAATGCTACGCGCATAAGTGCCAGAGAATATAGGAAAACCATTGACACTACAGTAAATCTCAAAGTTTGCATTACTTTTTATTTTTTAATTTTTAGCACAATTGTATTCTATGTAGTCAGTTACCTCGTGGATACAGTCAAAAAGCTGCGGCCAATGGATCTTTTCTTTATTTTGTGCCTTAACCTCAACTCCACTTTAATACCCATGCAGTCCTATGTACTATGCTGTTGCGACTCTTTGATGTACATGTCAGTCACAAGAAGGAGGTAATCATTAACCCCTTCCCGATATTTGCAGTATATATACGTCATGGTCGGGAAGTACGTGGTGTCAGCTCCTGGCACTTTAACCCACTTTAACTTTAATCATGACAACATCCGGGTCACCAGGCACTAGTAATTTAGTTAGATCATGCACAGTGCATGGGCTAACTAACTTGCGTCAGTGCAGCACTGACAGTTATCAGGCATAGCAGTGCTCCTGCATTGCTATGCCTTATAACTGTGATCAGAGTGCTAAAAGTAAAAGTCCCATAGTTGGACTAAGTAAAAAAGTAAAATAAAAGTTAAAAAAAATTTGCACAAATATTTTTTTTTTAAAAATCACAAAATAAAAAAAAATATACAGGTATATACTGTACCCATAAATAAATATTTTTATGGGGAAAAAAAAGTACATGTTTGATATCGCTGCGTCCGGTACGACCCGCCCTATAAAAATGTTCCACTAGTTAACCCCTTCAGTGAACACTGTAAAAAATAAAAATAAAAACCGAGGCAAAAATACGATGCTTTATCATCCTACCGCCAAACAAAACATGGAATAAAACGCGATAAAAAGGCAAATGTAAATAAAAATGGTATCACTGAAAAAAATATCTTGTCTCGCAAAAAACAAATTGCCATACAGCTCCATGAGCTGAAAAATAAAAAAGTTATAGCTCTCAGAATAAAGCGATGCAAAAATAATTATTTTTTCTATGAAATAGTTTTTATCAATTTTACCACTTGTGGAACGGCATGAAAAAAACCTAAAAAGACAATTCTTGAATTGTTGGTTTTTGTTCATTCTGCCTCCCAAAAATCAGAATAGAAAGCGATCAAAAAAAGTCACGTGCCCGAAAATGGTACTAATAAAAACGTCAACTTTTCTCACAAAAAACAAGCCATCACATGACGATGTCAGCCGAAATATGGAAAAATTATAGCTCTCAAAATATGGCGATGCAAAAACTAATTTTTGCAAATAAAAGCATCTTTTAGTGTGTGACAGCTGCCAAACATAAAAACTCAATATAAATCTGAAATCGCTGTAATCGCACCGACCCGAAGAATAAAGTTGCCTAATCACTTATACTGCACGAGGAGCGGTATAAAAAATAAATAAAACCAATTCTTCACCTGCTGTTGATTTGTTTATTTTGCCTCTCAAAGATCACAGTAAGGCTTGGCTCACAGTTATCCTGTGCTCTACGCTGAAAGCTTACATTGGGGGATTCAGTGTAAATCTATGAAATACGTGATTCAGACGGAACCCCCGGCAGAAAATTCCCTATAATAAGGCAGATAGAGGCACTGTGGATGCCGTTTGGACTATGATCTGGCTCTGTCCGTCTTTTTAGGTGTGTATAAAAGTGCCATCGGCCACAGTTTTGTGCACTTCTGAAAAGAATGACAACACTGAATAGAGGACAGACAGAGTCCAGAGTTACTCTTCTGCCTCATTATAGTGAATGGATCCCTCGGGGGTTTCATCTGAATTACGCCACTTGGAGATTTAGATGGAAACCTTGATATAAGTGCTCATCGTAGAGCACAGGATAAATGTGATCCCAAATGTTATGTAAAATGTTCCCAATAAAAGCTTCAACTTCATTCACAAAAAAAGCAAGTCCCCACTCAGGTCCATCATCTGTCTGTTAATGGAAATATAGGGGCTTCCATGTTACTAGTAGCAAAAAGGCTCTGGAAAAGCGAAATGGCTTCTCACCCTCCAAAAGAAATCCAGCGAATTCTGCACTCACAAATACAAATGCCCCCTGTTACGCTAGCGCCCGGACTGACTGGCGTGAGCGTGATTAGTGATCCCACTGTACCATGAACCGAGGAGTGCCTGGAGGGGCGTAACTAAGTATCAACCCGATCCGACCAAGGTCGCACGGCGGCTTAGTCGACTCCGTGGACCAAGGAGGAACCGAGCAGAGGGACCAGGTGCGACTCCAGGTCAGACCCCGGTCACAGTTGTTGACCCACACCGGGGAATGCAGGAACAGGCAGGTTAGACTGGCATACAGGCAGGTGGGTATTGGCAAGTACGGCTGGTATGCAGACAGGTGGGCACCGGCAAGCACGGCTGGTATGCAGACAGGTGGGTACTGGCAAGCACGGCTGGTATGCAGACAGGGAGATACTGTCAAGCATGGCTTGAGTGCAGACAGGGAGGTACTAGCAGGTTGGAGCGCAGGCTGGATAGGGTCCAGTACAGACTGGGAGACAGGTACAGAGCCGCAGATGCGGTAGACAAGCAGAGTAAAGTGAAACCGCCGGAGTGGAGGACAAGGCAGAGCAGAGAGGAACTGCAGGTGTGGTGAGCAAGCAGAGCGGAGCGAAAACCGCAGGTGCGGTGGACAAGGCAGAGCAGAGCAGAACCGCCAGAGCGGTGGGCAAGACAGAGCAGAGAGAAGCCGCCGGAGCGGTGGGCAAGGCAGAGCAGAGAGAAACCGCAGGTGTGGTGGACAAGGCAGAGCAGACCGGAACCGCCGGAGCGGTGGGCAAGGCAGAGCAGAGAGAAGCCACCGGAGCAGTGGACAAGGCAGAGCAGAGAGAAGCCGCCGGAGCGGTGGGTAAGTCAGAGCAGAGAGAAACCGCTGGTGCGGTGAGCAAGGCAGAGCAGAGAGAAGCCGCCGGAGCCGTGGGCAAGTAGAGCCGAACAGGGCTGAAGGTGCAGGCAGAGAGGACAGGGCTCTGTTCACATGGAACAGACTGGAAAATACAGGAGGATGGCTAGAACACAGGAGGAAGATACGGAGGAAGGGAAAAGGGACAAGCAGAACCAGATACACACAATTTACTTCCTTTGAAGTAGTGAGTGGACACAAAACTCACAAACAGAAGTACAGAGACAACGAGTTGGAGTTAGGTGCAGGTTCAGATACTGCAGGAAAAGGGAAGGTACGGACATAGAGACAAACAGGTAACAGGCTAGGATACAGTTCAGACAGGAACTGCTACTGCAATGAGATACAAGAACGAGCCTGGGTATACAGCCCCCAGAGTGGCAGAAACAGACTAGAAGTCACAGGTAACAGGCCTGGGTATACAGCCCCCAGAGTGGCGGAAACAGACTAGAAACAGGACAGGACCTGGCAATTCAGCAGCAAAGACTAACTGAGTGAAGGTGTTGCTCAGGCACCTCCTTCTGGGTGGAGGGGGTTTAAATATCCAGTGACTCACAGCAATAGGCTGGAGACGCATTAGGGGTGCGCCCACAGCAGCTATAAGAATCAGGAAGTTACCGGGCCCCCACCATAAGCAGTCAGTCAAGAGACATGCACACAGCATGAACCGGAGCAAGGTTTGTAGGCTGGACTGACAGGTAAGATTGCAGTCTTGCATAGTGGGAGGTGGTGCACTATGCAAGCACGCCGCCAGGGATGTTACAGTACCCCCCCCTTTACGCCCCCTCTTCTTCAAGCCTGCAAGGTTCTTCTGCAGAGAATTTGGAGGCCAATCTTTCTCTTCAAGAGGATTACCTCTTCTGTCCATTAGAGGAAACAAAACTGGTCTCATCATCTTGGTGACTAGGATGCTTCCTCCTATCAAGCCATCCTCAGCAACAGATGAAGTGGGTGAAGTACCAGGAACAGCACACAGAAAAGTCTCTCTCCATTTGTTATCAGGTAGCACCCTGGTGGATTCAGGAGACAACTGGAGGTCCTCCGCCTGGTTGGAGGAGTGCAGAGACTCGGGGGTAATCACTGCTTTGAAGTACACTTTGCCAGGCTTACTGGATGAAGTGGGCGAAGTACCAGGTACAGGGTGTAGGAAAGTCTCTCTCCATTTGTTATCAGGTAGCACTCCGGAGGATTCAGGAGACAACAGGAGATCCTCCGCCTGGTTGGAGGGGTGCAGAGACTCGGGGGTGATTACTGCTTCGAAGTACACTTTGCCAAGCTTACTGGATGAAGTGGGCGAAGTACTAGGTACAGGGTGTAGGAAAGTCTCTCTCCCTTTGCTATCAGGTAGCACCCCAGAGGATTCAGGAGACAACTGTAGGTCCTCCGCCTGGTTGGAGGGGTGCAGAGACTCGGGGGTAAACACCGCCTTGATGGACGTAAGACCAGATTTATTAGAGACGGAGGGTCCTTGCTTTAGGACCATCTTCAGACTGGTTTCAGAGATGACATGTCTGTAAGGCGGGACGGTACCTGAAGCCAGATCATTGGTACAATCGTCGAGACTGTGTGGGGACATCGCCTCCGCTTCTCTTCCTTTGGAGACTTCAGCGCACAGCGAGTCAGCGACTAGCAGATCTGGTGAAGAAGAATAAGAAACTGCTGACTGTCTTGAAGATGTGGGGACTGGACACCCCTTGTACCTTAGCAGTCCCCCAGGATACACCATGCAGGATCTCCAGACCTGAGCGGGCCCTAGATCTCTCGGCTCTGGACGACCTGTGGGTAAGCCAGTCATCACCTGGAATGTGAACTTCTTCATGTGTAATGATCCAATCTGAAGCTTAATTTGTACAGACATATTTTGACTGTTTCTGAGTAGGGCTGATCCTTCTGCTGACAATGCCCAAACCGGCTTCTGGAGTTGTCGTACGGGAATCAGACACCAACTCTTCAAGGCTTTAAGCCCGAAACTTCCGGTTAATCCGAGGCCTTCACTTGCCACGGAGACAGTCATGGTCATCTGTGGAGAGGAAACACTAACGACAAGGGCAGCCTCTCCTACAGGCCTAATATCTTGGGATTCTCCAACCTTCGCTGGACAAAGACCGTCAGGGGGTCCCAAACCACCGCAGCGGGACCGTAATCCGATTTTGTGACTGAGTTCTGGCTTCTGCTTTGCCTGACGAACATAGTCATCCTTCATGGATTCTGTGCGGAAAGCTGCCTCTACAGGCTGGGGAACAGGAGGTCTTTGGGAGAACAGAACCTGGTGTGACGGTTTACCTCTACGCCTTGCACATCTGGACTGCCTCTTGAGGTTGGGAAGAGAAGTATTCTGTGGAGCATAGTCATCCTGTGTGGATTCTGGGTGGGCAGCAGTCTCTTCGGGCTGGTAGGCTACCAACACACATTACCCATCGGGGCGGCTCCGGGATATTGGATATTGGGAAGGGAAGCTTTAGCAGAGGCTTCAGGATTAGGGTCATCGAAGACCATTAGAAAGGCCACCAGGAAGGCCTGCAGGTCAAAGATGATAGGATCCCATGCTTCCCATAGGGGGGTGATCCATTTCAAGGCATCACCCGCTAGGTAGGACATCATAAATGCTACTTTAGCCCGATCAGTAGGAAAATAGTGAGCATAGAACTTGAAATGTAGCATGCATTGCTCCACAAATGCACGGCTTCGTTTTGGATCCCCATAGTACCGTGGGGGATCTGCAGGAACGAGTGCTGATAGATCCATTTGGGCTGGTGCGTAAATCGCCTGGGCCATAGCTTGAGAAAAAAAATTTTTTTGGTGCACGTATTCGCCAGACAAGGATTCAAAATGTCTCTGAGAGCGAAAGGCCGTGGGGCTCAACGGGAACCTTGGCCTGAGCAAACTGTTACGCTCACGCCCAGACTGACTGGCCTGAGCGTGATTAGTGATCCCACTGTACCATGAACCGAGGAGTGCCTGGAGGGGCGTAACTAAGTATCAACCCGATCCAACCAAGGTCGCACGGCGGCTTAGTCGACTCCGTGGACCAAGTAAGAACTGAGCAGAGGGACCAGGTGCGACTCCAGGTCAGACCCCAGTGACAGTTGTTGACCCACACCGGGGAATGCAGGAACAGGCAGGTTAGACTGGCATACAGGCAGGTGGGTATTGGCAAGTACGGCTGGAATGCAGACAGGTGGGCACTGGCAAGCACGGCTGGTATGCAGACAGGTGGGTACTGGCAAGCACGGCTGGTATGCAGACAGGGAGATACTGGCAAGCACGGCTGGAGTGCAGACAGGGAGGTACTAGCAGGTTGGAATGCAGGCTGGATAGGGTCCAGTACTGACTGGGAGACAGGTACAGAGAAGCAGATGCAGTAGACAAGCAGAGTAAAGCGAAACCGCCAGAGCGGAGGACAAGGCAGAGCAGAGAGGAACTGCTGGTGCGGTGAGCAAGCAGAGCGGAGCGAAAACAGCAGGTGCGGTGGGCAAGGCAGAGTAGAGCGGAACCGCCAGAGCGGTGGGCAATGCAGAGCAGACCGAAACCGCAGGTGCGGTGGACAAGCCAGAGCAGAGCGGAACCGCCGGAGCGGTGGGCAAGTCAGAGCAGAGAGAAGCCGCCGGAGCGGTGGACAAGGCAGAGCAGAGAGAAGCCGCCGGAGCGGTGGGTAAGTCAGAGCAGAGAGAAACCACTGGTGCGGTGAGCAAGGCAGAGCAGAGAGAAGCCGCCGGAGCGGTGGGCAATTAGAGCCGAGCAGGGCTGAAGGTGCAGGCAGAGAGGACAGGGCTCTGTTCACATGGAACAGATTGGAAAATACAGGAGGATGGCTAGAACACAGGAGGAAGATACGGAGGAAGGGAAAAGGGACAAGCAGAACCAGATACACACAAGGTACTTCCTATGAAGTACTGAGTGGACACAAAAATCACAAACAGAAGTACAGAGACAACGAGTTGGAGTTAGGTGCAGGTTCAGATACTGCAGGAAAAGGGAAGGTACGGACATAGAGACAAACAGGTAACAGGCTAGGATACAGTTCAGACAGGAACTGCTACTGCAATGAGATACAAGAACGAGCCTGGGTATACAGCCCCCAGAGTGGCAGAAACAGACTAGAAGTCACAGGTAACAGGCCTGGGTATGCAGCCCCCAGAGTGGCGGAAACAGAGTAGAAACAGGACAGGACCTGGCAATTCAGCAGCAAAGACTAACTGAGTGAAGGTGTTGCTCAGGCACCTCCTTCTGGGTGGAGGGGGTTTAAATATCCAGTGACTCACAGCAATAGGCTGGAGACGCATTAGGGGTGTGCCCACAGCAGCTATAAGAATCAGGAAGTTACAGGGCCGCCGCCCTAAGCAGTCAGTCAAGAGACATGCACACAGCATGAACTGGAGCAAGGTTTGTAGGCTGTACTGACAGGTAAGATTGCGGTCTTGCATAGTGGGAGGTGGTGCACTATGCAAGCACGCCGCCAGGGATGTTACACCCTCTCACTTCTAAGCCCCAGTGTGGCCGAACTGCATTTAGCGTCCACATGTTTGGCATTTCTGTAGTGATGAGAGCCCGCTTAATTTACAGGTCTATGTCTCCAAAAACATGAGCTGGGCATAATGTACGGGCACTGCAATGAACTGGTCACTACAATGGCAGTTTGCAATTTTCACTCAGCAACATCCACTGCTGCTTGTTTCAGGAAAACACCCATGGAGTCAAAATCGTCACTACACCTGTGGATAAATTCCCAAAGGGGTAGAATTTCCAAAATGGGGTCACTTGAGGGGGGGGATTCTGCTCTTCTAGCACTTAGGGGCTCTGTATATGGAGTTCGCAAACTATTCTAGGAAAATCTGCACTCCAGGAGGCAAATAGCTCTCCATCCCTGCCGAGTCTCAAATATGACTAAGCAGTGCTGTACAGCCACAATAGTATAAAATGCTGTGACCCACCTGTTGTTTCAATATGATCACTACACCCCTAGATGAATTCATTGAGAGGTGTACTTTGTAAAATGTGGTCACTGCTGTTCTGGCACCTCAGGGACTCTGCCAATATGACACCAATATGGCTCTTCTTCCCTTCTGAGCTTTGCACTGTGCCTGAAAAGTAGTTTTCGACCACATATGGGGTATCGGCGTACTCAGAAGAAATTGCGCAACATATTTTGGGGTCCATTCTCTCCTGCTATCCTCGTGAAAATGAAGGCTAAAACAAAATTTTGGTGGGAAAAATATATTTTTTGCATTTTCACAGGTCAACATTTTATTCTGTGAAGCACCTGTGGGTTCAAGGTGCTCACCACGAATCTAGATAAATTAATTTAGTTTCCAAAATGGGGTCACTTGTGGGGGTTTCCACTATTTAGGCACATCAGTGGCTCTCGAAACGCGACATTACACCCGCAGACCATTCCATAAAAGGCTTGATTCCAAAACATCACTCCTTTCTGAGCCCTGCTGTGCGTCCAAACAGTAGTTTCCCCCCCCCCGCATATGGGGTATCTGCAAACTCAGGAGAAATTGCAAAACTAATTTTGGGGTCCATTTTCTTCTGTTACTCTTGTGAAAATGCAAAATTTGAGGCTAAAATAAAATTTTTATGGGAAAAATGTGATATTTTTTACCTTCACGGCTCAACATTATAAACTTCTGTGAAGCACCTGGGGGTTCAAGGTGCTCATCACACATCTAGATAAGTTCCCTGAGGTGTCTATTTTCTAGAATGACATGCAGAAAATGAGGAATACTTTGGTTCAGAGTCCGCGCTGCCCAAAGTTCAAAAGGTGCAGTCACACATGAGGATTAAGCATGAATGGGGTTTATTGTGTCAACGCATTTCAAGGTCTCCAAACCTCTTCATCAGGACCAAACCACAATGATATCATCATGGATAGATGAGACCAATATAGAGTTTTTTGTTAAAGCACATCATTCATCTGTTTACTGTAAATGGAATGAGGCCTACAAATAAAAGCACTGAATGCCTTGACTGTGTGCAAGGCATAATGAAACTTGAAGATTCCCAAAGAATTTTGGGTTGCAATGTACTGCCCTGTATTAGAAAGATGGTTTGCATCCTAGGTCATGGGTCTTCCAGCAGGAAAATGACCCCAAACATACTTCAAGAAGCACCAAGAAATGGATAGAAACCAAGCACTGGAGAGTTCTGAAGTGGTAATTCCAGATCCAGTAACGTAAAGTCTCCAACCACTACCTGTTACATACAGAAGCTACAGAGAAACTGCGAATGGACACATTAAATCAATTAATTTTGCCTGCTTTGATGAATTTCTGAGTACAGATCACTTTAAAAATCAGGAATCTGTCAATGAGTTTTTTGATAAAAGCAATCAAGTTATAGACAGTGTAAGAGAAGTATGTGACCAGAATGAACTCTCATTTCGAGCAGATGATGCCTAACACCTGTCCCTATACTAAGTGCAGCTAACAGCAGTATTAATAGGGAATAGAATAGAATTTTTTTTTGCTTGGTTGCAGCCGCAAGGACTATAAGGCAATAATCCCTGACTAGATATAAGGCAATAATCCCTGACTAGATGCCTGTAATACGCTATCCCTAGTGCGATAGCTCATCCGTACACGAATTGCAGATAAGAGAGGTCATATTGTAGAATAAAAAATAGATTTGAATCAGCCTTGAAAATAGTTGTTTTGCTGTACATAGCAGCACTGTTATTCCATCAACCCTGCTGGGGAACACAGTGGAGCATTTCGCATCTACTCAGCCTGATATGGAGGAGACCAGGATCTTCTGTGCTTACTGTACAAAGTTTCCTGTCCCGGATGTGAGATCCTGTACGTAGTGTGAGAAGTCCCTATGTGACGACCACCTGACAGCCCACAACGAGGCACTAGATTATATACTAGATAATATCTATAAAAAGAATGTTAGAGGTGGCCCTCTAAAAATTATTAATGGGGGCATGATAAACACCCTTAAAAAGTGCATAGTGAGGGTAGCATAATCACTAGTGATGGGCGAGCACTAAAATGCTCAGGTTCTCGTTGCTCAGGTGAAGCACATTGGAATATTTGGGTGCTCGTCCCGAGCAACGAATCCAATGTAAGTCTATGGGAAACTCGAGCATTTTTCAGGCGGCTTCCCCAGGCGGTTTGCAGAGGGCCTACAATTTGCCCAAATCGATGGGAACAGTGCTCAAATGGCATGGGAACAGCATGGGGAAGACCCCTGGAAGCATTTCTGACTCCCAGATCACTGCTATCAACAATGTTGTCAGAGATATTACTCCACTTTTACGGACTCACAATAAAACATACAAAAACTAAACCAAAATGGATTTTCCTGGGAAATATGTTAAGGAACATCCTTTCCAAGGTAATGACTTGTATATAAGGCAAAATAAATAACCAAAAACAAAAATACTCCTCCACACCATAGGCTATGTTCACACGTAGCGTTTTTGATGCGTTTTTGCACTTTTGTATTGTTTTCAACCATGACAAATGCATTCACCGGGAAATGTAATTTTAACATTTTACAACCTTATCTGGCCATGTGGTGTGTGAGACATGATCAGACACATCCTGTTTCATTTATTAAGGAGGGACTCTTAAAGTCACAAAGCCTATTTTTATAGGGCCATCGGCGGCCTTTACTATTTTTAAAGGGCCAGCAGTCGGCCCTCACTATTCTTAGAGAGCAATCAGCCCGCTATGCTTTGTTGTTCCCATTACTAAAGAGTGGGTCTCCTATACTGTTATTGCATATGCAGCTAGTGGCAGGACTGCCCAAAATTTGGATTCACCCCAATACCCCTTTGAAAATTTGGATGCACCCCAATACACCTTTGAAGAGACTTAGAGGAGGGTCTCCTGAAAAAATGTTCCCATTATTAGGAAGTTGGTCTCCCATTATGTTTGCCTATGCAGTGAATGCAAGGGTTGCCAAAAATTTGGAGGCACTCCAATGCCCCTTGGAAGAAACGTGGAGGTCAGAGGGCCTCCTGAAACAATGTTCCCATTATTAGGAAGTGGGTGTTCCATTGTGTTTGCCTATGCAGTGAATGCAAGTGTTGCCGAAAATTTGGAGGCACTCCAATGCCCATTGGAAGAGACATGGAGGTCAGAGGGCCTCATAAAAACAATGTTCCCATTATTAGGAAGTGGGTCTCCCATTGTGTTTGCCTATGCAGTGAATGCAAGCGTTGCCGAAAATTTGGAGGCACTCCAATGCCCATTGGAAGAGACATGGAGGTCAGAGGGCCTCATAAAAACAATGTTCCCATTATTAGGAAGTGGGTCTCCCATTGTGTTTGCCTATGCAGTGAATGTAAGGGCTGCCAAAAATTGGGAGGCACTCCAATGCACCTTGGAAGAGACGTAGAGGGCCTCATGAAAAAATTTCCCATTATTAGGAAGTGGGTCTCCCATAGTGTTGGCCTATGGAGTGAATGCAGGGGTTGCCAAAAATTGGGAAGCCCTCCAATGCCCTTTGGAAGAGACGTAGAGGGCCTCATGAAAAAATTTCCCATTATTAGGAAGTGGGTCTCCCATAGTGTTGGACTATGCAGTGAATGCAAGGGCTGCCAAAAATTTGGAGGCACTCCAATGCCCCTTGGAAGAGACGTGGAGGTCAGAGGGCCTCATGAAAACAATGTTCCCATTATTAGGAAGTAGGTCTCCCATTGTGTTTGCCTATGCAGTGAATGCAAGCATTGCCAAAAATTTGGAGGCACTCCAATGCCCCTTGGAAGAGACGCGAAGGTCAGAGGACCTCCTGAAAACAATGCTCCCATTATTAGGAAGTGGGTCTCCCATTGTGTTTCCCTATGCAGTGAAGGCAAGGGCTGCCAAAAATTGGGAGGTACTCCAATGTACCTTGGAAAAGACGTGGAGGAGGGCCTCATAAAAAAATGTTCCCATTAGAAAGGAGCGGGTCTCCTATACTTGTAATGCCCATGCTCTAAGTGTATGGGCTGGAAAACATTTACCCCTGGGGGGTATACATGAACATACTGTATAAAAAAATTTTTTTTACGGGCATCATAAACACTCTTTAAAAAATTATGTGGGTGTTGCACCATGGACCACGGTCACCCTGGTGATAAGGTGTTGGAGGATGAGGATGAGGAGAAGGAGGAGCAAAAGAGCAAATAGCCAAAATCAGGAAGCGTATACCCATGTGTGGGTGTGAAAAGGTGCATGAGAATACACCTCCCAAAAAAAGACACTGGATTTAGGTTTATGTTACGCTGTTATCATTCGGTGGTGTTGAGAAGTCTGGCCCAATCCAGCCCTTGTTCATTTTTATAAGAGTCAGCCTGTCAGCATTTTCAGTTGACAGGCGCATGCGCTTATTAGTTATAATTCCACCAGCGGCACTAAAAACCTGCTCTGATAAAACGCTAGGCGTAGAGAGCCAGTTCATTCCTCATGTCCAGCTTGGATACTCAATAATTATAAGGCACAGAGAAATCACAGAGGACGTTGGTACGGTCGCCAATCTTACCATCTCAATCTTACAATCTCAGCATCTTACCAAACTTTGCACTCCTTGTGAGAGTACCCACGCCTCAGGGCCTGTGCGATGGGAGGGGCTGAGAAAACTCTCCCAGAACTTTGACAGTGTTCCACTGCCTCTGCTGGATTGGAGTTTTGTCTCTCTTGGCTGTACTCCTTGGTTGTCCAACGAACTGTGACCTCTGCCGCCAGCGTTTTCAGATGAGAATTTTTTTAATAGTTCCGCAACAAGGGCCTTCTGGTACTGCTCCATTTTTGTAGACCGGTCTGCCTAAGGAATAAGAGATATAAAGTTCTCCTTGTAGCGTGTGCCTAGAAGTGTCACCAACCAGTAATAACTGTCACCCAAAATTTTGAGAATGTGAGGGACACAGGAAAGGCAGCGCAATGTAAACTCAGTCATGTGTGCCAGACTGCTAACAGGCAAGACTTCCGAGTCCTCACCAAGAGGACGACTGACCATGCTCTCCTCCTCCCCCTCGCTGTCCTCAGGCCATCCACGCTGAACAAACGGTATGACAGTTGTGCAGGTAGTAACGTCTATAGTGCATGAAACTAGCTCCTGTTCTTCCACCTCCTCTTCCTCATTGTCACCCAATCCACGTTGTGATGAGCTGGGGCTGGGCTGTGTG
This sequence comes from Phyllobates terribilis, assembly GCF_046119375.1. NCBI lineage: Eukaryota > Metazoa > Chordata > Amphibia > Anura > Dendrobatidae > Phyllobates > Phyllobates terribilis. The sequence goes on along the minus strand of NW_027362767.1, from coordinate 421,858,565 downwards.
TAATCACCCTGTATGGTTCCTTGCTCCATCTCATCGTGCTCCACCTGCAATGTATCCTCTTTGATTGTGAGCAGAGAGCGTTTCAGAAGACAGAGAAGCGGGATGGTAACGCTAATTATGGCGTCATCGCTGCTCACCATGTTGGTGGGGTCCTCAAAGTTTTGGAGGATGGTACAGATGTCTGACATCCATGTCCACTCCTGAGATCTTATGTGTGGAGTCTGAACTGAATACCGACTGCCTTGTTGATGCTGGTAGTCAACAACTGCCCTCTTCTGTTCACAAATCCTTCCCAACATCTGCAGTGTAGAGTTCCAACATGTGGGGACATCACACACCAGTCTGTGAGCCGGAAGATGCAAACGCTGCTGAAGCACGGCAAGCGCGGCGGAAGCTATAGCTGACTTTCTAAAATAGGCACACAGGCAGTGTACTTTGACAAGCAGATCTGGCAGCGTTTTTTTTATGTTTTGAAAAAACGCTGAACCACGAGGTTAAGTACGTTGGTCAGGCATGGTACATGTGTGAGCTCGCCTCGCCTCCGAGCTGCCACCAGGTTCCGGCCTTTCTCACACATGACCATGCCTGGCTGTAGGTTCAGCGGTGTCAGCCACAGATCTGCCTGCTCTTTCAGAGCTGTCCACAACTCTTCAGCATTGTGCGGTTTGTCACCTAAGCATATTAGCTTCAGCACAGCATGTTGCCTCTTGGCCTAGGCAGTGCTGCAGTGCTTCCAGCTTGTGACTGATGTGGTCATTTTGGAGATGGAGGCTGAAGAGGAGGAGGAGGAGGCTGAGTAAGATGAGGTGCAGGAGCTGTAGACTGTGGGGGCGACCCTGATTGACCTAGGGCCCGCAATCCTCTGCGTCGGGAGGACATGTTCCGTCCCAAGGTCCTACTGGGTCCCGGCTTCCACTATGTTAACCCAGTGTGCCATCAGCGAGATGTACCGTCCCTGCCCACAAGCACTTGTCCACGGTTAGGTGGACTTTCTCTATAACTGCATTGTTGAGGGCACGGCTAATGTTGTGGGACACGTGCTTGTGTGCACCATACCACTGCACGACCAGCTCTACCCTCACCTACTGTATCCTCACCCATCCCTTGTAGATTATGTGCCCTCATGGGCAGGCTCCTCTCTCCTCCTGTACCAATTGGTGGCTCGTTTTTGTTCATGATTATTGTACTTGTTGTTTGCTATGTATACTCCTTTTCACATGTAAAGCTCCATGGAATAAATGACACTATAATAAAAATAATAATAATTATACTATTTGTACTCTGGATCAATTGATGCCACTTTTCCTGGTGTCTGTCCCTAGTTTAAGCTGTTTTGGCAGCTTTTGTACCCCCCCTGAAGATGTTATCTATGTGTTTGGTCTCGCCTCTTATTGAATTCAATGGGGTTCAGTTATGTTCGGCGAACTGTTGGGCGAACATCGGGATGTTCGCCGATCCGAACCGAATCTTGAAAGGTTCGCGCATCTCTGGTGATGGGTGCGCAAAATTCAGAAGATGAAGAGGATAATGATGCCCTCTCTGTTGTCTGTGGTCGACGGGAGGAGTTGGAGGAAACTTGCTTGAGAGTTATCCCACCACTAATACACCATGGACTTGGACCTCATGGAAGCGCCCAACACATGAGCGCCTACTTGTTGCACTATCGGCAACATGATGCCCGTATTGTTAGGATTAGAAATAGTGCTGACTGCTGGGTTGAAACTCCCATGGTACAAGAGTAAATTTTGCCAGATGCTTCCCCCCCTGGAATATCGAAACATGGTAGTAGACAATCTTAAGAGTGGTTTTCCCCAAGACAGCAGTGAGGTACACAATGTGCATCGCAGTTCTAGACTTCCAACCCCGGGAACGTTGAGTCGTTAACGCAAAACCATTAGCAGCAGCAGCAGCAGCAGTGTAAGTGGCATAAGAAATTTCTGTGAGTTGTTTCACACATTTTTTAGACCAGCACATGCTCCTGCAGAACGGAGAACAAGTCTGACACCTAGTGAACGACTGGAGGAGGATGGTGCAGGCCTGCACTTACTTTCAGTCAACTACCTGTGTTACTATCCTTAAATTGTTCTAACAATAGTAGTCTACAAAGCTGATATTTGTGCAACCAGAGTGTGGCTGAGCAGAAAAGCAGTTTGAGCTGTTGCTGTTATGATCTGCAACATGTACTAAGGAAAGATAGGGGAAAACTGTCCCTACAGTAAGACTAAGCTGAATCTCTACGATGTAGCAGGCTGCCTGTTCCTAGCGAACAGACCCGCCTTAGTCCTCGGCTAGTCTGAACGAAGACCTATAGCATAAGGGAGGGGTTCCTAAAAGAACTAAGGACTGGGACAAAAATAAGACACCTCCTAAACAGAGAAGTTGTTGCAGAACACAAAAAGACAAACTGACAAAAAGGTACTAAAGGTCCCAGAAGGACCAAGCGAACTGACAGAGAAAGGCACCAAAGCACCTGGCTAGAGAGACAGTCAAACACTGAAGTCCAGCACAGCCAAAAGGGCGGAGCTGGAATATAAAGGCAGATGGTCACATGACCGCAAAACACAAGATGGAAAAAAACAAACAGGAGGTTTCTAGCAGTATCCCCTCTTTTATGAGGATCCTCCGGATCCTCCAGGCCCAGGCCTATCCGGAAACCTCTTGTGGAAAGCTTTAACAAACCTAGGAGCAGACACATCATCCGTCCTTACCCAGGAGTTGTCTTCGGGACCGAAACTCTTCCAGGAGACAAGATACTGTAATCTCCCTCTATGCTATCTAGAATTCAAGATACGAGAAATTTCATATTCGCCGTCTTCCACCACAGGAGGAACTGTGACAGTGGCATCCCTATCTGGCACATCAGCCTTTTTCAACAAGGAAACATGAAATACAGGATTAATCTTCCAGGAAGTAGGGACATCCAACCTAACAGCAGACGGGTTAACAACCTGAAGCACTTTAAATGGACCTACAAACTTAGGACCCAGTTTTTTAGAGGGAATCCTCAACCGCAGGTTCTTTGAGGACAACCAAACCATGTCACCCACAGTAAACAAAACCTCCTTACGTTTCCTGTCAAAATCATTCTTGGACTTCTTGTTAGCCTCTTGAAGGTTGCAACGTACATTAGTCCAAACTCTCTCCAAATCACCGGAAAAATTCTCCTCCTCCGGCACCACCGACCCCAGTTTGGAGAACGAACCAAAAGACAGATGTCTGCCAGTACAACAAAGAAAAGGAGAACACCCAGCAGAGGAGGATGTATGGTTGTTAAGAGCAAATTCTGCGAGAGGCAGAAACTCAGACCACACCTCTTGATTGTCTGCCACAAAACAACGCAAAAACTGTTCAACATCCTGATTCTTTCTTTCAGTCTGTCCATTAGACTCAGGATGATACCCAGACGAAAATGACAAATGGACTCCCAACCTGTCACAAAAAGCACGCCAAAAGCGAGCCACAAACTGAGGTCCTCTATCACAAACAATATCCGTGGGAACGCCATGGAGCTTGACAATCTCCTTAACAAACACCTTAGCGAGTGTCTTGGTGCAGGGCAACTTAATGAATGGAACCAAATGACACATCTTATTAAAACGGTCCACGACCACCCAGATGACAGTAAAACCCTTGGACACAGGAAGATCAGTAATAAAATCAATTGTGAGATGCATCCAAGACACACTAGGAACCTCCAGAGGGAAAAGCAACCCCGCAGCAGGAGTATGTGAAGCCTTTGACCTAGCACACACAGTACACTGACGCACCCACTTGATGACTTCCTTCTGCCACCCTGGCCACCAAAAACTGCGACTGATCAGTCTCTTAGTCTCAGAAATTCCTGGATGACCTGCCAAGTGAGACTCATGACACTCCACAAACAAATCTCTCCTAAAGGTTCTAGGCACGAACAACCTCCCATGGGGAGTGTTAGATGGGGCATCATCTTGAGCTTTCAGAATCCCATCCTCCAAAACGGAGTCCAATGCCGCCACCACAACTCCTTTCTGTAAAATGCTCTCCTCCTCCTCGGAACCGACCGTAGGAGAGAAGCTGCGAGATAAAGCATCGGCTTTAACATTCTTAGTACCAGGGATATAGGTAACAGAAAAATGTAATAGAGAAAAAAAAAAGTGCCCACCTAGCTTGACGGGCATTCAAGCGCTTGGCAGCATCCAGATAGATCAAATTCTTATGATCTGTGAAAACCTGAATAGGAAATCTAGCGCCTTCCAAAAAATGACGCCAATGTTCAAACGCGAGTTTAATAGCCAGCAACTCCCGATTTCCAACATCATAATTCAGTTCGGTTTCCAAAATTTTTTTCGAAAAAAGAAGGCACAAGGATGTACTCCATCTCTGTTCTCCTGAGACAAAACTGCTCTGACAATGAAGCATCGACCTCGACCAAAAAAGGCTTGGCCTCATCAGGCTGCATAAGGATAGGGGCAGAACTGAACCTCTCTTTGAGATACTTAAACGCTTCAATGGCCTCAGTAGTCCACTGGACCGTATTTGCACCTTTCCTGGTGAGATCGGTTAGAGGTTTAACAATTACAGAAAAATTCTTAATGAATTTCCTGTAATAATTGGCAAAACCCAAAAATCTCTGTATAGATTTCAAACCAATAGGCCTAGGCCATTCCTGCACAGCCTGAACCTTCACAGGGTTCATCTCAAAGCCCTCGCTGGAGACAATGTAGCCCAAAAAACTAATTTTCTGCACAGCAAACTCACATTTCTCCAGCTTAGCAAAGAGTGAGTTATCACTCAATAACTGCAAAACTTCACGCACACTCTGCCAATGGAATTCTAGATCTGGTGAATAAATCAAAATGTCATCCAAATATGTGGCGCCCCTGACGGTTCAGTCGCCACAGAGGTACTGCACCTCACCCAGAGGTGTGGTGTCTCCTTCTCTCAGGTAAGGAGGGAGTGCTGCCCGGAACCCCAACACCCGCATTCAACACTACACTACTGCAGGCCGGCTGGAGGGGCAAGATGCATTATGTTCCTGCTGAGCCCTGTCCCTGGATGGAGTGGGGGGAACCAAAGAGAGGGGAAACCAGTAGTGGGTGTGGATAGAGGATGTAGAGTAGGGGAGCACCATTATAGGAGGTATATATAGGGAAGCCATCTTAGTTTGTAGGGAGTTGAGAGTTATGGTCAGCCAGTGAGGAGTAAGGAGAGGAGGGGAGCAGAGTCTCTTCAGGAGCTCTGCTCCATGACTGGGGCCTAGTAAGAGAGGCCCAGGAGGGGAGCAGAGGAGAAAGGCTCCGTTTTACAGAATGGATCTCAGGGGGTACGGTGAGTGCAGGACGGCACCCGTACACCCCGAACCTACCAAGTGTCAAAGGGATCGCCGCTCCTTCTCTAGTTGTAGGAGCTCCCGTTTGCAGAACTCCTTTCTTGCCAGCGCCTGGGCTTGGGTCTCCTGAGGGAACCCCATCAGGTCCCCCCCTGGTTGCCCCACCTAAACTCTTCTCCTCCTGGGAAGGCAATCAGGGGCACTGGTGTCGGGAGTAGTGGACACTGTTGTTGGTCCTCAAACCTGGCGGACCAGACGAAAGAGGGCGCTCCGTACACCCACTCGGGTGCCGGATGTGGCGGTTCCAGGAGAGAGCCGAGTAACAGTCGCGCGGAGTCAGCGCCCAGTGGTGGAGGTTCCGGGCTTAGCAGCTGCTCCAAGGTATATGTGGCTGAGTACAGCGGGTGCTGCTGTTGGAGGCCCAGGAGCAGGTCGGCGCTTGCAGCGCCCGGGATAGGGGAACTCTTCCTACCTGCTCCTGTGCTGCACATGGCCTCCTGGCGCTCATCTGGCTCCGCCTGGGCTGGGGTGCCGCCGATGGTACCCGGCGCTGACTGTCGCCGAGCTGCTATCTTCGCCAGTAGCTCTTTCTTCCATCTGGCGACCGCTGCTTGCGGGGCCCATTCCACCTGCTGGCTCAGCTCCTGGATCTCACTCTGGAGGAATTCAGCATCCTCCGGGGACAGTTTGATGTCAGTTCCCTCCAGGGTGAGGGGGGTCGTCAGCTCTTGCGGGCCAGAAGCGGAGGTTTGGTCCTGACCTCCTTCCATTCTGGCTGCCGGGTGCGGTCTGTCTAGACTGGCAAGACCACACCCTGTCTCCTTTCCTTCTCTCCTCCTCCCCTCCCTTTTCGGGGGTGGTTCCATGGCAGCCTGCTGTCGGTCACTCCCTGGGACGTCCTCCCCGCCTTGACGGACACATCTATGCGGACAGTCACAGTTGAAAGGGGCGGGTTGTGCTTTTGGCGCCATTCTGGGACCCACCCCATGATGGGAGGTTCCATATTGTTGTTTTTGATCACACACATAATGGTGCCCGTTCTTCTGGGGCGGGCGCCACATTCAGTGTAGAAAAATAGTTCTTTAGGCACACAATACCCACCGATAATGGGTTGGTCACGTATCCTGTTTGTGATGCCAAAGATGGCGCGCCCCCAGGGCCGTGGGGTACTCGGCAACCGGGCTGGTGGGGGATATCACGGTGGCTGGCCCGGTCCGTGGCACAGGGCAGTCAACAAAAAGGGGAAAGTTATTTGTAAGGGGTTTGTAGTTTTAGGAAGTGTTTGTGACGCCAACTGTGGAATGCGGCTAAAGGGAGCCGCCGCTGCGGAGCAGTCCTCTGAAGCTGATGTTACTGCCGCAGGGATGGTATAGCTCTCCACAGGAAGAGCTAGCTCCAGGGCAGTGTCGGGGTTGTTGGTTGCGCTGGGCGTTGTAGTGCAGGGGGAAAGATGACGCAGCTGAAATGATGAACGGAGGCAGTGCGGCGCAGTCATCCGAGTCTTTACTCACAGTTCTCATGTACGTTCCACTGATACACTGCGCGGGTGCCAGACTCCCTCGCCGCACTGCGTTCACCAGACCGGGGATTCAGCTCTTCCTCAGGTAGGTTAGGAGCACCTGACGGAACCCCGCTTTCTTATGTTCCTCTCTAGACCGACTTCATGCTGGGTCTTCTCCCTCCTGCCCTGCGCTTCCCCACTCACAGTCCCGCTCGGGTGCTCTGAAGTCCCTCCTGTCTAACTGGAGTTCCCGGACCTGCTTGACCCTCACGGTGATTGGAATGAGGCTTTGGCAACTGAACTATGAAAGCCAGAAGCCTCCGGTTTTTCCAGCCGAGACTTGAAGTAACACGACTGGTCCAGGGGCCGGTCCCCTTCTTGTGCCGTCCTGCACTCGCCGTACCCCCTGGGATCTTTTCAACAGAACGGAGCCTTCCTCCTCTGGCTCCCCTCCTGGACCTCTAGCACTAGGCCCTACTTGTGGGGCAGAGCTCCTAAGGAGACTCTGCTCCCAGACTGTCTTCACTCTCTCATCTATTCGACTCTTCTACTAACCTGCCACCCTAAGATGGCTTCCCTTTATATACCTCCTTCTATGGTGCTCCCCTAAACTGCTTCCTCCACCCACACCCACTACTGGTTCCCCCTACCTTTGGGTTCCCCCCACTCCAGCCAGGGACAGGGCTCAGCACTGTGCAAATGCATCTTGCCCTTCCTGCCGGCCTGGGGCAGTGTAGTGTTGGATGCAGGTGTTGGGGTTCCGGGAAGCACTCCCTCCTTACCTGAGAGAAGGAGACACCACACCTCTGGGGGAGGTGCAGTACCTCTATGGCGACTGAACCCTCAGGGGCGCCACACGTCCACCAGACCAGAGGTTCAGCACTTTCTCACATACAGTTATATGAAAAAGTTTGGGCACCCCTATTAATCTTAAGCTTAATGTTTTTAAAAAATTGGTGTTTTTGCAACAGCTATTTCAGTTTGATATATGTAATAACTGTTGGACACAGTAATGTTTCTGCCTTGAAATGAGGTTTATTGTACTAACAGAAAATGTGCACTCTGCATTCAAACAAAATTTGACAGGTGCATAAGTATGGGCGCCCTTATCATTTTCTTGTTTTAAATACTCCTACCTACTTTTTACTGACGTACTAAAGCACTTTTTTGGTTTTGTAACCTCATTGAGCTTTGAACTTCATAGCCAGGTGTATGCAATCATGAGAAAAGCTACTTAAAGTGGCCACTTGCAAGTTGTTCTCCTGTTTGAATCTCCTCTGAAGAGTGGCATCATGGGCTCCTCAAAACAACTGTCAAATGATCTGAAAACAAAGATTATTCAACATAGTTGTTCAGGGGAAGGATACAAAAAGCTGTCTCAGAGATTTAACCTGTCAGTTTCCACTGTGAGGAACATAGTAAGGAAATGGAAGAACACAGGGACAGTTCTTGTTAAGGCCAGAAGTGGCAGGCCAAGAAAAACATCAGAAAGGCAGAGAAGAAGAATGGTGAGATCAGTCAAGGACAATCCTCAGACCACCTCCAGAGAGCTGCAGCATCAACTTGCTGCAGATGGTGTCCCTGTGCATTGGTCAACTATACAACGCACTTTGCACAAGGAGAAGCTGTATGGGAGAGTGATGCGAAAGAAGCCGTTTCTGCAAGCACGCCACAGAGTCAGCAGAGGTATGCAAAAGCACATTTGGAGAAGCCAATTTCTTTTTGGAAGAAGGTCCTGTGGACTGATGAAACCAAGATTGAGTTGTTTGGTCATACAAAAAGGCGTTATGCATAGCAGCAAAAAAACCCGGCATTCTAAGAAAAACACTTGCTACCCACAGTAAAATTTGGTGGAGGTTCCATCATGCTTTGGGGCTGTGTGGCTAATGCCGGCACCGGGAATCTTGTTAAAGTTGAGGGACGCATGGATTCCACTCAGTATCAGCAGATTCTTGACAATAATGTTCAAGAATCAGTGATAAAGTTGAAGTTACGCAGGGGATGGATCTTTCAGCAAAGACAATGATCCAAAACACCGCTCCAAATCTACTCAGGCATTCATGCAGAGGAACAATTACAATGTTCTGGAATGGCCATCCCAGTCCCCAGTCCTGAATATCATTGAACATCTGTGGGATCATTTGAAGAGGGCTGTCCATGCTCGGCGACCATCAAACTTAACTGAACTGGAATTGTTTTGTAAAGAGGAATGGTCAAAAATACCTTCATTCAGGATCCAGGAACTCATTAAAAGCTACAGGAAGCGACTAGAGGCTGTTAGTTTTGCAATAGGAGGATCTACTAAATATTAATGTCACTTTTCTGGTGAGGTGCCCATACTTATGCACCTGTCAAATTTTGTTTGAATGCAGATTGCACATTTTCTGTTAGTACAATAAACCTCATTTCAAGGCAGAAACATTACTGTGTCCAACAGTTATTACATATATCAAACTGAAATAGCTGTTGCAAAAACACCAATTTTTAAAAAACATTAAGCTTAAGATTAATAGGGGTGCCCAAAGTTTTTCATATAACTGTATATCAGGAGCACTTGACGGAACCCTGCTTTCTTTATGTTCCTCGGATGACTGCACTGCACTGCCTCTGTCAGTTATTTCCGCTGCGCCATCTCGTCTGCACTACAAGCCCCAGCATCACCACCATCTGCACCCACACTGCCCTGCCCCGGGGGCCTGCTCCGCCAGTGGGGAGCAAGAATATCCCAGCTGCCATCCCATCACCCCCGGAGGTCTGCAGCAGCGCCGGTAACCATTACCGGAAACCACAGATGGCGTCACGAGACAAACTGTATACTAAAATCCCTTTTTAAAGAGAGACCCAGTGTACAGGCCCGGGAGCCGACTGCCGTAACTTCCTAAACAAGGTAAAAGGCCCGGGTACTAAGTCCCCTATATTCCCCCTGGGTGACACAAATACACAACCACATTCTTACCAATTAAAGGTCTCAGGATGTCATTAATAAGGTTCTGAAAAAATGCAGGTGCATTGGTAAGACCAAAAGGCATCACCAGATTCTCAAAATGACCTACCGGAGTGTTAAAAGCAGTTTTCCATTCATCACCCTCCTTCACTCGTAACAAATTGTATGCCCCCCGGAGATCAATTTTGGAGAACCACTTGGCCCCCACTAACTGGTTAAACAAGTCAGTAATTAACGGCAATGGGTAGGAATTGCGTACGGTAATCTTAATAATTTCACGAAAATCCAGACATGGACGTAAACCACCGTCCTTTTTTTTAACAAAGAAAACTCCAACTGCCACAGGCGACTTAGAAGGTCTAATGTGACCAGCAGCCAGGCTAGTCTGTATGTACTCCTCCAAGGACTTTCTTTCAGAGATAGTCAGATTAAACAAGCGACTCTTGGGAAGAGTAGCTCCCGGAACAAACTCAATGGCACAATCATAATCCCTATGAGGAGGTAAAACTTGCGACGCCTCCTCCGAAAAAAAACTCCAAAAATCTTGAATAGGTACTGGTAATTCCCCTTTTAACACAGCCGCAATGCGACCATTACAACATTTATCATAGCACTTCGGACTCCAAGACTTAATCACATTAGTAGACCAGTCCAGTAAAGGATTGTGCAGTTTTAACTAAGGCAAAGCTAGAACGACTGGAGAGGGCAAATTATCCAAAACAACCAAGTCCAAAATTTCTTGGTGAACTCCATTGATAGTGAGGGGAAATGCAGCAACCTTGTGAGTAATACATTTCAAGGGAGTGTTATCAATTGCAATCACAGAAATAGGTGATGACAAAGGTTTGGATTTCAAGTTAAGTTTTTCCAAAAACCCTTTATCAATCACATTAAGTGTTGAACCACAATCCAAAAATACCTGAAATTCAATCAAATCTCCCTGCAAAGTTGTACTCCCAGAAAGAAATACTCCTGCAGAGCGTAAACAAGCAATATGGGCGTAACTGACCTTTTTTTTCTTTACTTAAACAAAGCTCACAATACTTAATCAAATGGTCAGCTTTACCACTATAAAGACACAATCCCTCAGCGAACCTCCGGTCTCTTTCCTGAGAGCAGAGTGACATCGCCCCAACCTCCATCAGTTCCCCACCATCTGAGTAGATTTTCTAGGGACTAGGACCTGACATTACAGGAGTCTTTACCTCATTCAACCTGAACCTCAGCCTCCTGTCCACACAAACAGCTAATTGCATGGCATCCTGCAGAGTCTCAGGTGCAGGGAATGCAATTAGCAGATTCTTAACCCTTTCACTCAGACCAGTAAGAAATAAACATTTCAGCGCAGGATCATTCCATTTGACTTCTGAAGCCTATCTTCTGAAGTGTGTGCAATAATTTTCAACATCACCTGACCCCTGATTCAAACGCCTGAGTTCTGCCTCAGAAGAGGAGATTCTATCAGGATCATCATATAATAGACTCATAGCAGAGAAAAATTCTTCTACAGACCTTAAGCATGGATCATTAGGTTGGAGAGAAAAGTCCCACCCCTGTGGTTCATTGCGCAAAAGTGACATAATAAAACCAATGCGCTGTGATTCATTCCCAGAGGACCTTGGTCTCAAACGAAAATATAACAAGCAATCATTTTTAAAGGAAAAAAAGTCTTGCTGTTTACCAGAAAAAATATCAGGCAGTCCTACCTTGGGTTCCACAAAATGCGCTCCAGAACAGCTACTCACTAGTGTTGAGCGAGCAGTAAAATGCTCGGGTGCTCGAAGCTCGGGCCGAGCTCGCCATGATACTCGGGTGCTCGACCCGAGCAACGAGCCCAATGTTAGTCTATGGGAGACCCGAGCATTTTTGCGGCGGCACCCCCAGCAGTCTGTAGAAAGCCTAAAAAGTGCCTAAAACGATAGTGACAGTGCTCAAATGACATGGAGACAGCATGGGGATTGCCCCAGGAACCATTTCTGACCCCCAGGTCACTGCTGTCAACAACGTGGTCAGAGGTATTAAGCCACTTTTACGGGCTCACAATAAAACGTTCAAAAATGAAACTGAAACTGCTTTCCTGTGAAATATGTTAAGGAGCTTCCTTTCCAGGTTAAAGACTTGTGTATAATACTCCTCCACACCTTGGGCTATGTTCACAAGTAGCATTTTTTAAATGCGTTTTTGCACTTTTGTATTGCTTTCAACCGTGACAAATGCATTCACTGGGAAATGTCATTTTAACATTTTACAACCTTATCTGGCCATGTGCTGTGTGACACATGCATACAGTGCTGAAAAGACATGGGAACAGCATGGGGAAGACACCTGGAAGCATCTCTGACACCCAGGTCACTGCCTAAAAGTGTGCCCATCAGAAGTGATCCTTGCCACATAAGAAGATGCAGACTTGCAACTATCACAGTGCAAGTCCTTGTCCCAGGGCAGTGTTAAACTGTACCTCCCCCATTCCTTGCAATGCAAGCACAAATATACAGCCAACCACCCACCCACCCGCAGGCAGCAATACTATACTGCTAGCTTGCACTTGAAATGGGGCCTTTTAGTTTGGAGGAGGCCGAAGCTGGCCACTACCTCATGGCTGCGTCGGCGGCGAGGTCTCCATATTCAGTCCCCAGCAAGTCCTTGTCCCAGGGCAGTGTTCAATTGTACCTCCCCCATTCCTTGCAATGCATGCGCAAGTATGCAGCCTGCCACCCACCCACCCCCAGGCTGCAATACCATACTACTTGCTTGCTTGCACTTGAAATTCGGCCTTTTAGGCATGTGGAGGCGGAATCTGGCCACCACGTCATGGCTGCGTCGGCGGCCTGGTATCCATACTCGGTCACCAGCCGCCCAACGGCCGGGTGCCCACACACGGTCCCCAGCCGCCTGGGGGCGGCCGGGTGTCCATTAACGGTCCCCAGCTGCCCCTATTTGTCCCGCTGTGCCTTATACACAAGCGCGCATACCAAAACATTACCTGTGCCCTCCCCAGTGCATTTAGTGGGAAGGACAGCATAACCACAAACGGGTGGACAAGTGAATGTGGCCAGGGATGGCCATCTCACTGACGCCTTCACACTGGGTTAATATTGTGGAAGCCGGGACACAGTTCGACACTGGGATGTAACACGTCCTCCAGACATAGAGGATTGCGGGTCCTGGGTCAATCAGGCTTCAACACAGTTCAGAAGGTAGACAGCAGCAGTGATCTGCCTCCTACACAACGAGTAAATTATTCATGATCATGAGGCCATCCATCTCCTTAGCTTTCTGTTCTTTGGAATGCAAGTGCATGTATGTAGTAGCGGCTAGGCCTGAGGTGGTCAGCGTTTTGGCGCATATCCTACCTCCTCCGAGGATTGCTGGATGTTTTCCTGCTACTATCCCAGTTCTATGAGTCCCATTAAAACAAAGCTTCAGGTGATGAATGATGGATGAGGTGGTGGCAAAGGAGAAAGAGCAGGAGGAACAGGGACCATTCACATCAATATCAGGCCAGTTAACAACACATGTCTTGTAGGATATGTTTCTGTACCAAAAGGAGCGATTCGGCTACACAGTTATAGGGCATACAGTGAGTGCAATGCCTAACAAAAATTTTGAGGCACTCCAATGCCCCTTGGAAGTGACATGGAGGTCAGAGGGCCTTAACTAAACTGTTTTTTCCATTTATAGCAATTGGGTCTCCTGTACACTGTTGGCCTAAGCAGTGAATGGAAGGCTTTCCAAAAATTATGAGGAACTGCAATGCCCCTTGAAACAGACGTGGATTACAGCGTACTAAAAACCTTATAAACCCATTATAGCATTGAAAAGCAAAAGCTGACAAAAATTAGGAGGAAATGCAATGCCCGTTGGAAGAGTCGTGGAGGTTAGAGGTAATTAAAAACAACATTTCAAAGCCCCTTGGAAGAGATGTGGAGTTCAGAGTGGTTTAACAAGATGGTTTTAATGCCCCTTGGAAGAGACGTGGAGGTCACAGTAGCTTAACAAGACGGTTTTAATGCCCTTTGGAAGAGACGTGAAGTTCAGAGTGGTTTAACAAGACGGTTTTAATGCCCCTTGGAAGATATGTGGAGTTCAGAGTGGTTTAACAAGATGGTTTTAATGCCCCTTGGAAGAGACGTGGAGTTCAGAGTGGTTTAACAAGACAGTTTTACTGCCCCTTGGAAGAGACATGGAGTTCAGAGTGGTTTAGCAAGACGGTTTTAATGCCCCTTAGAAGAGACGTGGAGGTCACAGTAGCTTAACAAGACGGTTTTAATGCCCCTTGGAAGAGACGTGGAGTTCAGAGTGGTCTAACAAGACGGTTTTAATGCCCCTTGGAAGAGACGTGGAGTTCAGAGTGGTCTAACAAGATGGTTTTAATGCCCCTTGGAAGAGACGTGGAGTTCAGAGTGGTTTAACAAGACGTTTTTAATGCCCCTTGGAAGAGACGTGGCGTTCACTGTGGTTTAACAAGACGGTTTTAATGCCCCTTGGAAGAGACGTGGAGGTCACAGTAGCTTAACAAGATGGTTTTAATGCCCCTTGGAAAAGACGTGGTGGTCACACTAGCTTAACAAGACGGTTTTAATGCCCCTTGGAAGAGACATGGAGTTCAGAGTGATCTAACAAGACGGTTTTAATGCCCCTTGGAAGAGACATGGAGGTCACAGTAGCTCAACAAGACGGTTTTAATGCCCCTTGGAAGAGACGTGGAGGTCAGAGTGGTTTAACAAGATGGTTTTAAAGCCCCTTGGAAGAGACGTAGAGGTCACAGTGGTTTAAAAAGACAATGTCAATGCCCCTTGGAAGAGTGGTGGAGGTTACAATGGAATAAAAAGACAATATCAATGGCCCTTGGAAGAGTGGTGGAGGTCACAGTGGAATAAAAATACAATATCAATGCCCCTTGTAAGAGACGTGGAGGTCACAGTAGCTTAACAAGACAGTTTTAATGCCCCTTGAAAGAGACGTGGAGGTCAGAGGGGTTTAACATGACGGTTTTAATGCACCTGGGAAGAGACGTGGAGGTCACAGTAGCTTAACAAGATGGTTTTAATGCCCCTTGGAAGAGACGTGGAGGTCACAGTGGAATAAAAAGACAATATCAATCCCCTTGGAAGAGTGGTGGAGGTTACAGTGGAATAAAAAAACAATATCATTGCCCCTTGGAAGAGACGTGAAGGTCACAGTAGCTTAACAAGAGGGTTTTAAAGCCCTTTGGAAGAGACGTGGAGTTCAGAGTGGTTAAACAAGATGGTTTTAATGCCCCTTGGAAGAGACGTGGAGGTCACAGTAGCTTAACAAGACAGTTTTAATGCCCCTTGGAATAGACGTGGAGGTCAGAGTTGTTTGACAAGACACTTTTAATACCCATTGGAAGAGACGTGGAAGTCAGAGTGGTTTACCAAGGCGATTTTAATGCCCCTTGGAAGAGACGTGGAGGTCACAGTAGCTTAACAAGACGGTTTTAATGCCCCTTTGAATAGACGTGGAGGTCACAGTGGAATAAAAAGACAACAACAATGAACCTTGGAAGAGTGGTGGAGGTTACAGGGGAATAAAAAGACAATATCAATGTCCCTTGGAAGAGTGGTGGAGGTCACTGTGGAATAAAAAGACAATATCAATACCCCTTGGAAGAGACGTGGATGTCACAGTAGCTTAACAAGACGGTTTTAATGCCCCTTGGAAGAGAGGTGGAGGTCACAGTAGCTTAACAAGACGGTTTTAATGCCCCTTGGAAGAGACGTTGAGTTCAGAGTGGTTTAACAAGACGGTTTTAATGCCCCTTGGAAGAGACGTGTAGGTCACAGTAGCTTAACAAGACCGTTTTAATGCCCCTTGGAAGAGACGTGGAGGTCAGAGTGGCTTAACAAGACGGTTTTAATGCCCCGTGGAAGAGACGTGGAGGTCAGAATGGTTTAACAAGACGGTTTTAATGCACCTTGGAAGAGACGTGGAGATCACAGTAGCTTAACAAACAAGACGGTTTTAATGCCCCTTGGAAGAGACGTGGAGGTCACAGTGGTTTAACAAGATGGTTTTAGTTCCCCTTGGAAGAGACGTGGAGGTCACGGTAGCTTAACAAGACGGTTTTAATGTCCCTTGGAAGAGACATGGAGGTCACAGTGGAATAAAAAGGCAATATCAGTGTCCCTTGGAAGAGTGGTGGAGGTCGCAGGGAAAAAAAAGACAATATCAATGCCCCTTGGAAGAGACGTGGAGGTCACAGTAGCTTAACAAGACGGTTTTAATGCCCCTTGGAAGAGACGTGGAGGTCACAGTAGCTTAACAAGACGGTTTTAATGCCCCTTGGAAGAGACGTGGAGTTCAGAGTGGTTTATCAAGACGGTTTTAATGCCCCTTGGATGAGACGTGGAGTTCAGAGTGGTTTAACAAGACGGTTTTAATGCCCCTTGGAAGAGACGTGGAGGTCACAGTAGCTTAACAAGACAGTTTTAATGCCCCTTGGAAGAGACGTGGAGGTCAGAGTGGTTTAACAAGACAGTTTTAATGCCCATTGGAAGAGACGTGGAGGTCACAGTACCTTAACAAGACGGTAATAATGCCCCTTGGAGGAGACGTGGAGGTCAGAGTGGTTTAACAAGACGGTTTTAATGCCCCTTGGAAGAGACGTGGAGGTCACAGTACCTTAACATGATGGTTTAAGTGCCCCTTGGAAGAGATGTGGAGATTACAGTGGAATAAAAAGACAATATCAATGCCCCTTAGAAGAGTGGTGGAGGTTACAGTGGAATAAAAAGACAATTTCAATGGCCCTTGGAAGAGTTGTTGAGGTCTCAGTGAAATAAAAAGTCAATATCAATGCCCCTTGGAAGAGACGTGGAGGTCACAGTAGCTTAACAAGACGGTTTTAGTGCCCATTGGAAGAGACATGGAGTTCAAATTGGTTTAACAAGACGGTTTTAATGCCCCTTGGAAGAGACGTGGAGTTCAGAGTGGTTTAACAAGACGGTTTTAATGCCTCTTGGAAGAGACGTGGAGGTCACAGTAGCTTAACAAGACGGTTTTAATGCCCCTTGGAAGAGACGTGGAGGTCAGAGTGGTTTAACAGGATGGTTTTAATGCCCCTTGGAAAAGACGTGGAGGGCAGAGTGGTTTAACAAGACGGTTTTAATGCCCCTTGGAAGAGACGTGGAGGTCACAGTAGCTTAACAAGACGGTTTTAATGCCCCTTGGAAGAGACGTGGAGGTCACAGTAGCTTAACAAGACGGTTTTAATGCCCCTTTCAAGAGCCATGCAGTACAGCATATTAAAAACATTACTCCCATTAATGGGGAGTGGGTCTCCCATAGTCTTTGCCTATGCCTTCCAAGCAAAAGCTGCCAAAAATTAGGACGGAGGAACTTTCAATGCTGGCAACACAGACCATGATCACCCTGGTGGTATTGTGGTGGTGGAGGCTGAGGATAAGGAGAAGAGCAAAAAACAGCCGAAATAAGGAAGCGTATACCCATGTGTGGGTGTGAAGCGGTGCATGGGAATACACCTCCCAAAATAACACAGTGGATTTGACTTTATGTTACTCTGCTGTCATTTGGTGGTGATGAGAAGTCTGGCCCAATCCAGCCCTTGTTCATTTTGATAAGGGTCAGCTTGTCAGCATTGTCAGTTGACAGGCGAGTGCGCTTATCAGTTATAATTCCCCCAGCGGCACTAAAAACACGCTCCGATAACACGCTAGCGGCAGGGCAGGCCAGGACCTCCAAGGTGTACAGAGCGAGTTCATTCCAAGTGTCCAGCTTGGATACCTAATAATTTAAAGGCACAGAGGAATCACGGAGGACGCTGGTACGGTCGGCAAGGTACTCCCTCACCATCTTTTGAAACTTTCCACTCCTTGTGAGAGTACCGCGCACCTCAGGGCCTGTAATCTGGGCGGGTCTCAGAAAACTGTCCTAGAAAGTTGACAGTGTTCCCCTGCCTGTGCTGGATTGGAGTTGCGTCTCTCTTGCCTGTACGCCTTGGTTGGGCAATGAACTGTGACCTCTGCTGCTAGCGTGTTCAGATGGGAATTTTTTTAACAGTTCTGCAGCAAGGGCCTTCTGGTACTGCCCCATTTTTGTAGACCTCTCCACCTCAGGAATAAGAGAGTGAAAGTTCTCCTTGTAGCGTGGGTCTAAAAGTGTCACCAACCAGTAATGACTGTCACCCAACATTTTGACAACGCAAGGGTCACGGTTAAGGCAGCGCAACATAAAGTCAGCCATGCGTGCCAGACTGGTAACGGGCAAGACTTCCGTGTCCTCACCAAGATGACGACTGACCATGCTCTCTGGACGTGGACGTTGATGCTGTTTCTTGAGAAACTGCCATAACAAGTGAAAACTGAGAGGAGGGGGCATCTTTGCATGCAGTATGGACAGGGGATTGCCTTGCACGCACAACAGGGGGTTCGCTTACACGCACAACAGCAGAAGAAGCAGTGGTGACACCCGCTAACACTGGTCGTGGACCCTGGGGTTCGCCCCACAAAGTTGGGTGCTTTGCTGACATGTGCCTTATCATGCTGGTGGTGGTCATGCTGGTAGTTTTGTCACCCCTGCTGATGCTGGCCTGGCAGGTGGTACAAATGGCCTTTTTGGGGTTATCAGCAGAGTCTTTAAAAAAATTCCAGACTCTGGAAGACCTATAGGTTGTACTGGCAACGTCCCTCGTGTTGGTGTTACGGGTAACGGTTGCCCGCCTTCTGTCTGTGGCCTCCACACTGCTTCTTCCTGCCTGTTGGGGTACTCTGCCTCCCTCCCCCTGCTGGCCTCGCTCTACATGTCCTACTGCCACGTTGGGTCAGTTACTATATCATCCACCACCTCCTCCTCTTCCACTTCCGCACCACGGTCCTCCTCCTCACTTCGTGGCAATTGTGTCTCATCATCGTCCACCTCTTGTGACAAATTGCCAGCGTCGCCTTCCTGTGGCCGTGTCTGTTCAAATATTTGGCCATCGCTACATGGGATCTCCTCTTCCACCACTTCAAGCGGAGCAGGCGAGGGGCCCAAATATGGAAATGGACCTGTGAACAGCTCTTCAGAGTGTCCAACTGTGGGATCAGTTGCTGTCTGACGACACTCGGCATGGTGGGAGGAAGGAGCATCAGGGTGAGGAGGAGTATGCAGTTGAGACTCACGGCTACTAACACTTGACAGTGTGGAAGACAGACCGGAAGTGGTGGTGCCCAGGTGAGTGGAAGTATTATCTATAATCCAATTAGTTACCTGTTCACACTGATCAGTTCGCAATACTGGTGCTGTAGTGTGCTTCCCTAGTAATTTGGTCAAGAACTGGGAGCGAGAAGATGTGGTTCTTGGTTGTGGCACATTTTCACCTTGGCCACGGCCCCGTCCTTTACACGCACCATCACCAGAACGTCCAGTTCCACGTCCCTTGCCACGCACCTTGCCCATTGTAAATGAAGTTAAATAGCTTACACTCGCACTATCAATGGCAAAAGGGTAATGAAAAGGAGATTAGAACCGTGGAAGAGGAAAACCACAGTTCTATTTCTCTGGCCTACACCAGAATCTTTTAAACAGATATATTTGTGTCTGAACAGTCAGCGAGACACTCAAAATGTTTTTTTTTTTCAAAAAGGTGGATTACACCCAGATTTGAACCGTGGAAGAGGAAAACCACAGTTCTAGTTATCTGGCCAACACCAAAATCTTTTAAACAGATATATTTGTGTCTGAACAGTCAGCGAGACACTCAAATTGTTTTTTTTTATTGAAAAAAGGCAAAAAAGTGGATAATACAGAGATTTGAACCGTGGAACTGCAAAACCACAGTTCTAGTTATCTGGCCTACAAAAGAATCTTTTAAACAGATATGTTTGTGTCTGAACAGTCAGCGAGACACTCAAAATGTTTTTTTTTTATGCAAAAAGGTGGCTTACACTCAGATTTAAACTGTGGAAGAGGAAAACCACAGTTCTAGTTATCTGGCCTACACCAGAATCTTTAAAACAGATATATTTGTGTCTGAACAGTCAGCGAGACACTCAAATGTTTTTTTTTATTGAAAAAAAGGCAAAAAAGTAGACAATACAGAGATTTGAACAGTGGAACTGCAAAACCACAGTTCTAGTTATCTGGCCTACACCAGAATCTTTTAAACAGATATATTTGTGTCTGAACAGTCAGCGAGACACTCAAAATGTTTTTTTTTATGCAAAAAGGTGGATTACACCCAGATTTGAACCGTGGAAGAGGAAAACCACAGTTCTAGTTATCTGGTCTACCCCAAAATCTTTTAAACAGATATATTTGTGTCTGAACAGTCAGTGAGACACTCAAAATGTTTTTTGTTATTGAAAAAAGGCAAAAAAGTGGATAATACAGATATTTGAACCGTGGAAGAGGAAAACCACAGTTCTAGTTATCTGGCCTACACCAGAATCTTTTAAACAGATATATTTGTGTCTGAACAGTCAGCGAGACACTCAAAATGTTTTTTTTTTATGCAAAAAGGTGGCTTACACCCAGATTTAAACTGTGGAAGAGGAAAACCACAGTTCTAGTTATCTGGCCTACACCAGAATCTTTAAAACAGATATATTTGTGTCTGAACAGTCAGCGAGACACTCAAATGTTTTTTTTTATTGAAAAAAAGGCAAAAAAGTAGACAATACAGAGATTTGAACAGTGGAACTGCAAAACCACAGTTCTAGTTATCTGGCCTACAAAAGAATCTTTTAAACAGATATGTTTGTGTCTGAACAGTCAGCGAGACACTCAAAATGTTTTTTTTTTATGCAAAAAGGTGGCTTACACCCAGATTTAAACTGTGGAAGAGGAAAACCACAGTTCTAGTTATCTGGCCTACACCAGAATCTTTAAAACAGATATATTTGTGTCTGAACAGTCAGCGAGACACTCAAATGTTTTTTTTTATTGAAAAAAAGGCAAAAAAGTAGACAATACAGAGATTTGAACAGTGGAACTGCAAAACCACAGTTCTAGTTATCTGGCCTACACCAGAATCTTTTAAACATATATATTTGTGTCTGAACAGTCAGCGAGACACTCAAAATGTTTTTTTTTATGCAAAAAGGTGGATTACACCCAGATTTGAACCGTGGAAGAGGAAAACCACAGTTCTAGTTATCTGGTCTACCCCAAAATCTTTTAAACAGATATATTTGTGTCTGAACAGTCAGCGAGACACTCAAAATGTTTTTTGTTATTGAAAAAAGGCAAAAAAGTGGATAATACAGATATTTGAACCGTGGAAGAGGAAAACCACAGTTCTAGTTATCTGGCCTACACCAGAATCTTTTAAACAGATATATTTGTGTCTGAACAGTCAGCGAGACACTCAAAATGTTTTTTTTTTATGCAAAAAGGTGGCTTACACCCAGATTTAAACTGTGGAAGAGGAAAACCACAGTTCTAGTTATCTGGCCTACACCAGAATCTTTAAAACAGATATATTTGTGTCTGAACAGTCAGCGAGACACTCAAATGTTTTTTTTTATTGAAAAAAAGGCAAAAAAGTAGACAATACAGAGATTTGAACAGTGGAACTGCAAAACCACAGTTCTAGTTATCTGGCCTACACCAGAATCTTTTAAACAGATATATTTGTGTCTGAACAGTCAGCGAGACACTCAAAATGTTTTTTTTTATGCAAAAAGGTGGATTACACCCAGATTTGAACCGTGGAAGAGGAAAACCACAGTTCTAGTTATCTGGTCTACCCCAAAATCTTTTAAACAGATATATTTGTGTCTGAACAGTCAGCGAGACACTCAAAATGTTTTTTGTTATTGAAAAAAGGCAAAAAAGTGGATAATACAGATATTTGAACCGTGGAACTGCAAAACCACAGTTCTAGTTATCTGGCCTACACCAGAATCTTTTAAACAGATATATTTGTGTCTGAACACTCACAGACACACTCAATTTTTTTTTTGGGGGGGGGGGAATACCAAAAGGTTAATAAGACGGGTATTTGTACAATCTGACTGAGGGAAAAAAAAGAAGAGGATTTAGATGAAAAAAAAGGATTTTTCCTGGCCCCTGAGACCTGGGGCTAAGTCTAGCAATTTGAAAAGCGGCACACAGGACTGTAATGCAGTGTTTGTTGGTATAACCACTGCATCTCCTATACAGCCTGCCTGCCTGCCTGCCTGATATCTGGGAAGGATATTAGTCCTGAGAAGGACTGTTTGTTTGATTTTGCAGGCTTTAGAGACCCTACACTACCTATTTCGCAGTATAAATCTCTCCCTGACTCAGCAGCACTCTCCCTACACCGTCTGATCCGGAGCGACTGTGTCTAAGATGGCGGCGCCCGGTTTTAAATACTCGAGGTGACGCTGTGCGGCCAGCCAATCACTGTAATGCCCACAACCAACATGGCTGTGGCATTACAGTGACTGGCTGGCAATCCCTGCATGTTCATTGGCTCTGTAAAGAGCGCCAAACATTCAGGGCGGAGACCCGAGCTCCCGCCCGAGTAACCCGGAAATGCTCGGTGCTCGCCGAACATCCCGAGTAGTGAGATGCTCGGGCGAGTACCGAGCAGTGTCGAGCATGCTCGCTCAACACTACTACTCACGTGTTGCTATAGCTCGGCCACCTCCAGAGACAATCCCTGCAAGCGTTGAGCTAAATCCTGGACGGAAACCATTCTGATCCCCAAATTTCTTTCCTTTTAGTTTTTTGGCCTGCACTTACTGTTATGATCAGCAACATGTACTAAGGAAAGATAGGGGAAAGCTGTCCCTACAGTAAGACTAAGCTGAATCCCTACGATGTAGCAGGCTGTCTGTTCCTAGCGAATAGACCCACCTTAGTTCTCGACTAGTCTGAACGAAGACCTATAGCATAAGGAGAGGCGTCCCTAAAAGAACTAAGGACTGAGACAAAAATGGGACACCTAAACAGAGAAGTTGTTGCAGAACACAAAAAGACAAACTGACAAAAAGGTACTAGAGGTCCCAGAAGGACCAAGCGAACTGACAGAGAAAGGCACCGAAGCACCTGGCTAGAGAGACAGTCAAACACTGAAGTCCAGCACAGCCAAAAGGGTGGAGCTGGAATATAAAGGCAGATAGTCACGTGACCGCAAAACACAAGATGGAAAAAAACAAACAGGAGGGTTCTAACAGTTGCATGAGTTATCAGCACAGCAGGCCTACACCGGTCCCTCACCCACCTCTTAATTTGAACTTAAATTCAAAGCTGTAAAATGCTACACAGACCCTATCTCAAGCATGGTCCATGCCTGACTGCTGCTGTGCCATTATAAAATTTCTATTGTTGGTCAATTGATACCACTTTTCCTGGTGTCTGCATCAAATTTTTGGAAATGTTTGGGTCTCCTTCATATGTGTTGCCTGAATTTGGCAGGGCTCTCAGAGCATAAGGCCTACACCTGTCACTCATCCACCTGTTACTGATCAATATGAAAGCTAGAAATGCTGGTCCAAGCCCTGCCCCAGGCCCTGAAATGTGGATTGCTGACTGGACCACACAATAAGCACAATCGATTTAGATGCTGAAAAGTATAATGCTGACTGGACCACACTATTAGCACAAAGGATTTAGATGCTGAAATGTGGACTGCTGTCTGGACCACACAACTACCACAAAGGATTTAGATGCTGGAATGTGGACTCATGTCTGGACCACACAATTAATACAAAGGATTTAGATTCTGAATTGTATACTGCTGGCTGGACCACACAATTAGCACCAAGGATTTAGATGCTTAAATGTATACTGCTGCCTGGATCACACAATTAGCACAAAGGATTTAAATGCTGAAATGTGGACTGGTTTCTGAAACACAGTATTAGCAGAAACTATTTAGATTCTGAAATGTGGCCTGGTTTATGAACCACACTATTAGCAGAAAGTATTTAGATTCTGAAATGTGGCCTGGTTTCTGGACCATGCTATTAGCACAAAGAATTTAGATTCTGAAATGTGGACTCTTGGCTGGACAAAAATATTAGTACAAAAGATTAATATGCAGAAATTTGGCCTTGTTTCTGGACCACACTATTAGCACAAAGAATTTAGATTCTGAACTGTGGACTCCTGGCTGCACAAAAATATTAGCACAAAAGATTTATATGCTGAAATGTGGCCTGGTTTCTGGACCACACTATTAGCACAAATAATTTAGATTCTGAAATGTGGACTTGTGGCTGGACAAAAATATTAGTACTAAAGATTTATATGCTGAAATGTGGCCTGGTGTCTGGACCACGCTATTAGCACAAAGAATTTAGATTCTGAAATGTGGACTCCTGGCTCGACCAAAATATTAGCACAAAAGATTTATATGCTGAAATGTGGCCTGTTTTCTGGACTACGCTAATAGCACAAAGAATTTAGATTCTGAAATGTGGACCCCTGGCTGGAGCACAATGTTAGCACAAAAGATTTATATGCTGAAATGTGACCTGGTTCCTGGACCGAAGTATTAGCACAAAGAATTTCTATTCTGAAATGTGGACTCCTGGTTGGACAAAAATATTAGCACAAAAGAATAATATGCTGAAATGTGGCCTGATTTCTGAATCACGCTGTAACGGGTCTGGGAGGCGGAACCTCTGGGCTACAATACAAGGGGGCGGTCCTTGTAAGGGAGCGGGTGGCGACCAGGCAGGCAGTCACAGGAGGTGACCAGGACAGTCTCTGGGTGTACGGGCAGGAGGACACGGCAAGTGATCGGGGCAGTCTCTGGATAAAGGGTAGGTACGACCTGAGATGGCTGAACCTCCAGGTAGGCTAGCAAGGCAGATGGGGAGTGTGTGCTCCCAGGTGAGCAAGCGAGAGTCTCTGGAATAGCAGGTGGTCACAGCACGTGATGGCGGAGCCTCCAGGTAGGCAAGCAGGCAGGTAACGGAGAAGCGCTCCCAGGTGAGCGGGCAAGAGTCTCAGGAATAGCTGGTGGTCACAGCACGTGACAGCGGAGCCTCCGGGCAGGCAAGCAGGCAGGTAGCGGAGAAGCGCTCCCAGGTGAGCGGGCAAGAGTCTCTGGAATAGCTGGTGGTCACAGCACGTGACAGCGGAGCCTCCTGGTAGGCAAGCGGGCAGGTAGCGGAGAAGCGCTCCCAGGTGAGCGGGCAAGAGTCTGGAGTGGCTGGTGGTCACAGCAAGTGACAGCGGAGCCTCCGGGCTGGTAAGCAGGCAGGTAACGGAGAAGCGCTCCCAGGTGAGCGGGCAAGCTGGTCCATAGACAGACTGACCGGAGTTGTAAGGCAGACCGTCGGACCTCAGGCAAGCAGGCAGGTAGCTGATGTGCGCTCCCAGGTGAGCGGGCAGGCTGGTCCTTAGACAGACTGACAGGAGTAGTAAGGCAGACCGTCGGACCTCAGACTAGCAGACAGGTAGCAAGTAATCAGGCAGGAATCTGACAGGTAACTGGCAGGTAACTGGCAACGGGACCTGAGGGCTGAAGCACAGGTGAGACACAGGTGCAAACAACATTGCTCGGGCACCTCCATTTTGGAGGAGGTGCCTTATATATGATGAAGTCCTCCGGCCATTGGCCGGGGACTCCTTAGGACGGCGCGCGCGGCCCCTTTAAGAGGAGGGGAGCGCGCGCGCGCCCTAAGCACAGGGGCCGGGAAGGAGCGCGCGCTGAGAGCAGAGCGGGAGGAGGACGCCGGGAAGGAGCGCGCGCTGACAGCAGAGCGGGAGAGGGACGCCGGGCACAGGGCAGAGCGGTGAGGGGAGCAGCGTCCCTGCCTAGCAGAGGGCAGGGACGCCGGCACTACACACGCTATTAGCACAAATATTTTAGATTCTGAAATGTGGACTCCTGACTGGAGAACAATATTAGCACAAAAGATTTATATGCTGAAATGTGGCCTGGTTTCTGGACCACGCTATTAGCACAAAGAAAATAGATTCTGAAATGTGGACTCCTGGCTGGAGCACAATATTATCACAAAAGATGTATATGCTGAAATGTAGCCTGGTGTCTGGACCACACAATTCACACATTGTGGATTGATATGCTGTAAGGTCGATTTGACACAGGATCCTATCTATGTAAACTAGCTGACAATAAACCATCTAGCTAACTATCTGACTACTTGCAGCAGCAGCCTTTCTGCTCTGTTGCACTGACAAACTGGCACCAAAACAACATGTCCGCTCCTTATAAGGAGAGGGGCATGTGACTTTGGCAGCCAATGACACAAGCCCTTGTGTCTGGACATTGTTTATGGTTTCTGCACCCTGATTGACTGCCAGAATCTCCACACATTAA
Source organism: Phyllobates terribilis (assembly GCF_046119375.1). Taxonomy (NCBI): domain Eukaryota; kingdom Metazoa; phylum Chordata; class Amphibia; order Anura; family Dendrobatidae; genus Phyllobates; species Phyllobates terribilis. The sequence continues at coordinate 421,832,566 of NW_027362767.1, read as the reverse complement.
GTTAATGAAAAAAAATAAATGAATAAAGAATAACAGTCCGCTGCTCCTCTGACCTCTACCCGCACCCTGCCCTCATCAAACAAGTCCCTCCCCGCTCATTATACAGCACCACTATCCTAGCCAAAGTCCTAACAAACACATTAGTGGAAACTCGATCATTTACCAAACTTTGGCTGAATTTTGCCGATTTGAGGAAAATGCTCAGGGATCTGAACACGAATCCGAATGTGCAATGTTCGTGCCGACTTTGAGATTGGCGAACGTTTTCTGCACAAGTTCGCTCATCTCTACTAAGCAGTTCTATCACATATGGGGTATTTCTACATTCAGTAGAAATTGTGGGAAAAATTTTAGTGCCATTTTTACCCATTTCTCAGTGTGAAAATATAAAATGTAGGGCGAAAATAAAATTTTGGTAGTAAAAATGTAATTATTTTTTCTTCACTGCCCAATGGTATAAAATGCTATGACCCACCTGTGGTGTCAATATGATCACTGAACCTCTAGATGAATTCATTGAGAGGTGTAGTTTGTAAAATGGGGTCACTTATGGGGGGTTCTGCTGTTCTGGCACTTCAGGGGCTCTGCCAATGCGACATGGCACCCTCAAACCAGGCCAGCAAAATCTCAACTCCAATATGGCGCCCCTTCCCTTCCGAGTGCCCTGCTGTGCACCCAAGCAGTAGTTTTCCTCCACATATTGGGTATTCAGGAGAAATTGCACAACATATTTTATGGTGCAAGATCTCCTGTTACCTGTTATGTTCTGCAACTTAGAACTAAGGAATAGGAGGGAAAAGCTGTCCCTGCACTGAGACTCAGTTTAACCCTACACTGGGGTGGGTGCACTATTCCTTGTGAATAGCCCCACCGACACTCCTGCACTAAACTCAAACAAACACCTGAAGGAAGGGGAAAGGGGTCCCTAAAAGATCTAAGGACTGGGAGCAAAAGCAGGAGACCTCTTAACAGAAAAGTTAGTTGCAGAAACGTAGATTAAAGGGAACAAAACTGGTAGAACAAGAAGTCCCAGGATATCCATTGTCCAAAGCACAAATAACTTAACAAGGCAACTTAGCCAGAGCTCAAGCGTAACCACACTGATGTCCAGTGGGGAATGGGAGACAGATGCTGAGTAATAAAGAGTGAAGAGATCACGTGACCAAGACACCCAGCACCAGAGGAAAAGACTAGAAGCCAGCAAACCACAACAAGATGGCCAATAGCAAAACAACATAGATTCTAACAGTACCTCCCCTTTTACGAGGATCCTCCGGATCCTCTAGACCGAGCCTTACCAGGAAATCTCCTGTGAAAAGCCTTAATTAGCCTTGAGGCCGAGACGTCTTTGACCTTCACCCAGGAATTATCCTCAGGGCCGAAACCTCTCCAGGACACTAGATACTGTAATCTTCCTCTATACCACCTGGAATCCAAAATGCGAGAAATCTCAAATTCACCGTCCTTATCAACAGGAGGAACAGTATACTGCTTATCAAGCGTGTCCGCCTTCTTAAGTAACGACACATGAAACACAGAATTAATCCTCAAGGACGAAGGAATGCCCAACCTCACTGCTGCCGAGTTGACAATCTGAACCCTTTTGAAAGGACCCACAAATTTAGACCCCAGTTCTTTAGAAGGAATTTTCAAACGAAGATTCCTAGAGGACAACCAAATCTTATCCCCAAAAGCAAACAAGGACTTCTTTCTCTTTTTGTTAAAATACCTTTTTGATCTCCTGTTAGCCTCTTTAAGGTTCAGGCATACACTGGTCCAAACCCTCTCCAAATCACAAGAAAAATTTTCCTCCTCCGGTACAGCCGCCCCAACTTTGGAAAATGGACCAAAAGATGGATACCTGCCAGTACAACAAAATAAAGGAGAACAACCAGCCGAGGAAGAAGTATGGTTATTAAGGGCAAACTCCGCAAGTGGTAGAAATTCTGACCACATTTCCTGATTGTCTGCCACAAAACATCTCAAAAACTGCTTGACATCCTGGTTCTTCCTTTCAGTCTGTCCATTGGACTCTGGATGATACCCCAACGAGAATGACAAATTAATTTTCAATCTGTCACAAAAAGCACGCCAAAAGCGAGCCACAAACTGTGGTCCTCTATCAGAAACAATGTCCGTGGGAACACCATGGAACCTGACAATCTTCTTCACAAAAGCCTTAGCAAGAGTCTTGGCGCAAGGTAACTTGTTGAACGGAACCAGATGACACATTTTACTACACCGGTCCACAACAACCCAGATGACAGAAAAACCCTCAGATAAAGGCAGATCGGTGATAAAATCCATGGCAAGGTGCGTCCATGGTGAACTAGGAACTTCCAAGGGGCACAGCAACCCCGCAGCCAGAGCGTGAGAGGCCTTCGACCTAATGCACTCAGAACACTGACGCATCCACTTGATGACTTCCCTTTGCCACCCTGGCCACCAGAAACTCCGACCGATAGACTTCCTAGTTTCCGAAATCCCTGGGTGACCCGCCAACCAAGACTCATGACATTCAGCAAACAACGCTGTCCTCAAGGCTCTAGGCACAAACAATTTACCACACGGAGTGTTAGCTGGTGCCACACTCTGAGCTCCTAGGATGCTATTCTCCAACTCAGAATCCAATGCGGTCACCACCATGCATCTCTGCAAAATACACTCCTCCCTCTCAGCATTCACCGCTGGAGAGAAACTACGAGACAAAGCGTCAGCCTTAACATTCTTTGTCTCCGGGACAAAGGTTACGGAAAAATTGAACTGGGCAAAAAACAGTGCCCACCTAGCCTGACGGGCATTCAAATGTTTAGCTGCGTCCAGATACAGTAAATCAAATTCTTATGATCAGTGAAAACCTGTATAGGATGTTGAGCCCCCTCCAAAAAATGTCGCCAATGCTCGAATGCGAGTTTAATAGCCTACAACTCACGATTCCCAACATCATAGTTTCAATTTTTTTGAAAAGAATGCATAGGGATGCACCCCATCCTCACCCTCCTGGGACAGAACTGCCCCTACGCCAATAGATGAGGCATCCACCTTAACCAAAAATGGCTTGGTCTTATCCGTCTGGATAAGAACAGGAGCAGAGCTGAGCCTCTCCTTGAGATATTACAAAAGCTTCAATAGCCTCAGTGGACCATTGGACTGTATTAGCATCCTTCTTGGTGAGATCAGTAATGGGTTTAGCGATGACAGAGAAATTCTTTATGAATTTCTTGTAATAATTGGCAAACCCCAAAAACCTCTGTACGGACTTCAAACCCTCAGGCCTTGGCCACTCCAGCACATCCTGAACTTTCACTGGGTTCATCTCAAAACCATCACAAGAGACAAAGTAACCCAAAAAACTAATTTTCAGGACAGCAAACTGACACTTCTCCATATCTCTCAGTATCTGAAGAACTTCGCGGATTCTCTGCCAATGAGACTCAAGATCCGATGAATAATTCAAAATTTCATCCAGATAAACAATAACACTCCTACCGATAAAGGGTCTCAGATTGTCATTGATGAAATTTTGAAAAAATGCAGGGGCGTTAGTAAGCCCAAAATGCATCACCAAACACTCAAAATGACCTTCCGGGGTGTTAAAAACTGTCTTCCATTCATCTCCGTCCTTCACCCGCAGCAAATTATATGCCCCATGAAGGTCAATCTTAGAAAACCATTTAGCTCCGGTCAATTGGTTAAACAAATCCGGAATAAGTGGTAACGGGTAAGGATTGCGCACAGTGATCTTATTAATCTCCCGAAAATCCAGACATGGCCTAAGACCCCCACCCTTCTTTTTGACAAAAAAGAACCCAACTGCCACAGAAGACTTTGAGAGTCTTATGTGACCCGCAGCTAAACTAGTCTGAAGGTACTCCTTCAAAGCCTCCCTCTCGGGAATTGTCAGATTAAACAACCGACTCTTAGGGAGCTTAACATCAGGGACGAAGTCAATAGCGCAATCGTAATCTCTATGAGGTGGTAAAGCTTTTGACTCCACGTCCGAAAAAACCCTCCAAAAATCCTGAATGGGTTTAGGTAACTCCCCCTTCACAACAGCCACAACGTGAACATTACAACACTTACCATGACATCCCTGACCCCAGGATCTTATGGAACCAGACGACCAGTCCAGCAAAGAATTATGCACTTTTAACCAGGGCAACCCCAGGACGACCGGGGAAGGCAACTTTGCAAGTACAAATAAGTCAATCTGCTCCTAATGTTCCATATTCATAGTAAGCGGAAACCCAGTGACCTTTCGAAGAATGCTCCCATGCTCCAGGGGAGTATTATCAATCTCCACCCCAGGAAAAGGAGACGACAAAGGTTCAGAATCAAATTTATACTTTTCAAGAAATTGTTGATCAATCAAATTAAGTGCAGAATCACAAACCAACATAACCTGAAGCTCAATCGAACGACCCTGACAGGTGGTATTACCAGGAAAAAACACCCCAGCAGAACGTAAAAACGCAATGCGAATGGGAGTGTTATTTCTACTGACCATTTTTTTTTCTTTCCTTAAGCGAACCTTTCATTGCTTGAAAAAATGATCAGCCTTACCGCAATACAAGCAAAGTCCCTCAGAGAACCTCCTGTCCCTCTCTTTGGAACGGAATGACATTGCCCCCACCTGCATGGGTTCCCCAGTGTCGGCAGGAATATCTTGAGAAACAGAATCCAGCAATACAGGAAACTTCTCCTTATTCTGTCTAGCCCTCAACCTTCTATCCACACGGATAGCTAACTGCATGGCAACTTGCAGAGTATCAGGTGCAGGGAATGCAATGAGCAAATCTTTAACCCTTTCACTCAAGCCTGCCGGAAACTGAAACTTGAGTGCAGGGCTGTTCCACCTGACCTCTGCAGACCATCGTCTGAACAGGGTGCAATAACTCTCAGCATCAAGAGAACCCTGTTTGAGCTCTGCCTCAGCTGATGTAACCCGATCAGGATCATCATACAGCAAACCCATGGCATCAAAAAATGCCTTCACAGACCTCAAACAATGATCATCAGGAGACAAGGAAAACGCCCAGATTTGAGGTTCTTTACGCAATAGAGACATAATAATCTCTACACACTGTAGTTCACTCCCTGTAGTTTCTCCGAGAAACACTCAGGTAATCCTACCTTAGGTTCTTCATAGCGTTCTGCAGGGTATTTACTCACGTACTGCTGAAGACCGGCAACCTCCAGAGTCAACCCTTGCAAGCGTTGAGCAAGCTCCTGGATGGTACCTATACTGAAGAAAACCCAGGAAGAGGAGAGGAGAAAAAAAAAAAAAAACTTTTTTTTTTTTAAACGAGGCTGGACATACTGTTATGTTCTGCAACTTAGAACTAAGGAATAGGAGGGAAAAGCTGTCCCTGCACTGAGACTCAGCTTAACCCTACGATGGGGTGGGTGCCCTATTCCTTGTGAATAGCCCCACCGACACTCCTGCACTGAACTCAAACGAACACCTGAAGGAAGGGGAAAGGGGTCCCTAAAAGATCTAAAGACTGGGAGCAAAAACAGGAGACCTCCTAACTAGAGATGAGCGTTGTTCTACTCGAACTGTTCGCCAATCTCAAATTCGAGCTGTTTTGGGCGGTGTTCGAGCCGTTCGGCGAACACGAACAATTTGAGAAAAATTCGGCTGTTCGAGGTTATGTTCGATAACTGTTCGTGCACCAAAATCATAACTGGATTTTTTCTCAGTAATGATGAAAATTAATGTTAATACGCAGTTTGAGTGTACAGCGGGGTGGGGGGAGGGGCAGGGGATGGATCTCTGCAGGAACAATGAAGATCTCCATTTTTTTTTCTCTTTCCCGCATTTGCAGTGGGGAGGTGCAATCTGTCAGCCTATCAGCAGCGCACACACGGAGCGAAGTGCTTATTTTCACACAAGCAAGGGCATGTGTCATTGGCAGTGTATGTCACATGTCCTTGCCCTATAAGACCAAGCCATTTTCCCCGTCGCCACCATTTTCTCACTGCTGCAGCTGCGTGTTAGACGGCACCGCTGTTGCTGTGTGCGCTATACCTTGTTAATTTCAAGCCAATTTTCGCACAAATATACAGATAGCTTGGGAGTAGGGAATAGTTGTGATTGCAGTCCTTTTAAGGACTAGGTTACAGCATTTCCTACGACTTTTATCAGGGAGGTCTGTGCTCTTAAATAGATAGGTTGTGGGAGTAAAGACTAATTGTAATTGGAGTCCTTTTCAGGACTAGGTTACATCAGTTCCTATCAGTTTTTGCCAGGCAGGTCTGTGCCAGTGCTGTGCAAGTTTTTTTCACAGCATTTGGCTGAATCTAGCAAAGCTAATCCTTTTTGGCCTATTGCAGAGTGTGTTAGTCAGTGGAGTAGCCTATCTGTGTTGCAAGATATAACACCTGTGTATAGAATACCAATTTTTTTACTGCACCTAGTGAAGTAAAATCTTTTGGGCATAGCATCATTCTATTAGTCCATCTATACTGACCTCCATCAGGTTGCAAACTGAATATAATTTTTTTCTGCATCTAGCTCTGAAAAAATATTTGGGCTTCTAGCAGTGTGTGGGACTTGGTCTATTAGTCCATCTATACTGACCTCCATCAGGTTGCAAATTAAAAATAATTTTTTTCTTCATTTAGCTCTGAAAAAATATTTGGGCTTCTAGCAGTGTGTGGGACTTGTTCTATTAGTCCTTCTATACTGACCTCCAGCAGGTTGCAAATTGAATATAATTTTTTTCTGCATCTAGCTCTGAAAAAATAGTTGGGCTTCTAGCGGTGTGTGGGACTTGGTCTATTAGTCCATCTATACTGACCTCCATCAGGTTGCAAATTAAAAATAATTTTTTTCTGCATCTAGCTCTGAAAAAATATTTGGGCTTCTAGCAGTGTGTGGGACTTGGTCTATTAGTCCATCTATACTGACCTCCATCAGGTTGCAAATTAAAAATAATTTTTTTCTTCATTTAGCTCTGAAAAAATATTTGGGCTTCTAGCAGTGTGTGGGACTTGTTCTATTAGTCCTTCTATACTGACCTCCAGCAGGTTGCAAATTGAATATAATTTTTTTCTGCATCTAGCTCTGAAAAAATAGTTGGGCTTCTAGCGGTGTGTGGGACTTGGTCTATTAGTCCATCTATACTGACCTCCATCAGGTTGCAAATTAAAAATAATTTTTTTCTGCATCTAGCTCTGAAAAAATATTTGGGCTTCTAGCAGTGTGTGGGACTTGGTCTATTAGTCCATCTATACTGACCTCCATCAGGTTGCAAATTAAAAATAATTTTTTTCTGCATCTAGCTCTGAAAAAATATTTGGGCTTCTAGCGGTGTGTGGGACTTGGTCTATTAGTCCATCTAAACTGACCTCCATCAGGTTGCAAATTAAAAATATTTTTTTTCTGCATCTAGCTCTGAAAAAATATTTGGGCTTCTAGCAGTGTGTGGGACTTGGTCTATTAGTCCATCTATACTGACCTCCATCAGGTTGCAAATTAAAAATAATTTTTTTCTGCATCTAGCTCTGAAAAAATATTTGGGCTTCTAGCGGTGTGTGGGACTTCGTCTATTAGTCCATCTATACTGACCTCCATCAGGTTGCAAATTAAAAATAATTTTTTTCTGCATCTAGCTCTGAAAAAATATTTGGGCTTCTAGCAGTGTGTGGGACTTGGTCTATTAGTCCATCTATACTGACCTCCATCAGGTTGCAAATTAAAAATAATTTTTTTCTGCATCTAGCTCTGAAAAAATATTTGGGCTTCTAGCGGTGTGTGGGACTTGGTCTATTAGTCCATCTATACTGACCTCCATCAGGTTGCAAATTAAAAATAATTTTTTTCTGCATCTAGCTCTGAAAAAATATTTGGGCTTCTAGCAGTGTGTGGGACTTGGTCTATTAGTCCATCTATACTGACCTCCATCAGGTTGCAAATTAAAAATAATTTTTTTCTTCATTTAGCTCTGAAAAAATATTTGGGCTTCTAGCAGTGTGTGGGACTTGTTCTATTAGTCCTTCTATACTGACCTCCAGCAGGTTGCAAATTGAATATAATTTTTTTCTGCATCTAGCTCTGAAAAAATAGTTGGGCTTCTAGCGGTGTGTGGGACTTGGTCTATTAGTCCATCTATACTGACCTCCATCAGGTTGCAAATTAAAAATAATTTTTTTCTGCATCTAGCTCTGAAAAAATATTTGGGCTTCTAGCAGTGTGTGGGACTTGGTCTATTAGTCCATCTATACTGACCTCCATCAGGTTGCAAATTAAAAATAATTTTTTTCTTCATTTAGCTCTGAAAAAATATTTGGGCTTCTAGCAGTGTGTGGGACTTGTTCTATTAGTCCTTCTATACTGACCTCCAGCAGGTTGCAAATTGAATATAATTTTTTTCTGCATCTAGCTCTGAAAAAATAGTTGGGCTTCTAGCGGTGTGTGGGACTTGGTCTATTAGTCCATCTATACTGACCTCCATCAGGTTGCAAATTAAAAATAATTTTTTTCTGCATCTAGCTCTGAAAAAATATTTGGGCTTCTAGCAGTGTATGGGACTTGGTCTATTAGTCCATCTATACTGACCTCCATCAGGTTGCAAATTAAAAATAATTTTTATCTGCATCTACAGTACCTCTGAAAAAATATTTGGGCTTCTAGCAGTGTGTGGGACTATTTGTATTAGTCCATCTATACTGACCTCCATCAGGTTGCAAATTCAAAATAATTTTTTTCTGCATCTAACCCAGCCAATAGTTTTGGCCTAATACCACAGTTTGGCCACTCAGCTCTGCTCGGTTACCATCCATTGTTTTTTTGTGCAAACAACTCCAGAGTTGTGAATTAGTTAACCACCAAAATGAGTGGAAAAAGGCCTGCTGCTGGTGGAAAGGGGAATAGGCGTGTTGGGAAGGGGAAAAAAGGTTGTGTCCGTGGGGTAGGTGTTAAAGCAACAGTAACATCTGCAGAAGAAAGACCATCTTCCAGCCAAACTAAAATGTCTACTTCTTTTAGCGGACAATGTGATAAGATCCCTTTCTTACGGCCACGCCAATCGCTACAAATTCCAGATGAGGCACAAAAACAGCAGGTGCTTCAACGGATATCAAGTGCTCCTTTAAGTGGGCTCTCCTCCACATCAACTTCAACATCACAAATACTCCAGTCCTCAAAGGTGTCACCCAAATCGCACTTGCTTCCTCACAGCTCCCAAATCTCCAGCTGCCCGTCTGAGTATGAGGTAGAACAGATGGTTGAGTCTGCAGAGCTGTTTACTCATACTATAGCCTGGGAATCAGAGGTCGACTCCAGCGCTTCTGTGAATCCAGACGAGGAAATGATCTGCACTGATGCCCAGAATCTTTATGAGTCGGATCCAGGACCAGACGCAGAAGGTTCTGACCATAATGTAGACCCTCATTCCCAAACTGTAACTCCTGTTGGTGGAGACAATGAGCAAGACGATGATAAGACTCAAATACCTGATTGGAGCGACAACTTTAGTTTTTTGTCAGGGCAGGAACAGGTTGGCTCTGAGGACGACGGGTGTGATAACGCACAGGGTGATGATGATGAGGTCGGAGATCCCACTTACTGTCAACCCACAGTCAGCCAAGAGATGAGGTCAGCAGAGGAGGTGGAGGAAGATGCTAGTGACAACGAGGTCAGGTTGCGCCTTCCTGGACAGAGACGTAGTACTGGAAGCACGTCAACAACTGCATCCTCAAACACAACTCTGCCTCTCACCACAAGTCGTGGTGGCTCTTCAGGTCGCATGGGTGCTAAGCCTTGCATAGCCTGGGCATTTTTTCAGATCGATAAAGATGACCCAACTCGTGTTATCTGTAACATTTGTCAGCAAAAGCTAAGTAGAGGCCAAAAAATACATAGTTTGAGTACTTCATGCATGAACCGGCACATGGACATGAAGCATAAGTTGCAGTGGGAAGCTCAGTGTGCTACAATGCGGCCTAGCCGGCCGGGCCAATCACCGTCTGCCATATCTTGTGCATCCGCGGCCTCTTCATCCTCTGTGACTGGGGGGACAGCAGTCACACCTGTTTTGGGGCGCAGACCTGCCACCTCTTTACCCGCAACAGCCAGCGTGATTGGCAGGTCATCATTTTCTTTGGAGGTGGTAACACCAGCTGGTGTTGAGCGCTGTCCGACATCGATAGCACCACCTTTGGATCAAGGCAACCTAACATGTCCGCCTGCATCTTCCTCACAGACCGGCAGTTTGCCGGGGACACCCTTATCAACCCCGTCTAAGCACAATAGCCAGCCCTCGGTCCCTCAGATGTGGACAAGTAAAAGACCATTTCCTCCTAGCCATGAGAAAGCTAAGAGGTTGAATTTCACCATCTGCAAGCTCTTGGCTACAGAAATGCTGCCTTTCCGCCTGGTGGACACAGAGGATTTTCGAGACCTTATGTCCGTCGCAGTGCCCCAGTACCAGATGCCCAGTCGGCACTACTTCTCAAAGAAAGGTGTGCCTGCGCTCCACCAGCATGTCGCACACAACATCACCGCTTCTTTGAGAAACTCTGTGTGTGACAGGGTGCATTTCACCACAGACACTTGGACGAGTAGGCATGGACAGGGGCGTTACATGTCGCTGACTGGGCACTGGGTAACTATGGTGACAGCAGGACAAGGGGCTGCTGTCCAAGTCTTGCCGTCCCCACGAGTTGTGCGTCAATCCTCTTTATGTCAAAGTTCCTCCACTGCTTCTGCCTCCTCAACCTCCTCTCGGTCTTCCACCTGCACCCAAAGCCTGTCTGGTCATGCCACAAGCTTTCTAACTGCGCAGAAGGGATCCTGCACACCTCCTTACTATGCTGGCAGTAGGGCTCAACGTCATCAGGCGGTTTTTACATTGAAATGTCTGGGAAATGTGAGTCACACAGCTGAGGAGTTGTGGTCAGCTCTGGAGAACCAATTTCATGAATGGTTGTCTCCACTGGACCTGAAACCAGGGAAGGCCGTGTGCGACAATGCTGCAAACCTGGGTGCGGCCCTTCGCCGGGGCAATGTCACACACGTGCCTTGTATGGCTCACGTGTTGAACCTGGTTGTCCAGCAATTTTTAGCCCACTATCCCAGACTAGATGGCCTTCTGCAGAGGGCACGGTCGCTGTGTGCTCACTTCCGCCGTTCGCATCCCGCAGCTCAGCGACTTACATCTCTACAGAAGTCGTTGGGCCTGCCACTTCACCGGCTAAAATGCGATGTGCCTACCCGGTGGAATTCAACTCTGCACATGTTGCAGCGACTGTGGCAGCACCGACAAGCCCTGGTGCAATACGTTCTGACGTATAGCCTGGGCCAACGAGATTCAGAGGTGGGGCAAATCACGCTGGAGGAGTGGTCTCAGATCAGGAACCTATGCACCCTTCTGCACAGTTTTGAAATGGCGACGAAGATGTTTAGTGCTGACGATGCCATTATCAGCATGACTATTCCGGTGATTTACATGCTGGAGCACATGTTAAACAGAATTCGGAGTCAGGTGGTGGCACAAGAGGAGGTGGAGGAAGTAGAGGAGGAGGAGTTGTATGCGGAAGGGCTAACATCTGCAAGGTCCAGACGGTCGGCAGCACCAAGGCGGCAGGCATGTGAGGGTGGGGGAGATGGTTTTACCAGGGCGCATGGTAGCAGCCAAACTAGTGAGGAAGGTGCAGGAGCCCAGGAAGAAGTGGAGGACGAACTGATGGAAGACTCATCAGATGAGGGAGACCTTGATCACATTTCTGTTGTGCGAGGTTGGGGGGAGAGGACAGAGGAAGGAAGCATGATTGTTACCTCGCCACCAACACAACAGGGACTTGGTGCTCCTGGATGCGCAACACACATGAGTGCCTTCTTGCTGCACTACCTGCAACATGACCCTCGAATTGTGAGAATTAGAAATAATCCTGACTACTGGGTTGCCACACTGTTAGATCCCCGGTACAAAAGTAAATTTGCAGAAATTATTCCTGCCATAGAAAGGGATGCACGCATGCAGGAGTATCAGCAGAGACTGTTGCAGAATCTTACATGTGCTTTTCCACAAAATACCAGTGGTGCACGTAGTGAATCTCACAGTTCCAACTTGCCAACCGTGGGACCGTCAAGTGTTCAGCACTCAAACCGTAACAGAACCACAGTATCTGCTGGTAACATCAATTTTGCGGAATCATTTCACCACTTTTTTAGCCCATCCTTTGCAAGGCCACAGGAGACAAGAAGTCTGACACATAGTCAACGCCTAGAGACGATGGTACAGGAGTATCTCCAAGTAAACATTGAAGCCACGACTGTGTCACTGGACCCTTGCTCTTTTTGGGCTTCCAATCTGGATAAATGGCCGGAGCTAGCCACTTACGCCTTGGAGATCTTGTCATGCCCCGCAGCCAGCGTTCTGTCTGAACGTGTGTTCAGCGCTGCTGGTGGTGTGCTGACAGATAAGCGCACGCGGCTCTCCACTGATAATGTAGACAGACTCACGTTCATAAAGATGAACAAATCATGGATCCGAAACGACTTTTCTACCCCTGTGTCATCCTGGGGAGAGTAAAAGCTTGATGATTGGTTAAAATCACCCTACCAACCGTTTTAAGCTTTCAAATTACTAATCATGTTTATCTGTATCTTGACTGGAAAATAATTTGGGCTTTGTAGCAGTGTGCAGCACTGATCCTATTAGGCCATCTATACTAAAGCTTCACCAGATTTAAAATTAAAAATAATTTTTAGCTGCATCTAGCCCGGAAAATAATTTTGGGGCTCCGAGATGCGCAAGGCACATAAGTGCCTTCTTGCTGCACTACCTGCAGCATGACCCTCATATTGTCAGAATTCGAAGTAATCATGACTACTGGGTTGCCACACTCTTAGATCCCCCAAACTTTTCGATCAACCTTTTCATTTTAATAAAGACCAAAAAAATGGTCATTTTTGAAATTATAAGCATTAGCAGGTTGTTAGAAACTGAAATCAAACAGTTTTCAACTCAAAACTTTATTCTAGGTGATGTTACATTTTCACATAGGACCCCTTGTTCGAAAGGAGCTTCTGAACTCTCTCGTCCATTGAATTTGTCAGGTTTTGGATGGTTTCTGCTTCAATTGTTTTGCATGAGGACAGAATACCCTCCCAGATCTGTTGCTTAGATGTGAACTGCCTCCCGCCATCATAGACACTCCTTTTAATGATGCTCCAAAGGTTCTGAATGGGGTAGAGGTCAGGGGAGCATGGGGGTCACACCATAAGTTTGTCCCCTTTTATGCCCATATCAGCCAGAGATGCAGATGTTTTATGTGCAGCATGAGATGGTGCATTATCATGCAGAAAAATGATCTTGCTGTGAAATACACGGTTCTTCTTCTTGAACCATGGCAGGAAGTGCTGTTTGAGAAAATCCACATACATTATGGAGTTCATCTTTAGTGCCTTCAGGGATCCTAAAGGGGCCGACAATCTCTCTCCCCATGATTCCAGCCCAAAACATTACTCCACCTCCTCCTTGTTGGCGCTGTAGCCGTGTTTGCGTGGGGTGTCCATCAACCAGCCATCCTCCACTCCATCCATCTGGACCATCGAGCGCTGCACGGCACTCATCCGTGAACAAAACAGTTTTGAAATCAGTCTTCATGTAATGTTTGGCCCACTGGAGCCGTTTTTGCTTGTGTGAAGTGGATAGAGGAGGTCGACAGGATGGCGCATGCACAGCTGCAAACCTCTGAAGGACCCTGCATCTTGTTGTTCGGGGGACGTTGGAGGCACAAGCAGCTTCAAAAACTTGTCTGCTGCTATGACAAGGCTTTTTTGCCGCTGCTCTTTCAACCTGACGTAATTGCCTGTAGGAAAGAGTCCTCAATTTGCCCTTATCAGCACGCACACGTGTGTACTGTGAATCAGCTACATACTTCTTGATTGCCAAGACACTTCATCCTGATCATCGCACAATGTTGATTGTAGTCATGCCTTGACCTAAACACTCCACAATTTGTTGCTTCTCAGCAGCCGACACATCCTTTTTCTTTCCCATTTTGGCAGAAAATGTAGGCTGCTTAATAATGTGAGAGAGCCTTCTTAAGTAGTCTTGCCTTTCATTGGACACACCTGCCAAACTAATTAGCACAGGTGTCTGCAATTGCTTACAGTGATATAAAGAGCCCTGACACACATCACCATCAATGAGTTTAACTGACAAACAAACAAATTCTTCCCTTATCACTCCTAAACACTTTTTGTATAATAATTTGGAACGCAGTGTACATGTGCTTTTCCACAAAACACCAGTGGTTCACGTAGTGAATCTTACAGTTCTAACTTGCCAACCGTGGTCTGTATGGAGTTGTTCAATAAAGGGCCCAAAATTAAGATAACATAGATGGGAGAGGTCTCTATGAATAGGAATTCCTAAGTATTTGATACCCTGTGAGGGCCAGGCAAAGGGAAAGTTGGACTGGATGGAATCCTATATGGATTTGGGGAGGGAGACATCGAGGGCCTCAGACTTCGCTGCATTGATTTTAAAATTTTACCATGTAACAAAGTGATCTATTTCAGCCATAACAGCATGGATGGATATATGTGATTGAGTGATATATACTAGGACATCATCAGCAAATAGAGAGCACTTGTACTCGGTGCCTCCCACCTCAATCCACCTAATATTGGGGTTATGGCGAATTGATGAGAGCAGGTGCTCCGTCACTAGGATGTATAAGAGAGGGGACAGAGGACATCACTGCCTTGTCCCATTGGTGATTGTGAAAGGTGATGAAAATGTTCTGACGCACCCCCTGGGCCTTGGGACACCCGAAGCCGGACCCTTTTTGGTGGATGCTGGTGGTTGTAGTCTTCGTGGCGGCGACCCAGTTCCGTGGCTCAGGGCGGTCAAACCAGTGGCGGAACTATTTATGTGGTTTTCATGTTTAAATGTCCGACTACGCCACCCGTGGATTGCGGTCAGAGTGAACCGCCGCTACAGGGCAGACCACTGAGGCTGGTGTTGTGGGTGCAGCAGAGCGTAGCATAACTCCCCACGGGAGGAGTATAGCCTCAGGGCAGTGTATGCGGAGGATGGGGGTGATGGTGCAGGGCAGCAGCAGTAACGACACGGAGTCAGTGATGCAGTTCAGGGCCTTTACTCACAGTTCTTATTATCCAGACCACGTCTGCAGGTAACGGCTGCCCACGTCGTACTGTGCTCACCAGGTGAGGGGCTCAGACAACTCCCAGATAACTTTGGAGCACTTCACAGGACCCCCTTTGTGTGTCCTTTGTCTGGCCTTTCTTACCAACACTTCTGTCCGGCTGCCTCGGGCCTCCTCTTGGTAAACTTGGCGCCAGTTTCCCTGACCCTATGTGGTGCCTTCCTAGCGGGTGTAGCGAGGGGCTGCGCCACATAAAATGTCAGAGCCTCCGGTTTCTAGCTGAGGGTCGTTTCCTGCCTCCACTAGTTCGGGGACCGGTCTCCCCCTTTGGCCTGACCCCTCCACGCAGGTGGATTCGGGCGTGCGGTGGCGACTCGCCCGTCCGCACCCCTGGGATCCCTTCATTCCTCGTTCCTGGAGCCTTCTCCGCTCCTCTTCCTTCCTTCTCCCTCTTCCAGGCCTGGGCCTCTGTTACTAGGCCCGCCTCCAGAGCAGAGCTCATGCAGAGCCCCTGCTCCCTGCCACTTCTGCTCAGACTTCTCTGCACTGAACTAAGATGGTGCCCACCTTTTATACTCCCTTCTCAATGCACCCAGGAACTGCTTCCTCCCTGCTCCTGCACTACAGGGTTCCCCTTCCTCAGTGTTCCCTCCCCCCACTCCAGCCAGGGACAGGGACTGTCGTGCCCATCTCAGGGGCATATTGGTCGCCCTGCCCCACGGCAATGTGGTGTAATGCATGCAGGTGTCGGGTCCTGATCCACACTCCATCCTTACCTGAGAGTGAGATATCACACCTCTGGGTGAGGTGCAATACGTCTGTAGCAACCGAGCCCTCAGGGTGCTACAGTTCCATTTATCTTCAGCCTAGGTGACGTATTGCGATACAGGGCCGTGATTTTGGCTATAAAAGGGTCCCCTAGAACCCTACCCCAAGCTTTTTAAGAGAATCATATATGGTGTGCCAGGAGACTCTATGGAATGCTTTCTCAGCATCCAACGAGAGTATCTAATTACAAATTTTTAACTGCATCTAGCCCAGGAAATACTTTGTGCCTAGTAGCAGTGTCTGCTAGTGAGCGGATTATCCCGGCTGTTAAGCAAGCTGCACCACCTGTAGTTTAGACACTTAATTTTTTCAAAGGAAATGCTTCGGGACCACGGGATACTTAGTGAAGAGCATCAGGAGGCACCCCAAGGCATAGGGGCTGGGACTGGCAGTAGGATGCCTTGCGGTGGACAGCCGAGCTCGATCCTTATAAAAGCTTTTTAACTGCAGCAGCTTTAGTGGACGCTACTGGAGCTGGAATTACCGCGGCTGCTGGCATGAGACTTGCCCTCCAATAGATCCTTGTAAATGGATTTAAAGTGTATTCATTCAAATTAGAGAGACAATTTAAATTAAAAAGCTTACAGTTGCCTCCACCACAGGGGGGCTCGCTCGACCCACCAGCGGACAGGCACCAGTATTGGGAGAGGGGGGCTGGCCGTCAGGGTTCACCGCGGCTCTGGCACAAACCCGGCGACACGGAGGTGGCACGGGCAGGAGCGGACTGGCCGTGTCGGCTTCTCACTTTTTGGATTTTAGAAGGGCATGACATGCCTATATCTGTGTCTCCCCCTCCTTTTACTCCTCCACCTCTTTTCTTTTCGCATGACTATATGTACTTGTCACTTTTCCATGTGTTAGTTGTGTCTTCTGAGCAGTTTGTCAGCTTTTGGACACCTTTGAAGGTGTTTTCTATGTGTTTCTATGTGTTTTTGTTTGCCTGCCATTGGTTTTAACGGTGTTCGAAGGTGTTCGACGAACAGTTCGACGAACAGTTCGGCGAACACACGGGTGTTCGACGAACCGAACCGAACTCGAACACTACGGGGGTGGCTCAACACTACTCCTAACAGAAAAGTTAGTTGCAGAAACGTAGATTAAAGGAAACAAAACTGGTGGAACAAGAAGTTCCAGGATATCCATTGTCCAAAGCACAAATAACTTAACAAGGCAACTTAGCCAGAGCTCAAGCGTAACAACACTGATGTCCAGCGGGGAAAGGGAGACAGGTGCTGAGGAATAAAGAGTGAAGAGATCACGTGACCAAGACACCCAGCACCAGAGGAAAAGACTGGAAGCCACCAAACCACAACAAGATGGCCGATAGTAAACAACATAGATTCTAACATTACCCTTATGAAAATGCAAAATTTGGGCCAAAAACACATTTTTGTGGGAAAATGTGATTTTTTTATTTCGACAGCTCAATGTTATAAACTTCTGTGAAGCACCTTGGGGTTAAAGGTACTCACCACACATCTAGACAAGTTCCCTGAGGGGTCTAGTTTCCAAAATGGTGTCACTTGTTGGCAGTTTCCACTGTTTCGGCATATCAAGGGCTCTACAAACGGGACATGGAGTCTGATATTTATTCCAGCAAATTTTACATTCAAAAAGTCAAATGGAGTTCCTTCCCTTCCGAGCCCTGCTGTGTACCCAAACAGTAGTTTTCCCCACATATGGGGTATCAGTATGCTCAGGAGAAATTGCACAACAAATTTTGGGGTCAATTTTTTCCAGTTATTCTTGCGAAAATAAAAAAATTTGGGTCTAAGTTAAAATTTTTGTGAAAAAAAGTTAAATGTTCATTGTTTTCTTCCACATTTCAAAAATTCATGTGAAGCACTTGAAGGGTTAATAAACTTCTTGAATATGGTTTTGAGCACCTTAAGGGGTGCAGGTTTTAGAATTGTGTCACTTTTGTGTATATAGACCCCTCAAAGTCACTTCAAATATGATGTGGTCCCTGAAAAAAACAGTTTTGTATACTTTGTTGGAAAAATGAGAAATTGCTTGTCAATTTTTAACCCTTCTAACTTCCTAACAAAAAAAAAAGATTTTTCAAAAATTGTGCTGATGTGTAGACATGTGGGAAATGTTATTTCTGAACTATTCTGTGTGACATAAACTCTCTGATTTAAGGGCATAAAAATTAAAAGTTTGAAAATTGCAAAATTTTCTCCAAATTTCTGTTTTTATTCACTGCTTGCTTTAAGAGAACCTCTAAAGGGCCAAAGAAAGCCATGTAAGATCCCTGCCAAGAACTGTTGAACTAAGACTCCTGCCTCGTCTCCTACAGGTTGCTTGCATCAGACTTAGGGTCAGCATGTTTGGCTCCATCCTCCAGACCAATCTCGACTCCCCCTGACTCTTCTGTTGCTGCTGTACATGCTGATCCACCATTCACTCCTGCCTCTTTTTATTGTTGACTGAAAAGACAACAATAGCACCACTTTTACGGTGCTACCCCTTGGACAGCTGCTTCTTCTCCATCATCACTTCTCTCTACTTCTACCACATCACAGTGTAAGCATTTATCCATTCTACAGCATCATCAGGACTTTCCTCAACTCTAGAAGCGTTTTGGAGTTTCCATGTATTCATCAATATCCTGCTTCTTTTAATACATTTATTTATTTTATAGTCTGATATGAAAAAAAAATCTACAAGGACAATCGCATAAATTCTTGTATTTATTTTGTATCATTATTTTGTATAATCATTTTCTTAATATCGAATGCCATAATCATGCCTACTGAGAAACGCAATTCTCTAGTGTTTGGAGGCCCTAAAGGCTCTTTATTATTTCAATATCAAACATTGCACAAATGCAGAGGACGGATAATATATTTAAGGGGAGAGAGACACTAACATATACAGGTAACTGAGCAGGTAAGTGAGCGACACGGAGCATGTACTTACTCCATAGAGAAGAGCAACAAAATTATCTGAAGTTTTCCTGAAAAGAAGAAATACTGTAAATGCTGCTGAAATGCACATTTTGTTCGACTTGTGGGCAGTAGGAACATAAAGTAAATAGTACACAATTCATTATTTTATCTTGTATGAATTTTTACAAATTTCTTTTAGGACTGATGACCTCCTCTAACCAGACGTCAGGGATGTACTTCATTCTATCTGGTATTTCTAATCTCCCAGAGCTGCAGCTTCCAGTATTCCTTCTGGCTTTTCTTACGTACCTCATCACCCTTGTTGGTAACATGACTATTTTTCTTCTGGTCTGCTTGGATCATCACCTCCACACGCCGATGTATTTCTTCCTCTGCAATTTGTCTATTCTGGACATGTCCTCCTCCACTGTCACAATGCACAGGGTGTTCTTCAGCTTCATTACAGGAGATACCACCATATCTTTCTTTGCTTGCATGGCCCAAATGTATATTTTTGCATCGTTAACTAGCGACGAGCTTCTTCTTTTAACAATAATGAGTTATGACCGGTATGTGGCCATCTGCTGCCCCTTACGCTACCACACTGTGATGTGTCTTAAGTTCTGCAGCAGGTTGACTGCTATCTGTTGGGCAATTGGGTTCCTACAGGTGTTTCCACTTGTTGTCATGCTCTCAAAGATCACTTGTTTTAAGACCGTTGAGATCAACCACTTCTTTTGTGATATCATGCCCCTTATAAGACTTCCTTGCGATAAAACCTTCACTTTGGAACTTTACAACTTCATCAATGGACTAATCCTGGCCGTATTTCCATTCTTCCTCACGTTCATCCCTTATATATTTATTGTTAAAGCCATTCTAAAAATTAGTTCTTCCAGAGGGAGACGTAAAACTTTCTACACTTGCTCCTCACACCTCACAGTCATTATCCTTCTATATACTTCTCTGGTTTGCCAGTATCTCCAACCAGATTCAACAGCTAGTAAAGACTCCAATAAACTTTACTCTCTTTTTAACACCGCAGCTGTTCCCTTACTCAACCCCCTAATTTACAGCTTAAAAAATAAAGAAGTTAAGGCAGCTTTGAAAAGGAGACAGAGACTAATGTCTTGAGCCAATGGGTTGTTTTTCACCATATACCATATTTTATGGGCTATAAGACACTCCGGACCATAAGACGCACCTAGGTTTTAGAGGAGGAAAAAAATATTTAAGCAAAAAATGTGGTCATGATCCACTGTTATGGGGAAGGGGGTCTACTGCTAACACTGTTATAGGGATAATGTCCCCCAATTCTGTACTAATATCCCCCATCCTGGTATATATAGCCCCCCTTCCTGTTATACGTAGCCCCTATCTCCATCCTGGTATGCATGGCACCACTCATTCCCATCCTTATATGCATGGCACCCCTCGTCCCTATCCTGGTATGCATGGCACCCCAATCCCCCATCCTGGTATGCATGGCACCCCTCATCCTGGTATGCACGGCACCCCTCATCCTGGTATGCATGGCACCCCTTATCCTGATATGCTTGGAACCCTTCATCCTGGTATGCATGGCACCCCTCATCCTGGTATGTATGTGTGACACCCCTGCGGGTCCAGTTGCCACAGAGGTACTGCATCTCATCCAGAGGTGTGGTACCCCCCTCTCAGGTAAGGAGGGAGCACTACCCGGGACTCAGCCACTCACATCCAACACTACAGCACTTCATAAGGGAAGGTCCAGATAGCTCCTAAGGGAGAGTGTGTCACCCAGGGGAAATATAGGGGACTCGGTACCCGGGCCTTTTACCTTGTTTAGGAGGTCACGGCAGTCGGCTCCCGGGCCCATACTCTGGGTCTCTCTTTAAAAAGGTGTTTTAGTGTACAGTTTGTCTCGTGACGCCACCTGTGGTTTCCGGTAATGGTTACCGGCGCTGCTGCAGACCTCCGGGGGGATTATGGGATGGCAGCTGGGATGTTTCTGCTCCCCACAGGCGGTGCGGGCCCCCCGGGGCAGTGTAGGTGCAAATGTTGGTGATGCTGGGACTTGCAGTGCAGGAGAGATGGCGCAGCAGAAATAACTGACGGAGGCAGTGCAGTGCAGTCATCCGAGTTTTACTCACAGTTCTTGTTCAAGTTTCTCAGGTACACTGTATGGGTGTCAGCCTCCCGCGTCTTACTGCATCTACCAGATAAGGGGTCCAGCACTTTCTCAAGTATATCAGGAGCGCTTGACGGAACCCTGCTTTCTTTATGTTCCTTACTAGACCGACTTCTCGCGCTGGGTCTTCTCCCTCCTGCCCTGCGCTTTCCCACACACAGTCCCGATTGGGTGCTCTGAAGTCCCTCTGGGCAACCTGGAG
The DNA here is from genome assembly GCF_046119375.1 of Phyllobates terribilis. Lineage (NCBI taxonomy): Eukaryota > Metazoa > Chordata > Amphibia > Anura > Dendrobatidae > Phyllobates > Phyllobates terribilis. The sequence goes on along the minus strand of NW_027362767.1, from coordinate 421,811,349 downwards.
TTCCCGGACCTACTTGATGCCCTTCACGGTGACTAGGGTGAGACTGTGGCAACTGCACCATGGAAGTGCAGAAGCCTCCGGTTTTCCAGCCGAGACCTGGAGTAACACGGCTGGTCCAGGGACCGGTTCCCTTCTTGCGGCCTGATCCCTCTGACACCAGGCAGATTCGGGTGTACGGGTGCCGTCCTGCACTCACCGTACCCCCTGGGATCCCTTCTGTCGACGGGGCCTTCCACCTCTGCTCCCCTCCTGGGCCTCTAAAACTAGGCCTCACTTTCTGGAGCAGAACTCCTGAAGAGACTCTGCTCCCCTCCTCTCCTCACTGACTATCTGACTTCTGTCCTTACTCTCTCCTGCCACCCAAGATGACTTCCCTTTATATACCTCCTATTATGGTGCTCCCCTGCTCTACATCCTCCACCCACACCCACTACTGGTTCCCCCTCTCTTTGGTTCCCCCCACTCCAGCCAGGGACAGGGCTCAGCAGAAACACAGTGCATCTTGCCCTTCCAGCCGACCTGGAGTAGTGTAGTGTGAATGCTGGTGTTGGGGTTCCGGGCAGCACTCCCTCCTTACCTAAAGAGAAGGAGACACCACACCTCTGGGTGAGGTGGAGTACCTCTGTGGCGACTGAACCCTCAGGGGCGCCACACTCCCCCCTGGTAAAACACAGCAAGTCCGCGGACTGGAAATGAGCAAAAACACGGTATTTTAGACATACAAAATTTTTAGATGCATCACTTAGAAGATTATAAAACTTTTTCTTCCCTTTATGGGAGGCACATTTCTTGAACGTTACAGGTTAACATTATCAAGAGCAATATAAAACTATTCACTTAAATATACATATTTTCTCTTGTACAACATTTTTTAAGCAAATGTATTGAGATCCCAAACTGGTAAAGGTGCAAATCGAGCGGCATGAGGGACCCGTCCGAAAACCCTCAACGTAGGCCCTGGGCGTGGCTGCAGGGCACAGACGATCCAGGTCCTGGACTTCATCTTCGGCCACGCCAAACGGGTTTTTGTTCTGAGGTCTGTGGTTGTAAATATTAAACCAATAGAGGGCACTTTAAGAAGTGCAAACTATATACAAAATCAGTTCTTGGCTGCTCACAGTCCTCAGCCTGAAGTCTGTATACCCTTATCAGGTAATTATGCACACAAAACTTTTTAGCTTACTCAAACAAGATGTACCCTTACGGGTCACTATTTACAGTTCTTAGTCCCATCTACTTTTACACTTGTAGTGGTATCCCCACTGGGGATGTTCCTGGTGGTCGCCGACTGACCTGGCCGGGTCATCAGCCTCAGGCTGCAGGGGCATGTCTTCGTCTTCTTTAAACACCCGGTGGACTCGGAGGGCGTACCACCCGCGTTCCCCATGGTGCCTGATGTAGGAGACATAGTCACCAGGATATAAGTTCCAGTCAGGGTGTCCTTGCTCTAGGTGGGACTCGACATCCCGCTTGTTCACAAAACTGTCCCAGTCAAATTCTGGATCACATATGAAGCCCCATCCAGCTTCCTGGTTGAATTTGACTATTAGTCCCTCCTGCCAGGGACTAGGCCAAAGGGGTCTCGTTTTGACGCTCCTGTGCCTTGGCGGCCTTGTTTCTGACCTCTAATTGCTCCGTGTGCACCCTCCGGGTGCGCCGCTCTTTTGACAGTTGTTGGAGCTCCCACCTGCAGAACTCCTCCCTCTGCAGGGCTTGGGCCTGGGTCTCCTGCAGAAACCCCATCAGGTCGGTCCCCCCGGTTGTCCCACCTATACTCTTCTCCTTCATGGCGGGCAGCCGGGGGCGCTGGTACAGGGAGTAGAGGGCGGTGTTGCTGGTCCTCGAATTTGGCCAACCAGTTGAACGAGGGCGCTCCGTACACCCACTTGGGTGTCGGGGCTGGTGGTTCCGGGAGGGAACCGAGCAGGAGGTCTGCGGAGTCAGCGCCCGGGGGTAGAGGTTCCGGGCTTAGCAGCTGCTCCTAGGTGTACGTGGCCGGGGATGGAGGGTGCTGTGGGAGGCCCAGGAGCAGGTCGGCGCTGGCAGAGCCCGGGACAGGGGAACTTCTTCTACCTGCTCCTGTGCTGGACGCGGCCTCCTGGCGCTCTTCATGCTCCGCCGGGGCCGGAGTGCTGCAGGTGGCACGCAGCGCTGACTGCCGCCGGGCAGTGATTTTCTCCAGCAGCTCCGTCTTCCACCTGGCGATTGTTGCTTGCTGGGCTTTTTCCAGCTGCTGGCTCAGCTCCATTACTTCGCCCTGGAGGAATTCGGTCTCCTCCGGGGTCAGCTTCACTATTGCCTCCTCCAGGGTGAGAGGGGTTGCCAGCTCCTGCAGGCCAGAGGCAGAGGGTTGTTCCTGACCTCCTTCCATTCTGGCTGCCGGGTGCGGTCTGTCTAGGCTGGTCAAGACCACACCCTGTCTCCATTCCTTCTCTCCTCCTCCCCTCCCTTTTTGGGGGTGGTTCCATGGCAGCCTGCTGTCGGTCACTCCCAGGGACGTCCTCCCCGCCTTGACGGACACATATATGTGGACGGTCACAGTTGCAAGGGGCAGGTTGTGCTTTTGGCGCCATTCTGGGACCTGGCCCACAATGGGGGGGTTCCATATTGTCGTCCTTGATCATGCACATAATGGCACCCGTTCTTCTGGGGCGGGCGCCACATTCAGTAGAGAAAAATAGTTCAAATAAGGCACACAGTACCCGGTGGCAACGGGCACGAAATCCTGTTTGTGACGCCAGGAAAGAGAGCTTTGTCACCCAGGGGGAATATAGGGGACTCGGTACCCGGGCCTTTTACCTTGTGTAGGAGGTCACGGCAGTCGGCTCCCGAGCCCGTACTCCGGGTCTCTCTTTAAAAAGGGGTTTTAGTGTACAGTTTGTCTCGTGACGCCACCTGTGGTTTCTGGTAATGGTTACCGGCGCTGCTGCCGACCTCCGGGGGGGTGATGGGATGGCAGCTGGGATGTTTCTGCTCCCCACAGGTGGAGCGGCCCCCTGGTGCAGTGTAGGTGCAAATAGTGGTGATGCTGGGGCTTGCAGTGCAGGAGAGATGGCGCAGCAGAAATAACTGACGGAGGCAGTGCAGTGCAGTCATCCGAGTTTTACTCACAGTTCTTGTTCAAGTTTCTCAGGTACACTGTACGGGTGTCAGACTCCCGCGTCGCACTGCGTCTACCAGATAAGGGGTCCAGCACTTTCTCAAGTATATCAGGAGCGCTTGACGGAACCCCGCTTTCTTTATGTTCCTTACTAGACCGACTTCTCACGCCGGGTCTTCTCCATCCTGCCTTGCGCTTTCCCACACACAGTCCCGATCGGGTGCTCTGAAGTCCCTCTGGGCAACCTGGAGTTCCCGGACCTACTTGATGCCCTTCACGGTGACTAGAGTGAGACTGTGGCAACTGCACCATGGAAGTGCAGAAGCCTCCGGTTTTCCAGCCGAGACCTGGAGTAACACGGCTGGTCCAGGGACCGGTTCCCTTCTTGCGGCCTGATCCCTCTGACACCTGGCAGATTCGGGCGTAGGGGTGCGTAACTAGGCCCCACTTTCTGGAGCAGAACTCCTGAAGAGACTCTGCTCCCCTCCTCTCCTCACTGACTGTCTGACTTCTGTCCTTACTCTCTCCTGCCACCCAAGATGGCTTCCCTTTATATACCTCCTATTATGATGCTCCCCTACTCTACATCCTCCACCCGCACCCACTACTGGTTCCCCCTCTCTTTGGTTCCCCCCACTCCAGCCAGGGACAGGGCTCAGCAGAAACACAGTGCATCTTGCCCTTCCAGCCAGCCTGGAGTAGTGTAGTGTTGAATTCAGGTGTTGGGGTTCCGGGCAGCACTCCCTCCTTATCTGAGAGAAGGAGACACCACACCTCTGGGTGAGGTGCAGTACCTCTGTGGCAACTGAACCCTCAGGGGCGCCACAAGAGCACAGGCCTGGTCCCTGTCAAGGGGGTGGAACTAAGTAGAGGAGGTGGGTGGAGGAAGTAGTTTAGGGGAGCACTGACAGAAGAGTATAAAAAGAAGGGTGGAAACATCTAGAAGGAGTTCTTTTCTGTGGAGTGAGTTCAGTGAGTGAGGACCATGTGGAGTACGGTCCTGACGGCGAGGGGCCCAGTCAAAGGGGCCCAGGAGGAGAGTAGGAGAGTCAGGAGAGAACACTGGAGCAGTGAGGAAGGCTCCAGAGATAGAAGGGATCCTAGGGGCACGGCGAGTGCTGTATGCCACCTGTGCGCCCGATTTCACGTTGATCGTGGAGGGATCAAGGCCGCAGGAGGGGACCGGCCCCAGACTAGTGGAGTACTTTAAGGCTCAACTAACAAATCGGAGGTTGAGGTATCTTCATGTGCCGTAGCCAAAACCCACACATAATCGTTGAAAGGTGGCCATATACAACCAAAGGGACAGACAGGACATCGCCCGACAAGGCCCGCGGCCACTGGCTTGGGGCACTGTGTGTGAGTCGCAGGGCAGGAGGGAGAGAGCCAGCGCAGAGAGATGACCTGGAGAGGCACACAGAAAGGGGTCCCGTTCAAGTGCACCCAAGTTATCTGAGAGTTGGCTGGATCACTTCCCCGGAGGACACAGGAAGATGTGGGTGGTTATAATCTGGCCATTGTAACCTGGAGCATCTTGATAACTGTGAGAAAATACTTGAAGATTGCACCCCACCGTGTCCTTGACTTACTTGCTGTGCCACCAGCCTTGCACAACACCGACAACATCTAAATCACTATATACTGACCTGGAGCTTAGCTCTGCCCGTGGAGAGCTGAACCATCTTTGCTGCGTCACCATCAGCCCCAGTGGACCTGAATAGCAGTGGCGGCCACATCTAGCCGCATACCACGGGTGGTGTCACAAACTTTATTCCCCAAATTGACTTTCCCTTTTCTTTATTTGACTGCCCTGGGTCATGGACCGGGTCACTGCCACCGTGATTACCCCAATAGAACCGACAGGCCCGACTGCCGAGTACCCCACGGCCCCAGGGGGGAGCGTCAACTTTGGCATCACAAACAGGATCTAACGACCCATTAACCGGGTCGTGAGTGCCCCAAAGACTGTGTACAACTGTATAAACCGCAGCCATTACTGTAGCACATGTGGAGTTAATGATATGTGGGGTGTCCCATCGTGGGCGGAGCCTCGGAAACTGCGCTAAAATAGGCCCCTCCCACTTGCATAGACTGTACTAGAGTTGTCTGTCACTCAGTCAGAAAGGTGCCAGCTTTCCCCTTTGCATCAGACTGAGGGGGGAGATTGTCGCCTCTCCCTGCAGAGGGCTGTGTGATCCCATCAATCCATCCATCCATCCCAGCTGCTGCAGCTCTGTGCTGTGTGATCCCATCCATCCAGCCGCTGCTGCCCTGTGCTGTGTGCTCCCATCCATCCAGCTGCTGCAGCCCTGTGCTGTGTGATCCCATCCATCCATCCCAGCTGCTGCAGGTCAGTGAATACAACACAAGTGTGAGAATGCTGGGCACCATAGTAAAATTTGAACTACGAAAGGGCTGGGGTTTCATCAGAGAGCCCAATGCAGCCCAGGATCTCTTTGTTACCAGGAGGGACGTGGAGTCCCACCTACAACAGGGACACCCGGGACGGGATCTGTACCCCGTGGACAGAGTCACCTACACCTGTCACCGTGAATAACATGGGTGGTACGCCATAAATGTATACAGGGTGGTACTGGAGGAGGATGTACCCTTGCCCTCAGAAGCTGATGACCTGGCAGGGCCATCCAGTGGTAGACAAATGCTTCCCCGGAGGGAGCACCACTACTGAACTGAACTTATGATTAAGAAAACTGTAAATATTTACCCGGAAGGGTATTGGTATGATCCTTGTGTGTTTAAAGGAAAGTTCTTGTTTGTTTTGTGTGTACCCGGTTAAAGAAAAGAGACACTGCTTTTAAAGACGGTGATTAACCCAAAAACTTTTATTGTAAAAAGTTAGCACTTCTAAAGGTGCTTCTTGTTGGTTTTATTGACCACTGAACAAAATCCTGTTTGGCGTGGCCGAAGACCTGGTACAACGAGTGGATCAGCTATGCCCTGCAGCTACGCCCAGGGCCTACGTTGTTTTTTTTTTGTGGACGGGTCCCCCCACATTGCACTTACACCAGTGAGATGGACACCCTGATAAGGATCTCACTACAGACTGCTGAACTTATTTGAAAAAGTGATAAAATGCTTTATGTTTGATAAAATGTTATTTAAAATGATCTTATATTGATTTATATACCCAGTAGTTATATGTAACGTTTAAGAAAAAAATGCCTCCCATAAAGGGAATAAAAGTTATTTATTTACTGTTTTTTATCTGTTAGAGCATTCTAAAAAATTTTTTGCATGTCTTAAATTCTTGTTTTTGTTTTACTCTGTTCCTGCGGGTCCAGTCGCCACAGAGGTACTGCATCTCAGCCAGAGGTGTGGTACCCCACTCTCGGGTAAGGAGGGAGCACTACCCGGGACCCACATACCCACATCCAACACCACATCACTCCAGTAGGGAAGGGCAAGATTGCTCCTGAGGGAGAGCACAGTCCCTGTCCCGAGGGGGGGAACTAGGTAGAGGAGGTGGGTGGAGGAAGTAGTTTAGGGGAGCACTGAAGGAAGGACTGAAGGTAGAGGGGACCACGTAGAGTGACAGTTGGTGATGTGGGTCACATGACAGGTAGTATAAAAGGAAAGGTAGAAAGATCTAGAAAGTCAGTTAGTCAGTCAGAGCAGTTGGTGACAGGAGTCTGTCACAGGGAGTGAAGAGAGAAGGGGTCCTAGGAGCAAGAGCGCAGTGAGTGAGGACCGTTGAAGAGTGAGGGCCCAGTCAGAGGGGCCCAGTAAGAGAAAGAACAAGAGAGAAGGGCTCCAGAGACAGAGAAAGGATCTTAGGGGCACGGGAAATGCGGAGTCCACCAGTGCGCCCGAGTTCACGCCAACCGTGAAGGGATCAGGTCGCAGTAGGGGACCGGCCCCAGACTAGTGGAGGACTGCAAGTGTGGCGCCCTGCTGCGCACAGGTGCCACAGAACCCAGTAGGGTGCATGGATGGACTTCTCCACAAGAGGCCCTCACACATTCACACACCTCCACCCTACTAACTCAGACCACCAGAGGGAGCACTGAAAGGGATATATGTAGGGAGGGTGGAGCCAGGCAGGGGAGTGAGTTCAGAGAGTGTGCTGACGCTAGGAGATCAGTGAAGACGCAGCACGCTGGCTGCTGTGCTTAGGCGAGCCAAGGCCTACAGCACGAGTAGAGGCCTGAGGGGCCCCGAGTGTGGCCGGAGGCAAGAAGCAGAGGAGGTAAGTAATGAGGGGGCAGAGGAGCGTACCAGGCTCACCCCGAACCATACACCGGACACCGGGTCCACGCCTACAGGGTCCCTTTATACCCAGTAGGGATTACCGGATACCTGGAGGACTACAAGTCCCAGGTCGAGCAATGCTGACTACCGTACAAGGGATAGGAGTCAAGGAGGCCCCAGCGTCCAGGGAGAGTGATCTCCAAGAGAAGGCCCTACCACCAGGTCAGCAGGTGCAAGAGAGAGACACAGTAATTAAGCCAGGCCTAGCTCCAGGCAGGTCAGAAGCTTAGCAAGTGAAAGCAATGGGTGAGGAGGCCCTATACCCGCTCACTGGGGAGAGTCCAGAAGTGCACCCTTCCTACCGAGTACCCTGGACCATACCTGCATCTACACCAGTAAAGGTAACGAAGCGAACCCCGTGTGAGTGTCTGTCATTTCTCCCTGAACCGTCCTGGCAGTCTCTCACCTGTACCACCATCCATTCCCCCACGCTGCCCTGAGGCCCGCTCCACCTGTGGGGAGCCGTTCCATCATAAGCTGCCCTAACATCTGCCTCAGAGGACTGTCGCAGCGCTGGTAGTCCTTACTAGGCACCACAGGTGGCGTCACAAACTATTCCAAAACCCCATATAAACCCAATTTCCCCTTTCTTTTCGTTGACCGCCCTGGGCCACGGACCGGGCCAGCCACCGTGATATCCCCCACCGGCATCCAGAGGCCCGGCTGCCGAGTACCCCACGGTTCTGGGGGCGCGTCACAAGACTCAGCTAGCAAACCGGAGGCTGCGGTATCTCTAAGTGCCGAAGCCAAAACAACACACATTCGCTGAAAATGTGGCCATATAGGACCAAGGGGACAGAGAGGACGTCGCCTGGCAAGGCCCACGGCCACTGGCTCGGGACACTGTGTGTGAGGCACATGGCAGGAGGGCGAGAGCCAGCGCAGAGAGACGACCCGGGAAGATACACAAGAAGGGGGTACCGATCAAGTGCACCCAAGTTATCCGAGAGTTGGCTGGATCACTTCCCCGGAGGACACAGGACTCGGTGGGCTGTTATAACCTGCTGGCAGTTGTAACCTGGAGCACTGTAAGAACTGTGAGTAAAAACTTGAAGACTGCACCCCGCTGTGTCCTTTACTTAATTACTGCGTCACCTGCCTTGCACTACACCAACAACATCTAAAATCAACTATTTAACTGTCCTGGGGCCTAACTCTTCCCGTGGAGAGCTGAACCAACTCTGCAGCATCACCAACAGCCCCAGTGGATCTGAACAGCAGCGGCGACCACCTATAGCCGCATACCACGGGTGGCGTCATGAAACTTTATCCCCAAAACTTTATTCCCCTCTTTTCCTTTGTTATTGACCGCCCGGGGCCACGGACCGGGTCATGCCGCCGTGACTATCCTAAAAGAACCGACCGGCCCGGCTACCGAGTACCCCATGGCCCCAGGGGGCGTGTCATATGGCACCCCTTATCCTGGTATGCATGGCACCCCTCATCCCCATCACACTGCACAAAAAAAATAAACAATACTACTCACCTTCCTTCCCTTTGCTCCAGCGCTGCGTCCTGCTCTGCTGCTAGCAGCTGATCTCACTGTGTGAGCCGCTCCTGACGTCACAGCCATTCGCGCTCAGATAAGTGTTTTTGTAAATACCTTCTACTGTGCGCCTTGCCTGTGAGTGGCGCTATTGCTGACCACTCACAGGCATCACGTGACCTCTGGCTGCAGCGGGCTCTGGCATCCCCTGATGTCACATCAAGTTCTGGCTGCAGCCAGGCGTGACTCAGTGACATGCTCCCCCCTGATTGATGGGCTGTGGGTGGGGTTTCCCCCGCACGTCACAGCCCAGTATCCACCGCGCGCTTTCCCAATGAATGCAGGAGAGGGAAAAAACTGTACTGCTACATTGCCATAAAAGAAATGCTGGAATGACAAAAAATAATAGATCCTTAGGGCCAAAATTTTAAGCCTTGATGTTTTTAATAATGGATGGATAGTGATGATTTGGGAGGAAAGAATATTATAACTGATATAGAACTGACTAAACAACAACAAACATTTGTGATGCACTTTTTCTTACAATGGACTCAAAGCTAGACCACGGGGGCGGTGGGGTTCGTAACTCTATTCTGATTTGTAACCACATGAAAGTTGACCTGAACATTGGTGAGGTCATAAATTAGCTGAGAAGACTTCACGAAAGGAAAGTTAAGACTGAGGGCTCATTCACACGTCAGTTTTTCACATACAAGTGCTATCTATTTTTTCACGGTCTATGAGGCTGTACACATGTCTGATTTTTTGTGGACAGAGTGCTCCATGAAAAATTGCAGTGACATGTCTCATATTAATCCAAGAGTTGGATCAAACTCAGAAATGAAAGTCTATGGGTGCATGAAAAACTCTGACAGTGCCAGATGCCATCCGTGTGCTGTCCAATTTTCACTAACTGATAGGAGAAGGTGGAGAAACTTTTTTCTTTTTCATCAGTAAAATAAACTGATGAAACTCTGACCAAACTCTGATGATGTTCTAATGAATATCTGATGAACCACGGTCAATTTTTCTCGTACGTCAAGAAAACCCTTGACGTCTGAATGAGGCCTTACAAGTAGTGATGAGCGATCACTAAAATGCTCGGGTACTCGACCCGAGCAATGAGCCCAATGTAAGTCTATGGGAAACTCGAGCATTTTTCAGGCGGCCCCCCCCGGCGGTCTGCAGAGGGCCTAAAAATTGCCCAAATTGATGGGAACCGTGCTCAAATGACATGGCAACAGCATGGGGAAGACCCCTGGAAGCATTTCTGACTCCCAGGTCACTGTTCTTAACAACGTTGTCAGAGTATTACGCCACTTTTACGGACTCACAATAAAACATACAAAAACAAAAACAAAATGGATTTTCCTGGGAAATATGTTAAGGAACATCCTTTCCAGGGTAATGACTTGTATATAAGGCAAAATCAATAACCAAAAACAAAAATACTCCTCCACACCTTGGGCTATGTTCACACGTTGCGTTTTTGATGCGTTTTTACACTTTTGCATTGCTTTCAACCAAGACAAATGCATTCACCAGGAAATGTAATTTTAACATTTTACAACCTTATCTGGCCATGTGGTGTGTGACACATCATCAGACACATGCATACAGTGCTGAAAAGACATAGGAACAGCATGGGGAAGACCTCTGGAAGCATCTCTGACTCCCAGGTCACTGCCTAAAAGTGTGCCCATCATAAGTGATACTTGGCGCATGCGAAGATGCCTCCCGCCGTGCACCTGTCGTTGCAGACTTGCAACAATCACCGTCCACGTCCTTGTCCCACTGCAGCGTTCAGTTGTCCCTACCCCATTCCTTGGAATGCAAGCTCAAGTATGCAGGCAGAAAGCCACCCACCCACCCACAGGCTGCAATACTATACTGCCAAATTTTTGACAGCTGCTTGCACTTGAAATGTGGCCTATTAAGCTCGTGGAGGCGGAAGCTTTTCACAACCTCATGCGGGCGGTGGCCAAGTGTCCATACTCGGTCCCCAGCCGCCACTATATTTCCCGGTATCGCCTCCGCCTTCCACAAGCACGGGTCCCACAACATTACCCGTGCCCTCCCCAGTGCATTTACTGGGAAGGACCGCCTAACCACAAACACGTGAACAGGTGAATGTGGCCAGGAACGGTACGGAGCCAGTCCACAACTTTTTTGCTGACAATTGTATTTAGCTCGGTGAAAGGACTGGCATAGAGGGAAACCCTATCTACCTACCCTATCTACCCTATCTTACAGGAAGTCCTGTAATGCAGCTTGTTGCAGAAGCAATGGCAGCCCGTCCAACATCAACTCGCCCTTGTCGGTGGTGCTTTGACACACACACACACATCTTTCTTTGCGCATTTAATTTCTTGAATACAGAGTTGGACAATGGCCTGATCTGTAATGCGGTTTGAGAAATAGCATGCATAAGCATGTCCGATCCACATTAAAAAAGCAGCTATAGAGTGTCCAGGAACCTTCCCCCAGGGCTGCTTCTTGGCAGGGTTGGACGGGCCCACCAGAGAATCCTCTGGTGTGCCTTGGCTTCTACCTCAGGAAAGTTCATGATAGCGCTAACTTTGCAGCTGCTATGGGGCTCTTGAGCGGGGGAGAAAGGTTAGCCCTCAGAATCAAATCCTCTGGTGGGTACAATGTTTTTCAATCTGAAACAGTTTCTCAGTGGAAGTTGTATTTCACCACAGCCATATTCTTTAGCTCGGTGAAAGGAATGGCATAGAGGGAAACCGTATCTACCCCGGCTGTCATTTCACCATCACCAGGTTCCGCCCATTGTCACACACGACCATGCCTGGCTGTATGTTCAGTGGTGAGAGCCACAGATAAGGCTGCTGTGTTACAGCTTTCAACAACTCTGCAGTGCTGGGCGGTTTGACAATTAAGCATTAAGCATGTTATCTTCAGCACAGCCTGTTGCCGCTTGGCCAAGGCAGTGCTGCAGTGCTGTCAGCTTGTGACTGATGTGGTAATTTCGGAGATGGAGGAGGAGGTGCATGAGCTTAACAATGTGATTACATTGTTGTTAAATTGGTGACGCTGTTTTTTATACTAAAGAAAGATCCTATTATTTTGGGGTTTTTTACTTTTTTTTTTAAGACAAATGCATTCACCGGGAAATGTCATTTAAACATTTTACAACCTTATCTGGCAATGTGGTGTGTGACACATCATCAGACACATCCTGTTTTATTTATGATGGAGGGACTCTGAAAGTCATAAAGCCTATTTTTATAAGGACATCAGATTATTCTTAAAAGGCCAGCAGTTGGCCCTAGCTATTGTTAGAGAGCCATCAGCCGGCTATGCTTTGGTGTTCCCATTATTAACAAGTGGGTCTCCAATACTGTTATTGCATATCCAGTGACTGCAAGGGCTGCCAAAAATTTGGACGCAACCCAATACCCCTTTGAAGAGACATAGAGGAGGGTCTCAGTAAAAAAAATGTTCCCATTATAAAGTAGCGGGTCTCCTATAGTGGTAATGCTCATGCTGTGACTGCAAGGGCTGCCAAAATTTGGGAAAAACCCCACTAAGAATTTAAAGACACATAGAGCAGGGCCACAGTAACAAGGTACGACATGTTCAAATTAGAAAGAAGAGGGTCTGCTATACAGTTATAGGGTATGCAGTGAGTCCAACGGCTGACCAATTTTAGGAAGAACCCCACTAAGAATTTAAAGACACATAGAGCAGGGCCACAGTAACAAGGTACGACATGTTCCCATTAGAAAGGAGAGAGTCTGATATACAGTTATAGGGTATGCAGTGAGTCCAACGGCTGACAATTTTAGGAAAAACCCCACTAAGAATTTAAAGACACATAGAGCAGGGCCACAGTAACAAGGTACGACATGTTCCCTATAGAAAGGAGAGAGTCTGCTATACAGTTATAGGGTATGCAGTGAATCCAACGGCTGACAATTTTAGGAAAAACCCCACTAAGAATTTAAAGATATACAGAGCAGGGCCACAGTAACAAGGTACGACATGTTCCCATTAGAAAGGAGAGAGTCTGCTATACAGTTATAGGGTATGCAGTGAGTCCAACGGCTGACAATTTTAGGAAAAACCCCACTAAGAATTTAAAGACACATAGAGCAGGGCCACAGTAACGACAAATTCCCATTAGAATGGAGAGAGTCTCCCATAGTGTTGGCCTATGCAGTGAATGCAAGGGCTGCCAAAAATTTGGAGGCACTTCAATGCCCCTTGGAAGAGACTTGGAGGAGGGCTTCATAAAAAAATGTTCCCATTAGAAAGGAGCGGGCCTCTTATACTTGTAATGCCCATGCACTAAGTGTATGGGCTGACAAACATTTACCCCTGGGGGTATACATGAACATACTGTATAAAAATTGTTTTTTACGGGCATCATAAACACCCTTTAAAAAAATTAGGTGGGTGTTGCATCACGGACCACGGCCACCCTGGTGATATAGTGGTGGATGATGAGGAGAAGGAGGAGGACAAGGGAAAATAGCCAAAATTAGGAAGCGTATACCCATGTGTGGGTGTGAAAAGGTGCATGGGAATACACCTCCCAAGAAAAGACATTGGATTGGAGTTTATGTTACGTTGCTATCATTCGGTGGTGATGAGAAGTCTGTCCCAATCCAGCCCTTGTTCATTTTTATAAGTCAGCCTGTCAGCATTTTCAGTTGGCAGGCGGATGCACTTATCAGTTATAATTCCACCAGCGGCACTAAAAGCCCGCTCTGGTAAAACGCTGGAGGCAGGGCAGGCCAGGACCTCCAAGGCATAAAGAGCCAGTTCATTCCACGTATCCAGCTTGGATACCCAATAATTATAAGGCACAGCGGAATCACGGAGGACGTTGGTACGGTCGGCAAGGTACTCCCTCAGCATCTTCCCAAAGTTTGCACTCCTTGTGAAAGTACCCCGCGCCTCAGGGCCTGTCCGATGGGATGGTCTGAGAAAACTCTCCCAGAACTTTGACAGTGCTCCCATGCCTCTGCTGGATTGAAGTTGTGTCTCTCTCGCCTGTACTCCTTGATTGTCCAACGAAGTGTACCCTCTGCCACCAGCGTTTTCAGATGGGAATTTTTTTAATAGTTCCGCAACAAGGGCCTTTTGGTACAGCCCCATTTTTGTAGACCTGTCTGCCTCAGGAATAAGAGATATAAAGTTCTCCTTGTAGCGTGGGTCTAGAAGTGTCACCAACCAGTAATGGCTGTCACCCAAAATTTTGAGAACGCGAGGGTCATGGGAAAGGCAGCGTAACATAAACTCAGCCATGTGTGCCAGACTACTAAAAGGCAAGACTTCCGTGTCCTCACCAAGAGGATGACTGACCATGCTCTCCTCCTCCTCTCTGTCCTCTGGCCATCCACGCTGAACAGACGGTAAGACAGCTGTGCAGGTAGTACCGTCTATAGTGCATGAAACTAGCTCCTGTCCTTCCTCCTCCTCCTCCTCCTCTTCCTCATTTTCACCCAATCCACGTTGGGATAAGATGAGGCTTGGCTGTGTGTAATCACCCTGTAAGGTTCCTTGCTCCATCTCATCGTGCTCCGCCTGCAATGCATCCTCTTTGATTGTGAGCAGAGAGCGTTTCAGAAGACAAAGAAGCGGGATGTTGATGCTAATTATGGGGTCATCGCCGCTCACCATCTTGGTGGAGTCCTCAAAGTTTTGGAGGATGGTACATATGTCTGACATCCATGTCCACTCCTGAGGTCTTATGTGTGGAGTCTGAACTGAATACCGACGGCCTTGTTGATGCTGGTACTCAACAGCTGCCCTCTTCTGCTCACAAATCCTTCCCAACATCTGCAGTGTATAGTTCCAATGCGTGGGGACATCACACACCAATCTGTGAGCCGGAAGCTGCAAACGCTGCTGAAACACTGCAAGGGCAGCGGAAGCTGTAGCTGACTTTCTAAAAAGGGCACACAGGCGGCGTACTTTAACAAGCAGATCCGGCAGCTCCGGGTAGAATTTGAGAAACCGCTGAACCACGAGGTTAAGCACATGGGCCAGGCATGGTACATGTGTGAGCTCACCTCGCCTCAGAGCCGCCACCAGGTTCTGGCCATTGTCACACACGACCTGCCTGGCTGTAGGTTCAGCAGTGTGAGCCACAGATCTGCCTGCTCTTTCAGAGCTGTCCACAACTCTTCAGCATTGTGCGTTTTTTCACCTAAGCATATTAGCTTCAACACAGCCTGTTGCCGCTTGGCCGAGGCAGTGCTGCAGTGCTTCCAGCTTGTGACTGATGTGGTCATTTCAGAGATGGAGGCTGAAGAGGAGGAGGAGTCTGAGGAGGATGAGGTGCAGGAGCTGTAGACCATGGGGGCAACCCTGATTGACCTAGGGCCCGCAATCCTTGGCGTCGGGAGGACGTGTTCCATCCCAATGTCCGACTGGGTCCCGGCTTCCACTATGTTAACCCAGTGTGCCATCAGCGAGATGTACCGTCCCTGCCCACAAGCACTTGTCCACGTGGTTAGGTGGACTTTACCGGTAACTGCGTTGCTGAGAGCACGGCTATTGTTTTGGGACAGGTGCTTGTGTAATGCGGGGACGGCACACCGGGAGAAATAGTGGCGACTGGTGACCGAAAACCGAGGGACGGCCGCCGTCATCAGTTTGCGGAATGCTTCCGTCTCCACGAGCCTAAAAGGCAACATTTAGAGCGCAAGCAGTCGTGAAATGTGAGAATTTAGTAGTGTGGCCTGTGGGGTGTTGGCTGCATATTTGCACTTGCGTTCCAAGGACTGTGGTATGGACAACTGAACGCTGCGCTGGGACAAGGACATGGATGTGCTTCCTGATGCTGCTACTTGAGAGTGTGCAACGACAGGTGCAGGGCAGGAGGCATCTTCGCATGCACCATGGACAGGGGATTGGTTTGCATCCACAACAGCGGAAGAAGCAATGGTGCCACCCGTAGACACTGTTCCTGGACCCTGGAGTTCGGCCCACAAAGTCGGGTGCTTTGCTGCCATGTGCCTGATCATGCTGGTGGTGGTCAGGCTGGTCGTTTTGCCACCCCTGCTGATGATGGCCTGGCAGGTGGTGCAAATGGCCTTTTTGGGATTATCAGCAGAGTCTTTAAAAAACAACCAGACACGGGAAGACCTAACAGTTGTACTGGCAACTTCCTTCGTGTTGGTGTTACGGGGAACGGTTGCCTGCCTTCTGTCTGCGGCCACCACACTGCTTCTTCCTGCCTGTTGGGGTGCTCTGCCTCCCTCTCCCTCTGTGCTGCTGTCCTCGCTCTGCATGTCCTCCTGCCCGGTTGGGTCAGTTACTATATCGTCCACCACCTCTTCTTCCACTTCCGCACCCTGGTCCTCCTCCTGACTTTCTGGCAATTGTGTCTCATCATCGTCCACCTCTTGTGACACTTTCCCACTGTCGCCTTCGTGTGAACGTGGCTGCTGAAATATTTGGGCATCGCTAATCGCGATCTCCTCTTGCCCCGCTTCAAGTGGACCGGGCGAGAGACCCGAATCTATAAATGGAAAAGTGAACAGCTCTTCAGAGTGTCCAAGTGTGGGATCAGTTGTCTTTGGGTACTCGGCATGGTGGGAGGAAGGAGGATCAGGGTGAGGAATATGCGGTCCAGACTCACGGCTACTGAGACTTGACCGTGTGGAAGACAGGGTGGTGGTGGTGGTGGCTAAGTCACTGGATGCATTATCCGCTATCCAACCAACAACCTTTTGACACTGCTCTGGGTTCAATAGTGGTGTGCTGCGGTTGTTAGAACTCTCCTGTTGGTTTTTTTCTAGTTTGCTGGTCACATGACCTTTTTTGCCTATTTAATCCGGCTCCGCCCTCCTGGCCTTGCTGGACTTCATTGTATTACTACTCTTGAGCTAGCTTGGTGCTCTGTTACCTTTCTCTGTTAGTTTTGCTAGGTCTTCTGACCTCTATGTTCCATGTTGTGTGTTTGTCTTTTACTGCTACAATTTCTGCTAGGAGGTGTCCAACTTCATCCCAGTCCCTAGATCTTGTAGGGATCCCTCCCTTGCATCTATAGGTCATCGTACAGACTAGCTGAGGACTTTAGCGGGTCTGATCGCAGGATCAGGTTCCCCGTTACATCGTAGGGTTCCAGTTTAGTTCTATTGTAGGGACAGATCTCCTGTCTTTCCTTAGTGCTTGTAGCAGATCATAACAGTAAGTCCAGCCTAAAAAAAAAAAATTTCTCTAAGGAAAGACCTCCAGTTTCCATCATGGTCTCGGTTCAAGATTTGGCTCAACGCTTGCAGGGACTCTCTCTGGAGGTGGCCGAGCTCCAGCAACACGTGAGTAGCTGTTCTGGAGCACATTTTGTGGAGCCAAAGGTACGTCTGCCTGATCTATTTTTTGGTGAACAACAAGATTTTTTTTCTTTTAAAAATGCTTGTTTACTGTATTTTTGTTTAAGACCCAGATCCTCTGGTGATGAATCACAGAGCATAGGGTTCATAATGTCACTTTTGCGCAAAGATCCTCAGGGATGGGCCTTTTCTCTCCAACCTAGTGATCCGTGCTTTAGATCAGTGGATATTTTTTTTTCTGCTTTGGGTTTGTTGTACAATGATCCTGATCGTGTCTCATCTGCTGAGGCTGAATTGAGACATCTGAGGCAGGGCTCAGGTAATGTGGAAAAATATTGTTCTCACTTCCGTCGGTGGTCTGCCCAGGTGGGGTGGAACGATTCAGCTTTGAAAAGTTTGTTTCTTGCAGGGCTAGGTGAAAGGGTTAAGGATTTGCTGATTGCTTATCCCACACCTGGAAACTTGCAGGAGGCAATGCAATTAGCTATACGGGTGGACAGGAGACTGCGTGCAAGGGTTAATGAGAGTAAATCCTCTGCCATGTCAGCTCCGAGTCTTGAGAGGGTCTGTGCTGACAAAGGAGAGCCGATGGAGATTGGGGCGATGGCACCCCGCTCTCAGGAAAAAGACCGCAGGCTTTCCGGAGGTTTGTGCTTCTATTGCGGAAATTCTGGTCATTTCATTAAGAACTGTCTGCTTCGTATGAACAAAATAAAAAAAATGGTCAGTCATGCACGTATAGCCTGTTTAAATATTAAGGGAGTATTCCTATCTGCTACCACCGCTGCTCAGGAAGAATTACTTGAATTTTGGGTATTTGTGGATTGTGGTTCTACTCTGAATGTGATTGATGGGGGATTCTTGGAAAAACTTAAATTAAAACCTAAACCTTTGTCATCCCCTATTGCTGTGGTTTCTGTTGATGGCTCTCCCTTGAAGAGTGTTACTCACAAGGTCTGTGAATTTCCCCTCACTATTAATGGTATTCATCAAGAGAATTTGGATTTGGTAGTATTAAATAATTTGCCTTCTCCAGTAATTTTGGGGTTGCCCTGGGTAAAATTGCACAATCCTGTACTGGATTGGTCTACCAATGAAATTAAGTCCTGGAGACCCTAAGTGTTATGACAAGTGTTGTAACGGACGTATTGCTGCGGTGGAAAAAGGGGAATTACCTGTACCTATTCAGGATTTTTGGAGAGTTTTTTCTGAGCAGGAGTCACAAATTTTGCCTCCCCATAGAGACTATGATTGTGCCATTGAATTTGTCCCTGGAGCGACTCTTCCTAAAAGTTTTTTATTTAATCTTACTATTCCTGAGAGAAAGGCTTTGGAGGAATACATACAGACAAGCTTGGCCGCTGGTCACAATAGGCCTTCCAAGTCTCTTGTGGCTGTTGGAATTTTTGTTGTAAAAAAAAAAAGATGGCGGTTTACGTCCTTGTCTGGACTTTTGTGAGATTAATAAAATTACAGTACGCAATCCTTACCCACTGCCATTGATTCCTGATTTGTTTAACCAGTTAGTGGGGGCCAAGTGGTTCTCTAAAATTGATCTCCAGGGGGCATACAATTTGTTGCGCGTGAAGGAGGGTGATGAATGGAAGACTGCTTTTAACACTCCTGTGGGTCATTTTGAGAATCTGATTATGCCTTTTGGTCTTACCAATGCTCCAGCATTTTTTCAGAATCTTATTAATGACATCCTTAGACCTTTGATCGGCAAAAATGTCGTTGTGTATTTGGATGACATTCTGATTTATTCGCCTGATCTGGAGTCTCATTGGCGGAGCATACGTGAGGTTTTACAGTTATTAATGGACAATTCGCTTTTTGCTAAGCTAGAGAAATGTGAGTTCGCTGTACAGAGAATTAGTTTTTTGGGTTACATTATCTCCAGTGAAGGTTTTGAGATGGACCCGGTTAAAGTTCAAGCTGTGCAGGAATGGCCTAGGCCTATTGGTTTGAAATCGATACAGAGGTTTTTGGGCTTCGCCAATTATTACAGAAAATTCATAAAAAATGTTTCTATTATTGTCAAACCGCTGACCGATCTCACCAGGAAAGGTGCTAATGCGGTTCAGTGGACTTCTGAGGCCATTGAAGCTTTTGTGTTTCTAAAGGAGAGGTTCACCTCTGCTCCCATCCTTATGCAGCCTGATGTGACTAAGCCGTTTTTGGTTGAGGTTGATGCTTCTTCTGTTGGGGGTCGGTGCGGTGTTGTCTCAGGAAAGCAAGGATGGAGTACATCCCTGTGCCTTTTTTTCAAAAAAATTTTCTGAGACTGAACTTAATTACGATATTGGTAATCTGGAATTGCTGGCTATTAAACTCGCATTCGAACACTGGCATCATCTCTTGGAAGGTGCTGAATTTCCCATTCAGGTTTTCACTGATCATAAAAATCTGATGCTGCAAAGCGCTTGAATGCCCGTCAGGCTAGGTGGGCACTTTTTTTCTCGCGGTTTAATTTTTCCGTTACTTACATCCCGGGTACCAAGAAAGTTAAAGCGGATGCTTTGTCTCGCAGCTTTTCTCCCATGGTCGTTGCTGAGGAGGAGGAGGAGAGAATTTTACAAGAAGGTGTTGTGATTGCTGCTTTGGACTCCGTTTTGGAGGATGAGATTCTTAAAGCTCAGGAGAATGCCCCATCTAACACTCCCCATGGGAGGTTGTTTGTGCCTAGGACTTTTAGGAGAGATTTGTTTGTTGAGTGTCATGAGTCTCGGTTGGCAGGTCATCCAGGAATTTCTGAGACCAAGAGACTTGTGGGTCGCAGTTTTTGGTGGCCTGGATGGCAGAAGGAAGTCATTAAGTGGGTGCGTCAATGTACTGTGTGTGCTAGATCTAAGTCTTCGCATGCTCCTGCTGCGGGGTTGCTTTGCCCTCTGAAGGTTCCTAGTGCACCTTGGACACATCTGGCTATGGACTTTATTACTGACCTTCCCCACTCTGAGGGTTTCACGGTCATCTGGGTGGTCGTGGACCGTTTTAGCAAGATGTGTCAGCGGAGGACTTTATGTCTCAACTAGAAACCCGGAGGCTGCAGCATTTCAAGTCCTGCAGCCAACAGTCCATATCAGTCTCACCAAGAAGGTAGCCATAGAGGACCCAGGGGACGGAACAGACGTCGCCCGACAAGGCCCGCGGGTACCGGATTGGGACACTAGGTATGAGGTGCAGGGAGACGGCCAGAGAGAGAGAACACACAGAAGGGGGTCCCGCTAAGTACTCCGGAGATATCTGAGGGTTAACTGAACCCCTCCCTGAGTAAGCGCAGCACGACGAGGGAAGTTACACTGATACCTGTAACTTGGACTGCAACAACCATGAGTAAAGACCCTGAAGACTGCACCCCACCGTCTCTGTGATTATTATCTGTGCCATCATCCCTGCACTACAACGCCCAGCATCACCTATAATATCTACAATATCTCTACACTGCCCTGGAGTTAAGCTCTGCCTGTGGAGAGCTGAACCAATCCTGCTGCACCAACATCAGCTTCAGAGGTTCTGCACAGCAGCGGCAGCTCCATATAGCCGCATACCACAGGTGGCGTCACAAACTATATATTTAAAACTATAAAATCCTCTGCAAATATTCCCCTTTGGAATGACCACCCTGGGTCATGGACCGGGTCACCGCCACTGTGACATCTCCCCAAGCAACGACCGGCCCGGCACTGAGTACCCCACGGCCCAGGGGGCGCGTCACATGCACAAGGCTGGGATGGGCTACAGGACAATAGACAAGAAGCTTGGTGAGAAGGCAACAACTGTTGGCACAATTTAGAAAATGGAAGAAACAAGATGACTGTCAATCTTCCTCGGTCTGGGGCTCAAGGCAAGATTTCGCCTCGTGGGGTAAGGATGATTCTAAAAAAGGTCAGGAATCAGCCCAGAACTACACAGGAGGATGTGGTAAATGACCTGCAGAGAGTTGGGACCACAGTCTCAAACATTACCATTAGTAACACACTACGACGTCATGGATTACAATCCTGCAGGGCATGCAAGGTCCCCCTGCTCACGGCAGCACATGTCCAAGCCCATTTGAAGTTTGCCAATTACCATCTGGATGATCCAGAGGAGGCATGGGAGAAGGTCATGTGGTCAGATGAGACCAAAATAGAACTTTTTTGGTATGAACTCCACTAGCCGTGTTTGGAGGAAGTTGAAGGATGAGTACAACCCCAAGAACACCGTCCCAACTGTGAAGCATGATGGGGGAAACATCATACCTTGGGGGTGCTTTTCTGCAAGGGGAACATGACGACTGCACCATATTGAAGGAAGATGGATGGGGTCTTGTATTGCAAGATTTTGGCCAACAACCTCCTTCCCACAGTAAGAGCATTGAAGATGGGTTGTGGTTGGGTCTTCCTGCATGACAATGACCAGAAACACACAGCCAGGGCAACTAAGGAGTGGCTGTGTAAGAATTTCACGGTCCTTGAGTGGCCTAGGCAGTCTCCAGACCTAAAACCAATAGGAAATCTTTGGAGGGAGCTGAAACTCAATGTTGCCCAGCGACAGCCCCGAAACCTGAAAGATCTGGAGAAGATCTGTATGGAGGAGAGGGCCAAAATCCCTGCTGAAGTGTGTGCAAACCTGGTGAAGAACTACAGGAAACGTCTGACCTCTGTAATTGTAACAAAGGTTTCAATACCAAATATTAAGTTCTGTTTTTCTATTGTATCAAATACATATTTCATGGAACAAAATGGAAATTAATTATGTAAAAATCATACAATGTGATTTTCTGGATTTTTTTAGATTCTGTCTCTCACCGTTGAAGTGTACCTACGATAAAAATTACAGACCTGTCCCTTATTTTCCCTACTGTATGTACAGTGATGCACAGAGTATGTACAGACCAATGGTGAAAATTTTTTATCCAAAAATATACTCATTTAAGTAAAATAGAAATAAATATATTAGTAATACATTTTAGAATTTTATCACTGAAAACAAAAAAATATTCACAAAAAACGTCAGCACTATTCCTACATTTTAATAATTTTTATTATAAAAAAGATGTGTTGAAGGGATTTGATATCAAGGTTGTAGCTATGGGAGATGGAGGGGTAGCAGCTGCACCAAGACCTTGGTTTTGATTAAGAAATCTCCTTCCGGTTTTGCTATACAGCTTCATCACCTACCTACACTAAGGCTATGTTCCCACGTGTTGTGTTTTTTTCAGTCAGAAATCTGCAGCAAAACTGATCTCTGGCAGGAAATCAGCTGCGTCAAATCTGCAGGTTTTGCTGGTTTTTTTTATACGTTTTCTCAGCGTTTTTTTCACTGTCCATCTATCTCTATTTATGCATGTACATAAAGTTCTATGTTGCCTTAAAAAACGCTGAAAAAATTTACCTGCGTTTTTTCAGCGTTTTTTTTTTCACTTCCCATTACTTCCTATGTGTGAAAAAACGCTGAAAGAAATGACATGCTCTATTTTCCAAGAACACAACCAAGGCACAAAATACTCAGCAAAAAAAAACCACAAGATGTGGGAGCAGAGAATTCTGGTTTCTCATAGACTTTGCTGGTACTGCAAAACGCAGCTGAAAATTTGCATAAAAATCGGCAGCAAAATACGCTGAAAAACCCAACGTGTGAGAACATAGCCTAAGTGTTAATGTCTCTACATACTATTGTGCAGTCACATCACAGTGATTGGACCTTCATCATTTATACACTGTCGGTATACCCTCCCCTCTGTTATCAATGTGTTTAATGAGACCCACTCAAGAGTGTTTAACCCCTTAGTGACCGGACCAATTTTTTGAAATCTGACAGTGTCACTTTATGTATTAATAACTCTGGAACGCTTCAACATATCCCTTTGATTTTAAGACTGTTTTTTTTTGTGACACATGATACTTTATAATAATGGTAAATTTAGGTTGATATGATTTGCGCTTATTTATAAAAATATCAGAAATTTGACAAAAATGTTTTAAAAATTGCAATTTTCAAACTTTGAATGACTGTCCCTTTAATTCCAATAGTCATACCACACAAAAACATTACTAAATAACGTTTCCCTCATGTCTGTTTTACATCAGCATCATTTGTAAAGCGTTGTTTTATTTTGTTAGCATTTTAGAAGGTTTAAAAATGTAGCAGTAATTTTTAATTTTTTTCAAGGAAATTTACAAAACTTATTTTTATAGGGACCTGCTCAGTTTTGAAATGACTTTGGGGGTCCTATATATTCGAAACCACCCAAAAGTCATACCATTTTAAAAACTGAACACCTCAACGTATTTAAAATTGCTTTCAGGTAGTTCATTAACCCTCCTGGTTCTTTTCAGGAAGTAATGGAAAGAGGCATGACAAGAATGAAAAAGTTTATTTTTACCACCTGAATTTTGATAACTTCTGAACAGGCCGCTATAACCAGCAGACTGTAAGTTATTTGGCCATGAACTGCCATGGCAAACACCAGGAGCACACAATCAAGATCTCAGGGTGCCGATGAGGTTAAAGAGGGAGCCCCCACACTCTAACTATTTAGATTCTGTAGTCACTATTGACAGCAGAATCTAAGGGGTTAAACGTCCATGGTCGGTGCCAACATTGATCGTGCCTGATGCGGCAAGTTGTCAGCTATAGTGTACAGGTGACAGCTACAGGATAGTCACCTAGCGGGGAAGGCTAGTCTCTTATATCGCAGGTCAGTAAAAAGATGTTTATTGGTCACTAACGGGTTAAGGTCACTATGTTATGCTTCCTGTAGTTAAAGCTTATGGGAATCCACCATTATGGACTGACTGAGCACTTGGACTGGATCTGGATGCATAAATGAGATCTAAGTGTCGTCTACCTGACTTGATTATAGTTTGGTATACTGTGATACATTTTGAGGTGATGCATTTCTTCTACATGATGAACACCCCTCAACCCACTTATTACAATATATCTATTGGCATTACTTGTTGTGGTAGATACCTTCACTTAGTTTATTTCAGTGGATTCCAGGCATGACCAGTGCTGGGAGAGAACATGGACCTTGTTCATTAACTAGGCTTGACTTCTTCACTGGTGATATAGTGGCTAAGATTAACAGTCTAGACTAGAACCCTTACCTGGTGGTCCAGTGTTTAGGATTAACAGCCTTGCGTAAGACCCTTCCCTGGTGATGTAGTGGCTAAGATTAGCAGCCTGGACAAGAACCCTTACCTGGTGGTCCAGTGTCTATGATTAACAGCCTACCTTAAGACCCTTCCCTGGTGGTCTATTGGCTAATGTTAACAGGCAAGCCTAGAATCCTTCCCTGGTGGAAACTAAAACACTTCTCTGGTGGTCTAGTAGTTAGGATTTAGGATTAACAGCCTAACCTAGAACTCTTCCCTAGTGGCTAGGATTAACAGCCTTTTGTAATGCACACGCCCGGGCTGAGTGGCCTGTGCGTGTATATGTAGTGATTCCACTGGACCGTGCCGGAGAGTGAATGCCTGGAGAGGCGTAACTAAGTATCCACCCGATCCGACCAGGGTCGCACGACGGCATACGACGCCAGTGCACCAAGGAGGAACCGAGCAGACGGACCAGGTGCTACTCCAGGACAGACCCCGGACACGGCTGTTGACCCACACAGGGGAATACAGGAACAGGCAGGTTAGGCTGGCACACAGACTGCTGGGTATAGGCAGACACGGCTGGTATGCAGATTGGCGGATGCTGGTAAGCACGACTGGTATGCAGGCAGGGAGGTACTGGTAGGTACGACAGGTTGGAGCACCGAGTGGATAGGACCCAGTACAGACTGGGACTCAGGAACAGAACCGCAGATGCGGTGGACAAACAGCAGAGTGAGGCCGCCCAGAGCGGCGAGCAAGAGCCGATCAAGACGAGCCCGCCTGGAGCGGTGAGCAAGAGAAAAGCAGGACAAGGCCGCCTGGAGCGGTGAGCGAGAGAGGAGCAGGACGAGACTGCCGAAGCAGCGAGCAAAGGGTCAGAGCAGAGCGAGACTGCCGGAGCAGCGAGCAAAGGGTCAGAGCAGAGCGAGACTGCCGGAGCAGCGAGCAAAAGGTCAGAGCAGAGCGAGACTGCCGGAGCAGCGAGCAAAAGGTCAGAGCAGAATGAGACCGCAGACGCGGTAGACAGGGCTGAGCAGAGCAGAACCGCAGACGCGGTAGACAAAGCTGAGCAGAGCAGAACCGCAGACGCGGTGGACAAGGCTGAGCAGAGCAAAACCGCAGATGCGGTAGACAAGGCTGAGCAGAGCAAAACCGCAGACGCGGTAGACAAGGCTGAGCAGAGCAGAACCGCAGACGTGGTAGACAAGGCTGAGCAGAGCAGAACCGCAGACGCGGTGGACAAGGCTGAGCAGAGCAAAACCGCAGACGCGGTAGACAAGGCTGAGCAGAGCGAAACCGCAGACGCGGTGGACAGGGCTGAGATAAATCGCCGAAGAGGTAAACAAAGACAAAGCAAAGGGGACAGGGCTCTGTACACACTGAACAGAAAGAAAGGCAGAACCAAATACACACTAGATACTTGCAAAGAAGTAGCGAGAGGACTCCAACTCACAAACGGAAGTACAGCGACAACGAGAAGGAGTTAGGTGCAGGTTCAGACACTACAGAAAAAGGGAGCAAACGGACATAAAGGCAAAACAGATAAGAAACTAGGAGACAGTTCAGGCAAGAACAGTTACTGCAACAAAATGCAGGAACGAGCCTAGGTAAAGCCAAGTGCTGGTTCAGACACTGCAGAAAAAGGGAACAAACGGACATAAAGACAAAACAGGTAGGAAGCTAGAAGACAGTTCAGACAGGAACTGTACTGCAACAAATACAGGAACGAGTCTGGGTATGTGGCCCCCAGAGGGCGAGACGAACAGGCTAGGAGCGTGTGCAGACAGGCCTGGAAATACAGCCTCAGGAAGGCAGACAGACAGCTGGCTAGAGGGCACAGACAGGACACAGTTCAGACACGGGAACTGATACCGATAAGCAGGAAACATAGACGGGACCTGGCATGTCAGCGACCAGAAGCCAACTGACAGAACACAATGCTCAGGCATGGATTTCAGGGAGGAGCTGGGTTAAATACCAGGTGACAGACAGCAATAGGCTGAGGATGCACAAGGGGTGTGCCTGCAGCAGCTACAAGAAGCAGGAAGTGATCAGGCGCCGCCCTTAAGCAGCAGAAACAGAGGCAAGCAGACAGCATGGAGGGAAGCCAGGCTAGCAGACTGGACTGGAGATCAAGTGCACGCTCTTGCACAGTGGGAGATGGACCACTATGCAAGGACGCCGCCAGGTATGTTACACCTTTCACTGCTTTAGGACATCTCTAGACTCTACACAAGATGGCCACACTTCCCTCTTCCTGTGACTCATGAGTCAGACAGTAACCCCTTCTTTGACACTTCCATATGAATTACACAGTCTTTCAACAATACTTAGACAACAGCGACATCTTGTGGCCAGATAATATCATCATTGTAAAGAAGCAAAATCTAAAGTACGGTGTTACACTGGTATGAATACAGGGATACACAACTATATAACCGAGATGGATTGACACACATCTCACACAATGTCAGGATTTGCTGTCCACTTTGCTTCATGTGTTATCATCACCTCCACTAAGGGGTATGATATGCTGGGAAGGGCGAACAACTAAGAAACTAATGGCTAAAAAAGTCAACATTATGAACAGTTCTTCAATCTCATGCTGGACCCCCCCCCTATTCATTTACTTGTAGGGCAGATTTGAGATGACTAAATTTATGGATTTCCAATACCCTCCTGTCTCCTTCCTTGCTGATGGATATTTTCTAATCAATCTCAAAATCCTGTCTTCTCTTTAATTTTTGCTGAGCCTATAGTAAAAAGCTTAAAATTCGGTTAAGCAAATCCTGTGATGTTCTCCATCTGTCAAAACTTTTCCATATTTGAATACTACTACTTTAGAGATCACCTCCTGTTCTCTACCAGCCTGGAGCTGAAGAACCTGCTGGCCATGCGCGCTGGACAACCGTATATCACTGGCACAAGTTGCTGAGTTAGAAATGTGGCACCCCAGGTCTGGTCGAAACAGTGGCAGCAATGTCATGTCTGAGAGCAGGTGGGAGGTTCACTGGTTGGGGACAATTAGCATGCAGCACCTCCTGCCTCAGTCCAGGGAGGAGAGAAACCTGCCCTTTATAAACTGGATCTGGGGCGGGGTTAGAGAGACAAGTTCCAGACCAGGTTCCAGTGAAGTTGCAGATAGGGACAGGTCAGCAGCCGGCTGAGGAGTCCCTGTAGGCAGAGGAGGAACACGAGGCCAGGAGGGGAGCTAGCAGAGCTCGTCCTGGCTAGAGACTTACAAAGCCGGACACTGGAGTCCGAGGCTGTGAGGGTTATAAGCCCAGCAGCAGAAAACCACCATGCAGGGGACTTCAAGTCCTCTGGCCCAAGGAAGCCTGGAGGCTCAGCCACACGAGAGGGACCACTACTGCCCCGGAGGGGTGAGAAGTACGGAAGCCAGTCATACGGGTGAGAGCAACACGGTACACTCAGAGATGTGGGCTACCACTACACTACAGCGGGATAGCCAAGAAAGAGTGAAGTCAGCACGGTAGGCCCACAAACTCCCCCTGACCAGCAGGATTTCCCAGTTGCTCTCAGACTGACCAGGCCTCGATTGTTAACCTATATTCCGGACTGGTCCTTTAATACAGCCAACAGTAAAGACCCTGAATTGCATGACAAACTCCGTGTGGTTACTGCTGCTCCCGCGCACCATCACCACCAATATCCCTATTAACTGCCCTGAGGCTATACTCCTCCCATGGGGAGTTGTACTACCCTCTGCTGCACCCACAACACCAGCCTTAGCGGTCTGCCCTGCAGCGGCGGTTCACTCTGACCGCAATCCACGGGTGGCGTAGTCGGACATTTAATCACAAAACCCTATAAATAGACCGCCATTTGGGTTCACCACCCTGAGCCACAGGACCGGGTCCCCGCCACGCAAGGACTACAGCCCCTAGCATCCACAAAAGGTCTGGTTCCGGGTATCCACACACACACACGGCCCAGGGGGCGCGTCAACTTTTTGGCGTAGTCGGCAGGATTTCGTGCCTGCCACCAACGGGTACTGCGTGCCTTAAGAAAGACTGTAATACTTACCTTGGTGGAGTTTCCCGCCATCCGCAGCCGTTTCCCGCCATCCGCAGCCATTTTCCCGCCATCGGGCGCCATCTTTGGGACGCCGCGCGGGAAGAAGAGGGGCGTGGACGACGAAAGCGCACGAGAACTAGAGCCCCGCCTTACGCACGGACGCTGCGCAAGGTCCTGAAAGGAGCCGAGCGGACGCTGACGTCACCAGGACGCGACGCAAGGTCCTCAACCCCGACGGTCGCCTGCGGAGCCGTGGCCTACATAAGAAAAGCAACGGAAGGTAGGCCACGGTTGACTAGGGGGGAAGAAGATGTCGGAAGCGGAGGGAACTGCCACCGCCAGCGCGGCCGCTGCCGCAGTAATGCCGTTCACGATGCCTTATATCCCCGGAGCGGCCTGGTTGCCCCAGTACTCAGGGGAGTCGAATACCCTGAGCGACTTTAAAGAGAGACTGTATAGCCTATTCAAAGTGTACCCCCTGACGGAGGAACAAAAAGTGAGCATACTGATAGGCCAGTTAACCGGCGCGGCCCAACGCGAAGTAAAGTCCTGGTCAGTCAGGGACAAGGGAACCGTGAAGGAGATTTTAGCCCGTCTAAAGGACACTTTTGATACCCGCACCTCAGCAGAGATCAAAATGAGATTTTATGGGTGCAAGCAGCGGGCCCAAGACAGTATAAGAGACTATGCTTTGAATTTGTAAGAGGCCTTGAGAGCCATTAAGCAGGCAGACCCTGACAGTGTGCGGAATGCAGATAAACTGCTGACTGAACAATTCATTGAGGGTCTGCTGTCCAGCGCCCACCGAACCCAGTTACAGGGTCACAGGTAACCACCATCCCCTATGTACTTTTCAAGCGGTACTGGAATGACACGGATATTACCCGCTACCCAGATAATGACTTAATCATCATCGCCAGCATTGGTCAGCCCGTGCCACAGGTGGGGTTCAAGGAGGTGACCATCAAAATTGGTAAAGTCGAACTGACGGCGCAAGGACTGATTATTGTGGACATTAACCATTGTGAAAGTCACCCTAAAATAACCTCGGGTACTAACGTTATTGAAAATTGTCTTTCAGAGATAATTGGTATATTACAGCAGGTTGCAATGTATTCTGTCCTCACACGATAGCACGGTGTGCAGTGAGACATATAGCTAAACCCCCTGTCTTCTTTAAGAAAAAGAGAGGCTGTGAACTTGTAACCTTCTTTTATTGACTGTAGATTTGACAGGAAAGGGTGAAACTATAGGATGTAATAACAAGGTATTCAGAACATATACTGTACAATACATAGATACAGGTAATCTGCAATACAGTATAACATGAGGTAATACAAACTGATGACACCTATTTAATACATCAACATACTTCTAATGTGCATTGTACCTCTTACACTGCATACTAACACATAGATAGTATCTTACCAACTATGCTTAGGACAGGCTGTTTGAGGAGCATAAGACAGGAGATGAGTGGTCTGATACCTCTTCAAGAGAATGCAGGAAATGGCTGCTGGTATTTCTGCAGTGTCATAATATCAAGTCCATAATGCATTGCAATATTCCCAGAATGCCTCAGAAACTCCCAAAATACATTGCAAACTGAAACTAAAACGTTTACATTAAAGGGTCAGCAGATGGTGCTGTTACCAAACAAAGTTCAATGCATAAGAATGTGTAATGAACATAAACATGTATTTTAATAGCCTGGCTTTATTGTCAGGACAGGACACTCCCCGCTTGACGTCAACCGACGTCACTATTGAGTTTATCAGACGAGAACAAGATGACGAGTTCCCCTACTGGCCTGAGGAACAATTTTGCCTCGCCTTGTTTCCCTGTTTTAACTTCAACTTTACGAACAACTCCGTCTTTACTCGGGAACGTTTGGGTAATGAGACCTAACGGCCATTCGTTTCTTCGAGACTAACAGTCCTTCATTAGTACTACATCGCCGGGCTGGAGGTTAGGCTTGCTGGTTTGCCACTTTCTCCTCGGTTGCAGAGTAGGAAGGTACTGTTTCCTCCACTTGGTCCAAAAGGCGTTGGAGAGATTCTGTACTTGTCTCCATTGACTCTTGTAACGGTCTTTAACATTAAATTCTCCGGGTGGAGAGCAATTAGGTTCAGTCTTTTGGGTAAGCAACATGGCTGGGGTGAGAACAGTTGGGTCATCAGGATCATTGGACATCGGAGTTAATGGTCTGGCATTTATGAAGAAGTGATTTTCACACGGTTGAAGGAGAGATGGACGTCCATTCTCAAGCGTACTGGTAAGCATGCTGTTGACCGTTGTTGGTTTGTGTGCACCTCTTAAACAGACTCCTCCTACGATGACCCATCCTAGGTCAAGTCTCTGGGCATATGGAGCATTGTGAGGGCCATTGATCTGCTGTCTAACCTTGTGAATTTGTAGGATATCTCTCCCAAGGAGTAAGACTATCTGAGCCTCTGAATCAAGGTTGGGAATCAGGCGTTCTATACGCTTCAGATGAGGATGATGCGATGCTACTTGAGGCGTAGGTATTTCAGACCTATTGTCGGGAATCTGATTACATTCCAGTATGGTTGGCAAGGGCAGACACATTTTGCCATCCAAAGACTCGACTACGTAACCTGTTGCTCTTCTACCAGCTGTCTCTACAATACCGGCACAAGTCTTCAGAGAGTAGGGGGCACTGGGTCCTCTGACGTTAAAGCTATCAAAGAAGGCAGACTTTGCTAACGACTTGTTACTCTGATCGTCTAAAATCGCGTATACTTTGACGGCTTTGTCTTTTCTGTTTGCTGGGTAAACTCTCAGTAAGGAAATTTTAGAGCAGGACTTGCCTCCTATAAGGTTTCCGCAAACTTCTGTCCACTTAGAAGTAATTGCTGGAGCATCGGTATTCGTTTCCTTTAGCTCCCCGCTATGCTCTTGGACTTGGGGCAGAGTCCCTGTTGGTGGTCCAGGGTGTAGAGCTGTGTTATGTCCGGAACTGTCACATTCGACACACTTTGCACTAACCTCACAGTCCCTGGCGAAGTGGAATGTTGAAGAACAGCATTTGTAGCAGATGTGGTTCTCCTTCAGGAAGGCCTTCCGTTCTTCCAATGGCTTTTCTCTGATAGCTCTGCACTTAAGTAAGGAATGTGGCTTCTTGTGTAGGAGACACTGTCTGCTTGGGTCCTTGGATTTATCTTCTCCTTGACGGGAACTGAACTCTTTGTGAACAGAACCTGTGGAGGATATGTTAGTTTTGTGGACCTCTATAGTTGCTCTACGAGGTTTACTTACAGAGGTACCGGCACATGACAGCGTGAAATCAAAGCTAGGATCATTCCTAATTCTTGCTTGTTCAGAGACAAAATCTACAAACACATCGAATGGAGGAAATGGTACATTGTTAATTTGTTTATATCTAGAACCATGCATAAGCCACTTGTTTTGCAAGTTGTCTGGGAGCTTTTGAACTATGGGGTTCACACCTCTAGCAGTGTCAAGAAATGTCAACCCCATAAGATCCCCTTGTGTTTTTGCTACATACAACTCCATTAGCAAGTCAGTTAACTCTCTAAGCTTTGAATAGTCCTTGCTAGCTATTTTAGGAAAGTCTTCTACTCTCTTAAACAAGGCACTTTCTATAACCTCTACGGAGCCGTAGCATTCATCAAGTCTATTCCAAATTCTTTTGAGTCCGACATCTGGACAATTTACATCAATGTCTCTGATTCTCTTTGCGTGCTCGGCAGACTCACTTCCTAGCCATTTTACCAGGAGATCCATTTCTTCGCTACTTGATAGACCTATGTCTCTGATGGCGTTTTGGAAGGAGGCTCGCCACGCTCTGTAATTTTCAGCGCGATCACTGAACTTTACAAGTCCTTAGTGACCAACTCATGTCGAGCAAGGAACTTTGCAAAGTCTATTGTAGATCGGTTGGCATTGATACCAGTTGATGGTGTGTTGTCAGAGTGCATGTGTGCTGTGCGGTCATACCTGTTAGACGTCTCTGATTTAGTCCAACTGGTGTAGTACCTTTCTGAGGCAAAGGGAGTCTCTCTAAGTTGGGGCTGATTCTGGATCCTCTGCTCTGGAGAAAGATTATTGTATTCAGTCTTACCCCTATATGTACTCTCTTGTCCATGGCAGGGCAACTGATAGCTGGCTTTCTGGCGGTCAGGATAATCGGGCTGGCTTGTCTTGTTGACAAAATGTACTCACTCCGGCTTTAGGTCTGGGTAGCCGTCTGCTTTGGAATGTTGCTGGACGTACTCTGAAGTGCACTGCAATGAATCGTGAGGGTCTTGCTGTGGACCTAATACACTGCTGCGTCCGCTGTGTTCGCTGTCAAAAGATATGGCATCCTCTAATGCTTCAGCTTCTGCTATGGCTGCTGCTGTTTCTTTCTCGATAGCAAGCCTCTCTAACGTTGCTTCTAAGCGTGGCTTTTCTATTGCTCTTTGTGCATCCAGGGAAGCTTGTTGGCGTGCTCTTTCTGCTTCCAGGGATGCTCGTTCTGCCTCCAGGGATGCTCGTTCCGCCTCCAGGTAAGCTTGTTGGCGTGCTCTTTCTGCCTCCAGGGAAGCTTGTTGGCATGCTCTTTCTGCATCCAGGGATGCTCGCTGTAGTTTCAGTGGGATCTCTTCCTCAGCAAAAGCGGCTCGTGATTTCGCTGCTTCTGCTTTTGCGCGGGCGATGGTGGCGGCATTGCTGACGGATGATGCCTTTGAGGAA
Organism: Phyllobates terribilis; assembly: GCF_046119375.1. Taxonomy (NCBI): domain Eukaryota; kingdom Metazoa; phylum Chordata; class Amphibia; order Anura; family Dendrobatidae; genus Phyllobates; species Phyllobates terribilis. The sequence goes on along the minus strand of NW_027362767.1, from coordinate 421,778,340 downwards.
CCAACTTGTGATCTCATCTTGGTAGATGATGCTCGTCCTTCAGACATGATGTGACCGTTAGTAGACAGCTGCGATATCCGTTGCGGGCTCCACGTGGATAATGGCGGGCTTCATATAGTCAGATCATCTGAGCTTATTCTTAGCAGTTGTTTCACTATTCTGTCCTCACACGATAGCACGGTGTGCAGTGAGACATATAGCTAAACCTCCTGTCTTCTTTAAGAAAAAGAGAGGCTGTGAACTTGTAACCTTCTTTTATTGATTGTAGATTTGACAGGAAAGGATGAAACTATAGGATGTAATAACAAGGTATTCAGAATATATACTGTACAATACATAGATACAGGTAATCTGCAATACAGTATAACATGAGGTAATACAAACTGATGACACCTATTTAATACATCAACATACTTCTAATGTGCATTGTACCTCTTACACTGCATACTAACACATAGATAGTAACTTATCAACTATGCTTAGGACAGGCTGTTTGAGGAGCATAAGACAGGAGATGAGTGGTCTGATACCTCTTCAAGAGAATGCAGGAAATGGCTGCTGGTATTTCTGCAGTGTCATAATATCAAGTCCACAATGCATTGCAATATTCCCAGAATGCCTCAGAAACTCAACAAAATACATTGCAAACTGAAACTAAAACGTTTACATTAAATGGTCAGCAGATGGTGCTGTTACCAAACAAACAAAGTTCAATACATAAGAATGTGTAATGAACATAAACATGTATTTCAATAGCCTGGCTTTATTGTCAGGACAGGACACAATGAATGCCAGCTCCAGCCAGCAGCGTGTCTTACAAAAAGAGATCAGAGCCCTGACGAAGCGGCAACAGATAGAACTGTCTGGTGGTGAGATTGGTAGCGTTAGGATGAGTGACCCATTCCATATCGCCATGCCCCCAAAAAGTGAAATGATGATCTGGTGCCGGGCTGAAATCGGGTTAAGATGTAGAGACTACCAAGCTATGGTAGAACCCGTTTACTCAGACAGTAGGCCCACCATTTTGACAGCACGGGGGATGGTTGATGTCCGCCATGGGAGGGTACCGGTCCGCATCCTAAATATTGGGGAAAGAGAAGTACACTTGCCCCGGTATACCACTCTGGCCAAATTGTTCACCATTAACCAAAACTCTGTAAAAGCCATAGAACCCTTGCCTCCATCTCCCCCAGAGGAGGGTAACGGCTCTAAAAAAAAAATGGAGGACTGGTGCCAGAAGCTGCACGTGGGCACTGACTCCACTCCCCCATGCCAAAAACAGGGAGTCTACCGGGTTGTTCAGGAGTACGAAAGAGTCTTTAGCAAACACCCACTAGACTTTGGGCAAGTAAAGGGGGTGGAACACCAAATATCCACAGGAGACCATCCACCCATGAAAGAGAGATACCGGCCTGTACCCCCTGCACACTATCAGAATGCCAAGGGTATGTTACGAGAAATGAAGGAGGCTGGGGTGATCAGGGATAGCTGTAGCACCTGGGCAGCTCCTCTAGTTCTGATAAAAAAGAAAGATGGCACGATGAGGATGTGTGTAGATTATAGAAAGGTCAACAGAATAACACACAAAGATGCGTACCCATTACCTAGGATAGAGGAGTCTTTGGCTGCATTAAAATCTGCTAACTTCTTCTCTACTTTAGATCTCACTAGCGGGTACTGGCAGGTTCCTGTAGCAGAGTCGGACAAGGAGAAGACAGCCTTCACCACCCTGATGGGTCTCAGTGAATTCAACTGTATGCCGTTCGGACTCTGCAACGCACCAGGGACCTTCCAGAGGCTGATGGAGTGCTGTCTGGGGCACAGAAATTTCGAGACGGTCCTACTCTACCTGGACGATGTTATCGTGTATTCCAAGACCTATGCGGACCATCTAAAGCACCTAGCATAGGTGTTCGATGCCCTGGCAGGCTCCGGTCTAAAGGTGAAACCCTCCAAGTGTCATCTACTGAAGCCAAAAGTACAGTACCTGGGACATGTGGTGAGTGCTGATGGAGTAGCCCCAGACCCTGACAAGATCACGGTGATTAAGGACTGGCCAAGACCCTCCAGCATAAAGGAAGTGCGCCAGTTCCTCGGGTTGGTAGGCTACTACCCAAGATTCATCTCCGGGTTCACCAAAATGGCAGCCCCTATGCAGGACCTCCTGTTAGGTCAGTCAAAGACTAAAAGTCAGAAGCCGCCCTTTAAGTGGGACAAGCTGGAGGAGGAGTCTTTCCGCCAGCTGAAGATGGCCCTCACGGAGGATGAGATCCTGGCCTACCCTGATTACGGCCAGCCTTTTATCCTCCACACCGACGCCAGTAACGTGGGGCTAGGAGCCGTACTGTCCCAGATCCAGCAGGGCAGAGAATGGGTAATTGCTTATGCTAGCAGAAAGCTGAGACCCACAGAGAGAAACCCTGAGAATTATAGCTCCTTCAAGCTAGAGTTCCTTGCAGTGGTGTGGGCGGTCACCGAACGCTTCAAGCATTACCTGGCTGATTCTAAGTTCACTGTGTACACGGACAACAACCCGTTGACACACCTGGACACTGCAAGACTTGGTGCCCTAGAGCAGAGATGGATGGCCCGGCTGTCCAATTATGAATTTACTATCAAATACCGGATAGGGCGCGCAAATGCCAACGCAGATGCATTGTCCAGAATGCCTCACTTGCAGGACGGGGAAGGGGATCCAGAAGAACTGGAAGAAATTGAACTCCCTGCATTCCACCGTCATGGGATCACCCAGTGTTTCCACTGCGTAAAGGAGAGGTGCTCTGCCACCGCTACGTTCAATCCCTTACCCCACCACGGCTGGGCAGAAACACAAGATAGTGACCCCGCAGTCCGCCTGGTAAAAGAGATGCTGACCCAGGCTGATGCCCACCTTGATCTGGATGCTCCAGAAGAGGCCAAACAGCTGTGGAAGGAGAGGAGCAAGCTGTTTCTCTACGAGGGGAGGCTGTGCCGCAGAACTGTCAACTCTCGAACACATGAGCTGACCTGGCAGGTAGTGGTCTCAAGGCGGGATGCAGCTATGGTCCTAGAAGCATACCATGATAGAGCAGGGCACTTTGGATGGAAGAAGCTGGAGTTCCTGTTGCGTGAGCGGTTCTTCTGGGTAGGCATGAGAGGGGCTATAGAGAGATGGTGCAGAGACTCTGGCCCGTGCAAGGAGGAAGGACCGCGCCAGCCAGAAGACTCCCCTGCGGCCCATCATCACAAAGCAGCCCCTTGAGCTGGTGGCCCTGGACCACGTAAAGCTGGCTCCAAGCAGATAGGGATACGTCTATGCTCTCACAATCGTAGATCACTACTCCCGGTTCGTAGTGGTGGTCCCTGTCTAAGACTTAACAGCTCAGACGGCCACCAGAGCCTTTCAGCAGCATTTCTGCCGCCCACACGGGTATCCAGAGCAAGTGTTGCCGGATCAAGGTCCAGCGTTCGAGGCTGAAGTCTTCCAGGAATTCTGCAACCTGTATGGCTGCAAGAAGATAAGGACAACGCCTTACCACCCCCAAACCAACGGGATGTGTGAGAAAATGAACCAGGTAGTACTAGACCTGCTCAAGACGTTGCCCCTGGAGGAACGCAGCCTGTGGCCTGAGAAACTGCCGGATCTGGTGGACTTGTATAACCATATCCCAGTGGGTTCTACCAACTGCACCCCGGCTTACCTAATGAGAGCAAGACCTGGTAAGCTGCCAATTGACCTGGAGATGGGAGTCCTGACACCTGAGGACACCTCACCAGAAGCAGACTGGGACACAGAACGACAGCAGCAGTACAGGAAAGTACAGGAGAGTGTGGAGCGAAGTCTGTCTCAAGCAAGAGAGAGGCAAGAAAGGAATTACAATCAGCATGCTCCTGCTGCTCCCCTGGCACCTGGAGAGTAGGTCTTGAAGAGGAAGAGACGGCTCCACAAATTGGATGACCAGTGGGAGAAAGACCCGTACACCGTACTGCCGTCAAGCCATGAAAACCCAAAGGTATGTGTTATCAGTAACGATGGAGGAGAGACCACAGCCACTGTCTCCAGAGACCACCTGAAGAAGTGTCCCGAGCAGCTGCAAAGTGCTGATGAAAACCAAGACCAAGATAGCCCTCAACCCGCAGAGGAAAGGGAAGAAATGGTCAGTACAGTGCTCAGAGAATTTCCCCGGTCCTGGACACAAATCAACAATGCTATAGTGGTACCCATCTTTACCTTTCTCCAGCCAGCCCCTCAAGGGCCTGCAGAAGAGCAAGTAGTGTTGGAAGAGCAAGTGGCCCCGGAGGCAGAAGAGTACATACCAGCAGCTCAGGAGAATCAACTCCCTGCTAGTAGTGAACCTGCCATGCCCCTGGTGAGCCAAAGAGTACGCAGAAAGCTGCCCAACCTACCTGTAACATCTGCAAACACCTCTAGTGCAGACACGAGCACACCCAGTACACAGGGGGTGGAAACAGGGGACCCGAATAGAGTACCACCAAACAGTGGGTTACGTAGGTCCAACAGGAGCACTAAAGGTCAGGTACCCGCTCGCTAGAGAATCTAATATGTCATATTTACCTGTACAGATGCAAAAGTTGGAAATGTTTAATGTTTGTGTTACCTGGTTATTAATTATGTTTTTCTAGTTCAATGGACTAACAAGTTATGGACTATGAATAGCCGGAACTGTATCTTGTACATAGTTGCACCTGGTAAGGTGCCCTCTTTTGAAGACGACCACAGAACACAAAACCCGTGGAGGTGGCTGAAGACGTGGTCCAACTCCGGATTATCAAAGCCCTGTAGCCACCCCAGGGCCTACGTGGAGGGTTTGGGACGGGTCCCTCAAAGTGCATCATGGGTGACAAGGACACCTGGTTACGGAAGCGCCATGACCTAAAAAAAGCCTAAACTTCTTGTATATATGTTACTGTATTGTTATTACCTGTTGTGTTTTTGCAAAATGTGTTTAGTCCCGTTGTACTAAATTTCACTAGGGGGGAATGTGGCACCCCAGGTCTGGTCGCCACAGTGGCAGTAATGTCATGTCTGAGAGCAGGTGGGAGGTTCCCTGGTTGGGGACAATTAGCATGCAGCACCTCCTGCCTCAGTCCAGGGAGGGGAGAAACCTGCCTTTTATAAACTGGATCTGGGGCGGGGTTAGAGAGACAAGTTCCAGACCAGGTTCCAGTGAAGTTGCCGATAGGGACAGGTCAGCAGCAGGCTGAGGAGTCCCTGTAGGCAGAGGAGGAACACGAGGCCAGGAGGGGAGCTTGCAGAGCTCGTCCTGGCTAGAGACTTACAAAGCCGGACACTGGAGTCCGAGGCTGTGAGGGTTATAAGCCCAGCAGCAGAAAACCACCACGCAGGGGACTTCAAGTTCTCTGGCCCAAGGAAGCCTGGAGGCTCAGCCACACGAGAGGGATCACTACTGCCCCGGAGGGGTGAGAAGTACGGAAGGCCCGAGTCGCCAGTCATATGGGTGAGAGCAACACGGTACACTCAGAGACGTGGGCTACCACTACACTACAGCGGGATAGCCAAGAAAGAGTGAAGTCAGCACGGTAGGCCCACAAATTCCCCCTGACCATCGGGATTTCCCAGTTGCTCTCAGACTGACCAGGCCTCCATTGTTAACCTGTATTCCGGGCGGGTCCCTTAATACCGCCAACAGTAAAGACCCTGAATTGCATGACAGACTCCGTGTGGTTACTGCTGCTCCCGCGCACCATCACCACCAATATCCCTATTTACTGCCCTGAGGCTATACTCCTCCCTTGGGGAGTTATACTACCCTCAGCTGCACTCACAACACCAGCCTCAGCGGTCTGCCCTGCAGTGGCGGTTCACTCTGACCGCAGTCCACGGGTGGCGTAGTCGGACATTTAATCACAAAACCCTATAAATAGACCGCCATTTGGGTTGACCACCCTGAGCTACGGGACCGGGTCCCCGCCACGCAAGGACTACAACCCCCAGCATCCACAAAAGGTCCGGTTCCGGGTATCCACACACACACACGGCCCAGGGGGCGCGTCAGAAACAAAAGAAATGCTACCACCACCAACTGCAGTGGTTGGCAGTTGTAGTATTTCCAAGTGGCCTGCCAAATAGCTCCTGTCTAGTAGAGGGCAGAATCACTTGAATCAGAAATAATTTATTTTTCTGCAAGTGCCCTCAACCGGAATTTTACTATTTCAGGTACCTCCCCATGAATAACGAAGCAAGAAACAAATTGTAATGCACTCGCGACCACATAACTAGATCACTCGTGTAATTTACTGCCATTTCTTTCATCACAATGAGATGCCTCTTCCGTGGCATTGGCCTGCATTGGATGACGACTGGTAAAGTTAAAGTGGAAACTTTCAAAATGGTACAGTGACGTGTCAGAACAGAATGGAAGAGGGGATAGCATTGTGCTGAGTAGAGATGAGAGAACCTTTCAAGATTCGATTCGTTTCAGGTCGATGAATTTCCCAATGTTCGCCGAACAGTTCGACGAACGGTTCGTCGCACATATCCGAATCAATGGGAGGCAAAACCAAATGCATAGACAACACCTTCAAAGGGGCCCAAAAGCTGCCAAAACTGCTCAAATTAGGGGCAGACACCAGGAAAAGTGTCATCAATTGACCCAGAGTACACATTTTATAATGGCACAGCAGCAGTCAGCCATGGGCCATACATGAGGTATCAGGGTATGGGCCAGCATTTACAGCCTTGAATAGAACTTCAAAGTAAGAGGAGGTGGGTGAGGGATCGTGTAGTCCTGCAGTGCTGGGAGCCCTGATACCACATGCAACATCTCAAACTGCTTTTCTGCTCAGCCACACTCAGGTGGCACAAACATCAGTTTCATAGAGAACTATTGGTAGAAAAATTTAAGGATAGAAACACAGGTAGCTGACTGAAAGTAAGTGCAGGCCTGTCAGTCTGGGAGCCCTACTGCTTCAGGCAACACACATGAAGGAGACCCAATCAGGAGTCTCCACATTTCAATAAATTATTGCCATACACCACCAAAGTGGTGTTAATTTCACCAGAGTAGAAATAGTATAATGGGGACTGACATCCCTTCCACTACAGAAACAAACCAGATGGAGACTCAACCAGGAGTCTCCACATGTCAAACAATTATTCATAACATCATTAGCAGTAGCAACAGCAGGTACAGAAGCCGACACCTTTTCCACTACAGCCAACCCAGCAGATTGAGACCCAACCAAGAGTTTTCACATTGCCAAAAATTATTAACATCAGCAGCAGCAGAAACAGCAGCAACAACAAGCACAGAAGCCACGGCAAAGATGTCACAGACTGCAATAACGAGATCAATGCAGCACACTAAAAACTACACCATCGCCTGGTCTGCACAGTCTGCAGTTGGGGTGCAAAAGTCTTTGGAGATCCATGACTTGTTCATCTAGATAAAAGTTAGGCTGTCTACACTTTCAGGAGACAGCAGAATGCGATTATCTGTCAGGACACCACCAGCAGCACTGAAGACACGTTATGAGAGAACGCTAGCTGCCGGGCATGACAAAACGTCCAAGGCGTGACAAGTGAGCTCAGGCCACTTTTCCATTCTTGAAGACCAAAATTCAATAGGGACCAAACCCTCCCTCATGGCATTGATATTGAGCTCGAGATACTCCTACACCATCCTCTCCAGTCGTTCACTACGTGTCAGACTTGTACTTCTTTGCTCTGGTGCACAGGCTGGTTTAAAAAATGTGTGAAATGACTCACAGAAATTGCTTCTGCCACTTACACTCCTGTGGCTGCTAATGTTTTTGCATTGACAAATTGACGTTACCGGGGTTCGAAGTATACAGTACAACTGCGATGCATACTGTGTGCCTCACTGCTGTTTTGGGGAAAACCACTCTTAAGGTTGTCTACATGCATGTTTTGATACTCCAGCATGCGCGCATCCCTTTCCAGGGCAGGAAGCATCCCTCGATCACTGTAATCCACCCTCTTTTGGCACATGCCTGTGCGACGATAGTCTGGAACTTAGAGATATGTTATCCCTTCCACATCCTCCTCTGCTTCCTCCTCTTCCTCTGAGACCACCACCTTCTCCCGCAGACTATTTAAAGTTTGCTCTAGCATGTAGGTGATCGGAATAGTGATGCTCATGACAGCATTGTCAGCACTAACCATCTTAGTAGCTATTTCGAAACTGTGCAGAAGGTGCAGAGGTCCTTAATCTGTGCCCACTCCGCATACGTGATTTGCAACACATCTGTATTGCATTGGCCCAGGCTATGCAAAATGAGATACTGCGTCAGGGCTTTTTGCTGCTGCACAGTCGCTGCAACATGTGCAGAATAGAATTCCACTGTGTCGGCACATCGCATATCAACCGGCTACCCGGTATGATCAAAGAGCTCTGTAGTGATGCAAGTCGATGACCTCCAGGGTGCAAACGGCAGAAGTGAGCCCACAGTGACTGTGCTTTCTGCAGCGGCGCTTCCAGGCCGGGATAGTGGCGGAGAAATTGCTGTACCACCAGGTTGAGGATGTGAGCCATGCAAGGCACGTATGTGAGGTTGTCCCGGCATAAGGCCGCCACCAGGTTCGCACCGTTATGACACACAAAGCTTCCCTTGCTCCAGGCTCAGTGGGGACAGCCATTGTTCAAACTCAGCCTGAATAGCTGTCCACAACTCTTGAGCTGTGTGACTGCGATTAATTTTAACACTGCCTGATTGTGGTAAGCCCTAGCTATGCAGTACGAACGTTGGGGGAATTCTCTGTGCTCTGGTGGAATGCATGTCTCATTAAGGCACAGGTTGAGGGCACAGGTGGAGGCCCTAGAGGAGGGGGAAAGAGGCAGAATCAGTGGAGGAAGTGTTACACGCAGAGGTCTGGCCCGCAAGCATTGGGGATTCCAAGACTTGTGGAGCAGCTCCTTCCCCATCTGCTCCCACAGCCACCAGAGTCACCCAGTGCCCAGTCAATGAGATGTAATGCCCCTGGCAATGCTTGCTCGTCCAGGTGTCAGTGGTGAAATGCACCCTGTCAGGCATAGATTTTTTCAAGGAGCAGGTGATGTTGTCTGCAGCATGCTGGTGTAGTGCAGGCACAGCTTTCTTAGAGAAGTAATGGCGACTGGGCAACTGGTACTGGGGGAATGCAACGGCCATCAGCTTTCGGAAACCGTCTGTATCCACCAGGCGGAAAGGCAGCATTTCCGTGGCCAACAGATTTGAGATGGTGGAGTTCAAGCTCTTAGCTTTAGCGTGTTTAGGAGGAAACAATCTTTTATATGACCACAACTGTGGGACAGAGGGCTAGCTGCTGTACTCAGAGAGGGTGGAGGCCGGAGACAGCGAATCCGAATGTGCAATGTTCGTGCCGAATTTGAAATTGGCGAACGTTTTCCGAACATGTTCGCTCATCTCTAGTGCTGAGACCCTTACTGAGGGCAGAAGTGCTCAGCTAAATGCTCTGCCTCTTGACTTCTCTTGGCTGTCCTTAGAGAAAGGAGTGAATGGTGCACAAAGTCATAGAAAGTCAATGAGCCTGTGCACCGTTCACTTGGCTCTTTTAGAGCTGAGCTCAACAGAAGAAATGGGGGGCAGCTCTCAAGCAAGCACATTTGCCCCTTTGTTATAAAATGTCAGTTGCACGCTATACTTGATACTTACATACTGTACATTTTTCAAAAAATCCAAAATTTTATAAAGAATCGGTCTTTGCTGTTATCACTTTGTCAGAACATGTTGCAGGAAATTCAATTAAACAGCTAAGCTTCAAGTGTGTACAGCCAAAGTAAACAGTTGGCATCTCGCAACAGTTTTGACATCTCGTAGACTATCCAGCCATCAGCAATTTCCCAATATCCATCAGTAACCACTGGCAGTGCAAGAGTATGAAGGGAATTGTGGTCACAACAGCTGAGGACAGAATCACAGCTATAGGTTACATAGGACATATAAGTGGGTACAGGCATTTTATATGGCAAATGTTAGGTGGAAAACAAGTTACAGATATGTTTTGGGGTCTTGGATTCTCAAGTTATGTCTCTGAATGAAGCATTACTATTATTTGATAATAAGTAGAAACTTTCCAGTAGTTTGTTTGTTCAGAAGTTGAGTTGTCAAGTTCTCTGGAGACATTGGAAATGTGAGAGTCAAAGATATAAAGACTGAATGTGTTGAGACACACAGGAGAGAATGATTTCCAGGAAACCATTGTACTTAGTTATCTGAAGTTGGTCGAACATTTGGTGGGCTCAAAATAAAAAAAAGGTAAATTTTAATGATTAAACAACATTTTTAATTTTATGCCTCATGAAGTATTTAAGAAACCTGCAGTGGTGGAACGGACTGAAGAGCATCTGATTATACAAGTGGAATTTGTCTTGAAGACCATGTGACAATTGAGTATAAAGAGTCCTCCATTGACCCGATTCTTCAAGTACTTCTCAACAGTTCCGGCATACAATAGAGGTAACTTTTTTTTTACATATCGTCACTTTATATCGTTACTTCATACCCTACCATTCTCTGATCTTGAAGCAAAGGAAGGTTAGTCCTGTTTCTCACCACATTTTGTGGTGTACTTAAGGTATCCATTTGTATTGTAAAACAGCGTATCTAAATGGATATGTTTGTTTCTACAAAGAATATAATTGGAAAAATGAATGACAAATTTGTATCTGTTTGACATACGTTTATGCACATGTCTGTTTCTTTTATAGGATGCAAAAAGCACTTTTTTAGACTTAGAAAAAAAATAATCAAAAAACTAAAAACAGATCAATTTTTTTTATAACATTGCACTCTATAGAATATGGATACAAACATAGTCACACATTTGCATCCATTGTTTCATCCTTTTTATTACATGTATCTATTTTCCAAAAAACAATCTCCTTCTCTGTCATTAAAAAAAATTAATCGGTTTTACAAAAAAAAACAAAAAGACGGGTGCAATGCATATGGTCATAAATGGATGTATTTGTTTTAAAATGCATTTGTTTGCATCAGTTTTACAATGGATACTTTTTTTTCCAATATAAAAGCATGGGGCCGTTAAAAAATTGCAAAAGGTTGGCGTGAAGCAGGTCTTTAAGGTTTGTTCAGCCGATAAATAAAATGTAAGAGCAGTAGTGTTTGCTTTAGAATAATAAATAATAATAGTGGTCAGACGTCATCATTTTTTCCCCCTGTGCTGGATGAAAGTGGGCTAAAGTATATAATTTGGCATAACTTCATTTATTTGAGTCCGGGCCTGCAGCTTATAAATTTTGCTTAGAGGCTGGACACTTAATAGTGAAAAAGTTATAGGGGTTTTCCTAAAAAATAGTAGAAACAGGCGGTACTCCCTTCTGTGCTGTTTCTCTGCCACTGATCCAGTGATTGCGAACTGCCTGCAGTGGTGACATCACATCAACAGCAATGCAGTCAATCACTGGGGTCAGTGACTCTTGCCATCTACAATGGTGACTTGACATCACCAGTGTGGCAGGAGAAGCACAGCGCTGGGGAGGAAGTACCAGTTGTTTCTATTATTTTTAACACGGGTATGTCTATGGCATGCAAAGCGCTGAAAGAGGAAAACCCCTTCGTTGTTTAGTCTTTCTTGAAATCCGTTCATTGACATTCCAGAGACTGACTGCTTTTACTGTAAAGAACTCTTTCTTATATGCTTATCCTTTCTACAATTCATGGAATAAGCATTTTTTGTTATTATAAGAAAGGCTTCCTAATTATAAATCTAGTCACCCACCTTAGAAAGTGCTCTAACTATCACATTTTTGTTACAAAGTGAAGCCAAGATCTAAACTTCGTGTCCAGAATGTGGCTTTATAAGGGATTTATAGAAGCATTTGTTACTTTTGGATCTCATATTTCTATGTATTTTTAAATACATACCCTAAAATGATGCTTGCTTTGCAGCTGCTACTTGGCATTGAGAAATGCTACTTGTTTACCTGTAACCAGCATATCCATAGCTCTCTCTTTCTCAGATATTCTAAATTGTATTCCATTTAATGTAAAGTGGTGTGAAAAAGTGTTTGCCCCCTTCCTGATTTCTTATTCTTTTGCATGTTTGTCACATTTAACTGTTTCAGATCGCAAAACAAATGTAAATATTAGACAAAGATAGCACAAGTAACCACAAAATGCAGTTTTTAAATGCAGATCTTTATTATTAAGGGAAAACGAAATTCAAACCTACAGGTCCTTGTGTGAAAAAGAGATTGCCCCCTAAACCTAATAACTGGTTGGGCCACCCTTAACAACAGCAACTGCAATCAAGCGTTTGCGATAACTGGCAATGGGTCTTTTACAACACTCTAGGAATTTTGGCCACTCATCTTTGCAAAATTGTTGTAATTCAACCACGTTGGAGGGTTTCCGATCATGAACCACCTTTTAAAGATCATGCCACATCATCTCAATCGGAATAAGGTCAGGACTTTGACTAGGTCACTCCAAAGTCTTAATTTTGTTTTTCTTAAGCCATTCAGAGGTGGACTTGCTGGTGTATTTTGGATCTTTGTCCTGCTGTATAACCCAAGTGTGCTTCAGCTGGAGGTCACGAACACATGGCCGGACATTCTCCTTCTGGATTTTTTGGTAGACAGCAGAAGTCATGGTTCCATTTACCACAGCAAGGCTTCCAAGTCCTGAAGCAGCAAAACAGCCCCAGACCATCACACTACCACCACCATATTCTACTGTTGGTATAATGTTCCTTTTGTGAAATGCTGAGTTACTTTTACACCAGATGTAATGGGACAAACACCTTCCAAAAAAGGTCAACTTTTGTCTCATCAGTCCACAGAATATTCTCCCAAAAGTCTTGGCGATCATCAAGAAGTTTTCTGGCAAAACTGAGACAAGCCTTTATGTTCATTTTGCTCAGCATTGTTTTCGTCTTAGAACTCTGCTATGCATGCCTTTTTTGCCCAGTCTCTTTCTTATGGTGGAGTCATGAACAATGACCTTAAGTGAGGCAAGCGAGGCCTACAGTTCTTTGGATTTTGTTGTGAGGTCTTTTGTGACCTCTTGGATGAGTCGTCGCTGCTCTCTTGGGGTAATTTTGATCAGCCGGCCACTCCTTGAAAGGTTCACCACTGTTCCATGTTTTTGCCATTTGTGGATAATGGCTCTCACTGTGGTTCGCTGCAGTTCCAAAGCTTTAGAAATGGCTTTATAACCTTTTCCAGACTGATAGATCTCAATTACGTTGTTTCTCATTTGTTCCTGAATTTCTTTGGATCGCTGCATGGTGTCTAGCTTTTGAGGATCTTTTGGTCTACTTCACTTTGTCAGGCAGGTCCTATTTAAGCGACTTCTTGATTGAGAACAGGTGTAGCAGTTATCAGGCCTGTGTGTGGCTGGGAAATTGAACTCAGCTTTCCAAAGATGGGATAAACCACAGTTAATTTATGTTTTAAGGGGGGGGGGTCACTTTATCACACAGGGCCCTGTAGAGTTGGATTTATTTTTCTCTTAATAATAAAGATCTTCATTTAACTGCATTTTGTGTTTACGTGTGTTATCTTTGTCTAATTTAATTTTGCTTTGTGATCTGAAACATTTAAATGTGACAAACATGCAAAAGAATAAGACATCAGGAAGGGGTGAACACTTTTTCTCACCACTGTTTATGCCAAGCTTTTAATACATATGATAGTGGTGTTTTTACTTATGTTGCCATTCTGTGATTTTGGACAAAACCTACTGCCAATACGTCAATGGCCCAGCTTTCCTACCAAGCTTTGTTTTATGTTTCAGATTTATACTATGTATTTGAATCTTGAAAATCAAACATCTAAGGATCATTTTATAATAGTGGGGTTATCATCTGACCCTTATCTGCAAGTTCCAGCCTTCCTCTTGATTTTGATTATTTACGTCCTCACATATGGTGGCAACTTAACCATTCTTCTTCTGATCTGTCTGGATCATCATCTCCACACACCCATGTATTTCTTTCTGGCCAACCTTTCTATAATTGACATGCTATCAACCTTCATTACCCTTCATAGGGAACTCGTTCATTTTATAATAGGGATTAAAGCTATCAATTTTGTGGCCTGCATGATACAGATGTATATCTTTGCAGGCCTAACATGCAATGAACTTCTGATTCTGATGGTGATGAGTTACGACCGGCATGTGGCAATCTGTAATTCTTTACGCTATCATGCAGTCATGAACCAGAGAGTTTGTACGACCTTGGTTATCATGTGTTGGCTGTTGGGGTTTATACAGGTTCTTCCGATTGTTTTTGTACTTTCAAGTTTCACCCGTTATAGGTCCAATATGGTCAACCACTTCTTCTGTGACCCTTTATCCCTGAAAAAACTCCTCTGTGGTTATAGCTATTACCTAGAGCTTGCAATTTATGTAAATGGTGTGTTTGATGCCACGTGTCCTTTTCTGCTCACGTTCCTTCCTTACGTCTTCATCATGGCCACAATACTGAAAATTCGCACCACCAATGGAAGACATAAGGCCTTCTACACATGTTCCTCACACCTCACGGTAGTTGTCCTCCTTTACACAACTCTTGTCTTCCAATATTTAAGACCACACTCAATGATCAACTTAGACTCCAATAAGCTCTTCTCGTTGTTCAACACGGCTGGTGTCCCATTGCTGAACCCTTTGATTTACAGTTTGAAAAATAAGGACGTGAAAGCTGCTCTAAAGAGGAAGCTCAAAGGGATATGAAAAGAAAAAAACAACATCTTCATGACATTCCTAATGTGGCGCCCCTGCAGGTCCAGTTGCCACAGAGGTACTGCATCTCACCCAGAGGTGTGGTATCCCACTCTCAGGTAAGGAGGGAGCACTACAGGGGACCCACACACCCACATCCAACACAACACCACTTCATTAGGGAAGGGGAGCAAGGGAGGAGTTCAGTTGAGTGGAGAGTTCTGGCTGAGGGCCAGTCTCCTGATCCAGTGCTTGGAGCAGGAGTTCAGTGGAGAGTGAGGAGAGAAGACGGGAGCAGTGGGAAAGGCTCCAGAGATAGAAGGGATCCAAGGGGCACGGCGAGTGTGGGATGCCACCCGTGCGCCCGAATTCACGCTGACATGGAGAGATCAGGCTGCAGTAGGGGACCGGCCCCAGCCTAGTGGAGTACTTTAGGGCTCAGCTAGCAAACCGGAGGTTGCAGTATTTCATGTGCTGTAACCACATTCCACACACAATCGTCGAAAAGATGGCCATATAGGACCAAGGGGACAGACCGGCCGTCGCCCGACAAGGCCCTCGGCCACTGGCTTGGGACACTGGGTGTGAGGCACAGGAAAGGAGGGTGAGAGCCAGCGCAGTGAGATGACCTGGAAAGGTACACAGAAAGGGGTCCCGTTCAAGTGCTTCCAAGATATCTGAGAGTTGGCTGGATCACTTCCCTGGAGGACACAGGACGACGTGGGCGGTTACAGACCGGTAACTGTAACCTGGAGAACTTAACAACTGTGAGTAAATACCCAAAGACTGTACCCCACTGTGTCCTTGAATAATTGCTGTGGCATCACCTGCCTTGCACTATACCAGCAACATCTACCTCTAAAATCCACTATATACTGCCCTGGGGCTTAGCTCTACCTGTGGAGAGCTGAACCAACTCTGCTGCATCACCATCAGCCCCAGCGGATCTGCACCGCAGCGGCTGCCCCATATAGCTGCATACCACGGGTGGCGTCACAAACTTTTATCCCCAAAAACTTTATTCCCCAATTGACTGTTCTTTATTTGACAGCCCTGGGCCACAGACCGGGTCACTGCCACCGTGGCTACCCCGATACAGGACCGGCCCGGCTACCGAGTACCCCACGGCCCCAGGGGGCACGTCACTAGTGACGCGCCCCCTGGGCCGTGGGGGATAACCGGAACCGGGCCTCTGTAAAACGCTGTGGGTTGTAGTCACCGTGGCGGCGACTCGGTCCCGTGGCTCAGGGTGGTCAAACCAATGGCAGTCTATTTATGTGATTTTTAATGTCCGACAATGCCACCCGTGGATTGCGGTTATTAGGAACCGCCGCTGCGGAGCAGACCACTGAGGCTGATGGTGTGTGCAGCAAAGGTAGTATAACTCCCCACGGGAGGAGTATAGACTCAGGGCAGTGAGTGTGAGGGGCTGGGACACATGTAATGCCACAGCCTCTGGTGACTAGCCGAGCGTGGTTTCTCTCTCCACTAGTTTGGGGACCCGGTTCCCCTTCTTGGCCTGACCCCCCTACCTCCAGGTAGCGGCGGGCGTACGGGTGGCTCGCGCACGGCCCGTACCCCTGGGGTCCCTTCACTCCACTCCTGGAGCGTTTCCTGCTCCCTCTCCTTCAGGCCCAGGCCTCTCGACTAGGCCTGGCCGTGGAGCAGAGCTCTTACAGAGCCTCTGCTCCCTGACTGAACTGAATTCCTGAACTCCACACTGTCCTAAGATGGCTACTCTCTTTTATATCTGCTATGTGCTCCCCTTAACTACTTCCTCTACCCACACCCACTACATGGTTCCCCTAACTAGGTGGTTCCCCCCACTCCAGCCAGGGATCAGGGACAGTTGTGTTCTCCCTTAGGAGCATTGTCGCCCTGTCCCCCGGAGATGTGGTGTAATGAATGCAGTGTAAGGGTCCTGAGCCATACTCCTTCCTTACCTGAGAGTGAGATACCACACCTCTGGGTGAGATGCAATACCTCTGTGGCGACCGAACCCTCAGGGGCGCCACACTAGCATTGCCAGGTCATTAATGAAAACTCCTAACTGGAGGTGAGCCTGATCATGCATTCTCATGCATGGAGTTAAAAGTATGATCACTTACCGGTGGAAGGTCATGAAGTCTCAACAAAACAAGTTACATAACAGTTGGTCACACTAGACTAGGGGGTAGTAAACAGATAGCAAAAACCATCTGTAGCAACAAGTAATGACCGAGCATGCTCGTCACTCAAGATTTACGAGCATGCTCTGGTGTTTTCCGAGTATCTTCAGCATGCTCGGGTGTTATTTTCAGGCATTCCTCACATGTATTAAAGCTGTTAAATAGTCGCAAATCATCAGCACGGAGTGACTAAAACATAGCACCTGAGCACGCTGAAGATGCTCAGCGAGCACCCGAGCATGCTCGCCAAAAGGGTTAACAGAACATACTCGCTCATCACTAGTAGCAACCTAACAAGCCAAACCAACAAATCAGTGGACAAGGTGTTCCAGCATGGTATCAAAGTCAACACAACACAGACCACAAGGTTGGAGAAGTGTAGAACGTTGCTGCTTCTATACAGTGTTGGACTGGGGATTGTTAGGCCAAATGAGTAAAGGATTCTGAAGGGACCATGGTTATCCATTACTTCCAATGTTGGCTATGTGTTTATGTGAGCACCTAGGCAATAAAGTCACAGTAGACCTTCTCCTTCCTAAACTTCTCTTAACGACTCAGTATATTATCCAACAGCAATGACTTCCATGATGTTTTATTCCATAGATTAACCACATTTTTGCATAATTTCCTGTCATTTTTAGAATGCAGATAAATATTCCATGTAGTCTTCTGAAGGAAGAGGAAGCTGTCCAGCAAAATTAATAATTGAAAGAGGTATTCCCAGAATCCAAAGTCATCCTCAATACATAAGATAGAGATCAATTTACCTATTGCTGGGGTACCATTCAACCCTCTGCTAAATATCAAGAACTGGCTTTCAATCTGTAGATATCCATCTTGAATGGAGCAAAGGTGCACAAGCTCAAACTCTACTCCATTCATTGTCTATGGGACAACCAGAAATAGCAGTGATGGGTTTGAGGTTCTCAGGATTCAGAACCCCATTCTCAGTATCAATGGGGGTCCAACAGCTAAGGCTAGGAAATAACTTATTATTGGGCTACCCCTTTAGCTCTATAATAGCCAGAAAATGTGGGTGCCATACTTGCCAAGATGGCGAGATTAATTTTTGCATTCCAACATTCAGTCATATTTTTTTTTTACTTTTACTTAGGTAAAAGCTATGTGGGGTCTATTTTTTTGCAAGAAATTGGATTTGCTCTACATTTATGGTAGCTGTGGTTTCCACCAGTAGGACAGACCTATATTGCAAGAATGGGGCTATGTTACTCACATCTGTCAGATATGAGTTGGTCGCATGCTCTCTCCATTAATTCCACCTGCCCTATAGGAGACTCAGCGAGCATGTGGAAGAAGGTTCTCTGGTCAGATGAGACCAAAGTGAAACTTTTTGGGATAAATGCAAAACACTATGTGTGGTGGAAAACTAATACTGCACATCACCCTGAAAACACCATCCCCACTGTCACACATGGTGGTGGCAGCATCATGCTGTGGAGAGGCGTTTCTTCAACAGGGGCAGGGAATCTGGTCAGAGTTGATAGGAAGATGGATGGAGCTAAATATAAGGCAATCATGGAGGAAAACTTGTTAGAGGCTGCAAAAGACTTGAGCCTGGCGCGTAGGTTCACCTTCCATATGGACAATGACATTAAACATCCTGCCAGAGCTATAATGGATGATTTGTATCAAAGCATATTTAATAGTGTGAACGGCGAGTGTGCAAAGAAAAAGGGGCAAGAAATTCAGCATCTAGATGTGCAAAGCTGGTAGAAATAGACTTCAAAAGACTTGCAGCAGTAAATACAGCAAAAGGTGGTCCTACACAGTCTTGTCTAAGGGGGTTGAACACAAATGCACCTCACAATTTTTTAGATTTATATTTTAAATTGTTTAGAAAAACCTGTATCATTTCCTTTACACGACACAAATACTTGCTACTTTGTGTTGGTATATCAGATAAAATCTCAATAAAATACATTTAAGTTTGTGGATGCAACGTGAAAAAATTTGGGAAAAGTTCATGGGGTATGAATACTTTTTCAAGGCACTGTAGGTGTCATTCATTACAAAACAAATGTGCAGAGTTATCACAGTCAGTGCAAATGAGTAGTTGTACACAATACATGCACGTCAATTCTTTACAAACTACATTGCACATAGACACATTATACAAAGACACATACACATTATTTTACACATACATGTTACACACACTTACATGCATATTACATAAATAACACTCAAGATCAGGGAGTAAATACCTATGCCATATTTATCTGTGGATCTTAAAGTATTTTATTTTGGAAAGTGTGTTCTGTAACTTTTTATTTATAGGGATAGATATGTTTTAATCTTATACACAGACATTCTAAGAGTTTTGGTATTGTGGCGCCCCTGAGGGTTCGACCGCCACAGGGATGCTGCACTTCTTTAATGGAGTGTGGTGTTCCTCCTCTGAGGTAAGGCCAGTGTGATAGTCGTGACCCAGCCTTGCATCCAACACCACACTTCTCCACCAGAGGGAGCTAGTATGCACTAGGTGCTGCTCCCCTCGTTACAGGGAGACTGGGGAACACAAAGTGGTAGGAACCAGTTAGTGGGTGAGGGTGGAGGACTTACAAGTTAGTTACACTTCAAATTTCATATTTAATAAAAAGCCATCTTTGATCTTGGTCTTTTTGGTTGCTGTCAAACTACTGTGTGTATGTGACTTCCCTCCCGGGGCGCAGATCCTGTGTGGGCCTGCACCGGCAAGGGACACAGCCCTCGTACCCTGGCCTTGGGATGAGAGGTAGGTTGCAGACAAGGAATGTCTCAACCCGGCCAAGGACCAGGATCAAGAAGGCCTGGAGCTTAAGAGTGTGTCTCCACAGCAAATGGATCAAAGGCAGGATGCAGACGGAGCGGTATATGCCACCTGTCCTCGCCCACCTGATATATTCAGAGGGACTCCAGCTGCAAGAGGGGTTACCGGTCCACGACTGTTATTTCTGCGCCACACACTACTACCCCCCCTTCCTCCTGTCCCTCTGCCCTGAGGCCACGCTGTGGGGAGCAGTGAGAACTTTGGCCGCCATGACACCGGGACTCAGCGGACTGTAGCGGCGCTGGTGACCCTTCACCAGGCACCACAGGTGGCGTAGTCGTTAAGTAGCCACTCAACCTGGATAAGCCCACACCATCTCTTTTGACTGTGACGGCCCTGAGCACGGGTCGGGCCACGGCTACATCCCATCTCTCCATCACAGGGCCCGACACCAAGTCCCCCAACACCCAGGGTAAAACACGGGCTTACGAGTAGAGGCGTCACAGACCTGGCGTAGTCGGCAGGATCGCATGCCCGCAGCAAAGGAAGAAGTGCCCATTGCTATCGGGTACTGTGTGCCTTACACCTTGAACTGTTGTTTTACACTTAAAATGGCGCCTGCCCAAGAAGAACAGACGCCATAATGCTGTAAAAAGACTGTCTTTGAACGCCTCCCATTGTGGGCTGGGCTACCGCTTGGTGCCAAAAATGTGGACTGCCCCTTCCATCAGAGACTGTCCGCGGGGTAATGCCCGTCAAACTGGATGGGCTGAACGAAGGCGGGCCTGTCAGCATTCCGCCCAGGAACCGCCCCGAAAGAGGAGGAAGAAGAAAAGCAACAAGGTGCGGCCATTGCAGTCGGAGCTTGGCAGTCAACAGAGGCAGACATGGATGCCTCTGGGGAGCAAGACCACGTGTCTACTGAATCCGGTTCAGGCCCTTCACCCGGCAGATCAAGGCGGCAGTGTGTTGACCCCGGGAGATATTGCATTTCTCCAGCAGGAAGCTCCAGAGCTCCTAAGAAGGCAGAGAGAGGCCAGTAGGCGGCGATGGCTGCGTGGCGGGAGGAGATGCTGCTGCGTATCCGGGACCGCCGCCAAGGAGTTGAGGTCCCAGGACAAGTCGACTCGGTGACAGAGGTCGAGGGCGGCCCAGCAGCGGGTGAGTGTGCAACCCCTGCCCCGGCTGCAGAGCCTACCGTGACTATTCTGGACCTCATGTCGGAGTACCTGATTCCCCACGCAGTCACCTGGGAGCAAGCGTTGGCTCCAGAGCTGCAATCGGCAGCCATCGGTGGGGACCTGCGAAGCCGCCCAAACCCTGACACGGAGGTGCCTGAAGCTGTGGAGGAAACTACCGGCTCCAACCCGGACTGGTCCGCGTCTATAGAGGACTCGCAGCAACCCGTTCTTACCCCGCTACCCGCACCAGCAGTAACCTGGCCCGAAGCTGAGGAGTGGGCCTGGGAAAACCAGGGGGGCGACCTAATGGGCTTCCCCCAGGAGACCCGGGCTGAAGTGCGGAGGAGGAGCCAGTGGTGCAGCGACCAGATATTCCAGCTCGCATGGGAGCGGCGTCAGCGGGAGCAGCTCTGCGAGCGCCTCGAGGTGCGGACCAAGGCTGCTAAATCTCAGGCGCGTCAGGAGGAGGCCACCCATCCCAGTCCCCGGTACGAAGGCCAAGTCGTCCGTTTTCATTATGAGGCGGGGTGGGGGTTTATCCGGTGTCCCCAGTTCCAGGACGATGTGTTCGTCAGCCGGCGAGACGTTGAGCCTTGCCTCAAGAAGGGACACCCCGGTCGGAACCTCTTCCCAGGCGACACAGTGACTTTCACTCGCCACCAGGGGGAGCGTGGGTGGTACGCCCTAGATGTACACAAGGAGTCTGGGAGCGACGCCACCCCGCGCTCAGCCTCAGGGGACAGGCCAGCCTCCGTCGGGAGGAATGAGCCATTTCCAAGAAGACAGCCCGAGGTTTAAGGTAGCCCCCGGCTGTTGTTGCAGTTTTGTTTACAAGTTTTAATGTGTTGACTTTTCCTATTATGTTTATTTCTTACCCGGTTTTTCTAGAGACACGTGTCCCTGCAGACTGGCAGCAGACAGACTCTTTCCCCATGTATATAGTTTGCATCTCTTTAGGTGCTCCATATTGGTTTTATACAAACTGCGGATATTCTCTACCTCAAGACCTCAGAAGAAAAACCTGTCAGGGTGGCTCTCCGGGAGGTCCAACTCGGGATATTCACGTCTGCAGCCACCCCAGGGCCAACGTTGGGAGTTTAGGACAGGTCCCTCGCACTTCTGAACTGACTCTGCATCCGTGCACTTTATCTGTCTGCCTGCAATAATGTCTCTGGAAAATGCTAGCACTTTTATAATTTTATACTTTTATAAAATTTATTATGCACCTTGTTATGTAACGTTTAAGAAATGTGCCTCCCATAAAGGGATGATAATTTATCTTGTTATTATAAAAAGAAAATTTCCTGGGTGTTACTTCTTTTGCAGCCCACGGACGTGCTGTGTTTTACCAGGGGGGAATGTGGTGCCCCTGAGGGTTCGACCGCAACAGGAATGCTGCACTTCTTTAATGGAGTGTAGTGTTCCTCCTCTGAGGTAAGGCCAGTGTGATAGTCGTAACCCAGCCTTGCATCCAACACCACACTTCTCCACCAGAGGGAGCTAGTATGCACTAGGTGCTGCTCCCCTGGTTACAGGGAGACTGGGGAACACAAAGTGGTAGGAACCAGTTAGTGGGTGAGGGTGGAGGACCTACAAGTTAGTTACACTTCAAATTTCATATTTAATAAAAAGCCATCTTTGATCTTGGTCTTTTTGGTTGCTGTCAAACTACTGTGTGTATGTGACTTCCCTCCCGGGGCGCAGATCTTGTGTGGGCCTGCACCGGCAAGGGACATAGCCCTCGTACCCTGGCCTTGGGACGAGAGGTAGGTTGCAGACAAGGAATGTCTCAACCCGGCCAAGGACCAGGATCAAGAAGGCCTGGAGCTTAAGAGTGTGGCTCCACAGCAAATGGATCCCAGGCAGGATGCAGACGGAGCGGTATACGCCACCTGTCCTCGCCCACCTGATATATTCAGAGGGACTCCGGCTGCAAGAGGGGTTACCGGTCCCTGACACCCGACCTTGCTACTCTACGTCCTGGACGGGAAAGCCCGGTTAGGCCCAGAGGATCCCACCGGGTATCGGATGGAGAGAAATTGCCACCCGTACCCTTGTTCTGAGAGGAGCTCAGAGGGAGACCCGGCCTATTTGTACACACACGGACAGGAAAGGATTCGGTCTGTAGCTCAGGAACACTCTGGTGTAAGGTCGCGACTGAATGCTGGACTTACTCGGAGGTTGTCGGACCCCCGTCACTGGTGACCGCAGGACTCCGCGAGGAGCAGGGAGTCGCCTTCCTTCTGCCATCTCTAAAGTGAGTAAAGCCTTGAAAGTTCACCCCTATGGCCTCCGGACTGTTATTTCTACGCCACACACGGGATGCGGGATCCCTTCTCCTCTACTACTACCCCCCCTTCCTCCTGTCCCTCTGCCCTGAGGCCACGCTGTGGGGAGCAGTGAGAACTTTGGCCGCCATGACACCGGGCCTCAGCGGACTGTAGCGGCGCTGGTGACCCTTCACCAGGAACCACAGGTGGCGTAGACGTTAAGTAGCCACTCAACCCGGATAAGCCCACACCATCTCTTTTGACTGTGACGGCCCTGAGCACGGGTCGGGCCCGGGCCACGGCTACATCCCATCTCTCCATCACAGGGCCTGACACCGAGTCCCCCAACACCCAGGGTAAAACACGGGCTTACGAGTAGAGGCGTCACAGTATTATTGT
Source organism: Phyllobates terribilis (assembly GCF_046119375.1). Taxonomy (NCBI): domain Eukaryota; kingdom Metazoa; phylum Chordata; class Amphibia; order Anura; family Dendrobatidae; genus Phyllobates; species Phyllobates terribilis. The sequence continues at coordinate 421,754,882 of NW_027362767.1, read as the reverse complement.
TTTCTTACCTTTTGTCTTTAGGTATTTATGTATCTAGATAAAAATGTAAGAATAAATTGTATATGGTGCCATCTGTATGAGAGTCATGGAAAGATAGACAATTGTTGTTAATTTTTATTCTTCTTTGTTGCTAAACTCTTGCTGTTCAGAGCACATGAGACATTGTCCTTTGCATCTTCAGTACAGACCAAAAGTTTGGACACACCTTCTCATTTAAAATTTTTTCTGTATTTTCATGACTATGAAAATTGTACATTCACACTGAAGGCATCAAAATTATGAATTAACACATGTGGAATTATATACTTAACAAAAAAGTGTGAAACAACTGAAAATATGTCTTATATTCTAGGTTCTTCAAAGTAGCCACCTTTTGCTTTGATGACTGCTTTGCACATTCTTGGCATTCTCTTGATGAGCTTCAAGAGGTAGTCACCAGAAATGGTCTTCCAACAATCTTGAAGGAGTTCCCAGAGATGCTTAGCACTTGTTGGCCATTTTGCCTTCACTCTGCGGTCCAGCTCACCCCAAACCATCTTGATTGGGTTCAGGTCTGGTGGCTGTGGAGGCCAGGTCATCTGGCGTAGCACCCCATCACTCTCACTCTTGGTCAAATAGCCCTTACACAGCCTGGAGGTGTGTTTGGGGTCATTGTCCTGTTGAAAAATAAATGATGGTCCAACTAAACGCAAACCGGATGGAATAGCATGTCGCTGCAAGATGCTGTGGTAGCCATGCTGGTTCAATATGCCTTCAATTTTGAATAAATCCCCAACAGTGTCACCAGCAAAGCACCCCCACACCATCACACCTCTTCCTCCATGCTTCACGGTGGGAACCAGGCATGTAGAGTCCATCCGTTCACCTTTTCTGCGTGGCACAATGACACGGTGGTTGGAACCAAAGAACTCAAATTTGGACTCATCAGACCAAAGCACAGATTTCCACTGGTCTAATGTCCATTCCTTGTGTTCTTTAGCCCAAACAAGTCTCTTCTGCTTGTTGCCTGTCCTTAGCAGTGGTTTCCTAGCAGATATTTTACCATGAAGGCCTGCTGCACAAAGTCTCCTCTTAACAGGAGACTCTTAATATGTCTTGGGCCCTATATTATTTAATATATTTATTAATGATCTAGTGGAAGGGTTGCATAGTAAAATAGCAATATTTGCAGATGATACTAAACTTTGTAAAGTAGTTAATGCAGATGAGGATAGGGCACAGCTACAGGAGGATTTAGATAAATTGGGGAGTTGGGCCAAAAAATGGCAAATGGGGTTCAATGGCGATAAATGAAAGGTCATGCACATGGGAAAGAAAAACAGCAGTCACCCATACATATTAAATGGGAAACTGTTGGGGAAATCTGACATGGAGAAGGACCTGGGCATCTTGGTTAACAGCAAATTAAATTGGAGTGCCCAGTGTCAGGCAGCAGCTGCGAAGGCAAATAGAGTCATGGCATGCATCAGAAGAGGAATAGGGGCATATGATGAGAACATTGTTCTTCCTCTGTATAAAGCGCTGGTAAGGCCGCACTTAGAATATTGTGTACAGTTCTGGGCTCTGCTGCTCAGAAAAAACATATTGGGTACAAAGGAGGGTGACTAAGTTAATAAAGGGAATGGAGGGACTAGAATATCCAGATAGGTGGTCAAAATTAGGCCTATTTACGTTGGAAAAGAGAAGGCTTAGGGGAGACCTCATAAACATGTATAAATACATCAGGGGGCAGTACAGAGATCTCTCCCATGACCTGTTTATACCAAGGATGGTGACAAAGACGAGGGGGCACACTATGCGTCTGGAGGAAAGGAGGTTCCTGCACCAGCATAGAAGGGGATTCTTTACGGTCAGAGCCGTGAGACTCTGGAACTCTCTGGGAGAGGAAGTGGTGATGTCCAACTCACTTAATGAGTTCAAGAGAGGCCTGGACGCCTTTCTTGAGAACAATAAAATTACATCTTATGCTTGGTGATAGTTAATTAATCCAGGGATTTAATCTGACTGCCAGATTGGAGTCGGGAAGTGAATTTTTCCTCAATGATGTAAATTGGCCTATACCGCATGTTTTTTTTATGCCTTCCCCTGGATCAACGCTGCGGAATAGCTGCAGTGCACAAGAAATAGGCTGAACTGGATGGACGCTTGTCTTTTTTCGGCCTTATAAACTATGTAAACTATGTATGTAAACAGTTGTTGTAGAGATGTGTCTGCTGCTAGAACTCTATGTGGCATTGACCTGGTCTCTAATCTGAGCTGCTGTTAACCTGCGATTTCTGAGGCTGGTGACTGAGATAAACTTATCCTCAGAAGCAGAGGGGACTCTTGGTCTTCCTTTCCTGGGGCGGTCCTCATGTGAGCCAGTTTCTTTGTAGCGCTTGATGGTTTTTGTAACTGCACTTGGGGACACTTTCAAAGTTTTCCCAATTTTTCGGACTGACTGACCTTCATTTCTTAAAGTAATGATGGCCACTCGTTTTTCTTTACTTAGCTGCTTTTTTCTTGCCATAATACAAATTCTAACAGTCTATTCAGTAGGACTATCAGCTGTGTATCCACCTGACTTTTGCACAAAACAAATGATGGTTCCAACCCCATTTATAAGGCAAGAAATCCCACTTATTAAACCTGACAAGGCACACCTGTGAAGCAAAAAACATTTCCGGTGACTACCTCTTGAAGCTCATCAAGAGAATGCCAGGAGTGTGCAAAGCAGTCATCAAAGGAAAAGGTGGCTACTTTGAAGAACCTAGAATATAAGACATATTTTCAGTTGTTTCACACTTTTTTGTTAAGTATATAATTCCACATTAGTGTTGAGCACACCCCGTAGTGTTCGAGTTCGGTTCGGTTCGTCGAACACCCGTGTGTTCGCCGAACTGTTCGTCGAACTGTTCGTCGAACACCTTCGAACACCGTTAAAACCAATGGCAGGCAAACAAAAACACATAGAAACACATAGAAAACACCTTCAAAGGTGTCCAAAAGCTGACAAACTGCTCAGAAGACACAACTAACACATGGAAAAGTGACAAGTACATATAGTCATGCGAAAAGAAAAGAGGTGGAGGAGTAAAAGGAGGGGGAGACACAGATATAGGCATGTCATGCCCTTCTAAAATCCAAAAAGTGAGAAGCCGACACGTTCAGCCCGCTCCTGCCCGTGCCACCTCCGCGTCGCCGGGTTTGTGCCAGAGCCGCGGTGAACCCTGACGGCCAGCCCCCCTCTCCCAATACTGGTGCCTGTCCGCTGGTGGGTCGAGCGAGCCCCCCTGTGGTGGAGGCAGCTCTAAGCTTTTTCATTTAAATTGTCTCTCTAATTTGAATGAATACACTTTAAATCCATTTACAAGGATCTATTGGAGGGCAAGTCTCATGCCAGCAGCCGCGTAATTCCAGCTCCAGTAGCGTCCACTAAAGCTGCTGCAGTTAAAAAGCTTTTATAAGGATCGAGCTCGGCTGTCCACCGCAAGGCATCCTACTGCCAGTCCCAGCCCCTATGCCTTGGGGTGCCTCCTGATGCTCTTCACTGAGTATCCCGTGGTCCCGAAGCATTTCCTTTGAAAAAATTAAGTGTCCAAACTACAGGTGGTGTAGCTTGCTTAACAGCCGGGATAATCCGCTGACTAGCAGACACTGCTACTAGGCACAAAGTATTTCCTGGGCTAGATGCAGTTAAAAATTTGTAATTAGATACTCTCGTTGGATGCTGAGAAAGCATTCCATAGAGTCTCCTGGCACGCCATATATGATTCTCTTAAAAAGCTTGGGGTAGGGGTCTAGGGGACCCTTTTATAGCCAAAATCACGGCCCTGTATCGCAATACGTCACCTAGGCTGAAGATAAATGGAACTGTAGCACCCTGAGGGCTCGGTTGCTACAGAGGTATTGCACCTCACCCAGAGGTGTGATATCTCACTCTCAGGTAAGGATGTAGTGTGGATCAGGACCCGACACCTGCATGCATTACACCACATTGCCGTGGGGCAGGGCGACCAATATGCCCCTGAGATGGGCACGACAGTCCCTGTCCCTGGCTGGAGTGGGGGGAGGGAACACTGAGGAAGGGGAACCCTGTAGTGCAGGAGCAGGGAGGAAGCAGTTCCTGGGTGCATTGAGAAGGGAGTATAAAAGGTGGGCACCATCTTAGTTCAGTGCAGAGAAGTCTGAGCAGAAGTGGCAGGGAGCAGGGGCTCTGCATGAGCTCTGCTCCGGAGGCGGGCCTAGTAACAGAGGCCCAGGCCTGGAAGAGGGAGAAGGAAGGAAGAGGAGCGGAGAAGGCTCCAGGAACGAGGAACGAAGGGATCCCAGGGGTGCGGACGGGCGAGTCGCCACCGCACGCCCGAATCCACCTGCGTGGAGGGGTCAGGCCAAAGGGGGAGACCGGTCCCCGAAACTAGTGGAAGCAGGAAACGACCCACAGCTAGAAACAGGAGGCTGTGACATTTTATGTGGCGCAGCCCCTCGCTACACCCGCTAGGAAGGCACCACATAGGGTCAGGGAAACTGGCGCCAAGTTTACCAAGAGGAGGCCCGAGGCAGCCGGAAAGAAGGGTTGGTAAGAAAGGCCAGACAAAGGACACACAAAGGGGGTCCTGTGAAGCGCTCCGAAGTTATCTGGGAGTTGTCTGAGCCCCTCACCTGGTGAGCACAGTACGACGTGGGCAGCCGTTACCTGCAGACGTGGTCTGGATAATAAGAACTGTGAGTAAAGGCCCTGGACTGCATCACTGACTCCGTGTCGTTACTGCTGCTGCCCTGCACCATTACCCCCATCCTCCGCATACACTGCCCTGAGGCTATACTCCTCCCGTGGGGAGTTATGCTACGCTCTGCTGCACCCACAACACCAGCCTCAGCGGTCTGCCCTGGAGCGGCGGTTCACTCTGACCGCAATCCACGGGTGACGTAGTCGGACATTTAAACATCAAAACCACATAAATAGTTCCTCCACTGGTTTGACTGCCCTGAGCCACGGAACCGGGTCGCCGCCACGGAGACTACAACCACCAGCATCCACCAAAAAGGGTCCGGCTCCGGGTGTCCCAAGGCCCAGGGGGCGCGTCAGAACATTTTCATCACCTTTCACAATCACCAATGGGACAAGGCAGGGATGTTCTCTGTCCCCTCTCTTATACATCCTAGTGACGGAGCACCTGCTCTCATCAATTCGCCATAACCCCAATATTAGGTGGATTGAGGTGGGAGGCACCGAGTACAAGTGCTCTCTATTTGCTGATGATGTCCTAGTATATATCACTCAATCACATATATCCATCCATGCTGTTATGGCTGAAATAGATCACTTTGTTACATGGTCAAATTTTAAAATCAATGCAGCGAAGTCTAAGGCCCTCGATGTCTCCCTCCCCAAATCCATATAGGATTCCATCCAGTCCAACTTTCCCTTTGCCTGGCCCTCACAGGGTATCAAATACTTAGGAATTCCTATTCATAGAGACCTCTCCCATCTATGTTATCTTAATTTTGGGCCCTTTATTGAACAACTCCATACAGACCACGTTTGGCAAGTTAGAACTGTAAGATTCACTACGTGAACCACTGGTGTTTTGTGGAAAAGCACATGTACACTGTGTTCCAAATTATTATGCAAAAAGTGTTTAGGAGTGATAAGGGAAGAATTTGTTTGTTTGTCAGGTAAACTCATTGATGGTGATGTTTCTCAGGGCTCTTTATATCACTGTAAGCAATTGCAGACACCTGTGCTAATTAGTTTGGCAGGTGTGTCCAATGAAAGGCAAGACTACTTAAGAAGGCTGTCTCACATTATTAAGCAGCCTACATTTTCTGCCAAAATGGGAAAGAAAAAGGATGTGTCGGCTGCTGAGAAGCAACAAATTGTGGAGTGTTTAGGTCAAGGCATGACTACAATCAACATTGTGCGATGATCAGGATGAAGTGTCTTGGCAATCAAGAAGTATGTAGCTGATTCACAGTACACACGTGTGCGTGCTGATAAGGGCAAATTGAGGACTCTTTCCTACAGGCAATTACGTCAGGTTGAAAGAGCAGCGGCAAAAAAGCCTTGTCATAGCAGCAGACAAGTTTTTGAAGCTGCTGGTGCCTCCAACGTCCCCCGTACAACAAGATGCAGGGTCCTTCAGAGGTTTGCAGCTGTGCATACGCCATCCTGTCGACCTCCTCTATCCACTTCACACAAGCAGAAACGGCTCCAGTGGGCCAAACATTACATGAAGACTGATTTCAAAACTGTTTTGTTCACGGATGAGTGCCGTGCAGCGCTCGATGGTCCAGATAGATGGAGTGGAGGATGGCTGGTTGATGGACACCCCACGCAAACACGGCTACAGCGCCAACAAGGAGGAGGTGGAGTAATGTTTTGGGCTGGAATCATGGGGAGAGAGATTGTCGGCCCCTTTAGGATCCCTGAAGGCGCTAAAGATGAACTCCATAATGTATGTGGATTTTCTCAAACAGCACTTCCTGCCATGGTTCAAGAAGAAGAACCGTGTATTTCACAGCAAGATCATTTTTTTGCATGATAATGCACCATCTCATGCTGCACATAAAACATCTGCATCTCTGGCTGATATGGGCATAAAAGGGGACAAACTTATGGTGTGACCCCCATGCTCCCCTGACCTCTACCCCATTCAGAACCTTTGGAGCATCATTAAAAGGAGTGTCTATGATGGCGGGAGGCAGTTCACATCTAAGCAACAGCTCTGGGAGGGTATTCTGTCCTCATGCAAAACAATTGAAGCAGAAACCATCCAAAACCTGACAAATTCAATGGACGAGAGAGTTCAGAAGCTCCTTTCGAACAAGGGGTCCTATGTGAAAATGTAACATCACCTAAAATAAAGTTTTGAGTTGAAAACTGTTTGATTTCAGTTTCTAACAACCTGCTAATGCTTATAATTTCAAAAATGACCATTTTTTTGGTCTTTATTAAAATGAAAAGGTTGATCGAAAAGTTTGGGGGATCTAACAGTGTGGCAACCCAGTAGTCATGATTACTTCGAATTCTGACAATATGAGGGTCATGCTGCAGGTAGTGCAGCAAGAAGGCACTTATGTGTCTTGCGCATCTCGGAGCCCCAAAATTATTTTCCGGGCTAGATGCAGCTAAAAATTATTATTAATTTTAAATCTGGTGAAGCTTTAGTATAGATGGCCTAATAGGATCAGTGCTGCACACTGCTACAAAGCCCAAATTATTTTCCAGTCAAGATACAGATAAACATGATTAGTAATTTTAAATCTGGTGGAGCTTATTATAGATGGCCTAATAGAATCAGTGCTGCACACTGCTACAAAGCCCAAATTATTTTCCAGCCAAGATACAGATAAACATGATTAGTAATTTGAAAGCTTAAAACGGTTGGTAGGGTGATTTTAACCAATCATCAAGCTTTTACTCTCCCCAGGATGACACAGGGGTAGAAAAGTCGTTTCGGATCCATGATTTGTTCATCTTTATGAACGTGAGTCTGTCTACATTATCAGTGGAGAGCCGCGTGCGCTTATCTGTCAGCACACCACCAGCAGCGCTGAACACACGTTCAGACAGAACGCTGGCTGCGGGGCATGACAAGATCTCCAAGGCGTAAGTGGCTAGCTCCGGCCATTTATCCAGATTGGAAGCCCAAAAAGAGCAAGGGTCCAGTGACACAGTCATGGCTTCAATGTTTACTTGGAGATACTCCTGTACCATCGTCTCTAGGCGTTGACTATGTGTCAGACTTCTTGTCTCCTGTGGCCTTGCAAAGGATGGGCTAAAAAAGTAGTGAAATGATTCCGCAAAATTGATGTTACCAGCAGATACTGTGGTTCTGTTACGGTTTGAGTGCTGAACACTTGACGGTCCCACGGTTGGCAAGTTGGAACTGTGAGATTCACTACGTGCACCACTGGTATTTTGTGGAAAAGCACATGTAAGATTCTGCAACAGTCTCTGCTGATACTCCTGCATGCGTGCATCCCTTTCTATGGCAGGAATAATTTGTGCAAATTTACTTTTGTACCGGGGATCTAACAGTGTGGCAACCCAGTAGTCAGGATTATTTCTAATTCTCACAATTCGAGGGTCATGATGCAGGTAGTGCAGCAAGAAGGCACTCATGTGTGTTGCGCATCCAGGAGCACCAAGTCCCTGTTGTGTTGGTGGCGATGTAACAATCATGCTTCCTTCCTCTGTCCTCTCCCCCCAACCTCGCACAACAGAAATGTGATCAAGGTCTCCCTCATCTGATGAGTCTTCCATCAGTTCGTCCTCCACTTCTTCCTGGGCTCCTGCACCTTCCTCACTAGTTTGGCTGCTACCATGGGCCCTGGTAAAACCATCTCCCCCACCCTCACATGCCTGCCGCCTTGGTGCTGCCGACCGTCTGGACCTTGCAGATGTTAGCCCTTCCGCATACAACTCCTCCTCCTCTACTTCCTCCACCTCCTCTTGTGCCACCACCTGACTCCGAATTCTGTTTAACATGTGCTCCAGCATGTAAATCACCGGAATAGTCATGCTGATAATGGCATCGTCAGCACTAAACATCTTCGTCGCCATTTCAAAACTGTGCAGAAGGGTGCATAGGTCCCTGATCTGAGAAAACTCCTCCAGCGTGATTTGCCCCACCTCTGGATCTCGTTGGCCCAGGCTATACGTCAGAACGTATTGCACCAGGGCTTGTCGGTGCTGCCACAGTCGCTGCAACATGTGCAGAGTTGAATTCCACCGGGTAGGCACATCGCATTTTAGCCGGTGAAGTGGCAGGCCCAACGACTTCTGTAGAGATGTAAGTCGCTGAGCTGCGGGATGCGAACGGCGGAAGTGAGCACACAGCGACCGTGCCCTCTGCAAAAGGCCATCTAGTCTGGGATAGTGGGCTAAAAATTGCTGGACAACCAGGTTCAACACGTGAGCCATACAAGGCACGTGTGTGACATTGCCCCGGCGAAGGGCCGCACCCAGGTTTGCAGCATTGTCGCACACGGCCTTCCCTGGTTTCAGGTCCAGTGGAGACAACCATTCATGAAATTGGTTCTCCAGAGCTGACCACAACTCCTCAGCTGTGTGACTCACATTTCCCAGACATTTCAATGTAAAAACCGCCTGATGACGTTGAGCCCTACTGCCAGCATAGTAAGGAGGTGTGCAGGATCCCTTCTGCGCAGTTAGAAAGCTTGTGGCATGACCAGACAGGCTTTGGGTGCAGGTGGAAGACCGAGAGGAGGTTGAGGAGGCAGAAGCAGTGGAGGAACTTTGACATAAAGAGGATTGACGCACAACTCGTGGGGACGGCAAGACTTGGACAGCAGCCCCTTGTCCTGCTGTCACCATAGTTACCCAGTGCCCAGTCAGCGACATGTAACGCCCCTGTCCATGCCTACTCGTCCAAGTGTCTGTGGTGAAATGCACCCTGTCACACACAGAGTTTCTCAAAGAAGCGGTGATGTTGTGTGCGACATGCTGGTGGAGCGCAGACACACCTTTCTTTGAGAAGTAGCGCCGACTGGGCATCTGGTACTGGGGCACTGCGACGGACATAAGGTCTCGAAAATCCTCTGTGTCCACCAGGCGGAAAGGCAGCATTTCTGTAGCCAAGAGCTTGCAGATGGTGAAATTCAACCTCTTAGCTTTCTCATGGCTAGGAGGAAATGGTCTTTTACTTGTCCACATCTGAGGGACCGAGGGCTGGCTATTGTGCTTAGACGGGGTTGATAAGGGTGTCCCCGGCAAACTGACCTCATCTCTTGGCTGACTGTGGGTTGACAGTAAGTGGGATCTCCAACCTCATCATCATCACCCTGTGCGTTATCACACCCGTCGTCCTCAGAGCCAACCTGTTCCTGCCCTGACAAAAAACTAAAGTTGTCGCTCCAATCAGGTATTTGAGTCTTATCATCGTCTTCCTCATTGTCTCCACCAACAGGAGTTACAGTTTGGGAATGAGGGTCTACATTATGGTCAGAACCTTCTGCGTCTGGTCCTGGATCCGACTCATAAATATTCTGGGCATCAGTGCAGATCATTTCCTCGTCTGGATTCACAGAAGCGCTGGAGTCGACCTCTGATTCCCAGGCTATAGTATGAGTAAACAGCTCTGCAGACTCAACCATCTGTTCTACCTCATACTCAGACGGGCAGCTGGAGATTTGGGAGCTGTGAGGAAGCAAGTGCGATTGGGGTGACACCTTTGAGGACTGGAGTATTTGTGATGTTGAAGTTGATGTGGAGGAGAGCCCACTTAAAGGAGCACTTGATATCCGTTGAAGCACCTGCTGTTTTTGTGCCTCATCTGGAATTTGTAGCGATTGGCGTGGCCGTAAGAAAGGCATCTTATCACATTGTCCGCTAAAAGAAGTAGACATTTTAGTTTGGCTGGAAGATGGTCTTTCTTCTGCAGATCTTACTGTTGCTTTAACACCTACCCCACGGACACAACCTTTTTTCCCCTTCCCAACACGCCTATCACCCTTTCCACCAGCAGCAGGCCTTTTTCCACTCATTTTGGTGGTTAACTAATTCACAACTCTGGAGTTGTTTGCACAAAAAAACAATGGATGGGAACCGAGCAGAGCTGAGTGGCCAAACTGTGGTATTAGGCCAAAACTATTGGCTGGGTTAGATGCAGAAAAAAATTAAATTCAATTTGCAACCTGATGGAGGTCAGTATAGATGGACTAATAGAACAAGTCCCACACACAGCTAGAAGCCCAAATATTTTTTCAGAGGTAGATGCAGAAAAATTTTTTATTCAGTTTGCAACCTGATGGAGGTCTGTATAGATGGATTAATAGAACAAGTCCCACACACAGCTACAAGCCCAATATTTTTTCAGAGGTAGATGCAGAAAAAAAATATATTCAGTTTGCAACCTGATGGAGGTCAGTATAGATGGACTAATAGAGAAAGTCCCACACACTGCTAGAAGGCCAAATATTTTTTCAGAGCTAGATGCAGACAAAAAATTATTTTGAATTTGCAACCTGATGGAGGTCAGTATAGGTGGACTAATAGAACAAGTCCCACACACTGCTAGAAGGCCAAATATTTTTTCAGAGCTAGATGCAGAAAAAAATTATATTCAGTTTGCAACCTGATGGAGGTCTGTATAGATGGATTAATAGAACAAGTCCCACACACAGCTAGATGCCCAATATTTTTTCAGAGGTAGATGCAGATAAAAATTATTTTTAATTTGCAACCTGATGGAGGTCAGTATAGATGGACTAATAGAGAAAGTCCCACACATTGCTAGAAGGCCAAATATTTTTTCAGAGCTAGATGCAGATAAAAATTATTTTTAATTTGCAACCTGATGGAGGTCAGTATAGATGGACTAATAGAACAAGTCCCACACACAGCTAGAAGCCCAAATATTTTTTCAGAGGTACTGTAGATGCAGTTAAAAATTATTTTTAATTTGCAACCTGATGGAGGTCAGTATAGATGGACTAATAGAGAAAGTCCCACACACTGCTAGAAAGCCAAATATTTTTTCAGAGCTAGATGCAGATAAAAATTATTTTTAATTTGCAACCTGATGGAGGTCAGTATAGATGGACTAATAGAGAAAGTCCCACACACTGCTAGAAGGCCAAATATTTTTTCAGAGCTAGATGCAGATAAAAATTATATTCAATTTGCAACCTGATGGAGGTCAGTATAGATGGACTAATAGAACAAGTCCCACACACAGCTAGAAGCCCAAATATTTTTTCAGAGGTACTGTAGATGCAGATAAAAATTATTTTTAATTTGCAACCTCATGGAGGTCAGTATAGATGGACTAATAGAGAAAGTCCCACACACTGCTAGAAGGCCAAATATTTTTTCAGAGCTAGATGCAGAAAAAAATTATATTCAGTTTGCAACCTGATGGAGGTCAGTATAGATGGACTAATAGAGAAAGTCCCACACACTGCTAGAAGGCCACATATTTTTTCAGAGATAGATGCAGAAAAAATATATTCAGTTTGCAACCTGATGGAGGTCAGTATAGATGGATTAATAGAACAAGTCCCACACACAGCTAGAAGCCCAATATTTTTTCAGAGGTAGATGCAGAAAAAAATATATTCAGTTTGCAACCTGATGGAGGTCAGTATAGATGGACTAATACAACAAGTCCCACACACAGCTAGAAGCCCAATATTTTTTCAGAGGTAGATGCAGAAAAAAATATATTCAGTTTGCAACCTGATGGAGGTCTGTATAGATGGATTAATAGAACAAGTCCCACACACAGCTAGAAGCCCAATATTTTTTCAGAGGTAGATGCAGAAAAAAATATGTTCAGTTTGCAACCTGATGGAGGTCAGTATAGATGGACTAATACAACAAGTCCCACACACAGCTGGAAGCCCAATATTTTTTCAGAGGTAGATGCAGAAAAAAATATATTCAGTTTGCAACCTGATGGAGGTCTGTATAGATGGATTAATAGAACAAGTCCCACACACAGCTAGAAGCCCAATATTTTTTCAGAGGTAGATGCAGAAAAAAATATATTCAGTTTGCAACCTGATGGAGGTCAGTATAGATGGACTAATACAACAAGTCCCACACACAGCTAGAAGCCCAATATTTTTTCAGAGCTAGATGCAGAAAAAAATTATATTCAATTTGCAACCTGATGGAGGTCAGTATAGATGGACTAATAGAATGATGCTATGGCCAAAAGATTTTACTTCACTAGGTGCAATAAAAAAATTGGTATTCTATACACAGGTGGTATATCTTGCAACACAGATAGGCTACTCCACTGACTAACACACTCTGCAATAGGCCAAAAAGGATTAGCTTTGCTAGATTCAGCCAAATGCTGTGAAAAAAACTTGCACAGCACTGGCACAGACCTGCCTGGCAAAAACTGATAGGAACTGATGTAACCTAGTCCTGAAAAGGACTCCAATTACAATTAGTCTTTACTCCCACAATCTATCTATTTAAGAGCACAGACCTGCCTGATAAAGTCGTAGGAAATGCTGTAACCTAGTCCTTAAAAGGACTGCAATCACAACTATTCCCTACTCCCAAGCTATCTGTAGATTTGTGCGAAAATTGGCTTGAAATTAACAAGGTATAGTGCACACAGCAACAGCAGTGCCGTCTAACACGCAGCTGCAGCAGTGAGAAAATGGTGGCGACGGGGAAAATGGCTTGGTCTTATAGGGCAAGGACATGTGACATACACTGCCAATGACACATGCCCTTGCTTGTGTGAAAAAAAGCACTTCGCTCCGTGTGTGCGTTGCTGATAGGCTGACAGATTGCACCTCCCCACTGTAAATGCGGGAAAGAGAAAAAAAAAATGGAGATCTTCATTGTTCCTGCAGAGATCCATCCCCTGCCCCTCCCCCCACCCCGCTGTACACTCAAACTGCATATTAACATTAATTTTCATCATTACTGAGAAAAAATCCAGTTATGATTTTGGTGCACGAACAGTTATCGAACATAACCTCGAACAGCCGAATTTTTCTCAAATTGTTCGTGTTCGCCGAACGGCTCGAACACCGCCCAAAACAGCTCGAATTTGAGATTGGCGAACAGTTCGAGTAGAACAACGCTCATCTCTATTCCACATGTGTTAATTTACAGTTTTGATGACTTCAGTGTGAATGTACAATTTTCATAGTCATGAAAATACAGAAAAATCTTTAAAAGAGAAGGTGTGTCCAAACTTTTGGTCTGTACTGTATATTGACAAGTCTTTGTTATGATTTACTCATTGTGGGGTTCAATTTTTTTAATTTGTGTTATGTGCTCACTATTAGAGATGAGCGTTGTTCTACTCGAACTGTTCGCCAATCTCAAATTCGAGCTGTTTTGGGCGGTGTTCGAGCCGTTCGGCGAACACGAACAATTTGAGAAAAATTCGGCTGTTCGAGGTTATGTTCGATAACTGTTCGTGCACCAAAATCATAACTGGATTTTTTCTCAGTAATGATGAAAATTAATGTTAATGTGCAGTTTGAGTGTACAGCGGGGTGGGGGGAGGGGCAGGGGATGGATCTCTGCAGGAACAATGAAGATCTCCATTTTTTTTTCTCTTTCCCGCATTTACAGTGGGGAGGTGCAATCTTTCAGCCTATCAGCAGCGCACACACGGAGCGAAGTGCTTTTTTTCACACAAGCAAGGGCATGTGTCATTGGCAGTGTATGTCACATGTCCTTGCCCTATAAGACCAAGCCATTTTCCCCGTCGCCACCATTTTCTCACTGCTGCAGCTGCGTGTTAGACGGCACCGCTGTTGCTGTGTGCGCTATACCTTATTAATTTCAAGCCAATTTTCGCACAAATCTACAGATAGCTTGGGAGTAGGGAATAGTTGTGATTGCAGTCCTTTTAAGGACTAGGTTACAGCATTTCCTACGACTTTTATCAGGCAGGTCTGTGCTCTTAAATAGATAGATTGTGGGAGTAAAGACTAATTGTAATTGGAGTCCTTTTCAGGACTAGGTTACATCAGTTCCTATCAGTTTTTGCCAGCCAGGTCTGTGCCAGTGCTGTGCAAGTTTTTTTCACAGCATTTGGCTGAATCTAGCAAAGCTAATCCTTTTTGGCCTATTGCAGAGTGTGTTAGTCAGTGGAGTAGCCTATCTGTGTTGCAAGATATACCACCTGTGTATAGAATACCAATTTTTTTACTGCACCTAGTGAAGTAAAATCTTTTGGGCATAGCATCATTCTATTAGTCCATCTATACTGACCTCCATCAGGTTGCAAATTGAATATAATTTTTTTCTGCATCTAGTTCTGAAAAAATATTGGGCTTCTAGCTGTGTGTGGGACTTGTTGTATTAGTCCATCTATACTGACCTCCATCAGGTTGCAAACTGAATATATTTTTTTCTGCATCTACCTCTGAAAAAATATTGGGCTTCTAGCTGTGTGTGGGACTTGTTCTATTAATCCATCTATACAGACCTCCATCAGGTTGCAAACTGAATATATTTTTTTCTGCATCTACCTCTGAAAAAATATTGGGCTTCTAGCTGTGTGTGGGACTTGTTGTATTAGTCCATCTATACTGACCTCCATCAGGTTGCAAACTGAATATATTTTTTTCTGCATCTACCTCTGAAAAAATATGTGGCCTTCTAGCAGTGTGTGGGACTTTCTCTATTAGTCCATCTATACTGACCTCCATCAGGTTGCAAACTGAATATAATTTTTTTCTGCATCTAGCTCTGAAAAAATATTGGGCTTCTAGCTGTGTGTGGGATTGTTCTATTAATCCATCTATACAGACCTCCATCAGGTTGCAAACTGAATATATTTTTTTCTGCATCTACCTCTGAAAAAATATTGGGCTTCTAGCTGTGTGTGGGACTTGTTGTATTAGTCCATCTATACTGACCTCCATCAGGTTGCAAACTGAATATATTTTTTTCTGCATCTACCTCTGAAAAAATATTGGGCATCTAGCTGTGTGTGGGACTTGTTGTATTAGTCCATCTATACTGACCTCCATCAGGTTGCAAACTGAATATATTTTTTTCTGCATCTACCTCTGAAAAAATATGTGGCCTTCTAGCAGTGTGTGGGACTTTCTCTATTAGTCCATCTATACTGACCTCCATGAGGTTGCAAACTGAATATAATTTTTTTCTGCATCTAGCTCTGAAAAAATATTGGGCTTCTAGCTGTGTGTGGGACTTGTTCTATTAATCCATCTATACAGACCTCCATCAGGTTGCAAACTGAATATATTTTTTTCTGCATCTACCTCTGAAAAAATATTGGGCTTCTAGCTGTGTGTGGGACTTGTTGTATTAGTCCATCTATACTGACCTCCATCAGGTTGCAAACTGAATATATTTTTTTCTGCATCTACCTCTGAAAAAATATTGGGCTTCTAGCTGTGTGTGGGACTTGTTCTATTAATCCATCCATACAGACCTCCATCAGGTTGCAAACTGAATATATTTTTTTCTGCATCTACCTCTGAAAAAATATTGGGCTTCTAGCTGTGTGTGGGACTTGTTCTATTAATCCATCTATACAGACCTCCATCAGGTTGCAAACTGAATATATTTTTTTCTGCATCTACCTCTGAAAAAATATGTGGCCTTCTAGCAGTGTGTGGGACTTTCTCTATTAGTCCATCTATACTGACCTCCATCAGGTTGCAAACTGAATATAATTTTTTTCTGCATCTAGCTCTGAAAAAATATTTGGCCTTCTAGCAGTGTGTGGGACTTTCTCTATTAGTCCATCTATACTGACCTCCATCAGGTTGCAAATTAAAAATAATTTTTATCTGCATCTACAGTACCTCTGAAAAAATATTTGGGCTTCTAGCTGTGTGTGGGACTTGTTCTATTAGTCCATCTATACTGACCTCTATCAGGTTGCAAATTTAATATAATTTTTATCTGCATCTAGCTCTGAAAAAATATTTGGCCTTCTAGCAGTGTGTGGGACTTTCTCTATTAGTCCATCTATACTGACCTCCATCAGGTTGCAAATTAAAAATAATTTTTATCTGCATCTAGCTCTGAAAAAATATTTGGCCTTCTAGCAGTGTGTGGGACTTTCTCTATTAGTCCATCTATACTGACCTCCATCAGGTTGCAAACTGAATATAATTTTTTTCTGCATGTAGCTCTGAAAAAATATTTGGCCTTCTAGCAGTGTGTGGGACTTTCTCTATTAGTCCATCTATACTGACCTCCATCAGGTTGCAAATTAAAAATAATTTTTATCTGCATCTAGCTCTGAAAAAATATTTGGCCTTCTAACAGTGTGTGGGACTTTCTCTATTAGTCCATCTATACTGACCTCCATCAGGTTGCAAATTAAAAATAATTTTTATTCGCATCTACCTCTGAAAAAATATTTGGGCTTCTAGCTGTGTGTGGGACTTGTTCTATTAATCCATCTATACAGACCTCCATCAGGTTGCAAACTGAATATAATTTTTTTCTCCGTCTCGCTCTTAAAAAATTTTTGGCCTTCTAGCAGTGTGTGGGACTTTCTCTATTAGTCCATCTATACTGACCTCCATCAGGTTGCAAATTAAAAATAATTTTTATCTGCATCTACAGTACCTCTGAAAAAATATTTGGGCTTCTAGCTGTGTGTGGGACTTGTTCTATTAGTCCATCTATACTGACCTCCATCAGGTTGCAAATTGAATATAATTTTTATCTGCATCTAGCTCTGAAAAAATATTTGGCCTTCTAGCAGTGTGTGGGACTTTCTCTATTAGTCCATCTATACTGACCTCCATCAGGTTGCAAATTAAAAATAATTTTTATCTGCATCTAGCTCTGAAAAAATATTTGGCCTTCTAGCAGTGTGTGGGACTTTCTCTATTAGTCCATCTATACTGACCTCCATCAGGTTGCAAATTTAAAATAATTTTTATCTGCATCTACCTCTGAAAAAATATTTGGGCTTCTAGCTGTGTGTGGGACTTGTTCTATTAATCCATCTATACAGACCTCCATCAGGTTGCAAACTGAATATAATTTTTTTCTGCATCTAGCTCTGAAAAAATATTTGGCCTTCTAGCAGTGTGTGGGACTTTCTCTATTAGTCCATCTATACTGACCTCCATCAGGTTGCAAATTAAAAATAATTTTTATCTGCATCTACCTCTGAAAAAATATTTGGGCTTCTAGCTGTGTGTGGGACTTGTTCTATTAATCCATCTATACAGACCTCCATCAGGTTGCAAACTGAATATAATTTTTTTCTGCTTCTAGCTCTGAAAAAATATTTGGCCTTCTAGCAGTGTGTGGGACTTTCTCTATTAGTCCATCTATACTGACCTCCATCAGGTTGCAAATTAAAAATATTTTTTATCTGCATCTACAGTACCTCTGAAAAAATATTTGGGCTTCTAGCTGTGTGTGGGACTTGTTCTATTAGTCCATCTATACTGACCTCCATCAGGTTGCAAATTGAATATAATTTTTGTATTCATCTAGCTCTGAAAAAATATTTGGCCTTCTAGCAGTGTGTGGGACTTTCTCTATTAGTCCATCTATACTGACCTCCATCAGGTTGCAAACTGAATATATTTTTTTTCTGCATCTACCTCTGAAAAAATATTGGGCTTGTAGCTGTGTGTGGGACTTGTTCTATTAGTCCATCTATACTGACCTCCATCAGGTTGCAAATTGAATATAATTTTTTTCTGCATCTAACCCAGCCAATAGTTTTGGCCTAATACCACAGTTTGGCCACTCAGCTCTGCTCGGTTCCCATCCATTGTTTTTTTGTGCAAACAACTCCAGAGTTGTGAGTTAGTTAACCACCAAAATGAGTGGAAAAAGGCCTGCTGCTGGTGGAAAGGGGAATAGGTGTGTTGTGAAGGGGAAAAAAGGTTGTGTCCGTGGGGTAGGTGTTAAAGCAACAGTAACATCTGCAGAAGAAAGACCATCTTCCAGCCAAACTAAAATGTCTACTTCTTTTAGCGGACAATGTGATAAGATCCCTTTCTTACGGCCACGCCAATCGCTACAAATTCCAGATGAGGCACAAAAACAGCAGGTGCTTCAACGGATATCAAGTGCTCCTTTAAGTGGGCTCTCCTCCACATCAACTTCAACATCACAAATACTCCAGTCCTCAAAGGTGTCACCCCAATCGCACTTGCTTCCTCACAGCTCCCAAATCTCCAGCTGCCCGTCTGAGTATGAGGTAGAACAGATGGTTGAGTCTGCAGAGCTGTTTACTCATACTATAGCCTGGGAATCAGAGGTCGACTCCAGCGCTTCTGTGAATCCAGATGAGGAAATGATCTGCACTGATGCCCAGAATCTTTATGAGTCGGATCCAGGACCAGACGCAGAAGGTTCTGACCATAATGTAGACCCTCATTCCCAAACTGTAACTCCTGTTGGTGGAGACAATGAGGAAGACGATGATAAGACTCAAATACCTGATTGGAGCGACAACTTTAGTTTTTTGTCAGGGCAGGAACAGGTTGGCTCTGAGGACGACGGGTGTGATAACGCACAGGGTGATGATGATGAGGTTGGAGATCCCACTTACTGTCAACCCACAGTCAGCCAAGAGATGAGGTCAGCAGAGGAGGTGGAGGAAGATGCTAGTGACGACGAGGTCAGGTTGCGCCTTCCTGGACAGAGACGTAGTACTGGAAGCACGTCAACAACTGCATCCTCAAACACAACTCTGCCTCTCACCACAAGTCGTGGTGGCTCTTCAGGTCGCATGGGTGCTAAGCCTTGCATAGCCTGGGCATTTTTTCAGATCGATAAAGATGACCCAACTCGTGTTATCTGTAACATTTGTCAGCAAAAGCTAAGTAGAGGCCAAAAAATACATAGTTTGAGTACTTCATGCATGAACCGGCACATAGACATGAAGCATAAGCTGCAGTGGGAAGCTCAGTGTGCTACAATGCGGCCTAGCCGGCCGGGCCAACCACCATCTGCCATATCTTGTGCATCCGCGGCCTCTTCATCCTCTGTGACTGGGGGGACAGCAGTCACACCTGTTTTGGGGCGCAGACCTGCCACCTCTTTACCCGCAACAGCCAGCGTGATTGGCAGGTCATCATTTTCTTTGGAGGTGGTAACACCAGCTGGTGTTGAGCGCTGTCCGACATCGATAGCACCACCTTTGCATCAAGGCAACCTAACATGTCCGCCTGCATCTTCCTCACAGACCGGCAGTTTGCCGGGGACACCCTTATCAACCCCGTCTAAGCACAATAGCCAGCCCTCGGTCCCTCAGATGTGGACAAGTAAAAGACCATTTCCTCCTAGCCATGAGAAAGCTAAGAGGTTGAATTTCACCATCTGCAAGCTCTTGGCTACAGAAATGCTGCCTTTCCGCCTGGTGGACACAGAGGATTTTCGAGACCTTATGTCCGTCGCAGTGCCCCAGTACCAGATGCCCAGTCGGCACTACTTCTCAAAGAAAGGTGTGCCTGCGCTCCACCAGCATGTCGCACACAACATCACCGCTTCTTTGAGAAACTCTGTGTGTGACAGGGTGCATTTCACCACAGACACTTGGACGAGTAGGCATGGACAGGGGCGTTACATGTCGCTGACTGGGCACTGGGTAACTATGGTGACAGCAGGACAAGGGGCTGCTGTCCAAGTCTTGCCGTCCCCACGAGTTGTGCGTCAATCCTCTTTATGTCAAAGTTCCTCCACTGCTTCTGCCTCCTCAACCTCCTCTCGGTCTTCCACCTGCACCCAAAGCCTGTCTGGTCATGCCACAAGCTTTCTAACTGCGCAGAAGGGATCCTGCACACCTCCTTACTATGCTGGCAGTAGGGCTCAACGTCATCAGGCGGTTTTTACATTGAAATGTCTGGGAAATGTGAGTCACACAGCTGAGGAGTTGTGGTCAGCTCTGGAGAACCAATTTCATGAATGGTTGTCTCCACTGGACCTGAAACCAGGGAAGGCCGTTTGCGACAATGCTGCAAACCTGGGTGCGGCCCTTCGCCAGGGCAATGTCACACACGTGCCTTGTATGGCTCATGTGTTGAACCTGGTTGTCCAGCAATTTATAGCCCACTATCCCAGACTAGATGGCCTTCTGCAGAGGGCACGGTCGCTGTGTGCTCACTTCCGCCGTTCGCATCCCGCAGCTCAGCGACTTACATCTCTACAGAAGTCGTTGGGCCTGCCACTTCACCGGCTAAAATGCGATGTGCCTACCCGGTAGAATTCAACTCTGCACATGTTGCAGCGACTGTGGCAGCACCGACAAGCCCTGGTGCAATACGTTCTGACGTATAGCCTGGGCCAACGAGATCCAGAGGTGGGGCAAATCACGCTGGAGGAGTGGTCTCAGATCAGGGACCTATGCACCCTTCTGCACAGTTTTGAAATGGCGACGAAGATGTTTAGTGCTGACGATGCCATTATCAGCATGACTATTCCGGTGATTTACATGCTGGAGCACATGTTAAACAGAATTCGGAGTCAGGTGGTGGCACAAGAGGAGGTGGAGGAAGTAGAGGAGGAGGAGTTGTATGCGGAAGGGCTAACATCTGCAAGGTCCAGACGGTCGGCAGCACCAAGGCGGCAGGCATGTGAGGGTGGCGGAGATGGTTTTACCAGGGCGCATGGTAGCAGCCAAACTAGTGAGGAAGGTGCAGGAGCCCAGGAAGAAGTGGAGGACGAACTGATGGAAGACTCATCAGATGAGGGAGACCTTGATCACATTTCTGTTGTGCGAGGTTGGGGGGAGAGGACAGAGGAAGGAAGCATGATTGTTACCTCGCCACCAACACAACAGGGACTTGGTGCTCCTGGATGCGCAACACACATGAGTGCCTTCTTGCTGCACTACCTGCAACATGACCCTCGAATTGTGAGAATTAGAAATAATCCTGACTACTGGGTTGCCACACTGTTAGATCCCCGGTACAAAAGTAAATTTGCAGAAATTATTCCTGCCATAGAAAGGGATGCACGCATGCAGGAGTATCAGCAGAGACTGTTGCAGAATCTTACATGTGCTTTTCCACAAAATACCAGTGGTGCACGTAGTGAATCTCACAGTTCCAACTTGCCAACCGTGGGACCGTCAAGTGTTCAGCACTCAAACCGTAACAGAACCACAGTATCTGCTGGTAACATCAATTTTGCGGAATCATTTCACCACTTTTTTAGCCCATCCTTTGCAAGGCCACAGGAGACAAGTAGTCTGACACATAGTCAACGCCTAGAGACGATGGTACAGGAGTATCTCCAAGTAAACATTGAAGCCATGACTGTGTCACTGGACCCTTGCTCTTTTTGGGCTTCCAATCTGGATAAATGGCCGGAGCTAGCCACTTACGCCTTGGAGATCTTGTCATGCCCCACAGCCAGCTTTCTGTCTGAACGTGTGTTCAGCGCTGCTGGTGGTGTGCTGACAGATAAGCGCACGCGGCTCTCCACTGATAATGTAGACAGACTCACGTTCATAAAGATGAACAAATCATGGATCCGAAACGACTTTTCTACCCCTGTGTCATCCTGGGGAGAGTAAAAGCTTGATGATTGGTTAAAATCACCCTACCAACCGTTTTAAGCTTTCAAATTACTAATCATGTTTATCTGTATCTTGGCTGGAAAATAATTTGGGCTTTGTAGCAGTGTGCAGCACTGATTCTATTAGGCCACCTATAATAAGCTCCACCAGATTTAAAATTACTAATCATGTTTATCTGTATCTTGACTGGAAAATAATTTGGGCTTTGTAGCAGTGTGCAGCACTGATCCTATTAGGCCATCTATACTAAAGCTTCACCAGATTTAAAATTAATAATAATTTTTAGCTGCATCTAGCCCGGAAAATAATTTTGGGGCTCCGAGATGCGCAAGACACATAAGTGCCTTCTTGCTGCACTACCTGCAGCATGACCCTCATATTGTCAGAATTCGAAGTAATCATGACTACTGGGTTGCCACACTCTTAGATCCCCCAAACTTTTCGATCAACCTTTTCATTTTAATAAAGACCAAAAAAATGGTCATTTTTGAAATTATAAGCATTAGCAGGTTGTTAGAAACTGAAATCAAACAGTTTTCAACTCAAAACTTTATTCTAGGTGATGTTACATTTTCACATAGGACCCCTTGTTCGAAAGTAGCTTCTGAACTCTCTCGTCCATTGAATTTGTCAGGTTTTGGATGGTTTCTGCTTCAATTGTTTTGCATGAGGACAGAATACCCTCCCAGAGCTGTTGCTTAGATGTGAACTGCCTCCCGCCATCATAGACACTCCTTTTAATGATGCTCCAAAGGTTCTGAATGGGGTAGAGGTCAGGGGAGCATGGGGGTCACACCATAAGTTTGTCCCCTTTTATGCCCATATCAGCCAGAGATGCAGATGTTTTATGTGCAGCATGAGATGGTGCATTATCATGCAAAAAAATGATCTTGCTGTGAAATACACGGTTCTTCTTCTTGAACCATGGCAGGAAGTGCTGTTTGAGAAAATCCACATACATTATGGAGTTCATCTTTAGCGCCTTCAGGGATCCTAAAGGGGCCGACAATCTCTCTCCCCATGATTCCAGCCCAAAACATTACTCCACCTCCTCCTTGTTGGCGCTGTAGCTGTGTTTGCGTGGGGTGTCCATCAACCAGCCATCCTCCACTCCATCCATCTGGACCATCGAGCGCTGCACGGCACTCATCCGTGAACAAAACAGTTTTGAAATCAGTCTTCATGTAATGTTTGGCCCACTGAAGCCGTTTCTGCTTGTGTGAAGTGGATAGAGGAGGTCGACAGGATGGCGTATGCACAGCTGCAAACCTCTGAAGGACCCTGCATCTTGTTTTTCGGGGGACGTTGGAGGCACCAGCAGCTTCAAAAACTTGTCTGCTGCTATGACAAGGCTTTTTTGCCGCTGCTCTTTCAACCTGACGTAATTGCCTGTAGGAAAGAGTCCTCAATTTGCCCTTATCAGCACGCACACGTGTGTACTGTGAATCAGCTACATACTTCTTGATTGCCAAGACACTTCATCCTGATCATCGCACAATGTTGATTGTAGTCATGCCTTGACCTAAACACTCCACAATTTGTTGCTTCTCAGCAGCCGACACATCCTTTTTCTTTCCCATTTTGGCAGAAAATGTAGGCTGCTTAATAATGTGAGACAGCCTTCTTAAGTAGTCTTGCCTTTCATTGGACACACCTGCCAAACTAATTAGCACAGGTGTCTGCAATTGCTTACAGTGATATAAAGAGCCCTGACACACATCACCATCAATGAGTTTAACTGACAAACAAACAAATTCTTCCCTTATCACTCCTAAACACTTTTTGCATAATAATTTGGAACACAGTGTACATGTGCTTTTCCACAAAACACCAGTGGTTCACGTAGTGAATCTTACAGTTCTAACTTGCCAACCGTGGTCTGTATGGAGTTGTTCAATAAAGGGCCCAAAATTAAGATAACATAGATGGGAGAGGTCTCTATGAATAGGAATTCCTAAGTATTTGATACCCTGTGAGGGCCAGGCAAAGGGAAAGTTGGACTGGATGGAATCCTATATGGATTTGGGGAGGGAGACATCGAGGGCCTCAGACTTCGCTGCATTGATTTTAAAATTTGACCATGTAACAAAGTGATCTATTTCAGCCATAACAGCATGGATGGATATATGTGATTGAGTGATATATACTAGGACATCATCAGCAAACAGAGAGCACTTGTACTCGGTGCCTCCCACCTCAATCCACCTAATATTGGGGTTATGGCGAATTGATGAGAGCAGGTGCTCCGTCACTAGGATGTATAAGAGAGGGGACAGAGAACATCCCTGCCTTGTCCCATTGGTGATTGTGAAAGGTGATGAAAATGTTCTGACGCGCCCCCTGGGCCTTGGGACACCCGGAGCCGGACCCTTTTTGGTGGATGCTGGTGGTTGTAGTCTCCGTGGCGGCGACCCGGTTCCGTGGCTCAGGGCGGTCAAACCAGTGGCGGAACTATTTATGTGGTTTTGATGTTTAAATGTCCGACTACTCCACCCCTGGATTGCGGTCAGAGTGAACCGCCGCTCCAGGGCAGACCGCTGAGGCTGGTGTTGTGGGTGCAGCAGAGCGTAGCATAACTCCCCACGGGAGGAGTATAGCCTCAGGGCAGTGTATGCGGAGGATGGGGGTGATGGTGCAGGGCAGCAGCAGTAACGACACGGAGTCAGTGATGCAGTCCAGGGCCTTTACTCACAGTTCTTATTATCCAGACCACGTCTGCAGGTAACGGCTGCCCACGTCGTACTGTGCTCACCAGGTGAGGGGCTCAGACAACTCCCAGATAACTTTGGAGCGCTTCACAGGACCCCCTTTGTGTGTCCTTTGTCTGGCCTTTCTTACCAACCCTTCTGTCCGGCTGCCTCGGGCCTCCTCTTGGTAAACTTGGCGCCAATTTCCCTGACCCTATGTGGTGCCTTCCTAGCGGGTGTAGCGAGGGGCTGCGCCACATAAAATGTCACAGCCTCCTGTTTCTAGCTGAGGGTCGTTTCCTGCCTCCACTAGTTTCGGGGACCGGTCTCCCCCTTTGGCCTGACCCCTCCACGCAGGTGGATTCGGGCGTGCGGTGGCGACTCGCCCGTCCGCACCCCTGGGATCCCTTCGTTCCTCGTTCCTGGAGCCTTCTCCGCTCCTCTTCCTTCCTTCTCCCTCTTCCAGGCCTGGGCCTCTGTTACTAGGCCCGCCTCCGGAGCAGAGCTCATGCAGAGCCCCTGCTCCCTGCCACTTCTGCTCAGACTTCTCTGCACTGAACTAAGATGGTGCCCACCTTTTATACTCCCTTCTCAATGCACCCAGGAACTGCTTCCTCCCTGCTCCTGCACTACAGGGTTCCCCTTCGTCAGTGTTCCCTCCCCCCACTCCAGCCAGGGACAGGGACTGTCGTGCCCATCTCAGGGGCATATTGGTCGCCCTGCCCCACGGCAATGTGGTGTAATGCATGCAGGTGTCGGGTCCTGATCCACACTACATCCTTACCTGAGAGTGAGATATCACACCTCTGGGTGAGGTGCAATACCTCTGTAGCAACCGAGCCCTCAGGGTGCTACAGTTCCATTTATCTTCAGCCTAGGTGACGTATTGCGATACAGGGCCGTGATTTTGGCTATAAAAGGGTCCCCTAGACCCCTACCCCAAGCTTTTTAAGAGAATCATATATGGCGTGCCAGGAGACTCTATGGAATGCTTTCGCAGCATCCAACGAGAGTATCTAATTACAAATTTTTAACTGCATCTAGCCCAGGAAATACTTTGTGCCTAGTAGCAGTGTCTGCTAGTCAGCGGATTATCCCGGCTGTTAAGCAAGCTACACCACCTGTAGTTTGGACACTTAATTTTTTCAAAGTAAATGCTTCGGGACCACGGGATACTCAGTGAAGAGCATCAGGAGGCACCCCAAGGCATAGGGGCTGGGACTGGCAGTAGGATGCCTTGCGGTGGACAGCCGAGCTCGATCCTTATAAAAGCTTTTTAACTGCAGCAGCTTTAGTGGACGCTACTGGAGCTGGAATTACGCGGCTGCTGGCATGAGACTTGCCCTCCAATAGATCCTTGTAAATGGATTTAAAGTGTATTCATTCAAATTAGAGAGACAATTTAAATTAAAAAGCTTAGAGCTGCCTCCACCACAGGGGGGCTCGCTCGACCCACCAGCGGACAGGCACCAGTATTGGGAGAGGGGGGCTGGCCGTCAGGGTTCACAGCGGCTCTGGCACAAACCCGGCGACGCGGAGGTGGCACGGGCAGGAGCGGACCGAACGTGTCGGCTTCTCACTTTTTGGATTTTAGAAGGGCATGACATGCCTATATCTGTGTCTCCCCCTCCTTTTACTCCTCCGCCTCTTTTCTTTTCGCATGACTATATGTACTTGTCACTTTTCCATGTGTTAGTTGTGTCTTCTGAGCAGTTTGTCAGCTTTTGGACACCTTTGAAGGTGTTTTCTATGTGTTTCTATGTGTTTTTGTTTGCCTGCCATTGGTTTTAACGGTGTTCGAAGGTGTTCGACGAACAGTTCGACGAACAGTTCGGCGAACACACGGGTGTTCGACGAACCGAACCGAACTCGAACACTATGGGGGTGGCTCAACACTACTCACTATAGCGAATTTTTGGCTATTTTGCAGCCTTAGGTGATATTGATGGTATAGATATTATACCCTATCACCAGGGACCATTGCAGACAAAAAGAGTTGCCCACCACTGAAAATTAAAAACAGAACACAGATTGTTTAAAAATAAAGCATACTCACCATCCTCATGCCCCTGCCTCCCATCTTCCATTCTGCACAAGTTCCCTGCTGATCTCTATACTTCCTGTTTGGTCCAGATTAGTAGGGGAGCACTACAACCAGTCACTGGCTGCAGCGGTAACTCGTTAGTCGCTGATAAGGCCAATGATCGCCTGCAACAGTCACATGCCAGTATACTATGACTAGTGATGAGCGGTTTTCTTGGGATCTGAATTCGCTGGCTTTGTCGAATTTTCCCCCAAAATTTGATACGTTTGCCTCAATTTGAATTCCTTTTGAAGAAACCCCCCACAGCATAATAAATGTAAATAAAAATTATATAGTAAAGAGGCCAGAGATGAAATGCACAATGGCGGAAAGAAGAGAGTCAGCGAGTAGGTGAACACTGAGGTGTATATTATTTTTTAAATTTTTTTACATTTTTTGGCTCTAAATGGCTCAAAGTTCACCTATATTTTCGTTTGCAAATCTAAACACAACGCGTTGGAATTTGCATGAAACCACTCACAAATCTCTGGAAATTCTACTCAAACTTGATCCTCCATGGATCGATTTGCTCATTTCTAGCTATGACAATAAAATGATAATACGACATTGATAAATTAAAGCTTATCATAAACACAGCCAATAGTCAAAATGAAAACCATAATTAATTTTACCATATATACATACAGGGGTCTGCTTTGCATGAAGGCAAACCATGCAAGTACAATGAGGCCAATGATGGGACGGAGGCCAACACTGAACTGCTTGTTCTCCTTCCTTTCCAGTAAAGTGTATCCTTCGCTTGCATTCTTCCTTCAAGGGATGTATAAAGAACTACTTGATTCCTTCATAGCCTCTAGATGTGCTCCTCCTCTTCAAAGTGACGCCAGGAGCTTCATAAGCTATGCTAAATCTTACATTGCTTTACACCAAGCTCTTTTATCCAATCAAGGTCAACCTGCTATGTGAAGGAGTTGCACAGACTCTACTGCAGCAAAACAGTAGATTATTTGGAAATTTGATTACATTTTAATTTGAAAAGCAAATCAGCAATAACAAAAAACAAAAACACAGCACAAATGTGTCTATAGCCCTTAAATGGGTTGTCCACTACTAGGACAACCCCTTCTTGATCTAAATGTTTGGCCCGTTAAAGTAAAAAAGCTTATACTCACCTCCTGTGCCACCGCCACTCCAGTGGTGCCGGCACTCGTGGTCCTGGGGCTTCTATGCGGTTGTTGTGACACGTGAGCCAGGAGCCCAATCAGTGCTGATGTCACTGTCCACACCTTATGTCAAATTGAACATGGAGAGGAAATCATGGCTGAGGCTGATCTCTGACTTCCTCTTTCTGTTCAATTGTTAAGAAGGTGGGTCCACCGCTGATTGGGCGCCTGGCTTATGTGTCACAACAACCGCATGAGATCCCCGAGACCGTGAGTGCTGACACCGCTGGAAAGGAGCCTGCACAGGAGCGGAGTATAAGCTTTTTTATTGTACTGGGGCCAAGCGTGGGGTATCACAAGATGTTGTCCAAGTAGTGGACAATTTCTTTAAATAGGCATAGATGTACCAATGAATTCAGTGTCAAATAATGCTTGGTGGGACCTCCATCCTAATTCTAGGAAGTGAGCACCATGTAATCTCCAACTGCAGCCTCAGCTAAAAGATATTTTGCACATACTGTAAATGTGTGGTCCCCTGAAGAAAAAGAGAGTTATAGAAACGTGAGTGAGTGACTCCTATAGACATAAAAAATGAAAGCTACACAACTGTTATCACCTTTCTACTCCTTGGCTAGGTAAGGTATTTGACTGGCCAGCAGTGAAACGGGTGTTGGAATCCCCCTTTTATCCCAAAGGCCATTGTAATCCAGTCCTGTATAAAAAAAACATATTGGAGAGTTAGAAAGCAAATCTATCACCAGGAGAGATGAACAAATCTGAATATGAATCGAATTTGTGTAGAAATTTTCAGAATTTGCTAAATCCGTCCAATTCAAAAATTTTGCTTTGTGTAAAATGCCTAAAAACCATCGACAATTCACATATTGCAGAAATATGCATCCACCAGAGAAGGATTACGTGATCTTGGGCAAACTAGATAGGATAACTGAAAAGCATTATGGGGAAGCCCTATCAGTGTCACTGGTGTGTCAGAGTTGACAGACAGTCGCCCTGCAGTTGGGTACAGGAGACCACTACTTTGGCATTACAGACATCTTCGTAGAGGCTGGCTGTCTCCAGGACCCAGCGGCTACCTCCCTCTGGCTAATTAGCTCCCTGGCCTGGGTGTATAAATACCTGGTGTGTCTGAGAGGGAGGTGCCGGCGATATTCATTACTACTTGTGAGGCTTAGCAAGAGCAGTACTTCGTCCTCTCTAGAGCTTGAGGCCATGTGCGAATTTGTCTGGAGTCATCTAAAGCTAAGCAATTCCCTCCTGTTTGTCTACCCTTTTTGCCTATAGAGTTTAGTGGAGATCTACTAGTGCTCATCTCCTCCCTTCCCTAGCCTTAGCCATACGCCAGGGAAAGTCAGGGCGAGGCACACATGCGGCGATTGGCGAAGAGCCAATATAGGGACGGTAGTTGAGACAGGGTGACACTAGACCAGACTAGGAGGTCTCCTCTCCCCCCTTTCCCTAGTGTCTGGGCTCCCTTTCCCTTTTCCCTCTGTGTTGCACTAAGTCTTTCCCACACCTTGCATGACAATCAGATGGGCTATTACAGCCAATCAAATGGAAATATCATAGGCTGTACAAAAGCAAAAGCAGGAAATGCAGCAGCCATTTTGTGATAAATCTGGATAGTGAGAGGACGTCACAGCTCAGCCATAGAGAGGAGAGAAAGCCATAGAACACTGATCAAACTGTATAGATAGTGTGTGACAGCATAGCAGTGATGAAGATTAGTGTGTGAGGAAAGGAGAATAGTATTATAGTATCTTTTCAGAGCAATTAGAGGCATTGTACATATGGAGGCTTAGTACATGGAGGCTTAGTACAGGAGGCTTACTACATTTGATTCATGGTGAATCGATTTGCTGCAAATCAAATTTACTGAGAAAATTAAGCGACGCTGGAGAATTGCAATTTCTAAATTTTCAGTCATCTCTAATCAACTGTAATTGATCACAGAGAACATCACTATATGTCGACCAAACGTCGGGTCTTTACTAGCGGCTTAATGAATAATTAAAAGTTTTACAAATCCAGATGTCTACATCAATGAGAAATAACCGTCTCACATGGGACTGATGTTTAGAGTCAAAATACTAATTGGTACTAATGAGCCACTGGCACAAACACACAATGGTGCTTATACTTAAATAGCAGCAGCGGGAAGAGTTTACACTTTTGCGCAAAGAAGGTAAAACCTCATAACGCTCAACCCTCACTATTACTGTGTTTACATCCATTATTAAGT
Organism: Phyllobates terribilis; assembly: GCF_046119375.1. Lineage (NCBI taxonomy): Eukaryota > Metazoa > Chordata > Amphibia > Anura > Dendrobatidae > Phyllobates > Phyllobates terribilis. The sequence continues at coordinate 421,724,760 of NW_027362767.1, read as the reverse complement.
TGCTAATCAGAAAGGTGCGTCATCTACATATCTTAAAATAATTATATTGTTATTTCTGTCCATTTATACTTGTTAGAAATATGAAATGGATAATTTTCTCTTATTATTATTACTTTTAATATTACTTTTTTATATATTTATATTTTTGTTACTATTATTTTATATGTATTCTTACTATTTCTGGTAATGATTTGTTTTCTATTATCACTCTTTATATTTCGGTTTATTTTTGCTGTTATTCTTGTTTTATCTGAAAAATCAATATAATAAAATGAAGCAAGTAATTGCGAATGATAATTAGTTTTTATCAGTCATTGGGTTACATGCGGTGCATTGATTTGTCGCAGTCAAACTTTACTTTTTCCAAATCACAGACAGTAATAGGTGGCTTGAAAGATAGAAAATCTTTTGTTGCTATAGGGCATTGTAGTTTATGTTTGTTGCAGTCAAATATCTTTATTTTTCTCACTCACCTTTACATTTTTTTCAAGTTTCTCAAACTTCAAAAAAACTGAATTTCACTTATTTCTTTTTAGCAGCTTTGCTTATCAAAATATATATATATTTTTTTATATTTTTTTGTCAATAATCCATTTTTTAAGATTTTTCTTGTATTGTATGATATATTTACGGCTCTGATATTTATTTTTTTGTTTATAATAATCTATAAGATTTGTTTTTTCTAAATGATTCCTTCCTAATAGGAAATGAAAATAATTCTACTGAGCCATTAACCAGATTTTTCACTCTGTGAAGCAGTCTGTCTGGAAAATGTAATGATTTTTTTTGTGTAAAAAATATATCAAAGTGCTTATTTTTTTAAATAGAAGGATGCAAAATTTAAGGCTGAATATTATGTGAAATATTATTAGACTGCGGTTCCTTGTGTCCACCAGAGAAAAATGACTTGAAGGACTCAACCTTCCTCTAGAACATGCACAAGTCAACTGATAATTGTAAACTCAAATAGATTACTTGTGGATAAAATAATAAAAAAATAGACCCTAGCAGAAAGTGTTTGGTCCAAAGTCAGCTCTAATTGGGCTTATCTTCAGCTAAGCCAGACACATTGTTGTGTCAGAGCCTGGACTCACCGGTGAATCCTCTGGTAGAGTAAAGCCCCACATACACATTTGACTAATTTCAGCCATTCCCGCTTATATCAATGGGTTCGGCCTACAGTCTAATATGTATAGGGCCCCCAAACTGATTTTCAATAGAGATGTTGATCGAACATGTCTGATTTTGGACTGACGATTGCTTTGTTCTTGTGGAGATAAGTCGCCACCAGACTTATCTAGCTACGGATCTTTCATATAGAATGTGTAGCAGGAGTGATCAGCCGAATGGGGGCTTCTGTGTATGTGAGAGCCAGCCAAGATGGCTCTTGACCAAGCGATTGGCTGAGCCATCGTTCAGCTAACAGCCATCTACTGTATGTGGCTGACTTTAGCCTTTTGTAGGCCAGACTGACATTGATTATTTATCATCTCTTCTGAACATTTTGAATACTAGTCCCTAGTGATGGAGTATTTTATTCAATATTTTTTTATAGAGGCTTTGGTGGTTAATGCTCTATTGAAATTAAACTTCAATGATGAAACCGAATCCAACAGAAAATACGAAAATACACTATCTGTCCCCTTTTTTATAGATTCAGTACCAGATCCATGAATTTAAATCCTTCAAATAAGACTATGATGGCCTACTTTATCATTAAAGGCATATCAGACGTAAAAGAGCTCCAGCTTCCAATATTCCTCCTGGTTCTCTTGATATATCTTCTTACTCTTGGGGGTAATATGACCATTTTTCTACTAGTTTGTTTTGATCATCATCTTCAGACTCCCATGTACTTCTTCTTGGCCAACTTATCCATCGTGGACTTGTCTTCATCAACTATTACGCTACATAAAGTTCTCCTTATTTTCATATCGGGGAATAATTCTGTTTCCTTCCATGATTGTATCACCCAAATGTACCTCTTTGCTTCTATTACAGGTCATGAACTTTTTATCTTGGTAGCAATGAGTTATGACCGGTATGTGGCCGTCTGTAACCCTTTACGCTATCACTCGGTCATGACCAATCAAATTTGCCATCTTTTGGCATCTTGCTGTTGGGTGTTGGGGTTTTTGCTGATCATTCCTCCACTTGTTATTGTATTAGGTTTTACCTGTTATACATCTAACCACATTGACCACTTTTTCTGTGATATGATGTCCCTTGTGAGGTTGACCTGCAGTGACACCTCAATACTGGAGATCCTGATCCTCACCGAAGGACTGATTCTTTCAACCCTCTTGCCTTTTATTTTGACTTTTCTACCCTATGGTTTCATAATTTGGACCATAATCAAGATCCCAACCAGTGCTGGGAGACGTAAGGCGTTCTACACATGTTCCTCACATCTGACAGTGGTGACAACTCTTTATGCCATCCTGACCTTTCAATACATATTACCAACCCCGGTGAACTCTGCAGATAAAAAGTTTTTCTCACTTTTCAACACAGCGGCTATTCCTATGTTAAATCCACTAATCTACAGTCTGAAGAACAAAGATGTTAAGTCTGCCCTTAGAAGGTGGTTTATGAAGAGGAGAATCTAGAGAAGACATGATCTGATGTACTATATATATATACATGTAAAACACAATGAGAGAGCATATTGACAGCAGGGCTGTGAGGATTTTCTGCAAGTGGTGAGTAGACCATATGATGAGGATCAACAGGATAACTGGTTGATCCCTTGGCATTCCCACGATCCCTAAATAGGGAGAGCTGAATCCCTTATTTGAATAGACTCGCGTTCGAGCATATGTGCTGCGACTCTGTTCACACAAGGAACTACGGATCACCCATTTCTATAAACAACGGGGATCCCAGAAGTCAGACCCCCACCAATCTACTTCTAAACCAATCATCTACTGCTATATTTTTTGCATGAAATTTGTTGATAACTCTTTACAGCCAACATACTCCTCTAATTAAAGGGAAACGGTCATAAGATTCATGCTGCGCAAACCCATCAGCAGTATTAATCAGAGCCTGGCTATGCGATTGCAGAGAGGAATATTTTACTCTGAAATACTGTTGTGTTAAAAAAAAAAAACATAGTTTGAAAAACCAACGAGGACTACAGGGAGAGACCTGACTAGTCCGATGAGTTCACGGGTCGGCAAAGGGCGGTCACCAAATATTGATTTGATTTAGATTTCTCTTTTGTTCATTCACTTTGCATTTCGTTAATACATAAAAATAAACTATTAACCCTTATATTCTCAGAGTGCAGCATTTTTTCCACACTTGCATAAAATATTTGCACTTATCCGAGGCTTATGGGTGGAGAAACAAACCATTTCAAATAATTCATATCAATGGTGTAACTACATTACGAAAGTATGAGATAGACAGTAATTTAATAAAGTATTCCCAATAAAATATATTGTAAAATAACATATCCTTGTTGGAGCTTTGTAAAGACATAGGGTGGTTCACGCCGGTCTAGATGAAGAGGCGTGTTGGAGTCAGACCCTACTGATTCATGAAGAGGTGTACACCTCCTCATGAATTAAGAGCGCCGGACGAGTGGCATATATCTGTGACACCCCAGGGGTCTGGTTGTCACAGTGATAGAGATATTACGTCTGAGAGCAGGTGGGAGGTCCTTTGGTCAGGGATCCTGTGCATGCCACACCTCCTGCCCAGTCTTGGGAGGGGAAGAACTTCCCCTGTATAAACCCGGGGCTGAGGCAGGGTGAGTCAGACAAGGAGAGGGGAGACAAGAAGCAGCATAGGAAACAGGAGAGTTCCAAGGAGTCAGGGGCTGGCAGCTGCAGCGCTCGCCCTGACTAAGAAGATTCTTTACCGGACCCGGAGTCCGAGGCTGTGGGGACTAACTTCTACCCAGCAGCAGAATCCGTCAGGCAGGGGATTTCAGGTCCTCTGGCCCAGAAGCCCGAAGGCACGGTCACACGCGTGGGACCAGCACCGCCATCGTGGAGCGGAAGCCATTAGAAGGCCCCGAGTCACCGGCCATACGGGTGAGTACCACACGGTACACTCAGGGACGTGGGCTACTTACATCAGCTTCTAGCAAGGTAGCCAGAAGAGTACAGTCAGTTTGGGAGGCCTACAACTACGCCTGGCCAGGGGAGATCCCATCTGCTCAAAGACTGACCAGGCCCCGTTTGCTAGCAAGTACTCCGGGAGGGTCTATCGTTGTTACCAGTAAAGACCCTGAACTACACCGTACCGTCTCTGAGTGGTTCCTGCTACCCCCATCATCCACGTCGGCTGCCCTGAGGCCATACCCCTCCCGTTGGGGGTTATACTATCACGCTGCACAATCCTACCACCGGCCTCAGCGGTCTGCCCTGCAGCAGCAGCTCCCTGGCTGCACTCAACGGGTGGCGTAGTCATCAACTATTTACTACTAATAGACTGCCGTCTAGTTTGACTCCCTGGGCACGGACCGGGTCACCGCCACGAGACTACAACCCTCCACTGATCCGGCTCCGGGTAGGCTCCCGCATGCGCAACGCAGCGCGACACAGGCCCAGGGGCGCGTCATATCACTGTGTGCACCTCGCCACAAATCGTACTATAGCCCATTTTGGAGTAAGATTTGTGGCTTAGCGATCGCCGCCACTTGTTACCATGCCCCAATCTCAACGAACCCCGCTCACTTTAACGGAGATGGGGGAAAATGGTGTGAGAACGCCAAAATTCGCACAATTTTAAGCTTTTTAAGCCACAATACTGCCGAAAAAGCTTTGATGAATGGGGACCATAGAGTTAAATTGCCCCTCTACATTCAGAAAATGTAATCTCAACTGATGAAAAGAAAACTGTAGATAGGTGTCTCACTTCTAGAAACTTGACCCTACTATGACTATAATGGTGTGTGTGGGGGAAGGTATCTCCCACAGACACCATGGAGTGCCAACTCATAATGAACATAAACAATGAGAACAGAGAGTTTTTATGAACGGCATTAAAATATTAAATTTTATTATATCATGTTTAAAATAGAAAAGTATACATACAAAAATGAGAGTAAAAATACATGAAGATAGCAGTGATAGTCACTGACATTAAGGCCAGTAATTCTGTTTATAGATAGAGCTCCTGTATCATGTTAGAGTAAATAAAGATGATTGTAACTTAGCTACATAATCAGGCAAAAGGTCGGGTCAGTGCACAGTACATATATAAATTGCTATTTGAAATAGACATAAATAATTATGGGTTGAACCCAACACATAGCCCATATGTTGCAAGGGTCATGATACACATCAAAGCAAAGGTATCTATTTAGAAATTATGTCATCATTGTTCTTACCACGTAAGGGGCCAGATGAAAGTCAGTGACCAAAGGAGCGCAATGGCGGACCCCGACGCGCGTCTCACTTCTGTTTAACTTGCTATACACTGCCTGTTGTCATGAGTAATCTCTAGCAGCAGACACCGAGATAGATGACAGGAAGTGGAGTAAGGGTCTTTGCCTCTGCAAAAAGTGGGCCTGAGTCTGAGGTTTGTCTTTTTCTCTATACAGTAAGTGGGGTATATCTTTATTACTTTACAGTAAGAGGAGGCAGGTATTGTCTCTCTACAGTAAGTGGGGGCAGGTCTTAAATCTATTGTTATAGGAGGCATGGCTTGTCTCTCTACAGTAAGTGGGGGCAGGTCCTGTAACTCTACAGTAAGTGGGGGCAGGTCCTGTCACTCTACAGTAAGTGGGGGCAGGTATTTATCTCCATAGAGTAGGTGGGAGTAGGTCTTGTCTCTCTACAGTAAGTGGGAGTAGGTCTTGTCTCTCTACAGTAAATGGGGGCAGGTATTTATCTCTATAGAGTAGGTGGGAGTAGGGCTTGTCTCTCTACAGTAAGTGGAGCAGGTATTGTCTCTCTACAGTAAGTGGGAGTAGATCTTGTCTCTACAGTAAGTGAAGACAGGTATTTATCTCTATAGAGTAAGTGGGAGTAGGTCTTGTCTCTCTACAGTAAGTGAGGGCAGGTATTTATCTCTATAAGGTAGGGGGAGTAGGTCTTGTCTCTCTACAGTAAGTGAGAGCAGGTATTTATCTCTATAGGGTAGGGGGAGTAGATCTTGTCTCTCTACAGTAAGTGTGGGCAGGTATTTATCTCTATAGAGTAGGTGGGAGTAGGTCTTGTCTCTCTACAGTAAGTGTGATAGGTATTGTCTCTCTACAGTAAGTGGGAGTAGGTCTTTTCTCTCTACAGTAAGTGTGGGCAGGTATTTATCTCTATAGAGTAGGTGGGAGTAAGTCTTGTCTCTCTACAGTAAGTGTGATAGGTATTGTCTCTCTACAGTAAGTGGGAGTAGGTCTTTTCTCTCTACAGTAAGTGGTGGCAGGTATTTATCTCTATAGAGTAGGTGGGAGTAGGTCTTGTCTCTCTACAATAGGTGGGGCAGGTATTTATCTCTATAGAGTAAGTGGGAGTAGGTCTCGTCTCTCTATAGTAAGTGGGGGCAGGAATTTATCTCTATAGAGTAGGTGGGAGTAGGTCTTGTCTCTCTACAATAGGTGGGGCAGGTATTTATCTATAGAGTAGGTGGAAGTAGGTGTTGTCTCCCTACAGTAAGTGGGAGTAGGTCTTTATCTCTCTACAGTAAGAAGGGTCATATTTTTATCTCTCTACAGAAAGTGGGGGTGGATCTTGTCTCTCTACAGTAAGTGGGGGAAGGTATTGCCTCTCTACAGTACATAGAGGAAGGTATTGCCTCTCTACAGTAAGCTGGGCTGTGGAGTCGGAGTCGTAGAGTCGAAGTTGGTGTCCATTTTGGTGGAGTTGGAGTCGGTATGAAATGGACCGACTCCAACTCTTAAGATATATAATAAATTGGGTACAGTAGTTCAATGCAGTTTTATGGGGAATATTTTTTTCATAAGAATTTGGGAAAGTTATGAAATGTCCTATAAATGTCTGTCCTATTCCTGACCTAAGGTTGTAGACTTTTAGGGGAGCTGAATCTGTGCTACAGTAAATTTATCACTTAAAAATGAGCCATGTATGAGGGAGTAGGAGTCATGGAGTTGGAGATGGAGTCGGTGTCATGGAAATTGAGGAGTCGGAGTTGGAGTCAGAGTCGGAGGTTTGGCTTACCGAGTCCACAGCCCTGACACTAAGTGGGGGCAGGTCTTTCTCTACAGTAAGGGTAAGTGCCCACGATGCAGATTTGATGCAGATTGTTTTTGCCTCTCTCTGGCAGAAAAAAACGTATGCAGATTTACATGCGTTTTTTCTGCCATGGAGAAGCATTTTTTTAGCGTTTTTACATGCGTTTTCGCATGCGTTTTTTCAAGCAATTTTCCAAGCGATTTTGAGCACACTTGGAAAAGTGCTTGACAAGTTGGTCACACAATATAAATCCATGCAACTGGCATGGATTTATATTGTGTGACCAATTTAGATGCTTTAAATGCTGCATCTATATAAAAAAAAAAAGAATTAAAAAGTTAAAAATAAAAAAAACCTGTATACTCACCTCTTCGGTCTCCTGGCCGCGTCCTCTCTCTTCAGCGTCCCACGGTGTTCTGGCAGGACCTGTGGTGACGACATTTAGTCAGCTGATGGTCACGCCATCACCTGACCGCTGACGTCAGCGGTCGCGTGACCATCAGCTGATTAAATTACGTCACCGCAGGTCCTGCAAGTACACTGCCGGACGCCAAAGAGAGAGGAGGTGGCCGGTAGGAGACCGGAGAGGTGAGTATACAGGGTTTTTTTATTTTTAACTTTTTTATTTCTTTTTTTGGTAGCCGGGATGAAGAGGAGTTATAGTCTCCTCTTCATCCCGGGTACCACACGCACCGCAATTACGCCGCAAATTCATAGCCATTGAATTTAATTGAAACGCAGCAAATCCACATATACCTGCGGGTTTGCTGCGTTTCAATGTTCCTCATTGGCCGCGAATTTGTGGCGTAATCGCGGTAGAAATGATCATGCTGCGTTTTGCAACGCAATGCGAATTCGGCTCGCTAATTAGCGCATCATGTGCACAACACATCCGAATTCACATTGCTTTGCATGACAGACGGTTTTACAAGCATTTTCGCCGTCGTAAAAATGCTGCAAAAACGCAGCAAAAACTAAAATGCTCGGGTGCTCGAAGCTCGGGCCGACCTCGCCGTGATACTCGGGTGCTCGACCCGAGCAACGAGCCCAATGTTAGTCTATGGGAGACCTGAGCATTTTTGCGGCTGCACCCCCGGCAGTCTTTTAAAAGCCTAACAAATGCCCAAAACGATAGTGACAGTGCTCAAATGACATGGGGACAGCATGGGGATCGCCCCAGGAAGCATTTCTGACCCCCAGGTCACTGCTGTCAACAACGTGGTCAGAGGTATTAAGCCACTTTTACGGGCTCACAATAAAACGTTCAAAAACAAAACTGAAACTGCTTTCCTGTGAAATATGTTAAGGAAGTTCCTTTCCAGGGTAAAGACTTGTGTATAAGGTAAAATAAATAACCAAAAAAAAAATACTTCTCCACACCTTGGGCTATGTTCACAAGTAGCATTTTTTAATGCGTTTTTGCACTTTTGTATTGCTTTCAACCGTGACAAATGCATTCACCGGGAAATGTCATTTTAACATTTTACAACCTTATCTGGCCATGTGCTGTGTGACACATGCATACAGTGCTGAAAAGACATGGGAAAAGCATGGGGAAGACCCCTGGAAGCATCTCTGACACCCAGGTCACTGCCTAAAAGTGTGCCCATCAGAAGTGATCCTTGCCGCATAAGAAGATGCAGACTTGCAACTATCACCGTGCAAGTCCTTGTCCCAGGGCAGTGTTCAATTGTACCTCCCCCATTCCTTGCAAGGCAAGCGCAAATATGCAGCCAATCACCCACCCACCCGCCCGCAGGCTGCAATACTATACTGCTAGCTTGCACTTGAAATGGGGCCTTTTAGTTTGGAGGAGGCCGAAGCTGGCCACTACCTCATGGCTGCGTCGGCGGCGAGGTGTCTATATTCAGTCCCCAGCCGCCACTATTTGTCCCAGGAACCTTCCCCTCACTTTTCTTAGCCTGGCCTGCTATAGGGAAGCCTTGGACGAGCCTACCAGTCAACCAGAGACTCCTCCGGTGGGCCCTGGCTTCTCCATCAGAGGAGTTGAAAGTGCCAAGATGAGGAGCATGATGATGATGATAGAAGTTAGCATCTGCTTTGTTTTCTTGGAATGGAAGCATAAGTGTGCAGCCTGCCACACACCCACCCCCAGGCTGCAATACCATACTGCTAGCTTGCACTTGAAATGTGGCCTTTTAGTTTGGAGGAGGCCGAAACTGGCCACTACCTCATGGCTGCTTCGGCAGCGAGGTATCCATACTCGGTCCCCAGCCGCCCCTATTTGTCCCGGTGCGCCTTATACATAAGATTAAGCGTGCATACCAAAACATTACCTGTGCCCTCCCCAGTGCATTTAGTGGGAAGGGCAGCCTATTCCGCTGTAGTGTGTGCATGCCAAACCCCTGTTCATGGTACATGCGAAGATGCCTTCCACCATGCACCTGTCGTTGCAGACTTGCAACTATCCCCGTTCAAGTCCTTGTCCCAGGGCAGTGTTCAATTATACCTCTGACATGTCTTGCAATGCAAGCGCAAGTATGCAGCCTGCCACCCACCCACCCCCAAGCTGCAATACCATACTGCTTGCTTGCACTTTAAATTGGGCCTTTTAGGCATGTGGAGGCGAAATCTGGCCACCACGTCATGGCTGCGTTGGCGGCCTGGTATCCATACTCAGTCCCCAGCCGCCCGGCGGCCGGGTATCCACACTCGGTCCGGGTGTCCATACTTGGTCCCCAACCGCCCCACGGCCGGGTGTCCACACACGGTCCCCAGCCGCCTGGGGGGGGCCGGGTGTCCATAAACGGTTCCCAGCCGCCCCTATTTCTCCTGTCACCTTCCCACACACTTTTCTTAGCCTGGCCTGCTTTAGGGCAGCATTGGACGAGCCCACCTGAGAACCAGACTGCTCCAGTGGGCCCTGGCTTCTCCATCAGGGGAGTTGAGAGTGCCAAGGTGAGGAGCATGATGATGATGATAGAAGTTAGCATCTGCTTTGTTTTCTTGGAATGCAAGCGCATGTATGTAGTAACGGCTAGGCCTGAGGTGGTCAGCATTTTGGCGCATATCCTACCTCCTCCGTGGATTGCTGGATGTTTTCTTGCTACTATCCCAGTTTTATGACTCCCGTTAAAACAAAGCTTCAGGTGATAAATGATGGATGAGGTGGTGGCAATGGAGAAAGAGCAGGAGGAACAGGGACCATTCACATCAATATCAGGCCAGTCAACCACATATGTCTTGTAGGATATATTTCTGTAACAAAAGGAGCGGTTCGGCTACACAGTTATAGGGCATACAGTGAGTGCAATGCCTACCAAAAATTTCGAGGCACTCCAATGCCACTTGGAAATGACATGGAGGTCAGAGGGCCTTAACTAAACTGTTTTTTCCATTTATAGCAACTGGGTCTCCTGTGCACTGTTGGCCTAAGCAGTGAATGGAAGGCTTTCCAAAAATTATGAGGAACTGCAATGCCCCTTGAAACAGACGTGAATTACAGCGTACTAAAAACCTTCTATCCATTATTGTAAGCAAAATGGCCGCCGGGGGTGATGGTCGCATGTAGGGAGGCTCCAGGCACTTGGACACCATCCACTGTCATCCAAGCCCGCCCGTCCTTCCTACACACTTCCACCTTCGCCTGCATCACCCCCGGGCGCCCCCCGACCATCTGGGCCGCCTTCCGGGCCCTCTGGCCGGCCTGCCGTGTACGGCCGGCGGCCGTGCTCTGCGGCTCCTCACCTGGGCCTGCGTCCCCGGCGCCGGATGCCTCCAGCGCTCCCGGCGCGGTCCCACAGCAGGGGCTGCGTCGCTGCTGCGGCCCTGGACTTCCGGGCGGCTCTTCACCACCTGGACCGGACCCTCCAGCCAGCCTCCCGTGTGCGGCAGGCGGCCGTGCCCCGTGGCTCCTCACCTGGGCCTGCATCCCCGACGCCGGACGCCTCCAGCGCTACCTGCACGGTCCCACAACAAAGGCTGCGTCGCTCATCTGCGCTGCTGCAGCCCCGGACCTCCAAGCGACTCTTCACCGCCTGGACCGCAGGTAAGTGCGGTGCCGCCGTCCCGGTCCTCCACACCCCGCCATTGCTGCAGACCCGACCGCGGCCTGGCCTGCCCCCTCCTGGGCTCCCGTACCTGTACCTGGCCCTCTGCGGTGCTGCAAAGCTGCGGGCCGCAGAGGCATCGGTGCTCTCACGGGGCCCACCGCAGCACACCTAGCTGAGGACCAAGAGGGGCGGTCAGCGCTGCCCTCGGGACCCTCCACAGCGGTGTGGGGCCGCGGGCTGTGCGGGATTGGCGGTGCCGCCTCCGGTGCCCTACCTCCATCGGCCCCGGCCTAGCATGGAGCCCACTGCCCCACTGCAGCTCCCAGCCTAATAACTGTACACCGGACCCCCACACTGGCCCGCCCCGACCCGGTGCCCCACAGCTGCCCACACCACGGTGACCGTCTAGCCCGTACCCCAGGCTGCACCGGGCCCTTAGCCACACCTGACCACTCCTGTCCATACCGGCCCTGACTGCACCGTACCCCAGGCGTTACTGGGCCCCAGCTACACCTGGCCCCTGACTGCACCTGCTTGTGCTAGCCCTGTCCGCACCGTGCCCCCGACCGTGCTGGGCCCTCAGCTACACCTGGCCCATCCGCAGGTTCAGGCCCTCACCTGCAACGTGCCCCTGGATGAACTGGGCCCTCAACTTCATCGCACCGAACTACCCACCGCACCCGGCCCCCTGGCTGCCTCTGACCCTGCTGGCCGCCTCTGACCCTGCTGGCCGCCTCTGACCCTGCTTGTTGCCTCTCATCCTGCCTCCCACCCTGCTGCCTGCCCCTGACCCTGCCAGCCGCTTCTGAGCCCCTGGCTGCACCATCCTACTCCCGGCTGTATCATCCCATCCTCGGCTGCATCACCTGCATTATCCCATCCTCAGCTGCATCATGCCATCCTCGGCTGCATCATCCCATCCTCGGCTGCATCATCCCATCCTCGGCTGCATCATCCCATCCTCGGCTACATCATCCCATCCCCAGCTGCATCATCCCATCCTCGGCTGCATCATCCCATCCTCGGCTGCTTCATCCCATCTTCGGCTGCATCATCCCATCCTCGGCTGCATCATCCCATCCTCGGCTGCATCACCCCATCATCGGCTGCTTCACTTCATCCTCGGCTGCCTCCTCTCATCTCGGCTGCATCACCTCACCCCGGCTCCATCACCTTATCTCTGACTGCATCATCTCATCCCTACTGCATCACCCCATTTCTGGCTGCTTTATCTCATCACTGCTGCATCACCTCATCTCCGGCTGCTTCATCTCATCCCCACTGCACCATCCCATCCCCGCCGTACCATCCTACCCCCAGCCGCACCCTCGCATCCAGGCTTCATCACCTCATCCACGGCTGCTGCATCTCCCCCTGGCTGCTTCACCCTCATTTCTACCCCGGCTGTTTGTACCTCTCCCCAGGACTGCAACTCATCCCTGAACTGCTCCCCACCCCGGACCGCACCCTATCACCCAACATCACCCCACATGTGGCCACCTGTCCCCCACTAGGACCCACCCCACATACATCGCTCCCGGGCTGCCTCCTACCCCTATCACCTCTCGCCCACTACTCACCCTCGCAATGTTCCCACTTCTTCTCACCCTCACTCCCATCCTTCTTCACTTCCTTCTACCCCCACTCATCACTCCTCCCAGCAATGAAATGCTCATCTCTCCCTCCATCCTACCTACCTACCTCACCCTCTCCTCTGAACTATTCCTCCACTTTCAAACCTCCATCACCAAACAAAAACGCCCGCCATGCAAGCTCTCCTGCCCGCACCTTCTCACCCTCGCCCTGCTCCTCCTAATTCCGGGCGACATCTCCCCCAATCCTGGCCCACCCCATCATACCACCCCCCCACTCCCACAACATATAACCAACCCCCGTAACCTCAGCAACCTCAGACCCATCCCTCCTGCCCCTGCTTCCCCAGTCTCCCTCCCGGGCGCCCTCTGGAACGCCTGCTCGGTCTGCAACAAACTACCATACATCCACGACCTCTTCATCTCCAAAAAACTCTCCTTCCTCAGCATCACGGAAACCTGGCTCACCCCCACTGACACAACCTCCCCGGCCGCCCTCTCCTACGGCGGACTTACTCTCTCCCACACTCCCTGCCCCTACTCCTGGCCAACACGCGCTCCTTCATCCCGATTACGCCGCCCGTCCTCCCCTCCTTCGAGGCATACTCCATGCGCATCTTCTCCCCTTGCAACCTCCAACTGGCAGTCATCTACCGTCCCCCAGGATCACCCTCCTCCTTCTTCAATCACTTCACAACCTGGCTCCTCCAACTCCTCTCCTCTGACATCCCCACCATCATCATGGGCGACTTCAACATCCCCGTCGACACCCCTGCGCCGCCGCCTCTAGACTCCTATCCCTAACCTCCTCCCTCGGTCTCTCCCAATGGACCTCATCCTCCACACACACCGACGGTCACACACTGGACCTTGTCTTCACCCGCCTCTGTTCCCTCGCTGACCTCGAAAACTCACCTCTCCCCCTATCTGACCACAACCTACTGACCTTCTCCTCTCCCCCCCCCTCTCTGATCGCCCCTCCCCGCACACTCTCCCATCCCCGCAGAAACCTCAAACTCATCGACTTCCACTCACTCTCCGAGTCCCTCCTCCCTCTCTCCGGCCTATCTTCTTCCCAAGATGCCGACGCCGCTGCCACCCTCTACAACACCACCCTCACCACAGCCCTCAACCAAGCTGCCCCGCTCCCACACGTCACAACCCGTGCACACAGACAACCCTGGCTAACGCCCCACACGAAAAAACTTCGGCAGACGTCCAGAGTGGCTGAATGGAAATGGAAGAAATCCCATTCCACGGAACACCTCAACCTGTTCAAACAGTCCCTCACCGCCTTCAAGACTGCTCTCACGAATGCAAAACAAGACTACTTCTCTTCCCTAATAACCGCCCTATCCCGCAACCCCAAGCAACTTTTCAGTACCTTCAACTCCCTACTCCGTCCCCCTGCACCCCCCCTCGCCCCTCATCTCAGCCAACGACTTCGCCACCTTCTTCAAGGACAAGATTGACAAAGTCAGACAAAGCTTCGATCTACAAGCCGCTCGGAGCCCACCCCCCCTCACCCAAATGCAGTTTCTCCCCCATGACAGAAGACCTCCTCTCCTCTCTGCTAGCTCACTCACACCTCACCACCTGCGTCCTCGACCCCCTACCCTCCCACCTCATCCCTAACCTCACCACTGTCCTCATCCCCGCCCTAACCCATCTCTTCAACCTATCACTTAAATCCGGCACCTTCCCATCATCCTTCAAGCATGCCACAATTACACCCATCCTCAAAAAACCCTCCCTTGACCCTGCAATAGTCTCCAACTACCGCCCGATATCTCTCCTCCCTTTTGCCTCAAAATTACTTGAACAGCACGTACACACCGAGCTGACCTCCCACTTCTCCTCCTCCTCCCTCTTCGACCGCCTTCAATCCGGTTTCCGAGCCCATCACTCCACCGAAACAGCCCTAACTAAAGTCACCAACGACCTACTGACCGCCAAGAGTAAGCGACACTACTCCGTCCTCCTCCTCCTCGACCTCTCCGCCGCCTTCGACACAGTCGACCACCCCCTCCTACTCCACATCCTAGAATCCCTTGGCATCACAGACCTAGCCCTCTCATGGATCTCCTCCTACCTAACGGACCGGACCTTCAGTGTCACCCACTCCCACACCTCATCCTCGCCCCACCCCCTTTCTGTTGGAGTTCCCCAAGGCTCAGTCCTGGTACCACTACTCTTCTCCATAAACACCCTCGGCCTGGAGAAACTCATCGAATCCCACGGCCTCCAATACCACCTCTACGCTGACGACACCCAGCTCTACCTCTCTGGCCCCGACATCTCCGCCTTACTATCCAAAATTCCCCAATGCCTATCCGCCATCTCATCCTTCTTCTCCGCCCGTTTCCTCAAACTCAACATGGACAAGACCGAGATAATCGTCTTCCCCCTAACCGCTCTCCCCAGCTCCACAACCTATCCATCACAATCAACGACTGCACCCTCTCACCCGTCTCCCACGCCAAGTGCCTCGGGGTAATCCTCGACTCCGCCCTCTCCTTCAAGCCCCACATCGAAGCCCTCGCCACCGCCTGCCGACTCCAACTGAGGAACATTGCCCGAATCCACTCGTTCCTCGACCAGGACTCGTCAAAAACACTCATCTACGCCCTAATCATCTCCCGTCTCGACTACTGCAACCCCCTGCTCAATGGCCTCCCCGCTTCCTCCCTCGCACCTCTCCGCACCATCCTCAACTCCGCTGCCCGACTCATCCACCTATCTTCACGTTTCACCCACGCCTCCCCCCTCTGCCAAGCCCTTCACTGGCTCCCCATTGCCCTGAGATCACGGTTCAAAACCCTAACCCTAACATACAAGGCCATACATAACCTGTCCCCCCCCTACATCTCCGACCTGGTTTCCAGATATGTTCCCCCACGCGATCTTCGCTCCTCTCAAGAACTTCTCCTCTTCTCCCCTCTCATTTCCTCCTCCCACAACCGCCTAGAAGACTTCTCTCGTGCATCCGCCATACTCTGGAACTGTCTCCCCCATCACATCCGACACTCCCCCACCCTGGGAACCTTCAAGAAAAACCTAAAGACCCACCTCTTCCTTCAGGCCTACAGCCCATGCTGAGACCCATCCGCTACATCATCTCACCCTCTCCTCTCCCCCTTCTTCCTGTCGCCCCACCCACCCCCTATAGACTGTGAGCCCTCGTGGACAGGACCCCCTGCCCTACTGTACCAGTGCGCCTCGTCTGATGCTTCATGTTCGTGTCTCTGTCTCCCCTACACTTGTAAAGCGCCATGGAACCTAATGGCGCTATATAAATATTTAATAATAATAATATTGTGGAGTGGGTCTCCCTTAATTTTCGCCTTTGCATTGAAAAGCAAAAGCTGACTAAATTTAGGAGGAAATGCAATGCCCTTTGTAAGAGTCGTGGAGGATAGAGGTAATTAAAAACAACATTTCAATGCCCCTTGGAAGAGCTGTGGAGGTCAGAGTGGTTTAAGAAGGCGGCTTTAATGCCCCTCGGAAGAGACGTGGAGGTCCCAGTAGCTTAACAAGATGGTTTTAATGCCCCTTGGAAAAGTGGTGGAGGTCACAGTAGCGTAACAAAACGGTTTTAATGCCCCTCGGAAGAGACGTGGAGGTCCCAGTAGCTTAACAAAACGGTTTTAATGCCCCTTGGAAAAGTGGTGGAGGTCGCAGTAGCTTAACAAGACGGTTTTAATGCCCCTTGGAAAAGTGGTGGAGGTCACAGTAGCTTAACAAGATTGTTTTAATTCCCCTTGGAAAAGTGGTGGAGGTCACAGTAGCTTAACAAGACAGTTTTAATGCCCCTTGGAAAAGTGGTGGAGGTCACAGTAGTTTAACAAGACGGTTTTAATGCCCCTCGGAAGAGACGTGGAGGTAACAGTAGCTTAACAAGACGGTTTTAATGCCCCTCAGAAGAGACGTGGAGGTCCCAGTAGCTTAACAAGACAGTTTTAATGCCCCTTGAAAAAGTGGTGGAGGTCACATTAGCTTAACAAGACGGTTTTAATGCCCATCGGAAGAGACGTGGAGGTCACAGTAGCTTAACAAGACGGTTTTAATGCCGCTCGGAAGAGACGTGGAGGTCCCAGTAGCTTAACAAGACAGTTTTAATGCCCCTTACAAGAGTCATACAGTACAGCATCGTAAAAACATTATTCCCATTATTGGGGAGTGAGTCTCCCATAGTCTTTGCTTATGCCTTCCAAGCAAAATCTGCCAAAAATTAGTACGGAGGAATTTGCAATGCCCCTTACAAGAGCCATGCAGTACAGCATATTACAAACATTATTCCCATTATTGGGGAGTGGGTCTCCCATAGTCTTTGCTTATGCCTTCCAAGCAAAAGCTGCCAAAAATTAGGACGGAGGAACTTGCAATGCCCCTTACAAGAGCCATGCAGTACAGCATATTACAAACATTATTCCCATTATTGGGGAGTGGGTCTCCCATAGTCTTTGCTTATGCCTTCCAAGCAAAATCTGCCGATAATTAGTACGGAGGAACTTGCAATGCCCTTTACTAGAGCCATGCAGTACAGCATATTACAAACATTATTCCCATTATTGGGGAGTGGGTCTCCCATAGTCTTTGCTTATGCCTTCCAAGCAAAAGCTGCCAAAAATTAGGACGGAGGAACTTGCAATGCCCCTTACAAGAGCCATGCAGTACAGTATATTACAAACATTATTCCCATTATTGGGGAGTGGGTCTCCCATAGTCTTTGCTTATGCCTTCCAAGCAAAAGCTGCCAAAAATTAGGAGGAAATGCAATGCCCGTTCGAAGAGTCGTGGAGGTTAGAGTTAACTAAAAACAACATTTCAATGCCCCTTGGAAGAGCTGTGGAGTTCAGAGTGGTTTAACAAGACGCTTTTAATGCCCCTCGGAAGAGACGTGGAGGTCACAGTAGCTTAACAAGACAGTTTTAATGCCCCTCGGAAGAGACGTGGAGGTCCCAGTAGCTTAACAAGACGGTTTTAATGACCCTTGGAAAAGTGGTGGAGGTCGCAGTAGCTTAACAAGATGGTTTTAATGCCCCTTGGAAAAGTGGTGGAGGTCACAGTAGCTTAACAAGATGGTTTTAATGCCCCTTACAAGAGCCATACAGTACAGTATCTTAAAAATATTATTCCCATTATTCGGTAGTGGGTCTCCCACAGTCTTTGCTTATGCCTTCCAAGCAAAAGCTGACAAAAATAAGGACGGAGGAACTTTCAATAATGGCAACACAGACCACGGTCACCCTGGTGGTATAGTGGTGGTGGAGAATGAGGAAAAGGAGAAGAACATAAAACAGCCGAAATGAGGAAGCGTATACCCATGTGTGGGTGTGAAGCGGTGCATGGGAATACACCTCCCGAAATAAAACAGTGGATTTGACTTTATGTTACTCTGCTGTCATTTAGTGGTGATGAGAAGTCTGGCCCAATCCAGCCCTTGTTCATTTTGATAAGGGTCAGCTTGTCAGCATTGTCAGTTGACAGGCGAGTGCGCTTATCAGTTATAATTCCCCCAGCGACACTAAAAACACGCTCCGATAACACACTAGCGGCAGGGCAGGCCAGGACCTCCAAGGCATACAGAGCGAGTTCATTCCAAGTGTCCAGCTTGGATACCCAATAATTAAAAGGCACAGAGGAATCACGGAGGACGCTGGTATGGTCGGCAAGGTACTCCCTCACCATCTTTTGAAACTTTACACTCCTTGTGAGAGTACCCCGCGCCTCAGGGTCTGTCCGAAGGGAGGGTCTGAGAAAACTGTCCCAGAACGTTGACAGTGTTCCCCTGCCCCTGCTGGATTGGAGTTGCGTCTCTCTCGCATGTACGCCCTGGTTGGGCAACGAACTGTGACCTCTGCCGCTAGCGTGTTCAGATGGGAATTTTTTTAACAGTTCTGCAGCAAGGGCCTTCTGGTACTGCCCCATTTTTGTAGACTTCTCCACCTCAGGAATAAGAGAGTGAAAGTTCTCCTTGTAGCGGGGGTCTAAAAGTGTTACCAACCAGTAATGACTGTCACCCAACATTTTGACAACGCGAGGGTCACGGTTAAGGAAGTGTAACATAAAGTCAGCCATGCGTGCCAGACTGGTAACGGGCAAGACTTCCGTGTCCTCACCAAGATGACGACTGACCATGCTCTCCTCCTCCTCCTCCCCCCCCTGTCCTCAGGCCACCCACGCTGAACCCACAGTATGACAGTTGTACAGGTACTACCGTCTACAGCGCATGATACAAGCTCCTGTTCTTCCTCCTCCTCCTCTCCCTCATTGCCCCCCAATGCACATTGGGATGAGATGAGGCTGGGCTGTGTGTAATCGCCCGCTACGGCTTCTTGATCCATCTCATCATGCTCTGGCTGCAATGCCTCCTCTTTAATTCTCTGCAGAGAGCGTTGCAAAAGACAGACAAGTGGAATGCTGATGTTAATGATGGCATCATCGCCACTAACCATCTTGGTGGACTCCACAAAGTTTGTCAAGATGGTACATATGTCAGACATCCAGGTCCACTCCTGAGGTCTTATGTGTGGAGTCTGACCTGAATATCGACGGCCTTGTTGCAGCTGGTACTCCACAACTGCTCTCTTCTGCTCACAAATCCTTTGCAACATGTGGAGGGTAGAGTTCCAACGTGTGGGGACATCACACACCAGTTGGTGTGACGGAAGCTGCAAACGCTGCTGCAACACAGCAAGGGCGGCGGAAGCTGTAGCCGACTTGCGAAAATGAGCTGACAGGCGGCGTACTTTGACGAGCAGATCTGGCAACTCGGGGTACGATTTAAGAAACCGCTGAACCACGAGGTTAAGCACATGAGCCAGGCATAGTACGTGTGTGATCTCATCTCAGAGCCGCCACAAGGTTACGGCCATTGTCACACACAACCATGCCTGGATGTAGGTTCAGCGGTCTCAGCCACAGATCTGCCTGCTCTTTCACAGCTGTCCACAACTCACAAGCAGTGTGAGGTTTATCACCTAAGCTTATGAGTTTCAGCACAGCCTGTTGCCGCTTGGTGGAGGCAGTACTGCAGTGCTTCCAGCTTGTAACTGATGTGGTGATATCTGAAATGGAGGCTGAACATGAGGAGGAGGAGGAGGAGGATGCGCTGGAGCTGTACACTGTGGGGGCAACTCTGACTGACATAGGGCCCGCAATCCTCGGTGTGGGGAGGATGTGTTCCGCCCCAAGGTCCGACTGGGTCCCGGCTTCCACTATGTTTACCCAGTGTGCCGTCAGGGAGATGTACCGTCCTTGGCCACAAGCACTTGTCCACGTGTCCGTTGTCAGGTGGACTCTCCCAGTAACTGCGTTGTTGAGGGCACAGCAGATGTTTTGGGACACGTGCTTGTGTAGTGCGGGGATGGCACAACGGGCAAAATAGTGTCGGCTGGGGACCGAGTACCGAGGGACGGCCACCGCCATAAGGTTGCGGAAGGATTCCGTCTCCACCAGCCTAAAAGGCAGCATTTCCAACGCAAGCAGTCTTGAAATGTGCGAATTTAGGACTGTGGCCTGTGGGGCGTTAGCTGCGAATTTCCGCTTTCGTTCAAAGGTCTGGGATATGGACAATTGAACTCTGCGGTGGGACGTGGACATGGACGTTGATGCTGTTTCTTGAGAAACTGCCATAACAAGTGAAGACTGAGAGGAGGGGGCTTCTTTGCATGCAGTATGGACAGGGGATTGCCTTGCACACACAACAGGGGGTTCTATTGCACGCACAACAGCAGAAGAAGCAGTGGTGACACCCGCTGACACTGGTCGTGGACCCTGGAGTTCGCCCCACAAAGTCGGGTGCTTTGTTGCCATGTGCCTTATCATGCTGGTGGTGGTCAGGTTGGTAGTTTTGTCACCCCTGCTGATGCTGGCATGGCAGGTGGTACAAATGGCCTTTTTGGGGTTATCAGCAGAGTCTTTAAAAAAATTCCAGACACTGGAAGACCTACAGGTTGTACTGGCAACGTCCCTCGTGCTGGTGTTACGGGGAACTGTTGCCTGCCTTCTGTGTGCGGCCACCACACTGTTTCTTCCTGCCTGTTGGGGTACTCTGCCTCCCTCAAACTGTGAGCTGCTGGCCTCGCTCTGCATGTCCACCTGCCACGTTGGGTCAGTTACTAGATGATCCACCACCTCCTCCTCTTCCACTTGCGCACCACGATCTTCCTCCTCACTTCCTGGCAATTGTGTCTCGTCATCGTCCACCTCTTGTGACAAATTGCCAGAGTCAACTTCCTGTGGCCGTGGCTGTTCAAATATTTGGGCATCGCTACATGGGATCTCCTCTTCCACCACTTCAAGCGGAGCAGGCGAGGGGCACAAATCTGGAAATGGACCAGTGAACAGCTATTCAGAGTGTCCAAGTGTGGGATCAGTTGCTGTCTGATGACACTCGGCATGGTGGGAGGAAGGAGCATCAGGGTGAGGAGGAGTATGCGGTCGAGACTCACGGCTACTAAGATTTGACCGTGTGGAAGACAGACCGGAGGTGGTGGTGCCCAGGTGACTGGAAGTATTATCTGCTATCCAATTAATAACCTCTTCACACTGATCAGTTCGCAATACTGGTGTTGTTCTGTGCTTCCCTAGTAATTCAGTCAAGAAGTGGGAGCGAGAAGATGTGGCTGTTGATTGTGGCACATTTTCACCTTGGCCACGGCCCCGTCCTCTGCACGCGCCATCACCAGAACGTCCAGTTCCATGTCCCTTGCCACGCGCCTTGCCTATTGTAAAAGAAGTAAAATAGCTTACACTCGCACTATCAATGGAAAAAGGGTAATAAAAGGTAGATTAGAACTGTGGAAGAGGAAAACCACAGTTCTATTTCTCTGGCCTACACCCGACTCTTTTAAACAATCTAAACAATCAGGGAGAAACTATTACTGTTTTTCTTTACGCAAAAAATACCAAAAGCTGAATAATATAGATTTTTTACCGTGGAACGGCAAAACCACAGTTATAATTTACTGGTTTATACCAGACTTTTTTAAATATATATATTTGCAGCTGAACAGTGAGCGACACACTCAAACTGTTTTTTTTAGATACAAATGGCCCAAAAGTGGATAATACAGAGGTTTGAACCATGGAACTGCAAAACCACACTTCTGTTTCTCTGGCCTACACCAGACTATTTTCAACAGATATATTTGTGTCTGAAAAATCAGGGAGACACTATTAGTTTTTTTTTGCGGCAAAAAATTCCAAAAGCAGGATAATAGAGATTTTTTACCGTGGAACAGCAAAACCACAGTTATAATTTACTGTTGTATACCAGACTTTTTTAAATACACATATTTGCGGCTGAACAGTGAGCGACACACTCAAACTGTTTTTTTTAGATACAAATGGCCCAAAAGTGGATAATACAGAGGTTTGAACCGTGGAACTGCAAAACCACACTTCTGTTTCTCTGGCCTACACCAGATTATTTTCAACAGATATATTTGTGTCTCAAAAATCAGGGAGACACTATTAGGTTTTTTTTTACGGCAAAAAATGCCAAAAGCAGGATAATAGAGATTTTTTACCGTGGAACAGCAAAACCACAGTTATAATTTACTGGTGTATACCAGACTTTTTTAAATATATATATTTGCAGCTGAACAGTGAGCGACACACTCAAACTGTTTTTTTTTTTAGATACAAATGGCCCAAAAGTGGATAATACAGAGGTTTGAACCGTGGAACTGCAAAACCACACTTCTGTTTCTCTGGCCTACATCAGACTATTTTCAACAGATATATTTGTGTCTGAACTGTCACAGACACACTTTTTTTATTTTTTTTTGGGGGGGGGACACCAAAAGGTTAATAAGACGGGTATTTGTACAGTGTGAAGGAGGAAAAAAAAAAAGAGGATTTAGATGAAAAAAAAAGGATTTTTCCTGGCCCCCGAGACCTGGAGCTAAGTCCAGCAATTTGACCAGCAGGAGCACACAGGACTGTAATGCAGCGTTTGCTGGTATAACCACTGCGTCTCCTATACAGCCTGCCTGCCTGATATCTGGGATGGATATTAGTCCTGATAAGGACTGTTTGTTTGATCTGGCAGCCTTTACAGTCCCTACACTAACTATTTCGCAGTATAAATCTCTCCCTAGCTCAGCAGCGCTGTCCCTACACTGTCTGATCCGGAGCAACTGTGTCCAAGATGGCGGTGCCTGGTTTTAAATACTCGAGGTGACGCTGTGTGGCCAGCCAATCACTGTAATGCCCACAACCAACATGGCTGCGGCATTACAGTGACTGGCTGGCAATCCCTGCATGTTCATTGGCTCTGTAAAGAGCGCCAAACATGCAGAGCGGAGACCCGAGCTCCCGCCCGAGTAACCCGGAAATGCTCGGTGCTCGCCGAACATCCCGAGTAGCATGATGCTCGGGCGAGTACTGAGCAGTGTCGAGCATGCTCACTCAACACTAGTCTTCATCTCAACAGTAATTGCAGGGTGGGCTTTTGTCTTTTTTCTCCAAGATGCTCGGATTTTAGCCATTTTTATGATAACAAACATGTTTTGAGCATATTTTACTAATACTGATGAATGAAAGCCTTCATTCTAAGCAAAGCTATCCACAATGATTGAGCAGAAAAATATAAACGTTTTCTTATAAATAAGTCACATAAGTCAATAAAATGCATCTGTTTGCAGGGCACATGGCTGACATAAGTTTGGAGATTAGTTAACATTCAGTCTGACACCCATTGATTTGGATCCAATTGCCCCATAACGCCAGCTCAATTGCATTGGTAAATATGCCGCCCACTTCATGTGTTATCGGTATGATATTTATCAGAAAAACTAAAGTCCAGGAAAATATACTAAAGCTGTGGTATATAACCTATTTCATATAGCTTTCCCTGATGTAAATAAAATGTATGTAAATACTATTTACATAGATTTTTGTGGCTAACACAATACCAGCATATAATTCTTCATTGTACTTGAAAAAATATAAACATTTTGAACAATTCTTTTATCCAGGATGGGGATCTTGATCTCACATCAGGTCGGCTTGCACTAAAGTGACTGTAGTCTATGCAGCCTTACTAGTCATGCTGTTGAGGGTCCGACAGTCTACCCTCTGCCACTTACGTCCCTCATGGGTGGGAACTAGTGATGAGCAAGCGTACGCGCTACTGCTCGGTACTCGCCCGAGCATCTCACTGTTCCAGATGCTCAGGTAGTACTTCCAGGATGCTTGGGCGAGAACTTGAGTCCCGGCCTTGCATGTTTGGCGCTGTTTTAACAGCGAATAAACATGCGAGGATTGCTTGCCACTCACTGTAATGCCGCAGCCATGTTGGTTGTGGCATTACAGTGATTGGCTGGCCACATAGCATCATCGGGCCTATAAAAGACCCGGAGACTCTATGCTCGTCACAGTGTACCCCGGAATCAGACAGTGTAGGGAGAGGTGCTGCTGAGCTAGGGAGAGAATTGGCTGTTTATTAGTTAGGTACAGGTATTCCACAGAAAGATATATATACATCTGAACTAACAGTCTTTTAAAGGAGTAATCCAGCTGCATATATTACTGGTGATAGCAGGAGTTAGGCAGGCAGAGTTTGTGGAGAGTGTATACAGCAGAATAGGGTTCATTGCATGTTCTGTCTGTTGCTGTTACAGATATCCATAGCCCTAGATATCAGGGCTAATTTTGTTTTTTGCTCACAATCCTGATTATTGGCTTAAAAAGCAATACAATACACCATTTTTACTGCTCCATTTGCTTGTTAGCAGAATACAGCCAGATTTGTTTGATTTTATTCGCATTGCTGTATTGTGGAAGCAGAGAAAACTTCTCCATCATCAGATGTGATCCGATATTACTGCCGTAATAATCGTGACTTTTTTTGGAGCGTGACGTATATTACACTTCAGTTAAAGTCTGTCAGTTGTGTTCAAAGTGTTTTTATTGAAAGTTTTTTCAAATATTATTAGGGAAGGTGTACAAAAAAGAAAAGGGAAAGTCATTAGGAAAAGCATGGGGAAACAAGGGACAAATAGGAAAAAAGGGGGAAAGAAGGATACTTCGTAAAGCAGACAATATAAGGATCAAGAAATGCATTATATTCCTTTCACAGCTGTTACTGAAATATTCAAATGCAATATCGTAGCATGAAGATGACGAACATTTTTGTTAGGACTCAGTTAAACATAAATTAGGCATACATTTTTTGGACCAAGGAAGCCATCTTAAATTGTATCTTTCCGAAATTTTTGTGTCTTGGTGCAAAATTGTATTCATAGACATTGTGTGCTGAAACTCTTTGGATTATTTCAGTCATGGTTGGGATTTGTGTTTGCTTCCATTTTGTAGCAAACAAATGTTTGGTAACTAACAAAATATGACATATTATGTGTCTATACTTATTTGGAAAAGATTCAAGATCTATGGAAAAGAGGACAAGTTGCGTTGAAAGAGTAATATTAAGCTGAGAAATGTTATATATCAGATTTTGAATTCCCTGCCATAGCGGATTTAATTTAGGGCAACTCCAAAATATATGATTTATGCTTCCTATCTCTCCACATTGTCTCCAGCACAATGGGGAATGATTTTGAAAAGTTCTATTTCGTTTTTTGGGGGTAAAATGCCATCTGGAAATTATTTTGAACTGTGTTTCCTGAAGAGAGGCACATGTTGATTTGGAGTAAGTTGTATTTAAAGCTTTTTGCCACTGAGCAGTAGTAAAATTTTGTTGAAGATCCTTTCCCCAATTAATTATATTTGACCTTTTGTTAAAGAATTGATCCTCGTTAAGTTTTTGACATATAATACTAGCTCTCCAAACTAATTCTGTTGTTGGATTATTTAATAGTTCTATGATGTCAGAAGGTATTTCAAGCTTCAGTTCCTTTTTATTCGTAAGATAATTATTGATTTTTAGCCAATTACTCTATTCTTTAGGATGTAAGTTATACTTTTTAGCGATATCTTCAAAAGGGATCAAGGATTTATCCACTAGGATATCAAGGAGGTTGTTAATTCCCTGGGTTTTCCATTTTGTCAGGTTCATTCATGGAAAAAATTATATCAAATATTGCCAGAGGAATATTTTTTAGTTTAATAAGGGGTTGTTTTTCTTTTAGAAGAACCATTAAGAGTTTCCATATTGTAACTGTAGCTTTAACTGTTCGAGATTTTGGCATTGTTATCGTCGGGTCTAATAAGTGGGCAACAATTAAAGCATAAAGGGATTTGTTGTTGACAATAGATATCCAACTACCTTTTTCATGCTCGTTTAGCCATTTTCGTCTTTGCTTCAAAGTATTCGCGATATAGTAGCTAGACAAATTAGGAAGATTGAAACCTCTTTTTATGTTTAACCAAGATATTTTTAGCAATTCTGGGGCTTTTATTGCACCAAATGTATCTGGAGAGCTGTGTTTGAAATTTTTGAATGCAGTACTTGGGAATCAGAAGTATGATACAACGTAGTTCGTATAAAAATTTAGGTACAATTAACACTTTGTATGTAATTATTTTGCCCATCCATGTTAGTTCAGTCTTGGCTATACTTTGCAAGACTGATTGAAGAGATTTATGTAATGCCAATAGGTTTTTTTGTAACTAGCTGTGATAAAGAACTAGTTAAATAAATACCTAAATATGATATGTGTTCTTCCCATCCGAAGGGGAACTCGTTCTTGATAATATTTTGGAGTTGCTCTTCAATATTGAAATTTATAATCTGCGATTTGGATTGGTTAACTTTGGTTAACTTTTCACACATGTTATTTATACCTATGTGTTATTTTAAAAAAAAATACATGAATAAAGCATTTATCTCTTTTAGTCAACATATGGTGTTTTAATTATGTTATTTTGGGGTTTTGAAAATACCTATGGTTTCTCTGGTTTATATAACATTAGAGAAAGAGTCAAGAATCTCGATAAGATGTCTTAATGAATTTAAAGGATCGGACAGTGTAAGAATGATATCGTCTGCAGATAAAGTAGCCTTATACTGTCTTAGGTTTGCATGGAAGCCTTTAATATTATCACACATTCTGACGGCTTCTGCCAAGGGCTCTATTATCAGTGCAAATAATGTTGGTGAGAGGGGCAGCCCTGTCTAGTGCCATTAGATATCGTAAATCCCCTAGACAGATAGCTATTTGTTAGGATTCTTGCTGTTGGGTTTGTATAAAGTGCTGAGATGAGATTCAGAATGTTCCCTTTGAATCCAAACTTCTCTAGAGGGGAAATAGATATCCCCAATGGACGCTATCGGATGCCTTCTCTGCATCTAAGGCCAGAGAAGGAATTTTATTGTTATCAATGTGAGATAATAGGTTGATGATTTTCTGAGTGGCATCAGCTGTGTGCCTGCCTTGTATAAAACCAACTTGATCTAAGTGTATTAGATTGGGGAGAATTTTTTGTATTCTATTGGCTACGAATTTAGAAACTATCTTGGTATCGGAGTTTAGTAAGGAGATTGGCCGATAATTGGTTACTTCCTGTGGGTCTCCTTTGTTCTTGGGAATGATGGTGATTATGGCTTTTAACATTTCTGATGAGATGTGGCCATCTAATTAGACTTGGTTGGTTAATTTAGTTAAAAAGGGTACAAGTATATGAGCAAAAGATTTATAATATTTGTTATAATAATAATTTTTTATTTATATAGCGCCAACAAATTCCGCAGCACTTTACAATTAAGCGGGGACATGTACAGGCAATAAATTCAATACAATTTAAGGACAGTTCAAACAGTTACATTAGGAGTGAGGGTCCGGCTGCTCGCTGCTTACATTCTACAAGGAAATGGGGGGACACAATAGGAGAAAAGTGCTTGTTATTTCAGGTCTGACAATTATAATAAATAGGGATTTTCATATAAAGCTGTATGATCCGGTCATCAGCCTGTATGTTTAAGTGCAATACTCGAGTACCGAGTGCAGTTATCTTGTGCATGGAGGGTGTGGAGACAGATGAAGAGTAGGGAACAGATTCTGAATGATATTTAGAAGGAGGGAACAGGGGAAAGTTAATTTACTGAGTAGTTAAGGTGGTAGGCTTGTTTAAAGAGATGGGTTTTTAAAGCGCGCTTGAAGATATGGGGGCTAGGCATCAGTCGGATCGCCTGGGGTAGTGCATTCCAGAAAACTGGCGCAGCACGAGAGAAGTCTTGGAGACGGAGGTGCGAAGTTCGGATTATGGGGGATGTTAGTCTTAGGTCATTTGTAGAACAGTCATTCGTTTATGATTAGTGATGAGTGAGCACTAAAATGCTCGGGTACTCGTTGTTCGGATCGAGCAAATTGGAATACTCAGGTGCTCAACCCGAGCAACGAGCCCAAATGTAAGTCTATGGGAAACTCGAGCATTTTTCAGACGGGTCCCCCCCGGCGGTCTGCAGAGGGCCTAAAAATTGCCCAAATCAATGGGAACAGTGCTCAAATGACATGGGAACAGCATGCTGAAGACCCCTGGAAGCATCTCTGACTCCCAGGTCACTGCTGTCAACAACGCTGTCAGAGTATTGCGCCACTTTTACGGACTCACAATAAAACATACAAAAACAAAAACAAAATGGATTTTCCTGGGAAATATATTAAGGAACATCCTTTGCAGGGTAATGACTTGTATATAAGGCAAAATAAATAACCAAAACAAAAAATACTCCTCCACACCTTGGGCTATGTTCACACGTAGCGTTTTTGATGCGTTTTTGCACTTTTGCATTGCTTTCAACAAAGACAAATGCATTCACTGGGAAATGTCATTTTAACATTTTACAACCTTATCTGGCCATGTGGTGTGTGACACATCATCAGACACATGCATACAATGCTGAAAAGACATGGGAACAGCATGGGGAGGACCCCTGGAAGCATCTATGACTCCCAGGTCACAGCCTAAAAGTGTGCCCATCATAAGTGATCCTTGGTGCATGCGAAGATGCCTCCCGCCATGCACTTGTCGTTGCAGACTTGCAACAATCACCGTCCACGTCCTTGTCCAAGTGCAGCGTTCAGTTGTCCCTACCCCATTCCTTGGAATGCAAGCGCAAGTATGCAGCCAGCCACCCACCCACAAGCTGCAATACTATACTGCCAAATTTTTGACAGCTGCTTGCACTTGAAATGTGGCCTTTTAGGTTCATGGAAGCAGAAGCTTTTCATAACCTCATGCCAGAGGCGGCCGGGTGTCCATACTCGGTCCCCAGCCGCCACTGTTTCTCCGGTGTCATCTCCACCTTCCACAAGCACGGGTCCCACAACATTACCCATGCCCTCCCCAGTGCACTTAATGGGAAGGACCGCCTAACCACAAACACATGGACAGGTGAATGTGGCCAGGGACGGTACGGAGCCAGTCCACAGCTTTTTCTGCTGAGTTGTATTCCACCACAGCCATATTTTTTAGCTTAGTGAAAGGACTTGGGAAACCATATCTACCCAGCTGTCATTTCTCCCAGGAAGTCCTCTAAAGCTGCTTTCACTTGAAATGTGGCCTTTTAGGATTGGGGAGACGGAAGCTTTTCATAACCTCATGCCGGCGGCGGCCGGGTGTCCATATTTGGTCCCCAGCCGCCACTATTTCTCCAGGTATCATCACCGCCTTCCACAAGCACCGGTCCCACAACATTACCCGTGCCCTCCCCAGTGCACTTACTGGGAAGGACCGCCTAACCACAAACACGTGGACAGGTAAATTTGGCCAGGGACGGTATGGAGCCAGTCCACAGCTTTTTTTGCTGAGAGTTGTATTCAGCTCGGTGAAAGGACTGGCATAGAGGGAAACCATATCTACTCCGGCTGTCATTTCTCCGTCACCAGGTTCCGCCCATTGTCACACACGACCATGCCTGGCTGTATGTTCAGTGGTGAGAGCCACAGATAAGGCTGCTGTGTTACAGCTTTCAACAACTCTGCAGCGCTGGGCGGTTTGTCAATTAAGCATTAAGCATGTTATCTTCAGCACAGCCTGTTGCCGCTTGGCCAAGGCAGTGCTGCAGTGCTATCAGCTTGTGACTGATGTGGTCATTTCGGAGATGGAGGAGGTGATGATGCAGGAGCTGAACAATGTGATTACATTGAGGTTAAATTGGTGACGCTGTTTGTTATACTAAAGAAAGATCCTATTGTTTTGGTTTTTTTACGTTATTTTTTAAGACAAATGCATTCACCGGGAAATGTCATTTTAACATTTTACAACCTTATCTGGCAATGTGGTGGGTGACACATCATCAGACACATCCTGTCTTATTTATGATGGAGGGACTCTGAAAGTCATAAAGCCTATTTTTATAGGGACAGCCCTTACTATTATTAAAAGGCCAGCAGTCGGCCCTCGCTATTGTTAGAGAGCCATCAGCCAGCTATGCTTTGTTGTTCACATTAGGCTATGTGCCCATGATGCGTTTTTTAAGCGTTTCCGCAGCGGCAAATATGCTGCAGAAACGCTTAAAAAATGCATGGTAGAAGGCCTGCCATGTTCCCCAATGATAATCCGCATGTGCTGTGCACATGCTGCGGAAATTTCCGCTGCGGATTATCATTGCGGAAAAAAACGCAGCACTACCAATTATTTTGCGGAAGTGCTGCGTTTTCGCCACCATTGACTTGCATTAGACCGCATGTATTACCCATCACTGTATATATAGATGCGCATTCCATGCGTTCTAATGTGCGGATGGTACACAGGTCTAGAGGAGGGGAGACTCTCCTCCGGACCGGGGTACCATAGAAAACTGTAAAAAAAGAATAAAATAAAAAATAAATATGATACTTACCTTCTGGCGGCCCACGCTGCGCTCCTCCTCGCTTGCTGGCAATTCGCGATATATTGAAGGACCTGCGCTGACGTCTGAGTCCTTCACTCTACCGCTGCCGGCAGCCGGGACGGTGAAGCAAGTCAGCGCGGGCCATCGGAGGGTAAGTATATATTTATTTTTTTTTTTTTTGACATTCTCTCGGGTCACACTACATAAATCCATGCTGTTTGCATGGATTTATATAGTGTGACTGTCAGGAAAACACACTTGGTCAGACCTTGCAGCCCTCTGGCGCCCCCTTATCCTGCTGGTCAAACATGGTATTGACCAAGGATAAGCAACAGGGCGCAGCTGCTCTCATTTATGTCGACTATTGTGGCACGTGATGTGACAGGACGTATATATACCACCAGTTCCTTCCAGGAACGTATATATACCTCCGTCCAGCCACCCTCAAACCACAATATCAAATAAATACTGGTATACTGCCACCACCGATCGCTTAACAGGTGGATCGGGTACCCGTTAGGTAACGTGAATTAGCGGGTGAGGAACGTGTTTGCTCGACATAGGACAAGAAGAACGAAGCTGGTAAATAATAATGATTTACTCCCGAAAGTGGGCAGTGTTTACAAAAGATATACAAGATATTATAAAAGAGACAATGTACATATATGCATAAAACAGTTATTAAAATAAAAGGGGTAAATAATAGCAAAACCTGCGCCACGAGGTGATGGTCTCAGATTCTGTGGGGGGGACGGCTCCCCAGAAATTAAATGTGATTCTTCCATGCAGTGAGGAGTGCATGCGTCTGACGTCCCGGGTAAGAATGAAGTAAAATGGCCGTTCTGGTTTTTAGTAAGGGGCCAAAACTCTAGGAGACACCCATGTTGTTTACCTTACATGGGGGCTCGGTTTTGTGAACCCACCCAGCTGCATAAGACATAAAAATCCTTCAGATTTCATATCTTGGTATGGGGGGGTCCCACATCCAAGATGGAGACACCATGTTTGCCGTCACCACTATTCATGAAGATGGATATCAAATATGATATCTCTATGACGCTCAGAAGCTCAGAACCCATTTCCCAGGTTCCTGGTGGTCTTCCAGCCACGAAAACCACACCATCACAATTGGAAAAAGGTGAACATCTCAAAAATGTGGTCCCTGTGTTTGTGACAGTCATGGGCATTATTAAAATCAACATTAAAAGTTTGTACAGTTAGACAATAGGATTTTGGAGGGAAAATCCAGGGTATACCAGTATGCTTGCTGACGTTTTATGGCGGTAATAAAAATTCCTTGCTAGGGGGAAAGCAAGAGTGAGTTGTATGTAGCCTCTTCCAAATGAGCAGGGGGTAGAGATTTAAGACATCTCTCATTTTTAAAACTAGGACAAAAATAAATTTTGCCTGACACCTCCCCCTTTTTAGACTGCGCTATGGAGGTAGGACCTTCTGGTACTCCTCCAGGCGTATCTCTGCAGGCTCCCCTTGCCGGGACAACTCATTGGCATTGCCATGCTTGCTGCCTTTGCTGTGTTGAACGGTAAAGTCGTACTGCTGGAGGGTGAGGCTCCAGCGTAACAACCTTCCGTTGGCACCGGACATGGTGTGCAGCCAACTCAGGGGGTTGTGGTCAGTCACGACAGTGAAGGGGCGCCCGTACAAGTAAGGCTGTAAAAGGTTAAGGGCCCATACAATGGCCAGGCACTCCTTCTCTATGGTGGAATAGGCCACTTCCCTCGGCAGCAGTTTCCGACTTAGGTACAACACGGGGTGTTCTTGGTTCCCCGAGTCGACCTGGCTGAGTACAGCACCGAGGCCAAACTCAATGGCGTCGGTCTGTACGAAGAGTGGCCGTGTGCCGTCGACCGCTTTTAGCACAGGAGAGCTGCTCAGGGCAGTCTTCAAAGCCCGAAAGGCCACCTCGCATTCATCTGTCCATTTGACTGAATGGGGTAGGCTCCTCCTGGTGAGGTCTGTCAAGGGCTTCGCAAGGCTACTATAGTCTTGTACAAACCGTCTATAGTACCCTGCTTTGCCCAAGAAGGACTGCACCTGTTTCTTGGTCCTGGGGGTGGGCCAGGACACGATAGCGTCCACCTTCCCAGGCTGTGGCTTCAGAGTACCCCCACCTACCCGGTGCCCCAGGTAGTGGACCTCGTTCATGCCCATCTGGCACTTTCCTGGCTTGATGGTCAAGCCCGCCTGGTGAATGCGCCCGAGCACCTGCTGCAGATGCTCGAGGTGATCCTCCCAGGTGGGACTGAAGAAGGCAATGTCATCCAGGTATGCCACTGCGTACCTCTCCAGTCCCTGGAGCAGGTGGTTGACCATTCGCTGGAAAGTGGCAGGGGCATTTTTCATGCCAAAAGGCATGACCGTGGATTCATACAATCCGAAGGGGGTGATAAAGGTGGACTTTTCCTGGGCCCCGGGGTTCAAGGGAATCTGCCAATATCCCCGACTCAGATCCATAATGGAGAGATAGCTCGCGCTGGCTAACCGCTCCAGCAGCTCCTCAATGCGTTGGCATTGGTTGTGCGTCAGAGGCTGTGATAGCGTTGAGCCCCCTGTAGTCCACACAGAACCGGGTGGTCCGGTCCTTCTTTGGCACCAGGACTACAGGTGAGGCCCACGCGCTCTTGGACTGCTTAATCACCCCAAACTTCAGCATCTCCTCCACCTCCTGGTGCATGACATGCTGCACCTCGTCGGAGATTCGATAGGCTGTCCGCCGGAGTGGGTCATGATTCCCGGTGTCCACTTCATGGACCGCCACTTCAGTCCTGCCAGGCAGGTTGGTGAACACTGCTTGGAAGGGTTTCAGCACTGCTCGCATCTGAGACCTCTGGTCTGCGGATAGCAAGGCGCTTATCTCTACATCCTCTAGGGACCCGCTGGCCTTCACTTGGGCCAGCATGTCCAAGAGGGGGTCGTCCTCCCCATCCTCGGGCAGGCTGCAGACCGGTAGGACGCAGGCTCCACGTTCTTGATGAGCCTTCATCATATTAACGTGAAAAGCCTTCCGCCTACCCTGCGCGTGGTCAAGAGTGATTACATAGGTGACCGGGTTGAGCTGTTGGTGAATGACGTACGGGCCTTCCCAGGCCGCCTGAAGCTTGTCCTTTGGTACGGGGACCAGCACCCACACCTTCTGACCCACCTGGTAGGTCCGCTCTTGGGCGTTCTGGTCGTACCAATGCTTCTGGTCAGCCTGGGCTTGCGCCATGTTGTCATGCACCAACTGAGTCAAGGTCTGCATCTTGTCACGGAAGCGCATGACATACTCCACGATGGACACACCTGGGGAGCTAGGCTCTTCTTCCCAGAATTCCCTTATCAAACCAAGGGGTCCTCGGACACGCATGCCATACAGGAGCTCAAAGGGGGAGAACCCCGTCGAGGCCTGTGGAACCTCTCTGTAAGCAAATAACAGGTGTGGGAGGTAACGCTCCCAGTCGCGTTCCTGGGTCTCAACCAGCATTTTTAACATCTGTTTGAGGGTACCATTGAATCGCTCACACAAACCATTGGTTTGGGGATGATACGCGCTTGATACCAGAAGCTGCACCTGCATTTTCTTACATAGTGCCTCCATTAAGCGAGACATGAACTGAGTCCCCTGGTTGGTAAGCATCTCCCTGGGAAAGGCTACTCGCGAAAAGATGGCCAAGAGGGCGTCCGCCACCTTATCCGCCCTAATTGAGGACAGGGCTACTGCCTCCAGATACCGGGTAGCATAGTCTACCATGGTAAGGATGAAACATTTTCCAGAGCTGCTAGGTATGGCCAGTGGTCCCACAATGTCCACAGCAATCCTCTGGAAAGGCTCCTCTATCACTGGCAAAGAGATCAGGGGGGCTTTGGGAGCCGGCCCTGACTTTCCCACTCTTTGACACGTGGTACAGGAGAGACAGTAGTTCACCACATCCGTCCCCATTTTGGGCCAATAAAAGTGGTGAGACAGCCGGGCCTTGGTTTTGCTGACCCCCAAGTGTCCAGCGAGTGGAATCTCATGGGCGATCCGCAACAACTCATCCCTGAATTGGTAGGGGACGACCAGCTGTCTTTCCCTCAGCCACTCCTGTTGGGGTGTACAGGGAACTGTCTCCCGGTACAACCTCCCTTGGTCCCAGAATACCCTCTCCTTATCCGACTTGGAGGTGCGCTTCTCAGCGAGGCTCCTTAATGTCTCTAGGCTAGCATCTGAGTGCAGAGCTGCCTGAAACTCCTGGCTGGAGGAAGCCATAAGTGAGGTTAAGGCCTCGTCCTCACTGGGACCCTCTGGGACCGACTCTGGGTCCATACCTGATTCTGTTATTCCTCTGTCCGAGGAGGGTCCAGAAGGCAGGGCGTTACTTGCGTTCTGGGCACTCTGACTGCGGGTAACAGCGGCTATATAGGCCGTCTCCCCGGGGAATAACACCGTCCCATTAGCCTGCGCAGCTATGAGTACTACTTCCTCATCCTCCTCCATTACCTCAGGCACCGTGCAACGTATGGGGCAGCTACCATCAGCCAGGTCACCATCTGTTGTGACACTGGTCGCTGGCACAGCACCACCTGCTTCATGGTCCCCGTGCCTCTCCCCATTACCCTTAGCACTGACATTTGTTCCTGCTAGGGGATCCTCAGCAATATCACCCCGCAGCGTGACATGGCTGAGTTCTCCTGTACCTTCCAGTACATCATCATCATCATCAGCAGCAGCAGGTAAAGCATTGACATTCACATTATCAGCATTAACCTTACCAACCGTATCAGATCGGGGAGGGGTGTCAGGGACATAATAAGCAAACATCCTCCCCAAATCAGTTCCCAACAAAACATTTGCAGGTAGATATTCAGATACTCCCACTTCCTTCACCCCACTCCCCACACCCCAATCAATAAAAACCCGCGCCATGGGCAAGGGGCATCGGACGCCCCAATCCTGGTGACAGTCAGGGTCTTTCCCGGAATAAGCTCTTCAGAGGACACCAGTTCGGGTCGGATGAGGGTTCGTTCGGCCCCAGTGTCCTTGAGGCCTACAGTGACAATGTCCCCCGCCATGACAGACTGCAAGTTTTCACAGTCCCTCCCAACAGGCCCACCCACCAAAAGAACTGATGCATTAGGCCCTGGGGCCTTGTATGGGGGGTTCTTCCTCTGCTTCTCTGGGCAAGTGGCGCTGAGATGACCAGTCTGGTTGCAGAAATAACACCTGCGGGCATCAGATGCAGGTCGGGCATTGGTAACGGGAAAAAGGCCTCCGGAAGGTTGGCTGACAGGGGCAGGGATGGTGGTTGATAGCTTACCCCCTTTCCAGCGGGCGACGACCGGCTTCCGCACCTCCGGTCTCCGGTTGGCCTCGTAGGTGTCTGCGATCTGCGCTGCTTTATTGGCATCTGGTGGCTCCCGATCCATCACGAACTGCCGTACCTCAGTCGGACACAGATGCAGGAACTGGTCTTTCACCATCAGATCCTTTAGCTACTTAAAGGTGGTCGCTGACAGTCCTTGGATCCACTGCTCAAAGTTGGTTCTGAGCCCATGCACCACATCGCAGTAACTGTCGTGTGGTCCACGTTGGAGGTTCCGGAACTTTTTACGGTACACCTCAGGAGTCAGTTGGAACCTCTGGATTAGGGCCTGCTTAATGGCATCATAGTTCCCATCGAGGCTCGGAGGAAGAGCCACAAACACATCCAGAGCTTTGCCTCGCAGCCCTGCAGTTAAGTATCGGGCCCACTGGCCCTCAGGCAGCTGGTATTGTCTGCAAGTCTTTTCAAAACCCCTCAGAAAGGTGTCGAGGTCGCCTTTCTTTTCCATCACAGGAAAATGCTCTGGACGGGGCTTAAACAGGGTCACATTGTTGGTCTCACCGTTCCGTGAGGTGGATGCTGGGATCCCGAGTTGGGCCATCTGCAGTTCATGGGCCGTCTGAGCTTGGGCCTCCGCTCGCCGCTCGGCAGCCTCTCGTTGGGCCCTCTGGGCCTCTCGCTCGGCTCGCTCGGCTCTCTTGGCCCTCTCGGCCTCCTGGTGCTGCTGAATTACTTTCAGCCGTCCTTCATGATCCTCTGCAGGAAGTTGCTATAGAGCCATCTGCAGATAGGGGTCCACGCTGCCCTGGTCGCTGACGCGGCGTGCGTCTACAGGTGGGACCCTTGTAGTAGTACTGTCCATATCTCGGCTGACCCCTGGCTCTGCTGAGGTGTGGAGAAGGGCTTGCTCTGCCTCCAGTTGCGCCAGTGCAGCAACCATTTGTTCTTTATTTTTGCCCAGAGGGTCAATGCCTCTAGTTATACATATTCCAGTAAGAGTGTCCTTTTTCTGCTGGCTGTACCAGAGCTCCCCAACGATGACCATGATCACCAAAATAAAAATAGAAAAGAAAAAACGAAGAAGGGTAGGGGTAACTGCTACACATACAGTATAGTCTCAGATCTAATAAACACTGAGTTCGATCTTCAAAACTTTTGTGCAGGGTCCAGGTAAGAACCGTGCAAGTTTTTAGTGAGAGGAATGATTGCTCAAACCAGATCACTAATGTCCTATGATCCCACCGCTTGCCACCAATTGTCAGGAAAACACACTTGGTCAGACCTTGGAGCCCTCTGGCGCGCCCTTATCCTGCTGGTCAAACATGGTATTGACCAAGGATAAGCAACAGGGCGCATCTGCTCTCATTTATGTCGACTATTGTGGCACGTGATGTGACAGGACGTATATATACCACCAGTTCCTTCCAGGAACGTATATATACCTCTGTCCAGCCACCCTCAAACCACAATATCACATAAATACTGGTATGCTGCCACCACCGATCGCTTAACAGGTGGATCGGGTACCCGTTAGGTAACGTGAATTAGCGGGTGAGGAACGTGTTTGCTCGACATAGGACAAGAAGAACGAAGCTGGTAAATAATAATGATTTACTCCTGAAAGTGGGCAGTGTTTACAAAAGATATACAAGATATTATAAAAGAGACAATGTACATATATGCATAAAACAGTTATTAAAATAAAAGGGGTAAATAATAGCAAAACCTGCGCCACGAGGTGATGGTCTCAGATTCTGTGGGGGGGACGGCTCCCTGGAAATTAAATGTGATTCTTCCATGCAGCGAGGAGTGCATGCGTCTAACGTCCCGGGTAAGAATGAAGTAAAATGGCCGTTCTGGTTTTTAGTAAGGGGCCAAAACTCTAGGAGACACCCATGTTGTTTACCTCACATGGGGGCTCGGTTTTGTGAACCCACCCAGCTGCATAAGACATAAAAATCCTTCAGATTTCATATCTTGGTATGGGGGGGTCCCACATCCAAGATGGAGACACCATGTTTGCCGTCACCACTATTCATAAAGATGGATACCAGTATGCTTGCTGACATTTTATGGCGGTAATAAAAATTCCTTGTTAGGGGGAAAGAAAGAGTGAGTTGTATGTAGCCTCTTCCAAATGAGCAGGGGGTGGAGATTTAAGACATCTCTCATTTTTAAAACTAGGACAAAAATAAATTTTGCCTGACAGTGACAAAGTTGACAAGCACTTTCCAAGTGATGCTAAAATCGCTTGGAAAGCACTTGTCAACCCGCATGCGGAAATGCAAGTGAAGAACGCTTCACTTCCGCATGTCCCTGGCAGGAAAACGAATGTACAATCCGCATGCCAAACTTCACATGCCAGAAATGCAAGCTTGTGTCCCTGTTGGAGGAAAAGTTGCGAAATCTAGAAGAGAGGTTAACTACCTTGAAAATCATTAAGGAAGGTGAAGAGTTCTTAGACAGAGCAGAATTATCTCTTCATGATTCAGAAAGAGAAGAAATTCGAACTGCACCTGACGAAACAGAGGAATGGAAGCATGTGACCCACAGAAGCAGGAGGATCGAGAGGCAGTCAGCAACCATACTGCTCAGGAACCAGTACCAGGCTCTCACGCAGGAGAACCATGAAGAAATACAGCAAAATAAGACTTTGCCAGCAATGAATAACCTTGTAAGCCCTCAGAATCCTCCTGGATGGAGAAAGAAGAATGTTGTGAAGAAAAAACGGAGAGTGGTGGTCATGGGGGATTCCCTGTTAAGAGGAACAGAGGCCGCTATCTGCAGACCAGACATAAC
This sequence comes from Phyllobates terribilis, assembly GCF_046119375.1. NCBI lineage: Eukaryota > Metazoa > Chordata > Amphibia > Anura > Dendrobatidae > Phyllobates > Phyllobates terribilis. The sequence goes on along the minus strand of NW_027362767.1, from coordinate 421,686,162 downwards.
CTCAAGAGAAATGTGCTGTCTTCCAGGAGCAAAAATTAAAGATGTGTCTGACAGGATATCAAGACTCTTCAGACCTACAGATCACTACCCATTCCTGCTAATACATGTGGGGACAAATGACACCGCAAGAAAGGACCTGGAAACCATCTGCAGTGACTTTGAAGACTTAGGCAAGAAAGTGAAAGAATTGGGAGCGCAGGTGGTCTTCTCATCCATCCTCCCAGTGGATGGCCATGGAACAATGAGGTGGAATAAGATTCTACAGGTGAACAACTGGCTACGTCGATGGTGCCGTCAACAAGGATTTGGATTTCTGGATCACGGAATGAATTACCTATACGATGGACTACTTGCTAGAGATGGGGTGCACCTTACGAAGACTGGAAAACATGTATTTGGAAGTCGCCTTGCTACACTCATCAGAAAAGCTTTAAACTAGAACAATGTGGGAAGGGAAGCAAAAGGCCAGAAAAAGCCATACAGCTGACAAATACTATTGAGATCTCTGCTACTGGAAGTGGAAAGGAAGAACAAAGACAAAACAATTTAAATAATAAAAATATGGGAGGAAGAGAAACCAATCACAAACTAAAATGTTTTTATACAAATGCACAAAGCATGGGCAACAAACAAGGAGAATTGGAACTACTAATGCAGGAAAAGGAATATGATGTCATTGGAATCACTGAAACTTGGTGGGATGATACACATGATTGGAATAAAAGGCTAAAAGGATACAACTTATTTGCAAGAAACAGACTTGATAAACGAGGAGGAGGTGTTGCATTGTATGTTAGAAAAGTGTATATCTGCACAGAGATTGAAGCTTCAGAGACTGGGAGTTCTGTGGAAACTGTTTGGGTAAGAATACAAGGAGAGAACAACGGAAAGGACACCATTGTAGGCATTTACTACAGGCCACCTGGGCAAGCTGAAGATATGGATGAACTCTTTATGTATCAAATGATCAAGTTCTCCAAAAAATATGACGTAGTGGTCATGGGAGATTTCAACTATCCAGACATTTGTTGGGAATCTCTCTCAAGTAAAACTAACAGGTCAAGCAAATTCTTATCCTCTCTTGCTGACAACTTTATCTTCCAAAAGGTAGGGGAGAAAACAAGGGGATCTGCTACTTTGGATCTAATCCTTATAAACAGGGAGGAAATGGTTGAGGAGGTAAAGGTGGCTGGGACCCTAGGAGGCAGCGATCATGCTATTATAGAATTTTGGATAACTAGAGAAGGAAGACATGTGAAGACTCAAACTTCAAGGTTAGATTTTAGAAAGGCAGATTTTAAGAGACTCAGAAAGAGAATAGGAGGGATCCAATGGCTGGATGTCCTTAAGGACAAAAATGTCCAGGAAGGATGGGAAATTTTTAAAAATGAGATTCTCAAAGCACAATCGTTAACAATCCCGAAAAGTAGGAAGAATGGGAAGCATTTAAGGAAACCAGGATGGATGAACACAGAACTTAAACACATGCTAAAAAGAAAGAAAAAAATGTTTATTAAATGGAAAGAGGGAGGCATATCTAAAGAAGATTATAATGCAGTCTGCAGATCCTGCAGGGCACGTATCAGGTTAGCTAAAGCTGACAATGAATTAAGGCTTGCAAGAGATGTCAAAAGCAATAAAAAAGGATTTTGGGGGTATGTCAAAAGTAAAAGAAAAGTCAAAGATGCTATAGGATTTCTACAGGATGAAAATGGAGAAATGGTAAGAGAGGATGTTGAGAAGGCCGAACTTTTTAATTCCTATTTTGCATCTGTTTTCTCTCAGAAAGAAAATGTAACATCAACTGATCTTCACTGTCCTTTTAAAGGAATAGAGGAATCCAAGTTATCTGTAAACAGAAAGATTGTGAGGGAATATTTAGCTAACATAAATGAGTTCAAGTCTCCAGGTCCAGATGAATTACACCCCAGAGTACTGAAGGAGATCGTAGAAGAAATTTTAGAACCACTCTCCATAATCTTTGAAAATTCTTGGAGAACAGGAGAAGTCCCAGAAGACTGTAGAAGAGCAAATGTTGTTCCTATCTTCAAAAAGGGGAAGAAGGTGGACCCAGGGAACTATAGGCCGGTGAGTCTGACTTCTATACCAGGAAAGATCTTTGAACAAATTATTAAACAACATGTATGTAAGTACATGGATAAGAATGAAGTGATTAACCAGAGTCAGCATGGGTTTGTAACTAACAAGTCATGTCAGACTAACTTAATTTCCTTCTATGACAGAATCACTGACTGGGTGGATCAGGGAAATGCTGTAGATATAGTATATCTTGACTTCAGCAAAGCATTTGACAAAGTATCTCACACCATCCTTATTGAAAAAATGACCAAGTATGCAATGGACCAGGCAACTGTTAGGTGGATTCATAACTGGCTTAGTGATCGGACTCAAAGGGTGGTTGTAAATGGCTTCACATCCAGCTGGATGAATGTCTCAAGTGGGGTACCACAGGGCTCCGTCCTGGGACCTGTATTGTTCAACATCTTTATCAATGATTTAGATGAAGGAATTGAGGGTAAACTGATTAAATTTGCTGATGACACAAAGCTAGGAGGGATAGCTAATACTAGAGAAGAGAGAGAGAGGATTCAAAAAGACCTAAATAAACTGGAGCAGTGGGCAGCAACCAACAGAATGGTTTTTAACAGGGAAAAATGCAAAGTACTACATCTGGGCAATAAAAATGAAAAAAGCATATACAGAATGGGAGGAATAGAGCTAAGCAACAGTACATGTGAAAAAGACTTAGGTATACTAATAGATCATAGACTGAACATGAGTCAACAGTGTGATGCAGCAGCAAAAAAGGCAAATACAATTCTGGGATGTATTAACAGAAGCATACAGTCTAGATCACGTGAAGTCATTATCGGTCTTTACTCCTCTTTGGTCAGACCTCATCTGGAATACTGTGTACAGTTTTGGGCACCACATTTTAAAAAAGACATAGACAAACTGGAGCAAGTTCAGAGAAGAGCGACCAGAATGGTGACTGGTCTGCAAACCATGTCCTATGAGAAACGGTTGCAGGATTTGGGAATGTTTAGCTTGCAAAAAAGAAGACTGAGAGGAGACTTAATAGCTGTCTACAAATATGACAAGGGCTGTCACATTGTAGAAGGATCATCTTTATTCTCATTTGCACAAGGAAAGACTAGAAGCAATGGGATGAAACTAAATGGGAGGAGACACAGATTAGATATTAGAAAAAACTTTTTGACAGTTAGGGTGATTAATGAGTGGAACAGGCTGCCACGAGAGGTGGTGAGTTCCCCTTCAATGGACGTCTTCAAACAGAGGCTGGACAGACATCTGTCTGAGATGATCTAGTGAATCCTGCTTTGAGCAGGGGGTTGGACCAGATGACCCAGGAGGTCCCTTCCAACTCTACCATTCTATGATTCTATGCTTTTTTTTCTGCCAGGGAGATGCAGAAACGCTCAGGAAAAAATCCTGAGCATTTCTGCATCGTGGGCACATAGCCTTATTAACAAGTGGGTCTCCTATACTGTTATTGCTTATCCAGTGACTGCAAGGGCTGCCAAAAATTTGGACGCAACCCAATACCCCTTTGAAGAGACATAGAGGAGGGTCTCAGTAACAAAAATGTTCCCATTATAAAGGAGCGAGTCTCCTATAGTGGTAATGCCCATTCTGTGTCTGCAAGGGCTGCCCAAATTTGGGAAAAACCCCACTAAGAATTTAAAGACACATAGAGCAGGGCCACAATAATGACAAATTCCCATTAGAAATACAGTTATAGGGTATGCAGTGAGTCCAACGGCTGACCAAATTTAGGAAAACCCCACTAACAATTTAAAGAGACATAGAGCAGGGCCACAGTAATGACAAATTCCCATTAGAAAGGAGAGCATCTCCCATAGTGTTGGCCTATGCAGTGAATGCAAGTGCTGCTAAAAATTTGGAGGCACTTCAATGCCCCTTGGAAGAGACATGGATGAGGGCCTCATTAAAAAAATGTTCCCATTAGAAAGGAGCGGGCCTCCTATACTTGTAATGCCCATGCACAAGTGTATGGGCTGACAAACATTTACCCCTGGGGGGTATACTCGAACATACTGTATAAAAAAAATTTTTTATGGGCATCATAAACACTCTTTAAAAAAATGATGTGGGTGTTGCATCACGGACCACGGTCACCCTGGTGATATGGTGGTGGAGGAGGAGGAGAAGGAGGAGGACAAGAGCAAATAGCCAAAATCAGGTAGCGTATACCCATGTGTGGGTGTGAAAAGGTGCATGGGAATACACCTGCCAAGAAAAGACACTGGATTTGAGTTTATGTTACGCTGCTATCATTCGGTGGTGTTGAGAAGTCAGGCCCAATCCAGCCCTTGTTCTGGCCCAATCCAGCATTTTCAGTTGACAGCGGATGCACTTATCAGTTATAATTCCACCAGCTGCACTAAAAACCCGCTCTGATAAAACGCTGGCGGCAGGGCAGGCCAGGACCTCCAAGGCATAGAGAGCCAGTTCATTCCACGTATCCAGCTTGGATACCCAATAATTATAAGGCACAGCGGAATCACGGAGGACGTTGGTACGGTCGGCAAGGTACTCCCTCAGCATCTTCCCAAACTTTGCACTCCTTGTGAGAGTACCCCGCGCCTCAGGGACTGTGAGATGGGAGGGGCTGAGAAAATTCTCCCAGAACTTTGACAGTGTTCCCCTGCCTCTGCTGGATTGAAGTTGTGTCTCTCTCACCTGTACTCCTTAGTTGTCCAACGAAGTGTGCCCTCTGCCGCCAGCGTTTTCAGATGGGAATTTTTTTAATAGTTCCGCAACAAGGGCCTTCTGGTACAGCCCCATTTTTGTAGACCTGTCCGCCTCAGGAATAAGAGATATAAAGTTCTCCTTGCAGCATGGGTCTAGAAGAGTCACCAACCAGTAATGACTGTCACCCAAAATTTTGAGAACGAGAGGGTCATGGGAAAGGCAGCGTAACATAAACTCAGCCACGCTGAACAGACGGTATGACAGCTATGCAGGTAGTACCATCTATAGTGCATGAAACTAGCTCCTGTCCTTCCTCCTCCTCCTCCTCCTGTTCCTCATTGTCACCCAATCCACGTTGGGATGAAATGAGGCTTGGCTGTGTGTAATCACCCTGTATGGTTTCTTGCTCCATCTCATCGTGCTCCGCCTGCAATGCATCCTCTTTGATTGTGAGCAGAGAGCGTGTCAGAAGACAGAGAAGCGGGATGGTGACGCTAATTATGGCGTCATCGCTGCTCACCATCTTGGTGGAGTCCTCAATGTTTTGGAGGATGGTACATATGTCTGACATCCATGTCCACTCCTGAGGTCTTATGTGTGGAGTCTGAACTGAATACCAACGGCCTTGTTGATGCTGGCACTCAACAACTGCCCTCTTCTGCTCACAAATCCTTCCCAACATCTGCAGTGTAGAGTTCCAATGCGTGGGGACATCACACACCAGTCTGTGAGCTGGAAGCTGCAAACGCTGCTGAAACACGGCAAGGGCGGCGGAAGCTGTAGCTGACTTTCTAAAATGGGCACACAGGCGGCGTACTTTAACAAGCAGATCCGGCAGCTCCGGGTAGGATTTGAGAAACCGCTGAACCACGAGGTTAAGCACATGGGCCAGGCATGGTACGTGTGTGAGCTCGCCTCGCCTCAGAGCCGCCACCAGGTTCTGGCCATTGTCACACACAACCATGCCTGACTGTAGGTTCAGCGGTGTGAGTCACAGATCTGCCTGCTCTTTCAGAGCTGTCCACAACTCTTTAGCATTGTGTGGTTTGTCACCTAAGCATATTAGCTTCAGCACAGCCTGTTGCCGCTTGGCCGAGGCAGTGCAGCAGTGCTTCCAGCTTGTGACTGATGTGGGCATTTCGGAGATGGAGGCTGAAGAAGAGGAGGAGGCTGAGGAGGATGAGGTTCAGGAGCTGTAGACCGTGGGGGCAACCCTGATTGACCTAGGACCCGCAATCCTTGGTGTCGGGAGGATGTGTTCCGTCCCAAGGTCCGACTGGGTCCCGGCTTCCATTATGTTAACCCAGTGTGCTGTCAGCGAGATGTACCGTCCCTGCCCACAAGTACTTGTCCATGTGTCCGTGGTTAGGTGGACTTTCCCGGTAACTGCGTTGTTGAGGGCACGGCTAATGTTTTGGGACACGTGCTTGTGTAATGCGGGGACGGCACACCGGGAGAAATATTGGCGGCTGGGGACCGAGTACCAAGGGACGGCTGCTGCCATTAGGTTGCGGAATGCTTCCGTCTCCACGAGCCTAAAAGGCAACATTTTGAGCGCAAGCAGTCGTGAAATGTGAGAATTTAGTAGTGTGGCCTGTGGGGTGTTGGCTGCATATTTGCACTTGCATTCCAAGGACTGGAGTATGGACAACTGAACACTGCGCTGGGACAAGGACATGGACGTGCTTCCTGATGCTGATACTTGAGAGTGTGCAACACTCAGTACAAATGACTGAGTTTGGAACGAACTTATATGTGATCCGTGTGACGGAGAAAACAGAGTTTTAAATACCTGGCCTGTAGGTAAGTAGTTTGAACAGCAAACTGCTGTGAATTGCTTCACTGACACACTAAAGGAAATTTTTAATGGAGGCCAGAAATGGCAGTATTTTCTGACAACGTATATGTTATCCGTGTGACAGAGAAAACAGAGTTTTAAATACCTGGCCTGTAGGTGTAGCACCCCAGAAGTCTGGTTGCCACAGTGGCATTGCCTCCCTCACAAGGGGGTGAGGCCATGCCTGGAAGCAAGGAGGGGTCCCTTAATCACGTTTTGCTAGCATGCAACACTTCCTGGCTCCAGGCCAGCAAGGGGAGCTCCTCCCCTTAGCAACTGGGATCTGGAGGCGGGGTTAGTTAGTGTGAGGAGAGCAGACAGGAGTTGAAGTCAGGACGTAGACGAGGAAAGACTTAGGGAGTGGAGCTGCACGGCAGTTCACCCTAGAGGACAGTTAGAAGAACCGGACACCAGAGTCCGAGGTTGTGGGACACCGAAAGCCCAGCAGCAGAAACCGGAGGGCAGGAGACTGCAGGTCTTCTGGCCCCATCAGACGCCCGGAGGCTCAGCAGCACGATAGGGCCCAGCACCGCCACGTGGGAGTGACACTCCAGGAAGACCCGAGCTGCCTGCCATACGGGTGAGCACAAAGATGTTTTACTCAGGGACGAGGGCCACAGCATAGCTATACGCAGCAGGGCCAAAGAGGTAGCACAAAGGGAAGGCTTACAACTCGACCTGGCTAGGTGGATCCCCCAACTTGGTTCCAGGCCGCCCGGACCTGTACTACCAGCTAGTACCCGTGCCCCGGTCTGCCTAACCACCGCAAGTAAAGATAAGAGGAAACCGCCATTAAGTTGTGGACTGATTATTAACTGCGCCATCCTCTGCACTACACTGCACAGCAACATCTATAAAATCACTACTTCCTGCCCTGGAGCTGAGCTTTGCTTGTGGAGAGCTGAACCAACTCTGCTGCACTAACAATGGCTCCAGAGGATCAGCACCGCAGCGGCGGCTCCATATAGCCACATACCTCAGGTGCCGTCATGAACTGTATATAAAAACTATAAATCCCCGGAAAATATCTCCTTTTATTGACCGCCCTGTGTCATGGACCGGGTCACCGCCACTATTACATCTCCCCTAGCAACGACTGGCCCGGCACCGAGTACCCCACGGCCCAGGGGCCGCATCAACTTGGCGTCACGAAGCCCAGTATAACCGGGTCCTGTGTGCCATAGACTGTACTGAACTGTGTTATCACGTCATTTGCCGTCAGCCGAGGGGACGCAGGAGGCCCCGATCCGGAACCGCCGGGTAAGAGATCCTTCCGCCTGCAGAGCAGCATACTGGGACGTCAGCAGACGCCCAGGGCCTGGCTGAGGTTCACTAGGGGGGAGGAGGATGCCCAACCGAGGAGAAGATGCAGCCGCGGCCGCCGCCATTGTAATGCCGTTATCAATGCCGTATATACCAGGGGCGGCGTGGTTGCCCCAGTACTCAGGGGAGTCGCACACTCTGAACGACTTTGAGGAGGTACTGCGCAGTTTGTTTAAAGTGTACCCCCTGTCTGAGGAGCAAAAAGTCAGCATCCTCATAGGCCAGCTAATCGGTGCAGCCCAGAGAGAGGTGAAGTCCTGGCCGGGCAGGGACAAAGGCACTGTCAAGGAAATACTGGCCCGGTTGTAGGATACCTTTGACACCCACACCGCAGCAGAAATTAAAATGAAGTTTTACGGGTGCAAACAAAGGGTGCAGGACAGTGTACGGGACTATGCTCTAAACCTGCAGGCCATTAAACAGGTAGACCCTGACAGTGTGCGAGACGAGGGCAGATTGCTAACTGAGCAGTTTATTGAGGGGCTCCTGTCTAACGCTCACCGGAAACAGCTGCGCATTATGGCTCTGCAAAACCCTGATCTGGACTTTGCGCAATTTAAAGACCGAGCCATCCGGGTGCTGCGAGAACCAACCCCAGGCGGCACTGCATCCCTCCGGCGTCCAGCTATCACATACCAGCAGGAGGTGGCGTCTTTTCCCCCAGCACCTGTGGAGGCTGATGCGCAGACTCTAGACAATGACCCGTCTGCAGACCTACGCCTTCAGGTCCAGGAGCTGACCAAAAGTGTGGCTACACTAACTAAAACCGTGCAGGCCATGCAAGTGTCTCCAAAGGAAAAGATCCAGCTGGCTTCCAGTCCAGATGACTTCCCGTGGCGACGACAGAGAAGAATTCCACCGACCAGAGGTAGGAACAGCGATCACTACGACCAGGACGGACAACCCATCTGCCGCCGCTGTCAAAAGGCGGGGCACTACGCAAGATTCTGTAATTTAAACGAGCAACCCCTGGGGCAGAGGGCCAACCCCCAGGAGTAAGACGACCAGACCCACAAAGCTGGCGAGACAAGTACGTGGGAGGACGACCGGTCCTGCCTGTCGTGCTTGATGGCATCCCGATGAATGCACTGCTGGACACTGGGTCCCAGGTGACAGCGATGCCATATATCCTTTATAAACAATACTGGACTGATTCAGACATTACCCACCATCCAGATGAACATCTTAGTATCTATGCCAGCAATGGTCAGCCCTTGCCTCAGGTGGGGTATAAAGAGGTGACCATAAAAGTTGGCCGAGTAGAAGTGCCATCACAAGGAATGATTATTTTTGATATTGAGCGCCAAGAAAGTCATCCTATGATAACTATAGGCACCAATGTGATAGAGAATTGTTTTGGGGAAAATATTCTTTTGTTGCAGCAGGTCGCGGAGACTGCCAGTTCCTGTCATCTGTGAGTTCTGCAGAAGGAGATCAGAGCCCAGATGAAAAGACAACAGGTAGAGCTGTCTGGTGGAGAAGTTGGCAGTGTCAGGATGAGTGATCCATTCCCCATTGCAATGCCCCCTAGGAGTGACATGTTAATATGGTGTCGGGCAGCAATAGGTCTCAGGGGTCAAGATTATCAGACCCTGGTAGAACCCGTTTACTCTGACAGTAGGCCCACCATCTTGACAGCCATGGGGGTAGTCGATGTCCGCAAAGGGAGAGTACCGATACGCATCCTGAATTGTGGGGAGAAAGAGGTCCATTTACCCCGGTATGCTACCCTTGCTAAGCTGTTCACTGTCAGTAACAATGCAATAAAGGCAGTGGAACCCTTGCCTCCATCCAAACCGGCGGAGGATAACGGCTCCAAGGGTCAGATGGAGGATTGGTGTCAGAAGCTACAAGTAGGCACTGACTCCACCCCTTTGCACCACAAGCATGGAGTATACCGGGTGGTCCAAGAGTATGAGCGAGTGTTCAGCAAACATCCACTAGACTTTGGGCAGGTAAAAGGGGTCCAACATCATATCCCCACAGGAGATCATCCGCCAATTAAAGAGAGGTACCGGCCTGTACCCCCAGCTCACTATCAATGTGCCAAAGGAGGAATGTTACGGGAGATGAAGGAGGCTGGGGTGATCAGAGATAGTTGAAGCACCTGTGCAGCTCGATTAGTTCACGTAAAAAAGAAAGATGGTACAATGAGGATGTGTGTTGATTACAGGCAGATTAACCGCATTACACATAAGGACGCCTACCCATTACTCAGAATTGAGGAATCATTAGCAGCATTGAGATCAGCTAACTATTTCTCCACTTTGGATCTTACCAGTGGGTACTGGCAGGTTCCTGTGGCAGAGGCGGACAAAGAAAAGACCGCGTTTACAACACCAATGGGCCTCAGCGAGTTCAACTGCATGCCATTCGGTCTCTGCAACGCCCCAGGAACCTTCCAGCGGTTAATGGAGTGTTGCCTAGGACACAAAAACTTCGAAACCGTCCTGCTGTACCCAGATGATGTAATTGTCTACTCAAAGACATATGAAGACCACCTGGAGCACCTGGCCGAGGTGTTCGAAGCCCTATCTGGTTATGGCCTGAAAGTAAAGCCGTCCAAGTGCCACCTGTTAAAGCCCAAGGTGCAGTACATAGGTCATATGGTAAGCGCCGAAGGTGTAGCACCAGACCCTGAAAAAGTTACCGTGATCGAGGACTGGCCAAGACCTTCTACTATCAAGGAAGTGCGGCAGCTCCTCGGGCTGGTAGGCTACTACAGGAGATTCATCAAGGGTTTCACCAAGATAGTGGCACCCATGCAGGACCTCTTAGTGGGCCAGTCCAAGAACCCAAAACCTCCGTTCAAATTGGGTAAACCAGAAGACGAATCTTTCACTCGACTGAAAATGGCTCTTACTGGAGACGAAGTCCTTGCCTACCCTTTATACTTCATACGGATGCCAGCAACGTGGGATTAGGAGCGGTGCTGTCCCAGGTACAGCAAGGCAGAGAGAGAGTGATTGCCTATGCCAGCAGGAAGCTCCGTCCTACGGAAAGGAACCCCGACAACTATAGTTCCTTCAAGTTGGAGTTTTTAGCCATAGTCTGGGCTGTAACAGAGCGCTTCAAACATTACCTCGCCTCCTCCAGATTTACAGTTTTCATGGATAACAACCCGCTGACGCACCTGGAGACTGCGAAGCTTAGTGCCCTAGAACAACGATGGATGGCTCGACTGTCTAACTACGAGTTTACCATCAAGTATCGGGCGGGGCATAAAAACACCAATGCTGATGCGCTGTCCAGGATGCCCAACTTGCCAGATAGGGGAGAAGACCCGGAAGAGCTGGAGGAGATAGAGCTACCCGCTTTCCATCGTCGAGAGATGGTGTCGAGAATGTGGTCCATGCAACCTGAGACGGAAAGACTGTGATAGCCAGAGGGCTCCCCTGCAGCCCATAATCACCAAACAACCACTTGAACTGGTAGCCTTGGACCATATGAAGCTAGCCCCAAGCCGGTCAGGCTATGTCTACGCTCTCACGATAGTAGACCACTACTCCTGGTTCTTGGTAGTAGTGCCAGGGAAAGATCAGATGGCTCAGATGGCAGCCAAAGTGTTTCAACAACACTTTTGTCGTCCGCACGGTTACCCTGAACGAGTGCTTACCGACCAAGGTCCAGCCTTTGAAGCAGAGGTGTTCCAGGAATTCTGTAACTTGTACGGCTGCAAGAAAATCAGGACGACGCTGTATCATCCCCAGACCAACGGGTTGTGCGAGAAGATGAACCAGGTGGTGATAGACCTGTTGAAGATGTTGCCCCTTGAAGAACGTAGCCTGTGGCCAGAGAGGTTACCAGATTTAGTGGACCTATATAACCACATCCCGGTGAACTCCACCAACTGTACACCCGCTTACCTGATGAGAGCAAGACCTAGCAAGCTACCCATTGACTTAGACATGGGTGTATTAACACCAGAGACGACATCACCAGATGCAGATTGGGATACAGAGCGGCAGCAACAATACCGCAAAGTGCAAGAATGTGTGGAGAGAAGTTTGTCCCGGGCGAGACAGAAGCAGGAGAAAACTTACAATCAGCACTCACCTGCAGTTCCCTTGTCACCTGGAGAACAAGTACTCAAAAGGAAGAGACGAGTCCATAAATTAGATGACCAGTGGGAGGTTGAGCCATACACCGTCCTACCTTCGAATTACGATAACACCAAAGTGTGCCTCATCAGTAAAGATGGAGGGGAAACTTCAGCGGCAGTCTCAAGAGACCACTTGAAGATATGTCCTGAACAGTTGAAACACAGAGAAGACCAAGACAGCCCTCAGCCCACAGAAGAGGTGGAAGAAATGATCCAGACAGTCCTTGGAGCATTTCTCTGGTCTTGGACGCAGATGAACAGAGCAATTGTGGTACCGGTCCTGACCTTTCTCCAAGCGGCCTCACCGGAAGCTGCATAGGCTCCAGAACAGCAGAGAGACCAATCGGCCTCAGAGACAGATGCTTCATCAGCAGCAGATCAGGAGAATCTACACTCTGCTAGCAGTGAACCTGTCGTACCCAGGGTGAGTCAAAGAATTCATAGGAGATTACCCAGCCTACCGGTGTTACCTCAGACTACCCGTAGTGTAGTTCACACTGAACCCACCACACCAGCGGTAGACACTAGGGACCAGGGTAGGTCAGTGACAATAAATATACTACGTAGATTGACCCGGAGTACTAAAAGTCAGCTCCCTGCCCGCTGGAGGAACTAAAGTGTAAGAGAACTAAAGAGTATGTTATAAATAGTTGTAATCGTTAAATAATGCTAGACATATATATATTTGTTAAATTTATGGACAATTGGACCACAGGACTGGGTGTGGTCAGGACAATGTTGGATATAGTTACTAATTGGCCTAGAAAATAAACCGCAGGCATGGCTGAAGACCAGGCCCACCGAAAGAGTGCCCTGAAGCCACGCCCAGGGACGATACACAAAGTGGGTTGATGCGGTTCCCACCAGCCAAATTTCAGTTACCCAGATTGTGGAGTAAAGACTAAGCGCCGCAGTGACTGCTGCACGTTTTTGCTTGGGTTTTTGTAGTTTTTGCTTTTTGAGATTTTGTAAACTGTTTGTAATGTGAATTGTTATTGTTGATTGTTAATTTTAAAAGGTATCCTCAGTCCGGGAGTACTGAAGTTAACTATGGGGGAATGTGGCACCCCCGTAGTCCGGTTGCCGCAGTGGCATTGCCTCCCTCACAAAGGGGTGATGCCATGCCTGGAAGCAAGGAGGGGTCCCCTAGTCAGGTTTTGCTAGCATGCAACACTTCCTGGCTCCAGACCAGCAAGGGGAGCTCCTACCCTTAGCAACTGGGATCTGGAGGCGGGGTTAGTTAGTGTGAGGAGAGCAGACAGGAGTTGAAGTCAGGACGTCGATGAGGAAAGACCTAGGGAGTGGAGCGGCACGGCAGTTCACCCCAGAGGGAAACGCAGAAGAACCGGACACCAGAGTCTGAGGCTGTGGGGCACCAAAAGCCCAGCAGCAGAAACCGGAGGGCAGGAGACTGCAGGTCTCCAGGCCCCATCAGATGCCCGGTGGCTCAGCAACACGATAGGGCCCAGCACCGCCACGTGGGAGCAACACTCCAGGAAGGCCCGAGCTGCCTGCCATACGGGTGAGCACAAAGACGTTTTACTCAGGGACGAGGGCCGCAGCATAGCTACAAGCAGCAGGGCCAAAGAGGTAGCGCAAAAGGGAAGGCCTACAACTCGACCTGGCTAGGTGGATTCCCAACTTGCTTCCAGGCCGCCCGGACCTCTACTACCAGCTAGTACCCGTGCCCCGGTCGGCCTAACCACCGCAAGTAAAGATAAGAGGAAACCGCCATTAAGTTGTGGACTGATTATTAACTGCGTCATCCTCTGCACTACACCATAACAGCAACATCTATAAAATCACTACTTCCTGCCCTGGAGCTGAGCTCTGCCTGTGGAGAGCTGAACTAACTCTGCTGCACTAACATCGGCTCCAGAAGATCTGCACTAGAGATGAGCGTTGTTCGACTCGAACTGTTCGCCAATCTCAAATTCGAGCTGTTTTGGGCGGTGTTCGAGCCGTTCGGCGAACACGAACGATTTGAGAAAAATTCGACTGTTCGAGGTTATGTTCGATAACTGTTCGTGCACCAAAGTCATAACTGGATTTTTTCTCAGTAATGATGAAAATTAATGTTAATACGCAGTTTGAGTGTACAGCGGGGTGGGGGGAGGGGCAGGGGATGGATCTCTGCAGGAATAATGAAGATCTCCATTTTTTTTTCTCTTTCCCGCATTTACAGTGGGGAGGTGCAATCTGTCAGCCTATCAGCAGCGCACACACGGAGCGAAGTGCTTTTTTTCACACAAGCAAGGGCATGTGTCATTGGCAGTGTATGTCACATGTCCTTGCCCTATAAGACCAAGCCATTTTCCCCGTCGCCACCATTTTCTCACTGCTGCAGCTGCGTGTTAGACGGCACCGCTGTTGCTGTGTGCGCTATACCTTGTTAATTTCAAGCCAATTTTCGCACAAATCTACAGATAGCTTGGGAGTAGGGAATAGTTGTGATTGCAGTCCTTTTAAGGACTAGGTTACAGCATTTCCTACGACTTTTATCAGGCAGGTCTGTGCTCTTAAATAGATAGATTGTGGGAGTAAAGACTAATTGTAATTGCAGTCCTTTTCAGGACTAGGTTACATCAGTTCCTATCAGTTTTTGCCAGGCAGGTCTGTGCCAGTGCTGTACAAGTTTTTTTCACAGCATTTGGCTGAATCTAGCAAAGCTAATCCTTTTTGGCCTATTGCAGAGTGTGTTAGTCAGTGGAGTAGCCTATCTGTGTTGCAAGATATACCACCTGTGTATAGAATACCAATTTTTTTACTGCACCTAGTGAAGTAAAATCTTTTGGGCATAGCATCATTCTATTAGTCCATCTATACTGACCTCCATCAGGTTGCAAATTGAATATAATTTTTTTCTGCATCTAGCTCTGAAAAAATATTTGGGCTTCTAGCAGTGTGTGGGACTTGTTCTATTAGTCCATCTATACTGACCTCCATCAGGTTGCAAACTGAATATAATTTTTTTCTGCATCTAGCTCTGAAAAAAATATTTGGCCTTCTAGCAGTGTGTGGGACTTTCTCTATTAGTCCATCTATACTGACCTCCATCAGGTTGCAAATTAAAAATAATTTTTTGTCTGCATCTAGCTCTGAAAAAATATTTGGCCTTCTAGCAGTGTGTGGGACTTTCTCTATTAGTCCATCTATACTGACCTCCATCAGGTTGCAAACTGAATATATTTTTTTCTGCATCTACCTCTGAAAAAATATTGGGCTTCTAGCTGTGTGTGGTACTTGTTCTATTAATCCATCTATACAGACCTCCATCAGGTTGCAAACTGAATATAATTTTTTTCTGCATCTACCTCTGAAAAAATATTTGGGCTTCTAGCTGTGTGTGGGACTTGTTCTATTAATCCATCTATACAGACCTCCATCAGGTTGCAAACTGAATATAATTTTTTTCTGCATCTACCTCTGAAAAAAATTTTTGGCTTCTAGCTGTGTGTGGGACTTGTTCTATTAATCCATCTATACAGACCTCCATCAGGTTGCAAACTGAATATAATTTTTTTCTGCATCTAGCTCTGAAAAAATATTTGGGCTTCTAGCAGTGTGTGGGACTTGTTCTATTAGTCCATCTATACTGACCTCCATCAGGTTGCAAACTGAATATAATTTTTTTCTGCATCTAGCTCTGAAAAAATATTTGGCCTTCTAGCAGTGTGTGGGACTTTCTCTATTAGTCCATCTATACTGACCTCCATCAGGTTGCAAATTAAAAATAATTTTTATCTGCATCTAGCTCTGAAAAAATATTTGGCCTTCTAGCAGTGTGTGGGACTTTCTCTATTAGTCCATCTATACTGACCTCCATCAGGTTGCAAACTGAATATATTTTTTTTCTGCATCTACCTCTCAAAAAATATTGGGCTTCTAGCAGTGTGTGGGACTTTCTCTATTAGTCCATCTATACTGACCTCCATCACGCTGCAAATTCAAAATAATTTTTTGTCTGCATTTAG
The DNA here is from genome assembly GCF_046119375.1 of Phyllobates terribilis. Classification (NCBI taxonomy): domain Eukaryota; kingdom Metazoa; phylum Chordata; class Amphibia; order Anura; family Dendrobatidae; genus Phyllobates; species Phyllobates terribilis. Next base: position 421,670,168 of record NW_027362767.1, on the reverse strand, counting down.
CTCTGAAAAAATATTTGGCCTTCTAGCAGTGTGTGGGACTTTCTCTATTAGTCCATCTATACTGACCTCCATCAGGTTGCAAATTAAAAATAATTTTTATCTGCATCTACCTCTGAAAACATATTTGGGCTTCTAGCTGTGTGTGGGACTTGTTCTATTAGTCCATCTATACTGACCTCCATCAGGTTGCAAACTGAATATAATTTTTTTCTGCATCTAGCTCTGAAAAAATATTTGGCCTTCTAGCAGTGTGTGGGACTTTCTCTATTAGTCCATCTATACTGACCTCCATCAGGTTGCAAATTAAAAATAATTTTTATCTGCATCTAGCTCTGAAAAAATATTTGGCCTTCTAGCAGTGTGTGGGACTTTCTCTATTAGTCCATCTATACTGACCTCCATCAGGTTGCAAATTAAAAATAATTTTTTGTCTGCATCTAGCTCTGAAAAAATATTTGGCCTTCTAGCAGTGTGTGGGACTTTCTCTATTAGTCCATCTATACTGACCTCCATCAGGTTGCAAATTCAAAATAATTTTTTGTCTGCATCTAGCTCTGAAAAAATATTTGGCCTTCTAGCAGTGTGTGGGACTTTCTCTATTAGTCCATCTATACTGACCTCCATCAGGCTGCAAATTAAAAATAATTTTTATCTGCATCTACCTCTGAAAAAATATTTGGCCTTCTAGCTGTGTGTGGGACTTGTTCTATTAGTCCATCTATACTGACCTCCATCAGGTTGCAAACTGAATATAATTTTTTTCTGCATCTAGCTCTGAAAAAATATTTGGCCTTCTAACAGTGTGTGGGACTTTCTCTATTAGTCCATCTATACTGACCTCCATCAGGTTGCAAATTAAAAATAATTTATATCTGCATCTAGCTCTGAAATAATATTTGGCCTTCTAGCAGTGTGTGGGACTTTCTCTATTAGTCCATCTATACTGACCTCCATCAGGTTGCAAATTAAAAATAATTTTTTGTCTGCATCTAGCTCTGAAAAAATATTTGGCCTTCTAGCAGTGTGTGGGACTTTCTCTATTAGTCCATCTATACTGACCTCCATCAGGTTGCAAAAACTGAATATATTTTTTTTCTGCATCTACCTCTGAAAAAATATTGGACTTCTAGCTGTGTGTGGGACTTGTTCTATTAATCCATCTATACAGACCTGCATCAGGTTGCAAACTGAATATAATTTTTTTCTGCATCTAGCTCTGAAAAAATATTTGGCCTTCTAGCAGTGTGTGGGACTTTCTCTGTTAGTCCATCTATACTGACCTCCATCAGGTTGCAAATTAAAAATAATTTTTTGTCTGCATCTAGCTCTGAAAAAATATTTGGCCTTCTAGCAGTGTGTGGGACTTTCTCTATTAGTCCATCTATACTGACCTCCATCAGGCTGCAAATTAAAAATATTTTTTATCTGCATCTACCTCTGAAAAAATATTTGGCCTTCTAGCTGTGTGTGGGACTTGTTCTATTAGTCCATCTATACTGACCTCCATCAGGTTGCAAACTGAATATAATTTTTTTCCGCATCTAGCTCTGAAAAAATATTTGGCCTTCTAGCAGTGTGTGGGACTTTCTCTATTAGTCCATCTATACTGACCTCCATCAGGCTGCAAATTAAAAATAATTTTTATCTGCATCTACCTCTGAAAAAATATTTGGCCTTCTAGCTGTGTGTGGGACTTGTTCTATTAGTCCATCTATACTGACCTCCATCAGGTTGCAAACTGAATATAATTTTTTTCTGCATCTAGCTCTGAAAAAATATTTGGCCTTCTAACAGTGTGTGGGACTTTCTCTATTAGTCCATCTATACTGACCTCCATCAGGTTGCAAATTAAAAATAATTTATATCTGCATCTAGCTCTGAAATAATATTTGGCCTTCTAGCAGTGTGTGGGACTTTCTCTATTAGTCCATCTATACTGACCTCCATCAGGTTGCAAATTAAAAATAATTTTTTGTCTGCATCTAGCTCTGAAAAAATATTTGGCCTTCTAGCAGTGTGTGGGACTTTCTCTATTAGTCCATCTATACTGACCTCCATCAGGTTGCAAAAACTGAATATATTTTTTTTCTGCATCTACCTCTGAAAAAATATTGGACTTCTAGCTGTGTGTGGGACTTGTTCTATTAATCCATCTATACAGACCTGCATCAGGTTGCAAACTGAATATAATTTTTTTCTGCATCTAGCTCTGAAAAAATATTTGGCCTTCTAGCAGTGTGTGGGACTTTCTCTGTTAGTCCATCTATACTGACCTCCATCAGGTTGCAAATTAAAAATAATTTTTTGTCTGCATCTAGCTCTGAAAAAATATTTGGCCTTCTAGCAGTGTGTGGGACTTTCTCTATTAGTCCATCTATACTGACCTCCATCAGGCTGCAAATTAAAAATATTTTTTATCTGCATCTACCTCTGAAAAAATATTTGGCCTTCTAGCTGTGTGTGGGACTTGTTCTATTAGTCCATCTATACTGACCTCCATCAGGTTGCAAACTGAATATAATTTTTTTCCGCATCTAGCTCTGAAAAAATATTTGGCCTTCTAGCAGTGTGTGGGACTTTCTCTATTAGTCCATCTATACTGACCTCCATCAGGTTGCAAATTAAAAATAATTTTTTGTCTGCATCTAGCTCTGAAAAAATATTTGGCCTTCTAACAGTGTGTGGGACTTTCTCTATTAGTCCATCTATACTGACCTCCATCAGGTTGCAAACTGAATATATTTTTTTCTGCATCTACCTCTGAAAAAATATTGGGCTTCTAGCTGTGTGTGGGACTTGTTCTATTAATCCATCTATACAGACCTCCATCAGGTTGCAAACTGAATATAATTTTTTTCTGCATCTACCTCTGAAAAAATATTTGGGCTTCTAGCTGTGTGCGGGACTTGTTCTATTAGTCCATCTATACTGACCTCCATCAGGTTGCAAACTGAATATAATTTTTTTCTGCATCTAGCTCTGAAAAAATATTTGGCCTTCTAGCAGTGTGTGGGACTTTCTCTATTAGTTCATCTATACTGACCTCCATCAGGTTGCAAATTAAAAATATTTTTTTGTCTGCATCTAGCTCTGAAAAAATATTTGGCCTTCTAGCAGTGTGTGGGACTTTCTCTATTAGTCCATTTATACTGACCTCCATCAGGTTGCAAATTCAAAATAATTTTTTATCTGCATCTAGCTCTGAAAAAATATTTGGCCTTCTAGCAGTGTGTGGGACTTTCTCTATTAGTCCATCTATAGTGACCTCCATCAGGCTGCAAATTAAAAATAATTTTTATCTGCATCTACCTCTGAAAAAATATTTGGCCTTCTAGCTGTGTGTGGGACTTGTTCTATTAGTCCATCTATACTGACCTCCATCAGGTTGCAAACTGAATATAATTTTTTTCCGCATCTAGCTCTGAAAAAATATTTGGCCTTCTAGCAGTGTGTGGGACTTTCTCTATTAGTCCATCTATACTGACCTCCATCAGGTTGCAAATTAAAAATAATTTTTTGTCTGCATCTAGCTCTGAAAAAATAGTTGGCCTTCTAGCAGTGTGTGGGACTTTCTCTATTAGTCCATCTATACTGACCTCCATCAGGTTGCAAACTGAATATATTTTTTTTCTGCATCTACCTCTGAAAAAATATTGGGCTTGTAGCTGTGTGTAGTACTTGTTCTATTAATCCATCTATTCAGACCTCCATCAGGTTGCAAACTGAATAAAAAATTTTTCTGCATCTACCTCTGAAAAAATATTTGGGCTTCTAGCTGTGTGTGGGACTTGTTCTATTAGTCCATCTATACTGACCTCCATCAGGTTGCAAATTGAATATAATTTTTTTCTGCATCTAACCCAGCCAATAGTTTTGGCCTAATACCACAGTTTGGCCACTCAGCTCTGCTCGGTTCCCATCCATTGTTTTTTTGTGCAAACAACTCCAGAGTTGTGAATTAGTTAACCACCAAAATGAGTGGAAAAAGGCCTGCTGCTAGTGGAAAGGGGAATAGGCGTGTTGGGAAGGGGAAAAAAGGTTGTGTCCGTGGGGTAGGTGTTAAAGCAACAGTAACATCTGCAGAAGAAAGACCATCTTCCAGCCAAACTAAAATGTCTACTTCTTTTAGCGGACAATGTGATAAGATCCCTTTCTTACGGCCACGCCAATCGCTACAAATTCCAGATGAGGCACAAAAACAGCAGGTGCTTCAACGGATATCAAGTGCTCCTTTAAGTGGGCTCTCCTCCACATCAACTTCAACATCACAAATACTCCAGTCCTCAAAGGTGTCACCCCAATCGCACTTGCTTCCTCACAGCTCCCAAATCTACAGCTGCCCGTCTGAGTATGAGGTAGAACAGATGGTTGAGTCTGCAGAGCTGTTTACTCATACTATAGCCTGGGAATCAGAGGTCGACTCCAGCGCTTCTGTGAATCCAGACGAGGAAATGATCTGCACTGATGCCCAGAATCTTTATGAGTCGGATCCAGGACCAGACGCAGAAGGTTCTGACCATAATGTAGACCCTCATTCCCAAACTGTAACTCCTGTTGGTGGAGACAATGAGGAAGACGATGATGAGACTCAAATACCTGATTGGAGCGACAACTTTAGTTTTTTGTCAGGGCAGGAACAGGTTGGCTCTGAGGACGACGGGAGTGATAACGCACAGGGTGATGATGATGAGGTTGGAGATCCCACTTACTGTCAACCCTCAGTCAGCCAAGAGATGAGGTCAGCAGAGGAGGTGGAGGAAGATGCTAGTGACGACGAGGTCAGGTTGCGCCTTCCTGGACAGAGACGTAGTACTGGAAGCACGTCAACAACTGCATCCTCAAACACAACTCTGCCTCTCACCACAAGTCGTGGTGGCTCTTCAGGTCGCATGGGTGCTAAGCCTTGCATAGCCTGGGCATTTTTTCAGATCGATAAAGATGACCCAACTCGTGTTATCTGTAACATTTGTCAGCAAAAGCTAAGTAGAGGCCAAAAAATACATAGTTTGAGTACTTCATGCATGAACCGGCACATGGACATGAAGCATAAGTTGCAGTGGGAAGCTCAGTGTGCTACAATGCGGCCTAGCCGACCGGGCCAACCACCGTCTGCCATATCTTGTGCATCCGCGGCTTCTTCATCCTCTGTGACTGGGGGGACAGCAGTCACACCTGTTTTGGGGCGCAGACCTGCCACCTCTTTACCCGCAACAGCCAGCGTGATTGGCAGGTCATCATTTTCTTTGGAGGTGGTAACACCAGCTGGTGTTGAGCGCTGTCCGACATCGATAGCACCACCTTTGGATCAAGGCAACCTAACATGTCTGCCTGCATCTTCCTCACAGACCGGCAGTTTGCCGGGGACACCCTTATCAACCCCGTCTAAGCACAATAGCCAGCCCTCGGTCCCTCAGATGTGGACAAGTAAAAGACCATTTCCTCCTAGCCATGAGAAAGCTAAGAGGTTGAATTTCACCATCTGCAAGCTCTTGGCTACAGAAATGCTGCCTTTCCGCCTGGTGGACACAGAGGATTTTCGAGACCTTATGTCCGTCGCAGTGCCCCAGTACCAGATGCCCAGTCGGCACTACTTCTCAAAGAAAGGTGTGCCTGCGCTCCACCAGCATGTAGCACACAACATCACCGCTTCTTTGAGAAACTCTGTGTGTGACAGGGTGCATTTCACCACAGACACTTGGACGAGTAGGCATGGACAGGGGCGTTACATGTCGCTGACTGGGCACTGGGTAACTATGGTGACAGCAGGACAAGGGGCTGCTGTCCAAGTCTTGCCGTCCCCACGAGTTGTGCGTCAATCCTCTTTATGTCAAAGTTCCTCCACTGCTTCTGCCTCCTCAACCTCCTCTCGGTCTTCCACCTGCACCCAAAGCCTGTCTGGTCATGCCACAAGCTTTCTAACTGCGCAGAAGGGATCCTGCACACCTCCTTACTATGCTGGCAGTAGGGCTCAACGTCATCAGGCGGTTTTTACATTGAAATGTCTGGGAAATGTGAGTCACACAGCTGAGGAGTTGTGGTCAGCTCTGGAGAACCAATTTCATGAATGGTTGTCTCCACTGGACCTGAAACCAGGGAAGGCCGTGTGCGACAATGCTGCAAGCCTGGGGGCGGCCCTTCGCCGGGGCAATGTCACACACATGCCTTGTATGGCTCACGTGTTGAACCTGGTTGTCCAGCAATTTTTAGCCCACTATCCCAGACTAGATGGCCTTCTGCAGAAGGCACGGTCGCTGTGTGCTCACTTCCGCTGTTCGCATCCCGCAGCTCAGCGACTTACATCTCTACAGAATTCGTTGGGCCTGCCACTTCACCGGCTAAAATGCGATGTGCCTACCCGGTGGAATTCAACTCTGCACATGTTGCAGCGACTGTGGCAGCACCGACAAGCCCTGGTGCAATACGTTCTGACGTATAGCCTGGGCCAACGAGATCCAGAGGTGGGGCAAATCACGCTGGAGGAGTGGTCTCAGATCAGGGACCTATGCACCCTTCTGCACAGTTTTGAAATGGCGACGAAGATGTTTAGTGCTGACGATGCCATTATCAGCATGACTATTCCGGTGATTTACATGCTGGAGCACATGTTAAACAGAATTCGGAGTCAGGTGGTGGCACAAGAGGAGGTGGAGGAAGTAGAGGAGGAGGAGTTGTATGCGGAAGGGCTAACATCTGCAAGGTCCAGACGGTCGGCAGCACCAAGGCGGCAGGCATGTGAGGGTGGGGGAGATGGCTTTACCAGGGCGCATGGTAGCAGCCAAACTAGTGAGGAAGGTGCAGGAGCCCAGGAAGAAGTGGAAGACGAACTGATGGAAAACTCATCAGATGAGGGAGACCTTGATCACATTTCTGTTGTGCGAGGTTGGGGGGAGAGGACAGAGGAAGGAAGCATGATTGTTACCTCGCCACCAACACAACAGGGACTTGGTGCTCCTGGATGCGCAACACACATGAGTGCCTTCTTGCTGCACTACCTGCAACATGACCCTCGAATTGTGAGAATTAGAAATAATCCTGACTACTGGGTTGCCACACTGTTAGATCCCCGGTACAAAAGTAAATTTGCATAAATTATTCCTGCCATAGAAAGGGATGCACGCATGCAGGAGTATCAGCAGAGACTGTTGCAGAATCTTACATGTGCTTTTCCACAAAACACCAGTGGTGCACGTAGTGAATCTCACAGTTCCAACTTGCCAACCGTGGGACCGTCAAGTTTTCAGCACTCAAACCGTAACAGAACCACAGTATCTGCTGGTAACATCAATTTTGCGGAATCATTTCACCACTTTTTTAGCCCATCCTTTGCAAGGCCACAGGAGACAAGAAGTCTGACACATAGTCAACGCCTAGAGACGATGGTACAGGAGTATCTCCAAGTAAACATTGAAGCCATGACTGTGTCACTGGACCCTTGCTCTTTTTGGGCTTCCAATCTGGATAAATGGCCGGAGCTAGCCACTTACGCCTTGGAGATCTTGTCATGCCCCGCAGCCAGCATTCTGTCTGAACGTGTGTTCAGCGCTGCTGGTGGTGTGCTGACAGATAAGCGCACGCGGCTCTCCACTGATAATGTAGACAGACTCACGTTCATAAAGATGAACAAATCATGGATCCGAAACGACTTTTCTACCCCTGTGTCATCCTGGGGAGAGTAAAAGCTTGATGATTGGTTAAAATCACCCTACCAACCGTTTTAAGCTTTCAAATTACTAATCATGTTTATCTGTATCTTGGCTGGAAAATAATTTGGGCTTTGTAGCAGTGTGCAGCACTGATTCTATTAGGCCATCTATAATAAGCTCCACCAGGTTTAAAATTACTAATCATGTTTATCTGTATCTTGACTGGAAAATAATTTGGGCTTTGTAGCAGTGTGCAGCACTGATCCTATTAGGCCATCTATACTAAGCTCCACCAGATTTAAAATTAATAATAATTTTTAGCTGCATCTAGCCCGGAAAATAATTTTGGGGCTCCGAGATGCGCAAGACACATAAGTGCCTTCTTGCTGCACTACCTGCAACATGACCCTCATATTGTCAGAATTCGAAGTAATCATGACTACTGGGTTGCCACACTCTTAGATCCCCCAAACTTTTCGATCAACCTTTTCATTTTAATAAAGACCAAAAAAATGGTCATTTTTGAAATTATAAGCATTAGCAGGTTATTAGAAACTGAAATCAAACCGTTTTCAACTCAAAACTTTATTCTAGGTGATGTTACATTTTCACATAGGACCCCTTGTTCGAAAGGAGCTTCTGAACTCTCTCGTCCATTGAATTTGTCAGGTTTTGGATGGTTTCTGCTTCATTTGTTTTGCATGAGGACAGAATACCCTCCCAGAGCTGTTGCTTAGATGTGAACTGCCTCCCGCCATCATAGACACTCCTTTTGATGATGCTCCAGAGGTTCTGAATGGGGTAGAGGTCAGGGGAGCATGGGGGTCACACCATAAGTTTGTCCCCTTTTATGCCCATATCAGCCAGAGATGCAGATGTTTTATGTGCAGCATGAGATGGTGCATTATCATGCAAAAAAATGATCTTGCTGTGAAATACATGGTTCTTCTTCTTGAACCATGGCAGGAAGTGCTGTTTGAGAAAATCCACATACATTATGGAGTTCATCTTTAGCGCCTTCAGGGATCCTAAAGGGGCCGACAATCTCTCTCCCCATGATTCCAGCCCAAAACATTACTCCACCTCCTCCTTGTTGGCGCTGTAGCCGTGTTTGTGTGGGGTGTCCATCAACCAGCCATCCTCCACTCCATCCATCTGGACCATCGAGCGCTGCACGGCACTCATCCGTGAACAAAACAGTTTTGAAATCAGTCTTCATGTAATGTTTGGCCCACTGGAGCCGTTTCTGCTTGTGTGAAGTGGATAGAGGAGGTCGACAGGATGGCGTATGCACAGCTGCAAACCTCTGAAGGACCCTGCATCTTGTTGTTCGGGGGACGTTGGAGGCACCAGCAGCTTCAAAAACTTGTCTGCTGCTATGACAAGGCTTTTTTGCCGCTGCTCTTTTAACCTGACGTAATTGCCTGTAGGAAAGAGTCCTCAATTTGCCCTTATCAGCACGCACACGTGTGTACTGTGAATCAGCTACATACTTCTTGATTGCCAAGACACTTCATCCTGATCATCGCACAATGTTGATTGTAGTCATGCCTTGACCTAAACACTCCACAATTTGTTGCTTCTCAGCAGCCGACACATCCTTTTTCTTTCCCATTTTGGCAGAAAATGTAGGCTGCTTAATAATGTGAGACAGCCTTCTTAAGTAGTCTTGCCTTTCATTGGACACACCTGCCAAACTAATTAGCACAGGTGTCTGCAATTGCTTACAGTGATATAAAGAGCCCTGACACACATCACCATCAATGAGTTTAACTGACAAACAAACAAATTCTTCCCTTATCACTCCTAAACACTTTTTGCATAATAATTTGGAACACAGTGTACATGTGCTTTTCCACAAAACACCAGTGGTTCACGTAGTGAATCTTACAGTTCTAACTTGCCAACCGTGGTCTGTATGGAGTTGTTCAATAAAGGGCCCAAAATTAAGATAACATAGATGGGAGAGGTCTCTATGAATAGGAATTACTAAGTATTTGATACCCTGTGAGGGCCAGGCAAAGGGAAAGTTGGACTGGATGGAATCCTATATGGATTTGGGGAGGGAGACATCGAGGGCCTCACACTTCGCTGCATTGATTTTAAAATTTGACCATGTAACAAAGTGATCTATTTCAGCCATAACAGCATGGATGGATATATGTGATTGAGTGATATATACTAGGACATCATCAGCAAATAGAGAGCACTTGTACTCGGTGCCTCCCACCTCAATCCACCTAATATTGGGGTTATGGCGAATTGATGAGAGCAGGTGCTCCGTCACTAGGATGTATAAGAGAGGGGACAGAGGACATCCCTGCCTTGTCCCATTGGTGATTGTGAAAGGTGATGAAAATGTTCTGATGCACCCCCTGGGCCTTGGGACACCCGGAGCCGGACCCTTTTTGGTGGATGCTGGAGGTTGTAGTCTTCGTGGCGGCGACCCGGTTCCATGGCTCAGGGTGGTCAAACCAGTGGCGGAACTATTTATGTGGTTTTGATGTTTAAATGTCCGACTACGCCACCCGTCGATTGCGGTCAGAGTGAACCGCCGCTGCAGGGCAGACCTCTGAGGCTGGTGTTGTGGGTGCAGCAGAGCGTAGCATAACTCCCCATGGGAGGAGTATAGCCTCAGGGCAGTGTATGCGGAGGATTGGGGTGATGGTGCAGGGCAGCAGCAGTAACGACACGGAGTCAGTGATGCAGTCCAGGGCCTTTACTCACAGTTCTTATTATCCAGACCACGTCTGCAGGTAACGGCTGCCCACGTCGTACTGTGCTCACCAGGTGAGGGGCTCAGACAACTCCCAGATAACTTTGGAGCGCTTCACAGGACCCCCTTTGTGTGTCCTTTGTCTGGCCTTTCTTACCAACCCTTCTGTCCGGCTGCCTCGGGCCTCCTCTTGGTAAACTTGGCGCCAGTGTCCCTGACCCTATGTGGTGCCTTCCTAGCGGGTGTAGAGAGGGGCTGCGCCACATAAAATGTCACAGCCTCCGGTTTCTAGCTGAGGGTTGTTTCCTGCCTCCACTAGTTTTGGGGACCTGTCTCCCCCTTTGGCCTGACCCCTCCACGCAGGTGGATTCGGGCGTGCGGTGGCGACTCGCCCGTCCGCACCCCTGGGATCCCTTCATTCCTCGTTCCTGGAGCCTTCTCCGCTCCTCTTCCTTCCTTCTCCCTCTTCCAGGCCTGGGCCTCTGTTACTAGGCCCGCCTCCGGAGCAGAGCTCATGCAGAGCCCCTGCTCCCTGCCACTTCTGCTCAGACTTCTCTGCACTGAACTAAGATGGTGCCCACCTTTTATACTCCCTTCTCAATGCACCCAGGAACTGCTTCCTCCCTGCTCCTGCACTACAGGGTTCCCCTTCCTCAGTGTTCCCTCCCCCCACTCCAGCCAGGGACAGGGACTGTCGTGCCCATCTCAGAGGCATATTGGTCGCCCTGCCCCACGGCAATGTGGTGTAATGCATGCAGGTGTCGGGTCCTGATCCACACTCCATCCTTACCTGAGAGTGAGATATCACACCTCTGGGTGAGGTGCAATACCTCTGTAGCAACCGAGCCCTCAGGGTGCTACAGTTCCATATATCTTCAGCCTAGGTGACGTATTGTGATACAGGGCCGTGATTTTGGCTATAAAAGGGTCCCCTAGACCCCTACCCCAAGCTTTTTAAGAGAATCATATATGGCGTGCCAGGAGACTCTATGGAATGCTTTCTCAGCATCCAACGAGAGAATCTAATTACAAACTTTTAACTGCATCTAGCCCAGGAAATACTTTGTGCCTAGTAGCAGTGTCTGCTAGTCAGCGGATTATCCCGGCTGTTAAGCAAGCTACACCACCTGTAGTTTGGACACTTAATTTTTTCAAAGGAAATGCTTCGGGACCACGGGATACTCATTGAAGAGCATCAGAAGGCACCCCAAGGCATAGGGGCTGGGACTGGCAGTAGGATGCCTTGCGGTGGACAGCCGAGCTCGATCCTTATAAAAGCTTTTTAACTGCAGCAGCTTTAGTGGACGCTACTGGAGCTGGAATTACGCGGCTGCTGGCATGAGACTTGCCCTCCAATAGATCCTTGTAAATGGATTTAAAGTGTATTCATTCAAATTAGAGAGACAATTTAAATTAAAAAGCTTAGAGCTGCCTCCACCACAGGGGGGCTCGCTCGACCCACCAGCGGACAGGCACCAGTATTGGGAGAGGGGGGCTGGCCGTCAGGGTTCACCGCGGCTCTGGCACAAACCCGGCGACATGGAGGTGGCACGGGCAGGAGCGGACTGAACGTGTCGGCTTCTCACTTTTTGGATTTTAGAAGGGCATGACATGCCTATATCTGTGTCTCCCCCTCCTTTTACTCCTCCACCTCTTTTCTTTTCGCATGACTATATGTACTTGTCACTTTTCCATGTGTTAGTTGTGTCTTCTGAGCAGTTTGTCAGCTTTTGGACACCTTTGAAGGTGTTTTCTATGTGTTTCTATGTGTTTTTGTTTGCCTGCCATTGGTTTTAACGGTGTTCGAAGGTGTTCGACGAACAGTTCGACGAACAGTTCGGCGAACACACGGGTGTTCGACGAACCGAACCGAACTCGAACACTACGGGGGTGGCTCAACACTAATCTGCACCTCAACGGCGGCTCCATATAGCCGCATACCACAGGTGGCATCACGAACTATATATAAAAACTATAAATCCCCTGTAAATATCTCCTTTCATTGACCGCCCTGGGTCACGGACCAGTTCACAGCCACTGTGACATCTCCCCTAGCAACGACCGGCCCGGTACCGAGTACCCCACGGCCCAGGGGGCGTTTCATAGGTAAGTAGTTTGAACAGCAAACTGCAGTGAATTGCTTCACTGACACACTAAAGGAAATTTTTAATGGAGGCCAGAAATGGCAGTATTTTCTGATAACGTAATTGTAATCCGTGTGACGGAGAAAACAGAGTTTTAAATAGCTGAATTTCTAGCGCTGTAATATGGAAAGGACCTGGCTGTATTCTGCAGTGCCAACAAGCAAATGGCGCAGAAAAACGGTGTTCTCTGGATTGCTTTTTAAGCAAATAATGAGGATTAAGATCCAAAGAAAAGTATTCCTGGCCCCTGAGACCTGGGCCTTTGTATAGAAATATCTAACAGCAGCAGAAGGCAGGATTGGAATGGAGCCTCTTGTGCTATATGCACTGCAGTCTGCTATATACCCTGCCTGCCTGCCTATATACACTGCCTTCCTGATATCTCTGCAGATGGATTAGTTAGTCCTCAAAAGGACTGTTTGTTAAGATGGATATGTGTAATGTATGGTTTTTCTCCCTACACTACCTAATACACAAGCAAATCTCTCCCTAGCTCAGCAGCACCTCTCCCTACACTGTCTAATTCCGGAGTGAGTGTGACGAGCATGGCAGCGCCAGGTCTGATATAGACCCGATGATGCTATGCGGCCAGCCAATCACTGTAATGCCACAACCAACATGGCTACGGCATTACAGTGAGTGGCAGGCAATCCCTGCATGTTGATTAGCTCTCTAAAGAGCGCCAAACATGCAGGGAGGGGACCCGAGCACCCACCGAGCAACCCCGTAAATACTCGGCGTGAGATGCTCAGGCGAGCACCGAGCAGTAGCGAGCATGCTCGCTCATCACTATTTATGATCCATCTGGTCCTGGTGATTTATGGTTTTTAAGAGAATGTGTAATGGAACAAACTTCCTCTTTTGTAAAAGGAGCATTTAGCTTTAATAAATCATCAGATATTAAAGAGGGAAGTTGCGCAGATGACAAAAAGTTGTTAATTAAACAATCTGTAGGTTGTGGCAAGTCCTTATTTTCTTTTAAGTTATATAGTCTAGAGTAAAAAGTGATAAATTCCTCCACAATATCTTTTGGGTGTTCGAGTAAGAGACAAGTCTGTCAGTTGTTTTTTTGTTCAACCTATTCACACTTGGTCACTGACCAATACCATATCTCTAACGCCACTGCCTAAAACCGTGGTCATCAGTTGTGATCTGATATTACTGCCGTAATAATCGTGACATTTTTTGGAGCATGACAAATAGTACACTATAGTTAAAGTCTGCTAGTTGTGTGTTATTCAACCTATTCACACTTGGTTGCTGACCAATACCATATCACTAACGCCACTGCCTAAAACGGTGGTCATCACACATGATCGGATATTACTGCATAATCATCATGACATTTTATGGAGCGTGTCCAATATTACACTCCAGTTAAAGTCTGCCAGTTGTGTGTTCAACCTATTCACACTTGATCGCTGACCAATACCATATCTATAGGTCATTGCCTAAAACGGTGGTCATCAAACGTGATCCGATATTACTACGATAATAATCGTCACATTTTTTGGAGAGTGCCAAATATTACACTCCATTTAAAATGAACAAGGCACATGGCAAGGGACAGGGAAGTGGACGTGATGCTGATGGTGCACGCAGAGGCCGAGGCCATGGGCAAGATGAAACTGTGCCTGCTGAGGGAGCACAACAAACACTCACATCATGTCAAACTACCTCCCAGTCCCAATTTCTAGGAGCCACAGAACAGCACTCTTGAAGCCAGAGCAATGTGAAATGGTTGTTGGTTGGATAGCAAATAATGGTTCCAGTAAGTTTGCCACCACCACCACCCTGTCTTCCACACAGTCAAGTCTCAGTAGCCGTGAGTCTGGACCACATATTCCTCACCCTGATCCTCCTTCTTCCCAACATGCCGAGTGCCTGGAGACAAGTGATCCCACACCTGGACAGTCTGAAGAGCTGTTCACTTTTCCATTTATAGATTTGGGCCTCTCGCCCAGCCCGCTTCAAGTGGGGCAAGAGGAGATCGCATGTAGGGATGCCCAAATATTTGAGCAGCCACGGTCACATGAAGACGATGGTGGGAAAGTGCAATTACTGTTGCAAGAGGTGGATGATAATGATGAGACACAATTGCCAGCAAGTCAGGAGGAGGCCCAGGGTGCATACATGGAAGACGAGGTGGTGGATGATGAAGTCACTGACCCAACCTGGCAAGGTGACACGCATAGCGAGGACAGCAGCACAGAGGGCAAGGGAGGTGTAGAACCACAACAGACAGGAATAAGCAGTGGGGTGGCCACAGACAAAAGGCGGGCAACCGTTCCATGGAACACCAACACGAGGAAAGTTGACAGTCCAACTGTTAGGTCTTCCAGAGTCTGGCTCTTTTTTAAAGACTGTTTAGATAACCCCAAAAAGGTCATTTGCAACATCTTCCATGCCAGCATCAGCAGGGGCAGCAAATCTACCAGCCTTGCCAACCGTACCAACATCCTCCGTGATACTTCTGCGCCTTATGACTATTGGGTATCCAAGCTGGACACGTAGCATGAACTGGCTCTCTACACCTTGGAGGTCCTGGCCTTCCCTGCCGCTAGCGTTCTGTCAGAGCGGGTTTTTAGTGCCGCTGGGGGCATTATAACTGATAGGGGCATCCGCCTGTCAACTGAAAATGCTGACAGGCTGACTCTTATCAAAATGAACAAGGGCTGGATTGGGCCAGACTGCTCAACACCACCAGATGAAAGCAGCGGAACATAAACTCAAATCCTGTGTTTTTTTGGGGGGGTCTATTCCCATGCACCTCTTCACACCTAGACATGGGTATACTCTTCCTGATTTTGTCTGTTTTATGTTGTCCTCCTCCTTGTCCTCATCCTCCACCACATCACCAGGGTGACCGTGATGCAACACCCACATAATTTTTTTAAGGGTGTTTATGATGCCCGTAGGAATTTTTTTTTAGACTCCTACCTCTAACATTCTATATGTTATACAGTATGTTCATGTATACCCCCGAGGAGTAAATGTTGCATTACCAGCATAGGAGACCCACTCCTTAACAATGGCAACTATTTTTTTTTAATGAGGACCTCTTCTACGTCTCTTCAAAGGAGTATTGTAGTGCGTCCAATTTTTTGGTAACCCTTGCAGTCACTGCATGGGCATTTCTACTACAGCAGACCCACGCCTTAATAATGGGAATAATTTTTTTTTACTGAGGACCTCCTCTACATCCCTTCAAAGGGGTATTGGAGTGCGTCCTAATTTTTGTCAGCCCTTGCAGTCACTGCATATGCAATAACAGTATAGGAGACCCAATCCTTAATCATGGGAACAACAAAGCATAGCCGGCTGATGGCCCTCTAACAATAGTAAGGGCCGACTGATGGCCTTGTAAAAATAGACTTTGTGACATTCACAGTCCCTCCTTCAGAAATGAAACAGGATATGTCTAATCATGTCTCACACACCACATGGCCAGATTAGATAGTAAAATATTAAAATTACATTTACCAGTGAATGTATTTTTCACTATTGAAAGCAATGCAAAAGCGCAATAACGCATCAAAAACACTACGTGTGAACATAGTGTTATGCACACGCCCGGACTGACTGGCGTGTGCGTGATTAGTGATTCCACTGTGCCATGAACCAGAGAGTGCCTGGAGGGGCGTAACTAAGTATCAACCCGATCCGACCCAGGTCGCACGATAGCTACGACGCCGTGCACCAGGGAGGAACTGAGCAGAGGGACCAGGTACCAATCCAGGTCAGACCCCGGACACGGCTGTTGACCCACACCGGGGAATACAGGAACAGGCAGGTTAGAGCACAGGCTGGGTAGGGTCCAGTACAGACTGGGAGACGGATTCAGAGCCGCAGATGCGGTAATCAAGCAGAGTAAAGCGAAACCGCAGGTGCGGTGGACAAGGCTGAGCAGAGCGAAACCGCAGGTGCGGTGGACAAGGCTGAGCAGAGCGAAACCGCAGGTGCGGTGGACAAGGCAGAGCGGGCAGAAACCGCCGGAGTGGTAAGTAAAGCAGAGCAGAGATAAACCGCCGTGGCGGTAAGCAAGGCAGAGCAAGGGGGAAACCGCCAAAGCGGTGAGCAAAGACAGAGCAGAGGGGACAGGGCTCTGTTCACACGGAACAGACTGGAAGGGAAAGGCAGAACCAGATACACACAAGGTACTTGCAAAGAAGTAGCGAGTGGACTCCAAACTCACAAACAGAAGTACAGCGACAACAAGTAGAAGTTAGGTGCAGGTTCAGACTCTGCAGAAAAAGGAAAATTACAGACAAAGAAAAACAGGTAACAGGCTAGGAGAGTGTTCAGACAGGAACTGAGTGTTAAGACAGGAACTGACACTGAAGTGAGATACAGGAGTGAGTCTGGGTATGCGGCCCCCAGAATGGCGGACAAACAGGCTAGAAGACACAGATAACAGGTCTGGGTATGCGGCCTCCAGAAGGCAGGACGAACAGGCTAGGAGCGTGTTCAGACTGGCCTGGGAATACAGCCTCCAGGAAGGCAGACAGGCAGGAAAAACAGAACAGGACCTGGCACATCAGAGGCAAGAAGCCCTCTGAGGATAAGAGTTGCTCAGGCACCAGCTTCAAGGTGGAGCTGGTTTAAATATCCAGTGACAGACAGCAATAGGCTGAGGACGCATTAGGGGTGTGCCCACAGCAGCTACAAAAAACAAGAAGTAACCGGGCCGCCGCCCTAAGCAGTCAGAACAGAGACAAACAGACAGCATGAATAGAAGCCAGGCTAGCAGACTGGACTGGAGATCAAGTTTGCGATCTTGCATAGTGAGAGATGGTGCACCATGCAAGCCTGCCACCAGGTATGTTACACATAGCCCAAGGTGTGGAGGAGCATTTTTGTTTTTGGTTATTTATTTTGCCTTATATACAGGTCATTACCCTGGAAAGAATGTTCCTTAACATTTTTTCCAGTAAAATCCATTTTGGCTTTGTTTTTGTATGTTTAATTGTCAGTCCATAAAAGTGGCGTAATACTCTGACAACATTGTTCACAGCAGTAACCTGGTAGTCTAAGATGCTTCCAGGGGTCTTCCCCATGCTGTTTCCATATCATTTGAGCACTGTTTCCATAGATTTGGCCAATTTTTAGGCCCCCTCCAGACCTTTGGGGGAAGTAGCCGGAAAAATGCTCGAGTTTCCCATTGACTTACATTGGGCTCGTCATTTGGGTCAAGCACCCAAGCATTACGATTTGCTGTACCCGAGCATAGAGCACCCGAGCATTTTAATGCTCGCACACCACTAGTGGGGACCAGTCACTTTGCAGAAAACTTCTGTGGGTCCTCATGGTCGCTAGACCATCGCTGTTTCTGTCCGAGTCAACAAGTCCTCTCAGTCTTCCCCCAACTCCTCAGGCAGATGTCCTCTCTTTGTACTACCATTGACTATATGGATCTCTGTTGACTTTGGTGCATCTCAAGGGGGCCTGATTGAGCTAACTGCTAGAGGTGTTAGAGAACATGGAGACCTTGATCTGACCATCCATATTTCTCATCCACAGGTATGCTGCTTCCTTAATTGAATATTCCTCATATTCATTGGTCACAATTCGCACAGTCTATCCCTCTATTCTTGGTATGCTTTCCTTCCCTGCTGTGTAATTAGCAAAGTTTTCATATTCACTCCTGTTTGTTAATTTATCCCATTTTTCAAATTGTCTTACCTACCTCCCTGTGGCTCCTCCCTTCTGTTCTTGTCTGTTATCTTTCATGTTTAATTAAAGGTGAATAAATGTGACGCGCAAGGTCTTTGGACCGTGGTCTTTGCATGCATCTTCAAGTGCAGCTTTCAAGTGCACATTAGAAATATACCAGAAATGTACCTGAAGGTAAGAGCTACAACTGTTTCTTAAGTGTGCTTACCTCTTTAACTTTCCACGCTTGCACTTTCACCATGCTTATCTATGCCTTTACAGGTTTTGCTCCACTAATACTTACTCTATTTCGCTATCCCCAACAAGCCAGCCACTCTAATTTTCTCACCTTCTCTCCCTATTTCTCCTCACTGCTAGGAATATATCCTCAAATCCTGGACCTCCACAGCTGATACCCCATGTTAATTATCCCTCCTATCACTCGCTACCTACTAGAAACCCGCACAATCTCAGCAACATCAAACCCATTCCTTTAATCCTTACTTCACCGCGTCCTTTCTCTGGAGAGCCTTGGAACCCCCTTTCCATCTGCAATAAGCTCCATACCATTCATGACTTCTTTACATCTCATAACCTATCCTTCCTGGGCCTCACTGAAACATAGCTAACACCCTCCGACACAGCCTCACCTGCTGCGCTGTGTTACGGTGGCCTTCACTTCACTCACACTCTTCGTGCTGGCAATAGACATGGTGGAGGAGTGGGGTCTTCTTTCTAACAACTGCACCTTCAACCCAATCCCAACTCTACCCACCCACATCCTCCCCTCTTTTGAAGTCCACTCTGTCCGTATCTACTCTTCTTCAAACCTCCAAGTGGCCATCATATACTGACCCCTGGGCTTGGCTACTGCCTTTATTGACCACTTCTCCACCTGGCTTCTACACTTTCTCTCTGCTAATATTCCCACCATCATCATGGGCGATTTCAACATCCCCACTGACACCCGCCAGCCTGCAACCTCCAAACTCTTGTTCCTTGCTTCATCCTTTGATCTTACTCATTGTCATTGGTCTTCTGCAGCCACCCACACAGACAAACAAACAGACCTAATCTTCACCCATCTCTGCTCCCTATCTATCCTCACAACCTCACCTGTCCCCCTATCTGACCACCATCTACTCACTTTCTCATTCCTGTCCTCTTCACCTGCCCCCCATGTTCAGAAACTAGCACACCCTAGAAGAAACCTTGCACGCTTAGACATTCACACACTCTCTGACTCTATTCTTCTGCTGTCCTGTCACTGTTTTCTACAGCACCACACTAGCATAAGCTACTGACTTGGTCGCCCCTCTCGTGTATGGTAGAGTGTGAGGAATCAATAGACAACCCGGGCACAACAACCTCACTAAAAAGCTTCAGCAAGTGTCAAGGGTTGCAGAGCGGCGCTGGAAGAAAACACACTCGCAAGACGACTTCACCGCATTCAAAACAGCAACGTTCATATTCAAATTGCCCCTCACCTCTGCTAAACAGGTCTATTTCAGAACCCTTGTATATCCCGCAACCCCAAACAGTTATTCAACACTTTTAACTCTCTTATCGCCCTCACCTCTGGTACCGTACCTTCCCTTCTGCTTTCAAGTATGCCGCGATCACACCTATCCTGAAGCCATCCCTCGACCCGACCTCTACGTCCAGCTGTCGCCCCATATCACTCCTCCCGTTCACCTCCAAACTCCTCGAACAGAATGTCCATGCTGAACTTTCCTCCCATCTCTCATCTAACTCACGCTTTGACTACCTACAATCCAGCTTCCGTCTCCACCATTCCATGGAAACTCCCATGACCAAAATTACTAACGACTTACATACAGCCAAAGCTAACAGACAATTCTCTATATTCCTCCTTCTAGACCTGTCCTCTGACTATGACACAGTCGACAACTCCCTCCTACTACAAATCCTCTCTTCCCTTGGCATCAAAGACCTTGCCCTCTCCTGGATCTCCTCATACCTCTCCAACCGCACATTTAGTGTCTCGCACTCCCAAACTACCTCCTCATCCCGACCTCTCTCTCTTGGTTTCCCTCTGTTTTGGGACCCATACTCTTCTCAAACTATACCTTTGGCCCGTGGCTACTCATAAAGTCCCATGGCTTCCAGTACCATCTATACGTTAATGACATTAAGATCTACTTCTTTGGCCTAGAAGTCACCTCTCTGCTGTCCAGTATCCAAAAGTGTCTATCAGCCACATCTTACTTCTTCTCATCACGCTTCCTAAAGCACTATGTGGACAAAATAGAACTCAATATATTTCATCCATCTCACTTAATTCCCCTACTTGATCTATCATAATAAATGATATGCCGCTTTCCCGTGTACCGCAAGTACACTGCCTCGGTGTAGCCCTCAACTCTGCCCTGTCCTTCAAACTGCACTTTAAAGCTCTTTCCACCTCTTGCCATCTCCAATTCAAAAATATTTACAGAATCTGTCCTTTCCTCAACCATGAATCTACTAAAATGCTAGTGCATGCCCTCATCATCTCCTGCCTCAACTACTGCAATATCCTCCTCTGTGGTCTCTCTGATAACACTCTTGCATCTCTCCAGTTCATCCTTAACTCTGCTGAATAACTAATCCATCTCTCGTCTCTGTATTCCTCCGCTTCTCCCCTTTGCAAATTACTTCATTGGCTCCCAATTCTCCAATGTATCCAGTTCAAACTGCTAATGTTGACCTACAAAACTGTCCATAATCTGTCTCCTCCGTATATCTCCGAACTAATCTCCCTTTAACTTCCAACACGTAATCTCCGGTCCTCTCAAGACCTCCTTCTCTCCTCCACACTTATACGTTCCTCACCCAATGGCCTCCGAGACTTCTCCCAAAGCATCTCCCATACTCTGGAATTCTGTGCCTCAACACATCTGATTATCCGCCATTTTCAAAGCTTTCAGACGGAACTTGAAAACACATCTCAAGACAGCTTACGGCTTGCACTGACCCCACTGCCACCTCACCAGCATCGGAACTGCTGCAACCCCCCAAACCTACTGTCTACTTCCCCATTATCCGGTAGAATGGAAGCCCGCAAGGGCAGGGTCCTCTTCCCTCTGTACCAATCTGTCTTTGTTAGTTTGTTCGCTGTCATTTCTATTCATATTTTTTATGTAACCCTCTCTCATGTACAGCCCCATGGAATTAATGGTGCTCTAAAAATAACTAATAATAATAATATGGTTCTATAGTATGTAGTTATAGGTAGGTTGAAACACCTGAAGAAGGCTGCAAACAGCCAAAACGCGTTGTGTATATAGTTTTTATTTGTTTTATATTAGTGCGAATAAAATAATTTTACTTACAAGCAACCTGAATTTTCTGCACCTGATCTCACTCAGTGGCAAAGACAGCGCCATCACCTGGTTCTCCTTTTTAGTATGTAGTTATACAGCTCTTGTAAGGACGTGGACTGTGCTGTCGCATTCCTTTCCCTGAAACACCAATCGCGTTATGTGTTGTATTTCAATGTGAATAATGTCTTGCGTCTTTTGTATACATATAATATCATGTGAACTGTAATGTATAGAGTGTGATAAGGTATTATAGTGTATAGTAATGTAGAAATGCACAGTGTAAGGTAAGTGATGTACTGTAGATAGTTGACAATAGGGTAAGTTAAGAGTTGATGTTTGGGACTAGCGTACAGTGAGAGGGGTTAGTGATAGGGAAAGTGGCTGGTTTCCTGTTAGCTGGGGAGAGTTTTGGAGTGCAACGAGAGCAGAGCTGCAAAAAGGGTGACTCTAATTGAGAGGAGACAGAGAAGAAGGGATAGTGTGATCTTGAAGAAAACGCGACAGAAAGAGATAGATTGGCCTTCTGGAGTGGGGTCCTAGGAAAGGACACCTAGCCATGATACCTAGAATTTGTAGCGCAAAAGGTAACGGGCCTTAGCAGGACTGAGATGCGGGGACTAGTGAAGGGTCCCGATCAGTAGATCCAGGGCGCCAGTAGTGGAAGAAATAGGACCAGAACCACTGAGCAAGTAAAGAAGACTTGTGAATTAGGACTGTGGTGTTAAAGCTGGATTGTGATATAGTAGGGAGAAACAGTGTGCCTTGAAAGCCCTGGAGTATACTACAGAAGGAAGAATACTGTGTTGAAAAATGCTTCGTACTGTAAAGGAAATGTCCATAAGACTTTTTACCCTGCTATCCTTTGTATATAACTCTTACCAAGTTACCGTTCAGTAAAGAGTTTATTTTGGAATGATGGTCTGCCTCATTGAACTGTGAAGTATCTGGTCCTAGCAAGTCCACAGCACCAGCTACATGTGGCCTGCGCGGGCATAAGGCCCTCACAGCACAAGTCCACATACCCATCCAGGACCCACACTTTCATGTAACGCACCGTGAAGCTGAAGACTAGTGCCTCGCCCATGGCTGCCGACCCGCACCACGTTACACCTTCATGCACTTCCGTGCACATTCACAAATATGGAGACACAACGGAGAAAATACCACCAAACATTTGAAACCTGAGTCAGTAGAGGCCTTATGAATTTCCATGCTAGTCCTGATGAGATTAGCAAATCTGTTTAAATTCTAATTTTGTAGATTTGTCTGAATTTGAACATTAAATTTGTTCTGTATTAAATTTATTAGATGTAAATCGAATGTGCCTTATTATGTTCTGAGGTCTCTCAAGTATAAGAAAAATGAAGTTTCATGTGATGTTGTGATGTTACATGGCTAAGCCAGTGCCAAAGGCGCCAAAGATCACTGGGAAAACGGAAGGAGACGGCAGGCACCTAAAAGCAGAAAAGGCGGGGAGAGAGACAAGAGAGCAATGAGTATTATATTTTTCATTTTTTAACCCACTCCTGGCCCTGTAAAATTCACCTGAAACAAGTCGCAAAATAGTTCAGATTTGGGCAAAAACAAAAAATTTTATTTGCATTATTATGGCCAAGTGCATGCACCTTTCTATTGTAAGTTACATATAAATACATTAATAGCAAAGGTGTATACCATTACATTTATGTCTGTACATACATACATAGATAAAATTGTGGTCATTATAAGGAAGACAATCTGCAGTTTGGCCCTTATGATTTCTGTGCCCC
The DNA here is from genome assembly GCF_046119375.1 of Phyllobates terribilis. NCBI lineage: Eukaryota > Metazoa > Chordata > Amphibia > Anura > Dendrobatidae > Phyllobates > Phyllobates terribilis. The sequence goes on along the minus strand of NW_027362767.1, from coordinate 421,646,918 downwards.
TTGACCTTGGAATCTAATTATTAATAAGTTTTCTGGCTATAATATTGTTATCACTGTTGGTAACAATTATATCTATGTACGGGGAAGGAGAATGTCCTTTCCAGGGAGCCTTTATGCTTTATCAGATATTTAATTACGACAACGTTGCCGATGGGCCGTTACCGATCTGAGGCGACAATCCCCAGAGATCAATTATAGATGAACTGTATATCTATTTTAATATATATAAGACAGCTGGCCTATGGCATAGAAATACAGAAATACGAGTGGATTGTTCTAGATTAATGTGATCGTACAACAATAATTATTACGATGCTATATGTTAGTAATGATATTAATAATATAATAATTTTGATTGGGTGTAAATTCATAATCTCAATTGCTGACTAGAGAAGTTTAATGCTTGCGCTCCTCTGATGGATGACTTTCTTGGCTCTGTGGGTCTCATGGGTCTTTATATTGGGCATTTACGACTAGTAGATTTTAAGGAAACAGCTCTGACCATGAGAGATAAGAGCAGATGGATGGATAAGAAAAGGTAATGAGGTACCGTAAGTTCTGTAATCTGCTCCTTGCTGTAATATATCCATATTCTTCATGATCTACAATAACATGGATGGTCTACTGAGGATTTTTGTTTTCTTTCTGCAGGACTTTTGTACTTCAAAGTTTCTCTCATTAATAATAACTTGGGTGGGATACCGCCTCTTGCTCTAAACTGGTCCCATGGCCAGTTTACTGATAAAATTACAAATGGAATAAGCATAAAAGAAGAGGCGACTCATAAACCCTTCTTAGATGTTCAAATCTTGGAGAATTAATTATGGCCACAGCTATAAATATTGTACAACACGTTTTCAATCCTGAGCAAATCTGCCATAGACTGATGAAGATCCATGTTCAGAACAAAAAACGTTTTTCCCGTGCAATATTTATATCTATTTGTAATAAATTATTTGGGCTGCATTCTCTGAGATTAGAACTTCAATTTATGTACAAATACAAAACTACAATTTAGGTATTAATCCTCATTCTCCCAAATAATAAGTATGCACATGGGAATGGGGAGGGGGGCAAAATAGTCAGGTCTAAAAGTTACTTGGATTTTTGACCAAGACTAAAGTTCCCCATACATGTTAGACTAAAGTCAGTGGAATCTGCCGATATTGACTGCTTTTGTTGACAGTCTAATGTGTATGAAGGCCCTTGGCAGATGATTTTATGATTTCGGACTGCAGATCCTTTTGTTTTATAAGTGGTAAACCACTGCAGAGACATTTGGCAGCAGCTGTCGTAGAGAACACAAGAGCTCTCAGCAGATTGAGAGTTCCAATGTATGGGAGAGTCGGGCAGGATGGCTACTGGTCCGAGTGATCGGCCTAATCATCATTAGGCTGACAACATTCTAAAGTTTATGGGGGGCTCAAGACGAAGATAATTTTAGCACTTTATTATATAACTAAGATCTCCAAACAAAAGAATAACTGCGTGAGTGTAGACTCGAAGGGGGTAAACATTTGGGGCATTTGGCAGGCTTCACACCTATAAACATGATTTTGGTGATTTTTGGGGAATTTTATTATTATACCCAATGGGCCTCTGACCCTTTTGCCCATTGTAACATGGCATAGGGGGTAGCCGCTGGTGAGGTACTTTCACACCCCATCACTCTACATGAAGCTACATAGGGGTCCTGGTTGGGTGTGTGGACTTTGTCTACAGGGGCGCTACACCTCCCTGGCCTCGTGTTGCTGGAGACTTTGGCTGGCCAGGACTAGATGGTGAAAAGTTCAATGAGGGAGACCATCAGTCAACAATAAACAGTTTTTTACTGAACAGTAACTTGGTGGGAATTATATACAATAGATAGCGGTTGCATAACTTCACGAATGTTTCCTTTCCAACACGGAGCATATTCACACACAGTCTCTCTACCTCTGCCAGGCTTACTTGCTCCTGTCCCCAAATTCCTTCACCTTCACCCAGGGCCGGCATCCTGAGCAGGCGGGGGGGGGGGGCCCACTTGCAGTCGGGAACCCCGCCGGCCTATGGGCGGAGGAGAGCGGTGCCAGCGTCCGCCCTTCTCCCCTGCTTGCTCAGGGCCCCGGCAGCCGGATACTTACCTCTCCCCGTGCCTCCGCAGATCCGCTGACTTTCTGCTGTGTGCACCCTGTGACGTCTCAGGTCAAAGGGTGCGGTGACGTCTATCCACCGCGCCCTCCCCTGAGCCGTCACAGGCAGCGCAGAGCGGGAAGACGCCGGCAACGCTGGAGTACAGACCTGAGCAGCGGCAGCAGGTGAGAAGTGAGGTGAGTATTTGATTTTGTTTTTGTTTATGTATGGAGGCATGGGGCATAATATGGGGGGGGGACAAGTGACATCCTGCATGGGGCATTATATGTGGGGGGGGTGACATCCTGCATGGGGCATTATAAAGAGAGGGGGTGACATCCTGCATGGGGCATTATAGAGAGAGGGGGTGACATCCTGCATGGGGCATTATAAAGAGAGGGGGTGACATCCTGCATGGGGCATTATATGGGGGAAAAGGGACATCCTGCACAGGGCATTATGTGGGGGGAACAGCTTGAATGGAGCATTATATGGGGGCCAGTATCCTCTATGGAGTGTTATAAGGGGACCAGTATACTGTATGGAGCATTATATGGGGGCCAGTATCCTGTACGGAGCGTTTTATGGGGGCCAGTATTCTGTATGGAGCGTTATATGGGGGCCAGTATTCTGTATAGAGCGTTATATGGGGGCCAGTATTCCGTATGGAGCGTTATATGGGGGCCAGTATTCTGTATGGAGCATTTTATGGGGACCGGTCTCCTGTATGAAGCATTTTATGGGGGCCTGTATGCTGTGTGGAGCGATTCGCCGGTTTCTGAGCTATTGTAGAATTTACAATAGATATCGCTCATGTAATGTAAGAAGTGAAATCTTTGCATTGTACTATATATATATATTTCTCTGCGGTATCTGTGCATCATGAATCGTGGTATGTATTAAAGTTGCCCACTGCGACTCTTTCGCCCGGGGCCCAGAAAAGCCTGGAGCCGGCCCTGCCTTCACCACAACCCAGCACAGTACTACAGTCCAGTAAGGGAGAGTCCTAGGGAGAGTCCTATACTTTGGTTCAGCGTCATTTTGTTCTCCGACTCTTGCTAGCCACTGCCTTGGTCTCCACTAGTGTTGAGCCACCCCCGTAGTGTTCGAGTTCGGTTCGGTTCGTCGAACACCCGTGTGTTCGCCGAACTGTTCGTCGAACTGTTCGTCGAACACCTTCGAACACCGTTAAAACCAATGGCAGGCAAACAAAAACACATAGAAACACATAGAAAACACCTTCAAAGGTGTCCAAAAGCTGACAAACTGCTCAGAAGACATAACTAACACATGGAAAAGTGACAAGTACATATAGTCATGCGAATATAAAAGAGGTGGAGGAGTAAAAGGAGGGGGAGACACAGATATAGGCATGTCATGCCCTTCTAAAATCCAAAAAGTGAGAAGCCGACACGGCCAGTCCGCTCCTGCCCGTGCCACCTCCGTGTCGCCGGGTTTGTGCCAGAGCCGCGGTGAACCCTGACGGCCAGCCCCCCTCTCCCAATACTGGTGCCTGTCCGCTGGTGGGTCGAGCGAGCCCCCCTGTGGTGGAGGCAGCTCTAAGCTTTTTAATTTAAATTGTCTCTCTAATTTGAATGAATACACTTTAAATCCATTTACAAGGATCTATTGGAGGGCAAGTCTCATGCCAGCAGCCGCGGTAATTCCAGCTCCAGTAGCGTCCACTAAAGCTGCTGCAGTTAAAAAGCTTTTATAAGGATCGAGCTCGGCTGTCCACCGCAAGGCATCCTACTGCCAGTCCCAGCCCCTATGCCTTGGGGTGCCTCCTGATGCTCTTCACTAAGTATCCCATGGTCCCGAAGCATTTCCTTTGAAAAAATTAAGTGTCTAAACTACAGGTGGTGCAGCTTGCTTAACAGCCGGGATAATCCGCTTACTAGCAGACACTGCTACTAGGCACAAAGTATTTCCTGGGCTAGATGCAGTTAAAAATTTGTAATTAGATACTCTCGTTGGATGCTGAGAAAGCATTCCATAGAGTCTCCTGGCACGCCATATATGATTCTCTTAAAAAGCTTGGGGTAGGGGTCTAGGGGACCCTTTTATAGCCAAAATCACGGCCCTGTATCGCAATACGTCACCTAGGCTGAAGATAAATGGAACTGTAGCACCCTGAGGGCTCGGTTGCTAAAGACGTATTGCACCTCACCCAGAGGTGTGATATCTCACTCTCAGGTAAGGATGGAGTGTGGATCAGGACCCGACACCTGCATGCATTACACCACATTGCCGTGGGGCAGGGCGACCAATATGCCCCTGAGATGGGCACGACAGTCCCTGTCCCTGGCTGGAGTGGGGGGAGGGAACACTGAGGAAGGGGAACCCTGTAGTGCAGGAGCAGGGAGGAAGCAGTTCCTGGGTGCATTGAGAAGGGAGTATAAAAGGTGGGCACCATCTTAGTTCAGTGCAGAGAAGTCTGAGCAGAAGTGGCAGGGAGCAGGGGCTCTGCATGAGCTCTGCTCCGGAGGCGGGCCTAGTAACAGAGGCCCAGGCCTGGAAGAGGGAGAAGGAAGGAAGAGGAGCGGAGAAGGCTCCAGGAACGAGGAATGAAGGGATCCCAGGGGTGCGGACGGGCGAGTCGCCACCGCACGCCCGAATCCACCTGCGTGGAGGGGTCAGGCCAAAGGGGGAGACCGGTCCCCGAACTAGTGGAGGCAGGAAACGACCCTCAGCTAGAAACCGGAGGCTCTGACATTTTATGTGGCGCAGCCCCTCGCTACACCCGCTAGGAAGGCACCACATAGGGTCAGGGAAACTGGCGCCAAGTTTACCAAGAGGAGGCCCGAGGCAGCCGGACAGAAGTGTTGGTAAGAAAGGCCAGACAAAGGACACACAAAGGGGGTCCTGTGAAGTGCTCCAAAGTTATCTGGGAGTTGTCTGAGCCCCTCACCTGGTGAGCACAGTACGACGTGGGCAGCCGTTACCTGCAGACGTGGTCTGGATAATAAGAACTGTGAGTAAAGGCCCTGAACTGCATCACTGACTCCGTGTCGTTACTGCTGCTGCCCTGCACCATCACCCCCATCCTCCGCATACACTGCCCTGAGGCTATACTCCTCCCGTGGGGAGTTATGCTACGCTCTGCTGCACCCACAACACCAGCCTCAGTGGTCTGCCCTGTAGCGGCGGTTCACTCTGACCGCAATCCACGGGTGGCGTAGTCGGACATTTAAACATGAAAACCACATAAATAGTTCCGCCACTGGTTTGACCGCCCTGAGCCACGGAACCGGGTCGCCGCCACGAAGACTACAACCACCAGCATCCACCAAAAAGGGTCCGGCTCCGGGTGTCCCAAGGCCCAGGGGGTGCGTCAGAACATTTTCATCACCTTTCACAATCACCAATGGGACAAGGCAGTGATGTCCTCTGTCCCCTCTCTTATACATCCTAGTGACGGAGCACCTGCTCTCATCAATTCGCCATAACCCCAATATTAGGTGGATTGAGGTGGGAGGCACCGAGTACAAGTGCTCTCTATTTGCTGATGATGTCCTAGTATATATCACTCAATCACATATATCCATCCATGCTGTTATGGCTGAAATAGATCACTTTGTTACATGGTAAAATTTTAAAATCAATGCAGCGAAGTCTGAGGCCCTCGATGTCTCCCTCCCCAAATCCATATAGGATTCCATCCAGTCCAACTTTCCCTTTGCCTGGCCCTCACAGGGTATCAAATACTTAGGAATTCCTATTCATAGAGACCTCTCCCATCTATGTTATCTTAATTTTGGGCCCTTTATTGAACAACTCCATACAGACCACGGTTGGCAAGTTAGAACTGTAAGATTCACTACGTGAACCACTGGTGTTTTGTGGAAAAGCACATGTACACTGCGTTCCAAATTATTATACAAAAAGTGTTTAGGAGTGATAAGGGAAGAATTTGTTTGTCAGTTAAACTCATTGATGGTGATGTGTGTCAGGGCTCTTTATATCACTGTAAGCAATTGCAGACACCTGTGCTAATTAGTTTGGCAGGTGTGTCCAATGAAAGGCAAGACTACTTAAGAAGGCTCTCTCACATTATTAAGCAGCCTACATTTTCTGCCAAAATGGGAAAGAAAAAGGATGTGTCGGCTGCTGAGAAGCAACAAATTGTGGAGTGTTTAGGTCAAGGCATGACTACAATCAACATTGTGCGATGATCAGGATGAAGTGTCTTGGCAATCAAGAAGTATGTAGCTGATTCACAGTACACACGTGTGCGTGCTGATAAGGGCAAATTGAGGACTCTTTCCTACAGGCAATTACGTCAGGTTGAAAGAGCAGCGGCAAAAAAGCCTTGTCATAGCAGCAGACAAGTTTTTGAAGCTGCTTGTGCCTCCAACGTCCCCCGAACAACAAGATGCAGGGTCCTTCAGAGGTTTGCAGCTGTGCATGCGCCATCCTGTCGACCTCCTCTATCCACTTCACACAAGCAGAAACGGCTCCAGTGGGCCAAACATTACATGAAGACTGATTTCAAAACTGTTTTGTTCACGGATGAGTGCCGTGCAGCGCTCGATGGTCCAGATGGATGGAGTGGAGGATGGCTGGTTGATGGACACCCCACGCAAACACGGCTACAGCACCAACAAGGAGGAGGTGGAGTAATGTTTTGGGCTGGAATCATGGGGAGAGAGATTGTCGGCCCCTTTAGGATCCCTGAAGGCGCTAAAGATGAACTCCATAATGTATGTGGATTTTCTCAAACAGCACTTCCTGCCATGGTTCAAGAAGAAGAACCGTGTATTTCACAGCAAGATCATTTTTCTGCATGATAATGCACCATCTCATGCTGCACATAAAACATCTGCATCTCTGGCTGATATGGGCATAAAAGGGGACAAACTTATGGTGTGACCCCCATGCTCCCCTGACCTCTACCCCATTCAGAACCTTTGGAGCATCATTAAAAGGAGTGTCTATGATGGCGGGAGGCAGTTCACATCTAAGCAACAGCTCTGGGAGGGTATTCTGTCCTCATGCAAAACAATTGAAGCAGAAACCATCCAAAACCTGACAAATTCAATGGACGAGAGAGTTCAGAAGCTCCTTTCGAACAAGGGGTCCTATGTGAAAATGTAACATCACCTAGAATAAAGTTTTGAGTTGAAAACTGTTTGATTTCAGTTTCTAACAACCTGCTAATGCTTATAATTTCAAAAATGACCATTTTTTTGGTCTTTATTAAAATGAAAAGGTTGATCGAAAAGTTTGGGGGATCTAAGAGTGTGGCAACCCAGTAGTCATGATTACTTCGAATTCTGACAATATGAGGGTCATGCTGCAGGTAGTGCAGCAAGAAGGCACTTATGTGCCTTGCGCATCTCGGAGCCCCAAAATTATTTTCCGGGCTAGATGCAGCTAAAAATTATTTTTAATTTTAAATCTGGTGAAGCTTTAGTATAGATGGCCTAATAGGATCAGTGCTGCACACTGCTACAAAGCCCAAATTATTTTCCAGTCAAGATACAGATAAACATGATTAGTAATTTGAAAGCTTAAAACGGTTGGTAGGGTGATTTTAACCAATCATCAAGCTTTTACTCTCCCCAGGATGACACAGGGGTAGAAAAGTCGTTTCGGATCCATGATTTGTTCATCTTTATGAACGTGAGTCTGTCTACATTATCAGTGGAGAGCCGCGTGCGCTTATCTGTCAGCACACCACCAGCAGCGCTGAACACACGTTCAGACAGAACGCTGGCTGCGGGGCATGACAAGATCTCCAAGGTGTAAGTGGCTAGCTCCGGCCATTTATCCAGATTGGAAGCCCAAAAAGAGCAAGGGTCCAGTGACACAGTCGTGGCTTCAATGTTTACTTGGAGATACTCCTGTACCATCGTCTCTAGGCGTTGACTATGTGTCAGACTTCTTGTCTCCTGTGGCCTTGCAAAGGATGGGCTAAAAAAGTGGTGAAATGATTCCGCAAAATTGATGTTACCAGCAGATACTGTGGTTTTGTCACGGTTTGAGTGCTGAACACTTGACGGTCCCACGGTTGGCAAGTTGGAACTGTGAGATTCACTATGTGCACCACTGGTATTTTGTGGAAAAGCACATGTAAGATTCTGCAACAGTCTCTGCTGATACTCCTGCATGCGTGCATCCCTTTCTATGGCAGGAATAATTTCTGCAAATTTACTTTTGTACCGGGGATCTAACAGTGTGGCAACCCAGTAGTCAGGATTATTTCTAATTCTCACAATTCGAGGGTCATGTTGCAGGTAGTGCAGCAAGAAGGCACTCATGTGTGTTGCGCATCCAGGAGCACCAAGTCCCTGTTGTGTTGGTGGCGAGGTAACAATCATGCTTCCTTCCTCTGTCCTCTCCCCCCAACCTCGCACAACAGAAATGTGATCAAGGTCTCCCTCATCTGATGAGTCTTCCATCAGTTCATCCTCCACTTCTTCCTGGGCTCCTGCACCTTCCTCACTAGTTTGGCTGCTACCATGCGCCCTGGTAAAACCATCTCCCCCACCCTCACATGCCTGCCGCCTTGGTGCTGCCGACCGTCTGGACCTTGCAGATGTTAGCCCTTCCGCATACAACTCCTCCTCCTCTACTTCCTCCACCTCCTCTTGTGCCACCACCTGACTCCGAATTCTGTTTAACATGTGCTCCAGCATGTAAATCACCGGAATAGTCATGCTGATAATGGCATCGTCAGCACTAAACATCTTCGTCGCCATTTCAAAACTGTGCAGAAGGGTGCATAGGTCCCTGATCTGAGACCACTCCTCCAGCGTGATTTGCCCCACCTCTGAATCTCGTTGGCCCAGGCTATACGTCAGAACGTATTGCACCAGGGCTTGTCGGTGCTGCCACAGTCGCTGCAACATGTGCAGAGTTGAATTCCACCGGGTAGGCACATCGCATTTTAGCCGGTGAAGTGGCAGGCCCAACGACTTCTGTAGAGATGTAAGTCGCTGAGCTGCGGGATGCGAACGGCGGAAGTGAGCACACAGCGACCGTGCCCTCTGCAGAAGGCCATCTAGTCTGGGATAGTGGGCTAAAAATTGCTGGACAACCAGGTTCAACACGTGAGCCATACAAGGCACGTGTGTGACATTGCCCCGGCGAAGGGCCGCACCCAGGTTTGCAGCATTGTCGCACACGGCCTTCCCTGGTTTCAGGTCCAGTGGAGACAACCATTCATGAAATTGGTTCTCCAGAGCTGACCACAACTCCTCAGCTGTGTGACTCACATTTCCCAGACATTTCAATGTAAAAACCGCCTGATGACGTTGAGCCCTACTGCCAGCATAGTAAGGAGGTGTGCAGGATCCCTTCTGCGCAGTTAGAAAGCTTGTGGCATGACCAGACAGGCTTTGGGTGCAGGTGGAAGACCGAGAGGAGGTTGAGGAGGCAGAAGCAGTGGTGGAACTTTGACATAAAGAGGATTGACGCACAACTCGTGGGGACGGCAAGACTTGGACAGCAGCCCCTTGTCCTGCTGTCACCATAGTTACCCAGTGCCCAGTCAGCGACATGTAACGCCCCTGTCCATGCCTACTCGTCCAAGTGTCTGTGGTGAAATGCACCCTGTCACACACAGAGTTTCTCAAAGAAGCGGTGATGTTGTGTGCGACATGCTGGTGGAGCGCAGGCACACCTTTCTTTGAGAAGTAGTGCCGACTGGGCATCTGGTACTGGGGCACTGCGACGGACATAAGGTCTCGAAAATCCTCTGTGTCCACCAGGCGGAAAGGCAGCATTTCTGTAGCCAAGAGCTTGCAGATGGTGAAATTCAACCTCTTAGCTTTCTCATGGCTAGGAGGAAATGGTCTTTTACTTGTCCACATCTGAGGGACCGAGGGCTGGCTATTGTGCTTAGACGGGGTTGATAAGGGTGTCCCCGGCAAACTGCCGGTCTGTGAGGAAGATGCAGGCGAACATGTTAGGTTGCCTTGATCCAAAGGTGGTGCTATCGATGTCGGACAGCGCTCAAGACCAGCTGGTGTTACCACCTCCAAAGAAAATGATGACCTGTCAATCACGCTGGCTGTTGCGGGTAAAGAGGTGGCAGGTCTGCGCCCCAAAACAGGTGTGACTGCTGTCCCCCCAGTCACAGAGGATGAAGAGGCCGCGGATGCACAAGATATGGCAGACGGTGGTTGGCCCGGCCGGCTAGACCGCATTGTAGCACACTGAGCTTCCCACTGCAACTTATGCTTCATGTCCATGTGCCGGTTCATGCATGAAGTACTCAAACTATGTATTTTTTGGCCTCTACTTAGCTTTTGCTGACAAATGTTACAGATAACACGAGTTGGGTCATCTTTATCGATCTGAAAAAATGCCCAGGCTATGCAAGGCTTAGCACCCATGCGACCTGAAGAGCCACCACGACTTGTGGTGAGAGGCAGAGTTGTGTTTGAGGATGCAGTTGTTGACGTGCTTCCAGTACTACGTCTCTGTCCAGGAAGGCGCAACCTGACCTCGTCGTCACTAGCATCTTCCTCCACCTCCTCTGCTGACCTCATCTCTTGGCTGACTGTGGGTTGACAGTAAGTGGGATCTCCGACCTCATCATCATCACCCTGTGCGTTATCACACCCGTCGTCCTCAGAGCCAACCTGTTCCTGCCCTGACAAAAAACTAAAGTTGTCGCTCCAATCAGGTATTTGAGTCTTATCATCGTCTTCCTCATTGTCTCCACCAACAGGAGTTACAGTTTGGGAATGAGGGTCTACATTATGGTCAGAACCTTCTGCGTCTGGTCCTGGATCCGACTCATAAAGATTCTGGGCATCAGTGCAGATCATTTCCTCGTCTGGATTCACAGAAGCGCTGGAGTCGACCTCTGATTCCCAGGCTATAGTATGAGTAAACAGCTCTGCAGACTCAACCATCTGTTCTACCTCATACTCAGACGGGCAGCTGGAGATTTGGGAGCTGTGAGGAAGCAAGTGCGATTTGGGTGACACCTTTGAGGACTGGAGTATTTGTGATGTTGAAGTTGATGTGGAGGAGAGCCCACTTAAAGGAGCACTTGATATCCGTTGAAGCACCTGCTGTTTTTGTGCCTCATCTGGAATTTGTAGCGATTGGCGTGGCCGTAAGAAAGGGATCTTATCACATTGTCCGCTAAAAGAAGTAGACATTTTAGTTTGGCTGGAAGATGGTCTTTCTTCTGCACCTACCCCACGGACACAACCTTTTTTCCCCTTCCCAACACGCCTATTCCCCTTTCCACCAGCAGCAGGCCTTTTTCCACTCATTTTGGTGGTTAACTAATTCACAACTCTGGAGTTGTTTGCACAAAAAAACAATGGATGGTAACCGAGCAGAGCTGAGTGGCCAAACTGTGGTATTAGGCCAAAACTATTGGCTGGGTTAGATGCAGAAAAAAATTATTTTTAATTTGCAACCTGATGGAGGTCAGTATAGATGGACTAATAGACCAAGTCCCACACACCGCTAGAAGCCCAAATATTTTTTCAGAGCTAGATGCAGAAAATTTTTTTATTCAATTTGCAACCTGATGGAGGTCAGTATAGATGGACTAATAGACCAAGTCCCACACGCTGCTAGAAGCCCAAATATTTTTTCAGAGATAAATGAAGAAAAAAATTATTTTTAATTTGCAACCTGATGGAGGTCAGTATAGATGGACTAATAGACCAAGTCCCACACACTGCTAGAAGCCCAAATATTTTTTCAGAGCTAGATGCAGAAAAAAATTATTTTTAATTTGCAACCTGATGGAGGTCAGTATAGATGGACTAATAGACCAAGTCCCACACACCGCTAGAAGCCCAAATATTTTTTCAGAGCTAGATGCAGAAAAAAATTATATTCAATTTGCAACCTGCTGGAGGTCAGTATAGAAGGACTAATAGAACAAGTCCCACACACTGCTAGAAGCCCAAATATTTTTTCAGAGCTAAATGAAGAAAAAAATTATTTTTAATTTGCAACCTGATGGAGGTCAGTATAGATGGACTAATAGACCAAGTCCCACACACTGCTAGAAGCCCAAATATTTTTTCAGAGCTAGATGCAGAAAAAAATTATATTCAGTTTGCAACCTGATGGAGGTCAGTATAGATGGACTAATAGAATGATGCTATGCCCAAAAGATTTTACTTCACTAGGTGCAGTAAAAAAATTGGTATTCTATACACAGGTGGTATATCTTGCAACACAGATAGGCTACTCCACTGACTAACACACTCTGCAATAGGCCAAAAAGGATTAGCTTTGCTAGATTCAGCCAAATGCTGTGAAAAAAACTTGCACAGCACTGGCACAGACCTGCCTGGCAAAAACTGATAGGAACTCATGTAACCTAGTCCTGAAAAGGACTCCAATTACAATTAGTCTTTACTCCCACAATCTATCTATTTAAGAGCACAGACCTGCCTGATAAAAGTCGAAGGAAATGCTGTAACCTAGTCCTTAAAAGGACTGCAATCACAACTATTCCCTACTCCCAAGCTATCTGTATATTTGTGCGAAAATTGGCTTGAAATTAACAAGGTATAGCACACACAGCAACAGCGGTGCCGTCTAACACGCAGCTGCAGCAGTGAGAAAATGGTGGCGACGGGGAAAATGGCTTGGTCTTATAGGGCAAGGACATGTGACATACACTGCCAATCACACATGCCCTTGCTTGTGTGAAAAAAAGCACTTCGCTCCGTGTGTGCGCTGCTGATAGGCTGACAGATTGCACCTCCCCACTGTAAATGCGGGAAAGGGAAAAAAAAATGGAGATCTTCATTGTTCCTGCAGAGATCCATCCCCTGCCCCTCCCCCCACCCCGCTGTACACTCAAACTGCGTATTAACATTAATTTTCATCATTACTGACAAAAAATCCAGTTATGATTTTGGTGCACGAACAGTTATCGAACATAACCTCGAACAGCCGAATTTTTCTCAAATTGTTCGTGTTCGCCGACCGGCTCGAACACCGCCCAAAACAGCTCGAATTTGAGATTGGCGAACAGTTCGAGTAGAACAACGCTCATCTCTAGTCTCCACTCATGACAGAGATTCCTACGTAACGTGGCTTTGCTATCTGGTCCGACTATAGGTCTGCGTCTACTGCAGGTTGAGCCCTATCTGACCTCTTGACAGGAAACTGTCTCTGTCCCTTCACTTTAGCCCCTCCCACTCTGGGCTAGCCCCAGCTATTAACTCTAACTCTCCCTACTGTCGGGCAGAACGCCACACTGTCACCAATAGCGCATGTCACAACACACATTATACATTCAAATGCATTATAACAATACACGTCTTCAAGGTGAAACGTGGGCAGAACTTCAATCTTCTTACATTTACCCCTGCTTTAATGATTGCCATCTTCAGCCATCCTTGGACCTGTAGAACACCAATAAACACATATAACACATATGGAACATTGCTGAGTCCTCTTCCTCTCAACGTTGACCCGGACCTTCTCTGTAAGGACCTAGTCCATCTACTTAATCTGGCCCTTCTTGGTAAGGGCCCAGGAACAACAATGGCAAAGTCTCTCTCTCTTTGAAGGAAACCCTCACAGCAAGGGCAAGGTCCATTGTCCCCTCAACAGTCCTTAGAACGGGGTCACAGTCCCATAGCTTATATCTGTCCAGAAGACAGGAACACAGTCCATTAGGGGCAACGTCCATTCTGCATTGGGCTTAGTTGTTAATTGAGGATGTAGGATCCTCCAGCCCCTGAAACGCCTCTCAATCCAGCAGGGAGAAGAACAACGAGCACATCAAAACTAGGGAGGAGAACAACACAACTTTTCAGCAGTGGCTAACAATGCGAGGGAGTCAAGGATACGTGGTTCATAGATCCTCTGGATCTTGGCTCTCCGGAACTTGAAACTGCTCCCACCACGGAGTGCAACAAGCAAAACTCAAGCTCTTCCAGATTCCGACTCCTTCCTGCTCTTCTCTTAACTGGTCTTCCTCCAACCTCACTCAGACCCAGGTTTTTCTTCAGACCCAGCCTCCTGTACATACACCACCGAGTGAGCACCCTGAGTCACGTATACAGCAATGAGGTTCGGTACCACCACTGGCAGTTCTGAAATCGCTCCACCGACGGCTCCCGGTTCTTCACCATGACTCTGGGGACTGAACGCCCGGACCTGAGGGAGTAAGAAATCTCGCCGCAGGTGCCTCCAGTGCCTCTACTTGGGACTGCACTGCTGTAGATTGTTTTTCTGTCTCCAGACCCATCATTACCCAGGAGAAGGCCACCACATACCAACCACGGGGACTGTCCTCTTTGAGGAACTGCACCAATTTCCCGGGCTGTAGGCTCTACGGCCAGATGAAATAGGGCTTCTCTGGATGGAGCAGCAGTTTACATAGATCATGTGCCTCATGCGTTCCTCTTCAAGAAAATCATACCCTCATTACTTGTCAAAGAACAGCACCATCCCCTATGTCAAGTGTTTGGTGAGGTCTTCACCTTCAGGACAATCCAGTTGGGCCTTCGCCCATTCTTCCCTTCTCTTCTTAAGTTGAATCACGTCTGCGAGCCAGTGAGCCATGGTGGTATTGACTACCTTCACGGATGTAGGGGCCAACTTAGGGGACAGTGGGGGACTCTCGGGCATTTGGGCCTGTAAGACTTCCAGCCACCTGGCTCAGCTGTGAACCAAGCTAGGGTAAGAGGTCTAACCTCCGGTTCCAGCTTGGTCTCTAGTTTACTGAAGGGGGATCCGGTGACCTTCTCTGCCAGGCCATCAGGCCTTATCACTTTCTCCAATCAAGGACCTCTGGCTGGTCTGTCCTCACTACAGCTTGAGCAGATGACCATCCTCATTCACAATGCTGTCTCTCCGCGCGACAATAGCGCTCTGCGGCCGGTCACTCCTTCCATAGTGGTTCTCTCCTCTGTCAACTCCATCAGCTGTCGCAGCCAACCACGTCCTATCCTGTCATCGGATTGCTCATTAGCCTTGCAACCTTTTCCCAACATTTTCCACTCCGTCACCAAACAATGTTGTCCACTCCTCAACTCCCAGTGAGCAAATGCCACCGGCCTTAATGTCACTCAGCGTCCCACGTCACTTATCCCCCTTTCACTGGGTGGCGTTTCCTTGAGCTCACCATTCCGTTTCTATGTCACCTTTGCCCGGTTTTCTTTGTCATGTTTCACTGGGCAGGCCTTCTCTGACCACTTCGCATTACTGGGGCGGGCACCTCGTACTGCGGGCTGGCACTTCCAGGTAAGATACTTCCTTTGGTACATGAAACCTCTGGAGGGCTGGATAGTTCTTTCCGCCCTTTCATATCTTCTATGCCCACGATGGGTGGGACCTCCTTGTTGTACTGCACCACTAGCTGCCATTTTAAAGTTTGTATTCTGCGCCAATTTAGACTATGTTATGGTCGCCATCCTCCATGTAACTCGAGTCTTCCCCGCATCCTTTTGTTCTTCCTGGTGCGAGACTTGATCCTGCCAACTATGCCAAGTGTAACGTGGCGCGAGGCAATTGCCATGGGTGAGGTACTCATCTTTCACGCCCCGGCATGCTACATGAAGATAAGGGTCCTGGCTGGCTGTGTGGATTGTGTCTTTGGCTATCCAGGACCAGCTGGTGAGAGGTTCAATGAGGCAGACCACCAGTCAACAATAAACAGTTTTTTACTGAAAAGTAACTTGGTGGGAATTATGTACAATAAATAGTGGGTGCATAACTTCACACAATTTTCCTTTACAACATGGAGTATCTTCACACACGGTCTCTACCTCTTCCAGACTTACTTGCATCTGTCCCCAAATTCCTCCGCCTTCACCACAACCCAGCACAATACTACAGTCCAGTAAGGGAGAGTCTTATACTTCAACCCTCGGTTCCGCTTCCTTTTTTTCACCTTAGTGGAGCTAGATTACCTCTATGGCCTTTACTTAGCTTCTCTGTTTGCTGATGCCTTGGAACTATCGCCCAGGGCACTCTGTTCGTCTCACTTTCCCTGTAAAATCCTGATCCATTACCTCTATGAGGTATAAACTCGGGGCTGTACGACTAGGCATTCTGAGGCAGGACCCATCTCCAGTGCATCACTCTGTCTTTCTGTCGCTTTTCCTCATCTTTATTTCGGATCTCGTTACCCACTGCCTCGGTCTCTACTCACATCAGGGACACACACGTCACCCGGCTCTGCTCTCTGGTCAAACCATAGGTCTACTTCTACTGCAGGCTAAGCCCTATCTGACCTCCTAACAGGAAACTGTCTCTGTCCCTTCACTTTAGCCCCTCCCAATCTGGGCTAGCTCCAGCTATTAACTCTAACTCTCCCTACTGTCGGGCACAATGCAACATTGTCACCAATAATGCAAGTCACAACATACGTTATACATTCAAATGCATCATAACAATACACGTCTTCAAAGGGAAATGTGGGCAGAACGGCTCTAGTTTTCAAAGAAGTTTAAGAAGTGAAAGCCAAACTCTGATTGGTTGCTACAGGGAAAAAAACTGTTTGTTTGATAAACAAAGCCCATAGGAGAGCACAGTATGTGGAAGAATATAGTGGCTAAGGAGCAGAACAGCCTCTGGTCATTCCTCTACTTGGCTCCATGCGCACGACGCTAATTTATACATGGGCCCTAAAGGCATTAGCAATTATTAACTAACTTACAGTACCACTGCAATTCCATTCAGACCACACCCGCTCTCCTCCAAACTAAAATGTTGCATAACCATAACATTCACTTTGGACAGCACAACAATGGTGAAAGGACTGACTCAGGGATTAGCACTGGAGGATAAAAAGGAAATTTTATTGGTATGGTTGATGAGGACTTTTTTATCAGCAATAAAACACTTGTTTCAAAACCTGGAAAAGCCTGTTAAATAAAGGGTCATAATAACTCAAAGCTCGTTGGCCCAAATGCAAAATCTGTAGCACGACCCCTGTCTACCTTGTACCATTTATAATATTGGTTTGTGGTTATGTGAGATTGGTCGTTTGATCTCCTGAGGGCCAGGGCCCAATTGCTTAATTCTCCCCATGCCCACATTCCTGCCTTCAACTGTGGTTTTGACAAAAATTATTTTGTGTTGTGCATGTGTGACCTTTACCGTAATCTAACTTTTGGAAAAATGTTTGTATTAGCCATTTTAATCTAGGTAATTACTTAAGAAAGGGAATAATGCAGAACGAGGGATACTTTGTCCAGCTTCAAGACCACCTACTAAGATGCTTTCAAGCCTGTTCAAAAATGCTCAAAAATGGGAGAACCTCAAAGATTATGACTGAAGACAATTTAACAGTTGCAGATGAGTGAATAAGCCATGGTTTGGAACTCTACAAACCAGACATTGATGGCGTACTTCATCATTAAAGGGATCACGGATGCCCCAGAGCTCCAGGTTCCAATCTTTATTCTGGTTTTTCTCATTTACCTCATCACATTTAGTGGCAATGTGACCATTTTTCTATTGATCTGCTTTGACCGCCATCTTCACACCCCCATGTATTTCTTCCTAGGTAACCTGTCCATCGTGGACCTTTCCTCTACTACCATCACTTTACATAAGGTCCTTCTCATATTCATTACTGGTGACAACACAGTTTCCTATCTTGCATGTTTAATCCAGATGTATGTTTTTGCTTCTTTGATTGGTCATGAACTATTAATTTTGGCTGCAATGAGCTATGATAGATACGTAGCCGTCTGTAACCCTCTACGTTATCATTCTGTTATGACCCACAGGGTTTGTGGTTTACTATGTTCTTGCTGCTACTTGATAGGTTTTGCCCAAGTTCTTGCTCCAGTTGTCATCTTCTCAGGTTTCTCATGCTATACATCCAATGAGGTCAACCACTTGACATTTTACCTCTGATGAAAATCACTTGTAATGACACTTATGTCTTGGAAACGGTGGTCTTCATCCAAGGACTTTTTATCATTATGCTAATGCCTTTTGTCCTCACGTTGATACCCTATATTTTTATTATATTAGCCATCTTGAAGATTAGTTCTGGAAGAGGAAAGAAAAAAATCTTTTACACCTGTTCCTCCCATCTCACAGTGGTCACCCTTCTCTATGTGACCTTTATCTCTCAGTACTTGACTCCCACCTCACTTGGGTCAATAAACACTAAGAAGCTCTTCTCACTTTTTAACACGGCCGCTGTCCCCATGTTGAACCCACTGATCTATAGTTTGAAGAATAGAGATGTTAAGTTAGCAATGAGTAGATTGGTTTTCCATAAATCTACGTTCTAAGCAGTAATGTTCTGTAAAGTATTGTGTCATGGCTTTTGATGGGATCATCCAGCAAATCATGCAGTAAGGGGCGAGATTTAGAAAAACTACACCATGTAGTGGGTGTTTTGGGGCAGATCTAAAATGCTTGAATGCCCCTGATTGATTTGATTTCTAACCATTGTTAATTATGAAATGGAATAAATTGAGCATGTGCAAAACAAGTCTGATACATTCCTTAAACCCCGTCTGGTCTGCTGTACTCGTATACCATTCTAAGCAAGTCCATAATTTATTTAGCGCATTTTTTGACTTATCTTACCTATATCACTTTTTCTAATAACTTTTTCTGGTTAAAGTTAATATAATGAAATGTCTAAACATGTTAATATGTCTAAACACAGTAAAAACAGTCACAAGGCCTTAGAGCTGTACGGTAAGATGGTGCTGACTGTATGACAATTTACTATTGAGCTCAATGAAAGCTTTCTACACCTTTCTTCATTGAGCTCTTGTACTACCAATTATAATATCCCTGAAAACCAACCACCTAGACCTTTATACCAGACCTAGCTTCCTGCGACTTCTTATTCCCAAGAATGAAGAAAACCTAAAGAGAAAGCGTTTTCAGGATGTAGAAGACGTTAAAAAAAAAATAGATGGAGGCCCTTAACCCCATTAGTTCAAAAGAAAATAAAAAATGTTTCAAACAGTGGAAGAACCATTGGGACAAGTAGATATCATCTAATGGACAGTATTTTAAAGGGGATTCATGTTTTCAAAATGTTATCTTGAATAAAAATTCTAAATAAGTAATTCTCGTTTTTTGGGGGTACCCCCTCGTAGATGGGTGTGCCGGGATAGCCAACTAGGCCATTCCATATTCCAATCTTCTTGTGAAATAGTTATCTGGAATTCTTCTTTCACTTTCCTCGCCTGCTCTATATCATGGGTTACCTGCATAATCCCAGAGGGGTTAAAGGGGATGTCCAGTACTTTATATTACCCCTCAATGTATCCCCCCGGGACCCCTAAGGATTTTTGTGAATACCTTGCGTTGCTGTTTCTGCCTGTGAGCTGAGCTATCGTGACCCCCGGCTGCAGCCGGCTCTGACATCCGCTGACTTCACGACAAGTGCTGACAGCAGCCGGGGGTCTCTGTCTTCTGCGTTCCACGGTGGATGCCAGGCTGTGAGCAGGGTTACCCCCCGCATCACACCCAGCATAGACCGTGCGCTCTGCCTCTTCCCATTCATTGGGAAAGCGTGCGGTGGATGCTGGGGGTGACGCGGGGGGTAACCCCGCCCACAACCCAGCAGCCACCGCGGGGACCACAGCGCTGAGTCACGCCTCACTTGTCGTGACGTCAGCGTGGGGTGACGTGATGCCTGTGAGCGGCCAAGGATAGCGCCACTCACAGGCAGAAACAGCAATGCAAGGTATTTACAAAAATCCTTAGGGGCCCCGAGGGGATACATTGGGGGAGGGTAATATAAAGTACTGGACAACTTCTTTAATATAATCATAGCAGGTCGGGCCTATTATTTGACCCATTCCTCCTTGTGAAGCAGTGAGATAGTCTAATACAATTGTGTGCTGGTTAGTCACTAGAATCAAATGTCCTCAGGGGCGTAATGGTCACAGAGGGTGGAGAAGATGGGCTCGCCGATGTCAGCGCCTATTTCAGCAGGATAGCTATTCAAGGACGTACATTCAGCTGAAGTGTATTACGGCTCAGAGACCCACCAGATCTCTGCACTGCATTACACGCTGCCGACCAATCAGAGGTCAGTAGCTGATGTTGGTTTGCCAGTCACAGGCATTGCAGTGACAACATGAGCCGCCCATGGATAGCACGCCGAAGTCAGCTGCAGGTTTTACAAGAGGACACTGCATGTCGAGGAAGCGGGGGAAGAATCGTTTTGTTTTGTTTTCTAAATGCGTTGGAAAAGAGCGACAGTACGGACATTATACCAGGAAGGGGCCCAGGATGGGGGACATTCTTATAGGATGGGGAACATTATACCAGGAAGGGGCCCAGGATGGGGGACATTCTTATAGGATGGGGGACATTTTACCAGGAAAGCACCCAGGATGCTGGACATTCGTTAAGGATGGGGGACATTATACCAGGAAAGGACCCAGGATGGGGAACATTCTTATAGGATGGAGGACATTATACCAGGAAGGCGCCCAGGATGAGGGACATTGTTATAAGATGGGGGACATTATACCAGGAAGGGGGACATTATACCAAGAAGGGGCCCATGATGGGGGATATTCTTATAGGATGGGTGACATTTTACCAGGAAGGGACCCAGGATGCTGGACATTCTTTTAGGATGGGGGACATTATACCAGGAAAGGACCCAGGATGGGGGACATTCTTATAGGATGGAGGACATTATATCAGGAAGGGGCCCAGGATGAGGGACATTGTTATAAGATGGGAGACATTATACCAGGAAGGGGGACATTATACCAAGAAGGGGCCCATGATGGGGGATATTCTTATAGGATGGGGGACATTTTACCAAGAAGGGACCCAGGATGCTGGACATTCTTATAGGGTGGAGGACATTATACCAGGAAGGAGCCCAGGATGGGGGACATTCTAATAGGATGGAGGACATTATACCAGGAAGGGGCCCAGGATGAGGGACATTGTTATAAGATGGGGGACATTATACCAGGAAGGGGGACATTATACCAAGAAGGGGCCCATGATGGGGGATATTCTTATAGGATGGGGGACATTTTACCAGGAAGGGACCCAGGATGCTGGACATTCTTATAGGATGGAGGACATTATACCAGGAAGGAGCCCAGGACGGGGGACATTTTACCAGGAAGGGACCCAGGATGGGGGACATTCTTATAGGATGGGGAACATTATACCAGGAAGGGGCCCAGTATGGGGGACATTCTTATAGGATGGGGGACATTATACCAGGAAAGGACCCAGGATGGGGGACATTCTTATAGGATGGAGGACATTATACCAGGAAGGGGCCCACGATGGGGGACATTTTTATAGGATGGGGAACATTATACCAGGAAGTGGTCCATGATGGGGGATGTTCTTATAGGATGGGGAACATTATACCAGGAAGGGGCCCAGGATGGGGACATTGTTACAGGAAGGGGCCTAGATTGGGACTATTTAGAATGCTACAAGGGCCATACATCTGACCAACATGCAGGTGAGGGTCCAGATCCAAATTCTGCACCAGGGCCCTTGGGACTCTAGCTACGCCACTGACTGTCCTGTAAGTGTAGAAGATACATTCAAAGCATCAAACACAAAATCAGTAATATTATCAAAAAGTCCAGCTAATTTCTTATTATCGGCATTCCTAAAAGCTATTTTTTAAAATTCAATAGCAAAAGGCCAAAAAAATCCATTTTAACCAGTCCAAAATAAAATATAACTTTTAATTGTTAAATAAAAAATATGAGCAACTGATGCAAGTCATATGTCAAGGTACACATAAAAATTACACTCTGTTCATTATTGGTCCTATGTATGTTATAATGTGTCACAAGTAGTGTTGAGCGATACCTTCCGATATCAGGAAATATCGGATCGGATTGGATCGGGCCGATACCCAAAAAGTATCGGATATCGCCGATTCCGATACCGGAAACCAATGCAAGTCAATGGGACACAAATATCGGAATGAAAATAAACCCTTTCTTTCATTGTAGGTTAATTCTACATGAAGGAAAACAACTAACAATAATGTAGAATGTATTGGGGGAGGTGGTTGCCCAAATCGATGGGAACAGTGCTCACAGTGAAACATGAAAAGCCGGCAATTCAGCAGCGGCATACACCAGTACCCGACAATTTAGAACAGAAAGAATAGAGCTTCACACATAGATTAGATAGATAGAAACATGTCAGTCACATATATATGAAGTACAGTGACAGTGTTGCTTACTGTACTTGTCATTTAGTGTAAAGGATTTATTAAAAAAAATATTAGTGTTTTCATGCACCGTCTCTTTAAAAAAGCCGGCCGGCAATTCAGCATCTGTACCCGACAATTTAGAATAGAAAGAATAGAGAATCACACATAGATTAGATACATAGAAACATGTCAGTCACATATATATGAAGTACAGTGACAGTGTTGCTTACTGTACTTGTCATTTAGTGTAAAGGATTTATTTTAAAAAATATTAGTGTTTTCATGCACCGTCTCTTTAAAAAAGCCGGCCGGCAATTCAGCAGCGGTACCCGACAATTTACAACAGAAATAATAGCGCATTAGTGTTAAAATAAAGGATTTATTAAAAAAAAAATTGGCGTGGGGTTCCCCTTAATTTTAGTCTCTAGCGGAGGTTAAGCAGATGGCTGGGGCAGATGTTTGAAGCCTGGGAAGGGGTAATACCCACGGAGCTTCCCAGGCTACTAATATCAGCCCCCAGCTGAATACTGAGCCTTTACTAGCTATTAAAATGGGGGACCCCCCAAAAAAATGACGTGGGGTCCCCCCTATTTTAATAGCTAGCAAAGGCTAGGCAGACAGCTGGGGGCTGATATTAATAGCCCAGGAAGGGTGCCATGAATATTGGCCCCCTCCCAGGCTAGAAACACCAGCCGTCAGCCGCCCCAGAAATGGCGCATCCACATGATACGCCAATTCTGGCACTTAGCCTCGCTCTTTCCACTGCCCTGTAGCAGTGGCAGTGGGGTAATAGGGCTGGGGTTGATGTCAGCTTATAATGCCAGCTGACATCAAGCCCAGGTTAGTAATGGAGAGGCGTCTATAAGACACCCCCATTACTAACCCCATAGTCAAAGTTAAAAAAAAACACAAACACCCAGAATAAAGTCCTTTAATTGAAATAAACACACAATTCTTTACTGTTCTAAATTAAACCATACTTACCATCACGCCCATTCCAGCTGAAGCCAACGATCTCCTGCAATAAAAGAAAAATAATAAAGCAACATCATCCTTACCTTTCCATGGTTCCCACGACAGCTTCAGCTCTGCTACATCGAGATGACAGGCTGGACCACAGCAGAACGCTGCCATCCAGCCTGTCATCCCGCAGACACTGAGAAGCGCAGGCATGCTTGCGCTCCTCAGTGTCTGGCTGTGACGGCATCCAGATGAGCCGACAATGAACTCAGCTCACCTCATGCACGTCACTGACAGCGTGGGAGAATTCTCCTGCGCATGCGGTGAGCGTGAGAGACTCGGCTCATCTGGATGCCGTCACAGCCTGACACTGAGGAGTGCAAGCAAGCCTGCGCTTCTCAGTGTCTGCGGGATGACAGGCTGGATGGCAGCGTTCTGCTGCGGTGCAGCCTGTCATCTCGATGTAGCAGAGCTGAAACTGTCCTGGGAACCATGGAAAGGTAAGGATGAGGTTGGTTTATTATTTTTCTTTTATTGCAGGAGATCGTTGGCTTCAGCTGGAATGGGCGTGATGGTAAGTATGGTTTAATTTAGAACAATAAAGGATTGTGTCTTTATTTCAATTAAAGGACTTTACTCTGGGTGTTGTGTTTTTTTTTAAATACTTTACTAGAAATTCATGGCTGTCATGTCTAATATTGGCGTGACCCCATGAATTTCGGGCTTAGGGCCAGCTGATAATGCCAAGCTGGCCCTAACCCCTTTATTACCCAGTGAGCCACCGCACCAGGGCCCTGGATGAGTTGGGTACAGTGCCAGAAGATGGCGCTTCTATGAACGCGCCATTTTCCGGGGTGGCTGCGGACTGCAATTTGCAGCGGGTGGGGCCCAGAAAGCTTGGGTCTCCCTGCGCTGCGGATTCCAGCCCCCAGCTGCCTAGTTGTACCTGGCTGGACACAAAAATAGGGCGAAGCCCCACGTATTTTTTTTTTTAATTATTTCATGAAATTCATTAAATAATTAAGAAAAAAAGGGCTTCCCTATATTGTTGTGTCGAACCAGGTACAAATAGGCAGCTGGTGGTTGGGGGTAGCCCGTTCCTGCCTGCTGTACCTGGCTGGACACAAATATAGTGCGAAGCCCCACGTCAATTTTTTTTTTATTTTTTCATGAAATAATTTAAAAAAAAAGGGCTTCCCTATATTGTTGTGTCCGGCCAGGTACAAATAGGCAGCTGGTGGTTGGGGGCAGCCCGTTCCTGGCTGCTGTACCTGGCTGGACACAAATATAGTGCGAAGCCCAACGTCAATTTTTTTTTTATTTTTTCATGAAATAATTTTTAAAAAAAAGGGCTTCCCGATATTGTTGTGTCCGGCCAGGTACAAATAGGCAGCTGGTGGTTGGGGGTAGCCCGTTCCTGCCTGCTGTACCTGGCTGGACACAAATATAGTGCGAAGCACCACGTCAATTTTTTTTTTATTATTTCATGAATTTCCTGAAATAATTTAAAAAAAATTGACGTGGGGCTTCGCACTGTATTTGTGTCCAGCCAGGTACAGCATCCAGGAACAGGCTGCCCCCAACCACCAGCTGCCTATTTGTACCTGGTTGGACACAACAATATAGGGAAGCCCTTTTTTTCTTTATTATTTCATTAATTTCATGAAATAATTAAAAAAATAAAAATACGTGGGGCTTCTCCCTATTTTTGTGTCCAGCCCGGTACAACTAGGCAGCTGGGGGCAGGAATCTGCAGCGCAGGGAGGCCCAAGCTTTCTGGGCCCCCCCCCCCCGCTGCAAATTGCAGTCCGCAGCCACCCCGGAAAATGGCGCGTTCATAGAAGCGCCATCTTCTGGCGCTGTACCAAACGCATCCAGGGCCTTGGTGCAGTGGCTCACTGGGTAATAAAGGGGTTAGGGCCAGCTTGGTATTATCGCTGGCCCTAAGCCTGAAATTCATGGGGTCACGCCAATATTAGACATGACCGCCATGAATTTCTAGTAAAGTATTTAAAAAAAAGACAACACCCAGAATAAAGTCCTTTAATTGAAATAAACACACAATTATTTATTGTTGTAAATTAAACCATACTTACCATCACGCCCATTCCAGCTGAAGCCAATGATCTCCTGCAATAAAAGAAAAATAATAAAAAAACAACATCATCCTTACCTTTCCATGGTTCCCAGGACAGCTCCAGCTCTGCTACATCGAGATGACAGGCTGGATCGCAGCAGAAAGCTGCCATCCAGCCTGTCATCCCGCGGACACTGAGAAGCGCAAGCATGCTTGCGCTCCTCAGTGTCAGGCTGTGAAGGCATCCAGATGAGCCGAGTCTCTCACGCTCACCGCATGCGCAGGAGAATTCTCCCACGCTGTCAGTGACGTGCATGAGGTGAGCTGAGGTAATTGTCGGCTCATCTGGATGCCGTCACAGCCAGACACTGAGGAGCGCAAGCATGCCTGCGCTTCTCAGTGTCTGCGGGATGACAGGCTGGATGGCAGCTTTCTGCTGCGATCCAACCTGTCATCTCGATGTAGCAGAGCTGAAGCTGTCCTGGGAACCATGGGAAGGTAAGGATGAGGTTGCTTTATTATTTTACTTTTAATGCAGGAGATTGTTGGCTTCAGCTGGAATGGGCGTGACGGTAAGTATGGTTTAATTTAAAACATTAAAGAATTGTGTGTTTATTTCAATTAAAGGACTTTATTCTGGGTGTTGTGTTTTTTTTAAATAATTTACTAGAAATTCATGGCGGTCATGTCTAATATTGCCGTGACCCCATGAATTTCGGGCTTAGGGCCAGCGGATAATACAAAGCTGGCCCTAACCCCTTTATTATCCAGTGAGCCACCGCACCAGGGCCCTGGATGAGTTGGATACAGCGCCAGAAGATGGCGCTTCTATGAACGCGCCATTTTCTGGGGTGGCTACGGACTGCAGTTCGCAGCAGGGGGGGCCCAGAAAGCTTGGGCCTCCCTGCGCTGTGGATTCCAGCCCCCAGCTGCTTAGTTGTACCTGGCTGGACACAAAAATAGGGCGAAGCCCCACGTATATATTTTTCTTTACTTATTTCATGAAATTCATGAAATAATAAAAAAAAAGGGCTTCCCTATATTGTTGTGTCCGGCCAGGTACAAATAGGCAGCTGGGAGTTAGGGGCAGCCCGTTCCTGGATGCTGTACCTGGCTGACATACAAAAATATGGCAAAGCCCACGTCAAAATTTTTGAGAAAAATTAATTAAAAAATAAATAATAATTTAGGGACTGCATCTTTATTAACTCAAGTGTCATTTAGTGTTAAAATAAAGGATTTATTAAAAAAAAAATTGGCGTGGGATCCCCCATAATTTTAGTCTCTAGCGGAGGTTAAGCAGACGGCTGGGGCAGATGTTTGAAGCCTGGGAAGGGGGTAATACCCACGGAGCTTCCCAGGCTACTAATATCAGCCCCCAGCTGAATACCTAGCCTTTACCAGCTTTTAAAATGGGAGACCCCCCCAAAAAAATTACGTGGGGTCCCCCCTATTTTAATAGCTAGCAAAGGCTAGGCAGACAGCTGGGGGCTGATATTAATAGCCCAGGAAGGGTGCCATGAATATTGGCCCCCTCCCAGGCTAGAAACACCAGCCGTCAGCCGCCCCAGAAATGGCGCATCCATAGGATGCGCCAATTCTGGCACTTAGCCTCGCTCTTCCACGCTGCCCTGGTGCGGTGGCAGGGGGTAATAGGGTTGGGGTTCATGTCAGCGCCAGCTGCCATGAAGCCCAGGTTAGTAATGATGGGCGTCTATAAGACACCCCCATTACTAACCTACAAAGTGTTAAAAAGAAAAAACACACACTACACCCAGAAAAAAATAATTTATTTGAAATAAAACATACCATTTTATTTAATTCTTAGTTTACTAAAAAAAATAGTTACCTGTCCACGTTCCTGCGCTGATCTCCCATGCACAGCTGTCACATCTGGAGATGGTGACAGCTGTGTATGGCTGCTGTAAGCTCACGCTGCCGGGAACACGTCCGCTCCCGGCAGTGTGAGCCCCTGTCTGAGGTCACCGGAGTGCATTCAGTCAGCGCAGCTCCGGTGACCTCCTTTACGGCACTGCTGTACCGCTGGAATTTCTCACGGTACAGCAGGGCCGTAAAGGAGCTAACCGGAGCAGCGCTGCCTGAACTCCGGCGAACCCGCTCATGCAATGACGGGGCTGCTTTACGGCCCCATCATTCTAGCGGCGGCAGCGGTTCAGAGCGGTCACATTTTATGTGGCTGCTCTGAACTGGAGATCATCGTGGGACACTCGTGGACTACTACGGAGGGGTAAGGATAAGGTTGTGGTTTATTATTTTACATTTTATTACAGGAGATCGATGGCTTCGGGGAATTAGGTGTCTAGGTGAGTATAGGTGTAGTTTTTCATTTTAGGTGGCGATCGGCGGGGACAGGTAATGTATAAACTAATTTATTTTAGGTAACCACTGGCCACCAATGACATGTATTTAAAATTTATTGGGGACACAGTAGGGCAATTTAAATAGCAGGATCAGGCTGATGGGAACTACTGCTCCCATCGAGCTGATCCTGCTGGCACGAGTGGACGGGGAAAAGACATAGGCCGATGGGAGTAGTAGTGTCACATCGGCCTATGTCTGCCTGCACGCACACACCCGCAGACATCGCACAGACACCGCACACACCCGCAGACATCGCACAGACACCGCGCACACACTAATCATGACCGGGCTGATGGTCTGCGAGGTGTGGCTGACCTGTGTGGCCATGGGAAAGTTCATGTGAGTTCATGCAATGCAGTCAAGCATGAACTCACATGAACCCTCTGAGGGCACCGCGGCTTCTTCAAATGAACAGCTGATCGGCATCACCTGATACCTCAGCTATTCATTTGAAATAACCGGCGGGAAAGCGCAGCACAGAACGGGAAAGCCGGCGGTGAAGTCTTTTCACTGCCGGCTTCCCCGCCCGGGTCCTTCGCTCCCCGCTCCTTGGTGCTGCGCTCCCCGCCCGGTCCTAACTTACGATCAGGATGGGGGGAGCGGAGGATCGGCGTGGGAGGCTGTGTGATTGTTTAAAAGCCGGCGGCTTTTTACAGCCCGCCGGCTTTTAAACAATCAGGAGAATTCTTTCAAGCTGGGATGGCATTCTGATGACAGGCTGGATCGCAGCTGAGCGCTGCCATCCAGCTTGTCATCCTTCAGAGACACTGCAGAGTGCAGGCATTATGGGAACTTCCGATTCCGGTATTCAATATTGTAAAAGTATCGGAACTCAGTATCGGAATTCCGATACGGCGAATATCGGCCGATACCCGATATTTCAGTATCGGAATGCTCAACACTAATCACAAGCGGTCGCATTGCTGCACTAATTGAGTCATTCAATTGTAATATTCATATGGATAGATTTCCTATTTTTAGCAAGGGGCGAAATGACTGGGCCTGACGGGTGAGAGGCCCGCTGACGCCAGCAAATAGTTCAGCTGGTTGTGCTGCGTCCTCGGACGCACATTCAGCTGAAGTGTATATCGGCACATAGAGCTGTCGGATCCGTGCACAACAATACACGCTGACGGCCAATCAGAGGCCAGCAGCGGATGTCGGTGTGTACATGACTGGGGGCGCATGGCAGTGACGTCATGCACTCCCATTGCTTGCGCGCTGAAGTCAGCTGCCGGATTCAGAAGAGGACACTGCACGGCGGTGGAGCGGATGGGAGGTGAGTATTTATTTTTTTTAAATCAGTGAGTACATGATGGCCATACTACTACATGGATGACTATGGGCTGTGCATCATACTACATGGATGACTATGGACTGTGCGTTATACTATATCAAGGAAATGGGCTGTGTATTATACTATATGTAGGACTATGGATAATGCATTATATTATATGGAGTGCATTATACTATATGGAGGACTAGAGGCTGTCCATTACATTATATGGAGGACTATGGGCTCTGAATTATATTATATGAAGGATATGAGCTGTGTATTATACTAATATGGAGGACTATGGGCTGTAAATTTTATATGGAGGTGCATTATACTATACGGAGGGATATGAGGGTGCATTATATTATATGGAGGACTATGTGGTACATTATACGATATTGAGGACTATGGGCTGTGCATTATACTATATGGAGAACTATGAGGGTGCATTATATATTGAGGACTATGGAGGGTGTATCATATTATAATTATTTGGAGGACTATGGGGTGCATTATATTATATGGAGGACTATGGGATGCATTATATTAAATGGAGGACTATGGGGGGTCATTATATTATATGGAGGACTATGAGAGGTGCATTATACTATATGGAGGATTATGGGATTGCATTATACTGTATGGAGGACTTTGGGAGTGCATTATACTATATAGAGGACTACGAGGAGTGCATTGTACTTCTGCAATGGGGTCCCATGACTTTTATATATGCCCCTGGTGAGTATAATGGTTCATTTTTTCTATACATTAAAGAACATTATGTGTATTGCAATTACACGTTTTGTTATACTCATGTTTATTTTCTTAGTGTGTATTGAAACAACACAAAAAAATGAGAAAAAAAGTAAATTGGATATAATTTCTCTCAGAACTCTAAAAATGGGCAGGAAAAAATTGTTGGCACCCTCAACTTAATATTTTGTTGCACAGCCTTTGGAATAAATAACTGCAGTCAATTATTTCCAATAACCATCACAATCTTCTTAAACCTCTCAACTGAAATTTTGGACTACTCTTCTTTTGCAAACTACTCCAGGTCTCTCATATTTGAAGGGTGCTGTCACGAAAACACACTTGGTCAGTCCTTGCAGCCCTGCTGGTCAAACACGGTATTGACCGAGGATAAGCAACAGGGCGTAGCTGCTCTCATTTATGTCGACTATTGTGGCACGTGATGTGACAGGACGTATATATACCACCAGTTCCTTCCAGGAACGTATATATACCTCCGTCCAGCCACCCTCAAACCACAATATCACATAAATACTGGTATACTGCCACCACCGATCGCTTAACAGGTGGATCGGGTACCCGTTAGGTAATGTGAATTAGCGAGTGAGGAACGTGTTTGCTCGACATAGGACAAGAAGAACGAAGCTGGTAAATAACAATGATTTACTCCCGAAAGTGGGCAGTGTTTACAAGATATTATAAAATAGACAATTTATATATATGCATAAAACAGTTATTAAAATAAAAGGGATAAGTAATAGCAAAACCTGCGCCACGAGGTGATGGTCTCAGATTCTGTGGGGGGGACGGCTCCCTGGAAATTAGGTGTGATTCCTCCACGCAGCGAGGAGTACATGCGTCTGACGTCCAGGGGTAAGAATGAAGTAAAATGGCCGTTCTGGTTTTTAGTAAGGGGCCAAAACACTAAGAGATACCCATGTTGTTTACCTCACACGGGGGCTCGGTTTTGTGAACCCACCCAGCTGCCTAAGACATAAAAATCCTTCAGATTTCATATCTTGGTATGGCAGGGTCCCACATCCCAGATGGAGACATCATGTTTGCCGTCACCAATATTCATGAAGATGGATATCAAATATGATATCTCTGTGACGCTCAGAAGCTCAGAACCCATTTCCGGGGTTTCCGGCGGTTTCTCAGTAATGCAAGATATACTATTACAATCGGAAAAAGGCGAACATTCCAAAAATGTGGTACCTGTGTTTGTGACAGTCATGGGCATTATTAAAATCAACATTAAAAGTTTGTACAGTTAGACAATAGGATTTTGGAGGGAAAATCCAGGGTATACCAGTATGCTTGCTGACGTTTTATGGTGGTAATAAAAATTCCTTGTTAGCGGGAAAGCAAAAGTGAGTTCTATGTAGCCTCTTCCAAATGAGCAGGGGTGGAGATTTTTAAAACTAGGACAAAAATAAATTTTGCCTGACACCTCCCCCTTTTTAGACTGCGCTATGGAGGTAGGACCTTCTGGTACTTCTCCAGGCGTATCTCTGGAGGCTCCCCTCGCCGGGACAACCCATCGGCATTGCCAGGCTCGCTGCCTTTGAGGTGTTTAACGGTAAAGTTGTACTGCTGGGGGGTGAGTCTCCAGCGTAACAACCTTCCATTGGCACCGGACATGGTGTGCAGCCAACTCAGGGGGTTGTGGTCAGTCACGACAGTGAAGGGGCGCCCGTACAAGTAAGGCTGTAAGCGGTGCAGGGCCCATACAATGGCCAGGCACTCCTTCTCTATGGTGGAATAGGCCACTTCCTTCGGCAGCAGTTTCCGGCTTAGGTACAACACGGGGTGTTCTTGGTTCCCCGAGTCGACCTGGCTGAGTACAGCACCGAGGCCAAACTCACTGGCATCGGTCTGTACAAAGAGTGGTCGTGTGCCGTCGACTGCCTTTAGTACAGGAGAGCTGCTCAGGGCAGTCTTCAAAGCCCGAAAGGCCACCTTGCATTCATCTGTCCATTTGACTGAATGGGGTAGGCTCCTCCTGGTGAGGTCTGTCAAGGGCTTCGCAAGGCTACTATAGTCTTGTACAAAGCGTCTATAGTACCCTGCGGTGCCTAAGAAGGATTGCACCTGCTTCTTGGTCCTGGGGGTGGGCCAGGACACGATAGCGTCCACTTTCCCAGGCTCTGGCTTCAGAGTACCTCCACCTACCTGGTGCCCCAGGTAGTGGAACTCGTTCATGCCCATCTGGCACTTTCCTGGCTTGATGGTCAAGCCCGCCTGGTGAATGTGCCCGAGTACCTGCTGCAGATGGTCGAGGTGATCCTCCCAGGTGGGACTGAAGACGGCAATGTCATCCAGGTACGCCACTGTGTACCTCTCCAGTCCCTGGAGCAGGTGGTTGACCATTCGCTGGAAAGTGGCAGGGGCATTTTTCATGCCAAAAGGCATGACCGTGGATTCATACAATCCGAAGGGGGTGATAAAGGCGGACTTCTCCTGGGCCCCGGGGCTCAAGGGAATCTGCCAATATCCCCGACTCAGATCCATAATGGAGAGATAGCACACGCTGGCTAACCGGTCCAGCAGCTCCTCAATGCGTGGCATTGGTTGTGCGTCAGAGGCTGTGATAGCGTTGAGCCCCCTGTAGTCCACACAGAACCGGGTGGTCCGGTCCTTCTTTGGCACCAGGACTACAGGTGAGGCCCACGCGCTCTTGGACCGCTTAATCACCCCCAACTTCAGCATCTCCTCAACCTCCTGGCGCATGAGATGCTGCACCTCGTCGGAGATTCGATAGGCTGTCCGCCGGAGTGGGGCATGATTCCCGGTGTCCACTTCATGGACCGCCACTTCAGTCCTGCCAGGCAGGTTGGTGAACACTGCTTGGAAGGGTTTCAGCACTGCTCGCATCTGAGACCTCTGGTCTGCTGATAGTAAGGGGCTTATCTCTACATCCTCTAGGGACCCGCTGTCCTTCGCTTGGGTCAGCATGTCCAAGAGGGGGTCGTCCTCCCCATCCTCGGGCAGGCTGCAGACCGGTAGGACGCAGGCTCCAAGTTCTTGATGAGCCTTCATCATATTAACGTGAAAAGCCTTCCGCCTACCCCGCGCGTGGTCAAGAGTGATCACGTAGGTGACCGGGTTGAGCTGTTGGTGAATGACGTACGGGCCTTCCCAGGCCGCCTGAAGCTTGTCCTTTGGTACGGGGACCAGCACCCACACCTTCTGACCCACCTAGTAGGTCCGCTCTCGGGCGTTCTGGTCATACCAATGCTTCTGGTCAGCCTGGGCTTGCGCCATGTTGTCATGCACCAACTGCGTCAAGGTCTGCATCTTGTCACGGAAGCGCATGACATACTCCACGATGGACACTCCTGGGGAGCTCGGCTTTTCTTCCCAGAATTCCCTTATCAACCCAAGGGGTCCTCGGACACGCCTGCCATACAGGAGCTCAAAGGGGGAGAACCCCGTCGAGGCCTGTGGAACCTCTCTGTAAGCAAATAACAGGTGTGGGAGGTAATCATAGAATCATAGAATCATAGAATGGTAGAGTTGGAAGGGACCTCCTGGGTCATCTGGTCCAACCCCCTGCTCAAAGCAGGATTCACTAGATCATCTCAGACAGATGTCTGTCCAGCCTCTGTTTGAAGACGTCCATTGAAGGGGAACTCACCACCTCTCGTGGCAGCCTGTTCCACTCATTAATCACCCTAACTGTCAAAAAGTTTTTTCTAATATCTAATCTGTGTCTCCTCCCATTTAGTTTCATCCCATTGCTTCTAGTCTTTCCTTGTGCAAATGAGAATAAAGATGATCCTTCTACAATGTGACAGCCCTTGACATATTTGTAGACAGCTATTAAGTCTCCTCTCAGTCTTCTTTTTTGCAAGCTAAACATTCCCAAATCCTGCAACCGTTCCTCATAGGACATGGTTTGCAGACCAGTCACCATTCTGGTCGCTCTTCTCTGAACTTGCTCCAGTTTGTCTATGTCTTTTTTAAAATGTGGTGCCCAAAACTGTACACAGTATTCCAGATGAGGTCTGACCAAAGAGGAGTAAAGATCGATAATGACTTCACGTGATCTAGACTGTATGCTTCTGTTAATACATCCCAGAATTGTATTTGCCTTTTTTGCTGCTGCATCACACTGTTGACTCATGTTCAGTCTATGATCTATTAGTATACCTAAGTCTTTTTCACATGTACTGTTGCTTAGCTCTATTCCTCCCATTCTGTATATGCTTTTTTCATTTTTATTGCCCAGATGTAGTACTTTGCATTTTTCCCTGTTAAAAACCATTCTGTTGGTTGCTGCCCACTGCTCCAGTTTATTTAGGTCTTTTTGAATCCTCTCTCTCTCTTCTCTAGTATTAGCTATCCCTCCTAGCTTTGTGTCATCAGCAAATTTAATCAGTTTACCCTCAATTCCTTCATCTAAATCATTGATAAAGATGTTGAACAATACAGGTCCCAGGACGGAGCCCTGTGGTACCCCACTTGAGACATTCATCCAGCTGGATGTGAAGCCATTTACAACCACCCTTTGAGTCCGATCACTAAGCCAGTTATGAATCCACCTAACAGTTGCCTGGTCCATTGCATACTTGGTCATTTTTTCAATAAGGATGGTGTGAGATACTTTGTCAAATGCTTTGCTGAAGTCAAGATATACTATATCTACAGCATTTCCCTGATCCACCCAGTCAGTGATTCTGTCATAGAAGGAAATTAAGTTAGTCTGACATGACTTGTTAGTTACAAACCCATGCTGACTCTGGTTAATCACTTCATTCTTATCCATGTACTTACATACATGTTGTTTAATAATTTGTTCAAAGATCTTTCCTGGTATAGAAGTCAGACTCACCAGCCTATAGTTCCCTGGGTCCACCTTCTTCCCCTTTTTGAAGATAGGAACAACATTTGCTCTTCTCCAGTCTTCTGGGACTTCTCCTGTTCTCCAAGAATTTTCAAAGATTATGGAGAGTGGTTCTAAAATTTCTTCTACGATCTCCTTCAGTACTCTGGGGTGTAATTCATCTGGACCTGGAGACTTGAACTCATTTATGTTAGCTAAATATTCCCTCACAATCTTTCTGTTTACAGATAACTTGGATTCCTCTATTCCTTTAAAAGGACAGTGAAGATCAGTTGATGTTACATTTTCTTTCTGAGAGAAAACAGATGCAAAATAGGAATTAAAAAGTTCGGCCTTCTCAACATCCTCTCTTACCATTTCTCCATTTTCATCCTGTAAAAATCCTATAGCATCTTTGACTTTTCTTTTACTTTTGACATACCCCCAAAATCCATTTTTATTGCTTTTGACATCTCTTGCAAGCCTTAATCCATTGTCAGCTTTAGCTAACCTGATACGTGCCCTACAGGATCTGCAGACTGCATTATAATCTTCTTTAGATATGCCTCCCTCTTTCCATTTAATAAACATTTCTTTCTTTCTTTTTAGCATGTGTTTAAGTTCTGTGTTCATCCATCCTGGTTTCCTTAAATGCTTCCCATTCTTCCTACTTTTCGGGATTGTTAACGATTGTGCTTTGAGAATCTCATTTTTTAAAATTTCCCATCCTTCCTGGACATTTTTGTCCTTAAGGACATCCAGCCATTGGATCACTCCTATTCTCTTTCTGAGTCTCTTAAAATCTGCCTTTCTAAAATCTAACCTTGAAGTTTGAGTCTTCACATGTCTTCCTCCTCTAGTTATCCAAAATTCTATAATAGCATGATCGCTGCCTCCTAGGGTCCCAGCCACCTTTACCTCCTCAACCATTTCCTCCCTGTTTATAAGGATTAGATCCAAAGTAGCAGATCCCCTTGTTTTCTCCCCTACCTTTTGGAAGATAAAGTTGTCAGCAAGAGAGGATAAGAATTTGCTTGACCTGTTAGTTTTACTTGAGAGAGATTCCCAACAAATGTCTGGATAGTTGAAATCTCCCATGACCACTACGTCATATTTTTTGGAGAACTTGGTCATTTGATACATAAAGAGTTCATCCATATCTTCAGCTTGCCCAGGTGGCCTGTAGTAAATGCCTACAATGGTGTCCTTTCCGTTGTTCTCTCCTTGTATTCTTACCCAAACAGTTTCCACAGAACTCCCAGTCTCTGAAGCTTCAATCTCTGTGCAGATATACGCTTTTCTAACATACAATGCAACACCTCCTCCTCGTTTATCAAGTCTGTTTCTTGCAAATAAGTTGTATCCTTTTAGCCTTTTATTCCAATCATGTGTATCGTCCCACCAAGTTTCAGTGATTCCAATGACATCATATTCCTTTTCCTGCATTAGTAGTTCCAATTCTCCTTGTTTGTTGCCCATGCTTTGTGCATTTGTATAAAAACATTTTAGTTTGTGATTGGTTTCTCTTCCTCCCATATTTTTATTATTTAAATTGTTTTGTCTTTGTTCTTCCTTTCCACTTCCAGTAGCAGAGATCTCAATAGTATTTGTCAGCTGTATGGCTTTTTTTGGCCTTTTGCTTCCCTTCCCACATTGTTCTAGTTTAAAGCTCTTCTGATGAGTGTAGCAAGGCGACTTCCAAATACATGTTTTCCAGTCTTCGTAAGGTGCACCCTGACGCACCACCTGGGCCATGTTGTGCAGCGTTGCGCATGCGGGGAATACCCGGAGCCGGATCTGATAGGGGTAGTAGTCCTCGTGGCGGTGACCCGGTCCGTGCCCAGGGTGTCAAACCAAGTGGCAGAACTTAGAATAAGATGTTATATTGTTCGACTACGCCACCCGTTGATTGCGGCTATGAAGCCGCCGCTGCAGGGCAGACCGCTGAGGCCGGTGGTACGGGTGTGCAGCGTGGATAGTATAACCCCCAACGGGAGGGGTATGGCCCCAGGGCAGCAGGCGAAGCGGGGATGATGGTAGTGATGTTATAGTAGTCCCCGTCCTAATAGTGCTAATGCGACAAGGAATCAGTGAGACGTACAGCTGCAGTTTTCAATGCTTTACTCACAGTTCTTTATCAGGTCCCTTGTGCGCAGTCAAGACCGCCCGAGTCATGCTGCGTCCACCAGGTCAGGGACTCGGCCAACTCCCAGGCAATTCCAGAGCGTGGTCCAGAGCTCCCCTCTCTTCCTTCCTACTGGCCGTCCCCACCAGGGACCCACCTTTGTCCGGCTCCCTCGGGCCTTCTGGTGGCGAAGCCTTTCCCGATTTCCCTGACCCTATACGGTATGCCTTCCTGGTGGATATGGTGAGGGGTCGCGCCAAGACTTGACCACGACCTCCGGTTCCTGGCTAAGGATAATTGGCCTCCACCAGTTTGGGATCCGGTACCCTGTTCTGCCAACCCTTCACCCGTTATTCCGTGGGATCTTAGGGTTCCCTCTTTTCTTGCATCTCTGGGCCTTTCCTGGTGTTTATGTTCCTTCTTCCTCTTACTTCTCTCTCTCTCTCTGCTTCAGGCCTCCACTTCAGGCCTGGCTCTGGAGCTGGGCCCGGACTGAGCCACAGCTCCCTGTCAGCCCTCTCTGGCTGAACTCTCTCAGACTGCACTCCTCTGCACCTCTCTTCTGTTCTATCATGGTGCCCACCTTTTATACTCCCTTCTGACACCCGAGCCCAGGTGACCAGCACCCAATGGGATCCTACCTATGCCCAGAGTCCCTCCCCTGTCTGCTCCTACACCACTGGGATATTCCTCCCCCCTCCCCACTCCAGCCAGGGACAGACGCTGTCGTACCTGCACATCTATCTGGTGGGAGTACCGTTGATCTGTCCCCCGGAAATGGGGTGAGTGTAGTGTATGCAGCTAACTGAGCCCCGTTCCACACTCCATCCTTACCCGGGAGTGGAATACCGCACCTCTGGTTCGAGGTGCAATACCCCTGTAGCAGCCGAGTCCTCGGGGTGCTACACACCCCATCTCTAGCAAGTAGTCCATCGTATAGGTAATTCATGCCGTGATCCAGAAATCCAAATCCTTGTTGACGGCACCATCGACGTAGCCAGTTGTTCACCTGTAGAATCTTATTCCACCTCATTGTTCCATGGCCATCCACTGGGAGGATGGATGAGAAGACCACCTGCGCTCCCAATTCTTTCACTTTCTTGCCTAAGTCTTCAAAGTCACTGCAGATGGTTTCCAGGTCCTTTCTTGCGGTGTCATTTGTCCCCACATGTATTAGCAGGAATGGGTAGTGATCTGTAGGTCTGAAGAGTCTTGATATCCTGTCAGACACATCTTTAATTTTTGCTCCTGGAAGACAGCACATTTCTCTTGAGGTTATGTAATGCTCCCAGTCGCATCCCTGGGTCTCAACCAGCATTTTTAACATCTGTTTGAGGGTACCGTTGAATCGCTCAAACAATCCATTGGTTTGGGGATGATACGCGCTCGATACCAGAGGCTGCACCTGCATTTTCTTACATAGTGCCTCCATTAAGCGAGACATGAACTGAGTCCCCTGGTTGGTAAGCATCTCCCTGGGAAAGCCTACTCGCAAAAAGATGGCCAAGAAGGCGTCCGCCACCTTATCCGCCCTAATTGAGGACAGGGCTACTGCCTCCGGATACCGGGTAGCATAGTCTACCACGGTAAGGATGAAACGTTTTCCAGAGCTGCTGGGTATGGCCAGTGGTCCCACAATGTCCACAGCAATCCTCTGGAAAGGCTCCTCTATCACTGGCAAAGAGATCAGGGGGGCTTTGGGAGCCGGCCCTGACTTTCCCATTCTTTGACACGTGGTACAGGAGCGACAGTAGTTCACCACATCCGTCCTCATTTTGGGCCAATAAAAGTGGTGAGACAGCCGGGCCTTGGTTTTGCTGACCTCCAAGTGTCCAGCGAGTGGAGTCTCATGGGCGATCTGCAACAACTCATATCTGAATTGGTAGGGGACAACCAGCTGTCTTTCCCTCAGCCACTCCTGTTGGGGTGTACAGGGAACTGTCTGCCGGTACAACCTCCCTTGGTCCCAGAATACCCTCTCCTTATCCGACTCGGAGGTGGGTTTCTCAACGAGGCTCCTTAACGTCTCCAGGCTAGCATCTGAGTGCAGAGCTGCCTGAAACTCCTGGCTGGAGGAAGCCATAAGTGAGGTTAAGGCCACGTCCTCACTGGAACCCTCTGGGATCGGCTCTGGGTCCATACCTGATTCTGTTATTCCTCTGTCTGAGGAGGGTCCAGAAGGCAGGGCGTTACTTGCGTTCTGGGCACTCTGACTGCGGGTAACAGCGGCTATATAGGACGTCTCCCCGGGGAATAACACCGTCCCATCATCCTGCGCGGCTATGAGTACTACTTTCCCATCCTCCTCCATTACCTCAGGCACAGTGCTACGTATGGGGCAGCTACCATCAGCCAGGTCACCATCTGTTGTGACACTGGTCGCTGGCACAGCACCACCTGCTTCATGGTCCCCGTGCCTCTCGCCATTACCATTAGCACTGACACTTGCTCCTGCTAGGGGATCCTCAGCAATATCACCCCGCAGCGTGACATGGCTGAGTTCTCCTGTACCTTCCAATGCATCATCATCATCATCATTATCATCATCATCATCATCATCACCATCATCATCATCATCATCATCATTATCAGCAGGTAAAACATTGATATTCACATTATCAGCATTAACCTTACCAACCGTATCAGATCGGGGAGGGGTGTCAGGGACATAATAAGCAAACATCCTCCCCAAATCAGTTCCCAACAAAACATTTTCAGGTAGATTTTCCGATACTCCCACTTCCTTCACCCCACTCCCCGCACCCCAATCAATAAAAACCCGGGCCATGGGCAATCCCGGTGACAGTCAGGGTCTTTCTTGGAATAAGCTCTTCGGTGGATACCAGTTCGGGTCGGATGAGGGTTCATTCGGCCCCAGTGTCCTTGAGGCCTACAGTGACAGTGTTCCCCACCATGACAGACTGCAAGTTTTCACAGGCCCTCCCAACCGGCCCACTGTCACGGGTGTGTTGCCACGAAGATCGTCACGAGTACACAGCCTGACTTCTCGCAGCTGACTTGTTGGTGCTTTGTGTTTTTTCGGCAGTGAAGGAGTTAATTCTCTCTCTCTGGGCTAGCTGAGGTCCAGCCTCGCCCAGCTGCAATCAATGCTTCTTTAGTGAGACTCCTTCATATTCCTGCAGGTCTGTTTGGGAGGTGTCGGTGAAAGCTTTTCATTCAGACTTACAGAGCGGATCGTGGTGTTTGGAGTTGCTGAGATAAGTGTATTTGGAAGTGTTTTTTCCCTTTCCTCGCTTTATCATTTATCTCCTTTCCCGTTGGTGTTCCCTCTGTTGTAGTTGTGTAGAAGTTGTATGCAAGGTGGTTTTGGTTTTTCCCTTGTACTGTCTCGTTCGTCTAAATACTGTGTGTGGGCATATTATTTCTGGTTCCCAATTGTTGTGATCGGGGTCCTTCTCAGGACTAGATTACTGAGGTGCAGGGATCCTCAGGAGGTAGGGGTTACGCTGGCGGCCTGGACCTCTGTACCTTTAACAGTACCTCCAGGTTGAGGGATTAGTCAGGGCCCCAGCTTAGGGTCAGCTTAGGCCCCCTACCTCCAGTATTCTGTGACAGTGTGACATTTTCACCGACCAACTTAGTTTTTCTCCAGCTACCATGGATCCAGTAGCCGGTCTAGCTCGGCAGTTGCAGAGTTTGTCCATGGGGCTGGCGGACGTTAGGTCCAAGGTTTTGCATCCTCTGGAGCAAGCCGGACCAGAACCTAAAGTAGCTCTCCCTGACAGGTTCACTGGGGGGCGGGACAAGTTTTTTGTTTTCCGGGAGGCATGCAAATTGTACTTTCGGCTGCGGCCTCGGTTATCGGGCAGCGAAGAACAAAGGGTGGGAATTGTCATCTCGCTCCTACAAGGGGACCCACAATCTTGGGCGTTCTCTCTTCCCCCAAGCTCCCCGGTTCTCCAGTCAGTGGATAGGTTTTTCGCTGCTCTGGGACTCGTATATGATGACCCAGATCGGATCTCCCTTGCTGAGTCTAAGTTACGTAGGATTCAGCAGGGAGATCGTCCGGCGGAGGAATTCTGTTCGGAGTTCCGTAGGTGGGCCACGGACACCCAGTGGAATGACCCGGCTCTTAGGAGCCAGTTTTGTCATGGTTTATCCGACAAATTACAGGATGTGTTGGCACAGTATGACTCTCCCGCGTCACTGGAAGCCGCTATGGCCCTTGCCATTCGCGTTGACAGACGGCTTCGGGAGAGGTGCGGGATAACTCTACCCCCTGTAATGTCTCCACCTCCTACAAGGTCCCCTCATATGGTGGTTCCCCTGGTCAGTCCGGAGGAGCCTATTCAATTAGGAGGGACATCATTTCGGGGAAGGGGACCGGTGGAGCGCCATAAGACAGGAAGGTGTTTCCTCTGCGGGAAAAAGGGACATTTTATTGGGGGGTGTCCATCCCGTCCCTTGCAGAGTAAAGAGTCGTCGAAAAAACTGTTGATCCCAGGTTGTGTGGTGGACGGCAATCTGGGAGTAGGTATTTCGTCCCTAGGTTCGTCTCAGTTTCTCGTACCGGCGGAGGTGGTGGTGGGTGCGAGAACTGAGAGGATATCTGTTCTTCTGGATAGTGGGGCCGGGGCTAATCTGGTTGATGCTCGGTTTGCCCGGGTTCAAGGTATGCGATTGAGTGAGTTGGCTAAACCCATCCCCATATTCTCGATCGATGCCAGGCCTCTCGGTCAGGGAAGTTTTTTGCAAGCTGTGCATGGCGTAAAACTTCAAGTGGGGGCAATACATAAAGAACTGTTGTCTTGCTACGTGTTGGAGGGTCTTCCCACTCCTATAGTGTTGGGCCTTCCTTGGTTAGCTAAGCATAACCCGGTTATTAATTGGCAAACCAGAGAGATAAGCCAATGGAGTAAATTCTGTAATAAAAACTGCATGAACACGGTCATCGGTGCGGTTACTCCTTGGGTCTTACCTCCATTTCTGGCGGACTTTGAGGATGTATTCTCGGAGAATGGGTGTCAGGAACTACCTCCTCATCGCGAGTATGACTGTTCTGTAAAACTGCTCCCTGAGGCCAAGTTACCTAAAGCTAGGTTGTATAACCTTTCTGGTCCTGAGAGGCAGGCCATGAAGGATTATATTTCTGAAAGTCTGGCTAAGGGGCATATTAGACCTTCATCTTCACCGGTGGCCGCGGGGTTCTTCTTTGTTAAGAAGAAAGATGGAGGCCTACGCCCTTGCCTGGATTTCCGTGAACTTAATCGGATTACGGTCCGAGATCCGTATCCGCTCCCACTTATTCCCGATCTCTTTAATCAGATCGTGGGCGCCAAATGGTTCTCTAAGTTGGATCTCAGGGGGGCGTACAATCTGATTAGGATGAAGGAGGGGGATGAGTGGAAGACGGCTTTTAACACTCCGGAGGGGCATTATGAGAACCTTGTCATGCCATTCGGTCTGACTAATGCCCCGGCGGTGTTTCAACACTTTGTTAATGATATTTTTCGCCACCTGGTGGGACAGTTTGTTGTCATATATCTGGATGATATCTTAATTTACTCGCCGGATCTGGTGTCTCATCAGGAGCACGTTAGACAGGTGTTACAGATCTTGCGGGATAATAAACTGTATGCCAAGTGGGAAAAGTGTGTGTTCGCCGTACAGGAACTCCAGTTTTTAGGCTTCCTGGTTTCAGCGTCCGGTTTTCGTATGGACCCTGGGAAAGTGCGGGCAGTTCTTGAGTGGGATCGGCCGGAGAATCTTAAGGCACTACAACGTTTCCTGGGGTTTGCTAACTATTACCGGAAGTTCATTCGTAATTTCTCGTCCATGGTTAAGCCTCTCACAGACATGACTAAAAAGGGGACGGATTTTTCTAGGTGGTCTGACAAGGCTTGTCAAGCATTCTCCTCCTTGAAAAAATGTTTTGCCTCGGCACCCATACTCATTCAACCTGATGCGTCTCAGCCATTCTTTGTAGAGGTAGACGCTTCCGAGGTAGGGGTGGGAGCAGTATTGTCACAGGGTTCGTCCCCTGGTAAGTGGCATTCCGTCTTGACCTCCCCCCTACGTTTAAAATTCACAACGTGTTTCACAGATCATTGCTTAAGAGGTATGTGGCGCCGGTGGTACCGTCACTTTTACCTCCCCCTCCTGTGGTTGTCAATGGTAACTTGGAGTTCCAGGTATCGAGGGTCATTGATTCACGCTTTAATCGCCGGTCCCTTCAGTACTTGGTTCATTGGAAGGGGTATGGTCCTGAGGAGAGGATGTGGGTTCCTGCGTCGGATATTAACGCAGACCGATTAGTTCGGGCCTTCCAC
Source organism: Phyllobates terribilis (assembly GCF_046119375.1). Lineage (NCBI taxonomy): Eukaryota > Metazoa > Chordata > Amphibia > Anura > Dendrobatidae > Phyllobates > Phyllobates terribilis. The sequence goes on along the minus strand of NW_027362767.1, from coordinate 421,604,020 downwards.
ACGACTCACCCGAATAAACCTGGCCCTGAGGGTCCGGAGGCCCCTCGTAGAAGGGGGGGTACTGTCACGGGTGTGTTGCCACGAAGATCGTCACGAGTACACAGCCTGACTTCTCGCAGCTGACTTGTTGGTGCTTTGTGTTTTTTCGGCAGTGAAGGAGTTAATTCTCTCTCTCTGGGCTAGCTGAGGTCCAGCCTCGCCCAGCTGCAATCAATGCTTCTTTAGTGAGACTCCTTCATATTCCTGCAGGTCTGTTTGGGAGGTGTCGGTGAAAGCTTTTCATTCAGACTTACAGAGCGGATCGTGGTGTTTGGAGTTGCTGAGATAAGTGTATTTGAAAGTGTTTTTTCCCTTTCCTCGCTTTATCATTTATCTCCTTTCCCGTTGGTGTTCCCTCTGTTGTAGTTGTGTAGAAGTTGTATGCAAGGTGGTTTTGGTTTTTCCCTTGTACTGTCTCGTTCGTCTAAATACTGTGTGTGGGCATATTATTTCTGGTTCCCAATTGTTGTGATCGGGGTCCTTCTCAGGACTAGATTACTGAGGTGCAGGGATCCTCAGGAGGTAGGGGTTACGCTGGCGGCCTGGACCTCTGTACCTTTAACAGTACCTCCAGGTTGAGGGATTAGTCAGGGCCCCAGCTTAGGGTCAGCTTAGGCCCCCTACCTCCAGTATTCTGTGACAGTGTGACATTTTCACCGACCAACTTAGTTTTTCTCCAGCTACCATGGATCCAGTAGCCGGTCTAGCTCGGCAGCTGCAGAGTTTGTCCATGGGGCTGGCGGACGTTAGGTCCAAGGTTTTGCATCCTCTGGAGCAAGCCGGACCAGAACCTAAAGTAGCTCTCCCTGACAGGTTCACTGGGGGGCGGGACAAGTTTTTTGTTTTCCGGGAGGCATGCAAATTGTACTTTCGGCTGCGGCCTCGGTTATCGGGCAGCGAAGAACAAAGGGTGGGAATTGTCATCTCGCTCCTACAAGGGGACCCACAATCTTGGGCGTTCTCTCTTCCCCCAAGCTCCCCGGTTCTCCAGTCAGTGGATAGGTTTTTCGCTGCTCTGGGACTCGTATATGATGACCCAGATCGGATCTCCCTTGCTGAGTCTAAGTTACGTAGGATTCAGCAGGGAGATCGTCCGGCGGAGGAATTCTGTTCGGAGTTCCGTAGGTGGGCCACGGACACCCAGTGGAATGACCCGGCTCTTAGGAGCCAGTTTTGTCATGGTTTATCCGACAAATTACAGGATGTGTTGGCACAGTATGACTCTCCCGCGTCACTGGAAGCCGCTATGGCCCTTGCCATTCGCGTTGACAGACGGCTTCGGGAGAGGTGCGGGATAACTCTACCCCCTGTAATGTCTCCACCTCCTACAAGGTCCCCTCATATGGTGGTTCCCCTGGTCAGTCCGGAGGAGCCTATTCAATTAGGAGGGACATCATTTCGGGGAAGGGGACCGGTGGAGCGCCATAAGACAGGAAGGTGTTTCCTCTGCGGGAAAAAGGGACATTTTATTGGGGGGTGTCCATCCCGTCCCTTGCAGAGTAAAGAGTCGTCGAAAAAACTGTTGATCCCAGGTTGTGTGGTGGATGGCAATCTGGGAGTAGGTATTTCGTCCCTAGGTTCGTCTCAGTTTCTCGTACCGGCGGAGGTGGTGGTGGGTGCGAGAACTGAGAGGATATCTGTTCTTCTGGATAGTGGGGCCGGGGCTAATCTGGTTGATGCTCGGTTTGCCCGGGTTCAAGGTATGCGATTGAGTGAGTTGGCTAAACCCATCCCCATATTCTCGATCGATGCCAGGCCTCTCGGTCAGGGAAGTTTTTTGCAAGCTGTGCATGGCGTAAAACTTCAAGTGGGGGCAATACATAAAGAACTGTTGTCTTGCTACGTGTTGGAGGGTCTTCCCACTCCTATAGTGTTGGGCCTTCCTTGGTTAGCTAAGCATAACCCGGTTATTAATTGGCAAACCAGAGAGATAAGCCAATGGAGTAAATTCTGTAATAAAAACTGCATGAACACGGTCATCGGTGCGGTTACTCCTTGGGTCTTACCTCCATTTCTGGCGGACTTTGAGGATGTATTCTCGGAGAATGGGTGTCAGGAACTACCTCCTCATCGCGAGTATGACTGTTCTGTAAAACTGCTCCCTGAGGCCAAGTTACCTAAAGCTAGGTTGTATAACCTTTCTGGTCCTGAGAGGCAGGCCATGAAGGATTATATTTCTGAAAGTCTGGCTAAGGGGCATATTAGACCTTCATCTTCACCGGTGGCCGCGGGGTTCTTCTTTGTTAAGAAGAAAGATGGAGGCCTACGCCCTTGCCTGGATTTCCGTGAACTTAATCGGATTACGGTCCGAGATCCGTATCCGCTCCCACTTATTCCCGATCTCTTTAATCAGATCGTGGGCGCCAAATGGTTCTCTAAGTTGGATCTCAGGGGGGCGTACAATCTGATTAGGATGAAGGAGGGGGATGAGTGGAAGACGGCTTTTAACACTCCGGAGGGGCATTATGAGAACCTTGTCATGCCATTCGGTCTGACTAATGCCCCGGCGGTGTTTCAACACTTTGTTAATGATATTTTTCGCCACCTGGTGGGACAGTTTGTTGTCATATATCTGGATGATATCTTAATTTACTCGCCGGATCTGGTGTCTCATCAGGAGCACGTTAGACAGGTGTTACAGATCTTGCGGGATAATAAACTGTATGCCAAGTGGGAAAAGTGTGTGTTCGCCGTACAGGAACTCCAGTTTTTAGGCTTCCTGGTTTCAGCGTCCGGTTTTCGTATGGACCCTGGGAAAGTGCGGGCAGTTCTTGAGTGGGATCGGCCGGAGAATCTTAAGGCACTACAACGTTTCCTGGGGTTTGCTAACTATTACCGGAAGTTCATTCGTAATTTCTCGTCCATGGTTAAGCCTCTCACAGACATGACTAAAAAGGGGACGGATTTTTCTAGGTGGTCTGACAAGGCTTGTCAAGCATTCTCCTCCTTGAAAAAATGTTTTGCCTCGGCACCCATACTCATTCAACCTGATGCGTCTCAGCCATTCTTTGTAGAGGTAGACGCTTCCGAGGTAGGGGTGGGAGCAGTATTGTCACAGGGTTCGTCCCCTGGTAAGTGGCATTCCGTCTTGACCTCCCCCCTACGTTTAAAATTCACAACGTGTTTCACAGATCATTGCTTAAGAGGTATGTGGCGCCGGTGGTACCGTCACTTTTACCTCCCCCTCCTGTGGTTGTCAATGGTAACTTGGAGTTCCAGGTATCGAGGGTCATTGATTCACGCTTTAATCGCCGGTCCCTTCAGTACTTGGTTCATTGGAAGGGGTATGGTCCTGAGGAGAGGATGTGGGTTCCTGCGTCGGATATTAACGCAGACCGATTAGTTCGGGCCTTCCACACGACTCACCCGAATAAACCTGGCCCTGAGGGTCCGGAGGCCCCTCGTAGAAGGGGGGGTACTGTCACGGGTGTGTTGCCACGAAGATCGTCACGAGTACACAGCCTGACTTCTCGCAGCTGACTTGTTGGTGCTTTGTGTTTTTTCGGCAGTGAAGGAGTTAATTCTCTCTCTCTGGGCTAGCTGAGGTCCAGCCTCGCCCAGCTGCAATCAATGCTTCTTTAGTGAGACTCCTTCATATTCCTGCAGGTCTGTTTGGGAGGTGTCGGTGAAAGCTTTTCATTCAGACTTACAGAGCGGATCGTGGTGTTTGGAGTTGCTGAGATAAGTGTATTTGGAAGTGTTTTTTCCCTTTCCTCGCTTTATCATTTATCTCCTTTCCCGTTGGTGTTCCCTCTGTTGTAGTTGTGTAGAAGTTGTATGCAAGGTGGTTTTGGTTTTTCCCTTGTACTGTCTCGTTCGTCTAAATACTGTGTGTGGGCATATTATTTCTGGTTCCCAATTGTTGTGATCGGGGTCCTTCTCAGGACTAGATTACTGAGGTGCAGGGATCCTCAGGAGGTAGGGGTTACGCTGGCGGCCTGGACCTCTGTACCTTTAACAGTACCTCCAGGTTGAGGGATTAGTCAGGGCCCCAGCTTAGGGTCAGCTTAGGCCCCCTACCTCCAGTATTCTGTGACAGTGTGACATTTTCACCGACCAACTTAGTTTTTCTCCAGCTACCATGGATCCAGTAGCCGGTCTAGCTCGGCAGTTGCAGAGTTTGTCCATGGGGCTGGCGGACGTTAGGTCCAAGGTTTTGCATCCTCTGGAGCAAGCCGGACCAGAACCTAAAGTAGCTCTCCCTGACAGGTTCACTGGGGGGCGGGACAAGTTTTTTGTTTTCCGGGAGGCATGCAAATTGTACTTTCGGCTGCGGCCTCGGTTATCGGGCAGCGAAGAACAAAGGGTGGGAATTGTCATCTCGCTCCTACAAGGGGACCCACAATCTTGGGCGTTCTCTCTTCCCCCAAGCTCCCTGGTTCTCCAGTCAGTGGATAGGTTTTTCGCTGCTCTGGGACTCGTATATGATGACCCAGATCGGATCTCCCTTGCTGAGTCTAAGTTACGTAGGATTCAGCAGGGAGATCGTCCGGCGGAGGAATTCTGTTCGGAGTTCCGTAGGTGGGCCACGGACACCCAGTGGAATGACCCGGCTCTTAGGAGCCAGTTTTGTCATGGTTTATCCGACAAATTACAGGATGTGTTGGCACAGTATGACTCTCCCGCGTCACTGGAAGCCGCTATGGCCCTTGCCATTCGCGTTGACAGACGGCTTCGGGAGAGGTGCGGGATAACTCTACCCCCTGTAATGTCTCCACCTCCTACAAGGTCCCCTCATATGGTGGTTCCCCTGGTCAGTCCGGAGGAGCCTATTCAATTAGGAGGGACATCATTTCGGGGAAGGGGACCGGTGGAGCGCCATAAGACAGGAAGGTGTTTCCTCTGCGGGAAAAAGGGACATTTTATTGGGGGGTGTCCATCCCGTCCCTTGCAGAGTAAAGAGTCGTCGAAAAAACTGTTGATCCCAGGTTGTGTGGTGGACGGCAATCTGGGAGTAGGTATTTCGTCCCTAGGTTCGTCTCAGTTTCTCGTACCGGCGGAGGTGGTGGTGGGTGCGAGAACTGAGAGGATATCTGTTCTTCTGGATAGTGGGGCCGGGGCTAATCTGGTTGATGCTCGGTTTGCCCGGGTTCAAGGTATGCGATTGAGTGAGTTGGCTAAACCCATCCCCATATTCTCGATCGATGCCAGGCCTCTCGGTCAGGGAAGTTTTTTGCAAGCTGTGCATGGCGTAAAACTTCAAGTGGGGGCAATACATAAAGAACTGTTGTCTTGCTACGTGTTGGAGGGTCTTCCCACTCCTATAGTGTTGGGCCTTCCTTGGTTAGCTAAGCATAACCCGGTTATTAATTGGCAAACCAGAGAGATAAGCCAATGGAGTAAATTCTGTAATAAAAACTGCATGAACACGGTCATCGGTGCGGTTACTCCTTGGGTCTTACCTCCATTTCTGGCGGACTTTGAGGATGTATTCTCGGAGAATGGGTGTCAGGAACTACCTCCTCATCGCGAGTATGACTGTTCTGTAAAACTGCTCCCTGAGGCCAAGTTACCTAAAGCTAGGTTGTATAACCTTTCTGGTCCTGAGAGGCAGGCCATGAAGGATTATATTTCTGAAAGTCTGGCTAAGGGGCATATTAGACCTTCATCTTCACCGGTGGCCGCGGGGTTCTTCTTTGTTAAGAAGAAAGATGGAGGCCTACGCCCTTGCCTGGATTTCCGTGAACTTAATCGGATTACGGTCCGAGATCCGTATCCGCTCCCACTTATTCCCGATCTCTTTAATCAGATCGTGGGCGCCAAATGGTTCTCTAAGTTGGATCTCAGGGGGGCGTACAATCTGATTAGGATGAAGGAGGGGGATGAGTGGAAGACGGCTTTTAACACTCCGGAGGGGCATTATGAGAACCTTGTCATGCCATTCGGTCTGACTAATGCCCCGGCGGTGTTTCAACACTTTGTTAATGATATTTTTCGCCACCTGGTGGGACAGTTTGTTGTCATATATCTGGATGATATCTTAATTTACTCGCCGGATCTGGTGTCTCATCAGGAGCACGTTAGACAGGTGTTACAGATCTTGCGGGATAATAAACTGTATGCCAAGTGGGAAAAGTGTGTGTTCGCCGTACAGGAACTCCAGTTTTTAGGCTTCCTGGTTTCAGCGTCCGGTTTTCGTATGGACCCTGGGAAAGTGCGGGCAGTTCTTGAGTGGGATCGGCCGGAGAATCTTAAGGCACTACAACGTTTCCTGGGGTTTGCTAACTATTACCGGAAGTTCATTCGTAATTTCTCGTCCATGGTTAAGCCTCTCACAGACATGACTAAAAAGGGGACGGATTTTTCTAGGTGGTCTGACAAGGCTTGTCAAGCATTCTCCTCCTTGAAAAAATGTTTTGCCTCGGCACCCATACTCATTCAACCTGATGCGTCTCAGCCATTCTTTGTAGAGGTAGACGCTTCCGAGGTAGGGGTGGGAGCAGTATTGTCACAGGGTTCGTCCCCTGGTAAGTGGCATTCCGTCTTGACCTCCCCCCTACGTTTAAAATTCACAACGTGTTTCACAGATCATTGCTTAAGAGGTATGTGGCGCCGGTGGTACCGTCACTTTTACCTCCCCCTCCTGTGGTTGTCAATGGTAACTTGGAGTTCCAGGTATCGAGGGTCATTGATTCACGCTTTAATCGCCGGTCCCTTCAGTACTTGGTTCATTGGAAGGGGTATGGTCCTGAGGAGAGGATGTGGGTTCCTGCGTCGGATATTAACGCAGACCGATTAGTTCGGGCCTTCCACACGACTCACCCGAATAAACCTGGCCCTGAGGGTCCGGAGGCCCCTCGTAGAAGGGGGGGTACTGTCACGGGTGTGTTGCCACGAAGATCGTCACGAGTACACAGCCTGACTTCTCGCAGCTGACTTGTTGGTGCTTTGTGTTTTTTCGGCAGTGAAGGAGTTAATTCTCTCTCTCTGGGCTAGCTGAGGTCCAGCCTCGCCCAGCTGCAATCAATGCTTCTTTAGTGAGACTCCTTCATATTCCTGCAGGTCTGTTTGGGAGGTGTCGGTGAAAGCTTTTCATTCAGACTTACAGAGCGGATCGTGGTGTTTGGAGTTGCTGAGATAAGTGTATTTGGAAGTGTTTTTTCCCTTTCCTCGCTTTATCATTTATCTCCTTTCCCGTTGGTGTTCCCTCTGTTGTAGTTGTGTAGAAGTTGTATGCAAGGTGGTTTTGGTTTTTCCCTTGTACTGTCTCGTTCGTCTAAATACTGTGTGTGGGCATATTATTTCTGGTTCCCAATTGTTGTGATCGGGGTCCTTCTCAGGACTAGATTACTGAGGTGCAGGGATCCTCAGGAGGTAGGGGTTACGCTGGCGGCCTGGACCTCTGTACCTTTAACAGTACCTCCAGGTTGAGGGATTAGTCAGGGCCCCAGCTTAGGGTCAGCTTAGGCCCCCTACCTCCAGTATTCTGTGACAGTGTGACATTTTCACCGACCAACTTAGTTTTTCTCCAGCTACCATGGATCCAGTAGCCGGTCTAGCTCGGCAGTTGCAGAGTTTGTCCATGGGGCTGGCGGACGTTAGGTCCAAGGTTTTGCATCCTCTGGAGCAAGCCGGACCAGAACCTAAAGTAGCTCTCCCTGACAGGTTCACTGGGGGGCGGGACAAGTTTTTTGTTTTCCGGGAGGCATGCAAATTGTACTTTCGGCTGCGGCCTCGGTTATCGGGCAGCGAAGAACAAAGGGTGGGAATTGTCATCTCGCTCCTACAAGGGGACCCACAATCTTGGGCGTTCTCTCTTCCCCCAAGCTCCCCGGTTCTCCAGTCAGTGGATAGGTTTTTCGCTGCTCTGGGACTCGTATATGATGACCCAGATCGGATCTCCCTTGCTGAGTCTAAGTTACGTAGGATTCAGCAGGGAGATCGTCCGGCGGAGGAATTCTGTTCGGAGTTCCGTAGGTGGGCCACGGACACCCAGTGGAATGACCCGGCTCTTAGGAGCCAGTTTTGTCATGGTTTATCCGACAAATTACAGGGTGTGTTGGCACAGTATGACTCTCCCGCGTCACTGGAAGCCGCTATGGCCCTTGCCATTCGCGTTGACAGACGGCTTCGGGAGAGGTGCGGGATAACTCTACCCCCTGTAATGTCTCCACCTCCTACAAGGTCCCCTCATATGGTGGTTCCCCTGGTCAGTCCGGAGGAGCCTATTCAATTAGGAGGGACATCATTTCGGGGAAGGGGACCGGTGGAGCGCCATAAGACAGGAAGGTGTTTCCTCTGCGGGAAAAAGGGACATTTTATTGGGGGGTGTCCATCCCGTCCCTTGCAGAGTAAAGAGTCGTCGAAAAAACTGTTGATCCCAGGTTGTGTGGTGGACGGCAATCTGGGAGTAGGTATTTCGTCCCTAGGTTCGTCTCAGTTTCTCGTACCGGCGGAGGTGGTGGTGGGTGCGAGAACTGAGAGGATATCTGTTCTTCTGGATAGTGGGGCCGGGGCTAATCTGGTTGATGCTCGGTTTGCCCGGGTTCAAGGTATGCGATTGAGTGAGTTGGCTAAACCCATCCCCATATTCTCGATCGATGCCAGGCCTCTCGGTCAGGGAAGTTTTTTGCAAGCTGTGCATGGCGTAAAACTTCAAGTGGGGGCAATACATAAAGAACTGTTGTCTTGCTACGTGTTGGAGGGTCTTCCCACTCCTATAGTGTTGGGCCTTCCTTGGTTAGCTAAGCATAACCCGGTTATTAATTGGCAAACCAGAGAGATAAGCCAATGGAGTAAATTCTGTAATAAAAACTGCATGAACACGGTCATCGGTGCGGTTACTCCTTGGGTCTTACCTCCATTTCTGGCGGACTTTGAGGATGTATTCTCGGAGAATGGGTGTCAGGAACTACCTCCTCATCGCGAGTATGACTGTTCTGTAAAACTGCTCCCTGAGGCCAAGTTACCTAAAGCTAGGTTGTATAACCTTTCTGGTCCTGAGAGGCAGGCCATGAAGGATTATATTTCTGAAAGTCTGGCTAAGGGGCATATTAGACCTTCATCTTCACCGGTGGCCGCGGGGTTCTTCTTTGTTAAGAAGAAAGATGGAGGCCTACGCCCTTGCCTGGATTTCCGTGAACTTAATCGGATTACGGTCCGAGATCCGTATCCGCTCCCACTTATTCCCGATCTCTTTAATCAGATCGTGGGCGCCAAATGGTTCTCTAAGTTGGATCTCAGGGGGGCGTACAATCTGATTAGGATGAAGGAGGGGGATGAGTGGAAGACGGCTTTTAACACTCCGGAGGGGCATTATGAGAACCTTGTCATGCCATTCGGTCTGACTAATGCCCCGGCGGTGTTTCAACACTTTGTTAATGATATTTTTCGCCACCTGGTGGGACAGTTTGTTGTCATATATCTGGATGATATCTTAATTTACTCGCCGGATCTGGTGTCTCATCAGGAGCACGTTAGACAGGTGTTACAGATCTTGCGGGATAATAAACTGTATGCCAAGTGGGAAAAGTGTGTGTTCGCCGTACAGGAACTCCAGTTTTTAGGCTTCCTGGTTTCAGCGTCCGGTTTTCGTATGGACCCTGGGAAAGTGCGGGCAGTTCTTGAGTGGGATCGGCCGGAGAATCTTAAGGCACTACAACGTTTCCTGGGGTTTGCTAACTATTACCGGAAGTTCATTCGTAATTTCTCGTCCATGGTTAAGCCTCTCACAGACATGACTAAAAAGGGGACGGATTTTTCTAGGTGGTCTGACAAGGCTTGTCAAGCATTCTCCTCCTTGAAAAAATGTTTTGCCTCGGCACCCATACTCATTCAACCTGATGCGTCTCAGCCATTCTTTGTAGAGGTAGACGCTTCCGAGGTAGGGGTGGGAGCAGTATTGTCACAGGGTTCGTCCCCTGGTAAGTGGCATTCCGTCTTGACCTCCCCCCTACGTTTAAAATTCACAACGTGTTTCACAGATCATTGCTTAAGAGGTATGTGGCGCCGGTGGTACCGTCACTTTTACCTCCCCCTCCTGTGGTTGTCAATGGTAACTTGGAGTTCCAGGTATCGAGGGTCATTGATTCACGCTTTAATCGCCGGTCCCTTCAGTACTTGGTTCATTGGAAGGGGTATGGTCCTGAGGAGAGGATGTGGGTTCCTGCGTCGGATATTAACGCAGACCGATTAGTTCGGGCCTTCCACACGACTCACCCGAATAAACCTGGCCCTGAGGGTCCGGAGGCCCCTCGTAGAAGGGGGGGTACTGTCACGGGTGTGTTGCCACGAAGATCGTCACGAGTACACAGCCTGACTTCTCGCAGCTGACTTGTTGGTGCTTTGTGTTTTTTCGGCAGTGAAGGAGTTAATTCTCTCTCTCTGGGCTAGCTGAGGTCCAGCCTCGCCCAGCTGCAATCAATGCTTCTTTAGTGAGACTCCTTCATATTCCTGCAGGTCTGTTTGGGAGGTGTCGGTGAAAGCTTTTCATTCAGACTTACAGAGCGGATCGTGGTGTTTGGAGTTGCTGAGATAAGTGTATTTGGAAGTGTTTTTTCCCTTTCCTCGCTTTATCATTTATCTCCTTTCCCGTTGGTGTTCCCTCTGTTGTAGTTGTGTAGAAGTTGTATGCAAGGTGGTTTTGGTTTTTCCCTTGTACTGTCTCGTTCGTCTAAATACTGTGTGTGGGCATATTATTTCTGGTTCCCAATTGTTGTGATCGGGGTCCTTCTCAGGACTAGATTACTGAGGTGCAGGGATCCTCAGGAGGTAGGGGTTACGCTGGCGGCCTGGACCTCTGTACCTTTAACAGTACCTCCAGGTTGAGGGATTAGTCAGGGCCCCAGCTTAGGGTCAGCTTAGGCCCCCTACCTCCAGTATTCTGTGACAGTGTGACACCCACCCACCAAAAGAACTGATGCATTAGGCCCTGGGGCCTTGGATGGGGGGTTCTTCCTCTGCTTCTCTGGGCAAGTGGCGCTGAGATGACCAGTCTGGTTGCAGAAATAACACCTGCGGGCATCAGATGCAGGCCGGGCATTGGTAATGGGGAAAAGGCCTCCGGACGATCGGCTGGCAGGGGCAGGGATGGTGGTTGATGGCTTACCCCCTTTCCAGCTGGCGACGATCGGCTCCCGCACCTCCGGTCTCCGGTTGGCCTTGTAGGTGTCTGCGATCTGCACTGCTTTATTGGCATCTGGTGGCTCCCGATCCATCACGAACTGCCGTACCTCAGTCGGACACAGATGCAGGAACTGGTCTTTCACCATCAGGTCCTTTAGCTGCTCAAAGGTGGTCGCTGACAGTCCTTGGATCCACTGCTCAAAGTTGGTTCTGAGCCCATGCACCACATCGCTGTAACTGTCGTGCGGTCCACGTTGGAGGTTCAGGAACTTTTTACGGTACACCTCAGGAGTCAGTTTGAACCTCTGGATTAGGGCCTGCTTAATGGCATCATAGTTCCCATCGAGGCTCGGAGGAAGAGCCACAAACACATCCAGAGATTTGCCTCGCAGCCCTGCAGTTAAGTATCGGGCCCACTGGCCCTCAGGCAGCTAGTATTGTCTGCAAGTCTTTTCAAAACCCCTCAGAAAGGTGTCGAGGTCGCCGTCCTTTTCCATCACAGGAAAATGCTCTGGACAGGGCTTAAACAGAGTCGTATTGTTGGTCTCACCATTCCGTGAGGTGGATGCTGGGATCCCGAGTTGGGCCATCTGCAGTTCATGGGCCCTCTGAGCTTGGGCCTCCGCTCGCCACTCGGCAGCCTCTCGCTGGGCTCTCTCGGCCTCTCGCTCGGCTCGCTCGGCTCTCTCGGCCTCCTGGTGCTGCTGAATTACTTTCAGCCATCCTTCATGATCCTCTGCAGGAAGTTGCTGTAGAGCCATCTGTAGATAGGGGTCCACGCTGCCCTGGTCGCTGACACGGCGTGCGTCTACAGGTGGGACCCCTGCAGTAGTACTGTCCATATCTCGGCTGACCCCTGGCCCTGCTGAGGTCTGGAGACGGGCTTGCTCAGCCTCCAGTTGCGCCAGTGCAGCAGCCATTTGTTCTTTGTTTTTGCTGAGGGGGTCAATGCCTTTGGTTATACATATTCCAATAAGAGTGTCCTTTTTCTGCTGGCTGTACCAGAGCTCCCCAACTATGACCATGATCACCAAAATAAAAATAGAAAAGAAAAAACGAAGAAGGGTAGGGGTAACTGCTACACATACAGTATTGTCTCAGATCTAATAAACACTGAGTTCGATCTTCAAAACTTTTGTGCAGGGTCCAGGTAAGAACCGTGCAAGTTTTTAGTGAGAGGAATGATTGCTCAAACCAGATCACTAATGTCCTATGATCCCACCGCTGCCACCAATTGTCACGAAAAACACACTTGGTCAGATCTTGCAGCCCTCTGGCGCCCCCTTATCCTGCTGGTCAAACACGGTATTGACCGAGGATAAGCAACAGGGCGCAGCTGATCTAATTTATGTCGACTATTGTGGCACGTGATGTGACAGGACGCATATATACCCCCAGTTCCTTCCAGGAACGTATATATACCTCCGTCCAGCCACCCTCAAACCACAATATCACATAAATACTGGTATACTGCCACCACCGATCGCTTAACAGGTGGATAGGGTACCCGTTAGGTAACGTGAATTAGCGGGTGAGGAACGTGTTTGCTCGACATAGGACAAGAAGAACGAAGCTGGTAAATAATAATGATTTACTCCCGAAAGTGGGCAGTGTTTACAAAAGATATACAAGATATTATAAAAGAGACAATTTACATATATGCATAAAACCGTTATTAAAATAAAAGGGATAAGTGATAGCAAAACCTGCGCCACGAGGTGATGGTCTCAGATTCTGTGGGGGGGACGGCTCCCCGGAAATTAGGTGTGATTCCTCCACGCAGCGAGGAGTGCATGCGTCTGACGTCCCGGGGTAAGAATGAAGTAAAATGGCCGTTCTGGTTTTTAGTAAGGGGCCAAAACACTAAGAGACACCCATGTTGTTTACCTCACACGGGGGCTCGGTTTTGTGAACCCACCCAGCTGCCTAAGACATAAAAATCCTTCAGATTTCATATCTTGGTATGGGGGAGTCCCACATCCAAGATGGAGACATCATGTTTGCCGTCACCAATATTCATGAAGATGGATATCAAATATGATATCTCTATGACCCTCAGAAGCTCAGAACCCATTTCCCGGGTTACCGGCGGTTTCTCAGTTATGCAAGATATACTATTATAATCGGAAAAAGGCGAACATTCCAAAAATGTGGTCCCTGTGTTTGTGACAGTCATGGGCATTATTAAAATCGACATTAAAAGTTTGTACAGTTAGACAATAGGATTTTGGAGGGAAAATCCAGGGTATACCAGTATGCTTGCTGACGTTTTATGGTGGTAATAAAAATTCCTTGTTAGCGGGAAAGCAAAAGTGAGTTCTATGTAGCCTCTTCCAAATGAGCAGGGGGTGGAGATTTAAGACATCTCTCACTTTTAAAACTAGGACAAATATACATTTTGCCTGACATGCATTGTACTTCTGCAATGGGGTCCCATGACTTTTATATATGCCCCTGGTGAGTATAATGGTTCATTTTTTCTATACATTAAAGAACATTATGTGTATTGCAATTACACGTTTTGTTATACTCATGTTTATTTTCTTAGTGTGTATTGGAACAACACAAAAAAATGAGAAGAAAAGTAAATTGGATATAATTTATCTCAAAACTCTAAAAATGGGCACGAAAAAATTGTTGGCACCCTCAACTTAATATTTGGTTGCACACCCTTTGGAATAAATAACTGCAGTCAATTATTTCCACTAACCATCACAAGCTTCTTAAACCTCTCAACTGAAATTTTGGACTACTCTTCTTTTGCAAACTAGTCCAAGTCTCTCATATTTGAAGGGTGCCTTCTCCCAACAGCAATTTTAAGATCTCTCCACATGTGTTCAGTGGGATTTAGATCCGGACTCATTTCTGGCAACTTCAGAACTCTCCTCTCCAGCGCTTTGTTTCCATCCATTTCTGTGTGCTTCTTGAAATATGTTTGGGGTAATTGTTCTGTTGGAAGACCCATAACCTAGGACGCAAACTCAGCTTTCTGACACTGGGCACTACATTGTGACCCAAAATCCTTTGGTAATCTTCAGGTTTCATGATGCTTTCACAACAGTCAAAGCACCCAGTGCCAGAGGCAGCAAGACAACCAGAAAACATCTTTGAATCTCCACCATATTTGACTGTAAGTATCGTGTTCTTTTCTTTGAAGGCTTCATTCCATTTTTGGTAAACAGTGGAATGATGTGCTTTACCAAAAAGCTCTATCTTGGTCTCATCTGTCCACAAGACACTTTCCCAGAAGGATTTTGGCTCACTCATTTTGGCAAATTGCAATCTAGCATTTTTATGTCTCTGTGTTAGTAGTTATGAAAAAATGCAAGAGCGCAATAGGATCTTATCCAATTAATAATTGGTAAAGAAGTATTAAAAACTGCTCACCTAGGTTGTGTGCGGCACAACACCTATAAATCCTGGATTCCAGATGCTGCAGCTTCCTAGGAATATGTCAGAGATAGATGCTGGGAAAGGAAGTTGTTTCTGCGCTCTCTGGAGTCACGACAAACCATTAGTCTGGATAAAAATGTAGGTTTATTGTCTACACGTTTCAGAGTCCACAGACTCCTTCCTCAGGACAACCATACATAACAACGAGGTAATCAACATATATGGTATATATGCAAAAAAATTTAAAAAAAAGCCGCCAAAGTACAAAAGGAGGGATGTATAGAGTCACATGTCTATTACAGTCATATGTTTAGAACAGACCATCTGAAGATATGCAATTGCAAGTATTTTCTACTAGAAAGAGGAGAACACGTGTAGTGATGCCCAAATATTTGAGAAGTCATGGTCACACGAAGGCAACGGTGGGAAAGTGAAATTACTGTCACAAAAGGTGGATGATGATGAGACACAATTGCCAGGAGGAGGACCATGTTGCGGAAGTGGAAGACGAGGTGGTGAACGATGAAATCACTGACCCAACCTGGCAAGGTGACATGCAGAGCGAGGTCAACAGCACACAGGGGGAGGGAGGTGTAGCACCACAGCAGGCAGGAACAATCAGTGTGGTGGCCACAGACACAATGCGGGCAACCAACCCTAAAACACCAACACGACTGAAGTTGCCAATACAACTGTTAGGTCTTCCCGAGTCTGGTTGCTTTTTAAAGACTCCTCTGCAGATAACCCCAAAAAGGCCATTTGCACCATCTGCCAGGCCAGGATTAGCAGGGGTAGCAAAACTAGCACCCTGACCACCACCAGCATGCTCAGGCACATGACAGCAAAGCACCCAACTAGGTGGGCCGAACTCCAGGGTCCAGAAACAGTGTCTGCGGGTGACATCACTGCTTGTTCCGCTGTTGTGCGTGCACGCCAATCCCCTGTCCATGGCCCATGTGAAGATGCTTCCTGCCCTGCACGTGTCATTGCACACTCTCAACTAGCACCATCAGCAACCACGTCCACGTCCTTGTCCCAGCACAGCATTCAGTTGTCCCTATCCCAGTCCTTGGAATGCAAGCACAAATACGCAGCCAACGCCCCACAGGCCACACTACTAAACTCACACATTTTGCGAATGCTTGTGCTCGAAATGTTGCCTTTTAGGGTCGTGGAGACGGAAGCATTCCACAACCTGATGGCGGCGGCCATCCCTCGGTACTCGGTCCCCAGCCGCCACTATTTCTCACTGTATACCGTCCCCGCATTACACAAGCACGTGTCCCAGAACATTAACCGTGCCTTCAACCACGCAGTTACTTGGAAGGTCCACATAACCACAGACACATGGAAAAGTGCTTGTGGGCAGGGATGGTACATTTCGTTGACAGCATAATGGGTTAATATAGTAGAAGCCGGGACCCAGTCAGACCTTGGGATGGAACACGTCCTCCCGACACCGATGATTGTGGGCCATTGGTCAATCAGGGTTGCCCCAACATTCTACGGCTCCTGTACCTCCTCCTCTTCAGCATCCATCTCTGAAATGACCACATCAGTCAGAAGCTGGGAGCACTGCAGCACTGTATCGGCCAAGCGGCAACAAGCTGTGCTGAAGCTAATAAGCTTAGGTGACAAACCTCACATCGAAGAGTTGTGGATAGCTCTGAAAGAGCAGGCAGATCAGTGGCTGTTACTGCTTAATCTAAAGCAAGGCATGGTCGTGTGTGACAATGGCCAGAATACTTACCATGCCTGGGCCATGTGCTCAACACTTATCAAAATGAGGTTTTCTTTTTTTTTCCCCTTTCTGTACATGTTATTGTATTGTACTTCATTTTCTTTGTTGCTTAGTTGTACAGAGGAATCTATTATACAACCCGCTTAGTGGCAAATAACCTGCACATAGTTTAGACATATCATCAGTTTGGCTTCTTCTGGTTAATCATCCGGTGTCACAGCCTCTAGAGTCTAGTTTATCCTCCAGTGTCACAGCCTCTGCAGTCTAGCACAGTAGTTTAGACGTCTCAGTCCTACCAGTTGTTAGCTGGATACGGGATGTTACAGCTCTGCTAGATGTGTGCTGGGTACAGGAAGCGCGGATTTCACTGGCACCACCGCATCCACATACTGTTTATTTGACAGCTTTAATACATGTGAGGAATGCCTGCTTCTTAGGCATTCCTCACATGTATTAAAGCTTTCAAACAGTCGCAAATCATGAGCACAGCGTGACTGAAACATAACACCCGAGCACGCTGAAGATACTCGGCGAGCACCCGAGCATGCTCGCCGAAAGGGTTAACAGAACATACTCGCTCATCACTAATGCAGGGTGATTCCACAAAGCCCAGCCTCATCTCATCCCAATGTGGACTGGCTGACAATGAGGAAGAGGAGGAGGAGGAAGAACAGGAGCTAGTTTCTTGCGCTATAGACAGTACTACTCACACAACTGTCATACCATCTGTTCAGCATGAATGGCCTGAGGAGAGGGAGGAGGAGGATGAGGAGGAAGAGAGCAGGGTCAGTAGTCCTCTTGGTGAGGACACGGAAGTCTTGCCTGTTAGCAGTCTGGCGCACATGGCTGAGTTTATGTTACGCTTGACCCTCGCGTTGTCCAAATTTTGAGTGACAGTCATTACTGGTTGGTGACACTTCTAGACCCACGCTACAAGGAGAATTTTCTCTCTCTCATTTTGCACAGTGGACAGGTCTACTAAAATGTACCAGAAGGCCCTTGTTGCGGAATTATTAAAAAAATTCCCATCTGAAAACGCTGGCGGCAGAGGTCACAGTTCATTGGACAACCAAGGAGTACAGGCAAGAGAGACACAAATACGATCCAGCAGAAGCAGGGGAACACTGTCAAAGTTCTGGGAGAGTTTTCTCAGACCCTCCCATCACATAGGCCCTGAGGCGTGGGGTACTCTCTCAAGGAGGGATAATTTTACGAAGATGCTGAAGGAGTACCTTGCCGACCATACCAACATCCTCTGTGATTCCTCTGTGCCTTATAATTATTGGGTATCCAAGCTAGACACGTGGAATGAACTGGCTCTCTATGCCTTGGAGGTCCTGGCCTGCCCTGCCACTAGCGTTTTGTCAGAGCGGGTTTTTAGTGCTGCCGAGGGCATTATAACTCATATGTTAACTGAAAATGCTGACAGGCTGACTCATAAAAATGAACAAGGGACGAATTGGGCCAGACTTCTCAACACCACTGAATGATAGCAGCGTAACATAAACTCAAATCCAGTGTCTTTATTTTGGGAGGTCTATTCCCATACACCTCTTCACCCAGACATGGGTATACACTTCCTGATTTTGTCTATTTTCTGTTGTCTTCATCCTTCTCCTCATCCTCTACCACTATATCAGCAGAGTGACCGTGATGCAACACCCACATAATTTTTTTAAGGGTGTTTATTCATGTATACCCCCAGGGGTAAATGTTTTTCAGCCCATGCACTTGGTGCATGGGCATTACAAGTATATCAGACCTGCTCCTGTATAATGGGAACATTTTTTCATGAGGCCCTCCTCCACGTCTCTTCCAAGGGGCATTGGAGAGCGTCCAAATTTTTGCAGCCCTTGAGGTCACTGCATATGCAAGAACAGTATAGGAGACCCGCTCCTTTATAATGGGAACATTTTTTTCATGAGGCCCTCCTCTACGTCTCTTCCAAAAGGCATTGGAGTGTGTCCAAATTTTTGGCAGCCCTTGCAGTCACTGCATATGCAAGAACAGTATTGTTTCTTCCGGAACAAGTAGTACAGTATATCCAGATTGCCCTCCTAGGGCCTTAATTTCCATATACACCAAAAGGTTAAGGCATTAGAAGTTTCCTTATGAAAGAATCTCACATGTCTAGACTTTTCAGTATTTATTGAGCTAAAATATAGTGAAATGCGTCAGCAAAATTCTTGAATCATTTTACCCACATACAGTTTAGGGCAGGGGCACTTAGCAACATACTGTAAATAATATCTTTAGTTTTACAATTGATAACTTCAGAGATAGTGTCAGCGTCCATCTATGGGATTAACAAATTACTGGACTGAAGACAGACACCGACAGAAGGAAAAATCACCACTTGAAAATGAGCCCCTCCGTGATGCAGTACAATCATCAGTGCCATGGGCCGTACGAGACAGTACCAGATAACTATATACAAGTATAGCTTGTAGGTTTTTACTCCTGTGGTAAGTAATAAATGGAAATTCAGTAATTTGATCCCTGATATCAGGATCAGCTCTGAAAATAGGCCAGTATTTGTGCAGGATCTTAGAATTATCTGTGGCATGACCGTCAAAAGTCTCTATACATCTGATTATTTCTTTCTTGGGGGGGATATTAATCTTATATTTAATAGGATATTCCTATCACTTTATTTAGCCCTATGAAAGGCCTTAAGGAGGACCTTCCTAGGGTAGCCTCTATCTTGGAAACATTGGTATGTAGTGCTTGTGAACAATTACATCTGTCTACAGTAAGTGGGGGTGGGACTTGTCTCTCTACAGTGAGTGGGAGTGGGTCTTTATCACTCTACAGTAAGTGGGGGCATGTCTTTATCGCTCTATAGTAAGTAGACCCTGGTCTTGTATCTACAGTAAGTGGGGGTGGGGCTTGTCTTTGTACAGTAAGTGGGGGTGAGTCTTGTCTTTCTACAGTGAGTGGAGGCGGGTATTGTCTCTACAGTAAGTGGAGGCGGGTCTTGTTTCTACAGTAAGTGGAGGCGGGTCTTGTCTCTACAGTAAGTGGAGGTGGGTCTTGTCTCTACAGTAAGTGGAGGTGGGTCTTGTCTATCTACAGTGAGTGGAGGCGGGTCTTGCCTCTACAGTAAGTGGAGGCAGGTCTTGTCTCTACAGTGAGTGGAGGCGGGTCTTGTCTCTACAGTAAGTGGAGGCGGGTCTTGTCTCTACAGTAAGTGGAGGTGGGTCTTGGCTCTCTACAGTAAGTGGAGGTGGGTTCTGTCTCTACAGTAAGTGGAGGCGGGTATTGTCTCTACAGTAAGTGGAGGTGGGTCTTGTCTCTCTACAGTAAGTGGAGGCGGGTCCTGTCTCTACAGTAAGTGGAGGCGGATATTGTCTCTACAGTAAGTGGAGGTGGGTCTTGTTTCTACAGTAAGTGGAGGTGGGTCTTGTCTCTACAGTAAGGGGAGGTGGGTCTTGTCTCTACAGTAAGTGGAGGCGGGTCTTGTCTCTACAGTAAGTGGAGGTGGGTCTTGTCTCTACAGTAAGTGGAGGTGGTTCTTGTCTATCTACAGTAAATGGAGGCGGGTCTTGCCTCTACAGTAAGTGGAGGTGGTTCTTGTCTATCTACAGTGAGTGGAGGCGGGTCTTGTCTCTCTACAGTAAGTGGAGGCGGGTCTTGTCTCTACAGTGAGTGGAGGCGGGTCTTGTCTCTACAGTAAGTGGAGGCGGGTCTTGTCTCTACAGTAAGTGGAGGTGGGTCTTGTCTCTCTACAGTAAGTGGAGGCGGGTCCTGTCTCTACAGTAAGTGGAGGCGGGTCTTGTCTCTACAGTAAGTGGAGGCGGGTCTTGTTTCTACAGTAAGTGGAGGCGGGTCTTGTCTCTACAGTAAGTGGAGGCGGGTCTTGTCTATCTACAGTAAGTGGAGGCGGGTCTTGCCTCTACAGTAAGTGGAGGTGGGTCTTGTCTCTACAGTAAGTGGAGGTGGGTCTTGTCTCTACAGTAAGTGGAGGTGGGTCTTGTCTCTACAGTAAGTGGAGGTGGGTCTTGTCTCTACAGTAAGTGGAGGCGGGTCTTGTCTATCTACAGTAAGTGGAGGCGGGTCTTGCCTCTACAGTAAGTGGAGGCGGGTCTTGTCTCTACAGTAAGTGGAGGCGGGTCTTGTCTCTACAGTAAGTGGAGGCGGGTCTTGTCTATCTACAGTAAGTGGAGGCGGGTCTTGTCTCTACAGTAAGTGGAGGCGGGTCTTGTCTCTACAGTAAGTGGAGGTGGGTCTTGTCTCTACAGTGAGCTAGGGTGGGTTTTGTCTCTCTACAGGAAGTGGGGGCATGTCAGAGTGATGTCTCTGTCTTAACAGTAACAGCAGGGTTGTCTTTATCTTTTTGCTCAAAATACTTGAATTTCAGCCTCATACTTTTCATGATAACGATAAACGTTTTATAGCATATATTATTAATACTGATGGATCAAAGCCTTTGTACTATACAGAACAATCCACAATAATTGTGCAGCAAACTATCCGCATTCTCTGATAAATAAGTCACATTGCATCTGTTCACAGGGGTTTGGGAGATTAGATATAATGATGTTCAGCCTTACCCCCATTCCTTTAATGCACTAGCCCCAAAAAACTAGCTCAATTGCTCTGGTAAATATGCCGCCCGCTAAATGTGTTAACGGTATGATATTGATCGGAGAGACTGAAGTCCTGAAAAAGACTAAATATTTTACAGTGGTGGTGTACAATTTGTGTTTTTCTCTTTATTATATAATATATATATCCCAGCTGTAAAATAAATGTATGTAAATACGAATTACATACATTTTTCTGGCTAATATGGTACAACAACATTATCTTTTATTGATTTTGAAAAAAAGTTTACAATTTTGAACAATTCTAATCAGGAGTTTCTATTAGCTTGGGTTGCAAGAAAGTAACTGTAGTCTATGCAGCTGTGGGTCTGAGGGTCTAACCTCTGCCACCTACTTATACATCATTCATAGGTATGCATCAGTCACTCTGCAGAAATCCTCTCTGGGTCTACATGGGTCTACATGGCCACTAGAGCATTGTTATTCCAGTCCGAATCCACAAGTCATCTCAGTTTTTCCTCAACTCCTCTGACAGATGTCCTCATTTTTTATTGACCTTGACTACGGGGATCTCCCTTGACTTAGGTTCATCTCACGGAGGCCGGATTGGGCTTACAGCTATTGGCGTTAGAGAACATGGAGGCTGTATAGCTCTGTATTATGTAATTATACAGCCTTCATGCAGTAAATATAGAGATAATTTCCCATAGACACAGTGGAGAAAATACCACCATACATACAAAGCCTGATGGTTGTATGGAGTCAGGCCTTATGCATCTCCATGGTAGCCCTGATGAGATGAGCAAATCTGCCAAAATTTCAATTTTCTATATTCGCCCGAATTCATACAGGAAATTAGTTCCATACAGAATTTATTACATTTGAATCAAATGTGCTTTATCATGTTCTGAGGTCTCTCCAGCCCCCAGATAATAATGAATGTAGGGTGATACTCTGGTAGGTCCTCTTGTAGGTGCCTCCAGTCCAATTCCGTCTTAACAGTGGTGTTGTGCGCTTCTGTGTTGACTGTCAATGACAAAGCCTCATGCATTGTGCTGCTGTCACATGGCCTTGTCAGGGAAAATGGCGAAGAAGACTGCTACCAAAATGGAAATAGACTGAAGGCACCTAGAAGGGGACCAGGCAGTAAGCTGTGAGGAGAAATAATAGAGAAGTGAATATGATTTTTTTTTCATTTTTTAACCCTTTTAAACCTGTAAAATTCACTTGAAGCAAAATTGAAGAAAAATAAAAAAAAATTCAGATTTCCACTGTAAATTCCATATAAATGCATTAATAACAAAGTTGTATACCACTACATTTATACATACATACATAGAATTGTGGTCTTTGTAGGGAAGCCATTCTGAATTTTGGCCCTTATGATTTCTGTGACCCCTGAACGTGGAATCTAATTTTTTTTTTTTTTCTGGCTAAAATATCGTTATTACAGTTAATCTACATTAATGTCCTTTCCAGGGAGCATTTGTTGACATGTTTATGTTTTATCAGATATTTAATTACGACAATGGTCCCGATGGGCCGTTACCGATCTGAGGCGACAATCCTCGGAGATCAATTATAGATGAACTGTATATCTATTTTAATATATATAAGACAGCTGGCCTATGGCATAGAAATACAGAAATACGAGTGGATTGTTCTAGATTAATGTGATCGTTCAACAATAATTACTGCGATACTATATAATAGTAAAGATAATTATAATATAATAATAATGTTTTGAAGTAAATTCATAATCTCAATTGTTGACTAGTGAAATTTTATGATTGCGCTCCTCTGATGGATGACTTTCCTTGGCTCTGTGGGTTTCATGGGTCTTTCTAATGGAGATTTAGGACCAGTAGATTATAAGGAAGCAGCTCTGACCATAAGAGATGAGAACAGATGGATGGAGCAGAAAAGCAACTGAGGTAAGTCCTGTCCTCTGCTCCTTGCTGTGATATATCTGCATTCTTCATGATCTACATTGCCATGTATGGTCTACCAAGGATTTTTCTTTTCTGCAGGACTTTTGATACTTATGGTTACTGTTTAAAATAAGAATTGTGTGGTCCTAAATTCAGAAACATGGCGTTTAGCTTGGGTGCCATTATCGTGACCAAGACAAAAGGCCTCCATATACATTAGATTAAAGTCAGCCACTCCTGCCAATATCGATGGGTTTGGCTGACAGTCTAATGTGTATGGGGGCTCGAATAGATGTTATAGGAGATAAGAAATCGATATGTCATATTTTGAACTGCAGACCCTTTTGTTTTCCAAGATATAAGCCACTACCAGAGATGTCTGGGATCATTTCTCTTATAGAGAACTGAGGAGTGCACAGCAGAGTGAGTACGCATGAATATGATGGAGTCAGGAGATACAGTTCACCTTTTCTGCGTCGCACAAAGACACGGTGGTTGGAACCAAAGATCTCAAATTTGGACTCATCAGACCAAAGCACAGATTTCCACTGGTCTAATGTCCATTTCTTGTGTTCTTTAGCCCAAACAAGTCTCTTCTGCTTGTTGCCTGTCCTTAGCAGTGGTTTCCTAGCAGCTATTTTACCATGAAGGCCTGCTGCACAAAGTCTCCTCTTAACAGTTGTTGAAGAGATGTGTCTGCTGCTAGAACTCTGTGTGGCATTGACCTGGTCTCTAATCTGAGCTGCTGTTAACCTGCAATTTCTGAGCCTGGTGACTCGGATAAACTTATCCTCAGAAGCAGAGGTGACTCTTGGTCTTCCTTTCCTGGGGCGGTCCTCATGTGAGCCAGTTTCTTTGTAGCGCTTGATGGTTTTTGGAACTGCACTTGGGGACACTTTCAAAGTTTTCCCAATTTTTCGGACTGACTGACCTTCATTTCTTAAAGTAATGATGGAAACTCGTTTTTCTTTACTTAGCTGCTTTTTTCTTGCCATAATACAAATTCTAACAGTCTATTCAGCAGCACTATCAGCTGTGTATCCACCTGACTTCTGCACAACACAACTGATGTTCCCAACCCCATTTCTAAGGCAAAAAATCCCACTTATTAAACCTGACAGGGCACACCTGTGAAGTGAAAACCATTTCCGGTGACTACCTCTTGAAGCTCATCAAGAGAATGCCAAGAGTGTGGAAAGCAGTCATCAAAGCAAAAGGTGGCTACTTTGAAGAACCTAGAATATAAGACATATTTTCAGTTGTTTCACACTTTTTTGTTAAATATATAATTCCACATGTGTTAATTCATAGTTTTGATGCCTTCAGTGTGAATGTACAGTTTTCATAGTCATGAAAATACAGAAAAATCTTTAAATGAGAAGGTGTCTCCAAACTTTTGGTCTGTACTGTATAGTGCAGCTCTAATTTTCAAAGCAGGTTAAGAAGTGAAAGGGTTGTAGCTACGAGAGATGGGTCTTTTGGTCTCCTCAGCACCAGGGACCAAATTATTGAGACACCCCCACACCTACATTACTGGCTTCAACTATGATCTTGACAAGAATGATTTTGTGTTGCACATGTGTGACCTTAACTGAAATCTAACTTTTGGAAAAATGTTTTGCATTGACCACCCTAATATAGATAATTACTTAAGTAAGAGACTAATGCAGACTGGGGGATACTTGATCCAGTTCCAAGATCACTCACTGAGATGTTTTCAAGACTGTTGACAAATTTTCAAAAACTGGAGAACCTCAAAGATTATGAATGAAAATTCATGAACAAGCCATGCTTCGAAATTCTACAAACCAGACTTTGATGGCGTACTTCATCATTAAAGGGATCACGGATGCCCCAGAGCTCCAGGCTCCAATATTTATTCTGGTTCTTCTCATTTACCTCATCACATTTAGTGGCAATGTGACCATTTTTCTGTTGATCTGCTTTGACCGCCACCTTCACACCCCCATGTATTTCTTCCTGGGTAACTTGTCCATCGTGGACCTTTCCTCTACTACCATCACTTTACATAAAGTCCTTCTCATATTCGTTACTGGCGACAACACAGTTTCCTATCTTGCATGTTTAATCCAGATGTATGTTTTTGCTTCTTTGATTGGTCATGAATTATTAATTTTGACCACAATGAGCTACGATAGATACGTGGCCGTCTGTAACCCTCTACGTTATCATACTGTTATGACCCATAGGGTTTGTGGTTTACTATGTTCTTGCTGCTACCTGATGGGATTTGCCCAAGTCCTTGCTCCAGTTGTCATCTTCTCAGGTTTCTCATGCTATACATCCAATGAGGTCAACCACTTCTTCTGTGACATTATACCTTTAATGAAAATCACTTGTAACGATACTTTCATATTGGAGATGGTGGTCTTCATCCAAGGACTTTTTATCATTACTTTAATGCCTTTTGTCCTCACGATGATACCCTATATTTTTATTTTATCTGCCATCTTGAAGATTAGTTCTAGAAGAGGAAAGAAAAAAGCCTTTTACACCTGTTCTTCCCATCTTACAGTGGTCACCCTTCTCTATGTAACCTTTATCTCGCAGTACTTGACGCCCACTTCACATGGGTCAATAAACGCCAAGAAGCTCTTCTCACTTTTTAACACGGCCGCTGTCCCCATGTTGAACCCACTGATCTATAGTTTGAAGAATAAAGATGTCAAGTCAGCAATGAGGAGAAGGTTGACATTCTGTAAATTTACATCATAAGCAATAATTTTCTGTGATATATTGTACCATTGCATCAGGAGAATTGACAGTACATGTGAAGCTTTCTTTATACATTTGCACAGGAGTTATGAAAATTGCTCACTTGGTTGTCAAATACTGGAGCTTCCATATAAGTAATTCAAGAGGGCCACGCATGCGCTGCTACCTCCCCTTTGCTGGCGGTGTACGGTACAGTCCATTTCTTACCGCAGATGTGTGTCCACATAGTTGTAGGGCAAGCATCTGTTCTCAATGTAGATGTGCGTCCCAGTGGTGGGACACATATCTGACAGACATTTATTGTATATCCTGAGGATTTGAAATAAATATCCCAGCTCCAGGTTTTACCACAGATCACAGGTGATCAAGGAACCCATATATAAAGTAGAGAACCCCTTCGAGAGAAAATCACATTGGATGCAATGGATACCCACATAGTAGTAATCCCACTCCACCATGTTAGGAAAAGGGTCCAGATTCTTAAAAACTGTTGAACCCGTTACCATTTTTAACCCAATAATATGTGCCAGTCACATATACTCAAAGATCCAACCTAATCCACCTAATCACTTCTCACAAACATTGCCACAAAGGTGCTGCCTTCCACAGTTATGTGTCCCATACATTGGCCTAAATACCCCCAGATTGCCTGCTAATAAGCCTCTCCAGAACATATTCCTGGGATTTACCTTCTTCCCAGGAAATTACCTAATTGGGGACACTTTACCCATGACATCATCATGTGTGGTCTTGGAGGAAGGCCGATGCACCTTTTTCCCTATGGTTAAAGTAACATTGAGTTCTCTCATAATGAGGAAAAATGATTCCTTGGAAAAACGTCAAAAGTTGTACTGTAATTTGACTATGTGCTGGCACTGGGTCCGATCAAGCTTTTTATTGTATTTTTTTATCAAATTGCTTTTGTTTTCCATTTATACAAATCTATAATAAAGGACAGAAATAAAGATAAAAAAGTCCATGATTTATTTTGTGCCTTTTATGACTTCTCTTACCCACATCACTTTTTCTAACCACTTTTTCTTGTTGATTTAACGAAATGTCTAAACATTGAAAAAAAAAGACTGAATCACAAAGCCATGGAGCAGCACGGTACCGTGGGGCTGACTGTATGCCAATTTACTATTGATTTCAATGGAAGCTGTCTACACCTGTCTTCTCTGAGCTCTTATACTCCCCCTAGTGGTGGTGTCACGAAATATTAAATGATTTGTGACGGCTCTGTCATTTTTGCTGTTTAAATGCTGTTTTTTCCCTTTGGGCATTCTGGGGTAATGTCAGTCTTCCTGGCCTAGCTTCATGTGTTGATTGTTCAGCTGATGTCAGTGGGATCTCTTGCTCCACCTTATAAATAGTCACATGCCCCTTCAGTTGGTATTGGTATTCAGTTCATTCTGCCTAACCTGGTGTGAGGAGAAGGAGTCTGTTGTCTGTAGTAGTTGAATGTTTATCTTGGGATTGCTGCTTGCTGTTTGGTTGAGTGTTTTCCTACCCTCTATCCCAGTTAGTTTTCCTAACTACTCTTTCCCTGTGTTTTCCTTTGTGGCTGCTAGTGTATTTTTTGGTGAGCTTGCTATTTCTGTCTACCCTGTCTGTTTACCCTATCTAGTCGCAGTATCATTCTATTTGTACTGCCTCCTCCCTGGGGGAGAGGGGGTCACTTACAGGGCCTGCGCAGAAGATAGGGAGACGCTGGCGGCTCAGGCCTCCTCACCATCAGAGGTACCCCTGAGATAAGGGAAAGTCATGGCCCCCCTAGCGTGGCAGGGACAGGTCCGGGTCCCAACTCTCAGCCATTTCTTGCTTTCGTCAAATTCGGTGTGACAGTAACATCAACCGTCATGGAATTTTTCTGAATCCTTATGGCTCAGGCTCAAGCGTTTGCTCACCTGTTCCAGCTCCTCAAGGAAGAGGTATCTGAATTTAGATCTCCGGTGGTGCAACAGCTTCAGATAATTTCTGGGTATTGGGCCATGGCTCATGCCCAGGCTCAACCTGAACCCATGATCTCCCTTCCTGATAAGTTCCGTGGGGGCAAGGATACATTTTTGGTGTTCAAGGAAGCCTATAAATTTTATTTCAGGCTACACCCTCATTCCTCTGGGAGTGAGGAACAACGAGTGGGGATTGTGGCCTCCCTTCTGGGGGGGAGATCCTCAGTCATGGGCCTTCTCTCTGCCTATCGACTCTCCATCTCTACGTTCGGTGGATGAGTTTTTTGCGGCTTTGGCCTTAGTTTATGGTGACTCTGATGGTGTCTCCCTGGCTGAGTCTAAACTCCGGAAGATCAGGCAAGGCGCGCGGCCAGCTGAGGAGTATGACTCGGAGTTCTGGAGATGGGCCACTGACACCTAGTGGAATGACCCTGCACTTAGCAGTCAGTTTATTCAGAGTCTGTCAGGTAGGCTGCAGGATTCTCTGGCCCAGTACGCTGCTCCAGGTTTGTTGGAGGCCGCCATGGCCCTTGCTATCAGGGTGGATAGACGCCTCAGGGAGAGACTAAGACCCACATTGTCCTCTGTTGTTGACCCTAGGAGGGAGGACCCACAGGTGTTGCCTGAGGAACCCATGCAGTTGGGGGGTGCCTCCGTTTAAACTAGGATACCTGCGGTTCTCCGGGCGAAGGGGGCATGTTTTTTCTGTGGTCACACGAACCACTATATTAACATCTGTCCGGTTCGTGTGAAGTCAGCTACTTCATCGCAGAAGCCGCACTCCCCTGGTCGTTTGGAGGGAGACAATCAGGGCGTATACATTTCCTCCATTAACAGGTCAACATTTTCCATTCCAGGAAAGATTGTTGTTGGAGGGAAGACGGAGACCATCGGGGTCTTTGTAGACAGTGGAGCTGAAGTCAATTTGGTGGAACCTCACTTTGCTCAGACTATGGGTCTAACATCTAAGGCTCTGGTGAGTCCAATTCCAGTCTTTGCCATTGACTCTGCTCCCCTCAGCCAGAAGAGTCTGACTCATGTGTGAACTTGCGCATGGGTTCTGACCATAGTGAGTTCATGTCGTGCTATGTGTTTGAGAGTCTGCCTGCGCCCATTGTTTTGGGTTTTCCCTGGCTGAAAAAACACAACTCGGTCATTGATTGGGGGTCCAGTAGGGTAGTCAGTTGGGGCAATTTTTGTGGAAGAAACTGCCGGGCTACCACTATTTCTGCCGTCCTGAAGAATCCTACCCATTCTCTGGTGAGGGTGGCAAAGATGCAGTCAGAGAATAGGGGTCTTTTCCCGTACCCCTAGTTTACGGTAGACTGCGGGAACCCACTGGGAAGGGTGAGCAGATGGGGGTGGGAGTTGCCACAAGTCATCCAGTGGGTAAGAGTTCCCGGATAAATGGGGACTCCTCCTTTGTCGGTCCTTCAAGGGGAGATCCATCTACTCCCAGTCGTGTGTGTGGTAATAAACGTTCAGGTCCGGACCTGTGTGTGAATGATCATGTATGGGTGCTCACTAGGAGTATCAAGTGGAGGTATTCATCAGGTTCTCAAAGTTCTCAGGAGATTGGTCCATATACGATTTCAGCCACACTCAGCCCTACAACCTTTCAGGTGGAGTTACCCTCGGTGATACCATGCCATAATGTTTTTCACAGGTCATCGCTTAGGCGATTAGTTGTGACTTCGGAGTCTGAGTCTCTTCCACCTTCATTAGTGTATGATGACTATGGGGACCAGGTGTTTTCTGAAATGACCTCTGGCAATTGAAATGTCACTTCTGCAGGTTATTTGCCATATTAATCCGGTCTTGAGTGTGTGGCACCCCTGCGGATCCAGTTGCCACAGAGGTACTGCATCTCACCCAGAGGTGTGGTACCCCACTCTCAGGTAAGGAAGAAGTACTACCCGGGATCCACACACCCACATCCAATACACTCCACTTCAGTAGGGAAGGGCGAGATTGCTCCTAAGGGAGAGCACAGTCCCTGGTCCCTAGCTGGAGGGTGGAACTAGGTGGAGGAGGTGGGTGGAGGAAGCAATTTAGTGGAGCACAGAGAGTAGGAGTATAAAAGAAAGGGTAGAAGGTTCTAGAGGGAGTCTGAGTCTGGAGTTCAGTCAGAGTGAGAGTTCATAGCAGGAGCTCATGAGGAGCTCTGTTCAGGGGAGCAAGGAAGGAGTGGGGCCCAGTGAGAGGCCCAGGAGAAGGAAAGAGAGGAGCAGTGAGAAGGGCTCCAGAGAGACAAAGAGGATCTCAGGGGCACGGCGAGTGTGGATGACACCCGTGCGCCCGAATTCACGCAGACATGGAGGGATCAGGCCGCAGTAGGGGACTGGCCCCAGCCTGGTGGAGTACTTCAAGTCTCAGCTAGCCAACCGGAGGCTGCAGCATTTCAGGTGCTGCAGCCACACTCCACACCTAAATCGCTGAAAAGGTGGCCATAGAGGACCCAGGGGACAGAGAAGACGTTGCCCGACAAGGCCCGCAGCCACGGGCTTGGGACACTGGGTGTGAGGCGCAGGGCAGGAGGGCGAGAGCCAGCGCAGTGAGTCGACCTGGAAAGGTACATAGAACGGGGTCCCATATAAGTGCTCCTGAGATACCTGAGAGTTTGCTGGATCACTACTCCGCAGGACACAGGACGACATGGGCGGTTACACACTGGCCATTGTAACCTGGAGAATTGAACAACTGTGAGTAAAACCTGAAGACTGCACCCCACTGTGTCCTTGAATAATTGCTGCGCCATCACCAGCCCTGCACTACACTGCACCAGCAACATCTACCTCATCAAATCATCAACTACACTGCCCTGGAGCTTAGCTCTGCCTGTGGAGAGCTTAACCAACTTTGCTGCGTCACCATCAGCTCCAGAGGATCTGCACCGCAGTGGTGGCTCCATATAGCCGCATACCACAGGTGGCGTCACAAATATTATCTCTAAAAATTTTATTCCCCTTTTATTTTGCCCTTTAATTGACCACTCTGGGTCACTGCCACTGTGACTACCCTGATACAGGACCGGCCCGGCTACCGAGAACATCACGGCCCATAGGGCGCGTCAAGTGTCCTGGGGTCATTCGTAGAAAAGGGAGTACTGTCACAAAGTATTAATTGATTCGTGGCAGCCCTGTCTTCTTCGCTGCTTTTTCCCTTTGGGCTGTCAGGGGTTAATGTCAGTTTTCCTTGCCTAGCTTGATGTATTCATTGTTCTGCTGATGTGGCTATAGCCTCTTGCTACACTTTATAAATAGTCTCACGCCCCTTCAGCTGATGTTGGTGTTCAGTTCATTCTGCCTAACCTGGAGTGAGGAGAGAAGTTGGAGGTTTATGTTGGGATTGCTGATTACTGCTTGGCTGAGTGTTTTCCTACCCTCTATCCCATTTAGTTTTCCTACCTACTCTTTCCCTGTGTTTTCCTTTGTGGCTGCAAGTTTATTTTTTGGTGAGCTTGCTACTTCTGTTTACCTTTTCTAGTCGCAGTATCATTCTATTTGTACTACCTTCTCCCTTGGGCGGAGGGGGTCACTGGCAGGGCCTGTACAGGAGATAGGGAGACGATGGTGACTCAGGCCTCCTCACCATCAGAGGTACCCCTGAGATAAGGGAAAGTCATGGCCTCCCTAGTGTGTCAGGGACAGGTCCGGGTCCCAACTCTCAGCCATTTCCCGTTTTCGCCAAATTCGGCGTGACAGGTGGCTGCAGTCAGACACAATTTTATCTTGTGACCTTATGTCTTTGTGATTGATAGATTGGGATCTATACGCAGCCTAATAGATTCAGATTTTAATCATTTTCTTGGATATGGCCTTCATAAAAGAATATGATGCAATTATATTTTTAGTAATCTGATTAGGGATCACAGAAGATTAAGAACCATAATAGTTCCTGTTGTATTAAGCAGAACATCCTTGAAGGATTATTGCTAGGACCAGTCTGTGTTTTTTTCCAATAATGATGGAAGGCAGCCAACTGCAAACAACTACTGAGTACACGTTCTGTCTGTATTTTTTTATATACATTATTAGGACATTTGTATGTATATATTATTGATTATACCATTAAAGCATTATATTAATTGCAGTTATTCATTATTGAGCATAATTAACACTGTAATGTATACAGTCATGAGAAAATGTAAGGACACCCCATTAAGACACATAAAGGTAGAGTAAAAAATACTAAAAACGCAGAGAAAATAACTTAAAATACTCCAAAAGTTGTCACTTTCCACTAAGTTACCAATCAGTAACCACTTAGTAAAGGATATAGCACCTGGCTTACTTCAAAGCACTAGATCTCTCACATTTGCGAAGGATTGTGGGATCCCGCTCTGCCTGCCAGGATACTACAACCTGGAAGTATTCAAACTTTTGCTAAAAAGTCAGGTCCTTGAGGAGGACATTAGGGAAAGTCGGCAGCATTTTTGGTAATGTGTCTTATTCAGAAAAATCATCAGTCGGTGGTTGCACATGGTGTTCTTAACTAAAAAGGACAGCCACAGACTGATGCAGGTAGCATTTAAAATATTTGTTTTTTATTATATGGAATAAGCATTGGACACACCTCTTAACCCCTTAAGCCCCGGAGCATTTTTCGTTTTTGCATTTTCGTTTTTGCTCCCCTTGTTCCCAGAGCCATAGCGTTTTTATTTTTTGGTCAATATGGCCATGTGAGGGCTTATTTTTTGCGGGACGAGTTGTACTTTTCAACGCCATTACTAGTTTTACCATATCCTGTACGGGAAAACGGGAAAAAAATTCCAAGTGCGGTAAAATTGCAAGAAAAGTGCAATACCACAGTTGTTTTTTATTTATTTTTTTTACCACGTTCACTGAATGCTAAAACTGACCTGCCCTTCTTATTCTACAGGTCATTACGAGTTCATAGACACCAAACATGTATAGGTTCTTTTATATTTAAGTGGTGAAAAAAAATTCCAAAATTTGGTAAAAAAAAAAATAAAAAAATAGCGCCATTTTCTAAGACCCGTAGCGTCTCCATTTTTTCGTGATCTGGGGCTGGTTGATGGCTTATTTTTTGCGCGCCGGGCTGATGTTTTTATTGATAACATTTGGGGTAGATCCGATGTTTTGATCGCCCGTTATTGCATTTTATTGCAATTTTGCGGCGACCAAAAAACGTAATTCTGGCGTTTAGAATTTTTTTCTCGTTACGCCGTTTACCGATTGGATTAATTCTTTTTTTATATTGATAGATCGGGCGATTCTGAACGCGGAGATACCAAATATGTGTATGTGGGTTTTTTTTTTATATATATTTTATTTTGAATGGTGCGAAAGGGGGGTGATTTAAACTTTTATATTTTTTTATTTTTTTTTATATTTTTAAAAACTTTTTTTTTTTACTTTTTGCATGCTTCTATAGTCTCCATAGGAGACTAGAAGCAGCAACTATCCGATCGCCTCTGCTACATACAGGGGACGAGCAGGTCCCCTGCATGCAGCAGAAATGGTCCTGTGCTATGAGCGCCGACCACTAGGTGGCGCTCATAGCGACAAGATCATGACAACCACAGGCGTCTGCTGCAGACCCTGGGTTGTCAAGCACGCCCATCGGCGACCCGCGATCACGTGACGGGGTCGCCGGTGGGCGGGGCTTATGACGCGCTACCCGGAAGCGCGCGTTAAATGCTGCTGTCGGAGATTAACAGCGGCATTTAACATGTTAACAGCCGCGGGTGGATCGCGATTCCACCCGCGGCTGTTGCGGGCACATGTCAGCTGTAAGAATCAGCTGACATGTGCTCCGTTCAGTGAGGGCTCAGCGCAGCAGCCCCCACTGAACGGAGGGATCGCAAATATGCGTACTAATACGTCCCCGGTAAGTAAGGGGTTAATCATTGAATTCAGATTTTTCTTCCATTACTCCCAGTGTATAACATCCGGCCCAATCGTCCCCGGTTTATAACATCTGACTTCATTGTCCCTGGTGTATAACATTTGGCCCAATTGCAACCCATGTATAACATCCAGCCCCATCGCCCCTGGTGTATAACATCCAGCCCCATCGCCCCCCACTGTATAATATCCTGCCCCTCGCCCCCCAGTGTATAACATTCAGCCCTTCACCCCCGTGTATAACATCCAACCACCCACCCCCAGTGTATAACATCCAGCCCCCCCACCCCCGGTGTATAACATCTGGCCCCTTGCCCCCCAGTGTATAACATCTGGCCCCATTGCCCCTGTGTACAACAATCAGCCCCCAACCCCAGTGTATAACATCCGGGCCCCTCGCCCCAGTGTATAACATTCGGCCCCTGGCCCCCGGTGTAAAACCTCCGGCCTCCCGCCATGCCGTCTGCCATTACTAACATATGACAGAGTGGCCGGTGGTGCGGAGCTCACTGATACCAGCACGGTCCTGTTATAGGAGACACCGGGGTAACAAGTCCGTCCATGACCTTTCTTCCTCCTGAATCTTCCCAATCACCTGTGAGTGATATTACTGAGAAGTGGGAGGAACCGCAGCAAATAAGCCACGAAGTGGAGACCCTGTAACGTAACAGAGCGGGGGGCCGAGTGCTGAGGAGCAGTGGGCAGAAAAGTGACCACCGCTCTGCTGATTCTATAACTGCAGAGTCCTGACCTGCTCTGATATAAAATCAGCACAAACACTGGGCTCCCGCCGGGAGCAGCTGCATAGAGCCATACATCACCAAGTACAATGCCGAGCGTCTGATGGAGTGATGTAAAGCCGCCACCATTCGACTCTGAAGAAAACGTGTTCTGTGCAGTGACGGATCATTCTCTATCTGCGTCTGATGGAGGAGTCTGGGTTTGGTGATTCCAGGAGGACGTTACCCCCTGACTGTATTGCGCGCTGTAAAGTTTGATGGAAGAGGTTAAGACTATGGGCTTGTTTGTCAGGGAGAGGCCTCGGACATTTTTTATTATTTTTGTTATTGATTTTTTATTTGTATTGTTCAGTTTTTCTCTGTAACTGAGTCATTCTAGGATCCCTAGTTATAGGAAAAGCATCTGCATATAGTGACAGAATTCACTATCAGCGGTGAGTCTGGATCTGCTAAGAAACAGAAACAGAAGTGTAGCGCCCAGCTGCGCTTGGTACCACAGATCCTAGAAGGGTGTATTGATGGAATCCTCCACAAGAGGCCCCCATAAACATTCACACATCTCCACCTTCCACCTCAGACCAGCAGAGGGAGCCCGTTAGGGATATAAATAGGGAAGGTGGAGCCAGGCAGCTCAGTGATTCAGCAGTTCCGGCAGAGTGAGACACAGAAACAGGTCAGTCTGCAGTGGAGCGCAGTCAGTCTAGTTTAGAGAACTCGGCTAATAGTTCAGCAGTGGAGCACGAGGCTCCTGCTAGCTAGAACTCAGAGAGCTCAGGATAGAGAGCTAGGAGTGTGCCGACACTCTGAGAGCGGCGAAGAAGAGCAGCGTCCCGGCTGCAGTGTGTGTAGCCTAGTGAGGGCCCGAGCGGGGCCGAAGGCGAGTGGAAAGTGAGTAACATAGGGGGCAGAGGAGCTTTACAAGCTCACCCCAGAAGCATATACCGGACACTGGGTCCGAGCTTACCGGGATCTCTACGACCCAGTAAGGCATAACCGGAATCCCTGGAGAACTACTGGTCCCAGGTTCACCAGAGAGCTGATACGTAACAGAGCCAGGAGACACATAGGCCCCGTAAGCTGGGAGCGTGCACTCCAAGAGAAGGCCCTACCACAACATCAGCCGGTGCAGGACAGAGATAAAGTTAGGCCTAGCTTCAGGCAGGTCAGAAACTTACCACGCAGAGGCAAGAAATAGGAGGCCCTATACCTGCTCATTGGGGAGGATCCTGATATGCATCCTTCACCCTACAGTGCTCCGGGACGTGCCTGAATTTCCATCAGTAAAGGTACTGAAGTGACTATCATGTCTGTCCCTGTGCTTGCTCTGACCCGGCTGAGTCTCGCCTGTCCTGCATCCCCCTCTCCGTACGCTGCCCTGAGGCCTAGCTCCACCTGTGGTGAGCTATACCATCAAGCTTCCTTATCACCGGCCTCAGTGGACTGCCGCAGCGTTGGTGATTCTCACCAGAAACCACAGGTGGCATCACGAACTTTCATAAAACTAATAAACAATCCCCTTTTAAAAGCTGACCCCAGGGTACGGGCCCGGGAGCCGACCACCGCGACCTCCTCAAGGCCAGGCAAAGGCCCGGGTACAGAGTCGTCCCCATTCCCCTGGGCGAGGCATCTTTCCTGGCGTCACGAACAGGATCGCGTGCCTGCTGCAACGACGGAGTATTATGCCCGTTGCCACCGGGTACTGTGTGCCTTTAACTAAAAACTGTGTATGTTAAACTGTGGTGAAGATTGCCGCCATTGTTGGGCCGCCGAGCGAGAAGAAGGGCGTAACTGTGGGAAATTGAGGGGCGTACCTGCAAAAGCGCGCGAAGCCCCGGACACGCCCCATGCCTCGACGTCAAACCAGGAAGCGCCAGGTCCTGGAAGGAGCGTTGCTGAACGCTCTGACGTAGGACGCAAGCGACGCAAGGTCCTGAAGACGACAGTTACCTGTGGAGCTGCGGCATACCGGAAGAAAAGAAAAGAAGGTAGGGCACGGTTCGCTAGGGGGGCGCCAGAATGTCCGAGGAACAGCACGACGCCTGAATACCGGTTAACGGCCCTGATGTACAACCCGCGCCCGACACCGAGCAGGCTGAAGCGGCCGCTCCACCAGCAGCGCCTGTAACTCCTGTCATCCCCATGACTCTACTGTACATTCCTGGAGCAAAGTGGCTCCCCCAGTACAATGACAAACCAGATAACCTGTCTGTATTCAAACGGAAGATATGCGATATCTTGGCCATGTACTCTATGACAGGTAAGCAGAGGGCCGCTGTTGTATTAGGACAACTGACTGGTGCTGCGGAACGGGAAGTGGAAACATAGTCGGCCGCAGACCAGGAGTCAGTGTCCGCAATCTTTAAAAAGCTACAGACTGTTTTTGAGGATCATACTGAGGCGGACCTCCGGATGAGGTTCTACAACTGTTCCCAACAGCCGGAGGACAATGTTCGGGACTATGCCTGGCGTCTACAAGGGGCTCTGCGGGCTCTGAAACAGGTTAGTCCGACCAGCATCGAAAATGAAAACAAAATGCTGAAGGAACAGTTTTTCCGGGGACTGAGGTCTCCAGAGGAGAGCAGGACTGTGCTTTGGTGGTCCTTAGATCATCCAGATGCCACCTTTGACAATCTTAAGGACATGGCTTTAAAAGGACTGCAGCCCCTGGAAACAAATGCCATCCAATGCTACCAGGGTGGGGCTACCCCAGTGCCTGTTACACCCACCTTTTCCCCAGTGGCTGCTGAAGCCAAGGTTCCAGCAATGTCCCCTAGAGAGCTGGTCAGTCTGCGCTCTGAAGAGCGTCAGTTGAGCAAAACCCTGACCACTGTGCTGAGTGCTCTGCAGCTGCAGACGGAGCCCAAGGAAGGAGGAAAAATCCTGTTAGCCGATAGCCCTGAGGATGTCCCCTGGATGCGGAGGAGGAGGACAACATCACCCTCTACGAGGATCAGTGACCAGCGCAGTCCACAGAAGGACCCAACCTGCTGCCACAAGACCGGACACACTGCCCAGAATTGTCCTTTAAACGAGAAAACCCTGGGGCCGAGGGCCAACACCCAGGAGTAAACTCCCCAGGCCCATCAGACTGGTGCAACAGGTTCGTCGGAGGAAGACCATTCCTGTCCATTGTGCTGGACGGCATCCCGATGCACGCTCTGCTGGACACGATCTCAGGTAACCATAATTCCTGACGTCCTCTACAAGAGGTTCTGGTCCATGGACGACCTAAGCCCGCCAGCTCCAAATCTTTCTGTTTATGCCTCAAGTGGACTCCAGCTTAACCTAATCGGGGTAAAGAATGTGACAGTAAAAGTGGGGAGAGTGGAGCTGAAGGACCAGGGACTAATTGTAGTAGAGACTAATCCTGATGATACCAATCCGTATATGGTACTAGGCACTAACATTGTTGGTAACTGTTTGGGAGAAGTTGTGTTCTTGCTCCAACAGATAGCTGACACTGCCTGACCAGGACAGAGGAGGGCGCTGCAGAAGGAGATCCGAGTCCTGATGTACCAACAGCAAGTAAGGTTAACAGACTGTGAAATCGGTATTGTGCGGGTGACAGACCCTATACCAATTGTGATCCCCCCAATGAGTGAAATGCTTTTCTGGTGTAGAGCTGCCATAGGTCTTAGAGGACAGAGCTACCAGGCGGTAGTACAACCCTTTTGCTCCGAGCACAGACCCACGCTCTTTACCGCCAGAGGAGTGGTAGATGTACGCAATGGGAGGGTGCCAGTCCGTCTTCTCAACTGTGGGGAACATGAGGTCAGATTGCCACGTTATGCCACTGTCGCCAAATTACATGCTGTAAACAACAACTGCATTCACAAGGCGGAGTCATTAACCTCACCAGACGAAGTGGAGGATGATGACCCTGCAACCCAGGTGGAGGATTGGTGTCAACAGGTCCATGTTGGGACAGACACCACTCCTGCCCATCAGAAACATGGTGTACACCGGGTGGTTCAAGAATACGCACAGGTGTTTAGTAAACATCCACTTAACTTCGGGAGGATTAAGGGGGTTCAACATCATATCCCCACAGGTGACCATCCACCCATCAAAGAACGTTACAGGCCTATACCACCAGCACACTACCAGAAGGCTAAGGAAATGTTGCACGACATGAGAAAGACGGGGATAGTAAGGGATAGTTGTAGTCCCTGGGCAGCTCCCCTAGTGCTAGTTAGGAAAAAGGATGGGAGCATGAGAATGTGTGTAGATTACCGACAAATAAATCACATTACACATAAAGATGCATACCCTTTACCACGCATAGAGGAGTCCCTAGCTGCCTTAAAGTCTGCAAATTACTTTTCCACCCTTGACCTCACTAGTGGGTACTGGCAAGTAGCTGTGGCTGAGGAGGATCGGGAGAAGACGGCCTTCACTACCCCGATGGGACTCTGCGAGTTCAACAGTATGCTGTTTGGACTCTGCAATGCCCCTGGAACGTTCCAGAGATTGATGGAGTCCTGCCTGGGACACCGCAACTTCGAGACTGTGTTACTATACCTGGATGACGTGATAGTGTACTCCAAAACGTATGAGGACCACTTGAAGCACCTGGCAGAG
This sequence comes from Phyllobates terribilis, assembly GCF_046119375.1. Lineage (NCBI taxonomy): Eukaryota > Metazoa > Chordata > Amphibia > Anura > Dendrobatidae > Phyllobates > Phyllobates terribilis. The sequence goes on along the minus strand of NW_027362767.1, from coordinate 421,565,426 downwards.
GTATTTGAGTCACTGTCCCGGTACAGGATGAAGTTGAAGCCCTCAAAGTGCCACCTGCTCAAGAGAAAGGTACAGTACCTGGGGCACATTGTCAGTCCGGAAGGGGTAGCACCAGACCCGGAGAAGGTCACTGCCATCCAGAAGTGGCCGGAGCCGAAGAACCTCAAAGAGGTGCGTCAGTTCTTGGGACTAGTAGGATACTACCGGAGGTTTGTAAAAGACTACACCAAAAAAGCAGCCCCTCTGCAAGACCTCCTGGTAGGGCAGTCCCCCAAAGGCAGAAATCCCCCATTCCACAAGGGTAAGGAGCAAGCCAAGTCGTTTCAAGAGATGAAGGAGATCCTGACAGGCGATGAGATCCTAGCCTACCCTGACTACAGCCAACCGTTCCTGCTGTATACTGATGCCAGCAACGAGGGACTGGGAGCTGTCTTAAGTCAGAAGCAGAATGGCCAAGAGAAGGTAATCGCATCCGCAAGCAGGAAGCTCCGCCCGACCGAGAGGAACCCAGAGAACTATAGCAGCTTTAAGTTGGAGTTCCTGGCCTTGGTCTGGGCCATCGCTGAAAGGTTCAAGCACTATCTAGCCTCCAGTAAGTTCACTGCCTTCACTGATAACAACCCCTTGACCCATCTTGAAACAGCTAATCTAGGGGCACTAGAACAACGATGGATGGCTCGGCTGTCAAATTATCAATTCACAATTAAATACCGGGCAGGCCGCAAGAACGCCAACGCCGATTCCCTGTCCAGGATGCCTCACCAGTCAGACACAGAAGAAGAAGTGGATGACCTGGAAGAGATTGAGCTACCTGCCTTTCACCGGAATGGGATGATCCACGAGCAACGAGCCTCCAGGAGGCAGCGTGGAAAGACGTTAAACCCCCTGCCTCACCACAGCTGGAAAGAGACCCAGGACAGTGACCCGGTTGTAAGCCACATTAAGGAGGTGATAACCCAAGAAGGTTCCTCCCTGGAAAAATAAGCGTCTCTGCAAGCAAAGCAGCTGTGGAACGAGAGAAGCCGGCTGTTTATCTACCGTGAGAAGCTGTGCCGGAGGTACGTCAATCCAAAAACCCATGAGATGGTATGGCAGATAGTGGTCCCCAAGACAGACATCCAAATGGTGTTGGAGGCCTACCATGATCAGGCGGGGCACTTTGGCAGGAAAAAGCTAGAGACCTTGCTGAAGTGTCGATTCTACTGGGTAGGAATGCGCAGCTCCATTGAGCGGTGGTGCCGGGACTGTGCACCCTGTTTCCTTAGAAGAAAAGACTACAGCAGCCAGAAGGCATCCCTGCAACCCATCAAGACGACTCGACCCCTGGAGATCATGGCCCTGGACCATGGTGGATCACTACTCACGTTTCCTGGTGGTCGCCCCCGTCAAAGATCTGACGGCAGAGACAGCAGCAAAGACGTTCCAAGCGTATTTCTGCAAACCCCATGGTTATCCTGAGCAGGTGCTGACGGACCAAGGCCCGGCCTTTGAGGCTGAGTTGTTCAAGGAGTTCTGCCATCTATACGGGTGTAAAAAGATAAGAACTACACCGTACCACCCACAAACCAATGGTCTCTGTGAGAAGATGAATAACATCATCATTGACCTGCTAAAGACCGTACCACTTGAGAGAAATCAGTGGCCAGACCTGCTACCTGACTTAGTAGATCTGTACAATCACATACCAGTAAGTTCCACCAACTGTACTCTGGCATATCTCATACGGGCAAGGCCAGGAAAGCTGCCCATGGACCTGGAGCTTGGTGTTGTGGAACCAGAAGCGGATGTGACCACTGAGGATTGGGACACGGCCAGACAGGAGCAGTACAGAAGAGTACAAGCCTGTGTTGAACATAATTTCACTCGGGTGAGGGGCAAGCAGGAAGCTCAATACAACAGAGGTGCCCAAGCAGAACCCTTCACACCTGGTGAAGTAGTACTAAAAAGGAAAAGAAGAAACCACAAACTTGATGACCAGTGGGAGAGGGAACCCTACACTGTGTTGAATTCAAGATTTGATAATAAGAAGACCTGCATAATTAGTAGAGACGGAGGAAGGATGACTGCAACAGTATCCAGAGATCACCTAAAGTTGTGTCCAGATCTGCTAAAACCCCAGGAGGAAGAGCCTCTCGTTATCCCGGAGGAGCCTAAAGAAGCAGTAATACACACTGACTTAGGAGATTTCCCGGCAGATTGGCTCCAACTAGGAGGAGCAGTAATCATCCCTGTAATTACCTTCTACCCACAGCAAGAAGAGCCTGTAAGTGCTGAAGAGGAGCCAGCTCAAGAAGAATCCCCAGACGAAGGATCCCCGTTAGGAGAAGAGCAAGAAGGCCCAGACAATGGTGAACTTGTCAGTCCTGTAGAGAGGTCAATGCAGCCTTGTAGCCCCTCCACACCTAGTACTGACACATTGGGAGGTAGAGCTCCTACTAAGGCCTCACACATTCCAGTACCACGCAGATCAACGCATAGTACTAAAGGTCAACCCCCTGTCAGATATAATTAGTAAGATAGCTAAACTCTGAAAAATGTAGATAGTTACCCCTGGGGTATTAAACTGTATTTCTGTGTGTTTTCATGCATATGTATATTATTTTGTGCTTTGCTTTATTACTGAACAGTTCAAGTAATATGGACACTTTGCCTAATGACTTCCTTATTTATCTAAGAACTCCGTGGCTGAGGACTGTGTGCAACCCAAAAACTATTTATTGTATATAATTGCGCTCCCTAGAGTGCCCCTTTTAGGTGACCTCAGAAGAAAAACCTGTCTGGAGTGGCTCTACTGGAGGTCCAACTCGGGATCTTCATGCCCTGCAGCCACCCCAGGGCCTACATTGAGGGTTTGGGTCAGGTCCCTCAAACCACCAAGTACTCTACCCTGTGAGATGGACATCCTGTCTGGGAACCTCACCATAAGAGACTTGAATTCTGAGGACGCTTTGTACCAGTTTATGTTATTATGCAATGTTTAAGAAATGTGCCTCCCATAAAGGGAAGAGTTATTGCATTGTTAATGTTTACTATTGTTGTTTTAAAATGTACTTCAGCCCGGGAGTGCTGAGCGTTGCTAGCGGGGAATGTGGCGCTCAGCTGCAGTTGGTACCACAGATCCTAGAAGGGTGTATTGATGGAATCCTCCACAAGAGGCCCCCATAAACATTCACACATCTCCACCTTCCACCTCAGACCAGCAGAGGGAGCCCGTTAGGGATATAAATAGGGAAGGTGGAGCCAGGCAGCTCAGTGATTCAGATCCTGCAGAGTGAGACACAGAAACAGGTCAGTCTGCAGTGGAGCTCAGTCAGTCTAGTTTAGAGAACTCGGCTAATAGTTCAGCAGTGGAGCACGAGGCTCCTGCTAGCTAGAACTCAGAGAGCTCAGGATAGAGAGCTAGGAGTGTGCCGACACTCTGAGAGCGGCGAAGAAGAGCAGCGTCCCGGCTGCAGTGTGTGTAGCCTAGTGAGGGCCCGAGCGGGGCCGAAGGCGAGTGGAAAGTGAGTAACATAGGGGGCAGAGGAGCTTTACAAGCATATACCGGACACCGGGTCCGAGCTTACTGGGATCTCTACGACCCAGTAAGGCATAACCGTAATCCCTGGAGAACTACAGGTCCCAGGTTCACCAGAGAGCTGATACGTAACAGAGCCAGGAGACACATAGGCCCCGTAAGCTGGGAGCGTGCACTCCAAGAGAAGGCCCTACCACAACGTCAGCCAGTGTAGGACAGAGATAAAGTTAGGCCTAGCTTCAGGCAGGTCAGGAACTTACCACGCAGAGGCAAGAAACAGGAGGCCCTACACCCGCTCATTGGGGAGGATTCTGATATGCACCCTTCACCCTACAGTGCTCAGGGACGTGCCTGAATTTCCATCAGTAAAAGGTACTGAAGTGACTATCGTGTCTGTCCCTGTTCTTGCTCTGACCCGGCTGGGTCTCGTCTGTCCTGCATCCCCCTCTCCGTACGCTGCCCTGAAGCCTAGCTCCACCTGTGGGGAGCTATACCATCGAGCTGCCTTATCACCGGCCTCAGTGGACTGCCGCAGCACTGGTGATTCTCACCAGAAACCACAGGTGGCGTCACGAACTTTCATAAAACTAATAAACAATCCCCTTTTAAAAGCTGACCCCAGGATACGGGCCCGGGAGCCGACCACCGCGACATCCTCAAGGCCAGGCAAAGGCCCGGGTACCGAGTCGTCCCTATCCCCCTGGGCGAGTCAGAAGCATTGGCATTGCCCACTGAGCGCTATGTAGATAACAGAAGAGAAGACAGTAGCGGTAATAAAACATTTCTGTCTTCTTCTCAGGGTCCTAACAGTGACATCTGAAGAGGACCCAACCTGCAAGGAAATGTAAAAAATGTAAGACACAGGGATGTTTTAACAAGATTTTTCTTAAATATTGATAAGACCATATACACTAAAAACTAATGATGAGATGTTATTCATCTATGTAATCACATGATCGTTCATGTGGGAAATTAAACCATCATCCTGGTCAATTTCCCCAGGGACTTAATTATCTTTATTAACCCAAAGTTGCTAGTATATATAATGTTGGATGTAACCTAATGAACATTCTGGGAATACAGATAATTCACCACCGATTCTAACATCTGGACCTGGTTTTGGATCTCTATTGAACGTTCCAGTGTAAGTAGTGTATAGATGATGGTGTGTTATAACATGGCCTTACTGGTGGCGTTAATGTTATGTTTTTTGGCATACTGAGCATAGTAATTAGTTATTTTAGTCACATTTTTCTTTATCTTTATGTCTGTAGTGTTAACAAATTCCAAAAAATTAAACTGTGTCAAATATTTTTCGGATATGTCAAATATTAATAAAAGAAAAACAAAATATTGCACATAAACCAGAATAAATAGAGATTGTCATTTTTATCTAAAAACTAAATATAAATGAAGAAAAAAAAAACAAACTAAAAATAAACGTTTTCTAAATATGTTTCACGTACATTATATTATGGGAATGATACCTTAAAAAAAATACAAATATTATTCTATATATATATTTTTTATTAATATGTCATTTTTATTTTCATCAACGCCATCAATAATATAAATTGTATTACAATTCTCTATAACGGTAACTATAAGAATTATGATAATATGAAATCTAGAATGGGTGAGCTCTTAAATGAATTTTTAATGACTTTTTTAATCGTTTTTATTGAATAAATTATTAGTAGTAGTAGTCACTATTATAGCTCCATTTATTCCATGGCGCTTTACATGTGAAACATGAATGAATACCTTAGTCGAAAAGAATGACCCTAAATTATTTAACAGATGAGGGTACACTTCAAAATGAAAAAATAAAATACAAATTAAAAGTTTTAAAGTTTTTATTTTCCTTATATTTGCTTTTTTTAATTCAAGATTGTAGCATTGTGGTGGCAGATAGATTTTCACAGATAAGATTTTTAACAGATGTTAGATGTTATCTCATCATTAAATTCATTAGTTTTTTTTTAATGCTGGAAGTGCTGTGCCTCCCCTGAACCTGGATAATAATATAACACATGTTTATAGTCAGTTTTTGCTACAGACCACTTTTCTAGCTTCTGTTTACAGTATGAAGGCCACCGTATCCAAGAAAAGTTAAAAAAATGTTTTTATTAATTCAAACAAAATAAAAAAGCTTGCAATAATCACACCTTTAAGTTCTCATAATGACCCTCCCAAATTTAAAAAAAAAACACTATTAATAATTTTCCCATATGTTCCATAATAACCGATACCTTTTCAGGTTTTTTTGTAATAACTTTTTTTGTACAACAATATTCTTCACGATTTCACACTTTTTTTGCACCTCCTTTCTCCATTGTGAAGCGCAGGATATTCTTTTGGTCATCCAACCCCTATTTACGAAGAAGCATTCCAAAAATGGTTGTTTGTACATAGACTCTTCATTTGTATCCCTCGTGTTAGAATTTTGCTTATTAACCTCAGAATGAATGTAGACATATCGCTTGATCCCCTAATTCCATCAATTTTACTCATTACCTCCAAAATAGTTTACCAAAAGTTGTGTAATTTAGAGCTCAGCCAACATGAGTGATTTTTGCGTCACTACCACTCTTTGAGCATTTTACCATTGTCCATAAAAAATATGTTTTTTGTGATCTGATTTCTTTAAAACTTTCGTTCTTACAATTAAATCCTGTGTGCTAAATTTTTTTTCCCAATTTCCCAACTGTTTGTATTTCACTAGTGTCTATCACAATGATTATTAAACCACACTTTTTGATAATAGCTTTTTTTATTGCTAATATTGCCCCTTCTGAACATCTGAATGCTTCCTTAGCCCATGGTCTGCATGTGTTACCTAAAGAAATCTGTAATACTCTTCCTGTATATAATACACTCGTTTTAGCTTTTCCATGGAGTTCAATTACTTATCTCGGAAAATTTTTCCATTTTTGACCATTTTTTTGTCCAATATTTAGTATCCAGTACTTAATAATATTCTTAATTAATAAAATTCTTTAAATGATGTATTACGAAGCAGAGGTGTGTCTTTTATTGTATATGACGCGCCCCCTGGGCCATGTTCAAGGGATACCCGGAGCCGGATCTGTATGGGGGTAGTAGTCCTTGTGGCGGTGACCCGGTCCGTGCCCAGGGTGTCAAACTAAGTGGCAGTCTATGGCAGTAGATGTTAATTTGATCGACTACGCCACCCGTTGAGTGCGGCTTTGAAGCCGCCGCTGCAGAGCAGTCCGCTGAGGCCGATGGTATATGTGCAGCAGTGATGGTATAACCCCCAACGGGAGAGGTATGGCCTCAGGGCAGCAGGTGTAGATGATGGGGGTTGTGATGATGCAGGAAGGAGAGGCAGAGTCAGGAGATGCAGTTTCAGGGTTTTTACTCACTGATGTTGCTTTAGTCACTCTGGCCTTGAGTGACCACCCGAGCCGTGCTGCGTCCACCAGGTGCGGGACTCGGCTAACCCCCAGGCAGTTCCGGAGCGTGGTCCTGAGCTTCCCTCTCACTCTCTTTCTCCTGGCCGTCCCCACCAGGGATCCACCTTTGTCCGGTTCCCTTGGGCCTTCTGATGGCAAAACCTTCTCTGGCTTTCCTGGCCCTACTCGTGGTGTGCCTTCCTGGTGGATATGGTGAGGGTCGTGGCAAAACTTGACCACGACCTCCGGTTCCTGGTTAAGGGTTACTTCTGCCTCTGCCAGCTTGGGATCCGGTGCCCTTTTCTGCCAACCCTTCACCCTTTCTGGTCTGATTCTGGGTTCTTGGGGTTCCCTCTGTCTTTCTCTCTGGGTCCTTCTTACTCCTCTCTCTGCAGGCCTTGCTCTGGAGCTGGGCCCAGCCGGAGCCACAGCTCCCTGTCAGCCCTCCTGGCTGAGCTCCTCTGCTCTGCTTCTCCTCAGGCTCTCTGACAAAAGACCCTATTCTAAGATGGTGCCCACCTTATATACTCCCTCTATGTGTGAACCCAGGTGACCAGCACCCAATGGGCTCCTAGCTTTACCCAGACTACTCCCCCTATCTGCCCCTACACTACTGGGATGTTCCACCCCCCCTCCCACTCCAGCCAGGGACAGACGCTGTCGTACCTGCACATATACTGGTGGGAGTACCGTTGTTCTGTCCCCCGGAAATGGGATGTATGTAGTGCATGCAGCCTACTAAACTCAGTTCCACACTCCATCCTTACCCGGGAGTGGAATACCACACCTCTGGCTTGAGGTGTAATACCCCTGTAGCAGCCGAATCCTCAGGGTGCTACATATACATTCCCAGTTGTTTCCAATAAAGATGTGTCAATATACAGAAATTCTAATTCAGCTTGAAAATTAGAAAATATAATCTAAAAAAAATATTTTACACTGTCAAATTAAAAGTGTTTCTGAAATTCATGCAAATTCAATTATTTCAACTCTACTTCCTAATTAATTGCAAACTAGGGTAAAACTCATTATTTACTTGCAAAAACCCAAGCAAGGAAGCCATGTTTGTCACCTAGGCCTTACTGTTGCTCATTACGTTTCTCGAAAAGTCTTGGATTCCCAATTCACCAGCCTGGCTGCTCTGGTTGTAATAAAATACACTCACCATTTTGAAATGATAATTCATCGCAGAATTTGATTAATAAGACTGTTTTATTCTTTGTTGTCTCTTTGTCCAAATCTGTTTCTTCATGGACTTTCTGTTTAAACCATTTGTCTTTAAAGCCAAATTGGAGAACCCACTAAGTATAAAAATTGGGATTAAAAATACTATCTTTGCTAAGGCAATATGTCATGTACTGACAAGGAACTGTGGACACTTACCCGATCCCTCGAACTAGGGCACCCTAGGCCATCCCTATTCCCCGGATTACCCCGGATGGTGGAGATGCTGGGATCTCGTACCTTGCTATGCTCCTATCTTATGTGTTCCCTCCCACACCCAGGGAGGTGTGAGGCTGAAGTGTATAGGCAAGCACTAACCAAAGAGGCAGGGGTAAACAGACAGGAATAAAAGAAAGCTACAATCATACAAATACACTCACAAAACAACAGAGTGGGAAACAGGTGAGGAATAAAAAGGAAGAAACCAAATGGGAGAGGATAAGGATAAACATGCAAACCTACTCCACACAGCAATCTCCTGAAGAACTCTACAAACACTGAACTTCAACTCCAGGTAATGGTAATTATCACTGGCAAGGTCAGAAGCAAGGAGGAGGGTTCTTATCCTGGCTGGGAGTAACAAATTCAAAACAGCTGATACAACCCAAGACAGAGAACTCCAGGAGTCCAATAAGCAGTTTAACCCTTGCAGCACCAGAGAAAAGAAGGCAAGAACTGCTAATAGGACAGTGAAGCCATTCTGACTACCTCAGGTGTATGTGTCACCAGACGCTGTGATCGACTGACCCCACTCTGTTGTGGTATCCCCGTGTCACCATAGTAATTTATTCTATATTACTAACTTATTTATTAACTTGTCAATCAAAGATTGAGGATTAAAAGCACCATATAACTTATATTGGAGGAAATTCTGATCCACAAAAATGTAAAACTATCCCCCAGAAAACTTTGAAATATTTGAGGAAAGTATTCATTATGTGTACGATTTGTCTTTTCAGATTCACATTGATCATACCAATGTATATGAATGAAACCATCGTTGAATATTTTATTATTAAAGGAATTTCAGATGTTCCAGAATTACAAATTACCATATTCATCATAGTATTAGTAATTTATCTGATCACTCTCGGAGGCAACATGGTCGTTCTCATGTTAATCTGCATGGATTTTCATCTCCACTCGCCTATGTACTTCTTCTTAGCTAACCTGTCCATTGTGGACATGGCATCGACCACCACCAGTCTGCATAAGATCCTTATAAGTTTCATTACCGGAGATAAGACTGTCTCATTTAATGGCTGCATGACACAGTCTTTCATGTCTGGGTCCTTCACAGTCCATGAGTTGTTTATACTGGCAGCCATGAGCTACGATCGCTATGTGGCCATCTGTAGGCCTCTAAACTATCATCTGGTCATGAACCATAGGACATGTGCTCTGTTGGCTTCTTCATGCTGGATCTTGGGCTTTCTCTTTATTAGTCCTCTTGTTGGGATATTTTCTAGTTTCTCATGCTATACATCCATTGAAATTAACCACTTCCTTTGCGATATTGTCCCATTGTTGAACATTACTTGCAGTAATACCTCAATTTTGGACATCTTATTCCTCATTGAAGGGTTGTTTATTTTTACTATTGCCCCATTCATTTTCACTTTTGCACCTTATATTTTTATAATAGTTGCAATTTTGAAGATCCAAACCAGCAATGGTAGACGTAAGGCCTTCTACACATGCTCCTCACACCTCACCGTGGTCATCCTTCTCTATACGCTTCTGATTAGTCAGTATTTGGTGCCAAACTCATCTAGCAACTTTGAGTCCAAAAAACTTTATGCTTTATTTAATATGGCTGCTGTACCTTTACTAAACCCATTAATTTATAGCTTTAAAAACAAAGATGTAAAGGCGGCTCTAAAGAGGAGGTTTGGACGGAAGCCATGATGTGGTCAAATTAATATTGTTCTATATGTACATGTGTCTTTAAGTAACATACAATCGTTTTGACTAGAAAGACTAGGAAGTAACAGCCCAAAGCCTTTATGGTCTTAAAACTGCATAAGGTTTCCAGAATAGATGAGCAAATCTGCCAAAATTCAAATTTGGTAAATTTGCTGAAATTTGATACATATCAAATTTTTTTATGTAAATCAAATGATTTCTAATTACTTGTTAAATACAGTAAACCCATTTATTATGCTCTGAGGTCACCAAACTCCAAAGCACACCCAGTGGGGATAACTTTTCATGGCTAACTGAAAAGATGGTAATAAATAGCTAGCTTTCGAGACTACTCATGAATGGTGACATCAAAATCTACAACTCGTCCTGCAAAAAACAAGCCCCCGAATGGTTCTGCTATTGAGAAAATAAGAAAGTTATTGATCTTGGAAGAATGGGAGGAAGGAGTGAAAACTCCAAAAATAAAGGTGTTAAAGAAACTTAAATCATGACTCTGTATTTTTGCCAAATCTGGTTCTCCTCTAAAATGAAGAGAACCCCACTTACAGATGAATGTTTCTTCAATTTTTGGGCTGCCTCCACATCCCATTACATTATATCAGTAGCACATGTAGACCTTGGATGTGACTCTCTAAAGTAGCCAATCCCAATAGTGCACATTGGTTTCTCTCATGGCCAACAGCAGAAAAAATCATCTCCAGGGCCTGAGCTCGTGAGATTCTGTTTCAGAAACACTACAGTAAAAACAAGGTGGTTATCAGAGCATACAATTATGTAAAATAAAAAGAACATTGTGCTAATTATTAGTGATGAGCGAGCATGCTCGCCACTGCTCGGTGCTCGTTTAGGGAGAGCTACTGCTGAGCTAGGGAGAGATTTGCTTGTTTCAAGTTAGTGTAGGTATACCAGACTATATTAGAGACACATATCCATCTCAACTAACAGTTCTTCTGAGGACTAATCCAGCTGCAGAGATATCAGTGCTAGACAGGCAGGCAGAGTATATTGCAGACTGCAGTGCACATAGCAAGAGGGTCCATTCCAGCTCTGTCTGCTGCTTTTACAGATATTTGTAGAAATAGCCCCAGGTATTTTTATTTTAATCCTGATTTTTTGCTGAAAAAAGCAATCCAGAGAACACAGTTTTTCTGCGCCATTTGCTTGTTGGCACTGCAGAATACAGCCAGGTCCTTTCCATATTACAGCGCTAAAAATCCAGCTATTTAAAACTGGTTTGTCTGTCACACGGATCACATATAATTGTGCTGAAAATATTGCTATTTCTGGCCTCCATTGAAATTTTGTTGCAGTGTGTCAGTGAAGCTATTGACACCAGTTTTCTGTTAAAAATAGTTACCTACAGGCCAGCTATTTAAAACTGTGGTTTGTCCGTCACACGGATCACATATAAGTTCGCTCCAAATTCAGCCATTTGTAGTGGGCGTGGAAGATATTGTCCTTCATTTAAAATGAGCAAGGCACGTGGCAAGGGACGAGGAACTGGACGTGATGGTGATGGTGCATGCAGAGGCCAAGGCCGTGGGCAAGCTGAAATTGTGCCACAACAAACACCCACATCTTCTCGCTCGACCTTCCTGTCCCAATTAATAGGGGAACACAGAACACCACTATTGAACACAGAGCAGTGTGAAAAGGTTATTGGTTGGATAGCAGATAATGCTTCCAGTCACTTAGCCACCACGACCACCACCACCACCTTGTCTTCCACACAGTCAAGTTTCAGTAGCCGTGAGTCTGGACCGCATATTTCACACCCTGATCCTCCTTCCTCCCACCATGCCGAGTGCCCAGAGACAACGGATCCCACACTTGGACACTCCGAAGAGCTGTTCACTTTTCCATTTATAGATTCGGGCATCTCGCCTGGTCCACTTGAAGCGGGGCAAGAGGAGATCGCATGTAGCGATGCCCAAATATTTGAGCAGCCACGTTCATACGAAGGCGACGGTGGGAAAGTGTCACAAGAGGTGGACGATGATGAGACACAATTGCCAGAAAGTCAGCAAGAGGACCAGGGTGCGGAAGTGGAATATGAGGTGGTGGATGATATAGTAACTGACCCAACCTGGCAGGAGGACATGCAGAGCGAGGACAGCAGCACACAGGGGGAGGGAGGCAGAGCACCCCAACAGGCAGGAACAAGCAGTGTGGTGGCCACAGACAGAAGGCGGGCAACTGTTCCCCGTAACACCAACACGACGGAAGTTGCCAGTACAACTGCTAGGTCTTCCTGAGTCTGGTTGTTTTTTAAAGAATCTGCCGATAATCCCAAAAAGGCCATTTGACCACCTGCCAGGCCAGCATCAGTAGGGGTAGCAAAACTACCAGCCTGACCATCACCAGCATGATCAGGCACATGGCAGCAAAGCACCAGACTTTGTGGGCCGAACCCCAGGGTCCAGGAACAGTGTCTGCGGGTGATACCACTGCTTCTTCCTCTGTTGTGTGTGCAAGCCAATCCCCTGTCCATAGAGCATGCAAAGATGCCTCCTGCCATGTACCTGTCGTTGCACACTCTCAACTAGCACCATCAGCAAGCACGTCCTTGTCCCAGCGCAGCGTTCAGTTGTGCATACCCCAGTCCTTGGAAGGCAAGCGCAAATACACAGCCAACGCCCCACAGGCCACACTACTAAATTCCCACAGTTGAACCTTGGGACGGAACACATCCTCCCGACGCCGAGGATTGGACACGTGGCATGAACTGGCTCTCTATGCCTTGGAGGTCCTGGCCTGCCCTGCCGCTTGCGTTTTATTAGAGCAGGTTTTTAGTGCCGCTGGTGGAATTATAACTGACTAGATGGTGGCCCGATTCTAACGCATCAGGTATTCTAGAATATGTATGCGACCAGGCGCAATCAGCAGAGCAGTGTTTAAATTTGGCGGCTGCGACCAATCAGCAAACTCTGTTACTGAGGATCGGAGAGCGTGTTTAATTTTGGCGCCAAAATCGCTGATTGGTCGCGGCCGCGACCAATCAGCGAATCGTATTAGTGAGGACTGGGGAACGGCGCTGCCTGTGGGGGTACTTCCGCTGCGAGCAGCCGGGAGATGACCGCCTGCTCGCAGCAGAAGTATCCCGACCGGCAGCGCCGCTCCCCGGTCCTCCCTTCACACTTGCCGTCGCGAGATCAGCGGCCCTAGCCGCTGATCTCCCGACGGTAGCTGCATGGAGGTCAGCGGCGCCGCCGGTCGGGGTAGTTCTACTGCGAGCTACCGCCGGTCATCTCCCGGCTGCATCGCCGCTGACCTCCGTGCGACAGATGAGCCGCTAATGGCCGCCATCTTTTTCTGAAATCCTGCGTCGCTGATTGGCCGTGGCCGGACCAATCAGCGACGCGGGATTTCCTAGACAGACAGACGGGATAAGACGATTATATATATTAGATAAGCGCATCCGCCTGTAAACTTAAAATGCTACAGGCTGACTCTTATAAAAATGAACAAGGGCTGTATTTGGCCAGACTTCTCAACACCACCGAATGAAAGTAGCGTAACATAAACTCAAATCCAGTGTCTTTTTTTGGGAGGTGTATTCCCATGGACATTTTACACCCACACATGGGTATACGCTTCCTGATTTTGGCTATTTGCTCTTGTCCTCCTCCTTCTCCTCATCCTCACCTTCCACCACCATATCACCAGGGTGACTGTGGTCTGTGATGCAACTAAGAAAATGACGGCACTTCCACTACAAGAAATAGGTGTGAACAGGTGCTTACTAAGAGGAGCTACCTCCATATACTAGTATATGGAGGTAGCTCCTCTTAGTAAGCACCTGTTCACACCTATTTCTTGTAGTGGAAGTGCCGTCATTTTCTTAGTTACTAGATTTAAGCTTTGACTGAGCACTCCACCCCCATGCCGCAGGTGGTTTTAATTGCATCAGGATCTTACTTTCCCATACATAAGCAGACGGATGTCCCTTAGAGAGGTATTCACATTGTTAGGTCCTGACATCGAGAAACGCCTTACCGCGGCTGTCAGGTATACATGAATTGGCCAATTTATGCGCTAAGATTTCTCATTTATTTCTATATTCTACAGCAGTAATGCTATTCATATTTCATACTTCATATTTACATGCGCTAAAAAATTTTCACAATTTTTTTCTATTTATTTCTATTTTCTACAGCAGTAATGCTATTCATATTTCATACTTCATATTTATATACTCAGCGTTACAGTGTACTACTTTGTTTGTTCATGTGGTCTGTGATGCAACACCCACATAATTTTTTTAAAAGGTGTTTATGAAAATTTTTATACAGCATGTTCATGTATATATCCCCCATGGGTAAATGTTTGTCAGCCCATAAAATAAGTGCATGGGCATTAAAAGTATAGGAGACCCGCTCCTTTCTAATGGGAAAAAATTTTTATGAGGCCCTCCTCCACATCTTTTCCAAGGAGCATTGGAGTGCCTCCAAATTTTTGGTAGCCTTTGCATTCACTGCATAGGCCAACACTATGGGAGACCCACTTCCTGATAATGGGAACATTTTTTCATGAGGCCCTCTACGTCTCTTCCAAGGGGCATTGGAGTGCCTCCAAATTTTTGGTAGCCTTTGCATTCACTGCATAGGCCAACACTATGGGAGACCCACTTCCTAATAATGGGAACATTATTTTCAGGAGGCCCTTTGACCTCCACGTCTCTTCAAAGGGGCATTGGAGTGCCTCACAATTTTTAGCAACCCTTGCATTCACTGCATAGGCCAACACTATGGGAGACCCACTTCCTAATAATGGGAACATTGTTTTCAGGAGGCCCTCCTAAGTCTCTTCAAAGGGGTATTAGAGTGCGTCTAAATTTTGGGCAGCCCTGCCACTCACTGCATACGCAATAACCGTATAGCAGACCCATTCTTTAGTAATGGGAACAACAAAGCATATCCGGCTCATGGCTCTCTAAGAATAGTGAGGGCCGACTGCTGGCCCTTTAAGAATAGTAAAGGCCGCCTGATGGCTCTATAAAAATAGGCTTTGTGACTTTCAGAAACAGGAAGTGTCTGATGATGTGTCACACACCACATGGCCAGATAAGATTGTAGAATGTTAAAATGACATTTCCCGGTGAATGCATTAGTCACGGTTGAAAGCAATGCAAAAGTGCAAAAGCGCATCAAAAACGCTACGTGTGAACATAGCCCAAGGTGTGGAGGAGTATTTTTGTATTTGGTTATTTATTTTGCCTTATATACAAGCCATTACCCTGGAAAGGATGTTCCTTAACATATTTCCCAGGAAAATCCATTTTGGTTTCGTTTTTGTATGTTTTATTGTGAGTCCGTAAAAGTGGTGTAATACCTCTGACAACATTATGAAATCAGAAATGCTTCCAGGGGTCTTCCTCATGCTGTTCCCATGTCATTTGAGCACTGTTCCCATTGATTTGGACAATTTTTAGGTCCTCTGCAGACCGCCAGGGGGAGCTGCCTGAAAAATGCTCGAGTTCCCCATAGACTTACATTGGGCTCGTTGCTGAGGTCGAGCACCCGAGTATTCCAATGTGCTCGACCCGAGCAACGAGCACCCAAGCATTTTAGTGCTCGCCCATCACTAGTCTCCATCTATTGGGAAGAGATTTTGGTCTCCATTAAACTACTTCTACTCTGGTGAAATTGATGCCACTTTGCTGGTGTCTGCCACTAATTTTGAAAATGTGGGGAATCCTGACTGAGTCTCCATTTACTGGGTTGGCTGTAGTGGAAGAGGTGTCTGTCCCCATTTTACTACTTCTAATCTACTGAAATTGATGCCACTTTGGTGGTGTCAGGCCCTATTTTTTTTTTAATGTGCACACTCCTGGTTGGGTTTCCATTTGCTAGGTTGGCTGTAGTGGAAGAGGTTTTGGTCTCCATTATAATAGTTATACTCTAGTGAAAGTATTTTTTTGGTGCAGATACTGTTCTCAACACAAGGGTACACAAACATGATAAACTCAAAATTGGTTTTCAATAAACAACCATCAGTCGCCCCATCAAACGCATCTGCTGCTTCTTCCTCCTCCTCTGTTAGCGTGACAAGTATTGTCACGCAGGTCTCCCACCGCAGAACCTCCGGTTGTATACTCGCTCCAGTCAGGCTGAGTGAGAGCCCATCAGCTCTAACGGAAGCGGACATGCCTGGTGTGTGTTATGTTCTGCTACCAAAGCTAAGGAAAGAGAGGAGATCTGTCCCTACTATAAGACTCAGCTGAATCCCTACGATGTAACAGGGAACCTGATCCTGCGATCAGACCTGCTAAAGTCCTAATCTAGTCTGTACGGAGACCTATACATTTGGGGAGGGAATCCCTACAAGTACTAAGGACTGGGAGGAATATGGGACACCTCCTAACAGAAATAGTAGCAGACAGACGAACAAACAAAATAGATAGAACATAGAGGTCCGTAGACCAAGCAAACTAACAGAGTTAGATACAGAGCACAGGCTAGCTAGAAAGTAGATATACAATGAAGTCCAGCAAAGCCAGAAGGGCGGAGCAGGATTAAATAGGCCAACAAGGTCATGTGACCAGCAAAGGAAAAAAAACCTAACAGCAAGGTTCTAACAGTACCCCCCCTTCTAAGAGGATCCTCCGGATCCCCTAGGACCAGGCTTATCAGGAAATCTCCTGTGAAACGCTCTGATAAGTCTGGACGCGGAAACATCATCTGACCTCACCCAAGAGTTATCCTCGGGTCCGAAACCTTTCCAGGCCACAAGATACTGCAAACTACCTCTATACCGTCTAGAGTCAAGGATGCGAGAAATTTCATATTCCCCGTCCTCCACCACCGGAGGAACAGAGGCAGAGGCGTCACCATCCGACACAACAGCTTTTTTTAACAGAGAGACATGAAAGACCGGATTAATTCTCCAGGAGGTAGGAACCTCCAACCTAACAGCAGATTGGTTGACAACCTGAAGCACCTTAAAGGGCCCTACAAACTTGGGACCCAATTTCTTAGAAGGAATCCTCAACCGCAGATTCCTAGAGGACAACCAAACCATGTCACCAACAGCGAACAAAACCTCCTGTCGTTTCCTATCAAAGTAGTCTTTAGATTTTCTGTTGGCCTCCTGAAGATTACCACGCACATCCGTCCAAACTCTTTCCAAATCACCGGAAAAATTCTCCTCCTCAGGCACGGCAGATCCCAACTTGGAGAACGACCCAAACGATGGATGTCTCCCAGAACAACAAAAAAAAAGGCGAACAACCAGCAGAAGAAGATGTATGATTGTTCAGAGCAAATTCGGCAAGTGGCAGAAACTCAGACCACCCCTCTTGATTGTCTGCCACAAAACAACGCAAGAACTGCTCAACATCCTGGTTTTTCCTTTCTGTCTGGCCATTAGATTCAGGATGATATCCGGACGAAAACGACAAATGAATTCCCAACCTGTCACAAAAGGCACGCCAAAAACGAGCCACGAACTGAGGACCCCTATCAGAAACAATGTCAGTAGGAACGCCATGAAGTCTGACAATTTCCTTGACAAAGGCCTTAGCGAGAGTTTTAGCGCAGGGCAGTTTGACGAAGGGAACCAAGTGACACATCTTGCTAAAACGGTCCACGACCACCCAGATGACAGTAAAACCCTCAGAGGGGGGAAGGTCAGTTATAAAGTCCATAGCCAAATGTGTCCAAGGAGCACTGGGGACCTCCAAAGGACAAAGCAACCCCGCAGCAGGAGTATGTGAGGACTTAGATCTAGCACATATAGTACATTGGCGCACCCACTTAATGACTTCCTTCTGCCATCCAGGCCACCAAAAACTGCGACCCACCAGTCTCTTGGTCTCAGAGATTCCGGGATGACCTGCCAACCGAGATTCGTGACACTCAACAAACAAATCTCTCCTAAAGGTCCCAGGCACAAACAACCTCCCATGAGGAGTGTTAGATGGGGCATTCTCCTGAGCTTTAAGAATCTCATCTTCCAAAACGGAGTCTAAAGCAGCTATCACAACACCTTCTTGTAAAATGTTTTCCTCTTTCTCAGCACCGACTATGGGAGAAAAACTGCGAGACAAGGCATCCGCCTTAACATTCTTAGTACCAGGGATGTAAGTAACGGAGAAATTAAACCGCGAGAAAAACAGTGCCCACCTAGCCTGACGGGCATTCAGGCGCTTGGCAGCGTCAAGATATATCAGATTTTTATGATCCGTAAGAACCTGAACGGGAAATTCCGCACCTTCCAAGAAGTGGCGCCAGTGTTCAAATGCGAGTTTAATAGCCAATAATTCCCGATTACCAATATCGTAATTCAATTCAGTCTCCGAAAATTTTTTTGAAAAAAATGCACAGGGATGTAATCCATCCCCGTTATCCTGAGACAATACTGCGCCAACCCCCACAGAGGAAGCATCAACCTCAACCAAAAACGGCCTAGTAACATCAGGCTGCATAAGGATGGGAGCAGAGGTGAACCTCTCCTTGAGATACACAAAAGCTTCAATGGCCTCAGAAGACCACTGAACCGCATCAGCACCTTTCCTGGTGAGATCAGTCAGAGGTTTGACAATACTAGAAAATTTTTTTATGAATTTTCTATAGTAATTGGCGAAACCCAAAAACCTCTGTATCGATTTCAAACCAATAGGCCTAGGCCATTCCTGCACAGCCTGAACCTTAACCGGATCCATCTCAAAACCTTTGCTGGAGATAATGTAGCCCAAAAAACTAATTCTCTGTACAGCGAACTCACATTTCTCCAGCTTAGCAAAAAGCGAATTGTCCATTAATAACTGTAATACCTCACGCACGCTCCGCCAATGAGACTCCAGATCTGGCGAATAAATCAAAATGTCATCCAAATACACAACCACATTTTTACCGATCAAAGGTCTAAGGATGTCATTAATCAGATTCTGAAAAAATGCAGGAGCATTAGTAAGACCAAAAGGCATAACCAGATTCTCAAAATGACCCACAGGAGTGTTAAAAGCAGTCTTCCATTCATCACCCTCCTTCATGCGCAACAGATTGTATGCCCCCTTAAGGTCAATTTTAGAGAACCACTTGGCCCCCAATAACTGGTTAAACAGATCAGGAATCAATGGCAGTGGGTAAGGATTGCGTACCGTAATTTTGTTAATCTCACGAAAATCCAGACAAGGACGTAAACCGCCGTCCTTTTTTTTTACAAAAAAAAAATCCAACCGCCACAGGAGACTTAGAGGGCCTAATGTGACCGGCGGCCAAACTTGTCTGTATGTATTCCTCCAAAGCCTTCCTCTCAGGAATAGTAAGGTTAAATAAACGACTTTTAGGAAGAGTCGCTCCAGGGACAAATTCAATAGAACAATCATAGTCTCTATGGGGAGGCAAAACCTGCGATTCTTTCTCAGAAAAAACTCTCCAAAAATCCTGAATAGGAACAGGCAATTCTCCCCTATCCAAAGCTGCAATACGCCCGTTACAACACTTGTCATAACATTTATGGCTCCAGGATTTAATTTCACTGGTAGACCAATCCAGTACAGGATTGTGAAATTTTAACCAGGGCAAACCCAATATTACTGGAGAAGGCAAGTTATTCAAAACTACCAAATCCAATTTCTCATGGTGAACACCATTAATAGTGAGAGGAAATTCACTGACCTTGAGAGTAATATTCTTCAAAGGGGAACCATCCACAGAAACCACAGCAATGGGGGATGATAAAGGTTCAGGTTTTAAATTGAGTTTTTCCACGAATCCCCCATCAATAACATTCAGTGTAGACCCGCAATCAACAAACACCCGAAATTCCATTAATTTTTCCTGAGCAATCGTGGAAGCAGCTAAAAATATACCCTTGGAATTTAAACAGGCAATACGGGCGTGACTGACCATTTTTTTTTCTTTCTTCATACGAAGCTCACAGCCTTTAATCAAATGACCAGATTTCCCGCAATAGAAACACAAGCCTTCTGAAAAACGACGGTCTTTTTCTTGAGAGCGAGGTGCCACCGATCCAATCTCCATCGGTTCACCACTGTTAGTACACACATTATCATAACCAGAAACTGACATAGCAGAGGATTTGCTCTCATTAACCCTAGCACGCAGTCTTCTATCCACCCGTATAGCTAATTGCATAGCCTGTTGCAAATCCTCAGGTGTAGGATAAGCAATTAGCAGGTCTTTAACCTTTTCACTGAGCCCAGCAAGAAATAGACTTTTCAGAGCAGAATCGTTCCACCCTGTTTGAGTGGACCAACGACGAAAATGTGTACAATATTTTGCCATATTACCTGATCCTTGTTTTAAACGTCTCAACTCAGTCTCAGCTGATGCCACACGGTCAGGATCATCATATAATAGTCCTAAAGCAGAAAAAAAACTATCCACTGATCTGAAGCATGTATCACTAGGTTGCAAAGAAAAGGCCCACTCCTGAGGCTCTTTGCGCAAAAGTGACATTATGAACCCTACGCGCTGGGATTCATCCCCAGAGGACTTGGGTCTCAAATGAAAATACAATAAGCAAGCATTTTTAAATGAAAAAAATTCTCGATGTTCACCAAAAAATAAATCCGGCAAACATACCTTAGGCTCCAAGAAATATGCTCCAGGACAGTTACTCACGTGCTGACGGAGCTCGGCCACTTCCAGAGAGAGTCCCTGCAGGTGTTTAGCCAAATCCTGAACCGACACCATGATGGAACAAAAAAAATCTTTCCTTAGAGAATTTACAGGCTGGACTTACTGTTATGTTCTGCTACCAAAGCTAAGGAAAGAGAGGAGATCTGTCCCTACTATAAGACTCAGCTGAATCCCTACGATGTAACAGGGAACCTGATCCTGCGATCAGACCTGCTAAAGTCCTAATCTAGTCTGTACGGAGACCTATACATTTGGGGAGGGAATCCCTACAAGTACTAAGGACTGGGAGGAATATGGGACACCTCCTAACAGAAATAGTAGCAGACAGACGAACAAACAAAATAGATAGAACATAGAGGTCCGTAGACCAAGCAAACTAACAGAGTTAGATACAGAGCACAGGCTAGCTAGAAAGTAGATATACAATGAAGTCCAGCAAAGCCAGAAGGGCGGAGCAGGATTAAATAGGCCAACAAGGTCATGTGACCAGCAAAGGAAAAAAAACCTAACAGCAAGGTTCTAACAGTGTGTCTGTTTCACCGAGCACACCACACATTTCTCAATCCATCGTAACATCTCTGCCTGAACCTCACTCACAGTCCAGCAGTTTGTCCATTTCACCGTACTCTGCCCTCTCTCAGCACTGAAGCCAGCCCTCGGTCCCACAGTTGTGGTCACTTGTGATGAGCGAGCACTAAAATGCTCGGGTGCTCGAAGCTCGGGTCGAGCACATTGGAATACTCGGGTGCTCGACCCGAGCAACGAGCCCAATGTAAGTCTATGGGAAACTCAAGCATTTTTCTGGCGGTCCCCCCCGGCGGTCTGCAGGTCGTCAAAAATTGCCCAAATCGATGGGAAAGGTGCTCAATTAAACGTCAGGCAGGCAGAATATATAGGCAGACAGGCAGGCAGAGTATATAGGAGGGTGCATTAAAAACATAGCAGGGCAATTGGAACAAAACTAGTGCCCTCCGATTTTCATGCACCCGTCTCTTTAAAAAAGCCATCCGGCAATTCATCATAGAGCATCACACATAGATTAGATAGATAGAAACATGTCAGTCAAATATATAATAAGTACAGTGATAGTGTTGATTACTGTACTTGTCATTTAGTGTTAAAATAAAGGATTTATTAAAAAAAAAAATTAGCGTAGGGTTCCCCGTAATTTTAGTCTCTAGCGGAGGTTAAGCAGACGGCTGGGGCAGATGTTTGAAGCCTGGGAAGGGGGTAATACCCCCGGAGCTTCCCAGGCTACTAATATCAGCCCAAAGCTGAATACCTAGCCTTTACCAGCTATTAAAATGGGGGACCCCCCCAAAAAAATGACGTGGGGTCCCCCCTATTTTAATAGCTAGCAAAGGCTAGGCAGACAGCTGGGGGCTGATATTAATAGCCCAGGAAGAGTGCCATGAATATTGACCCCCTCCCAGGCTTGAAATACCAGCCGTCAGCCATCCAAGAAATGGCGCATCCACAGGATGCGCCAATTCTGGCACTTAGCCTCGCTCTGCCCACTGCCCTGTAGCGGTGGCAGTGGGGTAATAGGGCTGGAGTTGATGTCAGCTTATAATGCCAGCTGACATCAAGCCCAGGTTAGTAATGGAGAGGCGTCTATAAGACACCCCCATTACTAACCCCATAGTCAAAGTTAAAAAAAACCACAAACACCCAGAATAAAGTCCTTTAATTGAAATACACACACAATTCTTTAATGTTCTAAATTAAACCATACTTACCATCACGCCCATTCAAGCTACAGCCAACGATCTCCTGCAATAAAAATAAAATAATAAACCAACCTCATCCTTACCTTTCCATGGTTCCCAGGACGGCTCCAGCTCTGCTACATTTACATGACAGGCTGGATCGCTGTGACGGCATCCAGATGAGCTGAGTTCATGTCCAATGAACTCAGCTCACCTCATGCACGTCACTGACAGCGTGGGAGAATTCTCCTGCGCATGCGGTGAGCGTGAGAGAATTCTCCTGCGCTCACTGCAAGCGCAGGAGAATTTTCCCACGCTGTCAGTGACGTGCGTGAGGTGAGCTGAGTTCATTGAACATGAACTCGGCTCATCTGGATGCCGTCACAGCCAGACACTGAGGAGTGCAAGCATGCCTGCGCTTCTCAGTGTCTGCGGCATGGCAACCTGGATGGCAGCTTTCTGCTG
The DNA here is from genome assembly GCF_046119375.1 of Phyllobates terribilis. Classification (NCBI taxonomy): domain Eukaryota; kingdom Metazoa; phylum Chordata; class Amphibia; order Anura; family Dendrobatidae; genus Phyllobates; species Phyllobates terribilis. The sequence continues at coordinate 421,542,562 of NW_027362767.1, read as the reverse complement.
CGATCCAGCCTGTCATGTGAATGTAGCAGAGCTGGAGCCGTCCTGGGAACCATGGAAAGGTAAGGATGAGGTTGGTTTATTATTTTACTTTTGTTGCAGGAGATCGTTGGCTTCAGCTGGAATGGGCGTGATGGTAAGTATGGTTTAATTTAGAACATTAAAAAATTGTATGTTTATTTCAATTAAAGGACTTTATTCTGGGTGTTGTGTTTTAAATACTTTAATAGAAATTCATGGCGGTCATGTCTAATATTGGCGTGACTCCATGAATTTTGGGCTTAGGGCCAGCTGATAATACCAAGCTGGCCCTAACCCCTTTATTACCCAGTGAGCCACCGCACCAGGGCCCTGGATGAGTTGGGTACAGCGCCAGAAGATGGCGCTTCTATGAACGCGCCATTTTCTGGGGTGGCTGCGGACTGCAATTTGCAACGGGGGGGGCCCAGAAAGCTTGGGCCTCCCTGCGCTGCGGATTCCAGCCCCCAGCAACCTAGTTGTACGTGGCTGGACACAAAAATAGGGCGAAGCCCCACGTATTTTTTTTTTTTAATTATTTCATTATTCTAGCAGGCAGGAACGGGCTGCCCCCAACCACCAGCTGCCTATTTGTACCTGGCCGGACACAACAATATAGGGAAGTCCCTAAAGGACTTTATTCTGGGTGTTTGTGTTTTTTTTTAACTTTGACTATGGGGTTAGTAATGGGGGTGTCTTATAGACGCCTCTCCATTACTAACCTGGGCTTGATGTCAGCTGGCATTATAAGCTGACATCAACCCCAGCCCTATTACCCAACTGCCACCGCTACAGGGCAGTGGGAAGAGCGAGGCTAAGTGCCAGAATTGGCGCATCATGTGGATGCGCCATTTCTGGGGTGGCTGACGGCTGGTGTTTCTAGCCTGGGAGGGGGCCAATATTCATGGCACCCTTCCTGGGCTATTAATATCAGCCCCCAGCTGTCTGCTTAACCTCCGCTAGAGACTAAAATTACGGGGAACCCCACGCCAATTTTTTTTTTAATAAATCCTTTATTTTAACACTAAATGACAAGTACAGTAACCAACACTGTCACTATACTTATTATATATGTGACTGACATGTTTCTATCTATCCAATCTATGTGTGATGCTCTATTCTTTCTGTTCCAAATTGTCGGGTACCGATGTATGCTGCTGAAGAATTGCCGGCCGGCTTTTTTAAAGAGACGGGTGAATGAAAACACTATTATTTTTTTTAATAAATCCTTTATTTTAACACTAAATAGCAAGTAGAGTACCAACACTGTCACTGTACTTATTATATATGTGACTGACATGTTTCTATCTATCTAATCTATGTGTGATGCTCTATTCTTTCTGTTCTAAATTGTCGGGTACCGGTATATGCCACTGCTGAATTGCCGGCTTTTCATGTTTCACTGTGAGCACTGTTCCCATCGATTTGGGCAATCACTGTAATGCCACAACCACCATGGCTGTGACATTATAGTGAGTGGCAGACAATTCCTGCATGATTGGTGCTCTATAAAGCGCCAAACATGCAGGACGGGGACCCGAGCTACCACTCGAGCATCTCGAAAGTACTCGGGCGAGTACCCAGCAGTGGCGAGCATGCTCGCTCATCAGTAGTAGTCACGTAAAAGATTGTTTCCTACTACACATGACAAAGCTAAGAGATTTAACTCCACCATCTCCAATCTGTTGGCCACGGAAATGGTGGTCTTAGGCCCTAATGTTTTTAAATGTGAACAGTTCTGATTGTGTCTCCATCTGCTGGGTTGGCTGTAGTAGAAGAGGTGTCGGTCTCCATTATACTACTTAAATTCTAGTGAAATTGATGCCACTTTGGTAGTTTTAGGCCATAATTTATTAAAATGTGAACACTCCTGATTGGGTCTCCATCTATTGGGTTGGCTGTAGTGGAAGAGGTTTCTGTCTCCATTAAACTACTTCTACTCTGGTGAAATTGATGCCACTTTGCTGGTGTCTGCCACTAATTTTTGGAAATGTGGAGAACCCTGATTGGGTCTCCATCTATTGGGTTTGGCTGTAGTTGAAGAGTTGTCGGTCACCATTATACTAGTTCTATTCTAGTGAAATTAATTATTTGGTGCAGATATTTTTGTCACAGGGGTACACAAGATATGATCGAAATTGGTTTTCTTAGTACCTTGGTATATAAAGCAGACTATATTTCATCTTTTATTTTTTTGGTGCTGATATTGTTCTCTATACAGGGGTACACATTAGTAATGAGAGAGCACTAAATGTGATCAACTTAGTGAGTGGTTCAGCGGTTTCTCAAAACCTACCCAGATCTGCCAGAGCTGCTTGTGAAAGTACAATGTGTGTGTGCCCATTTCAGAAAGTCAGCTATGCCTTCCGCCATCCTGGCAGTGCTACAGCAGCATTTGCAGATGTTGGGAAGATTTTGTGAGCAGCAGAGGGCAGTTGTTGAGTACCAGCTTCAACACACCCATCAGCATTCAGGTCAGCCTCCGCACATTAGAACTGATGAGTGGGCATAGATGTCTGACATCTGTGCCGTCCTCCAAAACTTTGCAGACTCCACCAAGATGGTGAGCGGCGATGACGCCATAATTAGCATCAAGATCCCGCTTCTCTGTCTACTGAAACGCTCAGTACTCACAGTTAAAGGAGGCATTGCAGGCAGGGCAAGGAATTATGCAGCCCAGCCTCATCTCAGCTCAATGCGGATTGGGTGACAATGAGGAGGATGAGGAGGAGAACATGTATAGTCGTCCTCTTGGGGAGGACAGGGAAGTCTTGGCTGTCTTGGAAGTCTTGATAACCCTCTTTTAGTCTGTGGGAAAGCTGTATGAGTTTCGTTTAATGACCTTCACTGGCCTAAAAACACATTGCCGATCAGGCCATTTTCCAACTCTGTAGTGATTAAATTCAAGGCGTAAAGAAAGATCTTTGTCTGTGACTAAGCACCACCGAGAAGTGAGCTGATGTTGGATGGGCTGCCATTGCTTATTCAACAAGCTGCATTAGAGGACTTCCTGGGAGAAATGACAGCCTGAGTAGATACGGTTTCCCTCTATGCTAGTTCTTTTACCGAGCTAAATATGGCTGTGGTGAAATACAACTCTCACCGAGAAGCAGTGTTAAACTGAAGAACATTGGGCCCACCAGAGGATTTGATTCTGAGGGACCACCTTCCTCCCCCACTAAAGACCCCCATAGCAGCTGCAAAATTTGCGCTATGAACTGGTGGTGCCCCTGAGGGTTCAGTCACAACGGAGGTACTGCATCTCACACAGATGTGTGGTACCCCACTCTCAGGTAAGGAGGGAGTACTACCCGGGACCCACACACCCACATCCAATACACTCCAGTTTAGTAGGGAAGGGCGAGATTGCTCCTAAGGGAGAGCACAGTCCCTGGTCCCTAGCTGGAGGGTGGAACTAGGTAGAGTAGGTGGGTGGAGGAAGAAGTTCAGTGGAGAACAGAGGGTAGGAGTATAAAAGAGAGGGTGGAAGGTTCTAGAGACCATTTAGAGTTGGAGAGAGTCAGAGCGAGAGTTGGGAGCAGGAGCTCAGGAGGAGCTCTGCTCAGGAGGAGTGTAGAAAGGAGCAGGGCCCAGTAAGAGAGACCCAGGAGAAGGAAAGAAAGAAGAGAGGAGCAGTGAGAAGGGCTCCAGGAGAAACAGAGGGGATCCCAGGGGCACGGTGAGTGCGGATGCCACCCGTGCGCCCGAATCCACGCTGACGAGGAGGGATCAGGCCGCAGAGAGGGGACCGGCCCCTAAACTAGTGGAGAACAACCAGGCTCAGCTAGATAACCGGAGGCTGCTGCATTTTCAAGGTGTTGCAGCTGACAGCCACAATTATATCACCGAAAAGGTGGCCGCATAGGGTTCAGGGGACTGCACGTCGCCCGACAAGGCCCGAGGCCACTGGGATGGGACACTGATTGTAAGGCGCAGGGCAGGAGGGCGAGTGCCAGAGCAGTGAGACGACCGGGAAAGGTACATAGAACGGGGTCCCGTTAAGTGCTTCCAAGATATCTGAGAGTTGGCTGGATCACTACTCCGGAGGACACAGGACGATATGGGCAGTTATAATCCGGAAAGTGTAACTCGAGGAATTTATCAACTGTGAGTAAAACCTGAAGATTGCACCCCACTGTGTCCTTGAATAATTGCTGTGCCATCACCAGCACCTGCATTACACCTCACCAACAACATCTACCTCATAAAATCACCATCTGCTGCCGTGGAGCTAAGCTCTGCCTGTGGAGAGCTGAACCAACTCTGCTGCGTCACCATCAGCTCCAGAGGATCTGCACCGAAGGTGGTGTCACGAACATTATTATCCTAAAAACTTTATTCCCTTTTACTTTCCCTTTAATTGACCGCCCTGTGTCACGGACCGGGTCACTGCCATCGTGACATCCCCCAGCACCGACCGGCCCGGCTACCGAGTACCCCACGGCCCAGGGAGCGCGTCAAACGCTCCTGAAGGAGAAGCCAGGGCTCACCGGAGTATTCTCCGGTTCTCTGGTGGGCCTGACCTACCCTGCCAAGAAGTATCCCTGGCTAAGAAAAGTGTGTGGGAAGGTTCCCAGACACTCTATGGCTACTTTTTCAATGTGGACTGGCTCCGTACCATCCCTGGCCACATTCACTTGTTCACGTGTTTGTGGTTAGGCTGTCCTTCCCACTAAGTACACTGGGGAGGGCATGGGTAATGTTCTGGGAACAGTGCTTGTGGAAGGCGTGTATGACACCGGAAGAAATAGTGGCAGCTGGCGACCGAGTATGGAGACCCAGCTCAAACCGCCATGAGGTTGTGAAAAGCTTCCGCCTCCATGAGCCTGAAAGGCAACATTTCAAGCGCAAGCAGCTGTCCAGAAATGTGGCAGTTTAGTATTGAGGCCTGTCGGTGGGTGGGTGCTGGCTGCATACTTGCTCTTGCATTCCAAGTAACAGAAAACTGAAGGAGATGGATGGCTTCATCATCATCACAACCTGCAAGGCTTGTGCTATGAACTCTCCTGATGGAGGAGCCAGGGCCCACCGAAGGAGTCTCCTGTTTTCTGGTGGGCCCGTCCAACCCTGCCAAGAAACATCCCTGGCTAAGAAAAATGTGGGGCAAGGTTCCCGGACACTCTATGGCTGATTTATTACTGTGGACTGGCTCCAGCAATCCATGAGATTGCAATCTGTAAGATTTCTTCACTGGCTCCCAATTGCCCAGCATATTCAGTTAAAACTACTAACACTGACGTACAAAGCCATCCACAACCTTTCTTCTCCGAACATCTCTGAACTAATCTCCCCATATATTCCCTTACGTAATCTGCGATCCTCCCAAGACCTCCTTCTTTCCACACCTATCTGTTCCTCACCCAATCACCTCCAATACTTCTACCAATTATCCCCCATCCTCTGGAATTCTGTGCCTCAACACTTCCGATTAACCACCACATTCGGATCCTTCAGACACAACCTGAAAACCCATCTCTTCAACACAACCTATAGTCTGGCATTGCCTTGCTGCCACCTCACCTCAACACCACCAGAGCTAATGCAACTTCACGACCTACTCTCTCCTTCCCCACCATTCTGCAGAATGTAAGGCCGCAAGTGCAGGGTCTATAAGACTTAAGATGCAATATGGCATCTTGGCAAAGCCCAGTTATGCTCTCCCTCTAATATCTAACAATAACAAACAGGTCATGCTTGAGAAACTTGCACCTATTACCACTCAGTGTCTTCAGCTCCTTTGTGAGAAACTAATGATTGCTAAGCCAGTCTACCAAATAAAATTCCTGAGCTACAGAAACTGTGGATGTCTTTGCTTCTAGTACTGGGTGCTAATACCAAACCATGGCGTGCCAGTCACTGGATATTCCTGGCTGGTTGGAGACAAGCTCATTCCCACAGAAAAGTACCAGCAAGCTAAGGAGATGTTGGCCTCTGTTATCATGAAGGAGCTTGCTCGTTGTCTAGTAGTCTGGCTTTCTATACTAAAGATCCTGCTCGTTTTTATAGTTTTAAGTGAGCACACAGAGACCGCGGTTTCTGCAGCAGCGCATCCAGGCCAGGATAGTGGCGGAGAAATTGCTGTACCATCAGGTTGAGGATGCAAGCCATGCAAGGCACGAGTCTGAGGTTGCCCCGGTGTAGGGCTGCCACCGAGTTTGCACCATTATCGCACATGGCCTTTCCTTGCTCCAGGTTCAGTGGAGACAGCCATTTCTCAAACTCGGCCTGGAGAGTTGTCCACAACTCTTCAGCTCTATGACTGCGATCTCCAAGGCATATTAATTTTAACACTGCCTGATTGCGGTGAGACCAGGCTGCGCAGTACGGAGGTGGGGGGATTCTCTCTGCACTGTTGGAACATGTGCCTCAGTAAGGCAGAGGTTGAGGGTGCAGATGGAGGCCCTAGAGGAGGTGGAGTATGCAGAAGCACTGGAGGAAGAGTTTTGTCCCGCAAGCCTTGGGGATTCCAACACTTGCTGTCTAGTGACATCTTGGTGTCTAGTGGTTTAGTTCTCCATCCCCTGGTGTGTAGTGGTTTAGTTCTCCCACCCTAGCTGTTTAGTAGGCTAGTTTTCCAACCCCTGTTGTATTATTAGTTTAGTTCTCCAACCCCTGTTTTCTATTAGTTTAGTTCTCCATGTTCTGGTGTGTATTTGTTTCATTCTCCAACAATAGCTGTTTAGTAGTTTAGTTCTCCAACCCCTGTTGTATATTAGTTTGGTACTCCATGTTCTGGTGTATATTTATTTCTTTCTCCAACCCATCCATGCCCACCCCCAGGGGTTAACGTCTGGTGACCAGGGTTGGGATTCTTCTCAGACCCTACTTTGTCTGAGCCCGGATCAACTGAAAAAAATTTTGGGCATCGCTACACATGCTTCCCCCCTCTTGAGTTTGTGAAGCTTTGGAGCAGACCTCGGATGCCCCAGAATAGAATGTGTGAATAGCTCTGCAGACTCGCCCATCTGTGCTTCCCCATAGTCAGTTAGCTCGTTGGAGAGTTGTGACGTGGGTGAAAACAAGGGTAATTGGGGTGCCGCCTCTGAGGACTATACTGTGTGTGATGGTAAGGTGGAAGAAGAGGAGCAGAGGCCACTTGATGCAGCGCTTGTCATCTACTAGAACACATATTCTTCCTGCCCCTCATCTACAAGGTGTACCGCTGTGTGACTGCCAAAGAAAGGGAGTGGAGTCCAGTAATAGAAGATTTCAAAATGCTGCACAATTGCTCACTGCAGTAAAACAAACCTACTTCTCATCTCTCATATCATACGTGTCTTGCTAGAACTCTCCTGTTAGGTTTTTTTTAGTTTGCTGGTCACATGACCATTTTTGCCTATTTAATCCGGCTCCGCCCTCCTGGCCTTGCTGGACTTCATTGTATTTACTACTCTTGAGCTAGCTTGGTGCTCTGTTGCCGTTCTCTGTTAGTTTTGCTAGATCTTCTGACCTCTATGCTTTTTGTTGTGTGTTTGTCTTTGACTGCTACTATTTCTGCTAGGAGGTGTCCAACTTATCCCAGTCCCTAGTTCTTGTAGGGATCCCTCCCTCACATCTATAGGTCTTCGTACAGACTAGCCGAGGACTTTAGCGGGTCTGATCGCAGGATCAGGTTCCCTGTTAGATCGTAGGGATCTAGTTTAGTTCTATTGTAGGGACAGATCTCCTGTCTTTCCTTAGTCCCTGTAGCAGATCTTAACAGTAAGTCCAGCCCTAAAAGAAAAAAAAAAAAAAAATTTCTCTAAGGAAAGACCTCCAGTTTTCCATCATGGTCTCGGTTCAAGATTTGGCTCAACGCTTGCAGGGACTCTCTCTGGAGGTGACCAAGCTCCAACAACACGTGAGTAGCTGTTCTGGAGCACATTTTGTGGAACCAAAGGTACGTCTGCCTGATTTATTTTTTTGGCGAACAACAAGATTTTTTTTCTTTTAAAAACGCTTGTTTATTGTATTTTTTGTTTGAGACCCGGATCCTCTGGTGATGAATCACAGCGCATAGGGTTCACAATGTCACTTTTGCGCAAAGATCCTCAGGGATGGGCCTTCTTTCTCCAACCTAGTGATCCGTGCTTTAGATCAGTGGATAGTTTTTTTTTCTGCTTTGGGTGTGTTGTACGATGATCCTGATCGTGTCTCATCTGCTGAGTCTGAATTGAGACGTTTGAGGCAGGGATCAGGTAATGTGGAAAAATATTGTTCTCACTTCCGTCGGTGGTCTGCCCAGGTCGGGTGGAACGATTCAGCTTTGAAAAGCTTGTTTCTTGCAGGGCTAGGTGAAAGGGTTAAGGATTTACTGATTGCTTATCCCACACCTGGAAACTTGCAGGAGGCAATGCAATTAGCTATACAGGTGGACAGGAGACTGCGTGCAAGGGTTAATGAGAGCAAATCCTCTGCTATGTCAGCTCCGAGTCCTGAGAGGGTCTGTGCTGACAATGGAGAGCCGATGGAGATTGGGGCGATGGCACCCCGCTCTCAGGAAAAAGACCGCAGGCTTTCTGAAGGCTTGTGCTTCTATTGCGGAAATTCTGGTCATTTTATTAAGAACTGTGTGCTTCGTATGAAGAAAGAAAAAAAAATGGTCAGTCATGCACGTATTGCCTGTTTAAATTCTAAGGGAGTATTCCTATCTGCTACTACCGCTGCTCAGGATGAATTAATTGAATTTTGGGTATTTGTGGATTGTGGTTCTACTCTGAATGTGATTGATGGGGGATTCTTGGAAAAACTTAGATTAGAACCTAAAACTTTGTCATCCCCTATTGCTGTGGTTTCTGTTGATGGCTCTCCCTTGAAGAGTGTTACTCATAAGGTCTGTGAATTTCCCCTCACTATTAATGGTATTCATCAAGAGAATTTGGATTTGGTGGTATTGGATAATTTGCCTTCCCCAGTAATATTGGGGTTACCCTGGTTAAAATTGCACAATCCTGTACTGGATTGGTCTACCAATGAAATTAAGTCCTGGAGCCCTAAATGTTATGACAAGTGTTGTAACGGACGTATTGCTGCGGTGGAAAAAGGGGAATTACCTGTACCTATTCAGGATTTTTGGAGAGTTTTTTCTGAGGAGGAGTCACAAATTTTGCCTCCCCATAGAGACTATGATTGTAACATTGAATTTGTCCCTGGAGCGACTCTTCCTAAAAGTCGTTTATTTAATCTTACTATTCCTGAGAGAAAGGCTTTGGAGGAATACATACAGACAAGCTTGGCCACCGGTCACATTAGGCCTTCCAAGTCTCCTGTGGCTGTTGGATTTTTTTTTTGTAAAAAAAAAAGATGGCGGTTTACGTCCTTGTCTGGACTTTCGTGAGATTAATAAAATTACTGTACGCAATCCTTACCCACTGCCATTGATTCCTGATTTATTTAACCAGTTAGTGGGGGCCAAGTGGTTCTCTAAAATTGATCTCCGGGGGGCATACAATTTGTTGCGCATGAAGGAGGGTGATGAATGGAAGACTGCTTTCAACACTCCTGTGGGTCATTTTGAGAATCTGGTGATGCCTTTTGGTCTTACCAATGCTCCAGCATTTTTTCAGAATCTTATTAATGACATCCTTAGACCTTTAATCGGCAAAAATGTGGTTGTGTATTTGGATGACATTCTGATTTATTCGCCTGATCTGGAGTCTCATTGGCGGAGCGTACGTGAGGTATTACAGTTATTAATGGACAATTCGCTTTTTGCTAAGCTGGAGAAATGTGAGTTCGCTGTACAGAGAATTAGTTTTTTGGGCTACATTATCTCCAGTGAAGGTTTTGAGATGGACCCGGTTAAAGTTCAAGCTGTGCAGGAATGGCCTAGGCCTATTGGTTTGAAATCGATACAGAGGTTTTTGGGTTTCGCCAATTATTACAGAAAACTCCTAAAAAAATTTTCTATTATTGTCAAACCGCTGACCGATCTCACCAGGAAAGGTGCTAATGCGGTTCAGTGGACTTCTGAGGCCATTGAAGCTTTTGTGTTTCTAAAGGAGAGGTTCACCTCTGCTCCCATCCTTATGCAGCCTGATGTGACTAAGCCGTTTTTGGTTGAGGTTGATGCTTCTTCGGTGGGGGTCGGTGCGGTGTTGTCTCAGGAAAACAAGGATGGAGTACATCCCTGTGCCTTCTTTTCAAAAAAATTTTCTGAGACTGAACTTAATTACGATATTGGTAATCGGGAATTGCTGGCGATTAAACTCGCATTTGAACACTGGCGTCACCTCTTGGAAGGTGCTGAATTTCCCATTCAGGTTTTCACTGATCATAAAAATCTGATCTATCTTGATGCTGCCAAGCGCTTGAATGCCCGTCAGGCTAGGTGGGCACTTTTTTTCTCGCGGTTTAATTTTTCCGTTACTTACATCCCGGGTACCAAGAATGTTAAAGTGGATGCTTTGTCTCGCAGCTTTTCTCCCATGGTCGGTGTTGAGGAGGAAGAGGAGAGCATTTTACAAGAAGGTGTTGTGATTGCTGCTTTGGACTCCGTTTTGGAGGATGAGATTCTTAAAGCTCAGGAGAATGCCCCATCTAACACTCCCCATGGGAGGTTGTTTGTGCCTAGGACCTTTAGGAGAGATTTGTTTGTTGAGTGTCATGAGTCTCGGTTGGCAGGTCATCCAGGAATTTCTGAGACCAAGAGACTTGTGGGTCGCAGTTTTTGGTGGCCTGGATGGCAGAAGGAAGTCATTAAGTGGGTGCGCCAATGTACTGTGTGTGCTAGATCCAAGTCTTCGCATGCTCCTGCTGCGGGGTTGCTTTGCCCTCTGGAGGTTCCTAGTGCACCTTGGACACATCTGGCTATGGACTTTATTACTTACCTTCCCCCCTCTGAAGGTTTCACGGTCATCTGGGTGGTCGTGGACCGTTTTAGGAAGATGTGTCACTTGGTTCCCTTCATCAAACTGCCTTGCGCTAAGACACTCGCTAAGGCCTTTGTCAAGGAAATTGTCAGACTACATGGTGTTCCTACTGACATTGTTTCTGATAGGGGACCTCAGTTCGTGGCTCGTTTTTGGCGTGCCTTTTGTGACAGGTTGGGAGCTCATTTGTCGTTTTCATCCGGATATCATCCTGAGTCTAATGGCCAGACAGAAAGGAAGAACCAGGATGTTGAGCAGTTCTTGCGTTGTTTTGTGGCAGACAATCAAGAGGGGTGGTCTGAGTTTCTGCCACTTGCTGAATTTGCTCTTAACAACCATACATCCTCTTCTGCTGGGTGTTCGCCTTTTTTTTGTTGTTCTGGGAGACATCCGTCTTTTGGGTCATTCTCCAAATTGGTTTCGGCTGTGCCTGAGGAGGAGAGTTTTTCCGGTGATTTGGAGAGAGTTTGGACGGATGTGCGTGGTAATCTTCAGGAGGCTAACAAAAAATCTAAGAGGTACTTTGATAGGAAACGGCAAGAGGTTTTGTTTGCTGTTGGTGACATGGTTTGGTTGTCCTCTAAGAATCTGCGATTGAGGATTCCTTCTAAAAAATTGGGTCCCAAGTTCGTAGGGCCCTTTAAGGTGCTTCAGATAGTTAACCAATCTGCTGTTAGGTTGGAGGTTCCTACGTCCTGGAAGATTAACCCGGTGTTTCATGTTTCTCTGTTGAAAAAAGCTGATGTGTCGGATGGTGACGCCTCTGCCACTGTTCCTCCGGTGGTGGAGGACGGGGAATATGAAATTTCCCGCATCCTAAATTCTAGACGGTATAGAGGGAGTTTGCAGTAACTCGTCGCTTGGAAGGGTTTCGGACCTGAGGATAACTCATGGGTGAGGGCGGATGATGTTTCTGCTTCCAGACTTGTCAGAGCTTTTCACAGGAGGTTTCCTGGTAAGCCTGGGCCTAGGGGATCCGGAGGATCCTCTTAGAAGAGGGGGTACTGTTAGAACTCTCCTGTTAATTTTTTTTTAGTTTGCTGGTCACATGACCATTTTTGCCTATTTAATCCGGCTCCGCCCTCCTGGCCTTGCTGGACTTCATTGTATTTACTACTCTTGAGCTAGCTTGGTGCTCTGTTGCCGTTCTCTGTTAGTTTTGCTAGGTCTTCTGACCTCTATGCTTTTTGTTGTGTGTTTGTCTTTGACTGCTACTATTTCTGCTAGGAGGTGTCCAACTTATCCCAGTCCCTAGTTCTTGTAGGGATCCCTCCCTCACATCTATAGGTCTTCGTACAGACTAGCCGAGGACTTTAGCGGGTCTGATCGCAGGATCAGGTTCCCCGTTACATCGTAGGGATCTAGTTTAGTTCTATTGTAGGGACAGATCTCCTGTCTTTCCTTAGTCCCTGTAGCAGATCTTAACATGTCTCACAACCCTAAACAGCTATTCAGTACTTTCAAGTCCCTCTCTGTCCACCAGCTCCCCCTTCCTCTCTTCTCCTCTCATCTCAGCTGAAGACTTAGCCTCATTCTTCAAGCAGAATATTGACAACATAGGGCAAAGCTTTTGCTTAAAGTCCCAACAGCCCCTTCTCATAATGACTCAAATCCTCTCCTCCAAAACTAGCTTCTCCGCCATCACGGAAGACCATCTTTACTCTCCAAATCACATCTCACCATCTGTGACCTAGACCTAATACCATTCCACCTCATTCCAAACCGTACCACAGTCTTCATCCCAAGCCTAACCCTCCTCTTCTACTTGTCACTAACTGGCATCTTCCCTTCATGATTCAAACATACCTTGATCACACCTATCCTCCAAAAGCACTCCCTTGACCCACCCTATGTTTAGCTATCGCCACATCTCACTTTTCCCCTATTCCTCCAAAACTACTTTATCAACGCGTCTATTTTGAACTTTCCCTCCCACCTCTCCTCCTGCTCCCACTTTGACCGCTTACAATCAAGCTTCCGACCTCACTATTCCACTGAAACTGCCCTGACTAAAGTCACCAACGACCTACTAACTGCCAAATCCAAGCCAGACTACTCTGTCTTCCTCCTCCTAGACCTGTCATCGGCCTTCAACACAGTAGACCAAATGCTCTTACTACAGACTCTCATTTCTCTGCATCACAGACTTGGCCCTGTCTTGGATCTTTTCATACCTAACCGACAGGACATTCAATGTCTCCCATTCACACACCAACTCCTCATCTCACCCCCTATGTGTCGGTGTCCCCTAAGGTTCAGTTGTAGGACCCAGGCTTTTCTCCATCTACACCTTCAGCCTGGGACAGCTCATGGTCTCATAGCTTTCAGTATAACCTCTATGCTGATGACACACAGATCTACCTCTCTGGACCTGATATCACCTCCTTACTAACCAGAATCCAACAATGTGGGTCCTGTATTTCATCTTTCTTCTCTGCTAGATTTGTAAAAATTAACATGGATAACACAAAATGCATCATCTTTCCACCATCTCATTCACCCCCCCAACTGACCTATCCATCAAAGTGAATAGCTGACCACCCTCCCCAGTCCCACAAGCTTGACTCTGATCTGTCCTTCAAACGTCAGATCCAAGCCCTTTCCACTTGCTGCTGACTCCAACTCCAAAGTATCTCGGGGATCTGCACATTCCTCAACCATGAATCTAGAAAAACACCAGTGCACGTCCCCATCTCCCGCCTCGACATCTACAAGTTCCTGCGCTGTGGCCTCCCTTCTACCACTCTCACACCCCTCCAATCTATCCTAAACTGTGCTGGCCGATTAATCCACCTGTCATCCCGCAATTCCCAGGCTTCTCCCCTCTGTCAATCCCTGTGCTGGCTCCCTGTTGCCCAAAGACTCCAGTTGAAAAGCCTATCTTTGGCATACCAAGCCATTGCAAACCTGTCTCCTCCATACATGTGTGACCTAGACTCCCTGTACTAGTTACCTGCACGCAACCTCCCATCCTTCCAAGATCTCCTTCTCTACTTCCCTCTTATCTCTTATTGTCACGATCGCATACAAGATTTGTCCCATGCATCTCTACTACTGTGTAACTCTGTACCCCAACACATCAGACTCTCGCCTACCATGCAAATCTTGAAAAGGATGCTGAAGACTCACTTCTTGTGACAAGCGTACAATCTGCGATAACCCTCGCTCCAGCATACCGCTGCATGACTAGCTGCACCCTGACATACTGTATCCTCACTCATCCCTTGTAGATTGTTTGTGCTCCCTCACGGGCAGGGTCTTCTCTCCTCTTGTACTAGTTGGTGAGTCACTGACGGTGACTCCTTTTGACATGTAAAGCGCCACGGAACAAATGTCGCTGTAATAGTAATAATAATTATAGTACTTGTACTTTAGGTCAATTGATGGCACTTTCCAGGTGTCTACCCCAATTTGATGTGTTTTGGCAGATTTTGGGTACGTTTGAAGGCGTGTATGCATGTTTTTTGGACCCCCATTGAATCCTATGGCGTTCGGTAACGTTTGACGAACATTCGTCGAATAAATCGGCGAATATTACAAATTCGGCGATAGGAATCTGAATCAAATATTGAAACATTCGCTCATCTCTACTCAGCTGTTACTCCTCAGCTTCTTCCATAAACCTATAAGGAGATGTACATACTGCCCACGTTCCCCCTTGAAGACACGTGTATAGTTGTAAATGTACCTTGATGTGTAATGTGTCTTATGATATGTGTTATCAGTGATGGTGTTGTAGTTTGACAGACAGTAGTGAAAGTTAGGGTTAATGTTTGGGAATAGCCCAGAGTGAGAGGGGCTCAAGTGAAGGGACAGAGGCAGTTTCCTTTCAGGATGTTAGATAGGACCCATTGTGTGCCAGAAGCAGAACTAAGGTCTGACTAATCAGCAGAGCCGCATGACGTGGGTGTCCCTGACGTGGGTAGAGACCGAGACAGTGCATAGAGAGATCCACAGTAAAGAAAGGAGAAGTGATCGAAGGACACAGTGATCAACTGGAGATGGGTCCTGGGACAGGACACCTAGTAGTACGGCCCCAAGTTTATAATTCAGAGCTTAACAGGCCAGGACGGAACAGGGAATATGAGCTGAAGAGAGCACCCTGGCGGGAGTTCCAAGGAGTCAGCAAGTTGAGAAGCTAAGTACTGGCCATATTGGCTCACTAGTTCCCTTTAAGAGGGAAGAGGCGGAACCTCAGGTTGAGAGTAGGACTCTCACTAACTAAACAGTGGTAGTGTGCTGGGTGGTGGCGAAGACAGAGAAACTTGAGGCAAGAACAAGTAAACTTGAAGAGGAAGAGGAACCGTGTGTGAAGATGCTCAGTATTGTGAAAGAAATATTTGTGAAGTTATGCACCCTCTATCTATTGTACATAATCCCCACCAAGTTTATGCTCTGTAAAAGACTGGGTTGTTTATTTTTGAGTGGTGGCCTCCCTCATTGAACTGTTAAATATCCGGTCCTGGCCATCATGGGCGTAGAGCCACCGTCAACAAAGTCCACACACCCAGGCAGGACCCTCATTTTCATGTAGCGTGCCAGGAGTGAAAGACTAGTACGTTGCCCACAGCTACCACGCTGCGCCACGTTACACACCCACACCAGCACAGAATGTACTAGTACATCTACGTCAGGAATGTGTTAAAATCTGTCTCCACTATGTACAGTTTAGTATAACACTAGGACTGTGCTAATTATTATTATATTTGGAAGATTTTTCCATGTAATTTATAAACCAATTATATGTACCAAGTACATTCAACAGGCTGCCGTAACTAGCACCAGGGAATTAATTATCAATAACACGGCATTATATATACACCTGTAAAATCAGTGAGCTCTGTACACTCAATACAATAATGTCACATCCCACTGGAGGCAATGGCAATTTCATGTTTAGGTTGATCAGACACGAGCTCTAAAATTCAGCAGCTCAGACTGAACAGGTATGTAGAAGAAATGTATATAAAGTATGACCAAGAGTATCCAGACTCCTAAGAGTATGACCAAGAGTATCCAGACTCCTAAGAGTATGACCAAGAGTATCCAGACTCCTAAGAGTATGACCAAGAGTATATGGACTCCTAAGAGTATGACCAAGAGTATCCAGACTCCTAAGAGTATGACCAAGAGTATATGGACTCCTAAGAGTATGACCAAGAGTATATGGACTCCTGACCATAACATTCATGTGAGCTTATTTAGAACATCCCATTCAAAAACCATGGGTGTTGATATCAAGTTATGCCCCCTTTTGCCTCAATGGGTGTGGATTAAACAAAGGAACTCATATATTAGGATCCTATGAATGGAATTACCATGTATGCATTAGATTCTCATACTATAGCATTGAGGTCTTTTTTTTCCTTGACTTTATCTGATTGATCAATATTTGGCTTAGGGGCAATGCTGATGATAGAAGAAAAATAGTAAAAGGGATTCAAGTTTTGATAACCATGTGATGCTAGGCATACAGTAGATGCCCTCATTCACGTCTGTCTATAAAATTCCTCACTGGTGAGGAATGAATAGTAATGAGTAGAGATGTGCGAGAGAATTAAATTCACTTTCAAATTTCATCAAAAATTTTAATTTGCCGGAATTCAATTTTTTTTTGTGTGAAATCCTGCAGAACAGTGTCTGGGTGCAATTTTGCTGGATTCATTTTAGGGATTGGGATGGGGTAAAAAAATATATATTCACCTCTCCCAGCTCTCACTTGTCCCACCATGTATTTTCTTCAGCGCTGATTAAGCCTCACAAGTTCAACGTCTTGACGTCATAACTAGTGTTGAGCGACCATGCTCGACACTGCTCGGTACTCGCCCGAGCATCACGCTACCCGGGATGTTCGGCGAGCACGGAGCATTTCCGGGTTACTCGGGCGGGAGCTCGGGTCTCCGCCCTGCATGTTTGGCGCTCTTTACAGAGCCAATGAACATGCAGGGATTGCCAGCCAGTCACTGTAATGCCGCAGCCATGCTGGTTGTGGGCATTACAGTGATTGGCTGGCCGCACAGCGTCACCTCGAGTATTTAAAACCGGGCGCCGTCATCTTGGACACAGACCGCTGGGATCAGACAGTGTAGGGACAGCGCTGCTGATTTAGATAGAGATATATCCTGCAAAATAGTTAGAGTAGGGTCTGTAAACGCTGCCAGATCAAACAAACAGTCCTTCTCAGGACTAATATCCATCCCAGATATCAGGCAGGCTGTATAGGAGACGCAGTGGTTATACCAGCAAACGCTGCTTTACAGTCCTGTGTGCTCCTGTTGCTGAAATTGCTGGACTTAGCTCCAGGTCTCGGGGGCCAGGAAAAATCCTTTTTTTTTATTCTAAATCCTCTTTTTTTTTTCCCTCCTTCACACTGTACAAATACCCATCTTATTAACCTTTTGGTGTCCCCCCCCAAAATAAAAAAAAAAGTGTGTCTGTGACAGTTCAGACACAAATATATTTTTTTAAAAGAGTCTGGTGTAGGCCAGAGAAATAGAAGTGTTGTTTTGCAGTTCCACGGTTCAAACCACTGTATTATCCACTTTTGGGCCATTTTTACCTAAAAAAAACAGTTTGAGTGTGTCGCTCACTGTTCAGCGGCAAATATATCTATTTAAAAAAGTCTGGTATACACTGTAATAGTGTCTCCCTGATTGTTCAGACACCAATATATCTGTTTAAAAGAGTCTGGTATACACCAGTAAATTATAACTGTGGTTTTGCCGTTCCACGGTGAAAAATCTCTATTATCCTGCTTTTGGCGTTTTTTGCAGTAAAGAAAAACAGTAATAGTGTCTCCTGATTGTTCAGACACAAATACATCTGTTGAAAATAGTTTGGTGTAGGCCCGAGAAATAGAACTGTGGTTTTGCAGTTCCACGGGTCAAATCTCTGTATTATCCTGCTTTTGGCATTTTTTGCCGTAAAGAAAAACAGTAATAGTGTCTCCTGATTTTTCAGACACCAATATATCTGTTTAAATGAGTCTGGTATACACCAGTAAATTATAACTGTGGTTTTGCCGTTCCACGGTAAAAAAATCTCTATTATCCTGCTTTTGGCATTTTTTGCCGTAAAAAAAAAAAATTAATAGTGTCTCCCTGATTGTTCAGACACAAATATATTAGTTGAAAATAGTCTGGTGTAGGCCAGAGAAACAGAAGTGTGGTTTTGCAGTTCCACGGTTCAAACCTCTGTATTATCCACTTTTGGGCCATTTTTACCTAAAAAAAACAGTTTGAGTGTGTCGCTCACTGATCAGCCGCAAATATATCTATTTAAAATTGTCTGGTATACCCCAGTAAACAATAACTGTGGTTTTGCCATTCCACGGTAAAAAATCTCTATTATTCAGCTTTTGGTATTTTTTCCGTAAAGAAAAAAAGTAATAGTTTCACCCTGATTGTTCAGATTGTTTAAAAGAGTCGGGTGTAGGCCAGAGAAATAGAACTGTGGTTTTCCTCTTCCACGGTTCTAATCTACTTTTTATTACCCTTTTTCCATTGATAGTGCGAGTGTAAGCTATTTTACTTCCTTTACAATGGGCAAGGTGCGTTGCAAGGGACGTGGAACTGGACGTTCTGGTGATGGTGCGTGCAGAGGACGGAGCCGTGGCCAAGGTGAAAATGTGCCACAACCAACAGCCACATCTTCTCGCTCCCACGTCTTGACCGAATTACTAGGGAAGCACAGAACAACACCAGTATTGCGAACTGATCAGTGTGAACAGGTTATTAATTGGATAGCAGATAATACTTCCAGTCACCTGGGCACCACCACCTCCGGTCTGTTTTCCACACGGTCAAATCTTAGTAGCCGTGAGTCTCGACCGCATACTCCTCCTCACCCCGATGCTCCTTCCTCCCAACATGCCGAGTGTCGTCAGACAGCAAGTGATCCCACACTTGGACACTCTGAAGAGCTGTTCACTGGTCCATTTCCATATTTGTGCCCCTCGCCTGCTCCGCTTGAAGTGGTGGAAGAGGAGATCCCATGTAGCAATGCCAAAATTTTTGGACAGCCGCGGCCACAGGAAGTCGACGCTGGCAATTTGTCACAAGAGTTGGACGATGATGAGACACAATTGCCAGGAAGTGAGGAGGAGGATCCTGGTGCGCAAGTGGAAGAGGAGGAGGTGGTTGATGATCTAGTAACTGACCCAACGTGGCAGGGGGAAATGCAGAGCGAGGCCAACAGCACACAGGGTGAGGGAGGCAGAGTACCCCAACAGGCAGGAAGAAGCAGTGTGGTGGCCGCACACAGAAGGCAGGCAACAGTTCCCCGTAACACCAACACGAGGGACGTTGCCAGTACAACCTGTAGGTCTTCCAGAGTCTGGAATTTTTTTAAAGACTCTGCTGATAACCTCAAAAAGGCCATTTGTGAAAGTGTCACAAGAGGTGGACGATGATGAGACACAATTGCCAGAAAGTCAGCAGGAGGACCAGGGTGCGGAAGTGGAATACGAGGTGGTGGATGATATAATAACTGACCCAACCTGGCAGGAGGACATGCAGAGAGAGGACAGCAGCACACAGGGGGAGGGAGGCAGAGCACCCCAACAGGCAGGAACAAGCAGTGGGGTGGCCACAGACAGAAGGCGGGCAACTGTTTCCCGTAACACCAACACGACGGAAGTTGCCAGTACAACTGCTAGGTCTTCCCGAGTCTGGTTGTTTTTTAAAGAATCTGCCGATAATCCCAAAAAGGCCATTTGACCACCTGCCATGCCAGCATCAGCAGGGGTGACAAAACTACCAGCCTGACCACCACCAGCATGATAAGGCACATGGCAGCAAAGCACCAAACTTTGTGGGGTGAACCCCAGGGTCCACAACCAGTGTCAGCGGGTGTCACCACTGCTTCTTCCACTGTTGTGCTTGCAAGACAACCCCCTGTTGTGTGTGCAAGGCAATCCCCTGTCCATACTGCATAGAAAGATGCCCCCTCCTCTCAGTCTTCACTTGCTATGGCAGTTTCTCAAGAAATAGCATCAACGTCCACGTCCCACCGCAGCGTTCAATTGTCCATATCCCAGACCTTTGATCGAAAGCGGAAATTCGCAGCCAACGCCCCACAGGCCACAGTCCTAAATTCACACATTTCACGACTGCTTGCGTTGGAAATGCTGGTGGAGACGGAATCCTTCCGCAAACTTATGGCGGTGGCCGTCCCTCGGTACTCGGTCCCCAGCCGACACTATTTTGCCCGGTGTGTCATCCCTGCACTACACAAACACGTGTCCCAAAACATCTGCCGTGCCCTCAACAACGCAGTTACTGGGAGAGTCCACCTGATAACGGACACGTGGACAAGTGCTTGTGGCCAGGGACGGTACATCTCCCTGACGGCACACTGGGTAAACACAGTGGAAGCCGGGACCCAGTCGGACCTTGGGACGGAACACATCCTCCCCACACCAAGGATTACGGGCCCTATGTCAGTCAGAGTTGCCCCCACAGTGTACAGCTACTGCGCATCATCCTCCACCTCCTTCTCATGTTCAGCCTCCATCTCAGATATCAACACATCAGTTACAAGCTGGAAGCACTGCAGTACTGCCTCCGCAAAGCGGCAACAGGCTGTGCTGAAACTCATAAGCTTAGGTGAGAAACCTCTCACTGCTTGTGAGTTGTGGACAGCTGTGAAAGAGCAGGCAGATCTGTGGCTGAGACCGCTGAACCTACATCCAGGCATGGTCGTGTGTGACGATGGCCGTAACCTGGTGGCGGCTCTGAGGTGAGGCGAGATCACACACGTACCATGCCTGGCTCATGTGCTTAACCTCGTGGTTCAGCGGTTTCTTAATTCGTACCCCGAGTTGCCAGATCTGCTCGTCAAAGTACGCCGCCTGTCACCTCATTTTCACAAGTCGGCTACAGCATCCGCCGCCCTTGCTGTGTTGCAGCAGCGTTTGCAGCTTCCGTCACACCGACTGGTGTGTGATGTCCCCACACGTTGGAACTCTACCCTCCACATGTTGCTAAGGATTTGTGAGCAGAAGAGAGCAGTTGTGGAGTACCAGCTGAGCTGCAACAAGGCCGTCGATATTCAGGTCAGACTCCACACATAAGACCTCAGGAGTGGACCTGGATGTCTGACATATGTACCATCTTGACAAACTTTGAGGAGTCCACCAAGATGGTGAGTGGCGATGACGCCATCATTAGCATCAGCATTCCACTTGTCTGTCTTTTGCAACGCTCTCTGCAGAGAATTAAAAAGGAGGCATTGCAGCCAGAGTATGATGAGATCAATCAAGAAGCCGTAGCAGTCAATTACACACAGCCCAGCCTCATCTCATCCCAACGTGCATTGGGGGACAATGAGGGAGAGGAGGAGGAGGAAGAACAGGAGCTTGTATCATGCGCTATAGACGGTAGTACCTGTACAACTGTCATACCGTCGGTTCAGCGTGGGTGGCCTGAGGACAGGGGGGAGGAGGAGGAGGAGGAGGAGAGCATGGTCAGTCGTCATCTTGGTGAGGACACGGAAGTCTTGCCCGTTACCAGTCTGGCACGCATGGCTGACTTTATGTTACGCTGCCTTAACTGTGACCCTCGCGTTGTCAAAATGTTGGGTGACATTCATTACTGGTTGGTGACACTTTTAGACCCCCGCTACAAGGAGAACTTTCACTCTCTTATTCCTGAGGTGGAGAGGTCTACAAAAATGGGGCAGTACCAGAAGGCCCTTGCTGCAGAACTGTTAAAAAAATTCCCATCTGAACACGCTAGCGGCAGAGGTCACAGTTCGTTGCCCAACCAAGGCGTACATGCGAGAGAGACGCAACTCCAATCCAGCAGAGGCAGGGGAACACTGTCAACATTCTGGGACAGATTTCTCAGACCCTCCCTTCGGACAGACCCTGAGGCGCGGGGTACTCTCACAAGGAGTGGAAAGTTTCAAAAGATGGTGAGGGAGTACCTTGCCGACCGTACCAGCGTCCTCCGTGATTCCTCTGTGCCTTTTAATTATTGAGTATCCAAGCTGGACACTTGGAATGAACTCGCTCTGTACGCCTTGGAGGTTCTGACCTGTCCTGCCGCTAGCGTGTTATCGGAGCGTGTTTTTAGCGCCGCTGAGGGTATTATCTATATATAATCGTCTTATCCTGTCCATCTGTCTGTCTGTCTGTCCGGGAAATCCCGCGTCGCTCATTGGTCCGGCAGCGGCCAATCAGCGCCGCGGGATTTCTGAAAAAAGATGGTGGCCGTTTGCTGCTCATCTGCGGGACGGAGCTCAGCGGCGATGCAGCTGGGAGATGACCGGCGCGAGGCGCTCATCTCCCGGCTGGTACCAGCAGAAGGACTTCGATCGCCGGACCCATCTGCGGGACGGAAATGCAGCCGGGAGATGAGCGGCGCGAGGCGCTCATCTCCCGGCCAGTAGCAGCGGAAGGACCGCCGGCGTCGCTGACCTCCATGCGGAAGGGAGGACCGGGGAACGGTGCTGCGGTTCGGGATACTTCTGCTGCGAGCGCCCGCTCATGTCCCGGGCTCTTGCAGCGGAAGTAGCCGCACAGGCAGCGCCGCTCCCCGGTCCTCACCAAAACGATTCAATGATCGAACGCGGTCTTCGGACCCGACCAATCACTGATCTTACCGCAAAAGTTAAACACCGCTGTGCTGATTGGTCACGGACGCTGCCCGCGACCAATCACCGATTTGGGCGCCACATTTAAACACTGCTGTGCTGATTGGTCGCGGACGCCAGCCGCGACGAATCAGCGAGATTGGCGCCAAATTTAAACAACGCTCTGCTGATTGGTTGCGGCCGCCAGTCGACCGCGACCAATCAGCGAGATTGGCGCCTAATTTAAACAGCGCTATGATCTCCCGACGGCAAGTGTGAACGGAGGACCGAGGAGCGGCGCCGCCGGTCGGGATGCTTCTGCTGCGAGCAGCCGCTCATCTCCCAGCTGCTCGCAGTGGAAGTACCCGCACAGGCAGCGCCGCTTCCCGGTCCTCACCTTTACGACGCTGATTGGTTGCGGCCGCCGGCCCCGAGCAATCATTGATATGGGCAGCAAATTTAAACCCCGCTCTGCTGATTGGTCGCGGTGGCCGGCCCCGACCAATCAGCGATTTTGGTGGCAAATTGAAACACCGCTCTGCTGATTGGTCGCGGCTGGTGGTCGTGACCAATCAGTGATTTTGGCGCAAAATTTAAACAAGGCTCTGCTGATTGGTCACGCCCGGCGGTCGCGACCAATCAGCGATATTGGCGCCAAATGTAAATCTCGCTCTGCTGATTGGTCGCGGTGGCCGGCCGCAACCAATCAGCAATTTTGGTGCCAAATTTAAACAACGCTCTGCTGATTAGTCGAGGTCTCCGACCGCGACCAATCAGCAGTATTGGCTCCAAATTTAAACCTCGCTCTGCTGATTAGTCGCAACCACCGGCCGTGACCAATCAGCGATATTAGCGCCAAATTTAAACACCGCTCTGCTCATTGGTCGCGGTTACCGGTCACGAATAACCAGCATTATTGGCGCCAAATTTAAACACCGCTCTGCTGATGGGTCACGTTCGCTGGCCGCGACCAATCAGCATTATTGGCGCCAAATTTAAACCCCGCTCTGCTGATTAGTCGCGACCGCCGGCCGTGACCAATCTGCGACATAGGCGCCAAATTTTAACACCGCTTTGCAGATTGGTCGCGGTTGCCGGCCTCAACCAATCAGCGATTTTGGCGCCAAATGTAAACACCGCTCTGCTGCTTGCGCCCGGTCGGCCGCATACCTATTCTAGAATACCCGATGCGTTAGAATCGGGCCACCATCTAGTAACTGATAAGCGCACTAGTCTGTCAACTGACAATGCTGACAAGCTGACCCTTATCAAAATGAACAAGGGCTGGATTGGGCCAGTCTTCTCATCACCACCAAATGACAGCAGAGTAACATAAAGTCAAATCCACTGTGTTATTTCGGGAGGTGTATTCACATGCACCGCTTCACACCCACACATGGGTATACGCTTCCTCATTTCGGCTGTTTTATGTTCTTCTCCTTATCCTCAGCCTCCACCACCACTATACCACCAGGGTGACCGTGGTCCGTGTTGCCATTATTGAAAGTTCCTCCGTCCTTATTTTTGTCAGCTTTTGCTTGGAAGGCATAAGCAAAGACTGTGGGAGACCCACTCCCCAATAATGGGAATAATATTTTTAAGATGCTGTACTGTATGGCTCTTGTAAGGGGCATTAAAACCGTCTTGTTAAGCTACTGCGACCTCCACCACTTTTCCATGGGGCATTAAAACCGTCTTGTTAAGCTACTGGGACCTCCACGTCTCTTCCAAGGGGTATTAAACCCGTCTTGTTAAGCTACTGCGACCTCCATGTCTCTTCCGAGGGGCATTAAAACCGTTTTGTTAAGCTACTGTGACCTCCACCACTTTTCCAAGGGGCATTAAAGCCATCTTGTTAAGCTACTGGGACTTCCACGTCTCTTCCGAGGGGCATTAAAAGCATCTTGTTAAACCACTCTGAACTCCACAGCTCTTCCAAGGGGCATTGAAATGTTGTTTTTAATTAACTCTAACCTCCACGACTCTTCGAACCGGCATTGCATTTCCTCCTAATTTTTGGCAGCTTTTACTTGGAAGGCATAAGCAAAGACTATGGGAGACCCACTCCACAATAATGGGAATAATGTTTGTAATATGCTGTACTGCATGGCTCTTGTAAGGGGCATTGCAAGTTTCTCCATCCTAATTTTTGGCAGCTTTTGCTTGGAAGGCATAAGCAAAGACTATGGTAGACCCACTCCCCAATAATGGGAATAATGTTTTTAAGATGCTGTACTGTATGGCTCTTGTAAGGGGCATTAAAACCGTCTTGTTAAGCTACTGCGACCTCCACGTCTCTTCCGAGGGGCATTAAAACCGTCTTGTTAAGCTACTGTGACCTACACCACTTTTCCAAGGGGCATTCAAACCGTCTTGTTAAGCTACTGTGACCTCCACCACTTTTCCAAGGGGCATTAAAACCGTCTTGTTTAGCTACTGCGACCTCCACGACTCTTCCAACGGGCACTGCATTTCCTCCTAATTTTAGTCAGCTTTTGCTTTTCAATGCATAGGTGAACACTAAGGGAGACCCACTCCCCAATAATGGGTAGAAGGCTTTTAGTACGCTGTAATCCACGTCTGTTTCAAGGGGCACTGCAGTTCCTCATAATTTTTGGAAAGCCTTCCATTCACTGCTTAGGCCAACAGTGCACAGGAGACCCAGTTGATATAAATGGAAAAAATGGTTTAGTTAAGATCCACTGACCTCCATGTCACTTCCAAGGGGCATTGGAGTGCCTCTAAATTTTTGGTAGGCACTGCACTCACTGTATCTATATATATATAATCGTCTTATCCCGTCTGTCTGTCTGTGTCTGTCCGTCCTGGAAATCCCGCGTCGCTCATTGGTCCGGCAGCGGCCAATCAGCGCCGCGGGATTTCTGAAAAAAGATGGCGGCCGTTTGCTGCTCATCTGCGGGACGGAGCTCAGCGGCGATGCAGTCGGGAGATGACCGGCGCGAGGCGCTCATCTCCCGGCTGGTACCAGCAGAAGGACCTCGACCGCCGGACCCATCTGCGGGACGGAGATGCAGCCAGGAGATGAGCGGCGCGAGGCGCTCATCTCCCGGCCGGTAGCAGCGGAAGGACCGCCGGCGTCGCTGACCTCCATGCGGAAGGGAGGACCGGGGAACGGCGCTGCGGGTCGGGATACTTCTGCTGCGAGCGCCCGCTCATGTCCCGGGTTCTCGCAGAGGAAGTAGCCGCACAGGCAGCGCCGCTGCCCGGTCCTCACCAAGACGATTCGATGATTGGTCGCGGTCTTCGGACCCGACCAATCACTGATCTTACCGCAAAAGTTAAACACCGCTGTGCTGATTGGTCACGGACGCTGCCCGCGACCAATCAGCGAGATTGGCGCCAAATTTAAACAACGTTCTGCTGATTGGTTGCGGCCGCCAGTCAACCGCAAACAATCAGCGAGATTGGCGCCTAATTTAAACAGCGCTATGATCTACCGACGGCAAGTGTGAACGGAGGACCGAGGAGCGGCGCCGCCGGTCGGGATGCTTCTGCTGCGAGCAGCCGCTCATCTCCCAGCTGCTCGCAGCGGAAGTACCCGCACAGGCAGCGCCGCTCCCCGGTCCTCACCTTTACGACGCTGATTGGTTGCGGCCGCCGGCCCCAACCAATCATCGATATGGGCGGCAAATTTAAACCCCGCTCTGCTGATTGGTCGCGGTGGCCGATCGCGACCAATCAGCAATTTTGGTGCCAAACTTAAACAACGCTCTGCTGATTGGTCACGGCCGGTGGTTGCGACTAATCAGCAGAGCGAGGTTTAAATTTGGCGCCAATAATGCTGGTTATTCGTGACCGGTAACCGCGACCAATGAGCAGAGCGGTGTTTAAATTTGGCGCCAATATCGCTGATTGGTCACGGCCGGTGGTTGCGACTAATCAGCGATATTGGCGCCAAATTTAAACACCGCTCTGCTCATTGGTCGCGGTTACCGGTCACGAATAACCAGCATTATTGGCGCCAAATTTAAACACCGCTCTGCTGATTAGTCGCGACCGCCGGCCGTGACCAATCTGCGATATAGGCGCCAAATTTTAACACCGCTTTGCAGATTGGTCGCGGTTGCCGGCCTCGACCAATCAGCGATTTTGGCGCCAAATGTAAACACCGCTCTGCTGCTTGCGCCCGGTCGGCCGCATACCTATTCTAGAATACCCGATACGTTAGAATCGGGCCACCATCTAGTTCCCTATAACTATGTAGCCGAACCGCTCCTTTTGGTACAGAAACATATCCTACAAGACATGTGTGGTTGACTGGCCTGATATTGATGTGACTGGTCCCTGTTCCTCCTGCTCTTTCTCCTTTGCCACCACCTCATCCATCATTTATCACCTGAAGCTTTGTTTTAACGGGAGTCATAGAACTGGAATAGCAGCAGGAAAACATCCAGCAATCCTCGGAGGAGGTAGAATATGCGCCAAAACGCTGACCACCTCAGGCCTAGCCGCTACTACATACATGCGCTTGCATTCCAAGAAAACAAAGCAGATGCTAACTTCTATCATCATCATCATGCTCCTCACCATGGCACTCTCAACTTCCCTGATGGAGAAGCCAGGGCTCACCGGAGGAGTCTGGTACTCTGGTGGGCTCGTCCAATGCTGCCCTAAAGCAGGCCAGGCTAAGAAAAGTGTGGGGGAAGGTGACAGGAGAAATAGGGGCGGCTGGGGACCGTGTGTAGACACCCGGCCGTGGGGCGGCTGGGGACCGAGTATGGACACCCGGCCGCCCCCTGGCAGCTGGGGACCGAGCGTGGACACCCGGCCGCCTGGGGACTGAGTATGGATACCAGGCCGCCGAAGCAGCCATGAGGTAGTGGCCAGCTTCGGCCTACTCCAAACTAAAAGGCCCCATTTCAAGTGCAAGCTAGCAGTATGGCATTAAAGCCTGGGGGTGGGTGAGTGGCAGGCTGCACACTTACGCTTGCATTAAAAGAAAACAAAGCAGATGCTAACTTCTATCGTCATCATCATGCTCCTCACCTTGGCACTCTCAACTCCCCTGATGGAGAAGCCAGGGCCCACCGGAGGAGTCTGTTTCTCTGGTGGGCTCGTCCAATGCTGCCCTAAAGCAGGCCAGGCTAAGAAAAGTGTGTGGGAAGGTGACAGGAGAAATAGTGGCGGCTGGGGACCGTTTATGGACACCCGGCCGCCCCCAGGCGGCTGGGGACCGTGTGTGGACCCCCGGCCGCGGGGCGGCTGGGGACCGTGTGTGGACACCCGGCCGTGGGGCGTCTGGGGACCGAGTATGGACAACCGGCCGCAGGACGGCTGGGTACTGAGTATGGATACCTCGCTGCCGAAGCAGCCATGAGGTAGTGGCCAGCTTCGGCCTCCTCCAAACTAAAAGGCCCCATTTCAAGTGAAAGCTAGCAGTATAGTATTGCAGCCTGCGGGTGGGTGGGTGGTTGGCTGCATATTTGCGCTTGCATTGCAAGGAATGGGGGAGGTACAATTGAACACTGCCCTGGGACAAGGACTTGCACGGGGATAGTTGCAAGTCTGCATCTTCTGATGCGGCAAGGATCACTTCTGATGGGCACACTTTTAGGCAGTGACCTGTGAGTCAGAGACGTTTCCAGGGGTCTTCCCCATGCTGTTCCCATGTCTTTTCAGCACTGTATGCATGTATCACACAGCACATGGCCAGATAAGATTGTAAAATGTTTAAATGACATTTCCCGGTGAATGCTTTTGTCACGGTAGAAAGCAATACAAAAGTGCAAAAACGCATGAAAAATGCTACTTGTAAACATAGCCCAAGGTGTGGAGGAGTATTTTTGTTTTGGGTTATTTATTTTACCTTATACACAAGTCTTTACCCTGGAAAGGAAGTTCCTTAACACATTTCACAGGAAAGCAGTTTCAGTTTCATTTTTGAACGTTTTATTGTGAGCCCGTAAAAGTGGCTTAATACCTCTGACCACGTTGTTGACAGCAGTGATCTGGGGGTCAGAAATGCTTCCTGGGGCGATCCCTATGCTGTCCCCATGTCATTTGAGCACTGTCACTATCGTTTTGGGCACTTGTTAGGCTTTTAAAAAACTGCCGGGGGTGCCGCTGCAAAAATGCTCGGGTCTCCCATAGACTAACATTGGGCTCGTTGCTCGGGTCGAGCACCCGAGTATCACGGTGAGCTCGGCCCGAGCTTCGAGCACCCGAGCATTTTAGTGCTCGCTCAACACTAGTCATAACTCATTAGGCCTAGTCAGCACCAGAGGGGTTGAGGGGTCCTGAAGAGTGACCGTAACTGGAGGGAGCTGTGCGATGGCTGGAAGATGTGAGCGCAGGGACAGGTGAGTATTATAGTTACATTATTTATCCCTATGTTTATTATGCTCTGGGGTCTGTAGAGAGACCTCAGAGGATAATAAATGTTTTAAAATGGCAAAATTAGATTTGTATCAAATACATTTGATGCAAATTGAATTTGCTGGCTGAATTTGAGTAATTCTGCCGAATTTGAATTTCAGCAGATTTGCTCCTCTCTTGTTATGAGTGTAGCCCCTAAGATGTGGTTTAGCATAGAGAAGGAAGCACTATTGCAGACCCCATGTCTGCAGGGACCTTCTACAATGGCACAGATTATACAGACAGTATATTCTCTTTTGATAGAGCAGTAAAAATTGAATAAAAATTTACAGTGGGTATTCAGACCCCTTTAAATTTTTCACTCTTTGTTTCATTGCAGCCATTTGGTAAATTCTAAAAAGTTCATTTTTCTCTCATTAAAGTACACTCTGCACCCCATCTTGACTGAAAAAAACAGAAATGTAGAAATTTTTGCAAATTTATTAAAAAAGAAAAACTGAAATATTACAAGGTCATAAGTATTCAGACCCTTTGCTCAGTATTGAGTAGAAGCACCATTTTGAGCTAATACAGCCATGAGTCTTCTTGGGAATGATGCAACAAGTTGTTCACACCAGGATTTGGGGATCCTCTGCCATTCTTCCTTGCAGATCCTCCCCAGTTCCGTCTGGTTGGATGGTGAATCTTGGTGGACAGCCATTTTCAGGTCTCTCCGGAGATGCTCAATTGGGTTTAGGTCAGGGCTCTGGCTGGGCCAGTCAAGAATGGTCACAGAGTTGTTCTGAAGCCACTCCTTTGTTATTTTAGCTGTGTGCTTAGGGTCATTGTCTTGTTGGAAGGTGAACCTTCGGCCAAGTATGAGGTCCAGAGCACTCTGGAAAAGGTTTTCATCCAGGATATCTCTGTACTTGGCCGCATTCATGTTTCCTTCAATTGCAACCAGTCGTCCTGTCCCTGCAGCTGAAAAACACCCCGATAGCATGACGCTGCCACCACCATGTTTCACTGTTGGGACTGTATTGGGCAGGTGATGAGCAGTGCCTGGTTTTCTCCAAACATACCGCTTAGAATTATCACCAAAAAGTTCTATCAGTTTAATTAAACACAGCTGGACTCCAATGAAGGAGTAGAACCATCTCAAGGAGGATCACAAGGAAATGGACAGCATGTGACTTAAATATGAATGTCTGAGCAAAGGGTCTGAATACTTATGACCATGTGATATTTCAGTTTTTCTTTTTTAATAAATTTGCAAAAATTTCTACATTTCTGGTCATTTTCAGTCAAGATGGGGTGCAGAGTGTACTTTAATGAGAAAAAAATGAACTTTTTAGAATTTACCAAATGGCTGCAATGAAACAACTCTGTATATATTTTAAAAGCTATGTATACACCTTTGCACAGAATTTGTAATAATGTTCCTTTGCTTCCTAAGTGCAAAGGTAAGCAAATTTCTAAATTGTCTTCATTAACAATGCTCTATCTTGTTGCAGAGTGTCTGTAAGTCCTTTATCTATTTGACTAGTCTGAAAAAAATGCTACAAATCAGTCAGAGCTTCTGCTCCTGGTTCTGACATCTCTCTATACCCCACTCCTTTATCTCAGTGTTAAGAGAGATAGGTGTCTGCCCAATGAATGTTTCTCCATCAGCTATCACGTGTACGGCCAGATAGCAGTAGGGATAAGGAGGGTGTTGTACACAGATCTTCAGGGAGGATAGAGGAAATAGGCTGTGTAAAAGAAGGAAAGGAGAAAGAAGTACAGCATAGAAGTTGTGCTGATATATGAGCTAATGAAGAAAGCAGCACCCTGGATAAACAAACAAAATAAACAAATCCAAGCGACATTACTCTATCCTCCTCCTCCTGGACCTCCTGGACCTGTCATCTGCTTTTGACACAGTAGACCATTCCCTCTTACTACAGACTCTCTCATCTATAGGCATCACAGACTTGGCCCTATCTTGGATCTCCTCATACCTAACAGACAGGACATTTAGTGTCTCCCACTCACACACCACCTGCTCACCTCGCCCCCTATCTGTCGGTGTCCCCCAAGGTTCAGGCCTAGGGCCCCTGCTCTTCTCCATCTACACCTTTGGTCTCAGACAGCTCATAGAGTCTCACGGCTTTCAGTATCACCTCTATGCTGATGACACACAGATCTACCTCTCTGGACCCGATATCTCTTCCCTACTAACCAAAATCCCACAATGTCTGTCCGCTATTTCATCCTTTTTGTCTGCTAGATTTTTAAAACTTAACCTGGACAAAACAGAATTCATCATCTTTCCCCCATCTCACTCAACCCCCCCCAACAGACTTATCAATTAAATTAAATGGCTGCCCACTCTCCCCAGTCCCACAAGTTCGCTGCCTTGGCGTAACCCTGGACTCTAATCTCTCCTTCAAACCACATATCCAAGACCTTTCCTCTTCCTGCAGACTCCAACTCAAAATATTTCCCGGATCCGCACATTCTTTATTCAAGAATCTGCAAAAACACTAGTGCACGCCCTCATCATCTCCCGCCTTGACTACTGCAACCTCCTGCTCTGTGGCCTCCCTTCCAACACTCTCGCACCCCTCCAATCTATCATAAATTCTGCTACTCAACTAATTCACCTGTCCCCCCGCTATTCCCCGGGTTCTCCCTTCTCTCAATCCCAGCACTGGCTCCCCATTACTCAGAGACTCCAGTTCAAAACCCTAACCATGGCATACAAAGCCATCCACAACCTGTCTCCTCCATACATCTGTGACCTAGTCTCCTGGTACTTACCTGTACGCAACCTCCGATCCTCACAAGATCTCCTTCTCTACTCCCCTCTCATCTCCTCTTCCCATAATCGCATACAATTTTTCTCTCGCTCATCCCCCCTACTCTGGAACTCTCTACCGCAACACATCAGACTCTCGTAGACCGTGGAAACCTTCAAAAGGAACCTGAAGACCTACCTCTTCGAACAAGCCTACAACCTACAGTAACCATCGCTCCACCATACTGCTGCATGACCAGCTGTACCCCGACGTGTTGTGTGGTCCCGGATACCTTGTAGATTGTGAGCCCTCGTGGGCAGGGTCCTCGCTCCTCCTGTACCAGTCAGCGACTTCTATTATCTAAGATTATTATACTTGTTTTAATTATGTATACCCCTTCTCACATGTAAAGCGCCATGTAATAAATGGCGCTATAATAATAAATAATAATAATAGACACATACACCACATTCAGCCTATATTACTGGGAGGGACACATAGACCTCACATCCTACTTGTATCACTATGAGAGTCAAACAAACCCCACATCGAGCTAACATAACTGGGAAAGAAACACTGAACCCACGCCCAGCCTATAATAGAAAGAGACAAAGCAACCTCACATCCAGCCTATACTGTTAGGTAAGATACACAGACCTCACATCCAGCATGTATGACTGGGAGAAAAACACAGAGCTCACATCTTGGCTGTATTACTGGGGAGAAACACCAACCTCACATCCAGCCTATATTACTGAGAGAAACATCTATATCTCACATCCAGGTTATATCACTGACCTCATATCCAGCCTATATTACTGGGAGAAACACACAGCCCTTACATCCAACCTATATTACTGATAGAGATACATACACTTCCCATTCAACATATGTTACTGGGAGAGACACACAGATCTTACATCCGACCTATATTATTGATAGAGATACATACACTTCCCATTCAACATATGTTACTGAGAGAGACACACAGACCTTACTTCCAGCATGTATTATTGGAAGAGAAACACCAAACTCACATCCAGCTTATATTCCTAGGAGAGACACACAGACCTCATATCCAACCTATATTACTGGGAGAGACCGCCACAAGAGCAAAATATGAATCTTGGATCAGACTGCAAACTTCATATCTGGGCATCTAAAAATGAATGAAGAAATGAAGTTTGCAGACTGAAACGTAGTGCAATGCAATTTTATCAACTAAGGGTAACTACTAGCATATGAAAAAAATATTATGTTAAAGTTATCCATATAATTTCCGTTTCATGCCACAACATAGTGATTACACAAAGTCTGAATGCTAACAGAGCAGTAGACTTTGTGGCTATGGACGCCATTCCTCACTTTAAGAATATGTGATATAACTTCCAGTGAACTGTGGTTAAATATTCTTTAATCATTGGAATTCATATGATTTTATACAGGGATGTAGTTAGTCCACATATACTTCCATGGTTACCATATTATGCCTCAATAAAACCTCAAAGCTAAGAAATGTAAAATAATTGCATATTTAAACCTAATTCTGCTTAAAACCTGAAAACGCATCTCACAATCCCTGTTCTTCTCAAGCCATTCCCATGGAGTATCAAATTCAGGAGAGGAGACATCATTCACCGATGTGAGCAAAACATGATACTGTATCCTTCTTAATAAAAACAAATATTCCCAAACAAGGTGAATAAAACATAATTGGTTTGCATACATTGATGAGTCTTGTAGAATTTTACAGAATTTATTAATCTGTTGAGTTCTGTTGGAGTAACTTCCTCTTGTTAATTACAGCGTCGGGACATTATTTCGTCTGGGTAGAGTGCTGATATTCTCGGCTTTTTGTGGAATTTTCTTTCTGGCCTTCAATGGATGAATTTGTTTATTAACCAAAATGTGAGTTTCAGAGGCTAAGGAGTAAAAAAGAATAAAAAAAAAGCCTCTATTAACTACCAATGATTCTTTGTGATTGTGAATACACTAGGGTCCTAATTTTATATAAACCCTTTAAGAAAGCCAGTGACGTATAAGAACTATTTGATTATGGGGGTCCCTTTTCCAGATATCATTATGAATAGCTTTAAAAAGAGAAGAAAGATATGGTCATAGTTTTGTATATCAAGGTGTCGTCTGGGTCACGTACAGTTAACACCTGGTTGTCACAAGAAGGGAATGCATAGAAGAGTAAAGATTAAAATTGGGCCTCCTTTTGGTGCTGAACAACACATCAGTTCCCCATATGGGCCAGGAGGACTTGATACTTGGTTGGCCTCCATCTTCTCTTCATGATCCTTGGGTTATTTCCCCACCTGATGGTCTTACGATCGACTAGAATAAGGAGTTTGGCCAACACGGTTGGGCTTCTTTTCTCCAGGTGCCCCAAAACAACTGCATGGGCTCTATGTTGGTGTTTATAGTTTGGGTGTCAGATATGGATAAAATATGTGTAGCCGCTACATATTGGAGGACTGTTGACTATCAGATAACAGTTTTTACTAATCTGGTATATTCATGGTAGGGTCTCATTCTAGGAAATACCGCATGATAATAAAGATGTTTTGGAATGAGACCACATTTTTCATCATAAGAGGAATCACAGATGACCCATACTTTGACATCATTATCTTCTTATTGGTTCTTCTCATTTATCTCATAACTCTCATTGGTAACATGACCTTCTTGTCACTGGTCTGCTTTGATCATCATCTCCACACTCCCATGTACATGTTCCTGGGTAACTTGTCCATTGTGGATATGTTATGTTCCACCATCACCCAGCATAATGTCCTTTTAAGCTTCATCACCAAAGACAAGTCTATTACCTATACGTCATGTATGGCTCAGATGTACATGTTTGGATCTCTAACTGGTCATGAGCTATTGATATTGACGGCTATGAGTTATGACCGATATGTTGCCATCTGTAAACCACTCCTTTATCACAATATCATGAATAAGAGAACATGTGCTCTTCTGACCTGTGCCTGTTGGATGTGGGGATTTTTGCAAGTCATGCCACCACTTGGGGTATTCTACACCTTCACTTGTTACTCATCCATGGTGATCAATCACTTCTTCTGTGACATCCTTCCATTGATGAAACTATCTTGTAATGACATTTCATTACTACGTACCTTCTTTTTTATGGAATGTTTAGTTCTTATAGGCTCTACCCCATTTGTTTTAACCTTCATTTCCTACATTTTTATCATTCGTAACATACTGAAGATACGTTCAACCACCGGGAAACGTAAAGCCTTCTATACGTGTTCCTCACACCTCACAGTCGTTCTATTGCTCTACACAACTCTTTTCAGCCAATATGTGTCCCCAGACCTTAAAGACTCAACAAAACTGTTTGCTCTGTTTAACACAGCTGCTGTCCCTCTACTAAACCCATTGATTTACAGCTTAAAGAATAAAGATTTCAAAGCAGCTTTCAAGCGGAACTTTATCCCGCTGAAATGAAAACTCCACAACTTCAGTTCAGTGTTGTATACATTTTTGAACCAAAAAGCATGCATATATCTCAAAGACAATCCATGCACAGTACCATCTTCCCTTACCTCAATAGTAATAGTAAAGCTTTCTCTTCTCTCTCAGTGGCAACAGCAATGATCTTCCTTCTACAGTAATCACAGTCGAACCTCTTCCTTTTCTTCAGTAGTTAGAGCTGGA
The DNA here is from genome assembly GCF_046119375.1 of Phyllobates terribilis. NCBI lineage: Eukaryota > Metazoa > Chordata > Amphibia > Anura > Dendrobatidae > Phyllobates > Phyllobates terribilis. The sequence goes on along the minus strand of NW_027362767.1, from coordinate 421,507,338 downwards.
CTCTTTTTTTTTTTACCAGGACACAAAGCAAGTCCACTATGTGGTCAATACTCTAATACTTCCAGAAGATTTTTACTCCATCACCCTGTATTCACAGTAGGGCTATCTTTTACCCCAGTGGACTTAGCAATGCTCCATCTCCCTTCTTGACAGCAACTTCTCCCCAATTCCACACATACTTCCAGCAATGGACTAAATACTGTGCTAACTATTGTTTTATTGTGACTTTTTTTCAGACTAAGGAGTTTACTGTAATGTTACTCATCAGGTTTATTGACAGATGGGTGCAAGTTAGACTTTTAACATACACTACATGGATACAAGTATTGGGACACCAACACATCCCATTCCACATGCATAGACAATAATATGGGTCAGTTCCTTTGGAGTCAGCTCCTGCTCTTCTGGGATGGTTTTCTACAGGATTTTGGAGGAGTCTCTGGGAATATTCATCCAGTAGAGCATTTGTGAGGTTAAGCCCTGATGTTAGGGAGAGGATGGGCTCACAATCACAGTCATAGTTCATCCAAAAAGTGTTGGATGGGGTTGAGGTCCAGGGTCTGCGTGGTTGGTCATGTACTTCCCCCAAACTTCCTCATTCATGTCTATGTGGACCTCATGCATTGGGAACAAAAAAGGGACTTCCCAAAACTCTTTCTGCAAAACTGGAAACATAAAATTGCCCAAAATGTCTTAAGATTTCCCTTTACTGGAACTAAGGCACCTAAACCAACCCCTAAAAAAACCCTTCAAAGCATTATCCCTCCTCCACTAAACATTACAGCTGGTGAAGTGCTGACAAGTGAGTGACGTTCTCCTTACATTAATGTGATGCCCTGCGGCTGCAGGCTGTCACAGAACTCCTTGGTGTTGCACAAATGGGATTCTCCCCAGTGGCCTCAATACATGCAGACACCTCCACTCAAGTACACTAGATGGTGCCCTGTCAGGTATATGTATACTGGGGGGTGGAGTTCAGGAAGTCAAAAATTCAAGAAAAAATTGACCATATCCATCAGGAAATTTTCTCCCAATCCCCAAACGTTTTGCATGCTCTCCCCCGCCACATTGTATCTTGCTCACTTTCTGATTTCGAACCAGTCACGGAAGATGAAGTGATCAGACTCCTTGCATCTTCTCGCCCTACCACCTGCACCAGTGACCCTATTCCCTCACGTCTCCTTCAGTCCCTTACTCCAGCTGTCACCACTCACCTAACTAAAATTTTCAACCTCTCCCTCTCATCTGGTATCTTTCCCTCTTCTTTTAAACACGTCAGCATACATCTGTAGCACCCTGAGGATTCGGCTGCTACAGGGGTATTGCACCTCAGCCAGAGGTGTGATATTCCACTCCCGGGTAAGGATGGAGTGTGGAACTGAGCTTAGTAGGCTGCATGCACTACATACATCCCATTTCCGGGGGACAGAACAACGGTACTCCCACCAGTATATGTGCAGGTACGACAGAGTCTGTCCCTGGCTGGAGTGGGAGGGGGGTGGAACATCCCAGTAGTGTAGGGGCAGATAGGGGGAGTAGTCTGGGTAAAGCTAGGAGCTCATTGGGTGCTGGTCACCTGGGCTCACACATAGAGGGAGTATATAAGGTGGGCACCATCTTAGGACAGGGTCTTTGTAGAGGAAGAGAGCAGAGGAGAAGAGCAGCTCCAAGGCCAAGAGAGAGAGAGGAGTCTGAAAGACCCAGAGGGGGAGAAAGAAGGAACTCCAAGAGCCCAAATTAGACCAGAGGGTGAAGAGTTGGCAACAGGGTACCGGATCCCAAGCTGGCAGAGGCTACAGCACACCTTAGCCAGGAACCGGAGGTCGTGGGCAGGATCGATCTGCCACGATCACCCACTAAATCCACCCGGAAGGCAGACCAGGAATAGGGTCAGGGAACCCAGAGACAAGGGTTTACCACCAAGAGGCCCGAGGGAGCCGGACATAGGTGGATCCCTGGTGGGGAAGGCCAGAGAAGAGGACAGGACAGAAAGGGAGCTCAGGACCACGCTCCAGAATCACCTGGGGGTTGGCTGAGTCTAGGACCTGGTGGACGCAGCACGGCTCGGGTGGTCACTTAAGGCCGGAGTGACCAGAACAACTGCAGTAAGTAAACAAACCCTGAACTGCACAGCCCGACTCTGAGTCTCATTTCCATCCTCGCTGCACCACCACAACCCCCATCCTCTGCAACTGACCCCCTGAGGCTATACCCCTCCCGTTGGGGGTTATACTACCTGAGCTGCACATACATCACCAGCCTCAGCGGACCCTGCTGCAGCGGCGGCCGTATTGACCGCAAATCAACGGGTGGCGTAGTCGACACAAAAGAACATCTAGTACCATCATAAGGACTGCCACACACTGAGCTTGACACCCTGGGCACGGACCGGGTCACAGCCACTCGGAGACTACAACCCCCATCTGATCCGGCTCCGGGTATCCCCAACAACACTGGCCCAGGGGGCGCGTCAACTTTGGCGTAGTCGGCAGGATTACGTGCCCGCAACAACCGGGTACTGCGTGCCTGAAGAAAAGTACACCGTTACCTTAAAAAGAAGTCTCCTGCCGGTTCCGGAGGGTCCCCGCCATCGGGCCCCATCACAGGTCGTTTCCCGCCGGTTGTCCGCTATTTGCAGCTTTTTCCCGCCATCCATGGAGTTTCCCGCCACTGGGAGACGATTCCCGCCATTTCCAAAGATTTCCCGCCTTGGAAGAGCGGACGCCATTATGGGCGTGCCAGAGGGTGGCAAGAGGCCACCTCCCATCGTGGGCCAGGTCGAAGAATGGCGCCAAAAGCGGAAACCGCGCCCCCCCAACAGAGACTGTGATGCTGGAAGTGTCCATCAGCGTAAGAGAACTGCCCCTGGAACTGAAGTTGCCCCGGGACCACCCTCGATGTGGGCGGAGACAGAAGAAGAGAACAAAGATGGGTGTCGCCTGGAGCAGTCTGGAGAGAGCGCACCCGGAGACAAGACGTCTGGAAGAGAGTCCAGAGAGAGCCTACCCGGAGATGGAGGGAGAGTCAGGCAGCACCGACCCAGTGGTCAGGAGCCTGTTGCAGGTCGCCACTCCAGAAGGCCTGCTGGAGATCCTAGCACAGCTCCCCCGAGACCGGGAGTGTGCACAGACCGCGCTGGAGGGCCTCGCACGGAGGATGGCCCGGGTGCAGCGGGAGACGTTGGCGGAGTGGAGCCGAGAGATGGCCCAGCAGACCGAAACCCGTCAGCGGAGCACGCCCTTCGAGACGAGGAGACAGACCGCCTCTGAGGATGGCGCAGGAGGAATGAAGGCAGGAGACGGCGCCGAGAAGGGAGCTGAACGGACGGAGGCAGGTAAAGGGGACGTCTCTACCCCGAGCCGGGAAACCGCGTGCCTGCCCCAGCTCCCCGTCGCAGAGCCCGAAATTCCCCCTGCCGTGCCCGTCGCTGCATCGTCACCGCCGCCGACTAGGCCTCAACCGGAAACCGCGGCCGCGACCCCTGTGACGTCACACGCCTCGACCTCGAGCGTGGCCAAGCAGGAAATACCACCGGCCTGGTCGCAAGGCCTAGTACACCCGGGCGCCGCAATTCCAACAGCGCCCCCTACCTCCGCGGAGCCACCGGCCTGGTCGCAGGGCCGAATAACCCAGGGCGCCGCCGTTCTTACGGTGCCCTTTGCCTTTAAGGTGCCCCAAGCCTGGTCGCAAGGCCTGGTCGACCCGGGCGCCGCTACCATCAACGCGCCCTCAACCTCTAGAGTGCCGCACCTGGGTGAAAATCTATTTGCCCAGCATACGTGCCCGGATGGGCAGCCCTTCATATGGCCCCAGGAGTACATTCAGCTGGAACTCCAGAGAGCAAGGCCCATGTGCGAGCCCCTGATTCCGGCTCCGAAGCCCGTAAAGAGGACCTCGCCCCTGCTGGAGGAGGCACAGTTCGAGTGGGACCCCACTGGAGAAGACCTCATGGGGTTCACTCAGGAGACTCGGGCGGCCGCAGCAGAGCGTGCAGAGTGCTGCCGGCAGCAGCTCGAGGTCTTCGAGAGGGAGCGGAGAGAGAGGCGGGTCCGGGAACAGCAAGCACAGATAAGGAGCGCGGAGCAGAAGAGCCGGACCAGGAGGAATCCCCGTGCAGCTCATGGTCCCCCTTCCACCGGGACTGTGATAAAATTCAACATGCAGCATGGGTGGGGCTTCATTAGAGACCATCAGACCCCCGGCGACGTCTTTGTAACCCGCAGAGACGTAGAAAGCCATCTGCCGGAGGGACACAGAGGTCGTGACCTGTATGTAGGGGACGAGGTCACCTTCACCCGGCACAAGTGTGCCAAAGGACCCTACGCCCTCCATGTGCATCGCCTGACGGAGGAGGAGCTGCGGTGTGAGGAGGAGCAAGAGGACCCGGACGGGTCTGAAGAATCTAAAGAAGGAGCAGGAGGACGCCGTCGTTGAAGTACGGTAGAGAGAGACTGTACATAGTTACCCGTCAGGGTATTGTTATGCACACGCCCGGGCTGAGCGGCGTGTGCGTGTGATTGTAGTGATTCCACTGGACCATGAACCGGAGAGTGCCTGGAGGGGCGTGACTAAGTATCTGGCCGATCCGACCAAGATGGCACGACGGCATACGACGCCAGTGCACCAGGGAGAAACCGGGCAGAGGGACCAGGTGCTACTCCAGGTCAAACTCCGGACACGGGGGTTGACCCACACAGGGATTACTGGATCAGGCTGGTTAGGCTTGCGCACAGACTGGAGGGTATAGGCAGGCACGACTGGTATGCAGGCAGGCGGGTAAAGGCAAGCGCAGCTAGAGTGCAGACAGGGAGGCACTAGCAGGTAGGAACACAGGCGGGATAGGACCCAGTACACACTGGGACTCAGGAACAATACAGGTAGAGGGGTACAGGCAAGCACAGCTAGAGTGCAGACAGGGAGGCACTAGCAGGTAGGAACACAGGCAGGATAGGACCCAGTACACACTGGGACTCAGGAACAGGCAGGTTAGGCTGGCACAGACTGGTGGATATAAGCAAACACGGCAGGTATGCAGATGGGTGGATACAGGCGAGTATGCAGGCAGGGAGGTACTGGCCGAAAGGACGGGCTGGAGCACAGAAAGGTTAAGACCCAGTACAGACTGGGTCACAGAACCGCAGATGCGGTAGACAACCACAGCAGAGAGGGAACGCCCGAAGCGGTGGGCAAGAACAGAGCAGGACAGGGCTGCAGGAGCAGCGAGCACAAGCAGGGCAGGACAGGACTGCCGGAGCAGCGGGCAGAAGCAGGGCAGAACAGGACAGGACTGCCGGAGCAGCGGACAGAAGCAGGGCAGGACAGGACAGGACTGCCGGAGCAGCGGGCAGAAGCAGGGCAGGACAGGACTGCCGGAGCAGCGGGCAGAAGCAGGGCAGGACAGGACTGCCGGAGCAGCGGGCAGAAGCAGGGCAGGACAGGACTGCTGGAGCAGCGGGCAGAAGCAGGGCAGGACAGGACTGCTGGAGCAGCGGGCAGAAGCAGGGCAGGACAGGACTGCCGGAGCAGCGGGCAAAGGAGTCAGAGCAGGCTAGGCTGAGTAGGGGGGACAGGGCTCTGTTCACACGGAACAGACAGGAAGGGAAAGGCAGAGCCAGACACCCACAGGGTACTTGCAGTGAAGTAGCGAGTGGACCACAAACTCACAAACGGGAGTACAGAGACAACAAGCAGGAGTTAGGTACGAGTTCAGACTCTGCAGAAAAAGGAAGGGAACGGACATAGAGGCAAAACAGGTAAAGGATAGGAGAGAGTTCAGACTGGAACTGAGTGTATGGAGGAGACCGACACTGCAGCGGGATACAGGAGCGGGTCTGGGAATACGGCCCCCAGAGAGGCAGGACGAACAGGCAAGGAGCGTGTTCAGACAGGACAGACAAGATACAGAAGCGGGTCTAGGAAATCAGCCCCTAGAAGGCGAGAGGAACAGGCTAGGAGCGTGTTCAGACAGGTCGGAACAGGTCTAGGTAATCGGCCCCTAGAAGGCAGGAGGAACAGGCTAGGAGCGTGTTCAGACAGGTCAGACAAGATACAGGAACAGGTCTAGGTAATCGGCCCCTAGAAGGCAGGAGGAACAGGCTAGGAGCGTGTTCAGACAGGTCAGACAAGATACAGGAACAGGTCTAGGTAATCGGCCCCTAGAAGGCAGGAGGAACAGGCTAGGAGCGTGTTCAGACAGGCCTGGAAATACAGCCTCCAGGATAGGCAGAAAAGAGAACACAGAACGGGACCTGGCACCTTCAGAGTGCAAGCACACACTGAAAGAAACACTATGCTCAGGCAGGGATAGATGGGCGCAGCTGAGCTATATACCAGGTGACAGACAGCAATAGGCTGAGGACGCACAAGAGGTGTGACCCACAGCAGGTACAAAAAGCAGGAAGTGATCGGGCGCCGCCCTTAAGCAGCAGAAACAGACACAAACAGACAGCATGGAGGGAAGCCAGAGAGACATTCTGGACAGGAGATCAAGTGCGCGCTCTTGCACAGTGGGAGATGGACCACTATGCAAGGACGCCGCCAGGTATGTTACAGTACCCCCCCCCTTACGCCCCCTCTTCTTCAGGCCTGCCAGAATCTTCCGCAGGGAATTCGAGGGCCAATTCTTCACTTCGAAGAGATCACTTCCACTGTCCACCGGAAAAACTGGTCTCCTCTGGGTAGCTAGGATGCTACCTCCCATCCAGCCACCCATAGCAACAGACGAAACGGGTGGAGTACCAGGAACAGCACACAAGGAAGTCTCTCTCCACATATTTTCAGGTGGCACCCCAGAGGGTACAGGAGACAACTGGAAGTCCTCCACCGGGTCAGAAGAGTGCAGAGGCTCAGAGAAAACATCTGCTTCAGAGTACACTAGGTCGGACTCACTGGACGAAGCAGGCGAGGTATCGGGTACCGAGTATAGGAAAGTCTCTGTCCATTCTCCACCAGGTGGCACCCCGAAGGGTTCTGGAGACAACTGGCGGTCCTCCGCCTGGTCAGAGGGGTGTAGAGACTCACGGGTAACCTCTGCTTCAGAGTACACTAGGTCGGACTCACTGGACGAAGCAAGCGAGGTATCAGATCCAGGATATAGGAAAGTCTCTGTCCATTTACCACCAGGTGGCACCCCGAAGGGTTCTGGAGACAACTGGAGGTCCTCCGCCTGGTCAGAGGAGTGTAGAGACTCGGGAGTAACCACTGCTTCAGAGTACACTAGGTTGGACTCACTGGACGAAGCGAGCGAGGTATCAGGTACAGAGTATAGGAGAGTCTCTGTCCTTTCGCTACCAGGTAGCACCCCGAAGGGTTCAGGAGACAACTGGAGGTCCTCCGCCTGGTCGGAGGGGTGTAGAGACTCGGGAGTAACCTCTGCTTCGGAGTACACTAGGTTGGACTCACTGGACGAAGCGAGCGAGGTATCAGGTACAGAGTATAGGAGAGTCTCTGTCCTTTCGCTACCAGGTTGCACCCCGAAGGGTTCAGGAGACAACTGGAGGTCCTCCGCCTGGTCGGAGGGGTGTAGAGACTCGGGGGTAACTACCACTTTGGGGTACCCATTGTCAGGCTCACAGGACGAAGCGGACAAAGTATCGAGTACCAGGTGTAGAGAATTCTCTCTCCATTTGTCATCGAGTGGTATCCCGGAGGATTCAGGAGGCAACAGGGGGTCCTCCGCCAGGTAGTAGAGGTGCACAGACTCTGAGGTAACCACAGCTTTGGAGCATCCTTGGACATGCACACCGGTTAAAGTGGGTGAAGCATCTGATGCCGGGTGCAGGAAGTTCTCCTGTGTGGAGTCTGGATGGGCAGAAGTCTCTTCGGGCAGGAGAACTGGTGCACTACCCACGCACATTACCCGTTGGGGCTTCTCCGGGATACAGGGAGATGAAGCTTCAGTAGGGACTTCAAGGTTGGGGTCAGGAGGTCTCAGGGAGGACAGACCCTGGCGTGACGGCTTGCCTCTACGTCTAGCACGTCTGGACTGCCTCTTGAGGTTGGGAGAAGTATTCCGGAAAGCGTAGTCATCCTGTGAGGATTCTGGGTGGGCAGTAGTCTCATTGGGCTGGAGGACTATTGCGCTACCCACACACATTACCCATTGGGGCTGCTCCGGGATATTGGGAAGTGAAGCTTCAGCAGGAGCCTCCGGGTTAGGATCATCGAAGACCATTAGAAAGGCCACCAGGAAGGCCATTAGGTCCAGGAGGATCGGATCCTGTGTTTCATATAGGGGGTTGATCCATTCCAAGGCATCACCCGCCAGGTAAGACATAATGAATGCCACCTTAACCCGATCGGTGGGAAAACATAGAGGGTAGAACTTGAAGTGTAGCATGCATTGCTCCACAAATGCACGACTTTGTCTAGGATCCCCATAATAACGTAGCGGATCCGCGGGAACGAGAGCAGATAGATCCATCTGGACGGGTGCGTAATTCGCCTGGAACTCAGCTAAAGGAAAAAAATATATATATATTTATTTATTTAAATGCATGTATTCGCTGGAAAACTTCTCAGAGAGCGAAGGCCGTGGGGCTCAACGGGAACCATGGCCTGAGCATGCTGTTATGCACACGCCCGGGCTGAGCGGCGTGTGCGTGTGATTGTAGTGATTCCACTGGACCATGAACCGGAGAGTGCCTGGAGGGGCGTGACTAAGTATCTGGCCGATCCGACCAAGATGGCACGACGGCATACGACGCCAGTGCACCAGGGAGAAACCGGGCAGAGGGACCAGGTGCTACTCCAGGTCAAACTCCGGACACGGGGGTTGACCCACACAGGGATTACTGGATCAGGCTGGTTAGGCTTGCGCACAGACTGGAGGGTATAGGCAGGCACGACTGGTATGCAGGCAGGCGGGTAAAGGCAAGCGCAGCTAGAGTGCAGACAGGGAGGCACTAGCAGGTAGGAACACAGGCGGGATAGGACCCAGTACACACTGGGACTCAGGAACAATACAGGTAGAGGGGTACAGGCAAGCACAGCTAGAGTGCAGACAGGGAGGCACTAGCAGGTAGGAACACAGGCGGGATAGGACCCAGTACACACTGGGACTCAGGAACAGGCAGGTTAGGCTGGCACAGACTGGTGGATATAAGCAAACACGGCAGGTATGCAGATGGGTGGATACAGGCGAGTATGCAGGCAGGGAGGTACTGGCCGAAAGGACGGGCTGGAGCACAGAAAGGTTAAGACCCAGTACAGACTGGGTCACAGAACCGCAGATGCGGTAGACAACCACAGCAGAGAGGGAACGCCCGAAGCGGTGGGCAAGAACAGAGCAGGACAGGGCTGCAGGAGCAGCGAGCACAAGCAGGGCAGGACAGGACTGCCGGAGCAGCGGGCAGAAGCAGGGCAGGACAGGACAGGACTGCAGGAGCAGCGGACAGAAGCAGGGCAGGACAGGACTGCCGGAGCAGCGGGCAGAAGCAGGGCAGGACAGGACTGCCGGAGCAGCGGGCAGAAGCAGGGCAGGACAGGACTGCTGGAGCAGCGGGCAGAAGCAGGGCAGGACAGGACTGCCGGAGCAGCGGGCAAAGGAGTCAGAGCAGGCTAGGCTGAGTAGGGGGGACAGGGCTCTGTTCACACAGAACAGACAGGAAGGGAAAGGCAGAGCCAGACACCCACAGGGTACTTGCAGTGAAGTAGCGAGTGGACCACAAACTCACAAACGGGAGTACAGAGACAACAAGCAGGAGTTAGGTACGAGTTCAGACTCTGCAGAAAAAGGAAGGGAACGGACATAGAGGCAAAACAGGTAAAGGATAGGAGAGAGTTCAGACTGGAACTGAGTGTACGGAGGAGACCGACACTGCAGCGGGATACAGGAGCGGGTCTGGGAATACGGCCCCCAGAGAGGCAGGACGAACAGGCAAGGAGCGTGTTCAGACAGGACAGACAAGATACAGAAGCGGGTCTAGGAAATCAGCCCCTAGAAGGCGAGAGGAACAGGCTAGGAGCGTGTTCAGACAGGTCGGAACAGGTCTAGGTAATCGGCCCCTAGAAGGCAGGAGGAACAGGCTAGGAGCGTGTTCAGACAGGTCAGACAAGATACAGGAACAGGTCTAGGTAATCGGCCCCTAGAAGGCAGGAGGAACAGGCTAGGAGCGTGTTCAGACAGGTCAGACAAGATACAGGAACAGGTCTAGGTAATCGGCCCCTAGAAGGCAGGAGGAACAGGCTAGGAGCGTGTTCAGACAGGCCTGGAAATACAGCCTCCAGGATAGGCAGAAAAGAGAACACAGAACGGGACCTGGCACCTTCAGAGTGCAAGCACACACTGAAAGAAACACTATGCTCAGGCAGGGATAGATGGGCGCAGCTGAGCTATATACCAGGTGACAGACAGCAATAGGCTGAGGACGCACAAGAGGTGTGACCCACAGCAGGTACAAAAAGCAGGAAGTGATCGGGCGCCGCCCTTAAGCAGCAGAAACAGACACAAACAGACAGCATGGAGGGAAGCCAGAGAGACATTCTGGACAGGAGATCAAGTGCGCGCTCTTGCACAGTGGGAGATGGACCACTATGCAAGGACGCCGCCAGGTATGTTACAGGTATAAGAACTGTTCTAGTTAAAATATAGTCCCCGTTGGGACCAGCCAAGAGTGAACTGTTAACCCCGTGTGTCCCTAGTTCCTAATACCTGGCCGAGGACTGAGAGCGGCCATATTCCCTTGTATATAGTTGCGCTTCCTAAGGCGCCCCCTACCGGTTTTATAGGAAACCGTGTTTCTTCAAGAGACTGTCGCACTTTACCCGGTCACAAGTTGCACCGTGGCCGGAGGAACAAGAGTGTTATTTATGATAAGTTTTATATGAAAAGTTTATTGCTGCTGATGATGTTTTATATGTTTATGTTTATGAAAAAAAAATGTATGTTTGTGGATGTTTATATCTTACAGCCCGAGGACGTGCTGTGATTTACCAGGGGGGAATGTAGCACCCTGAGGATTCGGCTGCTACAGGGGTATTGCACCTCAGCCAGAGGTGTGATATTCCACTCCCGGGTAAGGATGGAGTGTGGAACTGAGCTTAGTAGGCTGCATGCACTACATACATCCCATTTCCGGGGGACAGAACAACGGTACTCCCACCAGTATATGTGCAGGTACGACAGAGTCTGTCCCTGGCTGGAGTGGGAGGGGGGTGGAACATCCCAGTAGTGTAGGGGCAGATAGGGGGAGTAGTCTGGGTAAAGCTAGGAGCTCATTGGGTGCTGGTCACCTGGGCTCACACATAGAGGGAGTATATAAGGTGGGCACCATCTTAGGACAGGGTCTTTGTAGAGGAAGAGAGCAGAGGAGAAGAGCAGCTCCAAGGCCAAGAGAGAGAGAGGAGTCTGAAAGACCCAGAGGGGGAGAAAGAAGGAACTCCAAGAGCCCAAATTAGACCAGAGGGTGAAGAGTTGGCAACAGGATACCGGATCCCAAGCTGGCAGAGGCTACAGCACACCTTAGCCAGGAACCGGAGGTCGTGGGCAGGATCGATCTGCCACGATCACCCACTAAATCCACCCGGAAGGCAGACCAGGAATAGGGTCAGGGAACCAGAGACAAGGGTTTACCACCAAGAGGCCCGAGGGAGCCGGACATAGGTGGATCCCTGGTGGGGAAGGCCAGAGAAGAGGACAGGACAGAAAGGGAGCTCAGGACCACGCTCCAGAATCACCTGGGGGTTGGCTGAGTCTAGGACCTGGTGGACGCAGCACGGCTCGGGTGGTCACTTAAGGCCGGAGTGACCAGAACAACTGCAGTAAGTAAACAAACCCTGAACTGCACAGCCCGACTCTGAGTCTCATTTCCATCCTCGCTGCACCACCACAACCCCCATCCTCTGCAACTGACCCCCTGAGGCTATACCCCTCCCGTTGGGGGTTATACTATCTGAGCTGCACATACATCACCAGCCTCAGCGGACCCTGCTGCAGCGGCGGCCGTATTGACCGCAAATCAACGGGTGGCGTAGTCGACACAAAAGAACATCTAGTACCATCATAAGGACTGCCACACACTGAGCTTGACACCCTGGGCACGGACCGGGTCACAGCCACTCGGAGACTACAACCCCCATCTGATCCGGCTCCGGGTATCCCCAACAACACTGGCCCAGGGGGCGCGTCACATCCACTACTTAAAAAACCGTCCCTTGACCCGAACTGCACGGCCAACTACAGACCTGTTTCCAATCTTCCCTTTATCTCTAAACTCTTGGAACGCCTGGTCCATTCCCGTCTAATCCATTATCTCTCAGACAACTCTCTTCTTGACCCTTTGCAATCTGGTTTCCGCTCTTTACATTCTACTAAAACTGCCCTCACTAAAGTCTCTAATGATCTACTAACAGCTAAATATAATGGTCACTATTCCCTGCTGATTCTCCTGGATCTCTCTGCAGCATTTGACACTGTGGATCACCAGCTCCTCCTCACTATGCTCCGCACTATTGGCCTCAAGGACACTGTTCTCTCCTGGTTCTCCTCCTATCTCTCTGACCGCTCCTTCTCTGTGTCTTTCGCCGGCTCCTCCTCCTCTCTCCTTCCCCTTACTGTAAGAGTTCCTCAAGGATCAGTCCAAGGCCCCCTTCTTTTCTCCTTATACACCGCTCCCATTGGACAAACAATCAGCAGATTCGGTTTTCAGTACCATCTCTATGCTGATGACACCCAATTATACACCTCTGCTCCGGACATCACCTCTGCATTATTACAAAATACCAGTGATTGTCTTTCTGCTGTGTCTAACATTATGTCCTCCCTCTGTCTAAAACTGAATCTGTCAAAAACTGAACTATTCGTCTTTCCTCCCTCCACTAACCTACCTGTGCCCGATATTGCCATTTCCGTTTGTGACTCAACCATTACTCCCCAGCAACAAGCCCGCTGTCTTGGGGTAATTTTTGACTCAGATCTTTTCTTCACTCTTCACATCAAATCACTCGCTCGTTCATGTCATCTACACCTCAAAAACATCTCAAGAATCAGGACTTTTCTCACCTTTGACTCGGCAAAAACTCTTACTGTCGCTCTTATTCATTCTCGTCTGGACTACTGCAACTCTCTACTTATCGGGGTCCCTATTACTAAACTCTCTCCTCTCCAATCCGTCCTTAACGCAGCAGCCAGGATCATATTCCTCGCCAACCGCTACACCGATGCCTCTTCCCTGTGCCAGTCATTGCATTGGTTACCCATCCAATATAGAGCTCAATTTAAACTTATCATGCTTACCCACAAAGCACTCCATGCTTCAGTACCCCCCTACATCTCCTCCCTTGTCTCAGTCTACCACCCTACACGTGCCTTCCGTTCTGCCAGTGACTTAAAACTTAAATCCTCCATAATCCGAACTTCCCACTCCCGTCTCCAAGATTTCTCGCGTGCTGCGCCAGTTCTTTGGAATGCATTACCCAGGACAGTTCGATTAATTCCCAATACCCACAGTTTCAAGCGGACCCTAAAAACCTATTTCTTTAGACTGGCGTATCGCCTCCACACACTATTTGTCCATCCCAGTTGTCTGTCCCAGTTTCCCTCATATTAAAATCTTCTTCAATTTCAGGTTCATACCAACCATGCACATAATAGCCTCGGTCAGGACTGCACACATACTGGCAGGCGACCAGTCCATGTATTATTTATCCTATATAGTATATCAAGGCTGCATTATACAATATATGTACATTCTACCTTTTGTGTCTCCCCCATTTCCTCATAGACTGTAAGCTTGCGAGCAGGGCCCTCACTCCTTTCGATATGAGTTATGTTTATTCTGTATTGTTTGTATAAGTCCCCCCTAAAATTTGTAAAGTGCTGCGGAATATGTTGGCGCTATAAAAAAATAAAATAATTATTATTATTATTATTATAAGTCAGTCAGTGGGAAGTAGCTAGTGTGACACGATGCTGCAGCACCAGACAAGCTGAAGTCTGTGTGGCTGAAAGCCAGGCTAGGCCCAAGCTTCGGGCTAGTCTGGCCAGTGAGAGCCTAGAGTGGGCTAGAAGGCAAGGAGAAGAAAAGAGTAGTGTTGAGCCACCCCCGTAGTGTTCGCCGAACTGTTCGTCGAACACCTTCGAACACCGTTAAAACCAATGGCAGGCAAACAAAAACACATAGAAACACATAGAAAACACCTTCAAAGGTGTCCAAAAGCTGACAAACTGCTCAGAAGACATAACTAACACATGGAAAAGTGACAAGTACATATAGTCATGCGAAAATAAAAGAGGTGGAGGAGTAAAAGGAGGGAGAGACACAGATATAGGCATGTCATGCCGTTCTAAAATCCAAAAAGTGAGAAGCCGACACGGCCAGTCCGTTCCTGCCCGTGCCACCTCCGTGTCGCCGGGTTTGTGCCAGAGCCGCGGTGGACCCTGACGGCCAGCCCCCCTCTCCCAATACTGGTGCCTGTCCGCTGGTGGGTGGAGCGAGCCCCCCTGTGGTGGAGGTGTAGCACCCCGAGGGCTTGGCTGCTACAGGGGTATTGCACCTCAAACCAGAGGTGTGATATTCCACTCCCGGGTAAGGATGGAGTGTGGACCAGGACTCGGTAGGCTGCATGCACCACACACACCCCATTTCCGAGGGACAGCTCAACGGTGCTCCCACTAGACAGAAGTGCAGGCACGACAGCATCTGTCCCTGGCTGGAGTGGGGAGGGGAAAGTACACCCAGTGGTGTAGGAGCAGATAGGGGTGGGTCTCTGGGCATAGGTAGGAGCCCATTGGTTGCTAGTCACCTGGGCTCACACATAGAAGGAGGTATATAAGGTGGGCACCATCTTAGGACAGTAGTCAGTTCAGTTCAGTTCAGAGAGGAGTTCAGCCAGAGAGGGCTGACAGGGAGCTGTGGCTCAGTCTGGGCCCAGCTCCAGAAGCAGGCCTGGAGTGGAGGCCAGAAACAGCAGAAAGAGAGAGGAGAAGGAACGGAAAGTAAAGTAAGAAAGGAACTGGAACAGAGGAGAAAGGAAGCAAGGAACACAGAGAAAGGCCCAGAGACACGAGTAAAGAAGGAACCCCATATGCCCAGGAGATACAGGGTGAAGGGTTGGTAGAGCAGGGTACCGGAACCCAAATTGGTGGAGGCAACAAATTCCTCAGCCAAAGACCGGAGGTTGTTACCACATCTTGGTGCGACCCCTCACTACATCCACCAGGAAAGCATACCATATAGAGTCAGGGAGACCGGAGATAGGTTTCGCCACTAGAAGGCCCGAGGGAGCTGAACAAAGGTGGGTCACTGGTGGGGACGGCCAGAGAAAGGAAAGGAAGGGAGCCCTGTGCCACGCTCTGGAATTGCCTGGGAGTTGGTCGAGTCCCTTGCCTGGTGGACGCAGCATGGCTTGGGCAGTCATCGCCTGCAGGATTGACACAAATAACAACTGTGAGTAAAGCATTGGAAACTGCAACCGCACGTCTCTGTGTTTCATCGCCGCACCAGAACCATTACTACTGGGACGCTCACACCATCACTCCCATCATCTCTACACTAGCTGCCCTGAGGCAATACTTCTCCCGTGGGGAGTTATCCCATACTCAGCTGCGCAAACAACATCAGCCTCAGCGGTCTGCAGCGCAGCGGCGGTCCCCACTGACCGCAATCCACGGGTGGCGTAGTCAGACACTTGTTACAACATTAAGACTGCCACTGAATTGACCACCCTGGGCACGGACCGGGTCGACGCCACATGGAGACTACAACCACCAGCATCTTACAGAAGGCCCGGCTCCGGGTATCTCCTGCACAACACAGGCCCAGGGGGTGGGTCAGAGGCAGCTCTAAGCTTTTTAATTTAAATTGTTTCTCTAATTTGAATGAATACACTTTAAATCCTTTTACAAGGATCTATTGGAGGGCAAGTCTCATGCCAGCAGCCGCGTAATTCCAGCTCCAGTAGCGTCCACTAAAGCTGCTGCAGTTAAAAAGCTTTTATAAGGATCGAGCTCGGCTGTCCACCGCAAGGCATCCTACCGCCAGTCCCAGCCCCTATGCCTTGGGGTGCCTCCTGATGCTCTTCACTGAGTATCCCGTGGTCCCGAAGCATTTACTTTGAAAAAATTAAGTGTCCAAACTACAGGTGGTGTAGCTTGCTTAACAGCAGGGATAATCCGCTGACTAGCAGACACTGCTACTAGGCACAAAGTATTTCCTGGGCTAGATGCAGTTAAAAATTTGTAATTAGATACTCTCGTTGGATGCTGAGAAAGCATTCCATAGAGTCTCCTGGCACGCCATATATTATTCTCTTAAAAAGCTTGGGGTAGGGGTCTAGGGGATCCTTTTATAGCCAAAATCACGGCCCTGTATCGTAATACGTCACCTAGGCTGAAGATAAATGGAACTGTAGCACCCTGAGGGCTCGGTTGCTACAGAGGTATTGCACCTCACCCAGAGGTGTGATATCTCACTCTCAGGTAAGGATGGAGTGTGGATCAGGACCCGACACCTGCATGCATTACACCACATTGCCGTGGGGCAGGGCGACCAATATGCCCCTGAGATGGGCACGACAGTCCCTGTCCCTGGCTGGAGTGGGGGGAGGGAACACTGAGGAAGGGGAACCCTGTAGTGCAGGAGCAGGGAGGAAGCAGTTCCTGGGTGCATTGAGAAGGGAGTATAAAAGGTGGGCACCATCTTAGTTCAGTGCAGAGAAGTCTGAGCAGAAGTGACAGGGAGCAGGGGCTCTGCATGAGCTATGCTCCGGAGGCGGGCCTAGTAACAGAGGCCCAGGCCTGGAAGAGGGAGAAGGAAGGAAGAGGAGCGGAGAAGGCTCCAGGAACGAGGAATGAAGGGATCCCAGGGGTGCGGATGGGCAAGTCGCCACCGCACGCCCGAATCCACCTGCGTGGAGGGGTCAGGCCAAAGGGGGAGACCGGTCCCCGAAACTAGTGGAGGCGGGAAACGACCCTCAGCTAGAAACCGGAGGCTGTGACATTTTATGTGGCGCAGCCCATCGCTACACCCGCTAGGAAGGCACCACATAGGGTCAGGGAAACTGGCGCCAAGTTTACCAAGAGGAGGCCCGAGGCAGCCGGACAGAAGAGTTGGTAAGAAAGGCCAGACAAAGGGCACACAAAGGGGGTCCTGTGAAGCGCTCCAAAGTTATCTGGGAGTTGTCTGAGCCCCTCACCTGGTGAGCACAGCACGTGGGCAGCCGTTTCCTCCAGAAGTGGTCTGGATAATAAGAACTGTTAGTAAAGGCCCTGGACTGCATCACTGACTCCGTGTCGTTACTGCTGCTGCCCTGCACCATCACCCCCATCCTCCGCATACACTGCCCTGAGGCGATACTCCTCCCGTGGGGAGTTATACTACGCTCTGCTGCACCCACAACACCAGCCTCAGCGGTCTGCCCTGCAGCGGCGGTTCACTCTGACCGCAATCCACGGGTGGCGTAGTCGGACGTTTAAACATCAAAACCACATAAATAGTTCCGCCACTGGTTTGACCGCCCTGAGCCACGGAACCGGGTCGCCGCCACGGAGACTACAACCACCAGCATCCACCAAAAAGGGTCCGACTCCGGGTGTCCCAAGGCCCAGGGGGCGCGTCAGAACATTTTCATCACCTTTCATAATCACCAATGGGACAAGGCAGGGATGTCCTCTGTCCCCTCTCTTATACATCCTAGTGACGGAGCACCTGCTCTCATCAATTCGCCATAACCCCAATATTGGGTGGATTGAGGTGGGAGGTGTAACGGGTCTGGGAGGCGGAACCTCTGAGCTACTATACAAGGGGGCGGTCCTTGTAAGGCAGCGGGTGGCGACCAGGCAGGCAGTCACAGCAGGTGACCGGGACAGTCTCTAGAAGAACGGGCAGGAGGTCACGGCAAGTGACCGGGGCAGTCTCTGGATGAACGGGCAGATGGTCACGGCAAGTGACCGGGGCAGTCTCTGGGTGAACGGGCAGATGGTCACGGCAAGTGACCGGGGCAGTCTCTGGGTGAACGGGCAGATGGTCACGGCAAGTGACCGGGGCAGTCTCTGGGTAAAGGGTTAGTACGACCTGTGGCGGCTGATGGTAGACGTGAGCTCCCAGGTGAGCAGGCGAGAGTCTCTGGATAAACGGGTGGTCACAGCATGTGACGGCGGAGCCTCCAGGAAGACCAACAGACAGGCGGCAGATGAGCGCTCCCAGGTGAGCGGGCAGAAGTCTCTGGACAGGCGGGTGGTCACAGCACGTGACGGCAGAGCCTCCAGGTAGGCTAGCAGACAGGCAGCAGATGAGCGCTCCCAGGTGAGCGGGCAGGAGTCACTGGACAGGCAGGTGGTCACAGCACGTGACGGCAGAGCCTCCAGGTAGGCTAGCAGGCAGGTAGCAGATGTGCGCTCCCAGGTGAGCGGGCAAGCTGGTCCATAGACAGACTGACAAGAGTTGGAAGGCAGACCGTCGGACCTCAGGCAAGCAGGCAGGTAGTTGATGTGCGCTCCCAGGTGAGCGGGCAAGCTGGTCCTTAGACAGACTGACAGGAGTAGTAAGGCAGACCGTCGGACCTCAGGCTAGCAGGCAGGTAGCAGAATATCAGGCAGGAATAAGACAGCAAGCTGGCAGGAATCTGGCAGGTATCTGGCAGGTAACTGGCAACGGGACCTGAGGGCTGAAGCAGAGTAGTGAACAGTGCAACAACATTGCTCGGGCACCTCCATTTTGGAGGAGGTGCCTTATATATGGTGAAGTCCTCCGGCCATTGGCCCAGGACTCCTTAGGACGGCGCGCGCGGCCCCTTTAAGAGGGAGGGAGAGCGCGCGCGCGCGCGCCCTAAGCACAGTGGCCGGGAAGGAGCGCGCGCTGCCAGCAGAGCGGGAGGAGGACGCCGGGCACGGAGCAGAGAGGTGAGGGGAACAGCGTCCCTGCCTAGCAGAGGGCAGGGACGCCGGCGCTACAGGAGGCACCGAGTACAAGTGCTCTCTATTTGCTGATGATGTCCTAATATATATCACTCAATCACATATATCCATCCCTGCTGTTATGGCTGAAATAGATCACTTTGTTACATGGTCAAATTTTAAAATCAATGCTGCGAAGTCTGAGGCCCTCGATGTCTCCCTCCCCAAATTCCATCCAGTTCAACTTTCCCTTTGCCTGGCCCTCACAGGGTATCAAATACTTAGGAATTCCTATTCATAGAGACCTCTCCCGTCTATGTTATCTTAATTTTGGGCCCTTTATTGAACAACTCCATACAGACCACGGTTGGCAAGTTAGAACTGTAAGATTCACTACGTGAACCACTGGTGTTTTGTGGAAAAGCACATGTACACTGTGTTCCAAATTATTATGCAAAAAGTGTTTAGGAGTGATAAGGGAAGAATTTGTTTGTTTGTCAGTTAAACTCATTGATGGTGATGTGTGTCAGGGCTCTTTATATCACTGTAAGCAATTGCAGACACCTGTGCTAATTAGTTTGACAGGTGTGTCCAATGAAAGGCAAGACTACTTAAGAAGGCTGTCCCACATTATTAAGCAGCCTACATTTTCTGCCAAAATGGGAAAGAAAAAGTGTGTGTCGGCTGCTGAGAAGCAACAAATTGTGGAGTGTTTAGGTCAAGGCATGACTACAATCAACATTGTGCTATGATCAGGATGAAGTGTCTTGGCAATCAAGAAGTATGTAGCTGATTCACAGTACACACGTGTGCGTGCTGATAAGGGCAAATTGAGGACTCTTTCCTACAGGCAATTACGTCAGGTTAAAAGAGCAGCGGCAAAAAAGCCTTGTCATAGCAGCAGACAAGTTTTTGAAGCTGCTGGTGCCTCCAACGTCCCCCGAACAACAAGATGCAGGGTCCTTCAGAGGTTTGCAGCTGTGCGTACGCCATCCTGTCGACCTCCTCTATCCACTGCACACAAGCAGAAACGGCTCCAGTGGGCCAAACAATACATGAAGACTGATTTCAAAACTGTTTTGTTCACGGATGAGTGCCGTGCAACGCTCGATGGTCCAGATGGATGGAGTGGAGGATGGCTGGTTGATGGACACCCCACACAAACACGGCTACAGCGCCAACAAGGAGGAGGTGGAGTAATGTTTTGGGCTGGAATCATGGGGAGAGAGATAGTCGGCCCCTTTAGGATCCCTGAAGGGGTAAAGATGAACTCCATAATGTATGTGGAGTTTCTCAAACAGCACTTCCTGCCATGGTTCAAGAAGAAGAACCGTGTATTCCACAGCAAGATCATTTTCATGCATGATAATGCACCGTCTCATGCTGTACATAACACATCTGCATCTCTGGCTGATATGGGCATAAAAGGGGACAAACTTATGGTGTGACCCCCATGCTCCCCTGACCTCTACCCCATTCAGAACCTCTGGAGCATCATCAAAAGGAGTGTCTATGATGGCGGGAGGCAGTTCACATCTAAGCAACAGCTCTGGGAGGGTATTCTGTCCTCATGCAAAACAATTGAAGCAGAAACCATCCAAAACCTGACAAATTCAATGGACGAGAGAGTTCAGAAGCTCCTTTCGAACAAGGGGTCCTATGTGCAAATGTAACATCACCTAGAATAAAGTTTTGAGTTGAAAACTGTTTGATTTCAGTTTCTAATAAAGTGCTAATGCTTATCATTTCAAAAATGACCATTTTTTGGTCTTTATTAAAATGAAAAGGTTGATCGAAGAGTGTCGGGGATCTAAGAGTGTGGCAACCCAGTAGTCAGGATTACTTCAAATTCTGACAATATGAGGGTCATGTTGCAGGTAGTGCAGCAAGAAGGCACTTATGTGTCTTGCGCATCTCGGAGCCCCAAAATTATTTTCCGGGCTAGATGCAGCTAAAAATTATTATTAATTTTAAATCTGGTGGAGCTTAGTATAGATGACCTAATAGAATCAGTACAACACACTGCTACAAAGCCCAAATTATTTTCCAGCCAAGATACAGATAAACATGATTAGTAATTTTAAATCTGGTGGAGCTTAGTATAGATGGCCCAATAGAATCAGTACTGCACACTGCTACAAAGCCCAAATTATTTTCCAGCCAAGATACAGATAAACATGATTAGTAATTTGAAAGCTTAAAAAGGTTGGTGAGGTGATTTTAACCAATCATCAAGCTTTTACTCTCCCCAGGATGACACAGGGGTAGAAAAGTCGTTTCGGATCCATGATTTGTTCATCCTTATGAACGTGAGTCTGTCTACATTATCAGTGGAGAGCCGCGTGCGCTTATCTGTCAGCACACCACCAGCAGCGCTGAACACACGTTCAGACAGAACGCTGGCTGCGGGGCATGACAAGATCTCCAAGGCGTAAGTGGCTAGCTCCGGCCATTTATCCAAATTGGAAGCCCAAAAAGAGCAAGGGTCCAGTGACACATTCATGGCTTCAATGTTTACTTGGAGATACTCCTGTACCATCGTCTCTTGGCGTTGACTATGTGTCAGACTTCTTGTCTTCTGTGGCCTTGCAAAGGATGGGCTAAAAAAGTGGTGAAATGATTCCGCAAAATTGATGTTACCAGCAGATACTGTGTTTCTGTTACGGTTTGAGTGCTGAACACCTGACGGTCCCACGGTTGGCAAGTTGGAACTGTGAGATTCACTACGTGCACCACTGGTGTTTTGTGGAAAAGCACATGTAAGATTCTGCAACAGTCTCTGCTGATACTCCTGCATGCGTGCATCCCTTTCTATGGCAGGAATTATTTCTGCAAATTTACTTTTGTACCGGGGATCTAACAGTGTGGCAACCCAGTAGTCAGGATTATTTCTAATTCTCACAATTCGAGGGTCATGTTGCAGGTAGTGCAGCAAGAAGGCACTCATGTGTCTTGCGCATCCAGGAGCACCAAGTCCCTGTTGTGTTGGTGGCGAGGTAACAAACATGCTTCCTTCCTCTGCCCTCTCCCCCCAACCTCGCACAACAGAAATGTGATCAAGGTCTCCCTGATCTGATGAGTCTTCCATCAGTTCGTCCTCCACTTCTTCTTGGGCTCCTGCACCTTCCTCACTAGTTTGGCTGCTACCATGCGCCCTGGTAAAACCATCTCCCCCACCCTCACATGCCTGCCGCCTTGGTGCTGCCGACCGTCTGGACCTTGCAGATGTTAGCCCTTCCGCATACAACTCCTCCTCCTCTACTTCCTCCACCTCCTCTTGTGCCACCACCTGACTCAGAATTCTGTTTAACATGTGCTCCAGCATGTAAATCACCGGAATAGTCATGCTGATAATGGCATCGTCAGCACTAAACATTTTCGTCGCCATTTCAAAACTGTGCAGAAGGGTGCATAGTGATCTGAGACCACTCCTCCAGCGTGATTTGCCCCACCTCTGGATCTCGTTGGCCCAGGCTATACGTCACAACGTATTGCACCAGGGCTTGTCGGTGCTGCCACAGTCGCTGCAACATGTGCAGAGTTGAATTCCACCGGGTAGGCACATTGCATTTTAGCCGGTGAAGTGGCAGGCCCAACGACTTCTGTAGAGATGTAAGTCGCTGAGCTGCGGGATGCGAACGGCGGAAGTGAGCACACAGCGACCGTGCCCTCTGCAGAAGGCCATCTAGTCAGGGATAGTGGGCTAAAAATTGCTGGACAACCAGGTTCAACACGTGAGCCATACAAGGCACGTGTGTGACATTGCCCCGGCGAAGGGCCGCACCCAGGTTTGCAGCATTGTCGCACACGGCCTTCCCTGGTTTCAGGTCCAGTGGAGACAACCATTCATGAAATTGGTTCTCCAGAGCTGACCACAACTCCTCAGCTGTGTGACTCACATTTCCCAGACATTTCAAAGTAAAAACCGCCTGATGACGTTGAGCCCTACTGCCAGCATAATAAGGAGGTGTGCAGGATCCCTTCTGCGCAGTTAGAAAGCTTGTGGCATAACCAGACAGGCTTTGGTTGCAGGTGGAGGACCGAGAGGAGGTTGAGGAGGCAGAAGCAGTTTAGGAACTTTGAGATAAAGAGGATTGACGCACAACTCGTGGGGACGGCAAGACTTGGACAGCAGCCCCTTGTCCTGCTGTCACCATAGTTACCCAGTGCCCAGTCAGCGACATGTAACGCCCCTGTCCATGCCTACTCGTCCAAGTGTCTGTGGTGAAATGCACCCTGTCACACACAGAGTTTCTCAAAGAAGAGGTGATGTTGTGTGCGACATGCTGGTGGAGCGAAGCACACCTTTCTTTGAGAAGTAGTGCAGACTGGGCATCTGGTACTGGGGCACTGCGACGGACATAAGGTCTCGAAAATCCTCTGTGTCCACCAGGCGGAAAGGCAGCATTTCTGTAGCCAAGAGCTTGCAGATGGTGAAATTCAACCTCTTAGCTTTCTCATGGCTAGGAGGAAATGGTCTTTTACTTGTCCACATCTGAGGGACCGAGGGCTGGTTGTTGTGCTTAGACGGGGTTGATAAGGGTGTCCCCGGCAAACTGCCGGTCTGTGAGGAAGATGCAGGTGGACATGTTAGGTTGCCTTGATAAAAAGGTGGTGCTATCGATGTCGGACAGCGCTCAACACCAGCTGGTGTTACCACCTCCAAAGAAAATGATGACCTGCCAATCACGCTGGCTGTTGCGGGTAAAGAGGTGGCAGGTCTGCGTCCCAAAACAGGTGTGACTGCTGTCCCCCCAGTCACAGAGGATGAAGAGGCCGCGGATGCACAAGATGTGGCAGACGGTGGATGGCCCGGCCGGCTAGGCCGCATTGTAGCACAGTGAGCTTCCCACTGCAACTTATGCTTCATGTCCATGTGCCGGTTCATGCATGAAGTACTCAAACTATGTATTTTTTGGCCTCTACTTAGCTTTTGCTGAAAAATGTTACAGATAACACGAGTTGGGTCATCTTTATCGATCTGAAAAAATGCCCAGGCTATGCAAGGCTTAGCACCCATGCGACCTGAAGAGCCACCAAGACTTGTGGTGAGAGGCAGAGTTGTGTTTGAGGATGCAGTTGTTGACGTGCTTCCAGTACTACGTCTCTGTCCAGGAAGGCGCAACCTGACCTCGTCGTCACTAGCATTCTCCTCCACCTCCTCTGCTGACCTCATCTCTTGGCTGACTGTGGGTTGACAGTAAGTGGGATCTCCAACCTCATCATCATCACCCTGTGTGTTATCACACCCGTCGTCCTCAGAGCCAACCTGTTCCTGCCTTGACAAAATACTAAAGTTGTCGCTCCAATCAGGTATTTGAGTCTCATCATCGTCTTCCTCATTGTCTCCACCAACAGGAGTTACAGTTTGGGAATGAGGGTCTACATTATGGTCAGAACCTTCTGCGTCAGGTCCTGGATCCGACTCATAAAGATTCTGGGCATCAGTGCAGATCATTTCCTCATCTGGATTCACAGAAGCGCTGTAGCAGACCTCTGATTCTCAGGCTATAGTATGAGCAAACAGCTCTGCAGACTCAACCATCTGTTCTACCTCATACTCAGACGGGCAGCTGGAGATTTGGGAGCTGTGAGGAAGCAAGTGCAATTGGGGTGACACCTCTGAGGACTGGAGTATTTGTGATGTTGAAGTTGATGTGGAGGAGAGCCCACTTAAAGGAGCACTTGATATCCGTTGAAGCACCTGCTGTTTTTGTGCCTCATCTGGAATTTTTAGCAATTGGCGTGGCCGTAAGAAAGGGATCTTATCACATTGTCCGCTAAAAGAAGTAGACATTTTAGTTTGGCTGGAAGATGGTCTTTCTTCTGCAGATGTTACTGTTGCTTTAACACCTACCCCACGGACACAACCTTTTTTCCCCTTCCCAACACGCCTATTCCCCTTTCCACAAGCAGCAGGCCTTTTTCCACTCATTTTGGTGGTTAACTAATTCACAATTCTGGAGTTGTTTGCACAAAAAAACAATGGATGGGAACCGAGCAGAGCTGAGTGGCCAAACTGTGGTATTAGGCCAAAACTATTGGCTGGGTTAGATGCAGAAAAAAATTATATTCAATTTGCAACCTGATGGAGGTCAGTATAGATGGACTAATAGACCAAGTCCCACACACTGCTAGTGTAGCACCCTGAGGATTCGGCTGCTACAGGGGTATTGCACCTCAAGCCAGAGGTGTGGTATTCCACTCCCGGGTAAGGATGGAGTGTGGAACTGAGCTCAGTAGGCTGCATGCACTACATACATCCCATTTCCGGGGGACAGATCGACGGTACTCCCACCAAAATATGTGCAGGTACGATAGTGTCTGTCCCTGGCTGGAGTGGGAGGGGGGTGGAACATCCCAGTAGTGTAGGGGCAGATAGGGGGAGCAGTCTGGGTAATGCTAGGAGCTCATTGGGTGCTGGTCACCTGAGCTCACACATAGAGGGAGTATATAAGGTGGGAACCATCTTAGATCAGGGTCAGACAGGCAGACAGTTACCAGTCAGTCTGTTGTAGAGGGTCAAGCAGTCCTGAAAGAAGAGAGAGAGGAGAAGAAAAGGACCCAGAGGGGAAGAAGAGGGAACCCCAAGAGCCCAAATACAACCAGAAGGGTGAAGGGTTGGCACAAGGGTACCGGATCCCAAGCTGGTGGAGGGCACTAATCCTCAGCCAGAGACCGGAGGTTGTGGGCAGGATCTGCCACGACCCCCCACTAAATCCACTGCGAAGGCACACCAAGTATAGGGTCAGGGAACCCAGAGACAAGGGTTTTACCAACAAGAGGCCCGAGGGAGCCGGACATAAGTGGATCCCTGGTGGGGAAGGCCAGAGAAAAGGAACGTCAGAAAGGGAGCTCAGGATCACGCTCCAGAATTACCTGGGGGTTGGCCGAGTCCAGGACCTGGTGGACGCAGCACGGCTCGGGCGGTCACTCAAGGCCGGAGTGACCAGCATAACAGCAGTAAGTAAAAACCCTGAACTGCACAGCCCGACTCTGAGTCTTATTACCACCCTCACTGCACCACCACAACCACCACCCTCTACAACTGACCCCCTGAGGCTATACCCCTCCCGTTGGGGGTTATACTACCAGAAGCTGCACACACACCACCAGCCTCAGCGGACCCTGCTGCAGCGGCGGCCGTATTGACCGCAAATCAACGGGTGGCGTAGTCGACACTAAAGAACATCCAGCAACATCTGTAGGACTGCCACACACTGAGCTTGACACCCTGGGCACGGACCGGGTCACCGCCACTCAGAGACTACAACCCCCATCTGATCCGGCTCCGGGTATCCCCCAAACAACACTGGCCCAGGGGGCGCGTCACTAGAAGCCCAAATATTTTTTCAGAGCTAGATGCAGAAAAAAATTATATTGAATTTGCAACCTGATGGAGGTCAGTATAGATGGACTAATAGACCAGGTCCCACACACTGCTAGAAGCCCAAATATTTTTTCAGAGCTAGATGTAGAAAAAAATTATATTCAATTTGCAACCTTATGGAGGTCAGTATAGATGGACTAATAGACCAAGTCCCACACACTGCTAGAAGCCCAAATATTTTTTCAGAGCTAGATGCAGAAAAAAATTATATTCAATTTGCAACCTGATGGAGGTCAGTATAGATGGACTAATAGAACAAGTCCCACACACTGCTAGAAGCCCAAATATTTTTTCAGAGCTAGATGCAGAAAAAAATTATATTGAATTTGCAACCTGATGGAGGTCAGTATAGATGGACTAATAGACCAAGTCCCACACACTGCCAGAAGCCCAAATATTTTTTCAGAGCTAGATGCAGAAAAAAATTATATTCAATTTGCAACCTTATGGAGGTCAGTATAGATGGACTAATAGAATGATGCTATGCCCAAAAGGTTTTACTTCACTAGGTGCAGTAAAAAAATTGGTATTCTATACACAGGTGGTGTAGCTTGCAACACAGATAGGCTACTCCACTGACTAACACACTCTGCAATAGGCCAAAAAGGATTTGCTTTGCTAGATTTAGCCAAATGCTGTGAAAAAAACTTGCACAGCACTGGCACAGACCAGCCTGGCAAAAACTGATAGGAACTGATGTAACTTAGTCCTGAAAAGGACTGCAATTACAATTAGTCTTTACTCCCACAACCTATCTATTTAAGAGCACAGACCTGCCTGATAAAAGTCGTAGGAAATGCTGTAACCTAGTCCTTAAAAGGACTGCAATCACAACTATTCCCTACTCCCAAGCTATCTGTAGATTTGTGCGAAAATTGGCTTGAAATTAACAAGGTATAGCGCACACAGCAACAGCGGTGCCGTCTAACACACAGCTGCAGCAGTGAGAAAATGGTGGCGACGGGGAAATTGGCTGGGTCTTATAGGGCAAGGACATGTGACATACACTGCGAATGACACATGCCCTTGCTTGTGTGAAAAAAAGCACTTCGCTCCGTGTGTGCGCTGCTGATAGGCTGACAGACTGCACCTCCCCACTGTAAATGCGGGAAAGAGAAAAAAAAATGGAGATCTTCATTATTCCTGCAGAGATCCATCCTCTGCCCCTCCCCCCGCCCCGCTGTACACTCAAACTGCGTATTAACATTAATTTTCATCATTACTGAGAAAAAATCCAGTTATGATTTTGGTGCACGAACAGTTATCGAACATAACCTCGAACAGCCGAATTTTTTTCAAATCGTTCGTGTTCACCGAACGGCTCGAACACCGCCCAAAACAGCTCGAATATGAGATTGGCGAACAGTTCGAGTCGAACAACGCTCATCTCTAGAAAAGAGCCATGAGGGACAGAGGAACCACAGAGGGTTCATCCCCTGATGCAAGCCTGGCACCGGGCCCGAGCCTATTGGGATCCCTATGCCCAGTAGGGAATCTGGCATACTGAGGAGGATTTCATATCCCTCAGTCCACCCGTGAATAGCGCACACTCAGAGGACTAGGTACCACGAAGGCCCCAGCGTCCAAGGATCGTGGTAACCAGTGGGAAAGCCCTCGCTGCCAAGCACACGGGTGAGAGAAACATCAAGGGAGCTAGACCCTGTTCCAGGCAGGTCAGAAGCTCCAGGGAAAGAGACAGGAAGATACAGAAAGGAGGCCTTACACTCGCTCACTGGGGAGCAAGACCAGAAGTGCACACCACCTACAAGTACACCGGACCGTACCTGACTACCATCTGCAGTAAAGGTGCTGAAACTAGCTCCGGCGTGTGTGTCTGTTCTTCCTCTGACCCGGCTGGGTCCCCTCTCCCCAGCATCCACCATCTACCCCTACACTGGCCTGGAGCTAGCTCTACCTGTGGAGAGCCACACCATCCCTGCTGCCGTAACACCAGCTCCAGAGGACTGCTCCGCAGCGGCGGCCCCCTTTAGCCGCAATTCACAGGTGGCGTCACAAACTTTCCAAATCCCCTATAAATATCCCCCTTTTTACTGACCGCCCTGGGCCACGGACTGGGCCAGCCACCGTGATATCCCCCAGCAACCAGAGGCCCAGCTGCCGAGTACCCCACGGCCCAGGGGGCGCGTCATTAATATTTTATCAACCTAACTTCAATGATTAAGAGGTGGGACCCAATACAATTCTCCATATAGTGTATTACTTAACCCCTTCATGAGCTTGGACGTAGCCATACGTCCAGGTCGGTAGGTACTTATCGATCTTGGACGTATGGATACGTCCAGGCAATTTTGGGCGCAGAGAGGCTGTGTGCGTGCGCGATCGCGGCCGGGTGTCTGCTGATTCTAACAGCTGACACCCGGCTCTCAGTGCCAGGAGCGGTGCCTGCACTGCTCCCGACACTTCAACCCCTTAAATGCTGCGTAAAGCAGCATAAAGCGAGCTGGCAGAGGTAAGAAAGTCCCTCTGCCCTTGGATCGGAGACCCTGTGACGTCATCGTTAGGACCAGATCGATGCCATGGTGACCCAATGTTATCAAGACAACATCTGGGTCACCAGGTACTCGCAAGGTAGTTAGATCATGCACAGTGCATGATCTAACTAACTTGTGTCTGCAGGGCTGACAGCTATAAGGCATAGCAGTGATCCTGCCTGGCTATGCCTTATAACAGCGATCAGCCTGCAGAGAGCGAAAGTCGCATTGTGAGACACAGTAAAAAATAAATAAATAAAAAAAATGAAAAAAAGTTGTAAAAATATTTTTTGCAAATTCACAAAATAATAAAATATACATGCCATACAGGTCCATCAGCGGAAAAATAAAATAATTAATAGCTCTTAGAATAAAGTGATGCAAAAATAATTGTTTTTCTACAAACGTTTTTATTGTGTAAAAGCGCCAAAACATAAAAAAACTATATAAAATGTGGTACCGCTGTAATCATACTGACCCAAAGAATTAAGCTAACTTATTAATTTTACCAAACAAATAAAATAGCGCTAAGTATGCAAACATGAAATATATGAAATTTGAATAGCAATACTGCTCAGGAAAATAGAAATAAATGAGAAATCTTAGTCAATTCATGTGTACCTGGTAGTCACGATAAGGCGATTCTCGATACCAGGACCCTGCCAATGTGTTTCCTCTCTTAGGAGACTAACGTCTGCATGTGTATGGGAAGGTAAGAACCTGCTTTAATTAAAACCGCCTGTGGCCTAGAGGCGGAGTGCTCAGTCAGAAGGCCTATGCATTTAAACAAAAAAACTGACCGGTACATCCAAAACAGAAAACTAGTGTGTACAGGTACTTACTAAGAATAGCCATCTCCATGTATATCTAACAAATAAAGTAGCACTCTGTAGCGCCAAGTATGCAAACATGAAATATATGAAATTTCAATAGCAATACTGCTCAGGAAAACAGAAATAATTGAGAAATCTTAGTGCATGAATTGGCCAATTAATGTGTACCTGGTAGCCACGATAAGGCGTTCTTACCTTCCCATACACATGCAGACGTTAGTCTCTAAGAGAGGAAACACATTGGTAGTAGAGATGAGCGTTGTTCGACTCGAACTGTTCGCCAATCTCATATTCGAGCTGTTTTGGGCGGTGTTCGAGCCGTTCGGCGAACACGAACGATTTGAGAAAAATTCGGCTGTTCGAGGTTATGTTCGATAACTGTTCGTGCACCAAAATCATAACTGGATTTTTTCTCAGTAATGATGAAAATTAATGTTAATACGCAGTTTGAGTGTACAGCGGGGTGGGGGGAGGGGCAGGGGATGGATCTCTGCAGGAACAATGAAGATCTCCATTTATTTTTCCCTTTCCCGCATTTACAGTGGGGAGGTGCAGTCTGTCAGCCTATCAGCAGCGCACACACGGAGCGAAGTGCTTTTTTTCACACAAGCAAGGGCATGTGTCATTGGCAGTGTATGTCACATGTCCTTGCCCTATAAGACCCAGCCATTTTCCCCGTCGCCACCATTTTCTGACTGCTGCAGCTGCGTGTTAGAAGGCACCGCTGTTGCTGTGTGCGCTATACCTTGTTAATTTCAAGCCAATTTTCGCACAAATCTACAGATAGCTTGGGAGTAGGGAATAGTTGTGATTGCAGTCCTTTTCAGGACTAGGTTACATCAGTTCCTATCAGTTTTTGCCAGGCAGGTCTGTGCCAGTGCTGTGCAAGTTTTTTTCACAGCATTTGGCTGAATCTAGCAAAGCTAATCCTTTTTGGCCTATTGCAGAGTGTGTTAGTCAGTGGAGTAGCCTATCTGTGTTGCAAGATATACCACCTGTGTATAGAATACCAATTTTTTTACTGCACCTAGTGAAGTAAAATCTTTTGGGCATAGCATCATTCTATTAGTCCATCTATACTGACCTCCATCAGGTTGCAAATTGAATATATTTTTTTTCTGCATCTAGCTCTGAAAAAATATTTGGCCTTCTAGCAGTGTGTGGGACTTTCTCTATTAGTCCATCTATACTGACCTCCATCAGGTTGCAAACTGAATATATTTTTTTTCTGCATCTACCTCTGAAAAAATATTGGGCTTCTAGCTGTGTGTGGGACTTGTTCTATTAATCGATCTATACAGAACTCCATCAGGTTGCACACTGAATATA
Source organism: Phyllobates terribilis (assembly GCF_046119375.1). NCBI lineage: Eukaryota > Metazoa > Chordata > Amphibia > Anura > Dendrobatidae > Phyllobates > Phyllobates terribilis. Next base: position 421,476,462 of record NW_027362767.1, on the reverse strand, counting down.
ATTTTTTTCTGCATCTACCTCTGAAAAAATATTTGGGCTTCTAGCTGTGTGTGGGACTTGTTCTATTAATCCATCTATACTGACCTCCATCAGGTTGCAAACTGAATATAATTTTTTTCTGCATCTACCTCTGAAAAAATATTTGGGCTTCTAGCAGTGTGTGGGACTTTCTCTATTAGTCCATCTATACTGACCTCCATCAGGTTGCAAATTAAAAATAATTTATATCTGCGTCTAGCTCTAAAAAAATATTTGGCCTTCTAGCAGTGTGTGGGACTTTCTCTATTAGTCCATCTATACTGACCTCCATCAGGTTGCAAACTGAATATATTTTTTTTCTGCATCTACCTCTGAAAAAATATTTGGGCTTCCAGCTGTGTGTAGGACTTGTTCTATTAGTCCATCTATACTGACCTCCATCAGGTTGCAAACTGAATATATTTTTTTTCTGCATCTACCTCTGAAAAAATATTTGGGCTTCTAGCTGTGTGTGGGACTTGTTCTATTAGTCCATCTATACTGACCTCCATCAGGTTGCAAATTGAATATAATTTTTTTCTGCATCTAACCCAGCGAATAGTTTTGGCCTAATACCACAGTTTGGCCACTCAGCTCTGCTCGGTTCCCATCCATTGTTTTTTTGTGCAAACAACTCCAGAGTTGTGAATTAGTTAACCACCAAAATGAGTGGAAAAAGGCCTGCTGCTGGTGGAAAGGGGAATAGGCGTGTTGGGAAGGGGAAAAAAGGTTGTGTCCGTGGGGTAGGTGTTAAAGCAACAGTAACATCTGCAGAAGAAAGACCATCTTCCAGCCAAACTAAAATGTCTACTTCTTTTAGCGGACAATGTGATAAGATCCCTTTCTTACGGCCACGCCAATCGCTACAAATTCCAGATGAGGCACAAAAACAGCAGGTGCTTCAACGGATATCAAGTGCTCCTTTAAGTGGGCTCTCCTCCACATCAACTTCAACATCACAAATACTCCAGTCCTCAAAGGTGTCACCCCAATTGCACTTGCTTCCTCACAGCTCCCAAATCTCCAGCTGCCCATCTGAGTATGAGGTAGAACAGATGGTTGAGTCTGCAGAGCTGTTTACTCATACTATAGCCTGGGAATCAGAGGTCGACTCCAGCGCTTCTGTGAATCCAGACGAGGAAATGATCTGCACTGATGCCCAGAATCTTTATGAGTCGGATCCAGGACCAGACGCAGAAGGTTCTGACCATAATGTAGACCCTCATTCCCAAACTGTAACTCCTGTTGGTGGAGACAATGAGGAAGACGAGGATGAGACTCAAATACCTGATTGGAGCGACAACTTTAGTTTTTTGTCAGGGCAGGAACAGGTTGGCTCTGAGGACGACGGGTGTGATAACGCACAGGGTGATGATGATGAGGTTGGAGATCCCACTTACTGTCAACCCACAGTCAGCCAAGAGATGAGGTCAGCAGAGGAGGTGGAGGAAGATGCTAGTGACGACGAGGTCAGGTTGCGCCTTCCTGGACAGAGACGTAGTACTGGAAGCACGTCAACAAATGCATCCTCAAACACAACTCTGCCTCTCACCACAAGTCGTGGTGGCTCTTCAGGTCGCATGGGTGCTAAGCCTTGCATAGCCTCGGCATTTTTTCAGATCGATAAAGATGACCCAACTCGTGTTATCTGTAACATTTGTCAGCAAAAGCTAAGTAGAGGCCAAAAAATACATAGTTTGAGTACTTCATGCATGAACCGGCACATGGACATGAAGCATAAGTTGCAGTGGGAAGCTCAGTGTGCTACAATGCGGCCTAGCCGGCCGGGCCAACCACCGTCTGCCATATCTTGTGCATCCGCGGCCTTTTCATCCTCTGTGACTGGGGGGACAGCAGTCACACCTGTTTTGGGGCGCAGACCTGCCACCTCTTTACCCGCAACAGCCAGCGTGATTGGCAGGTCATCATTTTCTTTGGAGGTGGTAACACCAGCTGGTGTTGAGCGCTGTCCAACATCGATAGCACCACCTTTTTATCAAGGCAACCTAACATGTCCGCCTGCATCTTCCTCACAGACCGGCAGTTTGCCGGGGACACCCTTATCAACCCCGTCTAAGCACAATAGCCAGCCCTCGGTCCCTCAGATGTGGACAAGTAAAAGACCATTTCCTCCTAGCCATGAGAAAGCGAAGAGGTTGAATTTCACCATCTGCAAGCTCTTGGCTACAGAAATGCTGCCTTTCCGCCTGGTGGACACAGAGGATTTTCGAGACCTTATGTCCGTCGCAGTGCCCCAGTACCAGATGCCCAGTCGGCACTACTTCTCAAAGAAAGGTGTGCCTGCGCTCCACCAGCATGTTGCACACAGCATCACCGCTTCTTTGAGAAACTCTGTGTGTGACAGGGTGCATTTCACCACAGACACTTGGACGAGTAGGCATGGACAGGGGCGTTACATGTCGCTGACTGGGCACTGGGTAACTATGGTGACAGCAGGACAAGGGGCTGCTGTCCAAGTCTTGCCGTCCCCACGAGTTGTGCGTCAATCCTCTTTATGTCAAAGTTCCTCCACTGCTTCTGCCTCCTCAACCTCCTCTCGGTCTTCCACCTGCACCCAAAGCCTGTCTGGTCATGCCACAAGCTTTCTAACTGCGCAGAAGGGATCCTGCACACCTCCTTACTATGCTGGCAGTAGGGCTCAACGTCATCAGGCGGTTTTTACTTTGAAATGTCTGGGAAATGTGAGTCACACAGCTGAGGAGTTGAGGTCAGCTCTGTCAATTTCATGAATGGTTGTCTCCACTGGACCTGAAACCAGGGAAGGCCGTGTGCGACAATGCTGCAAACCTGGGTGCGGCCCTTCGCCGGGGCAATGTCACACACATGCCTTGTATGGCTAACGTGTTGAACCTGGTTGTCCAGCAATTTTTAGCCCACTATCCCAGACTAGATGGCCTTCTGCAGAGGGCACGGTCGCTGTGTGCTCACTTCCGCCGTTCGCATCCCGCAGCTCAGCGACTTACATCTCTACAGAAGTCGTTGAGCCTGCCACTTCACCGGCTAAAATGCGATGTGCCTACCCGGTGGAATTCAACTCTGCACATGTTGCAGCGACTGTGGCAGCACCGACAAGCCCTGGTGCAATACGTTCTGACGTATAGCCTGGGCCAACGAGATCCAGAGGTGGGGCAAATCACGCTGGAGGAGTGGTCTCAGATCAGGGACCTATGCACCCTTCTGCACAGTTTTGAAATGGCGACGAAGATGTTTAGTGCTGACGATGCCATTATCAGCATGACTATTCCAGTGATTTACATGCTGGAGCACATGTTAAACAGAATTCGGAGTCAGGTGGTGGCACAAGAGGAGGTGGAGGAAGTAGAGGAGGAGGAGTTGTATGCGGAAGGGCTAACATCTGCAAGGTCCAGACGGTCGGCAGCACCAAGGCGGCAGGCATGTGAGGGTGGGGGAGATGGTTTTACCAGGGCGCATGGTAGCAGCCAAACTAGTGAGGAAGGTGCAGGAGCCCAGGAAGAAGTGGAGGACGAACTGATGGAAGACTCATCAGATGAGGGAGACCTTGATCACATTTCTGTTGTGCGAGGTTGGGGGGAGAGGACAGAGGAAGGAAGCATGATTGTTACCTCGCCACCAACACAACAGGGACTTGGTGCTCCTGGATGCGCAACACACATGAGTGCCTTCTTGCTGCACTACCTGCAACATGACCCTCGAATTGTGAGAATTAGAAATAATCCTGACTACTGGGTTGCCACACTGTTAGATCCCCGGTACAAAAGTAAATTTGCAGAAATTATTCCTGCCATAGAAAGGGATGCACGCATGCAGGAGTATCAGCAGAGACTGTTGCAGAATCTTACATGTGCTTTTCCACAAAACACCAGTGGTGCACGTAGTGAATCTCACAGTTCCAACTTGCCAACCGTGGAACCGTCAGGTGTTCAGCACTCAAACCGTAACAGAACCACAGTATCTGCTGGTAACATCAATTTTGCGGAATCATTTCACCACTTTTTTAGCCCATCCTTTGCAAGGCCACAGGAGACAAGAAGTCTGACACATAGTCAACGCCTAGAGACGATGGTACAGGAGTATCTCCAAGTAAACATTGAAGCCATGACTGTGTCACTGGACCCTTGCTCTTTTTGGGCTTCCAATCTGGATAAATGGCCGGAGTTAGCCACTTACGCCTTGGAGATCTTGTCATGCCCCGCAGCCAGCGTTCTGTCTGAACGTGTGTTCAGCGCTGCTGGTGGTGTGCTGACAGATAAGCGCACGCGGCTCTCCACTGATAATGTAGACAGACTCACGTTCACAAAGATGAACAAATCATGGATCCGAAACGACTTTTCTACCCCTGTGTCATCCTGGGGAGAGTAAAAGCTTGATGATTGGTTAAAATCACCCTACCAACCGTTTTAAGCTTTCAAATGACTAATCATGTTTATCTGTATCTTGGCTGGAAAATAATTTGGGCTTTGTAGCAGTGTGCAGCACTGATTCTATTAGGCCATCTATAATAAGCTCCACCAGATTTAAAATTACTAATCATGTTTATCTGTATCTTGACTGGAAAATAATTTGGGCTTTGTAGCAGTGTGCAGCACTGATCCTATTAGGCCATCTATACTAAGCTCCACCAGATTTAAAATTAATAATAATTTTTAGCTGCATCTAGCCCGGAAAATAATTTTGGGGCTCCGAGATGCGCAAGACACATAAGTGCCTTCTTGCTGCACTACCTGCAACATGACCCTCATATTGTCAGAATTTGAAGTAATCATGACTACTGGGTTGCCACACTCTTAGATCCCCCAAACTTTTCGATCAACCTTTTCATTTTAATAAAGACCAAAAAAATGGTCATTTTTGAAATTATAAGCATTAGCAGGTTATTAGAAACTGAAATCAAACAGTTTTCAACTCAAAACTTTATTCTAGGTGATGTTACATTTCCACATAGGACCCCTTGTTCGAAAGGAGCTTCTAAACTCTCTCGTCCATTGAATTTGTCAGGTTTTGGATGGTTTCTGCTTCAATTGTTTTGCATGAGGACAGAATACCCTCCCAGAGCTGTTGCTTAGATGTGAACTGCCTCCCGCCATCATAGACACTCCTTTTGATGATGCTCCAGAGGTTCTGAATGGGGTAGAGGTCAGGGGAGCATGGGGGTCACACCATAAGTTTGTCCCCTTTTATGCCCATATCAGCCAGAGATGCAGATGTTTTATGCGCAGCATGAGATGGTGCATTATCATGCAAAAAAATGATCTTGCAGTGAAATACACGGTTCTTCTTCTTGAACCATGGCAGGAAGTGCTGTTTGAGAAAATCCACATACATTATGGAGTTCATCTTTAGCGCCTTCAGGGATCCTAAAGGGGCCGACAATCTCTCTCCCCATGATTCCAGCCCAAAACATTACTCCACCTCCTCCTTGTTGGCGCTGTAGCCGTGTTTGCGTGGGGTGTCCATCAACCAGCCATCCTCCACTCCATCCATCTGGACCATCGAGCGCTGCACGGCACTCATCCGTGAACAAAACAGTTTTGAAATCAGTCTTCATGTAATGTTTGGCCCACTGGAGCCGTTTCTGCTTGTGTGAAGTGGATAGAGGAGGTCGACAGGATGGCGTATGCACAGCTGCAAACCTCTGAAGGACCCTGCATCTTGTTGTTCGGGGGACGTTGGAGGCACCAGCAGCTTCAAAAACTTGTCTGCTGCTATGACAAGGCTTTTTTGCCGCTGCTCTTTTAACCTGACGTAATTGCCTGTAGGAAAGAGTCCTCAATTTGCCCTTATCAGCACGCACACGTGTGTACTGTGAATCAGCTACATACTTCTTGATTGCCAAGACACTTCATCCTGATCATCGCACAATGTTGATTGTAGTCATGCCTTGACCTAAACACTCCACAATTTGTTGCTTCTCAGCAGCCGACACATCCTTTTTCTTTCCCATTTTGGCAGAAAATGTAGGCTGCTTAATAATGTGAGACAGCCTTCTTAAGTAGTCTTGCCTTTCATTGGACACACCTGCCAAACTAATTAGCACAGGTGTCTGCAATTGCTTACAGTGATATAAAGAGCCCTAACACACATCACCATCAATGAGTTTAACTGACAAACAAACAAATTCTTCCCTTATCACTCCTAAACACTTTTTGCATAATAATTTGGAACACAGTGTACATGTGCTTTTCCACAAAACACCAGTGGTTCACGTAGTGAATCTTACAGTTCTAACTTGCCAACCGTGGTCTGTATGGAGTTGTTCAATAAAGGGCCCAAAATTAAGATAACATAGATGGGAGAGGTCTCTATGAATAGGAATTCCTAAGTATTTGATACCCTGTGAGGGCCAGGCAAAGGGAAAGTTGGACTGGATGGAATCCTATATGGATTTGGGGAGGGAGACATCGAGGGCCTCAGACTTCGCTGCATTGATTTTAAAATTTGACCATGTAACAAAGTGATCTATTTCAGCCATAACAGCATGGATGGATATATGTGATTGAGTGATATATACTAGGACATCATCAGCAAATAGAGAGCACTTGTACTCGGTGCCTCCCACCTCAATCCACCTAATATTGGGGTTATGGCGAATTGATGAGAGCAGGTGCTCCGTCACTAGGATGTATAAGAGAGGGGACAGAGGACATCCCTGCCTTGTCCCATTGGTGATTGTGAAAGGTGATGAAAATGTTCTGATGCACCCCCTGGGCCTTGGGACACCCGGAGCCGGACCCTTTTTGGTGGATGCTGGTGGTTGTAGTCTTCGTGGCGGCGACCCGGTTCCGTGGCTCAGGGTGGTCAAACCAGTGGCGGAACTATTTATGTGGTTTTGATGTTTAAATGTCCAACTACGCCACCCGTGGATTGCGGTCAGAGTGAACCGCCACTGCAGGGCAGACCGCTGAGGCTGGTGTTGTGGGTGCAGCAGAGCGTAGCATAACTCCCCACGGGAGGAGTATAGCCTCAGGGCAGTGTATGCGGAGGATGGGGGTGATGGTGCAGGGCAGCAGCAGTAACGACACGGAGTCAGTGATGCAGTCCAGGGCCTTTACTCACAGTTCTTATTATCCAGACCACGTCTGCAGGTAACGGCTGCCCACGTCGTACTGTGCTCACCAGGTGAGGGGCTCAGACAACTCCCAGATAACTTTGGAGCGCTTCACAGGACCCCCTTTGTGTGTCCTTTGTCTGGCCTTTCTTACCAACCCTTCTGTCCGGCTGCCTTGGGCCTCCTCTTGGTAAGCTTGGCGCCAGTTTCCCTGACCCTATGTGGTGCCTTCCTAGCGGGTGTAGCGAGGGGCTGCGCCACATAAAATGTCACAGCCTCCGGTTTCTAGCTGAGGGTCGTTTCCCGCCTCCACTAGTTTCAGGGACCGGTCTCCCCCTTTGGCCTGACCCCTCTACGCAGGTGGATTCGGGCGTGCGGTGGCGACTCGCCCGTCCGCAACCCTGGGATCCCTTCGTTCCTCGTTCCTGGAGCCTTCTCCGCTCCTCTTCCTTCCTTCTCCCTCTTCCAGGCCTGGGCCTGTGTTACTAGGCCCGCCTCCGGAGCAGAGCTCATGCAGAGCCCCTGCTCCCTGTCACTTCTGCTCAGACTTCTCTGCACTGAACTAATATGGTGCCCACCTTTTATACTCCCTTATCAATGCACCCAGGAACTGCTTCCTCCCTGCTCCTGCACTACAGGCTTCCCCTTCCTCAGTGTTCCCTCCCCCCACTCCAGCCAGGGTCAGTGACTGTCGTGCCCATCTCAGGGGCATATTGGTCGCCCTGCCCCACGGCAATGTGGTGTAATGCATGCAGGTGTCAGGGTCCTGATCCACACTCCATCCTTACCTGAGAGTGAGATATCACACCTCTGGGTGAGGTGCAATACCTCTGTAGCAACCGAGCCCTCAGGGTGCTACAGTTCCATTTATCTTCAGCCTAGGTGACGTATTGTGATACAGGGCCGTGATTTTGGCTATAAAAGGGTCCCCTAGACCCCTACCCCAAGCTTTTTAAGAGAATCATATATGGCGTGCTAGGAGACTCTATGGAATGCTTTCTCAGCATCCAACGAGAGTATCTAATTACAAATTTTTAACTGCATCTAGCCCAGGAAATACTTTGTGCCTAGTAGCAGTGTCTGCTAGTCAGCGGATTATCCCGGCTGTTAAGCAAGCTACACCACCTGTAGTTTGGACACTTAATTTTTTCAAAGGAAATGCTTCGGGACCACGGGATACTCAGTGAAGAGCATCAGGAGGCACCCCAAGGCATAGGGGCTGGGACTGGCACTAGGATGCCTTGCGGTGGACAGCCGAGCTCGATCCTTATAAAAGCTTTTTAACTGCAGCAGCTTTAGTGGACGCTACTGGAGCTGGAATTACGCGGCTGCTGGCATGAGACTTGCCCTCCAATAGATCCTTGTAAATGGATTTAAAGTGTATTCATTCAAATTAGAGAGACAATTTAAATTAAAAAGCTTAGAGCTGCCTCCACCACAGGGGGGCTCGCTCGACCCACCAGCGGACAGGCACCAGTATTGGGAGAGGGGGGCTGGCCGTCAGGGTTCACCGCGGCTCTGGCACAAACCCGGCGACACGGAGGTGGCACGGGCAGGAGCGGACTGAACGTGTCGGCTCCTCACTTTTTGGATTTTAGAAGGGCATGACATGCCTATATCTGTGTCTCCCCCTCCTTTTACTCCTCCACCTCTTTTCTTTTCGCATGACTATATGTACTTGTCACTTTTCCATGTGTTAGTTGTGTCTTCTGAGCAGTTTGTCAGCTTTTGGACACCTTTGAAGGTGTTTTCTATGTGTTTTTGTTTGCCTGCCATTGGTTTTAACGGTGTTCGAAGGTGTTCGACGAACAGTTCGGCGAACACACGGGTGTTCGACGAACCGAACTCGAACACTACGGGGGTGGCTCAACACTAATTGGTAGGTCCTGGTATCGAGAAACACCCAGCCATTACACCTGTAGATAAATCCCCAAAGGGGTATAATTTCCAAAATGGGGTCGCTTGAGGGGGGATTCTGCTCTTCTTGCACTTAGGCTGCGTGCACACAATGCGTTTTTCATGCGTTTATGCTGCGGAATTTCCGCAGCGGAAACGCATCAAAAACGCATGGTAATCCGCACCCCATGGTCCCCAATGGCATTCCGCAATGTCAATGCACATGCTGCGGATTTTTCCGCAGCGTTTCTGCAGCGCAAATAAATCCGCAGCATGGTCATTAATTTTGCGGAAGCGCAGCGTTAGAGCCGCCATTGACTTGCATTGAGACGCATAGAATCCGTGTCTGTACATTTGTACAAGCGGATTATATGCGTCTCTATGTGCGGATGGTACCCAGTTCTGGAGGAGAGAAGACTCTCATCCAGACCTGGGTACCATTGTACCTGTAAAAAAAGAATAAAATAATAAAGTTATATTCACCTGTCCGGCGCCCCTGCAGCGCTTCTCCTTCCAGGACCTGAGATGATGTCGCGGTTATGTGACCGCAGGCTGTCTCGCGAGATGCCGGCAACCCGGAAGAAGCCAGGACGAGCGCGACAGCACACGCGGCAGGGCATCGGAGGTAAGTATAGCTTTATTTTTTTATTTTTACGGTCACTATATAAATCCATGCCTTTTGCATGGATTTATAAAGTGTGACCTAGTTGTCAAGCACTTTCCAAGTGATGCTATCGCTTGGAAAGTGCTTGTCAGTCCGCATGCGGAAACACATGTGTTAACGCATGTGGGTACGCATGTGAATCCGCATGTATTCTGCAGGAAAAACGCATGCACAATCTGCATGCGTTTTTTCTGCCAGGGAGATGCAGAAATGCTGCAGAAATTTTCTGCTTCATTTCTGCATCGTGGGCACATAGCCTTAGGGGCTCTTTATATGGAGTCTGAAAGCTATTCTAGAAAAATCTGAGCTCCAGGAGGCAAATAGCACTCCGTCCCTCCAGAGTCTCGCTGTGTGGCTAAGCAGTACTGTACAGCCACATATGGGGTATTTCTACACTCAGCAGAAATTGTTGGACAAATTTTGGTGCCATTTTTACCCATTTCCCATTGTACAAATATAAAATCTGGAACGAAAACAAAATTTTGGTCGTCAAAATGTGATTATTTTTTTCTTCTCTGCCCAATAGTATAATAGTCTGTGACACACCTGTGGTGTCGATATGATCACTTTACCCCTTGATGAATTCATTGATAGGTTTAGTTTGTAAAATGGGGTCTCGTATGGGGGGGGGGTTCTGCTGGCACCTCAGGAGCTCTGCCAATGTGACATGGCACCTTCAAACCAGTGCAGCAAAATCTGAACTGCAATATGGCGCTCTTTCGCTTCTGAGCTTTGCACTGTGCCTCAAAAGTAGTTTTAGACCAAATACGTAGTATTGGTGTATTCAGAAGAAAAATTGCACAAAAATTTTGAGGTCCATTTACTCCAGCTATCCTCATGCAAATGAAAAAAGTTAAGGCTAAAACAACATTTTGGGGGTAAAAATATATTTGTTTCATTTTCACAACGTTGTAAAATTCTGTGAAGCACTTATCTGTACAAGGTGCTCACCCCAAGAGGGGTCTAGTTTCCAAAATAGGATCACTTGTGGGGGTTCTCCAAACATGACATGACACCCGCAGATCATTCCATCAAAGCCTGCATTCCAAAACGTCACTCCTTCCTTTCTGAGCCCTGCTATGTGCCCAAACAGTAGTTTTCCCCTACACATCTGTGTACTCAAGAGAAATTGCACCATACAATTTGTTGTGAAATTTCTACTATTACCCAAGTGAAAATGTAAAATTTGGGGCTAAAAAAACATATGTTTTGGTAAAATGTGTTTTCTTTATTTTTACTGGTCAACGTTATAAACTTCTGTGAAGCACCTGGGGGGTTAAGGTGCTGACCACACATCTAGATAAGTTCCCTGAGGGGTCTAGTTTCCAAAATGGTGTCACTTGTGGGGGTTTCCACTGTTTAGGCACATCAGGGGCTCCCCAAACACAACATGGCGTCAACTAATAATTCCAGCAAATTTTGCATTCAAAAAGTTAATGCCGCTCCTTCCCTTCCAAGATCTGTCGTGTGCCCAAACAGTAGTTTTCCTCCACATATTGGGTATCGGCGTACTCAGGAGAAATTGCATAACAAATTGTATGGTCCAATTTCTCCTGTTGCCCTTGTGAAAATGAAAAATTTGGTGCTAAAAAACATTTTTGTGGGGAAAATGTGATTTTTTTTATTTTCACCGCCCAGTGCTAGGGAGGCTAGTCCTGATCTGGCATACCCCAATAAGTTTGCAAAGTTGGCAAATGAGGGGGGTGTCGGTACAGGGGTAGCACTTCTGCAGCAAGGCATGTCCCCTGAAAGCCGGAAGAGTGTCAGCTCCAGTAAGGGGGGAAATAGGAGAGCAGGGAAGGCCAGCCAGATGCTGGTATTGGGGGACTCAATTATTAGGGGAACAGATAGGGCAATCTGTCACAAAGACAGGGATTGTCTAACATTGTACTGCCTACCTGGTGCTCGAGTCAGGCACCTCGCTGATCGGGTTGGCAGGTTACTGGGAGGGGCTAGTGAGGACCCAGCGGTCATGGTGCACATTGGCACAAATGACAAAGTTAGAGGTAGGTGGAAGGTCCTTAAAGATGATTTCAGGGAATTAGGCTGCAAGCTTAAAGCAAGGACCTCCAAGGTGGTATTCTCGGAAATACTACCTGTACCACGTGCCACGCCCGAGAGGCAAAGGGAGATTTGGGAGATAAATAAGTGGCTCAGGAATTGGTGAAGGAAGGAGGGATTTGGGTTCCTGGAGAACTGGGCCGACTTCTCAGTTGGCTACAGACTTTACGCTAGGGACTGGCTGCACCTCAATGGGGAGGGTGCAGCTGTGCTGGGGGAGAAAATGGCTAGAAGGTTGGAGGAGTGTTTAAACTAGGGATTGGGGGGAGGGTATTCAGTTTATAGGTGGGGAAGATAGTGCAGATAGTGACCTGGGCACAAATAAAGAAATTGGGGGTGGTGTTAGAACAGTCAATAAAGTAAGTAGGAATAGAGGTACAGAGAGATACATAAAATGCATGTACACTAATGCCAGAAGCCTCACCAACAAAATGGAGGAATTAGAATTAATTTTGTTGGAAAATAATTATGACATGGTGGGGATATCTGAGACATGGCTGAACGAGAGTCATGACTGGGCAGTTAATTTACAGGGCTATAGTCTGTTCAGAAATGACCGTACAAACAAGCAAGGGGGGTGTTTATATGTAAAATCGTTCTTAAAACCCATCTTGCGGGAGAATATATGTGAATCTAATGAAAATGTAGAGTCCCTGTGGGTGGAGATAAGGGGAGGGGGAAAAAATAATAAAATTACTGATAGTTTGTTATAAGTCTCCAAAAATAATGGAAGCAGCGGAGAATATCCTCGTAAAGCAAATAGATGAAGCAGCAACTCAAGGAGAAGTCATTATTATGGGGGACTTCAACTACCCTGAAATACAATGGGGGACAGAAACCTGTAGTTCAAACAAAGGTAATAGGTTTTTGACAACTATGAGAGATAATTACCTTTCACAACAGGTTCAGGACCCAACAAGAAGGGGGGCACTGCTAGACCTAATATTAACCAACAGGCCAGACCGCATACGAGTTGGGGGGTCACTTGGGTAATAGTGATCACAAAATAATAAGTTTTCATGTAACCTTTAATAAGATGTGTAGTAGAGGGGTTACAAGGACACTAAACTTCAGGAAGGCAAATTTCCAACGGTTGAGAGATGATCTTAGTGCAATAAACTGGGACGATATCCTGAGACATAAAACTACACAAAGCAAATGGGAGACATTTATTAACATCCTGAATAGGACCTGAGCACAATATACATTCTCTATGGGAATAAACATGCTAGAAATAGGAGGAAACCACTATGGCTAAATAGAGCTGTAAGGGGCGCAATAAGTGACAAAAAGAATGCATTTAGAGAACTAAAGTAAGTAGGTAGTGATGAGGCATTAAATAAATATAGAAAATTAAATAAATTCTGTAAAAGCCAAATCAAGGCAGCAAAGATTGAGACAGAGAGAATCATTGCCAGAGAAAGTAAAAATAATCCCAAAATAGTCTTTAACTACATAAATAGTAAAAAACTAAAAAATGATAGTGTTGGCCCCCTTAAAAATAGTCTGGGTGAAATGGTGGATGAGGATGAGGAAAAAGCTAATATGCTAAATGATTTTTTTTCAACCGTATTTACACAAGAAAATCGCATGACAGAAAACATGATTAGTGATGACAAAAATTCTCCATTAAATGTCACTTGCTTAACCCAGCAGGAAGTACGGCGGCGTCTAAAAATCACTAAAGTTGACAAATCCCCGGGCCCAGATGGGATACACCCGCGAGTACTGCAGGAATTAAGTAACATCAAAGACAGACCATTATTTTTAATCTTTAAAGATTCCATAATAACAGGGTCTGTACCACAGGACTGGGGTATAGCAAATGTGGTGCCAATATTCTAAAAGGGGACAAAAACCGAACTTGGAAATTATAGGCCAGTAAGCTTAACCTCTACTGTGGGTAAAATCCTGGAGGGTTTAAGAGATCCTATACTAGAGTATCTGAAGAGGAATGACCTCATGACCCAATATCAACATGGGTTTACGAGGGACCGCTCCTGTCAGACTAATCTGATCAGCTTTTATGAAGAGGTAAGTTCCGGACTGGACCAAGGAAATGCAGTGGATGTTGTGTATATGGACTTTTCAAAAGCTTTTGATACGGTTCCACACAAAAGGTTGATACATAAAATGAGAACAATGGGGATAGGGGAAAATATATGTGTGTGGGTTAAGAACTGGCTCAGTGATAGGAAACAAAGGGTGGTTAGTAATGGAAAACACTCAGACTGGGTCTCAGCTAACAGTGGGGTACCACAGGGGTCAGTATTGGGCCCCCTTCTTTTTAACATTTATTAATGACCTTGTAGGGGGCATACAGAGTAATATTTCAATATTTGCAGATGACACTAAACTCTGCATGGTAATCAATACAGAGGAGGACAATTTTATATTACAGGAGGATCTATGTAAACTAGAAGCTTGGGCTGATAAATAGCAAATGAGATTTAACCCCTTCAGGACCCAGCCTATTTTGACCCTAAAGACCTTGGCATTTTTGTCAATTCTGACCAGTGTCCCTTTACGAAGTAAAAACTCTGGAACACTTCAACGGATCCTAGCGATTCTGAGATTGTTTTTTCGTGACATATTGGGCTTCATGTTAGTATTAAATTTAGGTCGATAATATTTGCGTTTATTTGTGAAAAAATCAAAAATATGGGAAAAATTTTGAAAATTTTGCAATTTTCAAATTTTGAATTTTTATTCTGCTAAACTAGAGTGATGTGACACAAAATAGTTAATAAATAACATTTCCCACATGTCTACTTTACATCAGCACAATTTTTGAAAAAAAAAAAATTTTTGGTAGGAAGTTAGAAGGGTTCAAAGTTCATCAGCAAATTTTCTTTTTTCCAGCAAAATTTGCAAAGCCATTTTTTTTAGTGACCACATCACATTTGAAGTCCCTTTGAGGGGTGTACATGACAGAAAACACCCAAAAGTGACACCATTCCAAAAACTGCACCCCTCAAGCTACTCAAAACTACATTCAAGAAGATTATTAACCCTTCAGGTGCATCACAGGAACTAAAGCCACATGGAAGAAAAAAATGAACATTTTTATTTTTCTAACAAAAATTTTCTTTTAGCCTAAATTTTTTAATTTTCACATGGGTAAGAGGATAAAATGCATCCTAAAATTTGTTGGTCAATTTCTCCTTAGTACACTGATACCTCATATGTGGTCATAAACCACTGTTTGGGCACACGGCAGGGCTCAGAAGGGAAGGAGCGCCATTTTACTTTTTGAATGGAAAATTAGCTCCAAAAGTCAAATTGCGCTCCTTCTCTTCTGAGCCCTGTCATGTGCCCAAACAGTGGTTTACGACCACATATGAGGTATCAGTGTACTCAGGAGAAATTGACCAATACATTTTAGGATGCATTTTATCCTGTTACCCATGTGAAAATTAAAAAATTTAGGCTAAAAGAAAATTTTTGTGAAAAAAAAAGTACTTTTTTGTTTTCACAGATCATTTTGTGAAGCACCTGGGGGTTCCAAGTGCTCACTATGCATCTAGATAGGTGCCTTGGGGGGTCTAGTTTCCAAAATGGGGTCACTTGTGGGGGAGCTCCAATGTTTGGGCACACAGCGGCTCTCCAAAAGCAACATGGTGTCCGCTAACAAATTGTCGGCTCAAATTGTTAGAAGACACCATGTTGCGTTTGGAGAGCCGCTGTGTGGCCAAACATTGGAGCTCCCCCACAAGTGACCCCATTTTGGAAACTAGACCCCCCAAGGCACCTATCTAGATGCATAGTGAGCACTTGGAACCCCCAGGTCCTTCACAAATTAATCCGTAAAAATAAAAAAGTGTTTTTTTTTCCACTTTTTCATTTTTATGAATCAATTTGTGAAGCACCTGGGGGTTCCAAGTGCTCACTATGCATCTAGATAGGTGCCTTGGGGGGTCTAGTTTCCAAAATGGGGTCACTTGTTGGGGAGCTCCAATGTTTGGGCACACAGGGACTCTCCAAACGCAACATGGTTCCAATTTGTTAGTGGACACCATTGTGTAGTGTATGTCAGGTTGGTGTGCGGTGTGGTATATTGTAGTGTATACACCACACACACACACACACACTACAACACACACACCAACCTGACATAGCCTACTAAGCTGAGTACGCCCTAGACTGGGATGAGTGGGACGGGCGGGACATTTTGTGTGCTGTGTGCGTGTGTAAAAAAAAAAAAAAAAAAAAAAAAAAAATCGAAACTTTATTATAGTGTGAGTGTACGTGTGTGTGTGTGTGTGCTTGGTGTAACCTTCTGCAGTCACGTGTGGGGGCTGTCAGGCGTAGGGGGCTGTCAGGCGTAGGGGGCTGTCAGGCGTAGGGGGGCTGTCAGGCGTAGGGGGGCTGTCAGGCGTAGGGGGGCTGTCAGGCGTAGGGGGGCTGTCAGGCGTAGGGGGGCTGTCAGGCGTAGGGGGGGGGCTGAAGAGATGGAGGAGCCAGCAGCTGCAGCAAGGGGGGTGATCACTGGGGCAGGAGCCGGCAGTAGCAAGGGGGGTGATCACTGGGGCAGGAGCCGGCAGCAGCAAGGGGGGTGATCACTGGGGCAGGAGCCGGCAGCAGCAAGGGGGGTGATCACTGGGTTTGCGGGGGGGGGGGATGATCACTGGGATGGGGGGGTGCACACTGGGGATGGGGAGTGAACACTGGAGACAGGGGGGGTGAACACTGGGGACAGGGGGGGTGAACACTGGGGACAGGGGGGTGAACACTGGGGACAGGGGGGGTGAACACTGGGGACAGGGGGGGTGAACACTGGGGACAGGGGGGGTGAACACTGGGGGAGGGGTGATTATTGGGAGGTGGGGGGTGATATCACTGGGACTGGGGGATGGTGGGTTTGATCACAGGAGCAGGGCATTTACACTGAGCCTGCTGCTGCTGTGATCACAGTCCACCGGCTGTCAGAAGGAGAGCAGCAGCCGGTGGATGAAGACGTGGGAGAGGGAGCAGAGGGAGCGGAGGTCGGGGTGCAGGTATGAAAGTGGAGGGGGGGTCGGGGGTGGAGGGGGGGGCAGGGTGGAGTGGAGGGGGGGTCGGGGGGGAGCGAGGGCAATACTACCTGATGCAGATCAGCGGCGGCAGCAGGCGATCAGCGGCGGCAGCAGGCGATCCACGGGGGGGCAGCTGCAGAGGGTCCACGGGGGGGCAGCAGCAGAGGGTCCACAACGGCCGGCACCCGATCCATGGACGGGCAGTTGCGGCCATCATTAAAAACTCCCTCCACATCTGATTGGGGCTAGTATCCATGTGACGCTAGCCCCCCAATCAGATCTGGGGGGAGGGGGGGACAGAGGTGACACTCCCCCCAGCCAATGGCTGATGCTGTAAGCATCAGGCCATGCCCAGATTTAAATATTACACCAATTTTCATTGGTGAAATATTTAATTCATACCGATTGGCAGTTTCATTAAAAGTGAAAATGAAACAGCCAATCGGAGGGGTCCCAGGCACGGGGGGGTTAATCCACCCCCCGGGGGGTCGACTTCAGGATGTCCAGTTGCAGTAGCAACTGTGACACCTGAGCGACCCCGCTCGCAGGCGCTGCAGGGGGTCTTTCCCTCCATGTCACAGACGCTGTGACATGGGTCGGGAACGAACTGTTTTCCATGTCACAAACGGTGTGACACGGGTCGGGAAGGGGTTAATGGGGATAAATGTAAGGTAATGCACTTGGGCAGAGGAAATAAAATGTATAATTGTATGCTTAATTGTAAAACACTGGGCAAAACTGTCACTGAAAAAGACCTGGGTGTATTGGTGGACGACAAGCTCACGTTTAGTGGCCAGTGTCAGGCAGCTGCTGCAAAGGCAAATAAAATAATGGGATGCATTAAAAGAGGCATAGATGCTCATGAGGAGAACATAATTTTACCTCTATACAAGTCAATAGTGTGACCACACTTAGAATACTGTGTACAGTTCTGGTCTCCGGTGTATAAGAAAGACATAGCTGAACTAGAGAGGGTGCAGAGAACCTCCCAACTGGCATCACAAACAGGATTGCGTGCCCATTGCCACCGGGTACTGTGCGCCTTAAAAGACTGTAAATCTTACTGTGGTGAAGTTTTTCCCGCCAATTGCCGCTGTTTCCCGCCATTATCCGCCATTTTCGGGTCGCCGTGCGGGAAGAAGAGGGACGTAACCACTGGAAGCGCGCGAAGTCGAGGACACGCCACGCCCCCGTGGAACCAGGAAGCGTCAGGTCCTGGAAGGAGCCGGAAGGACGCTCTGACATCAGAAGCAAGCGACGCAAGGTCCTGAAAGAAGACCGTCGCCCGCGAAGCTGCGGCCTACCTAAAATAAAAGTTCAGAAGGTAGGCTCCGGTTCACTAGGGGGGGAGTAACGATGTCCGAAGCCCAGCAGAGTGTCGGAATACCGGTTAACGGCCCCAATGTCCCACTTGCGCTCGGCGCTGAGCAGGCTGAAGCGGCCGCTCCACCAGCAGGGCCTGTAACCCCTGTCATACTTATGGCCCTGCCGTATATCCAGGGAGCGAAGTGGTTCCCCCAGTATAATGGCAAACCGGACACACTGTCCGGGTTCAAGAGGAAGATATGCGGCATACTGGACATGTATTCTATGACGGGCAAGCAGAGAGCCGCTGTAGTGTTCGGACAATTGACTGGTGCCGCTGAGCGAGAAGTTGAAACCTGGCCAGCCGCAGACCAAGAAGCAGTGTCCACCATCTTTAAAAGACTGCAAACCGCGTTTGAAAACCGCACTGAAAGATCTCCGGATGAGGTTCTACCATTGTGTCCAAAAACCTGAGGACAGTATCCGGGACTATACCTGGCGCTTACAGGAGGCCCTGCGGTCCCTGAAACAGGTTAGTCCAGCCAGCATCCATGTTGAAAATAAAATGCTGATGGATCAGTTCATCCGGGGGTTAAAGTCCCAAGAAGAGAGCAGAACTGTACGGTGGTGGGCCTTAGACCATCCAGATGCCA
The DNA here is from genome assembly GCF_046119375.1 of Phyllobates terribilis. Classification (NCBI taxonomy): domain Eukaryota; kingdom Metazoa; phylum Chordata; class Amphibia; order Anura; family Dendrobatidae; genus Phyllobates; species Phyllobates terribilis. The sequence goes on along the minus strand of NW_027362767.1, from coordinate 421,457,802 downwards.
CCTTTGACACCCTTAAGGACATGGCTATAAAGGGCCTGCAGCCCCTGGAAACCGCAGAAACTGCTATCCAGCGTTACCAGGATGGGGCCACCCCAGTGCCTGCAGCACCCACCGCTCCTTCACTAACCGCCGAAACAAGGATGCAAACAGTGCACCCTAGCGAGCTGGACAGCCTACGCTCTGAAGTGCACCAGTTAAGCAAAACCCTGGCCACTTGCATGAGCACCCTGCAGCTGCGGATGGAGCCTGAGCCGGAAGGAAGGATCTTGCTAGCCGAAAGCCCTGAGGATGTCCATTGGATGAGAAGAACGACGCCACCCCGTGGGAGGACAACACCACGTGGAAGGACCAACGACCAACGGTGCCCTCCAGAAGACTTCATCTGCTACCGCTGCCATAAAGCAGGCCACACCATGCGGAGGTGTCCTTTAAATGAGAAAACCCTGGGGTCGAGGGCCGACACCCAGGAGTAGACCAACCAGGCCCAACAAACTGGTACCGCCAGTTCGTGGGAGGAAGACCTTTCCTGTCCATTGTGCTGGATGGCATCGCGACCCCTGCCCTGCTGGACACAGGATCTCAGGTAACCATTATGCCTGATGTCCTCTACAAAAGGTTCTGGTCCATAGATGAACTGACCCCGCCAGCTCCAAACCTTTCCGTGTATGCCTCCAATGGCCTTCCCCTTAACCTAGTTGGGGTTAAGGATGTGGCAGTAAAGGTGGGAAGAGTGGAACTGAAGGACCAGGGACTAATTGTAGTAGAGACTAATCCTGATGATACAGACTTGTATATGGTACTTGGCACAAATATTGTTAGTAACTGTTTGGGAGAAGTGTTGTTCTTGCTCCAACAGATGGCTGACACCGCCAGACCAGAGCAGAGGAGGGTGCTCCAGAAAGAGATCAGAGCCCTTATGTACCAGCAACAGGTAAAATTATCAGGTGGTGAAATTGGTAATGTACGGGTGACAGACCCGATGCCCATTGTGATTCCCCCAATGAGTGAAATGCTGATTTGGTGTAGAGCAGCAATAGGTCTCAAAGGACAGAGCTACCAGGAGGTAGTAGAGCCCCTTAGCTCAGAGCATAGACCTACAGTCTTGACTGCCAGAGGGGTAGTGGATGTATGCAATGGGAGGGTGCCCGTACGCCTCCTAAACTACGGGGAGGATGAGGTTAGATTACCACGCTACACCACTGTTGCCAAACTGTACACAGTAGATAACAACTCCATACACACGGCGGAGTCCTTAACCTCTCTAGACGAAGTGGAGGATAATGACCCGGGAACCCAGGTGGAGGATTGGTGTCAACAGCTCCATGTTGGGACAGACACCACTCCTGCCCATCAGAAGCAGGGTGTACACCGGATGGTTCAGGAATACGAGCAAGTATTCAGTAAACACCCACTTGACTTTGGGAGGATTAAAGGGGTACAACACCATATCCCCACAGGTGACCATCCACCCATCAAAGAACATTACAGGCCCATACCACCAGCACACTACCAGAAGATGAAGGAAATGTTGCACGATATGAAGAAGGCAGGGGTAGTAAGGAATAGTTGTAGTCCCTGGGCAGCACCCCTAGTTCTAGTCAAGAAAAAGGACGGAAGCATGAAAATGTGTGTAGATTACAGACGAATAAATCGCATTACACATAAAGATGCATACCCTTAACCACGTATAGAGGAATCCCTGGCTGCCTTAAAGTCTGCAAATTACTTCTCCACCCTTGACCTCACTAGTGGGTACTGGCAAGTAGATGATGCGGAGGAGGATCGGGAGAAGACGGCCTTCACCACCCCGATGGGACTCTGCGAGTTCAACAGTGTGCCGTTCGGACTCTGCAACGCCCCCGGAACGTTCCAGAGGTTAATGGAGTGCTGCCTGGGACACCGCAACTTTGAGACTGTACTACTATACCTGGATGACGTGATAGTGTACTCCAGAACGTATGAGGACCACTTGAAGCACCTGGCAGAGGTATATGAGTCGCTGTCCCGGTATGGGATGAAGCTGAAGCCCTCAAAGTGCCACCTGCTCAAGTGGAAGGTACAGTACCTGGGGCACATCGTTAGTCCAGAGGGAGTAGCACCAGACCCGGAGAAGGTCACTGCCATCCAGAAATGGCCGGAGCCGAAGAACCTCAAGGAGGTACGACAGTTCCTGGGACTAGTCGGGTATTACCGGAGGTTTGTGAAGGACTATACCAAGAAAGCGACGCTTTTACAAGATCTCCTGGTAGGACAGTCCGGGAGAGGCAGAAACCTCCCGTTCCAGAGGGGTACGGAGCAAGCTGAATCCTTTAAGGTGATGAAGGGGATCCTGACCGGCGAAGAGATCCTAGCCTACCCTGACTACAGCCAACCTTTCCTGCTGTACACAGATGCCAGCAACGAGGGATTAGGAGTTGTGTTAAGTCAGAAGCAGAATGGCCAAGAGAAGGTGATCGCCTATGCAAGCAGGAAGCTCCGCCCGACCGAGAGGAACCCAGAGAACTATAGCAGCTTCAAGTTGGAGTTCCTGGCCCTGGTCTGGGCCATCACCGAGCGGTTCAAGCACTACCTAGCCTCCAGTAAGTTCACTGCCTACACAGACAATAACCCCCTGATTCATCTGGAAACAGCCAAGTTAGGAGCCATGGAACAACGATGGATGGCTCGGCTGTCAAACTACCAGTTCACCATAAAGTACCGGGCAGGCCGCAAGAAGGTCAACACCGATGCCCTGTTCAGGATGCCTCACCAGTCTGACACTGAAGAAGAAGTGGATAACCTGGAAGAGATTGAGCTACCAGCCTTCCACCGTAATGGAATGGTCCACGAGCAACGAGCCTCCAGGAGGCATCGCGGTAAGACGCTAAACCCTCTGCCTCACCACAGCTGGAAAGAGACCCAGGACAGCGACCCGGTTGTCAGCCGTATTAAAGAACTGATAATCCAGGAAGGTTCCTCCCTGGAGAAGGAAGCTGTAGCGTCGGCGTCCCTGCCCCCTGCTAGGCAGGGACGCTGTTCCCCTCACCTCTCTGCTCCGAGCCCGGCGTCCTCCTCCCGCTCTGCTGGCAGCGCGCGCTCCTTCCCGGCCACGGTGCTTAGGGCGCGCGCGCTCCCGCGCTCCCCCCCTCTTAAAGGGGCCGCGCGCGCCGTCCTAAGGAGTCCCCGGCCAATGGCCGGAGGACTTCACCATATATAAGGCACCTCCTCCAAAATGGAGGTGCCCGAGCAATGTTGTTGCACTGTTCACTACTCTGCTTCAGCCCTCAGTTCCCGTTTCCAGTTACCTGCCAGTCTCCTGCCATATTGCTGTCTGATTCCTGCCTGTTATCCGCTTACCTGCTTGCTAGCCTGAGGTCCGACGGTCTGCCTTCGGACACCTGTCAGTCTGTCTATGGACCAGCTTGCCCGCTCACCTGGGAGCGCCCACCTGCTACCTGTCTGCTAGCCTACCTGGAGGCTCCGCCGTCACGTGCTGTGACCACCTGCCAGTCCAGAGACTCTCGCCTGCTCACCTGGGAGCACACATCTGCCATCTGCCTGCTAGCCTACCTGGAGGCTCAGCTGTCACAGGTCGTACCTACCCTTTACCCAGAGACTGTCCCGGTCACTTGCCGTGACCTCCTGCCCGTTCACCCAGAGATTGTCCCGGTCACTTGCCGTGACTTCCTGCCCGTTCACCCAGAGACTCCCCCGGTCACTTGCTGTGACCCCCTGCCCATTTACCCAGAGACTGTCCCGGTCACATGCTGTGGCTACCTGCCCGTCTTCCCTGGTCACCACCCACTTCCTTACAAGGATCGCCCCCTTGTATAGTTGCTCAGAGGTTCCGCCTCCCAGACCCATTACAGTTTGCTCGGGCCATGGAACCCGGTGGCACCCAAGCTCCCTCGCTCTCGGACCTTTGTCATGAACTGTCCCGTCAGAGGTCCCAACAGGAGTCCATCCTGAGTCACCTGCGGAATGTCAATTCTCGCCTGGACACTCTGACTGCTCCACCAGAAACCACCGCTAGTGTCTTGACTCGCAACCCGGCAGCTCCGCTGCCCACCAATACCATGGTATCCTGCTCCGGACCCCGGCTTTCTGCACCTCCTCGCTTCGGAGGCGACTCCGCTCTGGCTCGGGGCTTCATAAACCAGTGCACCCTGCACTTTGAACTCCTGTCCCACCAGTTTAACTCCGACCGGGCCAAAGTAGCCTTCATCATGTCCCATCTCACGGGGGAGGCACTGGCTTGGCTAAATCCTCTATGGGAGAGAGGAGACCCCCTGGTGTCCGACTTGCCTACCTTTCTCACGGCTTTCTGGAAAGTCTTCGACGAACCCGGACGGAAGACCTCATCCGCATCGTCTCTGCTACGCCTCCGTCAGGGAAGTCTCACCGTGGGCCAATATGCCATACGGTTCCGTACCCTTGCCTCGGAGCTGGCCTGGGATAACGACGCTCTGGTGTCTGTCTTCTGGGAGGGTCTGTCCGGCCGTATTAAAGATGAACTCGCGGTCGGGACATTCCTACCACTCTCGATGACTTAATAACTCTTGCCACCCGGATTGACCTACGGTTCCAGGAGCGTGCCAAAGAGGTCACCCGTGAGAGGAGGTTTCCACGTCTAGCTCCTACCTTCCAGAAACCCGTCACTCCCTCCGTTTCTCCCCAGGTACACTCTCCTGAGCCTATGCAGGTCGACCAGACCAAGATGGTCAAAACCCGTCAGGACTTACGCCGTGCCGAGGGGAGCTGCTTCTACTGTGGCAGCAAGGAGCACCGGATCCGTACTTGCCCGGAGAGGTCGGGAAACGCCTGTGTCTAGGTTCGCTCAGAGAGGTCGACCTAGACAAGAATAAATCCTCTCCATCTCTGCTGCTGTCAGTCCCAATTATCTGCAGGGAGAACCGTTTTTTCGAACTAGCCCAACTTGACTCTGAAGCAGCCGGGAATCTTATTTCTCAGTCCCTGGTAGAAAAACACCGCATTCCCACCAAACCTCTGGCTGTACCCTTATCTGTCGCTGCCGTGGATGGGGGCCTCTTACCACGTCCCATCCAACTCATCACCGAATCCATTACTCTGCAGGTGGGAATGCTGCATTCTGAGAGCATCTCTTTTCATGTTCTGCCTGGACTCTCTCACGCCCTCTTGCTAGGCCTACCTTGGCTCCAGAGACATGCACCCGTGCTTGACTGGAGGACCGGAGAAGTCCTTCGTTGGGGACAGGACTGCCATAAGACTTGTTTGGTTCCCGTTCATCCCGTCCGTCCTTCTCCTACCCCAACTAATCTACCTGGACTTCCGATTCCTTATTGGTCATTTGCTGATGCCTTTAATAAAAAGGAGGCAGAGACTTTACCCCCTCATAGACCATACGACTGTCCTATCGACCTGTTACCCGATACTACGCCTCCCCGTGGGCGTATTTACCCATTGTCCGCTGCTGAGACCCGGTCGATGTCCGAATATATTGAGGAGAATCTGGCCCGGGGATTCATCCGGAAATCTACCTCCCCGGCGGGAGCAGGCTTCTTTTTCGTTAAAAAGAAGGACGGCTCTCTCCGTCCCTGTATAGACTATAGAGGCCTTAACCAGGTCACAGTGAAGAATAAGTACCCCCTTCCGCTCATTCCGGAGTTATTTGATCGTCTGAGGGGGGCTAGAATCTTCACCAAACTGGACCTCCGTGGGGCGTACAACCTGGTCCGTATCCGTCAGGGGGATGAATGGAAGACTGCATTCAACACCCGGGACGGCCACTATGAATATCTGGTAATGCCCTTTGGTCTCTGTAATACTCCTGCCGTCTTTCAAGAGTTGGTCAACGACATCTTCCGGGACCTTCTCTACTCCTGCGTAGTGGTGTACCTGGACGACATCTTGGTCTTCTCTCCGGATCTCCAGACTCACCGGAGGGATGTTTGTCAGGTCCTGCTCAGGCTCAGGCAGAATCACCTCTTCGCTAAATATGAGAAGTGCCTCTTTGAGCAGACCTCGCTTCCGTTTTTGGGCTACATTATTTCTCAGACCGGCCTCCGAAAGGATCCAGAGAAACTGTCTGCCATCGAGAAATGGCCTCGACCGGAGGGGTTGAAGGCTATTCAGCGGTTCCTGGGCTTCGCCAACTACTACCGCCTCTTCATACCGCACTTCTCTTCCCGGACTGCCCCAATTTCCGCGCTCACCCCTAAGGGCACTAATCCCAGAGAGTGGCCGCCCGAAGCAGAGGAGGCCTTTCTTTCCTTAAAACAGGCCTTCTCTTCCGCCCCGGTGCTGCATCGCCCGGACGGCAACAAGCAGTTCTTCCTGGAAGTTGACGCCTCCTCCTCTGGAGCCGGAGCGGTACTTACTCAAAAATCATCTTCCGGGAGAATGGTAACTTGTGGCTTCTTCTCCAAACTCTTCTCCTCTTCTGAGCGCAACTATTCCATAGGAGACCGAGAGTTATTGGCCATCAAGCTGGCATTGGAGGAGTGGCGTTACCTACTCGAGGGGGCTCTTCACCCGGTAATAATCTACACTGACCACAAGAACTTGGCTTACCTCCAGCATGCCCAGAGACTTAACCCGCGCCAAGCCCGGTGGTCCTTGTTTTTTGCTCGCTTTGATTTTGTTCTTCATTTTCGCCCGGCTGACAAAAACATCAAAGCAGACGCCTTGTCCCGATCCTTTCTGGTGTCCGATCTCGAGGAAGAACCCAAACATATCATCGATCCCGCCAGAGTAATGCAAGTGGCTCCCGTGAGTCTAAATCGTCTCCCTCCCGGTAAGACGTTCGTTTCAGTACCTGATCGGGAGAAGATCCTACACTGGGGCCATTCGTCTAAACTAGCTGGCCACGCCGGTCAGAAAAAGACCCTCCAGCTTATTACCCGGCACTACTGGTGGCCTACCCTGCACAAGGACGTAATAGACTTTGTTTCTGCCTGTGTGTCCTGAGCCCGCAACAAAGTCCCGAGACACCTGCCAGCCGGTCGCCTCCTTCCGCTTCCTGTGCCTGCTGCCCCCTGGCAGCATATTGCTATGGACTTCATAACTGATCTCCCAGTCTCTGCCGGTTGTACGGTCATTTGGGTGGTCGCTGACCGCTTTTCCAAGATGGCTCACTTTATTCCCCTGCCAGGCCTCCCGTCTGCACCCGAGCTGGCTAAAGACTTTATCCGCCACATCTTCCGTCTTCATGGCCTGCCCCTCCACATCGTGTCGGATCGTGGGGTACAGTTCACCTCACGTTTCTGGAGAGCCACTTGTAAATTGCTAGACGTCACCCTGGACTTCTCCTCCGCTTACCACCCACAGTCTAATGGTCAAGTGGAGCGGATCAATCAGATCCTGACCAGTTACCTCCGGCACTTCGTTAATGCCCACCATTCTGAATGGGTGGATCTCCTGCCATGGGCCGAATTCTCTTACAACAATCACGAGAGCGAATCTTCCTCCAAATCCCCGTTTTTTGTAGTCTTTGGTCAGCATCCTCGGATCCCATTTCCCGTCTCCACCTCGGTGGATAATCCGGCTGCGGAATCTCTTGTTAACAAATTTTCCTCCTTGTGGGAGAGTACCCGGTCCGCACTCCTTCAGTCGCCCGAGCGTATGAAAAGACATGCTGACAAAAAACCTCTGGATCCTCCTCAATTCCGTCCAGGGGATAAGGTCTGGCTCTCGTCCAAGTATGTCCGGCTCAAGATTCCTTCCTATAAGTTAGGGCCTCGGTTCATCGGTCCTCTGGAGGTCATCAGTCAGATCAACCCGGTGGCCTATAAATTGAAACTCCCAGCCAACTTGCGGATCCCTAACTCCTTCCATGTATCTCTCCTCAAACCCGTGGTACTTAACTCTTTTTCCAAGTCTACAGGTACGCCTCCTGCTCCGGTTTCCGCTGAAAACGAGTTTGAGGTAGAGAACATTCTGGCCACCAAAAGGGTAAGAGGAAAAACCTTTTTTCTGGTAGATTGGAAGGGGTTTGGTCCTGAAGAGAGAACGTGGGAGCCCCGGGAGAACATCCATGCCCCTCTCATCCTTGCTAAATTTCTGTCTGGCCTAAAAAAGGGGGGGCCTAAAGGGGGGGTACTGTAGCGTCGGCGTCCCTGCCCCCTGCTAGGCAGGGACGCTGTTCCCCTCACCTCTCCGCTCCGAGCCCGGCGTCCTCCTCCCGCTCTGCTGGCAGCGCGCGCTCCTTCCCGGCCACGGTGCTTAGGGCGCGCGCGCGCTCCCCCCCTCTTAAAGGGGCCGCGCGCGCCGTCCTAAGGAGTCCCCGGCCAATGGCCGGAGGACTTCACCATATATAAGGCACCTCCTCCAAAATGGAGGTGCCCGAGCAATGTTGTTGCACTGTTCACTACTCTGCTTCAGCCCTCAGGTCCCGTTTCCAGTTACCTGCCAGTTACCTGCCAGTCTCCTGCCAGATTGCTGTCTGATTCCTGCCTGTTATCCGCTTACCTGCTTGCTAGCCTGAGGTCCGACGGTCTGCCTTCCGACACCTGTCAGTCTGTCTATGGACCAGCTTGCCCGCTCACCTGGGAGCGCCCACCTGCTACCTGTCTGCTAGCCTACCTGGAGGCTCCGCCGTCACGTGCTGTGACCACCTGCCAGTCCAGAGACTCTCGCCTGCTCACCTGGGAGCACACATCTGCCATCTGCCTGCTAGCCTACCTGGAGGCTCAGCCGTCACAGGTCGTACCTACCCTTTACCCAGAGACTGTCCCGGTCACTTGCCGTGACCTCCTGCCCGTTCACCCAGAGACTGTCCCGGTCACTTGCCGTGACCTCCTGCCCGTTCACCCAGAGACTGCCCCGGTCACTTGCTGTGACCCCCTGCCCGTTTACCCAGAGACTGTCCCGGTCACCTGCTGTGACTACCTGCCCGTCTTCCCTGGTCACCACCCGCTTCCTTACAAGGATCGCCCCCTTGTATAGTTGCTCAGAGGTTCCGCCTCCCAGACCCGTTACAGAAGCGTCTCTACAAGCCAAGCAACTGTGGGGTGAGAGAAGCCGGCTGTTCATCTATAGGGAGAAGCTGTGCCGAAGGTACGTCAACCCGAGGACCCATGAGATGGTGTGGCAGATTGTAGTGCCCAGGATGGACATCCAGATGGTGTTGGAGGCCTACCAAGATCAAGCGGGGCACTTTGGCTGGAAGAAGCTAGAAACCCTGCTAAAAGGTCAGTTTTACTGGGTTGGAATGCGGAGCTCCATAGAGAGATGGTGTCGAGACTGTGGACCCTGTAGCCTCAGAAGGAAAGACTACAGCAGCCAGAAAGCACACCTGCAACCCATCAAGACAACTCGGCCCTTGGAGATCATGGCCCTGGATCATGTCAAGCTGTCACTCAGCAGGTCAGGATACCCCTATGCCCTGACCATGGTGGATCACTACTCCCGGTTCCTGGTGGTCGCCCCCGTCAAGGATCTGACGGCAAAAACTGCAGCGAAGACATTTCAGGTGTACTTCTGCAGGCCCCATGGATACCCGGAGCAGGTGCTGACAGATCAAGGCTCAGCCTTTGAAGCCGAATTGTTCAAGGAGTTCTGTCATCTGTACGGGTGTTAAAAGATCCGGACTACACCGTACCACCCCCAAACCAACGGTCTCTGTGAAAAGATGAATAACATCGTCATCGACCTGCTGAAGACCTTACCATTAGAGGAAAGAAACCAGTGGCCAGACCTACTACCTGACCTGGTAGATCAGTACAACCACATACCTGTGAGTTTCACCAATTGTACTCCAGCATATCTCATGCGAGCAAGACCCGGGAAGTTGCCCATGGACCTGGAGCTTGGTGTAGTAGAACCTGAAGCAGATATGTCCACTGAGGACTGGGACACGACCAGACAGGAACAGTACAGGAGAGTACAAGCCTGTGTTGAAGACAGTCTGAATAGGGTAAGAGACAAGCAGGAAGCCCACTACAATAAAAGTGCACCAGCAGAACCCTTCACACCAGGAGAAGTGGTGTTAAAGAGGAAAAGGAGAAAACACAAACTTGATGACCAGTGGGAGAGAGAACCCTACACTGTGTTTAAGTCAAGATTCGATAATAGGAAGACCTACCTAATTAGTAGAGACGGAGGAAGGACAACTGCAATGGTATCGAGGGTCCACCTGAAGTTGTGTCCACACTTGCTAAAGCCCCAGGAGGAAGTGCCTCTCACTGAATCGGAGGAGCCTGAGGAAGAAGTACTCCACACTGAATTAGGAGATTTCCCGGCAGATTGGCCCCAAATTGGAGGAGCAGTGATAATACCTGTGATCCCCCTCTTCCAACAGCCAGAAGACCCTCCACGGCAAGAAGAACCTATAAGTGCTCCAGAAGAGCCTGCTCAAGAAGAATCCCCGGAAGAAGGATCCCCGGTTGGAGAAGAGCAAGAAGGCCCAGCCAATGGTACACTTGCCAGTCCCATGGAGAGGTTAAGGCAGTATTACAACCTACCCACACATAGAACTGACAGGGTAACAAATACAGATACCATTCACACTCCCGTAATACGCAGATCGACCCGTAGCACCAAAGGCCAGGCCCCTGTTAGGTTTAGTGAATAAATAGGAATGCCTACAGTATAAATAGTTGCCGCTGGGGTATGTTATAATTGTGAAATCGCCATGTATTTAATCATTGTTTTGTTTTGCCTTGCTGATGGACAATTTAGGTGATATGGACACTTTTCTATTGCATTTAGTTACCCGTAAGGGTATATATAAAAAGACTGTGGCTGAGGACTGTGAGCAGCCAAAAACTATTCATGTACATAATTGCACTCCCTGGAGTGCATTGTTACTGACCACTGAACAAAAACCCGTTTGGCGTGGCGGAAGACGTGGTCCATCACCTGGATCACCTATGCCCTGCAGCCACGCCCAGGGCCTACGTGGAGGGTTTGCGGATGGGTCCCTCATACCACCATGTACTTTTGGTGAAAAGGACACCAGGTTACGGGACTTGCTGTAGCCATATTGTTATTATTGTAAATATTAATGTAGTTGTTGTTATTGTTGTTTAACTTGCTTTTGAAAAAAAATGCTTCAGTCCAGGAATACTGAGTTTTACTAGGGGGGAATGTGGCGCCCTGCTGCGCATGATGCCACAGAACCCAGAAGGGTACATGGACGGATTTCTCCATAAGAGGCCCTCACTACATGCAAACACCTCCACCTTCCACCTCATACCAGCAGAGGGAACCCTGATAGGGATATATAAAGGGAAGGTGGAGTAAGGCAGCTCAGTCTTCAGTTAGTTAGTTTAGTCAGAAGTTAGTGTTCAGAGAGGAGCATGCAGGCTTTAGTGTGAGGCAAGCTAGGCCTCCAGCAGCCCTGAAGCCTAGTGAGGGCCCCGAGCGTGGCCGAAGGCGAGAGGAAGGAAAGAGTGATAAAAGGGGGCAGAGGAACATACCAGGCTCACCCCAGTATATACACCGGACACCGGGTCCGAGCCTACAGGGATCCTTTACACCCAGTAGGGTTAACCGGAATCCCAGGAGGACTACAAGTCCCTGGCAAACCTGAAGCTAGACACATACAGGACCATGAACCACGAAGGCCCCGACGTCCAGGGAAAGTGGTTACCAACCGGAGGTCCTACTTCAGAGCAACAGGTGCAGTAGAAAAAGCAAGACACATAAGCTAGGCACAGTTGCAGGCTGGCCAGGAGCTTACACAGAGGCAGACACGGCTCAGGAGGCCTTATACCCGCTCCCTGGGGAGAAGTCCAAAAGTGCGCCCTTCACCTAGAGTACCCTGGACCGTATCTACCAGCCGTACCAGTAAAGGTAACGAAGCAAAACCCCCTGTCTCTGTCCGTTACTCCTGCTGCGTTCTCTACCCGCACTACAATGCCCAGCACACCCACCATCTATCTACACAGCCCTGAGGCCCGCTCCACCTGTGGGGAGCTGTACCATCTTTAGCTGCCTTGTCACCTGCCTCAGGGGACTGCTGCAGCGCTGGTGACCTTCACCAGACACCACAGGTGGCATCACAAATTTCTCTTAACTTTAATAGTAATCGCTACCCCTTTTGTGCACTGTCCTCCCTGGGCCAGCCACCGTGATATATATATACTGTCCCCAAACAGTAAGGCCCCCGGGGGCGCGACAACTGCTTTGCACACTCTTGGCATTCTCTTGATGAGCTTCAAGTGGTAGTCACCGGAAATGGTTTTCACTTCACAGGTGTGCCCTGTCAGGTTTAATAAGTGGGATTTCTTGCCTTATAAATGGGGTTGGAACCATTAGTTGTGTTGTGCAGAAGTCTGGTGGATACACAGCTGATAGTCCTACTGAATAGACTGTCAGAATTTGTATTATGGCAAGAAAAAAGCAGCTAAGTAAAGAAAAACGAGTGGCCATCATTACTTTAAGAAATGAAGGTCAGTTAGTCCAAAAAATTGGGAAAACTTTGAAAGTGTCCTTAAGTGCAGTTGCAAAAACCATCAAGCGCTACAAAGAAACTGGCTAACATGAGGAAAGCCCCAGGAAAGGAAGACCAACAGTCACCTCTGCTTCTGAGGATAAGTTTATCCGAGTCACCAGCCTCAGAAATCGCAGGTTAACAGCAGCTCAGAATAGAGACCAGGTCAATGTCACACAGAGTTCTAGCAGCAGACACATCTCTACAACAACTGTTAAGAAGAGACTTTGTGCAGCAGGCCTTCATGGTAAAATAACTGCTAGGAAACCACTGCTAAGGACAGGCAACAAGCAGAAGAGACTTGTTTGGGCTAAAGAACACAAGGAATGGACATTAGACCAGTGGAAATCTGTGCTTTGGTCTGATGAGTCCAAATTTGAGATCTTTGGTTCCAACCACCGTGTCTTTGTGCGACGCAGAAAAGGTGAACGGATGGACTCTACATGCCTGGTTCCCACCGTGAAGCATGGAGGAGGAGGTGTCATGGTGTGGGGGTGCTTTGCTGGTGACACTGTTGGGGATTTATTCAAAATTGAAGGCATACTGAACCAGCATGGCTACCACAGCATCTTGCAGCGGCATGCTATTCCATCCGGTTTGCGTTTCATTGGACCATCATTAATTTTTCAACAGTACAATGACCCCAAACACACCTCCAGGCTGTGTAAGGGCTATTTGACCAAGAAGGAGAGTGATGGGGTGCTACGCCAGATGACCTGGCCTCCACAGTCACTAGACCTGAACCCAATCGAGATGGTTTGGGGTGAGCTGGACCGTAGAGTGAAGGCAAAAGGGCCAACAAGTGCTAAGCATCTCTGGGAACTCCTTCAAGATTGTTGGAAGACCATTTCCGGTGACTACCACTTGAAGCTCATCAAGAGAATGCCAAGAGTGTGCGAAGCAGTCATCAAAGCAAAAGTTGGCTACTTTGAAGAACCTAGAATATAAGACATATTTTCAGTTGTTTCACACTTTTTTGTTAAGTATATAATTCCACATGTGTTAATTCATAGTTTTGATGCCTTCAGTGTGAATGTACAATTTTCATAGTCATGAAAATACAGAAAAATCTTTAAATGAGAAGGTGTGTCCAAACTGTTTGGTCTGTACTGTAAGGGCATGAAAATTCAAAGTTTAAAAATTGCGAAATTTTCTAAATTTTCGCTAAATTTCAGATTTTTTTTCACAAATAAACGCCAGTCATATAGAATAAATTTTACTACTATCATGAAGTACAATATGTCAGGAAAAACATTCTCAGAATCAGTGGGATCCGTTGAAGTGTTCCAGAGTTAGTATCTCATAAAGCGACACTGGTCAGAATTGTAAAAATTGACCTGGTCATTAACGTGCAAACAGCCTTTGGGGGTAAAGGGGTTAAAAAGGCCATACCTTGTGATACTAAGTTCAAAGAACAGTTCACTAAAGGATGCAAAAAGGTCACAATTCTATATGAGAAAAGTGATAAATATTGGTCCACCTGTCCGATATATAGGATCGATAAGAGTAGTGGATGATTAGTATTCTAAATGCAATGAAATACAGCCTGGACAAATGGTGTTGGGAGACAATGGGGTCCATTCTTGGAGGGGAGTACTTAAAAGGTGCTGGGCAGTCCATCTACTCTATTGCCGTGAGTTTGACCAGTTGGCTATTAGCCAGCATGGTGCCCTACAGGTAATCATGTGACTGGCACCTTATGGAATGCTTATTTGTCTGTGTATATTTAATACTAAGCATCTATCCCCATATGGATTGTAGATGGGTGAGTCGCTGTTCATCAGTGGTTTGCACCTCTGCACCTCCTTCATTTAGAAACGCGACCATATTGTGTTAAAGGGAACCTGTAATCAGGATAATGTATGTAAAGGAACTTTAATGCAGATGAAATCCTGACCTTTCTTGCACAAATCTGTTTTCTGGTTTAGAGAAGTCCATAGTTGAAATTGTATGCCAATGAGTTGCAAGTGCACACATATTTCAATGACCTGTCAGTCAGAGACAGGAACCAGGAAGCAGATGGGGAAAGGCAGAAAGGCGGGAGAGCCGTAAGTGCAGGCCCCGCCCACTGCACTTGCAGCTCATTAGTATGCAATTTCAACAATTTATTTCTCTAAAAGCTTGGAATATAAATTCCTGATGAAAGGTTCTCTTTAAGTGTTACCTTTTTCAGTGATATGTTGTAGATTTTGTTTCTCTTCTAGTAAATAACTTACATGTTCTCTGTACTTTCAGCCAAATTGACTTCATTTGATAGTGTCAAATGGTCAATCTGAAAATTATCTAAAGATTTTGTTGTCAACCTCAAAAATCACTCCAAAACGCTTGTAATTAGGTGTCTCTCTACTGTTAACTTGGTATCCACTGTCTATAGTCAAATGTCATCCATTTATAGCAACGGAGCTGCAAACATGAAGAAGCACAACCAAGATTGGACTACAGGAAACGGGTGCTGGAGATGCCTAGATAGACTACAAGAAGTGGCCACTGGTTTTTGTCTCTATACAGGAAGTGTTGTCTCTGTACAGGAAGTGGGGGTGGGTCTTTGTCTCTCTTCTGGAAGTGGGTGCTAGTCTTTGTCCCTCTCTTCCTGCTCTCCTGTCTGCATAACTGTATATAGGCATAATAAAGACGCAGTCTTTCACTTTGGGACAGGAAAACCATTGGGTAATGGCAGGCTTAATGTGTGTTGGAAAATTAGGAAGGAAGTTCCAGCATAAATAATGCTAGAAGAATGTGTGGCGCCCCTGAGGGTTCGGTCGCCACAAGGGAGGATACTGCAGCCTGTCAGCAGGTGTAGTGTCTCCTCACCCAGGTAAGGAAGGTGCACTGGTCAGGACCCTGAATCTACATTCAACACTACACACTCCTGACCTATGGGAGGCAAGTATGCACCATAGTGCTGCCTCAGCAGGATCACAAGTGAGGGGAACCAAAAGTGAGGGGAACCATGTAGTGGGTGAAGGGTAGAACACAGTTTTAGTTTACACACATAATTTGATATACAATAGCCAGCCATCTTGAGCACAAGGTTCTTAGCTCTTGGCTCCTGTTCTCGATTCTGAGTCCTATTGATGGAGCGTGATCTTCACAGCTGGCAGCGGCCTTGTGTAGGAGCCTGCAGTGTGCTGAAGATGCACGGTCTTCGTGCCCTGACCTTGACACGAGGAGTGGGTATGAGTTAACGGTGTCTCTACCCCAGTCAGGTTCCCTTGCTTAAGAAGGTCGGGAGCTATGGTGACAGCCCCACAAGCAAAAGGATCCCAGCGAGCACGGACCAAGCGGCGTACGCCACCTGTACTCTCCTTTCTGGCCTGGCCAGAGGGACTCCCGCTGCAAGAGGGGTACCGGCCCCCGACATCTGACTTTGTCACTTCACGTCTCTGTCAGAGAAGCCCGGTAGGCTACAGTGGATCCCGTCGGGTGACGGGCGGAACAGAATTGCTGCCTTACCCTATATCTGTGCATAGTCCAGAGGGAGACCCAGCCTTTACACGTACACGGACAGGAGAGGTAGAAAGGGACAGTTTAGGAACACTCGGAGGGTCCTGATCGAAGTGCCTGAATATCCTGGGTGCGTTGAGCCCTCGTCTCTGGTGGCCGCAGAGCGCCATGAGGAGCAGGGAGAAGCCTTGCCGCTGCTTACCAAAACCGTGAGTAAAGATGTGGAAGACTATCCCTAAGGCCTCCGGACTCTTATTATTACACCGAACCGCACAGCACCAGAACTTCCTCACTACTACTACTACCTCCTCCATCCGCACCTCTGCCCTGAGGCCCAGCTCTGCCTGTGGGGAGTTATACCATCGCCTGCTGCCACAAAATCCAGCCTCAGAGGACTGCTAGCAGCGCTGGTGGCGCATCACTGGACACCACAGGTGGCGTAGTCGTTAATACCACTCAACCCTGATAGCCCATTACTTTTAATGTGACGGCCCTGGGCACGGAACGGGTCCAGCCCATGACTGCCTCCCCAACATCTGACCCGGCTCCGAGTACTCCCATTTCCCAGGGAGGGCTGTGAGTGTCACAAATGTACGATGAAAAGGAACTACCAATTCTAAAAGAGTGAATGGTACAGAGCAGGAGAATAAGACAGTTACCTAGACTGGTATGTGTACTGAAAGCTGCTGAAACTTGTTGAATTACTTTCGAAAATCAGAAAAAAAGAACATGGTTCACACATTAAAATTGTTTCTATAAAGACTTTATTACAGTTATCCGTAAAAATACATTACATTTCTCCGAGTAGTATAACAGAAGAAACACTGTCCAGTGGATGCAGACATTTTATATGTTATGTATTTATGTACTTACAAAAAGGGTCATTGCTGAGATTGTGCATATGACTGGTCTGAACACTGAAAACTTTTACACCATTACCTGAGTTTATGGTGCGCACAAGGCACTGTATGGAAGCTTTCAAACTGCCATAAGATGGGTCCTTTTTTCCCCATCTGATTTATGAACACAACGCTTTTAACTGGAGTTCCAAGTGTTGATCCAACATCTTGATCCAAGTGTTGATCCAACATCTATGATCCAACATCTTGTTCTCTTGGCTCAACCACATCCATCTGAGCTTCCTATAATTCAGTTCAATGATAGCAGTTCTAACCCGGGAAGGTGCAATCTGACCTGCTACTGTATTCTCTGAGGTCCTTATTGTTCCATTGCATATTTATCAGGCAGCGACTTTCTCCTCTCTCTCCTTAAAAAAATAAATGAATTCTCGGCTGAGCCAAATGCTCATGTGTATGGAAGAGTTGTAAGAGATACAGAAGCTGTCTACTGAAAAAAACTGTTAGAAGACAGTTATCTCATATATATGACCTGCTTTACAGGTGCAGCACATGTATGGGGTCTAGCAGCTTAAGGGGCCATTATAAATTAGCATCAAAAGGGAGAGTCAGAAGACGGAAAAGAGGAGGTGAATGACTAATATTGACTAAGGGAGGATGACTCTTCCTTCGTGTGTTCAGAAATGATAGTTTTTTTTCTTTTCATCTAAAAAAAGTTGAAATGGACTGACAAGATTGACAACCTAAGCAACTATAGTATTCATCTTTGTTTAGCATGATATAGGATCTTCATTAGAGCCCTCTTTACATCTTTATTTTTAAGACTGTAGATCATTGGATTGAGCAGAGGGACAGCAGCTGTGTTGAACAAAGCAAAATGTTTCTTGGCCTCTAAGGTGCTACTTAGGTTTGGGGTCAGATATTGGCTGAACAGTGTTGTATATAGTAATGTAACCACCATGAGGTGCGAGGAACATGTGTAGAAAGCCTTCAGTCTTCCAGAGCTGGTACGTATCCTTAGTATGGCATGTATGATAAATATGTAAGACACAAATGTTAGGAGGAATGGTATCAGTATCATAGTAAGAAGCCCCTCGATAAGGAACAGAATCTCTAAAATAGAAGTGTCATTACAAGAAATTTTCATGACAGGGACAATGTCGCAGAAGAAATGGTTGATCTCAATGGAGGTATAGCAGGTGAAGCCACTAACGATAACCGTGAAAGGAATGATTTGTAAAGATCCCAAAACCCCAACAGGCAGTGGCCAATATTGCACATATTCCAGCACTCATAATGATGTGATATTGTAAGGGCCTACATATGGCCACATAGCGATCATAGCCCATGGCCACCAATATCAACAGGTTAATACTGGCTAAGGACCCAAACATATGCATCTGCACCATGCATGCTGCAAAGGAAACAGTTCTATCACCGGTAATGAACTGTATGAGGACCTTATGCAAGGCAACGGTGGAGCAACTGATGTCTAGTATAGACAAGTTGACTAGGAAGAAGTACATGGGAGTATGAAGATGAGGGTCCTGACAAGCAATGAGAATGGTCGAATTACCGCATAAGATGAAAAGATAAATCAGAAGAACCAGCAGAAATATGGAAAGTTGAAGTTGGAGGTCATCTGTTATCCCTGTAAGGATGAAATATTTGATTGGTGTCTGGTTCGCTTGCATTGTGGCCACTTATCAGGAGGGTACTTATATAATAACATCAGCCATACTCAGATGTTTAGAGGTGATGTCTGATCATATTAAGACAGGCGAGAGCCCTCGTAAAGGGACCCCAGAATTATTTTATAGACATCCATATCGTAGATTTCCATTTTTGTTTTGTATTTTTTATTTTTCCTCAAATTTTCAAATGTTTACAATTATTTTCTCAATTCACAGAATCTTCCAACATTTGTACACTAAAAAGGACAAGAAAAATAGAAAAATAATGTAAATGATTATTTAGCATAAATAATACCAATAAAATATTCAATTTTATTTAGACATGATACATACCTTTGATCATTTTATTTATTACATGCGGCAAACTATTAGTCACCAATAGGTCTTACAATCCAATTTTCCATGGCCCAAACACAAACAGGCATTATGGCTAAATTCATAAGAAATCAATTAACCAATAAGGATGGTTGGGAAGAAAACAGAGAACCTGGAGAAATCCCACAAGAAGACGGGAAGAGCATGCAAACTCCTAATGCTGTCGTTAGTTGGATTAAAACCTAAATCTTAGAGACAGAGTAAAAGGCTCATGGTCTTTGGGGCCAACGTGTAGTTTTGGTTCCTCTCGTCCCACCATCACTGACAAAACTAAATACACTTATGCATACATTATAAGAGTAAGGGCCAATGTCTTATACAGTAGATTACAGGTACACCTAACTTCAAGTTGCATGAAGTTGTAACATGGCTAGACTTTATGTTGCCCTACAGTACTCAACATCTGATTTTATATGAAACGATTTAGAGGATTTTTCTTTTCTGTAGGGCTTTATATGAATCCACTTCTAATGGGAGACTTAGAATTATACTGGCACTAATCCCACAAGCTCAAGTGATATTCTCAATATCAGCAGTTACTTACGATCTTTTACGGTGGTGCATAAGCTATAGTTCAAGACAGACCTCTATATGAAGAAATGTGGAAAGTGGCACTCACCAGATCTTTCTTGGCTTAAAAGTCCTTTATTCCATCAAGTTTGGGATTTGAGGTCTGAAGTAATTTTGGGCCGATCTGATATAGAGCAGCCTTATAATTTTTGGTATGTACAACATTGTATAATTTCGCATTTATGTTCCTAACGGATTCGTATAAAGACATCGATATGAAGAAATGGGGAAAGCGGCACTCACCAGATCTTTCTTGGCTTAAAAGTCCTTTATTCCATCATGAGTGGACAATCTAGGGAAACATGCGGCAAGCAGGTAAAAACAGGGAGTTTGCCGCATGTTTTCCTAGATTGTCCACACATGATGGAACAAAGGACTTTTAAGCCAAGAAAGATCTGGTGAGTGCCGCTTTCCACATTTCTTCATATCGATGTCTTTATACGAATCCGTTAGGAACATAAATGCGAAATTATACATTGTTGTACATACCAAAAATTATAAAGGCTGCTCTATATCAGATCGGCCCAAAATTTCTTCAGACCTCAAATTCCAAACTTAAGACCTTAAAATAAATTCAAACCTTACATCAGAACCCAAAGTTAATTCAGACTGCTAAATTTTTTTAGACCTCAGACTAGGTCCAAAAATTTATTCAGACCCAGGGTTGGATTAAAAAAATAATTCAGACCACCCTCTAAATTCATGCAGGTCCTTGGGGTATATTCACACAAAAAAAAATGTGGATTTTGAAGCATATCTGCTTCAAAAATCATCATCAAATATCAGGTCAAAAACTCTTACTTCTTTTTTGAAGTGGATCAGCTTCAAAATTCATGTCAATAAAATCTGGATGAACAAGCCCTAAGTAAGACACCCAATATATTTAGACCCTAGAAAAGACACCTGGATTAAAATCAGTGGTACAAACTAGACCCCAAAATTAATTAAGACCTCAGAAGGGGGTAAGAAAAGGAAGGAGTTAGTACAGAAGCTGAGACGATGGAACCTTTACCAGCAAGAAGACCCAACAGATAATATTGAATAAGGCAGAGCTGCAAAATCAAACATAGCCCATGGATAAGGGACACAGCCCATAGAGAAGCCCCTTCTGGGGAAAAAAAGCTTCTTTTTTCTATACTCCATACTAGATATTCCCATAACTACTTCTATACAAAACGACATGTGTGTTTTACATCGTTAGGTTTCATCTCATTGTGCTGTACTTACATGGGGCAGCAATCAGGTGCGCTGTATGAACACAATGCAGGTAGATCCTGATAAATAAATTCTACACTATGTGGTAATTAATCCCCAGTCTCCCTAGAAAAAAAAACTTTGTTGTTAATTAGGGGCCATTTATTTATAAATCCATTTTTCCAATATATATTCTCTTGGGTATTTGCAAACAAATTAATAGCAGGTTGAAATCTATCAGGAATTCATATGCAGTCAGCCAAAGAAATTTTGCATTGCTTTTGTAATACAGAAAGTGATATACCATTTCTTAGGCTACGTTCACACGACCAGTATTTTGCCTCAGTATTTGTAAGCCAAAATCAGGAGTGGGTAAAAAATGCAGAAGTGGTGACGTGCTTCTATTATACTTTTCCTCTGATTGTTCCACTCCTTCTTTTGGATTACAAATACTGATGTAAAATCCTGCAAAATTCTGAAAGTGTGAACGTGGTCTTTTAGTGAACCCCCATTCAGAGTTTTGTTTATATCTTTGCATTCTGTGGAGTTCACATCTTATAGCATTCATTACTTGTTCAGCATCTGTAGATCAGCGTCAGATTGAAGCCTCTTGCGTTATTTGGGAGCTCAGTGGTTAGACCTGTTGCTTTGCAGCGCTGGGGTCTTGCATTAAAGTCCCAAGGACAACATCTGCAAGAAGTTTGTATGTTCTCCCTGTGTTTGCATGGGTTTCCTTCAGGAACTCTTACACTCCAAAGACATTCTGATAGGGAATTTAGACTGCAAGCCCCAATGGGGAGATTGCCGATATAGTCTGTAAAGCGCTGTGGAATTAATGGCGCTATATAAGCGAGGACCTGTCACTTGATTAAAAAAATAGATTAAATACCTTGTAGATATTCCTGAGCTCCTGATTCTGCTGCTGGTTTCCATTTTGTGCTGCATCGCTTCCTTAGAGAGATGTTAGTATTTATTGCTTTTGGAGCACAGAATGAGAAATCTCTGCTTGTAGTTCAACTGAGAGTTTCTTCGAGTTTGGGAGGGAGGGGCAACAGTGCCGCCCCAGAGAAGACTCTGGAGAGACACTGTGGCACCCTGCTGTTCACAGGTACCACAGGACCCAAAAGGGTGCATGGATGGACTTCTCCACAAGAGGCCCTCGTCACAAACAAACACCTCCACCTTTCCACATCATACCACCAGAGGGAGCCAGTTAGGGATATATATATATGGAGGGTGGAGTCAGGCAGTTCAGTCAGAGTTAGTTGTTCAGAGAGTGTGCTGCCACTGAGAGCAGTGAAGACGCAGCACGGCTGCTGCTGTATTGAGGGCCCCGAGTGTGGCCAGAGGCAAAGAGGAGAGGAGAAAGGAGTTGAGGGGGCAGAGGAGAATCATAGGCTCACCCCAAGACACGAACCGGACACCGGGTCCGTGCCTACAGGGTCCTTTATACCCAGTAGGGATCACCGGCATACCAGGAGGACTACAAGTCCCTGGTCGACCTGAAGCCAAACCCTTGACAGGACTAGGAACCACGAAGGCCCCGGCGTCCAGGGATAGTGGTTGCCAGAAAAACGTCCTACTACCAAGCAACAGGTGAAGGAACAGCACGACACAGAAGCTAGGCCCAGTTGCAGGCTGGCCAGGAGCTTAGAGAGAGGGAGACACGGACCAGGAGGCCTTATACCCGCTCACTGGGGAGAAGTCCTGAAGTGCACCCTTCCTACTGAGTACCCTGGACCATACCTGACATCCGCACCAGTAAAGGTACTGAAGTGAATCCCCTGTCTCTGTCAGTTACTCCTGCTGCACCATCTCTCCCGCACTACAAGCCCCAGCATCACCACCATCTGCACCTACACTGCCCCGGGGGCCCGCTCCGCCTGTGGGGAGCAGGAACATCCCAGTTGCCATCCCATCACCCCCGGAGGTCTGCAGCAGCGCCGGTAACCATTACCGGAAACCACAGGTGGTGTCACGAGACAAACTGTACACTAAAACCCCTTTTTAAAGAGAGACCCAGAGTACGGGACCGGGAGCCGACTGCCGTGACTTCCTAAACAAGGTAAAAGGCCCGGGTACCGAGTCCCCTATATTTCCCCTGGGTGACACAGCTCTCTTTCCTGGCGTCACAAACAGTGCCACCAGGTACTGTGTGCCGTAATTGAACTGTGTTTTTACTGTGGTGAACATCGCCGCCATTACCGTGCGGGAAAAAGAGGGGCGTGACCGCGGGAATCGAAGAGGCGTGACTGCTAGTAGCGCGCAAAGCTCAAGCCCCGCCTCGCGCTCTGACGCAGCACCAGGAAGCGTCAGGTCCTGGAAGGAGACCGTCGTCTGCGGAGCTGCGGCCTACCCGAAAAAGAGACAGGAGGTAGGCTACGGTTTACTAGGGGGGCGCAACCATGGCCGATGACCAGCAAAACGCCGGAGCACCAGTTAATGCTCCTGATGCTCAACTTGCGCCCGGCGCTGCTCAGGCCGGAGCGGCCGTCCCATCAGCAGGGGTCGTGATTCCATTAATACCCATGGCCCTGCCGTATATCCCTGGAGCAAAATGGCGTCCCCAGTATGACAGCAAACCAGACACCCTGTCTGGATTCAAAAGGAAAATATGCGGTGTACTGGATATGTACTCAATGACTGGTAAGCATAGAGCCGCTGTTGTGCTGGGACAATTGACTGGTGCCGCAGAGCGGGAAGTTGAAACCTGGCCAGCTGCAAACCAGGAATCAGTATCCATTATCTTTAAGAGACTGCAAACTGTGTTTGAAAACCGCACTGAGACAGATCTCCGGATGAGGTTCTACCACTGAGCCCAGAAACCTGAGGACAGTATACGGGACTATGCCTGGCGCTTACAGGAAGCCCTGCGGGCCCTGAAACAGGTTGGTCCAGCCAGCATACATGGTGAGGACAAAATGCTGACAGAACAGTTCATCCGGGGGTTGAGGTCCCAGGAGGAGAGCAGAACCGTACAGTGGTGGGCCTTAGATCATCCAAATGCCACCTTTGACGCCCTGAAGGACATGGCTATTAAGGGTCTGCAGCCCCTGGAACCATCAGATACTGCTATCCAGTGTTACCAGGGTGGAGCCACCCCAGTTCCCGCAGCACCCATTGCTCCTTCATTAACGGCTGAAACAAAGATGCAAACAGTGTCCCCTAGAGAGCTGGACAGCCTGCGCTCTGAAGTGCGTCAGCTAAGTAAAACCCTGACCACTGTCCTAAGCGCCCTGCAGCTACAGGCGGAGCCCGAGCCAGAGGGAAGGATCCTACTCGCTGACAGTCCTGAGGATGTCCCCTGGATGAGGAGAAGAAGAAGGACAACGCTACCCCGTAGGAGGACGATGCCACCCCGTGGGAGGACCAATGACCAACGTCGCCCTCCGGGAGAATTCATCTGCTACCGTTGCCACAAGGCAGGCCACACCACGCGGAACTGTCCTTTAAACGGGCAAACCCAGGGGCCAAGGGCCGACACTCAGGGGTAGATCAACCAGGCCCATCCAGCTAGTACGACCGGTTTGTAGGAGGAAGGCCTTTCCTGTCCATCGTGCTGGACGGCATAGCAACATCAGCATTACTGGACACCAGCTCACAGGTAACCATCATACCTGATGTCCTCTACAAAAGGTACTGGTCCATAGATGAACTCCACCCGCCAGCCCCGAACTTCTCTGTGTATGCCTCTAACGGCCTTCCTCTTAACCTAGTAGGGGTTAAGGACGTGACAGTGAAGGTGGGGAGAGTGGAACTAAAGGACCAAGGACTAATTGTCATAGAATCTAACCCTGGTGATACCAATCCGTATATGATACTTTGTACAAATATTGTTGGTAACTGTTTGGGAGCAGTGTTGTTTTTACTTCAACAGATTGCTGACACTGCCAAACCAGGGAAGAGAAAGGTGCTCCAGAAAGAAATTCGAGCCCTCCTGTACCAGCAACAGGTAAAACTAACAGGTGGTGAGATTGGTAATGTACGGGTGACAGACCCGATACCCATTGTGATTCCCCCCATGAGTGAAATGCTGATTTGGTGTAGGGCAGCAATAGGTCTCAAGGGACAGAATTACCAGGCGGTAGTGGAGCCCATTAGCTCAGAGCATAGACCTACACACCTAACTGCTAGAGGGGTAGTTGATGTACGCAATGGGAGGGTACCCGTATGTCTCCTAAATTGTGGGGAGGAGGAAGTCAAATTGCCAAGATACGCCACTGTTGCCAGATTGTATACTTTGAATAATGATGCCATACACACAGTGGAATCCTTAACCCCACCAGATACAGTGGAGGACAATGACTCCAAAACTCAACTGGAGGATTGGTGTCAACAGCTCCATGTTGGAACGGATCCCACTCCTGTCCATCAAAAACACGGTGTCTACAGAGTGGTCCAGGAATATGAACCAGTGTTTTCGTAAACACCCACTTGATTTTGGAAGGGTTAAAGGGGTGCAACACCACATCCCCACCGGTAACCATCCACCCATTAAGGAGCGTTACAGACCCGTACCACCAGCACATTACCAAAAAGCCAAAGAAATGTTGCATGACATGAAAAAGGCAGGGGTAGTAAGGGATAGCTGTAGCCCCTGGGCAGCTCCCCTGGTCCTGGTCAGAAAGAAGGACGGTAGCATGAGGATGTGTGTAGATTATAGACAAATTAATCAAATAACACATAAAGATGCATACCCTTTGCCCCGTATAGAGGAATCCCTGGCTGCACTAAAATCTGCCAATTACTTCTCTACATTGGATCTCACTAGCGGGTACTGGCAAGTCTCTGTTGCTGAGGAAGACCGGGAGAAGACAGCCTTCACCACTCCAATGGGATTATGCAAATTCAACAGTATGCCGTTTGGGCTCTGAAACACCCTCGGAACGTTCCAGAGGCTGATGGAGTGTTGCTTAGGACACCGGAACTTTGAGACAGTGCTGCTGTACCTGGATGACGTTATCGTGTACTCGAGGATGTATGAAGACCATCTGAAGCACCTGGTGGAGGTATTTGAAACTAAAACCTTCCAAGTGCCACCTGCTCAAACAGAAGGTTCAGTACCTGGGACACGTAGTCAGCTCGGAGGGAGTAGGACCAGACCCGGAGAAGGTCACTGCCATCCAGAAGTGGCCTGACCCGAGAAACATCAAGGAAGTACGTCAGTTTCTGGGACTGGTCGGGTACTACAGGAGGTTCATAAAGGATTACACCAAAAAGGCAGCACCTTTACAAGATCTCCTGGTAGGACAGTCCAAGAGAGGTAAAAATCCCAGATTCCAGTGGGGTAAGGAACAGGCTGAATCCTTTGCAGTAATGAAGGAAGTCCTAACTGGTGAAGAAATCCTGGCTTACCCTGACTACAGCCAGCCTTTCCTGTTGTATACAGACGCCAGCAACGAGGGACTGGGAGCAGTGTTGTCCCAGAAGCAAAACAGCAGAGAGAAGGTAATTGCCTATGCCAGTAGGAAGCTTCGCCCTACTGAGAGGAACCCGGAGAATTACAGTTCCTTCAAGCTGGAGTTCCTGGCCTTGGTCTGGGCTATCACTGAAAGATTCAAGCATTACCTAGCCTCAACTAAATTCACAGCTTTTACCGACAATAATCCCTTGACACACATGGAGACAGCCAGGTTGGGAGCCATGGAACAGCGTTGGGTGGCCAGACTGTCGAATTATCAGTTCACAATCAAGTACCGGGCAGGTCACAAGAACACCAACGCTAATGCTCTGTCAAGAATGACCCACCAGTCAGACACCGAGGATGAAGTGGATGACCTAGAAGAAGTTGAATTACCTGCTTTCCACAGAAGCGGAGTGGTCTACGAGCAACACGCCTCCAGAAGATGTCATGGTAGGATGCCAAACCCTCTACCTCATCACAGCTGGAAGGAAACCCAGGACAGTGACCCAGTTGTCAGCCTCATCAAAAGACTGATAACCCAAGAAGGTTCTCACCTGGAGAAGGATGCTCCCCCACAAGCCAAGCACCTGTGGAATGAGAGAAGCCGGCTGTTCATCTACAGAGAGAAGCTGTGCAGAAGGTATGTCAACCCCAAGACCCATGAAATGGTGTGGCAGATTGTTGTACCTAAGATGGATATCCAGATGGTGTTAGAGGCCTACCACGACCAAGCAGGTCACTTTGGCTGGAAGAAGCTGGAAACCCTGCTGAAGGACCGGTTCTATTGGGTTGGAATGCAGAGTTCCATAGAAAGGTGGTGCCGGAATTGTGGACCCTGTAGCCTCAGAAGGAAAGACTACAGCAGCCAGAAAGCACCCTTGCAGTCCATCAAAACAACCCAACCCCTGGAGATTGTCGCTCTGGATCACGTCAAACTGTCACCCAGCAGATCAGGCTACTCCTATGCCCTGACCATGGTGGATCACTATTCCCAGTTCCTGGTGGTAGCCCCTGTCAAGGACCTGACAGCAGAAACTGCAGCAAGAACGTTCCAAGCCTACTTCTGCAGACCCCATGAATATCCGGAAAAGGTGCTCACAGATCAAGGCCCTGCTTTCGAAGCTGAGATATTCAAGGAATTCTGCCACCTGTATGGATGCAAGAAGATCCGGACTACGCCATATCATCCGCAAACCAACGGTATGTGCGAGAAAATGAACAACATCGTTATAGACCTGTTGAAAACCCTACCTTTGGAAGAGAGGAACCAGTGGCCGCCAGAAAAGCTACCTAACCTAGTGGACCTGTATAACCACATACCCGTGAGTTCTACAAATTGTACCCCAGCGTACCTTATGAGAGCAAGACCGAGAAAATTGCCCATGGACCTGGAGCTCGGAGTGGTAGAACCTGCTGCACATACGTCCACTGAAGATTGGGACACAAGTCGGCAAGAGCAGTACAGGAAAGGACAGGCCTGTGTCGAAGACAGTCTAAACAAGGTGAAGGAAAGGCAAGAAGAACAGTACAATAAGCATGCACCAGCAGAACCCTTGGCACCTGGAGAAATGATGCTAAAGCGGAAAAGAAGAGGTTACAAGCTCGATGACCAGTGGGAAAGAGAGTCCTACACCGTGTTAAACTCCAGATTTGACAACAGTAAAACCTGCCTGATTAGTAAGGATGGAGGTAAGACAACCGCAACAGTCTCAAGAGACCACTTGAAAGTGTGAACAGTTCTACTGAAGACAACGGAGGAAGAAGTACCACCTATAGCACCGGAAGAACGCAAGGAAGATGTGCTTCACACAGTTCTAGGAGATTTCCCTGCGGACTGGCCTCAACTTGATGGAGAAGTTATTATACCAGTAATACACTTCTATCAACCACAAGAAGAACCTGTGAGCGCCCCGGAGGAACCTGCTCAAGAACAGGAAGAGTCCCCAGTCAGAGGAGGATCACCCGTTGAAGCAGAGCCTGAAGGCCCAGTAATCAGTGCACTTGCCAGTCCCATAGAGAGATTGAGGCAGTTTTATAATCTACCAGCACGTACAGCTGATAGGTTAGTAGAGAGTGCATGCGCAGACACCAGTATCACCCCAGTGCTACGAAGGTCCACACGCAGCACACAAGGCCAAATCCCTGCCAGGTTTAGGGATTAAAATACAAAATGCCTAAAGTATAAATAGTTACCCAGTTGGGTATTGCCTATTGTTTATTGTGTAAATGGAAATTAATGTGTGCCTGTAGTTACCCGTCAGGGTACAGAGACTTGTAGACTGAGGACTGTGAGCAGCCAAAAACTGTCCTTGTAAATAGTTTCACTCATCAAAAGTGCTCCCTAGTTTGACCACTGAACAAAAACCCGTTTGGCGTGGCCGAAGACGTGGTCCAGCACCTGGATTACTCATGCCCTGTAGCCACACCCAGGGCCTATGTTGAGGGTTTTCAGGCGGGTCCCTCAGGTTACTCATGTTATACCATCTTCGGTGAAATGGACACCTGGTTAAGGGACATACTGTAACTTTATTATTGTTATTATAATTATTGTTATTGTTGTAACCTGTTACAAAATGCTTCAGTCCAGGAGTACTGAATTGTACTGGGGGGAATGTGGCACCCTGCTGTTCACAGGTACCACATGACCCAAAAGGGTGCATGGATGGACTTCTCCACAAGAGGCCCTCGTTACAAACAAACACCTCCACCCTTCCACCTCATACCACCAGAGGGAGCCTTGTTAGGGATATATATATGGAGGGTGGAGCCAGGCAGTCAGTTAGTTGTTTAGTCAGAGAGTGTGCTGCCACTGAGAGCAGTGAAGACGCAGCACGTCTGCTGCTGTATTGAGGGCCCCGAGTGTGGCCGGAGGAAAAGAGGAGAGGAGAAAGGAGTTGAGGGGGCAGAGGAGAATCATAGGCTCACCCCAAGACATGAACCGGACACCGGGTCCGCGCCTACAGGGTCCTTTATACCCAGTAGAGATCACCGGCATACCAGGAGGACTACAAGTCCCTGGTTGACCTGAAGCTAAACCCTTGACAGGACTAGGAACCACAAAGGCCCCGGCGTCAAGGGATAGTGGTTGCCAGAAAAAGGTCCTACTACCAAGCGACAGGTGAAGGAACAGCACGACACAGAAGCTAGGCCCAGTAGCAGGCTGGCCAGGAGCTTAGAGAGAGGGGGACACGGACCAGGAGGCCTTATACCCGCTCACTGGGGAGAAGTCCTGAAGTGCACCCTTCCTACCGAGTACCCTGGACCGTACCTGACATCCGCACCAGTAAAAGGTACTGAAGTGAATCCCCTGTCTCTGTCAGTTACTCCTGCGGCGCCATCTCTCCTGCACTACAAGCCCCAGAATCACCACCATCTGCACCTACACTGCCCCGGGGGCCCACTCCGCCTGTGGGGAGCAGAAACATCCCAGCTGCCATCCCATCACCCCCTGAGGTCTGCAGCAGCGCCGGTAACCATTACCGGAAACCACAGGTGGCGTCACAAGACAAACTGTACACTAAAACCCCTTTTTAAAGAGACCCAGAGTATGGGCCCAGGAGCCGACTGCCGTGACCTCCTAAACAAGGTAAAAGGCCTGGGTACCGAGTCCCCTATATTCCCCCTGGGTGACACAACCCCCAGTTGGACGACAAGCAGAGATTTCACATACTATGCTCCAGAAGACACAAATGTCAATATCTCTGTAATGGAGCGAAGCAGCACCAAAAAAGGCTACAAAATCAGGGGAGCTCAGGGAGATTAAAAGGCATTTCACTAATTTTTTTTTAGCAAGTGAGAGGTCCTCTTTAATAATAATAATTAGTGTTGAGCGAGCATGCGCGACACTGCTCGGTACTCGCCCGAGCATCTCACTACTCAGGATGTTCGGCGAGCACTGAGCATTTCCGGGTTACTCGGGCGGGAGCTCTGGTCTCCGCCCTGCATGTTTGGCGCAGGGATTGCAAGCCAGTCACTGTAATGCCGCAGCCATGTTGGTTGTGGGCATTACAGTGATTGGCTGGCCACACAGAGTCACCTCGAGTATTTAAAACCGGGCGCCAACAAACACTGCAGTACAGTCCTGTGTGCTGCTTTTCAAGTTGCTAGACTTAGCCCCAGGTCTCAGGGGCCAGGAAAAATCCTTTTTTTTCATCTAAATCCTCTTTTTTTTCTTCCTCAGTCAGACTGTACAAATACCAGTCTTATTAACCTTTTGGTATTCCGCCCCCACCAAAAAAAAAATTGAGTGTGTCTGTTTGTGTTCAGACACAAATATATCAGTTTAAAAGAGTCTGGTGTAGGCCAGATAACTAGAACTGTGGTTTTCCTCTTCCACGGTTCAAATCTCCTTTTTATTACCCTTTTGCCATTGATAGCTTACACTCGCACTATTTTACTTCATTTACAATGGGCAAGGCGCGTGGCAAGGGACGTGGAACTGGACGTTCTGGTGATGGTGCGTGCAGAGGATGGGGCAGTGGTCAAGGTGAAAATGTGCCACAACCAACAGCCACATCTTCTCGCTCCCAGTTCTTGACCCTATTACTAGGGAAGCACACAACAGCACCACTATTGCGAACTGATCAGTGTGAACAGGTTATTAATTGGATAGCAGATAATATTTCCAGTCACCTGGGCACCACCTCTGGTCTCTCTTCCACACGGTCAATTGTTAGTAGCCGTGAGTCTCGACTGCATACTCCTCCTCACCCTGATGCTCCTTCCTCCCACCATGCAGAGTGTCGTCAGACAGCAACTGATCCCACAGTTGGACACTCTGAAGAGCTGTTCACTGGTCCATTTCCATATTTGGGCCCCTCGCCTGCTCAGCTTGAAGTGGTGGAAGAGGAGATCCCATGTAGTGATGGCCAAATATTTGAACAGCCACGGCCACAGGAAGGCGACGCTGGCAATTTGTCACAAGAGGTGGACAATGAAGAGACACAATTGATACGAAGTGAGGAGGAGAACCGTGGTGCGGAAGTGGAAGAGGAGGAGGTGGTGGATGATCTAGTAACTGACCCAACGTGGCAGGAGGACACGCAGAGCGAGGCCAGCAGCACACAGGGGGAGGGAGGCAGAGTAGCCCAACAGGCAGGAAGAAGCAGTGTGGTGGCCGCAGACAAAAGGCGGGCAACCGTTCCCCGTAACACCAACACAAGGGACGTTGCCAGTACAACTGGTAGGTCTTCCAGAGTCTGGAATTTTTTTGAAGACTCTGCTAACCCCAAAAAGGCCATTTGTACCACTTGCCAGCCAGGCCAGCATCAGCAGGGGTGACAAAACTACCAGCCTGACCACCACCAGCATGATCAGGCACCTGTCAGCAAAGCACCCGACTTTGTGGGGCGAAACCCAGGGTCCACGACCAGTGTCAGCAGGTGTCACCACTGCTTTTTCCACTGTTGTGCATGCAAGGCAATCCCCTGTCCATACTGCATGCAAACATGCCCCCTCCTCTCAGTCTTCACTTGTTATGGCAGTTTCTCAAGAAACAGCATCAACGTGCACGTCCACGTCCCACCGCAGCGTTCAATTGTCCATATCCCAGACCTGTGAACGAAAGCGCAAATTCGCAGCCAACGCCCCACAGGCCACAGTCCTAAATTCGCACATTTCACGACTGCTTGCATTGGAAATGCTGCCTTTTAGGCTGGTGGAGACGGAATCCTTCCGCAACCTTAGGGCGATGGCCGTCTCTCGGTAGTCGGTCCCCAGCCGACACTATTTTGCCCCGTGTGCCATCCCCACACTACACAAGCACGTGTCCCAAAACATCTGCCGTGCCCTCAACAACGCAGTTACTGGGAGAGTCCACCTGACAACGGACACGTGGACAAGTGCTTGTGGCTAGGGACTGTACATCCCCCTGACGGCACACTGGGTAAACATAGTGGAAGCCGGGACCCAGTCGGACCTTGGGATGGAACACATCCTCCCCACATCGAGGATTGTGGGCCCTGTGTCAGTCAGAGTTGCCCCCACAGTGTACAGCTCCTGCGCATCATCTTCCTCCTCCTCCTCATGTTCAGCCTCCATCTCAGATATCACCACATCAGTTACAAGCTGGAAGCACTGCAGTACTGCCTCAGCCAAGCGGCAATAGGCTCTGCTGAAACTCTTAAGCTTAGGTGATAAACCTCACACTGCTTGTGAGTTGTGGTCAGCTGTGAAAGAGCAGGCAGATCTGTGGCTGAGACCGCTGAACCTACATCCAGGCATGGTCATGTGTGACAATGGCCGTAACCTGGTGGCGGCTCTGAGGCGAGGCGAGATCACACACGTACCATGCCTGGCTCATGTGCTTAACCTCGTGGTTTAGGGGTTTCTTAAATCGTACCCCGAGTTGCCAGATCTGCTCGTCAAAGTACGCATCCTGTCAGCTAATTTTCGCAAGTCGGCTACAGCTTCCGCCGCCCTTGCTGTGCTGCAGCAGCGTTTGCAGCTTCCGGCACACCGACTGGTGTGTGATGTCCCCACACGTTGGAACTCTACCCTCCACATGTTGCAAAGGATTTGTGAGCAGATGAGAGCAGTTGTGGGTACCAGCTGCAACAAGGCAGTCGATATTCAGGTCAGACTCCACATATAAGACCTCAGGAGTGGACCTGGATGTCTGACATACGTACCATCCTGACAAACTTAGAGGAGTCCACCAAGATGGTGAGTGGCGATGACGCCATCATTAGCGTCAGCATCCCACTTGTCTGTCTTTTGCAAAGCTCTCTGCAGAAAATTAAAGAGGAGGCATTGCAGCCAGAGTATGATGAGATAGATCAAGAAGCCGTAGCGGGCGATTACACACAGCCCAGCCTCATCTCATCCCAACGTGCATTGGGGGACAATGAGGGAGAGGAGGAGGAGGAAGAACAGGAGCTGGTATCATGCGCTGTAGAAGGTAGTACCTGTACAACTGTCATACCGTCAGTTCAGCGTGGGTGGCCTGAGGACAGGGGGGAGGAGGAGGAGCAGGAGGAGGAGAGCATGGTCAGTTGTCATCTTGGCGAGGACACGGAAGTCTTGCCCGTTACCAGTCTGGCATGCATGGCTGACTTTATGTTACGCTGCCTTAACCGTGACCCTCGTGTTGTCAAAATGTTGGGTGACATTCATTACTGGTTGGTGACACTTTTAGACCCCCACTACAAGGAGAACTTTCACGCTCTTCCTGAGGTGGAGGGATCTACAACAATGGGGCAGTACCAGAAGGCCCTTGCTGCAGAACTGTTAAAAAAAATTCCCATCTGAACACGCTAGCGGCAGAGGTCACAGTTCGTTGCCCAACCAAGGCGTACAGGCAAGAGAGACGCAACTCCAATCCAACAGAGGCAGGGGAACACTGTCAACGTTCTGGGACAGTTTTCTGAGACCCGCCCAGCTTACAGGCCCTGAGGCGCGGGGTACTCTCACAAGGAGAGAAAAGTTTCAAAGGATGGTGACGGAGTACCTTGCCGACCGTACCAGCGTCCTCCGTGATTCCTCTGTGCCTTTTAATTATTGGGTATCCAAGCTGGACACTTGGAATGAACTCGCTCTGTACGCCTTGGAGGTCCTGGTCTGCCCTGCCGCTAGCGTGTTATCGGAGCGTGTTTTTAGTGCCGCTGGGGGAATTATAACTGATAAGCGCACTCGCCTGTCAACTGACAATGCTGACTAGCTGACCCTTATCAAAATGAACAAGGGCTGGAATGGGCCAGACTTCTCATCACCACCAAATGACAGCAGAGTAACAAAGTTAAATACACTGTTATTTTGGGAGGTGTATTCCCATGCACCGCTTCACACCCACACATGGGTATACGCTTCCTCATTTCGGCAGTTTTTTGCTCTTCTCCTTATCCTCAGCCTCCACCACCACTATACCACCAAGGTGACCGTGGTCTGTGTTGCCAGCATTGCAAGTTCCTCCATCCTAATTTTTGGCAGCTTTTGCTTGGAAGGCAAAGACTATGGGAGACCCACTCCCCAATAATGGGAATAATGTTTTTAATATGCTGTACTGCATGGCTCTTGTAAGGGGTATTAAAACCGTCTTGTTAAACCACTCTGACCTCCACGTCTCCTCCAAGGGGCATTAAAACCATCTTGTTAAACAACTCTGACCTCCACAGCTCTTCCAAGGGGCATTGAAATGTTGTTTTTAAGTACCTCTAAACTCCACGACTCTTCCAACGGGCATTGCATTTCCTCCTAATTTTAGTCAGCTTTTGCTTTTCAATGCATAGGCGAACACTAAGGGAGACCCACTCCACAATAATGGGTAGAAGGTTTTTAATACGCTGTAATCCACGTCTGTTTCAAGGGGCACTGCAGTTCCTCATAATTTTTGGAAAGCCTTCCATTCACTGCTTAGGCCAACAGTGTACAGGAGACCCAGTTGCTATAAATGGAAAAAATGGTTTAGTTAAGGCCCTCTGACCTCCATGTCACTTCCAAGGGGCATTGGAATGCCTCGAAATTTTTGGTAAGCATTACACTCATTGTATGCCCTATAACTGTGTAGCCGAACCGCTCCTTTGGGTACAGAAACATATCCTATAAGACATGTGTGGTTGATTGGCCTGATATTGATGTGACTGGTCCCTGTTCCTCCTGCTCTTTCTCCTTTGCCACCACCTCATCCATCATTCATCACCTGAAGCTTTGTTTTAACGGGAGTCATAGAACTGGGATAGTAGCAGGAAAACATCCAGCAATCCTCGGAGGAGGTAGGATATGTGCCAAAACGCTGACCACCTCAGGCCTAGCCGCTACTACATACATGCACTTACATTCCAAGGAACAGAAAGCTAAGGAGATGGATGGCCTCATGATCATGAATAATTTACTCGTTGTGTAGGAGGCCGATCACTGCTGCTGTCTACCTTCTGAACTTTGTGTTGAAGCCTGATTGACCCAGGACCCGCAATCCTCTATGTCTGGAGGACGTGTTGCATCCCAGTGTCCAACTGTGTCCCGGCTTCCACAATATTAACCCAGTGTGAAGGAGTCAGTGAGATGGACCATCCCTGGCCACATTCACTTGTCCACGTGTTTGTGGTTAGGCTGTCCTTCCCACTAAATGCACTGGGGAGGGCACAGGTAATGTTTTGGTATGCGCGCTTGTGTATAAGGCGCACCGGGACAAGTAGGGATGGCTGGGGACCGTTTATGGACACCCGGCCGCACCCAGGTGGCTGGGGACCGCGTGTGGGCACCCGGCTGCAGGGCGGCTCTGGACGGAGTATGGATACCAGGCCGCCGACGCAGCCATGACGTGGTGGCCAGATTCCGCCTCCACATGCCTAAAAGGCCCAATTTAAAGTGCAAGAAAGCAAGCAGTATGGTATTGCAGCCTGGGGGTGGGTGGGTGGCAGGCTTTCATACTTGCGCTTGCATTGCAAGGAATGGGGGAGGTACAATTGAACACTGCTCTGGGACAAGGACTTGCACGGGGATAGTGGCAAGTCTGCATCTTCTGATGCGGCAAGGATCACTT
Source organism: Phyllobates terribilis (assembly GCF_046119375.1). Classification (NCBI taxonomy): domain Eukaryota; kingdom Metazoa; phylum Chordata; class Amphibia; order Anura; family Dendrobatidae; genus Phyllobates; species Phyllobates terribilis. The sequence goes on along the minus strand of NW_027362767.1, from coordinate 421,422,392 downwards.
CTGATGGGCACACTTTTAGGCAGTGACCTGGGTGTCAGAGATGCTTCCAGGGGTCTTCCCCATGCTATTCCAATGTCTTTTCAGCACTGTATGCATGTGTCACACAGCACATGGCCAGATAAGGTTGTAAAATGTTAAAATGACATTTCCCGGTGAATGCATTTGTCAAGGTTGAAAGCAATACAAAAGTGCAAAAACGCATAAAAAAATGGTACTTGTGAACATAGCCCAAGGTGTGGAGGAGTATTTTTGTTTTTGGTTATTTATTTTACCTTATACACAAGTCTTTACCCTGGAAAGGAAGTTCCTTAACATATTTCACAGGAAAACCGTTTCAGTTTAGTTTTTGAACGTTTTATTGTGAGTCCGTAAAAGTGGCTTAATACCTCAGACCACATTGTTGACAGCAGTGACCTGAGGGTCAGAAATGCTTCCTGGGGCGATGCCCATGCTGTCCCCATGTCATTTGAGCACTGTCACTATCGTTTTGGCCACTTTTTAGGCTTTCTACAGACTGCCGGGGGTGCAAAAATGCTCGGGTCTCCCATAGACCAACATTGGGCTCGTTGCTCGGGTCGAGCACCCGAGTATCACGGTGAGCTCGGCCCGAGCTTCAAGCACCCGAGCATTTTAGTGCTCGCTGAACACTAATAATAATCATAACGATAAAAATGTTACACATAATTTGATTGCACTGGTGTTGTTTACACTATAGAAGTAGTCAAGTTGGCTCTATGATGGTACGGGGTATAAACAGGGGTGGATTAAGTAGCAAGGGCCCCGGGCAGTTTAGAAGGTGCAGGCCCCCCCCCCCCCCCCCCCACACACACACACACACACCTGATGTATCACGTCACATGATCCCCTGTGATAGATCATGTGATAGTTCACGTGAAATTAATTTGGCACAATATTAATATATTAATTATAATAATTATTTTTAGGCTGTGTGCCTACTATGCATTTTTTAAGCGTTTCCTCAGCGGCAATTCCGCTGCAGAAACGCTTAAAAAGCGCTTGGTAGAAGGTCTGCCATGTTCCCCAATGATAATCCTCATGTGCTGTGCACATGCTGCAGAAATTTTCGCTGCGGATTATCATTGCGGAAAAATCCGGAGCACTACCAATTATTTTGCGTTAGTGCGGCGTTTTCCCTGCCATTGACTTGCATTGGAACGCTTAATATAAGCATCACTACATGTGCACATGCGGATATCATGCGGTTCAATGTGCGGATGGTACTCGGGTCTGGAGAAGAGGAAACTCTCCTCCGGACCCGGGTACCATAATACCATAATACCTGTGAAAAAAAGAATAAAATAAAAAATAAATATTATACTTACCTTCTGATGGCCCCCGGTGTCTTTATCCGATGCGTCCTGGCTTGCTGGCAGCTCGCGGTAGACTAAAGGACCTGTGGTGACGTCATTTAGTCATGTGACGGGTCACGCGACCGCTGACGTCGGCAGGCCATCAGAAGGTAAGCATATATTTATTTTTCCATTCTTTTACGGTCACACTATATAAATCCATGCCGGTTGCATGGATTTATATAATGTGACCAAGTTGTCAAGCACTTTCCAAGTGATGCTAAAATCGCTTGGAAAGTGCTTGTCAACCCGCATGCGGAAATGCAAGTGAAGAACGCTTTACATCCGCATGTCCCTGGCAGGAAAAACGCATATACAATCCGCATGCGTTTTTTCTGCCAGGGAGATGCAGAAATGCTCTAAAAAAAAAAAAAGGAGCATTTCTACATCGTGGGCACATAGCCTTACATTAATTGTATGACTCAATATGTAGCCATCTATACACAGCAGGAGGCCGCATGTAGCCATCTATACACAGCAGGAGGCCGCATTGCGCCATCTATACACAGCAGGAGGCCGCACGGTGCCATCTATACACAGCAGGAGGCCGCACGGTGCCATCTATACACAGCAGGAGGCCGCATGTAGCCATCTATACACAGCAGGGGGCCGCACGTAGCCATCTATACACAGCAGGAGGCCGCACGGTGCCATCTATACACAGCAGGGGGCCACATTTAGCCATCTATACACAACAGGAGGCCGTACGGTGCCATCTATACACAGCAGGGGGGCGCACGATGGGCCTCATTCACCAGGCCCACTCTGGAGCAGAGCACCTGCAGAGCACCTGCTCCTCTCTCTCAGACTCACTACTTTACACTCCCTTTTTCTTCTCCTCTAAGATGGATCCCCTATTTATACTCCTAACAAATGCTCCCCTAAACTGCTTCCTCCACCCACACCCACTACTTGGTTCCCCCTCACTCTGGTTCCCCCCACTCCAGCCAGGGACAGGGCTCAGCAGAACAAAGTGCATCTTGCCCTTCCAGCCGGCCTGGAGCAGTGTAGTGTTGGATGCAGGTGTTGGGGTCCCGGGCTGCACTCCTTTCCTTACCAGAGAGTGAGGCACCACGGATGCAGTACCTCTGTGGCGAGTGAACCCTCAGGGGCGCCACATATACACAGCGGGAGGCCGCACGTAGCCATCTATACACAGCACGAGGCAACACGGCGCCATCTATACACAGCGGGAGGCCGCACAGCGCCCCCCCCCAGAGACAGCGGGAGGCCGCACGCAGTCAGCACACACACAAACATATACAGACATATACATACACGCATAAACACATTTGAAACACAAAAATTCATATAAACAGACATCACACAATGATATCTGCCTACACACACATACACTCACCATCCCCCAGCTCGGCTCCAGTCGTCCAGCTTCTCTCTGGTGCAGCAGTGCAGGCCGGGCGCGCATTGTGTGACGTCACACTAGCAGACACAGCCGCGCACAGGGCCGTGTCTCCTAGCTGTGACGCGGCCGGGCCAGCAAACAGGGAAGTTAACAGGTGCAGTGCTGGCCCAGCCGAAAAAGAAGCAGCGGCCACGCGCTGCTTCTGTGGGAGCGGTCCGGGGGCCCCCCTGCCACTGTCTGCCGGTATGTGCCGCGGTGCCGCACATATTATAATGAGGGCAATCTGGCCATGGACCCCCTGGAGCCCCGGGTGGTAGCCCAGATTGCCCTCATTATAATCCACCTATGGGTATAAATCAGGTTCTTCCATCCTTCTTTTCAATGGGTGGGGTATTTCTACTTAAGGCTCTGAAGGAGAAAATTGGATGTATAGTGCTGCCATATATTAGATTTTTAATTTATAGGCTATAAGGTTGGAGAGCTTCTTGAAGTAACAGCCTTCGTACGGTATATACAGGTGCTTCTCACAAAATCAGATCAAAAAGTTAATTTATTTCAGTTCAATTCAAAAAGTGAAACTCATTATATAGAGTCATTACAAACAGAGAGATCTATTTCAAGTGTTTATTTCTGTTAATGTTGAGGATTATGGCTTACAGCCAATGAGAACACAAAAGTCATTATCTCAGTAAATTAGAATACTTTACAACAGCTTGAAAAATGTTTTTAAAATCCGAAATGTTGCCCTACTGAAATGTATGTTCAGTAAATGCACTTGGTCGAGGCTCCAGTTCGGGTTTTGCATCACTATTGGTTTAAAAGACCCAGTAATAACAAGTCTGTGGTAAACATACCCCCAGTAGATGTTTTAAAAGCACGATTAGGTAACGATTAGGCATCTCTATGAAGCCATGTGTACTTGTAGAATGTTTTGTGAATTGTGACTGAAGGGATCTCCTCTGTCTAATATAAGTGACGATCCTTTAGGTTTATTATTTGTCTGCTTTGTAAAAGTCTGTCCACACTGTTATTTCCTTCGGCCAGTATAGTTGAATAATTGTGAGGGATAGTTTGGGTAATTTTAATGCTATTCTCAGAAAGATTAATGTTTATAAATTAATATTAAGAGAAACAATGGAAGACAGAAGTATAAGGGCACCAAATCCGAAACGCCTTGCTCAGGGATTCCAGGTGTAAGCAGCTGTTTCAAATCTTAATCGGTGACGCATATGTAACAGGTGCCCGAGTGCAACGCACAGAAACACAAGGTGGGAACAGTCAGGGGTTGATATAACCACTTTATATGTGTGACATGCAGAAGTAGTGCTGTTGCTTTAAAAACATCCAGCAACTATTAGAAGTAACACAAGCGCAGGAGACAGGAAGTGTTATGCTCCAGAAGCATCCAGCAACTAGAGGGGTTAACACAGTCATAGGAGAAGGAGTGTTTTAGCAGAGCCCCAGGAGGATTGTGTGTAAGTTGTTTACTGTCTGACTGGAGCCGAAGAGAAAGGTGGTGCGTGTGTTCTGTATCTCACAGAAGCATCCCTGCAAGTGAAAAGGATTCAAGTCAGGAGTGAAGCTAAGCACAGGTCAGGTAGAGTTCCTGAACTAGCCGTGCAGAGTATTGTCAGGCAGAAAGATAAGGACTGGAAGAAATGATGTCACAGGTATCATCTCCCTCAGCAAACCCTCCCCCCCTCCTCCATCTTACTGTGCTGTAAAGAATGCTGTGTTCATTAATGCGCCTTTGCATTAGAACTGTGCGGTCCTGTACTACTGTGAAGACTGTGAACTGCTGTGCTGCTAAGGAAACTGTACTGTTTGTCACTGGAGCCTGTTGATCATAAGACTTAACTTGCACTGGCTGTGCGGCTTCTTATTAAATGCTACTGTTCTACAGTTTATGAGGACTCTTGTCAAGTGTGTCTGGTCAGCAAGTAAAACAACCTACGTGTCTGTGTCTGAGGGTAAATAACCCTGTGTGCCTGAGTGAAGTTGCAGCACATGGTCTATGGTCGCCCTGAGTAATGGTTCCCCCAGGATTCCAAAGAATTCATGTAACGTGTCTCGCCCCTATCTGAACCTAGTGGCGTGCGTGTAATATATGCATTACAACTATTCTGCAAGGGGGTTAGTAACAGAGGTAATAAACAGCAACTTGGAATAACAATAAGAAGTATTTTCAGTAAATAACAGTAAAGTTCTTTGCAAAAAAGTGTGATGCACCCAGTCGTAGGAGTCACACGTGAGTTCTCTTTATATGGCCCTAGCAGGGGTCACCGGTTCTTCCCGCTAGGCTTAAAGTCTGTTCGGGGTAAAGTCTATCAGATACTGTTTAGCCTCCCACGCAGCAACCGGCCCCCTCCCAACCTGAAATCCTAATCCCAACTGTCCCAGTTACCGTAGGTGAGAGTTGGAAGTGACAGCCCTGTTCACTTGCGTGAGTCTACCGCTGTTGTTGGCGCGTCTCTCCTGTCGCAGTCCTCTCTCAGCTCTTCTCGGTTTGGCCGTCGATGGTAGTCACTCACACTTGAGGTAAGGGGGTCCAGACCTCAGCTTTTTTGGCAGGCAGCGTCGGGTTCCAGGAACTTACTCAGTGTGGAGTGCAGGTCCTGACTGTGGCCAACATGCACAGGTCTCAGGGTGCTTCTGTGAGTAGTCCGAAGTTTATCAGGCAGTGTCCGGCTCTGGTGAAACACAGACCTCCGGCTGAGGCCTGTCGCGCTGGGCTCTTGGGTCCCTCTGGAGCACATCTACTCCACTCTACAGCCTGGCACCCAATCTGCCTGTGTCTTGGCGCGCTGGACTTTTATAGCCAGGAAATCCTTTCATGGAGATCTCCTTCCAGGCAACGCAAGTTCAGACAAGAGTCGAGCACACTCTTGTTTTCTGTTGAATCCGAGACCAGATAAACGCTTCTTGGGCATACCGGTTAGGAGAGATTCCGGCATTAGCACGCTCAGTCCTGCAGAGGTGATTCTGGAGTTCCTGAAGAATCAATCACTGGGGATTGTAACTCGCCCCCCAATTCGTTCTCTGTCCCACTCAAGAGTGGCACTGGCAGCTATGACAGACTCCGTGGCATTGTAGCCCATCCTTCTTCATCCCCTAAGGCCCCTGTTTGTGTCAATTCAGCTACTTCAGTTGGAGATTCAGTCCCGTGACAGCCCCCCACTTTGGAGGAGAAGGGCTGCAGCATATTGTGGTGCAACACTCTAGATGTTGCGGTGTCATCCCCTTTGGGTTGGACCTCGTAGATCAGGTTATTCGCGTTGACCTTCTTCACCACTCGATAGGGTATGCCTCCCAACGGTGATCCAGCTTACTCCCGAGCCACTTGGCTCACACTAGCACATGGTCCCCTGGCTAGAGTGGTCCACCTGAGGTCAGGGGCCAACTTGGATGTTCCACTTCCCGGAACTTCTGTTCAACAAATCTTCTCACAGTGTGAAGTCGGCGTCTGTGCTCCGGAATCCAGGTACTTGGGCCGCTACCTGGACCGGGATTTTCTGAGTCCAGCTTCAGTTCAATGATTTCTCATCCATTCCTCCCAAACAGCAACATGTAAGGGATGTAGCTAGTAGTCGCATGGACTCGATTATTATACACCCACACCAGCTCAGACACAAATTCGGGCCACTTCATCTTCTTGTCTTCTTCCAGAGTTTGCAACATTTGCAACAGGGTTCGCCTGAAGCGTTCGCAGGCTCTGTTCCTGGGGGGTGATATGGCGTTATTCAGGATTTACTGTATCTATTTCATAGATACGATACAGCTCATCCATCACTCGCCCCTGGAAGCAGGCTGCCTGGTTGGAGTGTATTCGCTTTGGGCACCCATATAGTCTAATGAAATCTTGACAGAAGGCAGAGGCTGCAGCTTCTGCCATCTGGTCTCGAGTAGGGGTCACCACTGCGAACTTGGTGAAGTGGTCAGTCATCACCAAGCAATACCCATAACCATTGTACAAAATTCTGATCATCAGGTAGTCAATCAGGACCTCCAATGGCACAGAAGTACAGATTGTCTGAACGGGAGCCCTCTGTTCCGGGGGCTTACTTAGCTCACACTGACGACATTTTTGGCAAACTGCTTCAACTTCTTGCCGCAGTTGGGAACAATACACCAGCCGTTTCAACCGCTGGAAAGTCTTCTGCACACCAAAGTGAGCACCCCTCTCATGAGCTTCCTTGGCTAGCTGTACTACTAGCACTTCTGAAACCAATACTTGCCAAGTAACATTGAACTCCCAAGGTAATTGGATCCTTCGGCATAGCAAGCCATCTTTCAGAAAGAGCCTTTCCCACAGGCCCAAGATTTGCAGGGTAGTTGGGAGCAAAGCAGCCCTGGCCTCCTAGTTGGGTTTTTCGCTCAAGGCTCAGTTTCGCCAGTTCTGGGTCAGACTGCTGTAGATGTATCCACTCGTCTCTTGATCGGCCTAGAATTTGAGCGGGTCTGAGCTCTCCTCCGGACTCCTAGGCATCTACTGCAGCAGTGTCAAAACTGACTGAAATCCAGATCTTCAAGCTCTTAGTCTATATCTCTTTTTGGCCCCGCTTGGGTGATTCAGGACCTTACACCAATAGGCAATCTTGTACTGGTACCTAGACATCCTTGCAACCCACCGCTGTTCTAACATGCCCAGCTTCACATTCTCTAAGTGGGCCAAGGGGTTGTTGTCTGTCCGCATTTGTACTTCTGACCCTGACAAGTACTCTGCAAATTTCTCGGTCACGGCGCATACCAATGCCAGTAGTTCCAGTTTGAACGAACTGTAATTGTCTGGGTTTTTCTCTGTATCCCGCAGTGACCAACTGGCATATGCGATCACCCGCTCTCTTCCTTCTTGTACTTGTGCCAATACTGCTCCCAGACCATGCAAGCTGCCGTCTGTGTACAACACAAAGGGCTGTGAAAAATCAGCGTATGTCAGAATTGGGGCATCTGTTAGTGCCATCTTCAATGCTCAGAAGGCTTCTTCTGGTCATGGGCCCCACTGAATAGGTTGTCGCTTGGCTCCCCCCGCCGTTCCTCTCAACAGCTAATTGAGCGGTACCGCAATCTTAGCAAAGTCTTTTTTGAATCGGCGGTAGTATTCGGCGAGCCCCCAAAGTGCCCAGTTCTCTCAGGTTGGAAGGTGTGGACCACTTCTGTACTGAAGCTACTTTCTCTGCAGTGGGGTGCACTCCTGCAGTGGACATGGTGTGCCCCAGATATTCAATCTCCCACTTGAATAGATGACACTTGCCAGGCTTGATTTTCAATCTGTGTCTCTGAAGTCGCTGTTAGAACCCTCCTGTTTGATTTTTCTATCTTGTGTTTTGCGGTTACGTGACCATCTGTCTTTATATTCCAGCCCCGCCCTTATGGCTGTGCTGGACTTCAGTGTTTGACTGTTTCTCTAGCTTGGTGCATCGGTGCCTTTCTCTGTCAAGTTCGCTTGGTCCTCTGGAACCTCTAGTACATTTTTGTCAGTTTGTCTTTTTGTGTTCTGCAACAACTTCTCTGTTTAGGAGGTGTCCCATTTTTGTCCCAGTCCTTAGTTCTTTTAGGGACCCCTTCCTTAATTCTATAGGTCTTCGTTCAGACTAGCCAAGGACTAAGGCGGATCTGTTCACTAGAAACAGGCAGCTCGCTACATCGTAGGGATTCAGCTTAGTCTTACTGTAGGGACAGCTTTCCCCTATCTTTCCTTAGTACATGTTGCAGATCACAACAGTCGCTCTAACACTTGTTCCAGTTGGCGGAGGTGATCTTCAAAAGTAGTTAAATAGACAATTATATCATCTAAGTATATCAAAGTGACTTCAAAATTAACACAATAGGGACTCTGACTCTTGCGTATCACGCCATTCTGCAACATGTGAGCCAACAGTTCTTTCACCTCCTGATACATCTGAGGTGGGATCAAGATACCTTTCTCGAATGGGAGCAGTACTTCTTGTACGTATTTCGTGCTGAATGCCCTGGGTGCACCCGAAGTCATGTTCATGCTGAGCAAACACCCCCTGGTAAGGCTGTAGTAACTGCTCAACCTGTCTGACATGGCTTGCAGAAAACTCAGTAAGGTTAGCCTCCATTTGCTCTATGAGATGGCGTCCAGCCAGCCATTCTCTTGACTGTTGAGTAACACCTCTAGGGTCCATGGTTCTCCTTTCACAGGTGTCAATCCTATAGTGTTAGCTCTTGTGAAGTCCTCTGGCATTATACAAACTTGAGCCACCTCTTGTCAGGACAATAACTGTAGACTCGCTCCGCTTAGGTTGATGCAACATACTGGCACCAGCCCCGGTCGCACGGTGGCTAGGGTGCGAGCAATCAAGAGTCCAGAGGGCGCCTCCTCTCCCTCCATTGGCTCAATCTGAACATCCACACCTTTTAATGATACATGTGCCAGTACTGGTATAGTGAGTACAGTCTGTCTCACTGGCAGGGTCACTGTGGTTTCAGGTGGTATGGACACTGGGAAGCAGCAGGGAGCTTTTGAATTTGGTTGACTCGCACGAGATGCTGGAGTACTCTCTTGCTGGCCGGATCGCGAGTGGTGTGGGTCCAATTGTTTTTGACTTTGACACGCAATTTGTGTCATTTTCTGCCCCTGCCAATTCTTTTTATACAGGGAAAACTAAGAGATCGCTCTTTATAAGATTTAGAGAACACTTTCATTCAATTCTCACTCAAAAATGGGTCACCAAGACTAATTAAACATCTACATGAGTGCCATAATGCAAATCCCAAGGTATTTCGCTTTGCAGGTGTGGAACACCTAAAATACCCTGTCCAAGAAGGTGATTATAATCATATACTTTTGAAAAATGAAGCAGAATGGATATTAAACACGGATGCCCAAGTTCCTTTGGAATTAAACGATAAACTAGACATGTCTGTTTTACTATAATGTTTTTAATTTGTTTTTCTATTCGTTGATGCATGATCAGCCACCAGCCTAAAAGGAAGTGATTATACGTCAGTTTTAGTACAGGACCCGTAGAAGCATCAGTCAGACGCGCAACGGCTGCGGTCCGCTCTCTCCCCCTACTAAACTCCTGTTTTTTTACCTGCATGCCGCATGTTCCTATAAGGATCAAATTAGAAATTGGCTCTAGTTCAGGTTTGCTTGTCTTCTGGCTGGGTATTTTTCTTCTGGATTAAAAGGCCCAGATTTTTATGATGATGTAACAATGACTCCCCAAAGGAAATAGGTAAAACACTAAAAAACTACAATTGACCCGGCCGGTTCCTGTACAGACATGAGATCCTGACCCCGCAGTCCCTAGTGGTTCCTACGTGAGATGAGATAGCCCTAACCACAGACTAGATGACTGCAACTCGGACCTACGCTGCCTGAAAGGCCGTTGAGCGCTTCATGTTCCTCCTAAGGAAGTGGAGGGCAGAGCAGAGTGAAAATTACCTACAGAAGGGAAGGAGTGCTGAGATAGAAAGAATATTCTGGTAATAAAAAATTGATTTGAGACATGAAATAAGAACATCATCCTTTACGGTTATGTTTTCTCGTTTGCAAATTTCATTGAATTTTATTTGTTGTACAAACCATATAATAAAAAGGACATGTGCTAATTAGTAATCAATGCCAGGAGGCTTCAATCTGAAAGCAGAGAGTCAGTAACAGATACTAATCAGAATACTAATTGGTGCTGTATTATGAGAGTTGATTCCTGCACCTTGCTCTTCTGGAATGTATGTGAAGTTGAGCAGCAACACCATTATGGGTATTGACGCGCCCCTGGGGCAATGGGGTACTCGGCAGCCGGGCCTATGGATGCTGGGGGGGGGGTATGTCACAGTGGATGGCCCGGTCCATGGCCCAGGGCGGTCAACCAAAAAGGGGATTGTAACTTGGATAGAAAATAAAAATAAAGTAAATAGTTCGTGACGCCACCTGTAGTACCTGGTAAGGTTTACCAGCGCTGCTGCAGACCTCCGGGGGATGATGGGATGGCAGCTGAGGTGTTTCTGCTCCCCCCAGGTAGAGTGGGCCCCCGGGGCAGTGCGGAGTTTGGTGGGTGGTGATGCTGGGACTTGTAGTGCAGGCGGGATAGTGCAGCAGGGGTAATTGACAGAGACCGGGTATTCGCTTCAATACCTTTACTGGTGCGGATGTCAGGTACGTTCCAGGGTACTTAGTAGGATAGGTGCACTTCAGGACTTCTCCCCAGTGAGCGGGTATAAGGCCTCCTGGTCTGTGTCTGCCTCTCTGTATGCTCCTGGCCAGCCTGCAACTAGGCCTAGTTTAAGTGTCGTGCTGTTCCTTCACCTGTCGCTCAGTAGTAGGACCTTCTGCTGGCTACCACTATCCCTGGTCGCCGGGGCCTTCGTGGTTCCTGGTCCTGTAATGGGTCTAGCTTCAGGTCAGCCAGGGACTTGTAGTCCTCCTGGAATGTTGGTGATCCCTACTGGGTATAAAGGGACCCTGTAGGCGCGGATCCGGTGTCCGGTTTGTATATCGGGGTGAGCCTTATGATGCTCCTCTGCCCCCTTAACTCCTCTCTCCTCTTTGCCGTCGGCCACACTCGGGGCCCTCAATACTCAGCAGCAGACGTGCTGCGTCTTCGCTGCTCTCAGCATCAGCACGCTCTCAGAACTACTAAACTAAACTGCATGGCTCCACCCTCCATATATATATCCCTAACGGGCTCCCTCTGGTGATGTTAGGTGGAAGGGTGGAGGTGTTTGTATGTAATGAGGGCCTCTTGTGGAGAAGTCCATCCATGCACCCTGGGTCCTGTGGTACCTGTTGTAGCAGGGTGCCACAGTATCATTTACGAACTTTTTTTTGTGGTTCAGGATTGCAACAACATAACATCAAGTCAGCCCAGGTATTATTCATGAGCCAAAAATATTCTGGTAATAAAAAAAATGATTTGAGACATGGAATAAGAACATCATCCTTTAAGGTGTCTTGGTCAGTAACAGGAAACTTTTTTAAAAGTTAAAAGGAGTTGCCCACTACCTGGAAATCCCCTTATAAAATAAAAAAAAAAATGTACTTACCTTCCACATTGGTGCAGTTTTAACAATGTCGGTGCCAGGGTTTTGTGACGTTGTTAAGTCACTTGAGTCCTGCAGCCTCTAGGTGGCCGCTATTGGGCTACTATGGTCTTATTTCTCTTGGCTGAATGTAGACAAGAGGAAGACGAGAGCATGCTGCAGCCCAATAGTGTCCACTGACTGCCTGCAAGGCTCACGTGGCATAACAATATGGTGGAACCCTGGCATACCTGGCACCGAAATCACCAGAACAGTGCCAGTGTGGGAGACAAGTACAGTACAGACCAAAAATTTGGACACACCTTCTCGTTTAAAGATTTTTCTGTATTTTCATGACTATGAAAATTGTACATTCACACTGAAGGCATCAAAAGTGCATTGAGCTGTAGGGTGAATTACAGTTTCTCAGTTTACTACCTGTGTATTTAAGGTTTAACTACATTGCACTAAAATCCTGAGGTGTAGCTATAGTCACAAGAGGTTAATTAAGGGGGAGGGGTCATAATTAAGGGTTTATAAGGGCATCCAGTCCTTTGGAAGTGCATTGAGGTGAAGGGTGCATTGCTGGAAAAGGGGAAAAAAAAAAAAAAAAAACTCTTCAAATCTCTTAGTTTGCGAGCGTGACCGGAGCGGAAGTGCGAACGAAAGTAAGTGTGTGACTTATTTTTCAGTGACTTGTGATTCAGGGAGTTTGGAAGGGAGGACTTTGGACTGAATTGCTGTCTGTATTTTATTAATTCTTTACTTTTCTTTTTACTTAACATTCTGTCTATTGCAATCCCCATTAGAAAATGAGCTCCATTATTGATAATGCTATCCAGTGTACATCTTGCCACATGTATGCATTCCTTGAACAGCCGGTCGGGGTTGCTTACTGCTGCGCGAGATGTGTGCACGTTGTGCGTTTAGAAGCCCAGGTACTGGATCTAAATGAGCAGCTGGCAACACTGAGATCCATTGACAATATGGAAAGGAGTCTGCAGCTCACTGGGGTAGATGTTGGGGAGGGTGGTAGTCAGGAGCTGCAGGACAGTGAGGTCGCTAGTTGGGTGACAGTTAGAAGGGGGGGGTAGAGGGAAGAATGCCAGGGAGGCTAGTCCTGATCTGGCACACCCCAATAAGTTTGCAAAGTTGGCAGATGAGGGGAGTGACGGTACAGGGGTAGCACTGCTGCAGCAAGGCATGTCCCCTGAAAGCCGGAGGAGTGTCAGCTCCAGTAAAGAGGGAAATAGGAGAGCAGGGCAGGCCAGGCAGGTGCTGGTAGTGGGGGACTCTATTAGGGGAACAGATAGGGCAATCTGTCACAAAGACAGGGATCGTCGAGCAGTGTGCTGCCTACCTGGCGCTTGAGTCCGGCACATCGCTGATCGGGTTGACAGATTACTGGGAGGGGCTGGTGAGGACCCAGCGGTCATGGTGCACATTGGCATAAATGACAAAGTTAGAGGTAGGTGGAAGGTCCTTAAAGATGATTTCAGGGAATTAGGCTGCAAGCTTAAAGCAAGGACCTCCAAGGTGGTATTCTCTGAAATACTACCGGTACCACGTGCCACGCCAGAGAGGCAACGGGAGATTAGGGAGTTAAATAAGTGGCTCAAGAACTGGTGTGGGAAGGAGGGATTTGGGTTCCTGGAGAACTGGGCCGACTTCTCAGTTGGCTACAGACTCTACGCTAGGGACTGGCTGCACCTCAATGGGGAGGGTGCAGCTGTGCTGGGGGAGAAAATGGTTAGAAGGTTGGAGGAGTGTTTAAACTAGGGATTGGGGGGGGGGTTATTCATTTTATAGGTGGGGAAGATAGTGCAGATAGTGACCTGGGCACAAATAAAGAAATTGGGGGTGGTGTTAGAACAGTCAATAAAGTAAGAAGGAATAGAGGTACAGAGAGATACATAAAATGCATGTACACTAATGCCAGAAGCCTCACCAACAAAATGGAGGAATTAGAATTAATTTTGTTGGAAAATAATTATGACATGGTAGGGATATCTGAGACGTGGCTGGACGAGAGCCATGACTGGGCAGTTAATTTACAGGGCTATAGTCTGTTCAGAAATGACCATACAAACAAGCGAGGGGGGGTGTGTGTTTATATGTAAAATCATCCTTAAAACCAGTCTTGCAGGAGGATATATGTGAATCTAATGAAAATGTAGAGTCCCTGTGGGTGGAGATAAGGGGAGGGGGAAAAAATAATAAATTACTGATAGGGGTTTGTTATAAGTCTCCAAAAATAATGGAAGTAGAGGAGAATATCCTCATAAAGCAAATAGATGAAGCAGCGACTCAAGGAGAAGTCATTATTATGGGAGACTTCAACTACCCTGAAATACATTGGGGGACAGAAACCTGTAGTTCAAGCAAAGGTAATAGGTTTTTGACAACTATGAGAGACAATTACCTTTCACAACTGGTTCAGGACCCAACAAGAAGGGGGGCACTGCTAGACCTAATATTAACCAATAGGCCACACCGCATATCAAATATACCAGTTGGGGGTCACTTAGGTAATAGTGATCACAAAATAATACGTTTTCATGTAACCTTTAATAAGATGTGTAGTAGAGGGGTTACAAGGACACTAAACTTCAGGAAGGCAAATTTCCAACGGTTGAGAGACGATCTTAGTGCAATAAACTGGGACGATATCCTGAGACATAAAGCTACACAAAGCAAATGGGAGACATTTATTAACATCCTGAATAGGACCTGTGCACAATATATACCCGTTGGCAATAAACATGCTAGAAATAGGAGGAAACCACTATGGCTAAATAGAGCTGTAAGGGGCGCAATAAGTGACAAAAAGAAAGCATTTAGAGAACTAAAGCAAGTAGGTAGTGATGAGGCATTAAATAAATATAGAAAATTAAATAAATTATGTAAAAAAACAAATCAAGGCAGCAAAGATTGAGGCAGAGAGACTCATTGCTAGAGAAAGTAAAAATAATCCCAAAATATTCTTTAACTACATAAATAGTAAAAACTAAAAAATGATAGTGTTGGCCCCCTTAAAAATAGTCTGGGTGAAATGGTGGATGAGGATGAGGAAAAAGCCAATATGCTAAATGATTTTTTTTCAACCGTATTTACACAAGAAAAATCGCATGACAGAAAACGTGATTAGTGATAACAAAAATTCTCCATTAAATGTCACTTGCTTAACCCAGCAGGAAGTACGGTGGCGTCTAAAAATCACTAAAGTTGACAAATCCCCGGGCCCAGATGGGATACACCCGCGAGTACTGCAGGAATTAAGTAATGTCATAGATAGACCATTATTTTTAATCTTTAAAGATTTCATAATAACAGGGTCTGTACCACACGACTGGAGTATAGCAAATGTGGTGCCAATATTCAAAAAGGAGACAAAAACCGAACTTGGAAATTATAGGCCAGTAAGCTTAACCTCTACTGTGGGTAAAATCCTGGAGGGTTTCCTAAGAGATGCTATAATAGAGTATCTGAAGAAGAATAACCTCATGACCCAATATCAACATGGGTTTACGAGGGACTGTTCCTGTCAGACTAATCTGATCAGTTTTTATATGAGGAGGCAAGTTCTGGACTGGACCAAGGAAATGCGGTGGATGTTGTGTATATGGACTTTTCAAAAGCTTTTGATATGGTTCCACACAAAAGGTTGATACATAAAATGAGAGCAATGGGGATAGGGGAAAATATATGTATGTGGGTTAAGAATTGGCTCAGTGATAGGAAACAAAGGGTGGTTATTAATGGAAAACACTCAGACTGGGTCACAGTTAACAGTGGGGTACCACAGGGGTCAGTATTGGGCCCCCTTCTTTTTAACATATTTATTAATGACCTTGTAGGGGGCATACAGAGTAATATTTCAATATTTGCAGATGACACTAAACTCTGCAGGGTAATCAATACAGGAGGAGGACAATTTTATATTACAGAAGGATCTATGTAAACTAGAAGCTTGGACTGATAAATGGCAAATGAGCTTTAATGGGGATAAATGTAAGGTAATGCACTTGGGCAGAGGAAATAAAATGTATAATTATATGCTTAATTGTAAAACACTGGGCAAAACTGTAACTGAAAAAGACCTGGGTGTATTGGTGGACGACAAGCTCACGTTTGGTGGCCAGTGTCAGGCAGCTGCTGCAAAGGCAAATAAAATAATGGGATGCATTAAAAAAAGAGGCATAGATGCTCATGAGGAGAACATAATTTTACCTCTATACAAGTCACTAGCGCGACCACACTTAGAATACTGTGTACAGTTCAGGTCTCCGGTGTATAAGAAAGACATAGCTGAACTAGAGAGGGTGCAGAGAAGAGCGACCAAGGTTATTAGAGGACTGGGGGGTCTGCAATACCAAGACAGGTTATTACACTTGGGGTTGTTTACTGTGGAAAAAAGAAGGCTTAGGGGTGATCTTATTACTATGTACAAGTATATGAGGGGACAGTACAAAGACCTTTCTACTGATCTACTTACTCTGAGGCCAGAGACGGGGACAAGGGGGCATCTTCTACGTCTGGAGGAAAGAAGGTTTAATCATAATCACAGACGGGGATTCTTTACTGTAAAAGCAGTGAGACTATGGAGCTCTCTGCCGCATGATGTTGTAATGAGTGATTCACTATTAAAATTTAAGAAGGGCATGGATTCCTTTCTTGAAAAGTATAATATTACAGGTTATATATACTAGATTCCTTGATAGGGCGTTGATCCAGGGAACTAGTCTGATTGTCGTATGGAGTCGGGAAGGAATTTTTTTCCCCAATGTGGAGCTTAGTGTTTGCCACATGTTTTTTTTTTTGCCTTCCTCTGGATCAACATGTTAGGCTATGGGTTGAACTAGATGGACTTAGTCTTCCTTCAACCTTAAAAATTATGTTAAAACTATGAATTAACACATGTGGAATTATATACTTAACAAAAAAAGTGTGCAACAACTGAAAATATATCTTATATTCTAGGTTCTTCAAAGTAGCCACCTTTTGCTTTGATGACGGCTTTGCACACTCTTGTCAATCTCTTGATGAGCTTCAAGAGGTAGTCACCGGAAATGGTTTTCACTTCACAGGTGTGCCCTGCCAGGTTTAATAAGTGGGATTTCTTGCCTTATAAATGGGGTTGGGACCATCAGTTGTGTTGTGCAGAAGTCTGGTGGATACACAGCTGATAGTCCTACTGAATAGACTGCTAGAATTTGTATTATGGCAAGAAAAAAAAGCAGCTAAGTAAAGAAAAACAAGTGGCCATCATTACTTTAAGAAATGAAGGTCAGTCAGTCCGAAAAATTGGGAAAACTTTGAAAGTGTCCCCAAGTGCAGTTGCAAAAACCATCAAGAGCTACAAAGAAACTGGCTCACATGAGGACCGCCCCAGGAAAGGAAGACCAAGAGTCACCTCTACTTCTGAGGATAAGTTTATCCGAGTCACCAGCCTCAGAAATCGCAGGTTAACAGCAGCTCAGATTAGAGACCAGGTCAATGCCACACAGAGTTCTAGCAGGAGACACATCTCTTCAACAACTGTTAAGAGGAGACTTTGTGCAGCAGGCCTTCATGGTAAAATATCTGCTAGGAAACCACTGCTAAGGACAGGCAACAAGCAGAAGAGACTTGTTTGGGCTAAAGAACACAAGAAATGGACATTAGACCAGTGAAAATCTGTGCTTTGGTCTGATGAGTCCAAATTTGAGATCTTTGGTTCCAACCACCGTGTCTTTGTGCGACGCAGAAAAGGTGAACGGATGGACTCTACATGCCTGGTTCCCACTGTGAAGCATGGAGGAGGAGGTGTGATGGTGTGGGGGTGCTTTGCTGGTGACACTGTTGGGGATTTATTCAAAATTGAAGGCATACTGAACCAGCATGGCTACCACAGCATCTTGCAGCGGCATGCTGTTCCATCTGGTTTGCGTTTAGTTGGACCATCATTTATTTTTCAACAGGACAATGACCCCAAACACACCTCCAGGCTGTGTAAGGGCTATGTGGCAAAGACAGAGAGTGATGGGGTGCTACGCCAGATGACCTGGCCTCCACAGTCACCAGACCTGAACCCAATCGAGATGGTTTGGGGTGAGCTGGACCGCAGAGTGAAGGCAAAAGGGCCAACAAGTGCTAAGCATCTCTGGGAACTCCTTCAAGATTGTTGGAAGACCATTTCCGGTGACTACCTCTTGAAGCTCATCAAGAGAATGCCAAGAGTGTGCAAAGCAGTCATCAAAGCAAAAGGTGGCTACTCTGAAGAACCTAGAATATAAGACATATTTTCAGTTGTTTCACACTTTTTTGTTAAGAATATAATTCCACATGTGTTAATTCATAGTTTTGATGCCTTCAGTGTGAATGTACAATTTTCAGTGTCATGAAAATACAGAAAAATCTTTAAATGAGAAGGTGTGTCCAAACTTTTGGTCTGTACTGTATATGTTTTTTTATTTCTAAAAGGTATTGTCCAGGTAGAGGTTAACCCCTTACACACTTATATAAAAGCCACTTCTTCAGGTAAAGATTAGTAACTACAAAAACAGTTGTGAAAAAATGGAAATGCAAAGGGAATGACAAGGTGCCTCTTATTTTTCATCCAAAGATGAGGAAACACTGTAGCCTGCGTCATTCCATCTGTCTGTCAGTATGATCCGACCTCCAAATTATGAATTGTTGATGGCAAATAATAAATAGGGAAAATACTTCCATCTGCTCAGAATATGTTAATCTTCTATTATAGGTAACATAATATAATAGCTTTAGACTTAAGATATGGGACATGCCATATACATTAATATGGGTACAGAATCCTCAGGAAAGAAAGTGGAAGGAACTAATTTTCCAAAGAACCCCGAGTTAAAAGAATGTTATTTTGCAAGAGTGGCAGGTAATAACTTGGGGGTTAAGATTGTGTAATATGGTGTTACAGAGTAAATGAAGTTTTGTATACGATAGCTGCGATTTTAAATGTGTGTGGAAAAGTCAAAAGAAGCACAAAATGTCTGTTGGAGTTGTCAGATACAATTACGGTTATGGATTCTGATATTACTGGTAATCTAGTTTTTCAATCGAGTGGTTAATAGAGTGATCTGTTAATAGGCTTTAATCATTTTGGATGGATGGAGTTTTGTCTGTTACTCCAGATTGGTATGTTTTTGGAAAAATAAATTTCGACAAAGGAAGAGTTTAGAAAAAAAAATAAAAAAATCAATGAAACAAGGTTAATTAACCAGTTAGCGTGCTTGACTGTCAACAACTTGATTCCCAGGCTTTCTACAGCTGTGAAGAATGAAGGAAATTATTATTGCAACCCTTTGGAAGGGTTACATAGTTACATGGCAATAGGGAACACGACCATGCAAAATCAGATGCAGCTAAAGATTGTGTGTATGGACAGTGGGGGGGGATACTCATAATGGCATTTTTAATGTAAGGAATCTATTGAGTAGGGATGAGCAAAGCCGAACTGTGAAGTTTGGGGTTCATACCAGACACCTAGTGTCCGGTGCTGAACTCCAAACACGAACTTCTCTTGGAAGTCCGTGTTACTGTTCGGATGCCTAATAAAGTTTGTTGAAAGACTGCAGTGCAGCCAATCAACAAACTTTTAAGCTGTGGTCACTACCGGAGCCATCACAGCCATGCCAAGTATCGGCAGGTGCCACCCGTGACCCAGCCTGTATAACCACCGGATCACGGTGGCAAAGCTGCTCCAGTGAGAGACACTGTAAAATAAAAAATAATAAAAAAAAAAAAAAAAAAAAGAACTTGAGGTTCCACCCATTTTAAATAACCAGCCAAGGGAAAGCACACAGCTATAAGCTGGTCTTATTATGTTGGGAAGGGGCCAATATCCATGGACCTTCCCAGACTATTAATATCAGCCCCCCACTGTCTGCTTTGCCTTTGCTGTTATTAAAAATGG
Source organism: Phyllobates terribilis (assembly GCF_046119375.1). Lineage (NCBI taxonomy): Eukaryota > Metazoa > Chordata > Amphibia > Anura > Dendrobatidae > Phyllobates > Phyllobates terribilis. The sequence goes on along the minus strand of NW_027362767.1, from coordinate 421,402,741 downwards.
AGGGACCCTAAACAAATGACATGGGGACCCCCCTATTTTTAATAACCTGCTAAGGCAAAGCAGACAGCTGGGGCTGATATTAATAGGCTGGGAAGGGCCATGGATATTGGCCCCTTCCCAGCCTAATAAGACCAGCCCTCAGCCACCCCAGAAATGGTGCATCCATTAGCTGGCGCTTAGCCTCGGCTCTTCCCGATTGCCCTTGTGCGGTAGCAATTAGGGTAATGGAGTGTGGGCTTGATGTCAATGGAAAGGTATCTGTAAGACACCCCCCATTACGAAACCAGTAGTCAAAAGTAATAAACACACAAAAAAATCTTTATGTGAAAAAAAACCCCTCTCAAATTTCCTTCTTTCACTCATTTATTAATAAAGAAACCCACACCAGTCCACTGTAGACTACATGGAGGTCATACGATGATCCCCATCGGTCTTTCAGTGTATGGAGCCCTGTTCATAGAATGGGGTCTATAGACTGGAGCAACAGACACTGACGGGCCTCACACTGTACTCCGTCGGGTCTTGCAGAGTACAGCGTGAGAGCCGGAATGACGAGCTCGTTCAAGGCTCCATAGGTCACTCGCGGTCATGTCCCACGGGCGATGACGTCAGTAATGTATCAGGGCAATCAGGATAAGCGCCATTTCTGGAGTGCCTGAGGGTCAGTCTTATTAGGCTGGGAAGGGGCCAATATTCATGGCCCTTCCCAGCCTATTAATATCAGCCCACAGCTGTCTGCTTTGCCTCAGCTGGTAATTAAAAATAGGGGGGACCCCACGTTTTTTTTTTTTTTTTTTATTCTATGATATTTTAAGTAATTTCCCTATCCACATTTATTAGCAGGGCAATTTTCCTGCTCTTACCCCCATTTTGCTTTCTTTTTCAGCCCCTTAGCCCTTACTATGACCATTTTACAGCACCAAAGTTTGAGTCACCATTGACTTATATGGGGTTCAAGCTCAGGTAACCGAAACGAACTTGAACAAAGTTTCTGCTTCTTGTTTGCTGAAATTGTTAATGAACTCTAACTAAGGTACAGGCAAATCAGCAAAATCGTTCTGTTCTGAATAGCATTCTTCTCCTCAACAAAGAATTTGGCTAGAGTTCCAGGTGGGTAGAAGTTATAGCACCAGCTAGGTGGCCCATCAGCTGAGCTGGGCTATTACAGCAGTAGCCTCAGAGGGTTGATTTAGTGGGAGAAGAAAAGTAGATGATGAAACGTTAACCACAGAAAGTTATCCTACTTGTGGCTCAAATGTCTAAGCTTGAGAAAAGTTGAAGGTGGTAGACATGATGGACAGCCTAAGTAATTCTACTATTTACCTGGGTTCCCATGACACAGGTTCCTTTTTAGAGCTCGCTTTACATCTTTATTTTTAAGGCTGTAGATGACTGGATTTAGCAGAGGAATTGCAGCAGTGTTAAAAAGTGCAAAAAGTTTCTTGGCTTCCAAAGTGCTACTTAGGTTTGGGGTCAGATATTGGCTGAAAAGTGTCATATACAGTAATATGACCACTGTGAGGTGTGAGGAACATGTGTAAAAGGCCTTCAGTTTCCCAGAGCTGGTACGTATCCTCAGTATGGCATGTATTATAAATATGTAAGACATAAATGTTAGGAGAAATGGTATCAAGATCATGGTAAGAAGCCCCTCGATGAAGAAGAGGATCTCAAGAACAGAAGTGTCGTTACAGGAAATTTTCATGAAAGGGACAATGTCGCAAAAGAAGTGGTTGATCTCAATGGAGGTATAGCAGGTGAAGCCACTAACAATAACAGTGAAAGGAATAATTTGTAGAGACCCCAAAACCCAACAGGCAGTGGCCATTTTTGCACATATCTCAGTATTCATGACCATATGATACTGTAAGGGTTTGCAGATGGCCACATACCGATCATAACCCATAGCCGTCAATATCAACAGGTTAACGCTACCTAAAGAGCCGAACATATGCATCTGCGCCATGCAAGCAGCGAAGGAAACAGTTTTATCACCGGTAATGAACTGTATGAGGATCTTATGTAACGTAATGGTGGAACAAATGATGTCCAGTACGAACAAGTTGCCCAGGAAGAAGTACATGGGAGTATGGAGTCTAGGGTCCTGGCAAACAATGAGAATGGTCGAGTTACCACATAAGGTAAAGAGATAAATCAGGAGAACCAGTAGGAAGATCGGAAGTTGAAGTTGAGGGTCATCCGTTATCCCGTTAATAATGAAATAATTAATTGACGTTTGATTGGCGTGCATTGTGGTCAATCACCGGGGACGTACTTGAATAAAACACCATGAGTCATGTCTTGACGGTTAGAGGGGCTGTATTAACACAGGGCGAGGGTCTCAGGGGAGTGATCCCAAAAACTTTAGATATCTAGAGTGTAAAAAAATTTTTCCCCCTAATTTTTTATTGCTTCAAAGAATTTTTCCAACAACCGTGCACTGAAAGGGAAAAGAAAAAAAAAGAAAATTAATATAAATGATCATTGACTGAAAAATTTGACATTTTAAACACCTTATATATCATATCGTCAACATATTCTGCAGTGCAAAAAAAGGAATCGTCAGCACTTACATCAGTCCTTGTCTCCAATAGGGTTCACAATCTAATTTCTCCTATCTCAGATGAAAACACAAGGGCCAAATTTCATAGGAAGCCAATTATCCTGAGGAGCTTCTTGGAGGTATGCAAAGAAAATACAGAACCTGGAAAAAACGCACAAGAACCTGGGGAGAAGGTGTAAACTACTTTCACTGTCTTTAGCTAAAACCCCAAACCTAGAGGCATAGCTATGGGCTCAGGGCCCTGGAGCGAAGGCTCTGTTTGGGCCAACCTCTCCTGTCCACACCATTTATGACAAAACCAAAGTCTTGCCTGCGTACATTTATCATATGAGAAAGGACTCATGCAGACAGATCTGTATCAACTCACATTCTATAAAGCTTTAATATGGCTCCCATGGCACTTTATGGAGGCTAACTATAGACGAGGCATTCTAAAGAATAACACCTCCACAACACTCTGAAGTGTATACCAGCAATTACATACCAGGCTGCTGCGGCACTTCTTGTTTGTTAGGGTTGTTTGTTTGCGGGTTTTTTTTTTTTGCAACATTTCAACCCCAAAATAAATTCAGGCCCCATTCCTGGGCTGAAACTGAATTCACACTTCATACCAGGCAACAAAATTAATTTAGGCCATAAAATTAATTTAGACCCAAGATCGGACCTCAAAATTATTTCAGACCAAGGATCAGTCCAAAAAAGGAATTCAAACCCCAAACCAGAACTCGCATAGATTCTGAATATAATTCAGGAGGGCAAGTAAAGGATGGAGTAACTGCAGTAGCTGAGGACATGTAGTTTTAGGCCAAGGCCCCACTATCAGTATTTGGTCAGTATTTTTTCTCAGGAGTGGGAGCCAAAACCAGGAGTGGGTGATAAATGCAGAATTGGTGACTTGTTTCTATTATACCTTTTCTCTGATTGTTCCTCACCTGGTTTTGGCACCCACTCCTGAGAAAAAAAATACTGACCGAATACTGACCAAATACTGATAGTGGGGTCATGACCTAAGGTAAAAATTACTGTACAGGTCCTAGTTACTACCCCAGCTCTTCCGGTAGACGTAATGTCATGGGGCGGCCCAATAAAAGACTGCTGTGAAGCATATGTCTGTCTACATACCTGCCAGAAACAAAGTGCCACTTAGCCATTCTGCTGCCCATGACAGTGATGACAATGATTACAATGCTCTCCATGACCAATGCTAACCACTGAGCCGCCATGCTTCTAAGAAAGTTCTAGCAACTGAACCACTCCGCTGCTTTGACATTGCTAACTTCCGAGCCACTCTGCTGCCATACAATCAAGTGTTGTACAGCAGCACAGAAGCTCTGAACCAATAAGCTCATTGGTTTATTGAAGTGTCGAACAACCTCTTTTATTTTGCCAAGTCGCCTGATGACCAGTGGCGAAACAAAAAACATGTGTGCCTGTAAGGATGGTGGACTGTGCTGTCAAATTCCTACCCCTGAAGACATTAATCGCCTTGTGTGTTGTATAGTAATGTGAATAAGGTCCTGCATCTTTGTATACATCGTCATGTGAATTGGGTTGTAATGTATTGTGTATAAGATAGGTAGTGTATGGATAGATAGTTGACTGTAGTTTAGGTAGTGACAGAGTAAGATAGAGTTACTTTAGGACTAGCCCATAGGGGGTGGGGTTAGCGATAGGGCAAGTGACTGCCTTCTTTAGTTTGTTTGAGTTTGGTGTGCTAAGTGAGCATTGCTGCCAGAAGGGTGATCCATAGGAAGAGGAGACTAAAGGAGAAGGGATAGCATGATCCTAAGGAGCAGTAACTGACTAGTCAGAGTGGCCTTCAGGAGAAGGGTCCAGGGGGAGGACGCTGAGCCACAAACCCCCAAGCTTACAACACTGAAGGTAACGGGACTAAACAGGACTGAGTTTGCGGGACTAGTTGGGATTCCAAGCGGTAGATCCAGGTGCCAGTAATGGAATAGGATGTGGAACCGCTGAGCGAGTAGAGAGACTTGCTGATCAGGACTGTAGCGTTGAGGCTGGGTTGTGGTGACGTAGGAAGAAACAGTGTCTGCAAAGCCCTGGAGTAGAAATACAGAGGAAGGATATGGTGTGTGAGAAAATGCTTTATGCGGTGGATGAAACGACCATAAGACTTTGTACCGCTATGCCTAGACTATAATCTTTGCCTAGTTATCATTCAGTAAAGACTATGTTTGAACAATGGTCTCCTTTATTGAATTGTGAAACCTATGGTCCTGGCCAGCCCACACCACCAGCTACATGCAGCCTGCATGGGCGTGATGCCCTCAAAGCACAAGTCCACACACCGGGCCAGGACCCACACATTCATGTAGCTCTCTGGGGCGTAAAAGCAGATTTGTGCCTAGCCTGTGTAGCATCGGCGTCTCTGCCTCCTGCCCGGCAGAGACGCCATCCCCCTTACCGCCGCGGTCCTGCTCCGGCGTCTTCTGGCCTCCCTGCAGCTGCTGCTGGTGCACGCAGCTTCCCTGGCCCTGTGCTTAGGGCGCGCGCGCGCTCCCTCCCTCTTAAAGGGGCCGCGCGCGCCGTCCTAAAAAGTCCCCGGCCAATGGCCGGAGGACTTCCCCTATGAAAGGCACCTCCTCCAATATGGAGGTGCCCGTGCAAGGTTGTAGCTTTGTGTGTGATACTCTGCTTCAGCCCTCAGGTCCAGCCCGCCAGCCAGACTACCAGTCCAGCCCGCCAGCCAGACTACCAGTCCAGCCCGCCAGCCAGACTACCAGTCCAGCCCGCCAGCCAGACTACCAGTCCAGCCCGCCAGCCGGACTACAAGTCCAGCCCGCCAGCCGGACTACAGGCCCAGTCCGTCTGCTTGTCTACTCTCCAGCCCGACAGTCTGCCTACAGCCAGTCTGTATGGGCTCTGCCCGCCTGCTTACCTGGAAGCACCTGCCCGTTACCTGCCGTGCCTGCCAGCCAGCCTACCTGGAGGCTCCTGCCCGTTACCGGCCGTGCCTGCCTACCTGGAGGCTCCTGCCCGTTACCTGCCGTGCCTGCCAGTCCGTCTGCCCGGATCACCGTCAGCCTGCCTGCCGTGCTCATCTGCTGTACTGGTCAGTCCCTGCCTTCTGACCAGTGGGAGTCACCTGCTCTCATACAAGGTCGGTCCCCAGAGTAGCACCTGGTCCCTCTGCTTGGTCCCTCCCTGGTCACAGAGTCGATTGAGCCGCCGTACGACCTTGGTCAGTCCGAGTTGATACCTAGTTAGGCCCCTCTGGTCCCTCCTTGCACCGCAGCACAGAGGTTCCACCACCAGCCCGAAGCTACCACCCCGTACCACGCTACACGCCCAATGCAAAATCTTCTTCAACAAGGGTTCCATTTATCATGGATTTTTAATACTCTTGGCCTTCTTTTACGGACCAATGGGAATTATTGGGCCAGGGTTCCCAATGCTCTAAGGCCTGAGTTTATTTGCAATTCCTGAACCTACTATAATTGCACCCCTCTCATTGTCTAGTAGATGACAGCGTGGGGACCACCATTGGAAGACTTTTTTTTTTACCAAAAAACACTAAATTACTTACCGGTAATGTGTTTTTCCTGAACCCATGACAGCACCTACAACGAGAGACGGGATCCGCCCTTCCAGGACAGGAAACCTACAGAATAAAAGGGCAGCGCCTCTCCACCACCTCAGTTGTTTACAGAGCATGAGAGGACACTACTTAATAGTTATATATGCCATGATTTTTCCTTCTACACACCACGTGAATCAAACACCATGAAGGAAAAGAAGTGATCAACTTCTACCAGTGATGGGAGGGAATATAAGGGTGCTGTCATGGGTTCAGGAAAAACACATTACCGGTAAGTAATTTAGTGCTATCCTATCACCCATGACAGCACCTACAACGAGAGATTTATAGAGAAAAAAATTCTAAAGTTAGGGTGGGACCACAGCCTATAGAACAGTTTTCCTAAAGGAAAGGACAGCAGAAGATCCCAGATCAAGCCTATAGTGTCTATAGAAGGTGCAAGGTGAAGACTGAATCGCAACCTTACATAATGCTTGATGGGGACATCCGCTTTGATTGTTCTGCCATGGATTCCCCGGATTAGCACAGAAAGTAGGGTGCATAATTTCCTGACTTTTATGGAAATTGGAAGCTATCTTCGGAAGATAAAGTACTGTAGCTCCGGAACCGACCCATCTTCTAGGATCGGTATAAACAAAGGATTAACCGAAAAAGCTTGAATGTCACTAACTTACCATGCTGAAGTCAGGGCCATCGGGATAATAGTCTTTAATGTGAAGACCCTGAATCCATGGGTTCAAGCGAAGGCTTGTTAAAGCCGTAAGCACTGGATTCACATCCCAGGGTGCCATCTTTGGACAGAAAATGGGCCTAGATCCAAAGCCTTTCACATTCCTTGCTTATTCAATGAAGGTTTGACACTGTTCCAGTAGTCTATGGCTAAAAAGGTCCACTTGCAATTCTCTTCCTCTTTATATGAGGTGCTGTTAAAAACAAAAGGTGAGACTTCGCCATCTGAACTGATTAGACACAAGTGTCATTAGGGATCTTGGCAGAGTTCCTCCATAATGGTTTATGTAAGATAAAGCTACTCTGTTGTATGACAAGACCTTTACAAGGTGACCATGTATAGATGAATGGAGCTTTCTTATATACTGCCTAAAGCTTCTTTAGGTTAGAGGAACCGGGTCTTTAGAGGCAGCCCCCGGGTGTGTACCCGTGACCATGCTACTACTGGAATGTATGAGATAAGAGTTATTAACAGCAATTGCCTTGTTCAGAGTTGTGGCCAGACTGCTCATTAATTTTGATATATAGCAGGACTCCTTATTCTACCTTAGGAGACCACAACTCTTACTCACTGCCCAGTGAGTTCTGCAGCACTCGATGGATCTGCCCATAATCCCAAAATAGTTGAGGTAAACTATTGTCAATGCCTCTTCCTTCGATATGAGAGTTGTCCTAACTACTATAATTCTCCAATAAAGCCTTAAGGCTCATTAACATCTGAATGGAAGGAGAAAAACTGAAAGCCTAAATCCTCATTTTATGCCAAGAACTATTCTCAGGAAATTTGATGTTTCATGTGAATTGGAACCCGATTGTATACCTCCTTAAACGCATATACTACTATATCGCAATCTGGAACTGCAGATTTACTAGCAGGTCTTCTAGAGTCCATTCCCAATGATCTAACGCAGGAATCTCTACAGCCCCTTCGGGTTGTAGCAAACCCAGGTAGGACAGAGTTAAATAATAGCTTTACAGGTCTTGATTAGGGCACCTGGAGAGCTAAGCACTAGAGCAGGCTAGGCATTCACTTTAGTCAGACTGCTGGAGAGCAGAGCAGATGGTATGTGCCTTGGAGCTAATCAGAGACACAGGCCAGACTCCACAAGTATCAGTGGTTACCCTTGATAAATATTGTTTTGTTTGATCAAGCTGGATTAGCTGAGCTCTATATAAGTAGTCAGGGTCTGTCCTATTTAGTCAGAGCTTGGACAAGACCAGAAATATTAATGTTTACGACTTCTGTGCAACCTGTAAAAAGCAATAAAACTGCGTTCGATTGGACCAAACCCACAATGGCTGTATGAGCACTACATGATGCCTCCTACCTTTAAGTGTGAAACCCTACAAGGTTCATTATTAACCTGCAAAACTAAGGAAGTGCTCTTATTGTCACCTGCCTCCAATCAGCATTCCACCAAGCACCAGCCAGGAATACTGCCACCCTCTGTCTCAAAATAGAGGCTAGGATATTTTCCCCCCTGAATTCGGTAAGCTTGCCATGCACAGTTTACAGTCGCTGAACTTGGTTTTGTCAGACATAAACTTAGTTGTGGAACCAGTACCTTTACAAAGAGGGACTATGAGGCACAGACACCCTATAAAAGCACTACAAGGCACAGGGGCACCCTAAAGCACTGAGAGACACTATGAGGCCCCATTAGATACTAAAAGGCACTGTGAAGCGCTATGAGGTACTAACAGGCGCTATACGGCACTATGAATGCACCATAAGTCACTATGATCTGCTATGAGTCACTATGATATGTTATGCTATGAAGAGCCATAAGGCGCCATGAAGCACTATGAGATGCTATACGACACTATGATGTGTTTTGACACACTAACATGCGTTATGAGGCAGATTGAAGCGCTAAGAGGCACTGTGAAGCGCTATGTGCCACGAGGCACTATTAAGTGACATGAAGAGCTATGCCATGAGGCCCCATGCTATGATGTGCCGTGAGGCCCCATGCTATAATGTGCCGTGAGGCCCCATGCTATAATGTGCCGTGAGGCCCCATGCTATGATGTGCCATGAGGCCCCATGCTATGATGTGCCATGAGGCCCCATGCTATGATGTGCCATGAGGCCCCATGCTATGATGTGCCATGAGGCCCCATGCTATGATGTGCCATGAGGCCCCATGCTATGATGTGCCATGAGGCCCCATGCTATGATGTGCCATGAGGCCCCATGCTATGATGTGCCATGAGGCAGCATGCTATGATGTGCCATGAGGCAGCATGCTATGATGTGCCATGAGGCAGCATGCTATGATGTGCCATGAGGCAGCATGCCATGATGTGCCATGAGGCAGCATGCTATGATGTGCCATGAGGCAGCATGCTATGATGTGCCATGAGGCAGCATGCTATGATGTGCCATGAGGCAGCATGCTATGATGTGCCATGAGGCAGCATGCTATGATGTACCAAGATGTGCTATGAAGCTCTATGCTATGACGCACTATGATGGGCCATGAGGCGAGGCACTATGATGTGCTATGAAGCGCTATGCTATAATGCACTATGATGGGCCATGAGGCGCTGTGAGGCACTATGATGTGCTATAAAGCGCTATGCTATGAGGCACTATGAGACACTATGATGTGCTATAAAGATCTATGCCATGACGCACTATGATGTGCCATGAGGCACTATGATGTGCCATGAGGCAAGGCACTATGATGTGCTATGAAGCGCTATGCTATGATGCACTATGATGTGCCATGAGGCACTATGATGTGCTATAAAGCGCTATGCTATGAGGCACTATTGACGCGCCCCCTGGGCCGTGGGGGATACTCGGCAGCTGGGCCTATGGATGCCGGTGGGGGATATCACAGTGGCTGGCCCGGTCCGTGGCCCAGGGCGGTCAATAAAAAGCGGGATTATTTATAGGGGATTTGTAAAGTTCGTGACACCACCTGTGGAATGCGGCTAAAGGGAGCCACTGCTGTGGAGCAGTCCTCTGAGGCAGATGTTAGGGCAGCTTATGATGGAACGGCTCCCCACAGGTGGAGCGGGCCTCAGGGCAGTGTAGGGGTAATGGTGGATGCTGGTGAGAGAAGGCAGGACGGTCCCGGAGGAAAGACGGACACTCACACGGGGGTAAGCTTCTGTACCTTTACTGGTGATGATGCAGGCACGGTCCAGGGTACTCCGGACGAAGGGTGCACTTTTAGACTCTCCCCAGTGAGCGGGTATAGGGCCTCCTGATCCATGGCTTTACTCGCTAAGCTTCTGACCTGCCTGGAGCTAGGCCTAGCTTGGTTACTGTCTCTCTCTTGCACCTGCTGACCTGGTGGTAGGGCCTTCTCTTGGAGATCACTCTCCCTGGTCGCTGGGGCCTCCGTGACTCCTAGCCCTGGTACTGTAGTCAGCGTTTGGTAAATCTGGGACCTGTAGTCCTCCAGTGGTTCCGGTGGTCACTGGGCGCCGACCCGGTGTCCGGTATATATCTCGGGGTGAGCCTGGTATGCTCCTCTGCCCCCTAGCTACTTCTTCCTTCTCCTCTCGCCTTCGGCCACACTCAGGGCCCTCACTAGGCTTCCACTCGTGCTGTAGGCCTTGGCTCGCCAGCACACTCTCTGACTCTAGACTAGTCACTCAGCTGCCTGGCTCCACCCTCCCTTTACATATCCCTAACGGGCTCCCTCTAGTGGTCTGAGGTGGTAGGGTGGAGGTGTGTGAATGTGTGAGGGCCCCTTGTGGAGACGTCCATTCATACACCCTTCTGGGTTCTGTGGCCCCAGAGCGCAGCAGGGCGCCACATCCCCCCTAGTAAAACGCAGTACTCCTGGACTGAAGCATTTTTCTCAAAACAGGTTAAACAATAACAATATTATAATAATAACAATAAGGTTACAATAAGTCCCGTAACCTGGTGTTCATTTCACCGATGAAGGAACATGAGGAACATGAGGGACCCGCTTGAAAACCCTCAACGTAGGCCCTGGGCGTGGCTACAGGGCATAGGTGATCCAGGTGCTGGACCACGTCTTCGGCCACGCCAAACGGGTTTTTGTTCCGTGGTCACTTAAGGGGCACTCCAGGGAGTGCAACTATTTACAGGACAGTTTTTGGGCTGCTCACAGTCCTCAGCGTACAAGTCTCTGTACCCTTACGGGTAACTAAATGCACATATAAATTTCAGTTTATATAATAAAAAATGACAGTAAGCAATGCACAACTGGGTTACTATTTACACTGCAGGTATTTCTAACTTATTCCTTATACCTGGCAGGGATCTGGCCTTGTGTACTGCGTGTTGACCTAAGTAGTACTGGGGCGTTGTTGATGTGTGTTAGCACTGTCTGCTACCCTGTCAGATCTACGTGTGGGTAGATTGTAAAACTGCCTTAACCTCTCTATGGGACTGGCAAGTACACTGTTTACTGGGCCTTCTGGCTCTGCTTCTACTGGTGATCCTTCCTGAGCAGGCTCTTCCGGGGCACTTACAGGTCTTACTTGCAGTGGAGAGTCTTCTGGCTGTTGGTAGAAGTGCATCACAGGTATTATTACCGCTCCATCCAGTTGAGGCCAATCTGCTGGGAAATCTCCTAAGACAGTATGGAGTACATCTTTGGGTTCTTCAGTCACTATAAGAGGTGCTTCTTCCTGTGGCTTCAACAGACCCGGGCACAACTTCAAGTGGTCTCTTGAGAGTGTTGCAGTTGTCTTACCTCCATCCATCTTTACTGATCAGACAGGTTTTCCTATTGTCGAACCTGGAATCCAACACAGTGTAAGGCTCTCTTTCCCACTGGTCGTCAAGCTTGTGGCTTCTTCTCTTTCGCTTCAGCACAACTTCTCCAGGTGCTAAGGGTTCTGCTGGTGCACTCTTGTTGTACTGTGCTTCCTGCTTATCTCTCACCCTATTTAGACTGTCTTCGACACAGGCCTGTACCCTCTTGTACTGCTCCTGTCGAGTCGTATCCCAGTCTGCAGTGGACATATCTGCTTCTGGCTCTACCACTCCAAGCTCCAGGTCCATGGGCAACTTTCCGGGTCTTGCTCTCATGAGGTACGCTGGAGTACAATTGGTGGAACTCATAGGTATGTGATTGTACAGATCTACCAGGTCAGGTAGTTTGTCTGGCCACTGATTCCTTTCTTCTAGAGGTAAGGTCTTCAGCAGGTCTATGACGATATTGTTCATCTTTTCACATATACCATTGGTTTGAGGGTGGTACGGCGTAGTCCAAATCTTTTTACACCCGTACAGGAGGCAAAACTCTTTGAACAGCTCGGCTTCAAAGGCAGGGCCTTGATCTGTCAGCACCTTATCCGGGCATCCATGGGGCCTGCAGAAGTATGCTTGAAACGTCCTTGCTGCAGTTTCTGCCGTCAGATCCTTGACGGGGCTACCACCAGGAACCGGGAGTAGTGATCCACCATGGTCAGTGCATAGTAGTATCCTGACCTGCTGGGTGACAGCTTGACGTGATCCAGGGCAACGATCTCCAAGGGTCGAGTTGTCTTCATGGGCTGCAGGGGTGCCTTCTGGCTGCTGTAGTCTTTCCTTCTGAGGCTACAGGGTCCACAATCCCGGCACCACCTCTCTATGGAACTCTGCATTCAACCCAATAAAACCGACTCTTCAGGAGGGTTTCCAGCTTCTTCCAGCCAAAGTGCCCTGCTTGATCGTGGTAGGCCTCCAACACCATCTGGATGTCTGTCCTGGGCACTACGATCTGCCATACCATCTCATTGGTCCTAGGGTTGACATACATTCGGCACAGCTTCTCTCTATAGATGAACAGCCGGCTTCTCTCATTCCACAGTTGCTTGGCTTGTGGAGGAGCGTCCTTCTCCAGGGAGGAACCTTCCTGGGTTATCAGTTCCTTGATACGGCTGACAACTGGGTCGCTGTCCTGGGTCTCCTTCCAACTGTGATGAGGTAAAGGGTTTAGTGTCTTACCACGATACCTCCTGGAGGTGCGCTGCTCGTGGACCATCCCATTTCTGTGGAAGGCAGGTAGCTCAATCTCCTCCAGGTCATCCACTTCTTCATCAGTGTCCGACTGGTGAGGCATTCTGGATAGGGCATCGGCGTTGGCGTTCTTGTGGCCTGCCCGGTACTTGATGGTGAACTGATAGTTTGACAGTTGGGCCATCCAACGCTTTTCCATGGCTCCCAACTTGGCTGTCTCTAGATGTGTCAAGGGGTTGTTGTCAGTATAGGCCGTGAACTTAGTGGAGGCTAGGTAGTGCTTGAATCGTTCAGTGATGGCCCAGACCAAGGCCAGGAACTCCAACTTGAAGGAGCTATAGTTTTCTGGATTCCTCTCGGTAGGGCGAAGCTTCCTGCTGGCATAGGCAATCACCTTCTCTCTTCCATTTTGCTTCTGTGACAACACAGCTCCCAGTCCCTCGTTGCTGGCATCAGTGTACAGCAGGAAAGGTTGGCTGTAGTCAGGGTAGGCCAGGATTTCTGCGCCAGACAGGATCTCTTTCATCACTGCAAAGGACTCAGCCTGTTCTTTACCCCACTGGAAGAGGGGGGGGGAGGGGTTGCCTCTGTTGGACTGTCCTACCAAGAGATTTTGCAAAGGCGCTGCCTTCTTGGTGTAGTCCTTTACAAATCTCCGGTAATACACGACCAGTCCCAGGAACCGACGTACCTCCTTGAGATTCTTTGGTTCTGGCCATTTCTGGATGGCAGTGACCTTCTCCGGGTCTGGTGCTACTCATTCTGGACTGACGATGTGCCCCAGGTACTGAACCTTCTGTTTCAGCAGGTGGCACTTGGAAGGCTTCAATTTCATCCCATACCGGGACAATAACTCAAATACCCCCGCCAGGTGCTTCAAATGGTCCTCATACGTCTTGGAGTACACCATCATGTCATCCAGGTATAGCAGCACGGTCTCGAAGTTACGGTGTCCCAAACAGCACTCCATCAATCTCTGGAATGTTCCAGGTGCGTTGCAGAGTCCGAACGGCATACTGTTGAACTCGCAGAGTCCCATCGGGGTATTGAAGGCCGTCTTCTCCCGGTCCTCCTCAGCAACTGCTACTTGCCAGTATCCACTAGTGAGGTCAAGGGTAGAGAAGTAAATTGCAGACTTTAGTGCAGCCAGTGATTCCTCTATAGGGGCAAAGGGTATGCATCTTTATGTGTTACGCGGTTTACCTGTCTGTAATCTACACACATCCTCATGCTTCCATCCTTTTTCCTGACCAGGACCAGAGGAGCTGCCCAGGGGCTACAGCTATCTCTTATTACCCCTGCCTTCTTCATGTCATGCAACATTTCCTTCACTTTCTGGTAGTGTGCTGGTGGTATGGGCCTGTAACGTTCTTTGATGGGTGGATGGTCACCTGTGGGTATATGGTGTTGTACCCCTTTAATCCTCCCAAAATCAAGTGGGTGTTTGCTGAATACCTGTTCGTATACCTGGACCACCCTGTATACACCTTGTTTTTGATGGACAGGAGTGGCGTCAGTCCCAACATGGAGCTGTTGACACCAATCCTCCAGCGGAGCTTCGGAGTCATTATCCTCCACTGTATCTGGTGGGGTCAAGGATTCCACTGTGTGTATGGCATCATTTACAGTATACAACCTGGCAACAGTAGCGTATCTTGGTAATTTAACTTCATCCTCCCCACAATTTAGGAGACGTACGGGTACCCTTCCATTGCATACATCAACCACCCCTCTAGCAGTTAAGAGTGTAGGTCTGTGCTCTGAGCTAATGGGCTCCACTACCGCCTGGTAGTTCTGTCCCTTGAGACCTATTGCTGCCCTACAGCAAATCAGCATTTCACTCATCGAGGGAATCACAATGGGTATCAACGGGGTCACGACCCCTGCTGGTGGAGCGGCCGCTCCGGCTTGTGCAGTGCCGGGTGCAGGTTGGGCATCAGGAGCGTTAACCGGTGCTCCGGCGGCTTGCTGCTCGTCGGCCATGGTTGCGCCCCCCCTAGTAAATCGTAGCCTACCTTCTTCACTTCTTATCAGGTAGGCCGCAGCTCCGCGGGCGACGGTCTTCTTCCAGGACCTTGCGTCGCTCGCATCTGACGTCAGAGCATCCACTGGACTCCTTCCAGGACCTGACGCTTCCTGGTTCGACGTCAGGGGCAGGGCGTGTCTTAGGCTTAACGCGCTTCCAGTGGTTACGCCTCTCCAATTCCCACGGTTACGCCCCTCTTCTTCCCGCGCGGCGACAGGAAAATGGCGGATAATGGCGGGAAACCTCGGAAATGGTGAGAAATCTTCACCACAGTAAGTGTTAGTCTTTTAAGGCGCACAGTACCCGGTGGCAGCGGGCACGCAATCCTGTTCGTGACGCTAGAAGATGACGCGCCCCCTGGGCCGTGGGGGTTACTCTGCAGCCGGGCCTATGGATGCCGGTGGGGGATATCACGCTGGCTGGCCCGGTCCGTGGCCCAGGGCGGTCAATAAAAAGGGGGATTTATAGGGGATTTGTAAAGTTCGTGACACCACCTGTGGAATGCGGCTAAAGGGAGCCGCCGCTGTGGAGCAGTCCTCTGAGGCAGATGTTAGGGCAGCTTATGATGGAACGGCTCCCCACAGGTGGAGCGGGCCTCAGGGCAGTGTAGGGGTAATGGTGGATGCTGGTGAGAGAAGGCAGGACGGTCCCGGAGGAAAGACGGACACTCACACGGGGGTAAGCTTCTGTACCTTTACTGGTGATGATGCAGGCACGGTCCAGGGTACTCCGGACGAAGGGTGCACTTTTGGACTCTCCCCAGTGAGCGGGTATAGGGCCTCCTGATCCGTGGCTTTACTCGCTAAGCTTCTGACCTGCCTGGAGCTAGGCCTAGCTTGGTTACTGTCTCTCTCTTGCACCTGCTGACCTGGTGGTAGGGCCTTCTCTTGGAGATCACTCTCCCTGGTCGCTGGGGCCTCCGTGACTCCTAGCCCTGGTACTGTAGTCAGCGTTTGGTAAACCTGGGACCTGTAGTCCTCCAGGGGTTCGGGTGGTCCCTACTGGGTATGAAGGGACCCCGTAGGCACCGACCCAGTGGCCGGTATATATCTCGGGGTGAGCCTGGTATGCTCCTCTGCCCCCTCGCTACTTCTTCCTTCTCCTCTTGCCTTCGGCCACACTCAGGGCCCTCACTAAGCTTCCACTCGTGCTGTAGGTCTTGGCTCGCCTAAGCACAGCAGCCAGCGTGCTGCCTCTTCACTGGTCTAAGTGCCAGCACACTCTCTGACTCTAGACTAGTCACTCAGCTGCCTGGCTCCACCCTCCCTTTATATATTCTTAACGGGCTCCCTCTGGTGGTCTGAGGTGGTAGGGTGGAGGTGTGTGAATGTGTGAGGGCCCCTTGTGGAGAAGTCCATTCATGCACCCTTCTGGGTTCTGTGGCACCAGTGCGCAGCAGGGAGCAACACTATGCTATGATGTGCCATGAGGCACTATGATGTGCTATGAAGCGCTATGCTATGAGGCACCAAGATGTGCTATGAGGCACTAAGATGTGGCATGAAGCGCTATGAGGCACTATGATGTGATATAAAGAGCTATGATGTGCTCTTTGTGAAGCGCAAAGAGGCTTTATAAGGCACTGCGCTCAGATTTTTATTTAAAAGAGTAATCCATCTGAATGAAGGATAAACCTTTCCTTTGGGTGGTAAATATCAATTGTCAGACTAGCCCCACCTGAAGGAGCCAACTGACGAGACGCAGCTGGACAGCAGACCTTCACAGAGACCATGTGCTGTATTTACTCCATCCATTGGACAGCACATGGTGTTAACAGACTGGAGGACAACAGTAAAAACCTCAGTGTTAGTTTAACATTTACTGAGCAGATAGAGGCTCATTTTTGTGGTAAATTCTGAAGGCCTATCATGAGGCTCTGTGCGGCCCAGACATGTGGCTAACTTTAGCCTAGAGGTCTAAGGTCCAGCTCCCATCCTGAAGCCAATTTTAAAGCACGATGCCCTTTGCCCAGATGGGGTCTTACAGAGCGCACACACCCCCATTTTTGAGTTTTGCGCTAACATCCTTCATCCTTTCCTAGTAACCATAACAAGGAAAGGGCCCTATAAACAAGGTAAACATTCACGAAGATCGCTCACCACCAGCTGTACGGATTCGGAGTCTGGAACGAGTCACAGGCATGTTCCTCTCCATCCGTCCATGCCTGAGCAATACTGGGGTGGTCAATCCCAGGCAGGGGCGCCTCCAATAGTGCGCCGATGAAAGCTGGAGCTGCTGCCCCCAGGCAGGGGTGCAGCTCAACAGGTGCTCCCATTGATGTGCAGAGCTGAGCTGCTGACCCCAGACAGGGGTGCAGGTCCACAGCTGCTCTCTCACCGACGTGCAGAGCTGGATCTGCCGACCACAGATAGGGGCGCAGTTCCACAGCAGCTTCTCCACTGATGCATGGAACTGGAGCTGCCGACCCCAGACAGGGTCGCAGGTCCACAGCAGCTTCTCCACTGATGCATGGAACTGGAGCTGCCGACCCCAGACAGGGGTGCAGGTCCACAGCTGCTCTCTCACTGACGTGCAGAGCTGGATCTGCCGACCACAGATAGGGGCGCAGTTCCACAGCAGCTTTTCCACTGATGCACAGAGCTGGAGCTGCAGACCCCAGGCAGGGCGCCACTCAGTCATATCCGGATCTTCAACAGGTAAGCCTGTCTAAGGTTCGCCCATTGGGAATAATCTTCTCTTCTTTCTTCTGCCGCCATATTAACAAGGTTCCCCCTCAAGGACAGGAAACCAACTGAGGTGGTGGAGAGTCGCCGCCCTTTTATTCTGTAGGGTTCCTGCCTGGAAGGGCGGATCCCCTCTCGTTGTAGGTGCTGTCACGGGTGATCGGATAAACACAACTCTTGTTTATTGTGCTCATCTGCTATTACATTCCAGTCTTGTTCACTTACATGGGGTTGATTGAGTACTATACCAAACATAACCCATGGGTAAAGGACTTCGTCAATAGAGAAGCTTATTCTGGGGAAAAGAAAAAACGTCCTTCTTTCTATTCTCGTACTCTATACAAATCTATAAAATATTCCCAGGACTGTTTCTGTAACGAAGTACATTGGTGGTGGCATATTTTTCTACATTGCTTAAGTCTAGGATTATCGTGTTGTACTTACGTGGGGCTGCAATCAGGTGCCTCGTGTGATCTCAGCACAGACCACTCCTGATAAATATACCATTTAGTGTGTGGTAATTAATCCCTAGTTGCCATAAGAAAAACTTGTTGGTAATTAGGGGGCACTTATTTATAGATACTTTTTCAGGTATAGATTCTCTTGGGTATTTGCATACACATCAATAGAATGAAGCATGATGAAATCTATCAGTAATTGACGTGATATTAAGGACAGTAACTTTGTATTGCCATTTAATACAGAAAGTGAGGTATAGCACGCATTTATTAAGCTGAACTCTCATCCGGAGCTGCATTCATAACACCACGTGGTGCTGAGTTCCCTTCTCCCAACATTCCCTGCTTGTTCAGCACCTCTACATCAGTGTCAAACTGAAGTTCATTGCGTAGTTATTATTCCACATATAACCTAATTATAGAGGTGTCCACACAATAGAGGCTGTATAGGTGGCAGCCATGGGATTATATTGGTAGGAGTTTTAAATCAAGCTTCCCCATCCAACTTTTCCATGGTTGGCGTGACCCTACTTAACGCTCCACTTCCACATTACCAAATAAGTAAAGATGAGAAAATCTGTTGAAATTCATTTTCACCAAACTTTCCCAGGAAATTCAATGTATGGTTAATTGATTCATTGTGACTAAAAATAAACTCCTCCAAAACCTCAAATTTCTCAGAAAATACAGCTCTAACATCATGTCTTCTAGGACTGTATTGATACTCTTTCCAGCTTTTTAATTAAACAGCCTTAGAAATATCCAAGTGCCATCAACATATACTGTATGGCTAATCGTCTAGTAACTGTGCTGTCACACATACTGTATACAGTTTGTGTTTTATAGACTTCGTTTAGCCATAGTGATCGGAATTAACGTCCTTTCACTATCCTGATTCACCACAAAATGGTTGCTGTATTCCCTGCTTCTGCTTGTATGCAGGCTATGATAATCCCTCCTGATTAGCTGCAAGGCATGCGATTGGCAGCATCTGGGAGGGAGGAGTAACCGTGCACGCCCCTAGAGAAGACTCTGAAGAAATGCCCAGTTGGACTACAGACAGATTTCACATATTGTGCTCCACAGGAAACAAATGTGAATATCTCTGTAAGGGAGTAATGTGGCGCCCCTGAGGGTTCAGTCACCACAGAGGTACTGCACCTCACCCAGAGGTGTGGTGTCTCCTTCTCTCAGGTAAGGAGGGAGTGCTGCCCGGAAGCCCAACACCCGCATTCAACACTACACTACTCCAGGCTGGCTGGAATGGCAAGATGCATTAGGTTCCTGCTGTCCCTGGCTGGAGTGGGGGGAACCAAAGGTAGGGGGAACCAGTAGTGGGTGTGGGTGGAGGATGTAGAGTAGGGGAGCACCATAATAGGAGGTATATAAAGGGAAGCCATCTTAGGGTGGCAGAGGTGTGTCGGTGGAGAAGTAGTGAGAAGTAAGGAGGGGAGCAGAGTCTCTTTAGGAGCTCTGCTCCACACTTGGGGCCTAGTGAGAGAGGCCCAGGAGGGGAGCAGAGGAGAAAGGCTCCGTTCTACAGAAGGCTCCGTTCTACAGAAGGGATCCCAGGGGGTACAGTGAGTGCAGGACGGCACCCGTACGCCCCGAATCTGCCAGGTGTCAGAGGGATCAGGCCGCAAGAAGGGGACCAGCCCCTGGACCAGCCGTGTTACTCCAGGTCTCGGCTGGAAAAACCGGAGGCTTCTGCACTTCCATGGTGCAGTTGCCACAGTCTCATCCTAGTCACCGTGAGGGTCAAGTAGGTCCGGGAATTCCAGGTTGCCCAGAGGGACTTCAGAGCACCCGATCGGGACTGTGTGTGGGAAGCGCAGGGCAGGAGGGAGAAGACCCAGCGCGGGAAGTCGGTCTAGTTAGGAACATAAAGAAAGCGGGGTTCTGTCAAGCGCTCCTGACACATCTGAGGAAGAGCTGAACCCCTGGTCAGGTAGACGCAGTGCGACACGGAGTCGGACACCCGTACAGTGTACCTGAGAACCTTGAATAAGAACTGTGAGTAAAACTCGGATGACTGTGTGGCACCCTGCTGTTCACAGGTACCACAGGACCCAGGGTGCACGGATGGACTTCTCCACAAGAGGCCCTCATTACATACAAACACCTCCACCCTTCCACCTCGTACCACCAGAGGGAGCCCAATAGGGATATATATATATGGAGGGTGGAGCCAGGCAGTTCAGTCTCAGAGAGAGCGTACTGACGCTGAGAGCAGTGAAGACGCAGCATGTCTGCTGCTGAGTTTTGAGGGCCCCGAGTGCGGCCGAAGGCAAAGAGGAGAGGAGAGAGGAGTTTAGGGGGCAGAGGAGCATCATAGGCTCACCCCGATATACAAACCGGAAACCGGGTCCGCGCCTACAGGGTCCTTTATACCCAGTAGGGATCACCGGCATACCAGGAGGACTACAAGTCCCTGGCCGACCTGAAGCTAAACCCTTAACAGGACTAGGAACCACGAAGGCCCCAGCGTTACCAGGGATAGTGGTTGCCAGCAGAAGGTCCTACTACCAAGCGACAGGTGAAGGAACAGAACGAGACATAAGCTAGGCCCAGTTGCAGGCTGGCTAGGAGCATACAGAGAGGCAGATACGGACCAGGAGGCCTTATACCCGCTCACTGGGGAGTAGTCCTGAAGTGCACCCATCCTACTGAGTACCCTGGACTGTACCTGACATCAGCACCAGTAAAGGTATTGAAGCGAATCCCCAGTCTGTCAGTTACTCCTCCTGCGCCATCCCACCTGCACTACAAGTCCCAGTATCACCACCCACCAAACTCCACACTGCCCTGGGGGCCCGCTCCGCCTGTGGGGAGCAGAAACATCCCAGCTGCCATCTCATCACCCCCGGAGGTCTGCAGCAGGTACCACAGGTGGCGTCACAAACAATTTTATTTTTATTTCTATCCAAGTTCCAATTCCCTTTTAGGTTGACTGCCCTGGGCCACGGACCGGGCCAGCCACTGTGACATATCCCTCCAGCATCCATAGGCCCGGCTGCCGAGTACCCCATTGCCCCGGGGGCACATCAACTTCACTCCACTGCCTCCATCAGTTATTTCAGCTGCGCCATCCCGACTGCACTACAAGCCCCAGCATCACCACCCACCATCAAACTCTACACTGCCCTGAGGCCCGCTCCACCTGTGGGGAGCTGTTCCATCCTTGCTGCCTATCAACTGCCTCAGAGGTCTGCAGCAGCGCTGGTACAAATTACCAGAAACCACAGGTGGCGTCACGATCAAACTACAAATCCCATATAAACTATCCCCTTTTTGTTGACCGCCCTGGGCCATGGATCGGGTCAGCCACTGACATATTCCCCCCCAGCATCCATAGGCCCGGACACAGAGTACCCCACTGCCCTGGGGGCACGTCAGCAATGCAGCGCAAAATGGAAGAAAGTGGCAATATCGCTGAAGCTTAGGGTTCTAAAAAGGTATTTAACTCAGTTTTTTGAGCAAGTGACAAGCCTTCTTTAAGTGGCAGCACTGCAAACCATTAAGGGATTGTATCAAGTTTTTAGGTTTTTAAAATTGCAAGGTGCACATAAAAAGCAATTTTCCAATTTACCTTATATCTTACTAAAAATCTTTGAAATTAAAAATCCTTCTTTTCTTGAGAATTGCGTTGTGTACAGCTCCTTGTGTAGGTTACCGAACACCCAGGAGGTGCCGGTTACCGAAGTAAAGAGCCCAATGTTGCCGCAGGCTCTATGATTTACGAGAGCCTGCTTTTGCCATGCTGAAGCCGGCCAGATTGCTGGATCTGACCAGCCTCATGCCTCCTGCACAGGCAAAACTCAGCTTGGACCACACCGCTTGTTTGAACTGACCAATTTTCAGGAGATCCTGAAGAAAAGAAGCTGAGACACCTTATTTAAACACTAAACAAGTATTGTATTACTCATATTTGGGTTAATACAGCAGCACCGTACACAGCAGCTCACAGAGCAAAGAGGTCATAGAGCAAAGACAACAAGATGTGGTAAACAGAGACTACACTGACTTAGAACAAAAAGACACCTGAGATGAACCAAGGGGGAAAAGTTTAGCATTGCAAGGGGGACAACACTCAATCTCCCTTTTGCTGGGCTTAACTGCCCTTTGATCTGACTTTCATGGAGAGTTCCTGGTGTTCAAAAGTTCAGCTGTAGTTGTCGGGATTACCATCTTCCATTTCCGCTGAACCAACTCCACCACTTCAACTTCCTGGAGCTTCACCATCAACAGAGCCACTAAACTTGTCACTCCCAAGGCTTGAAAAATGAGCCAAAGTGTAGACCAAGGGATTGGTGCCACGGACTCATCACTCGATGCTCAGGACTTCTGTCCACTCCAGACATCTAGGTTTTTAATTTGAGTCCTAAACTGGTGCAGGTTCTTTACTGTTCAAATTCTTTTCAAAGGCTCATACCCATCTCTTACTCTCCGGCAGGTTACATAAAAATGGGCGCTCCTGGCTGGGTGTGTTGACTTGTGCTGTGGGTAAGAAGAGAAAAAGTAGTATTAAAAAAAAAAAAACAAAAAAAAAAAAAAAACAAACAGGAGGATCACCTTCAAGGAATAAACAAAAATATTTTTCTAACACAACCAAACATGCCCATAAAAAAAAAACAAGTAAAAGGCTAAAAAGCTATGCAGTTGAAACGGGGAAAAAAGCATAAGTAAGGCTTTTAGTCCCACCTAAGTGCCAGATTTAATAGAAGGCCTGACAATAACGATGTCCAACTAAATATACTAAAGTGTTGGTGTATAACGAAACATGAAAAATACATAACAGTAAGTAAATGGACACAATATACAAATATGAACTTAGTGAACCATACAGTATAAAGTACTAAAGCAGATCCAAATAACCTTGCAAAGATATAAAGAGAATGCCACTAAAATATGTGCAAAAGTTGCAGAATACTTATGTAGCATACTACCAGCACAACCATGTTGGATCAAAAAATAATATGGAGGAGACCTGTAGGAGGATTAAAAAGGCAGATAAGGGTAAACACCTCACGTGTATCACTTCTAAATGTGTGGCTTCATCAGGGGTATAGATTGTTCTGCTCACATCAGACCCAAAGTCTGTTCTCTATGCACTCTGGGCCTTTTCTCCCCTACTCACGGGAAACTGTTACTTAAGCTTAGTCCCTCCCACTCTGGGCTAATCACAACCATTAACTGTAGCTCTTCCCTACTGTCGAATAATTCACAATACCAACATCATTAACGCACATGACAATTCAGCTTACACTATACAACCATTCAAGTGTTATTCAAGGGGGAACGTGGGCAGTATGTCCATCTCCTTACATTTCCCTCTTCTTTAATGATTGCCATTCAAGACCTCAAAAACACCAACACAATCCTGCACATTACTTAAACCAGATCAGTTAACCTCCTGCACATAACTTAGACCAGACAAATTGGAGTCTTTCTTTTAAGACACAGATCCGGTCCCACTCTGTTAGGACCCTGGAAGAGTCCATTTTATCTCACTTTTACTGCCAACCTGGCACCAGTTCCTCGGGTTAGTCCAGCACGTCTGAACGAGGGTTCTCAAGCCAACAAAAGCCAAGAACACGGCACAGTCCATCCTTATAAGGGTAACCCTTCACATCAAGTGCAGAGTCCATTTGTCCCCTTATCAGTCCGTAGGATGGGGACACAGTCTATTTACTTCACATTCGTGTAAGAGACAGGAACACACACTGTCCCTTAGGGACGACATCCTCCCTGGGTCAGACTCAGTCCTTGGCTGGAGGTGTAGGACCCCCAGTGGCTGAAATGTCTCAATCCAGCAGAGTAGTGAGAAACAAAACGAAAGAAAAACAACTTTAGCCATCCGTGAGGGAGCCCTGGATACGTGGGTCATAGACCCGATGGACTATTGGCCTTCAAAATGAGGGTGCAACCATCACAACACTGCGTTCTCTAGCTTCCGACTCCAAAAGCATTTCTTTTATTATTAATTGTACTCTTCTGCTCACCCCGTGTCAGTTCCTTCTTCCTCCTCCTCTTCCAGTGGTCTCGGACACCCTTCATCTTCTGCCTGTTGCTCTGTCTCCCTGTACCTGGTCTGCAGGCGACCTGGCCTCTGACACCATAGGGGCCCCAGCCATGTAGAAATGGGCCACTGCTCCCTGCATCACCTGCGCTCTCCTGGTGCCCTTCGATGTAGCACCTTCAGCTTGGTCTGCTTCCACGGTCCTCTCGAAAGCTCTCGGCCTTCCACCACCTCACATCTGCCGCCATACAGTCCTGTGTCACACCAATCATGTACCACCTACGAGAGCCAAGCAACTTCAGGAACATTACTCACTCTCCCGCAAGAGATTATGTAGCCTCCAGGGGAGGTATTCCTTTGCCACCATCCGCCTCTCTACATAAATGCTGTTTCCAGGATCATTCATGAATGTACCCATGCCTCCCCTTGCGGGTCAAAGCCAACAACTTCTCCATAGGAGGTCTGTTCCTTGAAGTGAGCAGCGAGGGGGCCCATCAGCATCTCCTCAGCTCTTATTTTGGCTCTCTGGGCCGCCGATAGACCGATGCAGAGTCGAACTGGCCTGGCAGGGTACCGGTGAAATCCCCGGTGGGCCCTTGCTGAGAGACAGACAGATAACTCTTCAGTTCCTGACTGACAGCTCCTACAGTCAGCATAGCATCCTTCTCCGGCATGTGGCGCTGGCAGCAGGACGTCCTGTGAGGGAGAAGCCAGTACTGCTTCATTCTCCGACTCCTCTTCTCATGTTGTGTGCAGCCTGTGTTAGGAGACTCTGCAGACTGCTCTGTGTTGTGAGCAGTAAGGAGTCTCTAGGCTACGAGCAGCTGCACAGTAACCAGTGTGGCATACGGATGAAAAATGGTATTTTAACTTTTTGCAATTGATTGCCCTGGGGGTGGAGCTTAGCTGTGTTGGCGGCGCGGCTTAATTTTTGGTCCCCATTAATCCATGTGCAGGATACATCCTGGTGGAAACGAGACATGATTGGATGAGGCAAGTAAGAAACCATGTGACTTTACTCCCGAGATCTAATTTCCCAAATCCCACAGCAGGGAAATCAATGGGAAGGTGCGAGAACTCCACTGAACATCAACATTTTTTTTTTTTTTTTATTGATGTCTTGTCAATTCCTAATTAGGAGCAGGAGATGATGTTCATACAGACGTGGTGGTCCAGATGATGATCCAACATTCTAATTGTCTTATTTTTGTAGTCTGGACTCTGGAAAGCCTAAGTGTAAAGGAAGGACATGAAGTGAATAAATCATTAGGAAGTCACTCAGATCATATACGTATCGTGAGGATTTCACGACTATGTTTTTGCGTTTTGCTTTCTCCCTCTCCGTCGTTGGATTTTCCAAGGTAAAATGTGATTTTTCTTCTGGATGTCACGCAACGTTATTGCTCTTTCCTTGTAATGTATAGTGACAATTTATATTATCTTTTTTTTTGTAGCGTCAGCAGGTTTGTTGTAGGGTTTTTTGAAATGATGGAGAGTTAGTTTTGCTTTGTTTCAATGGTGTTGATGACACTAATGTGTCGGGGTTATGAGTTTGACAGTATGGGGGCTATACAGGAGAAATCTTGAGGCAATTGCATGAGAGGCTTACAGAAGGCGAGCAAATAAGGAAGTCTTGTAGGGACCAGAGGTTACATGTGGTAAGGTAATAATTAGTATAGAAATGCATGGAGGTTGTAGACATACTTGTATGTAATTGGTAATATTTGGAAATTAATTTGGTAAGAAATGGGTAGCAAGAAGTTGAAACTAAGGGTGACGAAGATTAACTGGCCAGCAAAGCTGACAGCAGATTGGAGGAGTGCAACGGTGTTGGATGGGAGCTCACCAAGAAGGAAGTTACAATAGTGTAAGCGAGAGATGAGGAGGGCATTTTTTTTTTTGTTGACTCAAGATTAGGATAAGATTTAAGAAATGTTTTTGGGTTGGTGGAAAAAAGTTTGTACTGCAGTTTTAAATGTGGGTTGGAATCTAAAATTATTTTGAGGCTGCAGACCTGTAAAATTGGGGCGAGTGTGGACCCATTAACTGTGAATAATAACTATAGAAGGAAGTTGAGTGAGATGTTTGATTCAGTTATCTTCATGTGGAGTATCAAAAAGCGTAAGGAGAAGACTGAGGATATATCTCATAGACACTCTGGAATTTGGGGGCAGAGCAGCAGAATCTGGTCTAGAGAAGTAAATTTGCATCTCATCCGTATTAACGTTGCACTTTAAGCCATGAGATTCTGTAAACTATCCCAGGCCAAAGGGATGGGTAGAGAAGTGGGTAAGTGCGTACAGGACAGCACAGTTCTAATGCACATTAATTAACACCGCATTCTTTACAGCACAGCGAGATGGAAGAGGCGGGGGGGGGGGTTTCTGAGGGAGATGATCCCTGTGACACCATTTCTTCCAGTCCTTATCTTTCTGCCTGACAATACTCTGCACTGCTGGTTCAGGAACTCTACCCGACCTGTGCTTAGCTTCACTCCTGACTTGAATCCTTTTCACTTGCAGGGGCGCTTCTGTCCGAAGCAGAACACACACACACCACCTTTCTCTTCGGCTCCAGCCAGACAGTAAACAACTTACCCACAATCCTCCTGGGGCTCTGCTAAAACACTCCTTCTCCTATGACTGTGTTAACCCCTCTAGTTGCTGGATGCTTCTGGAGCACAACATTTCCTGTCTCATGTGCTTGTGTTGCTTCTAATAGTTCCAGAATGCTTTTAAAGCTACAGCGCCACTTCTGCAGGTAACACTCTGCAACAGCACTACTTCGGCATGTCACATAATCCCAACCATTAACTCTAGCTCTCCCTACTGTAGTGCAATTAACAATATTAACATCATTAAACGCACATTACAATTCACAATACAACCATTCACACGTGCCTTAAGAGGTAATGTGAGCAATATGTCCATCTCCTTACAGCTTCATTCAGTGGGTAGGTGAACAGATCAAACAGCTTCCTTTTGGGGTTTACCTGCTCTTATTAACTTGGGCCATTGTGATATCCATTTCTACTTCCAAAATATCGAATTCCGCCAACTCTCCTTTTCCAATATGGCTGTTTTTACACAATACCTGTTCGATGCTAAATTTATTAGGTACTTTGACACTTTACAATTACTTCCACCAGTGGCATAACTTGAAGCCCAATTCGAAATCTCCAAAAGCACCACCAACTATCCTGGGTCTTTATTAATATTGTTTTCTCATATGGGCCAAAGAACTTTTGGGTCCATTAGGCTCCTTGGCCTTTGTGCAACTGCTTCCCTTGCTCCCACTCTAGTGACGCCCCTGACGTTTACAGTATATCCAATATTAAAACAAAAATTTAAAGATGGCATAGTGTAAAAAAAACGGTGGCAAATTTATTAAAGATGTAATCATTTCTAGAGCCAGTTACTGGCATATACACCATCTAGGCAGTGGCATAATTTGAAGCCAGTGGACCCCAATGCAAAAACCCCAATGGGGTACCCAGATATGAAAAGATCATTTCTATTGACAATTTTCAATATGGGCCAAAGGGACCTTTTGAGCCGCCTAGGCTCCAGGGCCCAAGTGCGATTTCATCCTCTGCACCCATTAGAGTTATGCCCCTGCATCTAGGCAAGGAAGGTAAATATATCAAACATACGTAGCAAATTAGTCAAATATGTTATGCCATGTGTACTATTTTGATATTTTAGGCAGCAATTTTGGCAATTTTTGATGATTTATAATTTCCAGTATCATATTCTGTTCCAGATGATGACCCCCAACCTCTCTACAGTATATAATGAGTTTTAATGATGACATTTTCCTAATAATCATGCTAATTGGGATGCATGACATATTATACACAGCCCAAACCTTAATTACCAATTAGCATATGAAACACTCTGCTGTAACGAATACCAGGGGAATTAATTAATTATCACTAGCATGTTATAATATATATACACCCATAATAACATAGAATAAGGGAACAGCAGATCACATAGGAGACTGGAATGGTATCCATTATTTGCAGTGGAAGGAAGATACAGGACAGTCAATCTCAATATTCATTACTAATTAGATGTTTTAGGTCTGTGTGGATAAGCAGGTAAGTGCATCAGATATGTGGTAAGGAAAATTGATCTATATGAAAAGTCAAAGGTCCCACATCATGGGAAAAACTGGGAATGAATCCTAAAAAAAAGTGAAGGAAAATAAAAGGTTAGGAGATTATGTATACTTTTAAACTTAATTGAGAAGTTTTATTTTCTAAAATTTACAATATGTATGCTTAGTGCGAAGATGACGCAAGTGAGATATAGACTAATATCTACTCTTCATCTAACCTCCCTGTGGCCATCACCTACAGATCCCCAGACCCTGCCACCATGCCCATCGACCACTTTTCCTACAACATCACCATTGACCGGTCATTCAACTGCCTCCAAACTTAAACCTCCTGCCTTTTCCTTTAGCCTCTTAGTTGTCCCCCACAGCCACTCACAGAGGAACATAAAGTTGGAATTATTTTCACCTGCCTCTATTTCCAATCTAATCAGCACATCAAGTCTCCTATCTGATCACAAAGTACTCACATTTTCTTCCACTTTCTCTTCAACTGATCCACTTCAAGTCCTGAAACTACTGTATCACACCTTAGTGCTTCAATAGGAACCTCAAATGTCTTGATATTCGCACTCTCACTTCTGAACTCACTTCCATAGGACTACTTAACTTCGTTATTTTACTCGCTTATATAGCGCCATTAATTCCATAGCGCCTTAGACATTATGGGCACTGTCCCCATTGGGGCTCACAGTTCCTGATCAGTACGTCTTTGGAGTGTGGGAGGAAACCCACACAAACACGGGGAGAACATACAGACTCCTTGCAGATGTTGTCCTTGGTGGGATTTGAACCCAGGACCTCAGAAGTGCTACAATTTCTCTTTCTTCAGAAAATCTTACGGAAAACTTAAACCTACATTCCCCACAACCCCTCTACAATATGCTCTGTGTTCTACTGCCATAACTTTCTTCTTCACCATTACTAATATAAAACTTTCCACCCTACTTTTGGAATCACACCTCACCACCGGTGCACTTGAACCAATCTGTTCAGACCTCATCCCCACTCTTAATACTGTGTTTATTTCAGTATTACCACACATCTTTAAAACTATTACTAACCATTAATGTATTCCCTCCTCCTCACTCCAGTTTCCTCAAAACTCATTAAACATGGTGACCTTAAACTGTCTTCCTACCTCTCATCCAACTATGATATGGACCTTTTCCATCTGTTAAAGTTTTATGACCTTCTAAACCAGTCCTCTGCCTTCAACACATTTGACAAATCCCACCCTTTACACCCACTGCCATCCTTAGGCATTAACATCTTGGCTCTTCTCACACCACTCCAGTGCCTCCTACTTACCCACTTCTCTACCCATCCCTTTGGCCTGGGATAGTTTACAGAATCTCATGGCTTAAAGTGCAACGTTAATACGGATGAGATGCAAATTTACTTCTCTAGACCAGATTCTGCTGCTCTGCCCCCAAATTCCAGAGTGTCTATGAGATATATCCTCAGTCTTCTCCTTACGCTTTTTGATACTCAACATGAAGATAACTGAATCAAACATCTCACTCAACTTCCTTCTATAGTTATTATTCACAGTTAATGGGTCCACACTCGCCCCAATTTTACAGGTCTGCAGCCTCAAAATAATTTTAGATTCCAACCCACATTTAAAACTGCAGTACAAACTTTTTTCCACCAACCCAAAAACATTTCTTAAATCTTATCCTAATCTTGAGTCAACAAAAAAAAAAATGCCCTCCTCATCTCTCGCTTACACTATTGTAACTTCCTTCTTGGTGAGCTCCCATCCAACACCGTTGCACTCCTCCAATCTGCTGTCAGCTTTGCTGGCCAGTTAATCTTCGTCACCCTTAGTTTCAACTTCTTGCTACCCATTTCTTACCAAATTAATTTCCAAATATTACCAATTACATACAAGTATGTCTACAACCTCCATGCATTTCTATACTAATTATTACCTTACCACATGTAACCTCTGGTCCCTACAAGACTTCCTTATTTGCTCGCCTTCTGTAAGCCTCATGCAATTGCCTCAAGATTTCTCCTGTATAGCCCCCATACTGTCAAACTCATAACCCCGACACATTAGTGTCATCAACACCATTGAAACAAAGCAAAACTAACTCTCCATCATTTCAAAAAACCCTACAACAAACCTGCTGACGCTACAAAAAAAAAGATAATATAAATTGTCACTATACATTACAAGGAAAGAGCAATAACGTTGCGTGACATCCAGAAGAAAAATCACATTTTACCTTGGAAAATCCAACGACTGAGAGGGAGGAAGCAAAACGCAAAAACATAGTCGTGAAATCCTCACGATACGTATATGATCTGAGTGACTTCCTAATGATTTATTCACTTCATGTCCTTCCTTTACACTTAGGCTTTCCAGAGTCCAGACTACAAAAATAAGACAATTAGAATGTTGGATCATCATCTGGACCACCACGACCACCACGTCTGTATGAACATCATCTCCTGCTCCTAATTAGGAATTGACAAGACATCGATAAAAAAAAAAAAAAAAAAAAAAGAAGTTGGCAACCCAATTAAGGTTCCATTTACAGGTTTAAGATTAGGGCTCCAGAGCTGTAAGCTATGCTTCTGATTCCTACGATCATTTTTAAGAAATATTCTGACAATTTTTTTTCCTGTAGCAATTTGTCTAGATCTTAGATCTTGGAGAAGATGCATCCTAACCAGACAATTGTCAGATACTTCATTATGAAAGGGATCAGTGATGTTCCAGAGCTTCAGGTTCCAATTTTCCTTATGGTTCTTTTTATCTATCTTATAACCCTTGGTGGGAATATAGCTCTTCTCTTCTTGGTTTGTCTTGATCGTCGTCTCCATAATCCTATGTATTTTCTCCTGGGTAACTTGTCCATTGTGGACTTGTCTTGTTCCCCTGTCACTCTACACAAGATCTTATCAAGTTTTGTCACCCAGGACAAGGCTGTTTCTTATACTTCTTGCATGATGAAGATGTACATGTTTGGTTCGTTGATGGGTCATGAACTTTTAATATTGGCAGCTATGAGCTACGACCGTTACATGGCAATCTGCAACCCTTTACGATAATCACATGGTTATGACTACTAGAACTTGTAGTCTATTGGCCTCTATCTGTTGGACGTGGGGATTTTTACAAGTCATTCCACCAGTTGGGATCTTGTACACCTTCTCTTGCTATTCATCCATTGAAATCAACCACTTTTTCTGCGACATTGTTCCACTGATGAGGATTTCTTGTGACGACACTTCCTTCTTAGAAAATTTATTCTTCATAGAAGGTTTGCTAGTTTTGAACCTGATTCCTTTCCTTCTCACTTTTATTCCGTATATTTTTTTTATAATTAACACCATATTGAATATTCAGAGCGGCATTGGAAGACGTAAGGCCTTCTACACATGTTCCTCTCACCTGACGTCCTTCATCCTGCTCTACACAACCCTCGTTGGACAATATCTGACACCAAACCTAAGGAGCAACTTGGAATCTAAAAAATATTTTGCCCCTTTTCAACACAGCCGCCGTCCCCATGTTAAATCCACTAATCTATAGCTTGAAAAATAAAGATGTGAAAAAAGCTTTCAGATTGAGCATGGGACAGGCGAAACAATATTTATCTGCATGCGCAAAGCATTTTTTATCTGTTGTAAATAACTGTTCAGAGTCTAAGTTACATGTAAGATAACGACCAAACTGTTTCTAGTGTCAGTTAGGGGCGTGTAAGCCAATCAGTCGCTGAGATAGAGAGCAAGTTGTAAATGCACTGAATGAAAATAGTCAATTTAAAAAATTAGAAAAGCTGGAAGAGCAATTATATCAAGGCGTTAGGAGCCAGATTTCCAAAATGTTGAAAGAAAATAATGGATAACTGGAGATAAAGTTTTCAGGTTGTAAAATAAGCAAATATACAGACAGGAAAAATAATTTCCCTGTTATTTTGTGGGGAATTTGGAATTCCAGGGGTTATTTCCTTGACGTAGAAAAACTTCACTGCCAAGGACTTTACGATTGAAAGTCAAGAAGATCGAAATTGAAAGGTGGGGGGGGTACTTTCTGAAAGAAAACCTTCTGTTCTTGAGATGTAAGAAGGAGTCCTCCTTAAAACAGTAAGCGTAGGAATTTGCTTCTAATTCTAAGAACCTTCACTCCCGGCCCAAATCATATTTGTTGATTGCGTTTTTCTCCAGCTGTGCCCATCCTGTTCATCTACAAGAATATTCAGAGCATATAGTGGCTACAAATAGCATATCTTGTGCTTAAGGACCTGGCAACTCCTAAACACACAGAGCTATTGACTTTAACATGTGCAATGCTTCATTTCACCTGTGGAGGAGCTACAGAGAATCTGAACACTCGCTGCTAGATTCTCACATACAGTAGATCACTGAATATCCAGGCAGAGGGATATGCTGTTATGAGCATTTATTAAAGGAGACTCAAATTGGAACGGTGTGAAGTAGAATTGGTTTTGGTGTTATATTAATTTTTTTCTGGATTGTTTCTAGTGTAGATCGAATGTGAAAAAAAACATAGAATTTGGCAGTTTGCTAGAACTTGGCCAGGAAATTCAATTTGCATCCAATATGCCTTATTATGCCTCCAGACCATAATAAATGTTGAGATTAAAAAAATAATATATGTGTGGCACTCCAGGGGTCCGGTTGCCACAGTGACACTGCCTCCCTTAAAAGAGGTAATGCCATGCCTGGAAGCAAGCAGGGATCCCCTTGTCAGGTATACTAAGCATGCAACACTTTCCTGGCTCCAGACCAGCAAGGGGAGCTCCTCCCCTTGGCAACTGGGATCTGGGAGCGGGGTTAGTTAGTCTTGGTGTGGGGAGTTGAAGAAAAGACGGGAAGGAGACAAGAGCTAGGGACTGGAGCCGAGGTAGCTCGTCCTAGCTGGAGAAGCACAGAGAATCGGACACCGGAGTCCGATGCTGTGGGGCACTGAAGGCCAAGCAGCAGATACCGTAGGGCAGGAGATTGAAGGTCTACTGGCTCCATCAGACGCCCAGAGGCTCAGCAGCACAGAGGGACCAGCAGCGCTACGGAGGAGCAACGCATGAGCAAGGCACGAGGTGCCAGCCATACGGGTGAGAACAGAACGTTACACTCAGGGACGTGGGCCACAGCACAGCTACAAGCAGCAGGGCCAAAGAGTATAGTGAGAAGGGAAGGCCTACAACTTCACCTGGCAAGGACTCTATGTTTGCTTCCAGGCTGACCGGACTCTTACCTCTAGCCAGTACTCCAGTCCAGGCCTGTCTAATTTCCATCAGTAAAGACCCTGGGACTGCACTATACCGACTCTGTGGTTATTACTGCACTACGACACCCTGCACAACCACCAACATCCACACACTGCCCTGAAGCTAACTCTTCCTGTGGGGAATCGTACCATCCTTGCTGCAAAACCACCAGCTTCAGAGGACTGTTCCGCAGCGACGGCCCCCTTTAGCCGCATTCCACAGGTGGCGTAGTCGGACTCTTTAATAAAACCCATATATAAATTTACCTTGGATTGACCGCCCTGGGCCACGGACCGGGTCACCGCCACTGTGACTACAACCCCCTGCATCTACCGGCCCGGCATCGGGTACCACATGGTCCAGGGGGCGCGTCATATGCACCTCACTGCTCACCTACTTCGCTGCCACAGTTCCCTGCCCGGTTCCCCACTAGGACCATCTTGCTCTGATCTTTTCTAGCCATCATGACAGGCAACTTCTTTTTCAGTCTTCCTTCACTCTCCATTGTCTACTTTGAGTAGTTGTAGGGCGATATGGGTCGTGAAATCACAACATGCATCATCCGAGTGATGGAAGGCATGGAAGGGGATTTGTCTGCCATTCCTGACCCTTTACAATCTTGCAATGTGAAGGCCAACCCCTAAATATTGATGGATCTTCAGAAAGCCCATTACAAAAAAACAAAACAAAATCAGATTAGGATGAATCTGAATTTTCTATAAAATTCAAAGCAAATTCACCTCAAACAGACTCACCTCTAATTGCTACTGATTGGCTTCTTACTACAGGTCAAATCGAAGATCTTATCAACTTTTACATGGTAATGCCCCTGTGACGATACAGCCTATAATCTTAATTATCCAGATGATTAGATTTGTTAATCCAAGAGACTATTCTTTGTGTTGACTTTTTAATGTAAGGCTGCGTGCCCACGTAGCGTTTTTCAAGCGTTTACACTGCGGAAATTCCGCAGCATAAACGCTTGTTAAACGCTAGTCCCCAAGGGGATTCCGCAAGTTCTATGCCCACGCTGCGGATTTTTCCGCAGCGTTTATGCTGCGTTCAAAAATCCGCAGCATGTTCATTCATTTTGCGTTTAAGCAAGCGGAATTGCCTTTTGCAATGCATTAAAAAACGCAAGGCAATTCCGCATGTGGAAATCGCGCAATAAACGCGTGCGGAATTCCGCATGCGTTTTTACTTGCAGAAATAAAGCAGAAATTTTCTGCTTCATTTCTGCATCGTGGGCACATAGCCTATGTGCATGTGTGTGGCTGGGGAAGAACAGACCAGTATTTGTATAACCCTGATTGTTATCTCCTCTTGAGCCTGTGAAACAAGGTTGTTTGCCAATATGCTAATTACAAATTTTACTAAAAGCAAGATGAATGTTGATTTAAAGAGCCCACTGTATACCAACTATGTAAATTGATTAGCTCAAACCATGATATCTGAGTGCTGCCCTTTTTCCCCCTGTGACTGATGACCTTACACAGATGCAAATATAAACAGGGATGTCTGTAGTGCTGCAAGAAGAATCAAGGAGCATCAGAAATACTTTACAAGGAGAATGAGAGACATTGTTCAGGACAGTAGATGGATTGCATGGCATTACCCAAAGAGACTAGGGCGGCACAGTGGTTAGCACTGCAGCCTCGCAGCGCTGGGGTCCTGGGTTCAAATCCCACCAAGGACAACATCTGTAAGGAGTTTGTATGTTCTCCCCGTGTTTGCGTGGGTTTCCTCCGGGTTCTCCAGTTTCCTCCCACACTCCAAAGACACACTGATAGTGAATCTAGATTGTGAGCCCCGATGGGGACAGCGAGGATAATCCATGTAAAGCGCTGCGGAATATGTTAGCGCTATATAAAAATAAAGATTATTATTAAGAGACACAGATATGGATTTTACATGATTCTAGCCTAAAAAGGTATTGGCCCTGACTGGAAAGATTCGGATCTGCTCCATTGACCATCAGAGAGACATGGATACATTTTTGTGAGACCAGGGTGAGATGATTAAGTCACCTGGCCCCATGAATATGTTGTTGGGGTTGCCAGGAGGGACCCACCGGTCGCCTGGAACCCATGGAGACATTCGGAGAAGTCAGATTTTGACCCACCGGTCATCTGGCCCCATGGAAACTCTTGGAGAGGCCAGGGTGGGACTCTCCGGTCTCCTGGCCTTGCACCTCGATGGACTGTCAGATTCCTAAGCTTGCCGCTACCTTTTCTCTGTGGGGGCCCGCCTGAACCAGGGTTGAGGTAGTCAGCCCTGGAAGTCTCCAAAGTCGCAGCCGTTCTATCCCAGGCGGGCGGAGAAGGAAGGGTGAGACTGTAATGTTGTAACATCTTGGGTATTTGCTGGGACTGTTCTGTTATTGTCCGCTTTGTGGTTCAGTAGAGTATTGCCACACTGTTTTACCCTCACCCTGTGTTGTCTGAGTAGCATTACGCCCATGGGTGACCCCGGGTCTTCATAGCCCCTTTAAATGAAAAACTTAAACTGGCCCCTCTCATGGTTTATATGGTTCAATATATGGGACAGTCTTACGAAAAATGGAACAGTTAACAGTTGATAAGTTTGGGAGCTAAAATTTAGAATTTTGCAGTCAGTAGATTGTTAACTAAATGGAATTTGCAGGGGTGGGGTTGATATCAGAAAAGAAGAGCTCCGAATAATACAAGAATATATCAATAAGCCTGGAATATTTGACCTATTGAAATTAGAAAAAAAAAAAGGGGTCCATTAACTTCAGTTGAAATTTACAGATGTTTTTTTGTGCTGCAATGTTACAGACCAAGAGAACAGACACCTGAATATTTATTACTATAGATGAAAAATTATCTACAATTAATGTAACTGTTCCCTAATTGCCAATTAGGGACTTCATGTAAGAATTTTTTTTGAGTAAACTCCTGGGATTAATTATCACCCAGCAAAAGCTACAAGCGCAGGCAGATATCTATAAACATCTGGGTGATATGATCAGACGCTGTGGCTACAGAAGAGATCTGGCTACAGGGAGCGCCACAGAAGTCCAAATATCCCTATATTCATCTGCAAGGAAAAAAAGAGAGGAGACGGGAGCAATGCAAGTACAGGATGTGGCTTACTCCTTTTGGATGGTGCTATATCTTGTTGGTTACTGGTGATTTCTAATTTATGGGCAAGTTTTAGAAAAATGGATGTTTACACTAATATAAATTTACATGGGCAAATAAAAATTCATAAAAATTATGAAATGTTTGCATGATTTCAAGTAGAGAAACAAAAATTATAATTGATGCTAAATTTTACCCCTTAAAGAGGTCCAATCATTTGCCATAAATATAATTTTTTTACCTGTTGTCAATGCTGCTGTTCTCCTGAATCCAGAGATGTTTTTCTTTTGTTCCTGCTCCTATAAAAATAGATTTATGGCAAGCGATAGGTCATTTTTATGATGCGGCCTAGACTTGGGCCTTAATTTTAAAGTGTCACCTCGTGAATTTTTCCAATGAAAACCTGATAATGATAAATACAGAATGGAAAAAGATATCTATTTAATAATTATAGATTTTACTCTATTTTCTAAACATGATAATGGGGGCCGCCATCCTTCCTGAGCTGCTGTTAACTGAAGTCAAAAGGTTTGCTTTACAATATTCACATGAATCCGAAGAATCTGTCATCCGGAGAGGTTTAATTGATTTTTAGGAGACTGCTGAGGGCATGCTCTTTGACCTGTGCAGAGGTCCTTGCGCAAGGAGGGGAGGAGGTGAGCTTGGACATCACTTATTTTCATGTGTTTATTTAGGTGATAATTATCAGAGTAATTGTGAGAGGACTACTGAGAAGTGAACTTTATAGAACAGGAATTATCCGCCAGTCATGAGGCTCAGAGGACAGAAGTGTAATTAAAACAAAAATCTTCAAAAACTATTTGTAATTTTTTTTTTCACCGCAGGATGGATAACATCGGCAATGTTAACATAGTGCTCGGCTTTCTCTGTCAGTCCGATAGAGAGGGATTAGAGGTTGAGCATGCGTACGCCTACTCCATTCAAGAAGGGACTGCCATTCCAGAGCCCCAACCTCAGCATCTTAAAGGGTCCCAGAAGTTAGACCCCCAGCGATCAGCAAGTTATCAACTATCCTATAAAGGGAATAAACTTTTTTGGGGGAGTAACTAACTCCCCTTTACTTCCTTTGGAGTTAAGGAAACCGTGTAGAATAGTCTGATCGACTGTTCCCGGAGCTCAGGTCACTAAAGATATTTCCACTTCAGTCATAAGTGGCTGTCATGGGAAGAACACTTTATTGAAAGGTGTTTTAGTAACATCATTAATGGAGGGTATTCTAATGCCATTATCTAGCCAATATGAAAAAACCCAACATTGATTTGACCTCTCTTTCAGATGCTTGAACTTGGCCACAATGCAAACAAACCAGACATCAGTCATATATTTCATCATTAAGGGCATATCGGATGACCCACACTTGGAGCTTCTGATCTTCTTACTGGTTCTCCTGATTTATCTCGGCACTATATCTGGGAACTTGACCATTCTCATTGCTTGCAGAGACCCTCATCTCCATACTCCCATGTACTTCTTCCTGGGCAACTTGTCCACAGTAGATATCTGTTGTTCTACGGTTTCCTTGCATAAGATCCTTACAAATTTCATCGTTGGGGATAAAAGGGTTTCTTTTTTTGCCTGCATGGCTCAGATGTACATGTTTGGGTCATTAGGAGGTGTTGAGCTGGCAATCTTGACAGCCATGAGTTATGACCGCTATGTGGCCATCTGTAAACCTTTACAATATCACCTGATGATGAGCACTAAGACGTGCGGAATATTGGCTGCGGCCTGTTGGATTTTGGGATTTTTGCAAGTTCTTCCTCCAATTGGGACGGTTTATAGTTTTTCTTGCTATTTCTCCATTGAGATCAATCACTTCTTCTGTGATATAATCCCTGTGATCAGAATTTCGTGTGAAGACACCACATTTGTTGAAATGCTCTTCTTCATAGAAGGACTATTTCCCATAATCCTGACACCATTTCTCCTAACATTTGTGTCTTACATATTTATCATACATGCCATACTAAGGATTCGTACCAGCTCTGGAAGACTGAAGGCATTCTACATATGTTCCTCACACCTAACGGTGGTCATATTGCTGTACACGACACTTTTTGGACAATATCTGACCCCAAACCTAAGTAGCACTTTGGAATCCAAGAAACTTTTTGCTGTGTTTAATACAGCCGCCGTCCCTCTGCTCAATCCAGTGATCTACAGCTTGAAGAATAAAGAGGTGAAAAGGGCTTTGAAAAAGGTCCTACGTTTTGGTAAACTGATTAGAAGAAAATGATGGTTAACACTTTCACATGTAAAACTTATTTAAGTGGTTGATAAATTCAGAAATATTTTTTTTTCTAAATATGCTATGTTGTGCAATGTAAATTAGGGTTGAGGATTGAAGACCGCAATCAATTTTCCAAAGCAGACAATGTCTACAAAAATGTCCTCTGAGGACTTGTCATATTCAGCCATTAACAGACCATTGGGTTTCTCGCATGGCTGACATCTGATCACTGGTTTCAGTAGAAGGTCATCCTATGGACAATTTTACACAATATGTCATCAGAAAATTAGCTACTTTGTACATCAGGTTTTTTTATGCATTTTTTAAATCTTTGGCAATGCATTTTTTTCTTAAATCACAAAAAAAAAAAAAAAAAAAACCCTTACAATTTTTACATTAAACACAAGGACTTCTTTAGACTCTCTTCCTGTAGTTTCAGGAAATACACATGTACAGTACAGACCAAAAGTTTGGACACCTCATTTAAAGATTTTTCTGTATTTTCATGACTATGAAAATTGTACATTCACACTGAAGGCATCAAAACTATGAATTAACACATGTGGAATTATATACTTAACAAAAAAGTGTGAAACAATTGAAAATATGTCTTATATTCTAGATTCTTCAAAGTAGCCATCTTTTGCTTTGATGACTGCTTTGCACACTCTTGGCATTATCTTGATGAGCTTCAAGAGGTAGTCACCGGAAATGGTCTTCCAACAATCTTGAAGGAGTTCCCAGAGATGCTTAGCACTTGTTGGCCCTTTTGCCTTCACTCTGCGGTCCAGTCACCCCAAACCATCTCGATTGGGTTCAGGTCTGGTGACGGGAGGCCAGGTCATCTGGCGTAGCACCCCATCACTCTCCTTCTTGGTCAAAATAGCCCTTACACAGCCTGGAGGTGTGTTTGGGGTCATTGTCCTGTTGAAAAATATATGATGGTCCAACTAAACGCAAACCGGATGGAATAGCATGCCGCTGCAAGATGCTGTGGTAGTCATGCTGGTTCAGTATGCCTTCAATTTTGAATAAATCCCCAACAGTGTCACCAGCAAAGCCCCCCCAACACCATCACACCTCCTCCTTCATTCTTCTCGGTGGGAACCAGGCATGTAGAGTCCATCTGTTCAACTTTTCTGCGTCGCACAAAGACACGGTGGTTGGAACCAAAGATCTCAAATTTGGACTCATCAGACCAACGCACAGATTTCCACTGGTCTAATGTCCATTCCTTGTGTTCTTTAGCCCAAACAAGTCTCTTCTGCTTGT
This sequence comes from Phyllobates terribilis, assembly GCF_046119375.1. NCBI lineage: Eukaryota > Metazoa > Chordata > Amphibia > Anura > Dendrobatidae > Phyllobates > Phyllobates terribilis. Next base: position 421,362,770 of record NW_027362767.1, on the reverse strand, counting down.
TGCCTGTCCTTAGCAGTGGTTTCCTAGCAGCTATTTTACCATGAAGGCCTGCTGCACAAAGTCTCCTCTTAACAGTTGTTGTAGAGATGTGTCTGCTGCTAGAACTCTGTGTGGCATTCACCTGGTCTCTAATCTGAGCTGCTGTTAACCTGCGATTTCTGAGGCTGGTGACTCAGATAAACTTATCCTCAGAAGCAGAGGTAACTCTTGGTCTTCCTTTCCTGGGGCGGTCCTCATGTGAGCCAGTTTCTTTGTAGCGCTTGATGGTTTTTGCAACTGTACTTGGGGACACTTTCAAAGTTTGCCCAATTTTCACACTGACTGACCTTCATTTCTGTAATGATGGCCACTCGCTTTTCTTTACTTAGAATTTGTATTACGGCAAGAAAAAAGCAGCTAACCGTCTATTCAGTAGGACTATCAGCTGTGTATCCACCAGACTTCTGCACAACACAACTGATGGTCCCAACCCCATTTATAAGGCAAGAAATCCCACTTATTAAACCTGTCAGGGCACACCTGTGAAGTGAAAACCATTTCCGGTGACTACCTCTTGAAGCTCATCAAGAGAATGCCAAGAGTGTGAAAAGCAGTCATCAAAGCAAAAGGTGGCTACTTTGAAGAACCTAGAATATAAGACATATTTTCAGTTGTTTCACACTTTTTTGTTAAGTATATAATTCCACATGTGTTAATTCATATTTTTGATGCCTTCAGTGTGAATGTACAGTTTTCATAGTCATGAAAATACAGAAAAATCTTTAAATGAGAAGGTGTGTCCAAACTTTCTGTCTGTACTGTACATCCATAGCTATGAGCAGACTCTGACCCCATCTCTTGTATAGAAGCATCTTGAAGGGAGGGGGAAACATGAATGGTGGATTCTTTGTGATCAGTCATTGCACAAGAGGAGAATGTCGGATGTGACATCACATATCACCTGTCATTGTAATCCTACCTATGATGAGGAAATTGGTAAAAATTCTTCCTGAAAAGACAGGAACTAGGAGTCTAAAAAGAGCCATGATGGCAACAAATGAAAATTTACAAGATTAATAATTTTATGCTTTTAATAAAAGTCGCAATATGAAAAAAATGGCAAGTAAAAAAAAAAAAAAAAAAAAAAACACGAACACGTTACACAAAAATCGGATTTAAACAATAGGTCATTTTCTAATGACACATTCCCTTCAAGGCAAAACCTTTTAAACAGAAAAGGATTGGTATGCATCTTGTTAATAGCTAGAGAGGCAGAGGGTTTTGCTCTTGCTTTCATTTAGTTATGGGAGAAGGATTTGGGTTGATCTCTTCTCCCAGATACCTGGAGTAAAAGTCTTATATTAACTCAAACTCACATTTTTCTTGTAGACTGAGGTATAGAAGCCATGACAGAGTGCATATAACATTTTCTACTTCATCTCTGTGGTGAAAATACTCTTCAGCCATCAATACAATGCTTCACACATGGTGGGAGCACCAATACATCTCACCTACAGTACATGGCGTGATGTTTTCACCCACTACAGTACCTTAAGCGAAATAGATATTCATATGACACCAGAGCTGGCTTTCTTATACATGTTTCCAAGCTCCATCTTAAAGATAAAGAAAGGCTTTCTATGATACTTTTTCATAGCTGCAATGCAAATCATACCCTGGTTCTGGAAATCCATGACACCTCACTATAAATTAATGTGAATTGAAACTCTTGATGCTATAATATGCATGAAAGAACAGACCTGAATCTATGGCGCTATAATAATAAACCTCCATTTTTTGCCAATTTACTTTCATGGTCTCATTTCAGGTTTTCTCCTGTGATCCATACTTGGCTATCAGACGGTACGGTCCTATCCTTCCCTTAAGTCATGGTGTGCTTTACCTCTGCTTAAGATCTCCCTTTTTTTTTTTTAAATTTGTACATAATTTAATTGCTGCCAAAAGGAATACACAAATTTGACCTATATCAACTGGATATTTGTATTTAATAATTTGTGATAGTTTTATCATTTGGTCAATCACAGTTGAGCTGTTTATATTGCTGTGTTATTTCATAAGGTATTATCATGATGTTGCCGTTTACGGTATAGTTTTCAGTGCGAAACAAAAAATTTCACAAATAACATGAGCTTTACCCAAGAAACATGATACTGATCTGGAAATGAACAGTAGTAGCAAGTAGCAGTTAGTCGTTAGTAGTACTTGTATTATTACTTGTTTTAAAGTAAATTTACTTCCAGGACATTGAACATTTAAAAAAAGTGCAAACAGGGCTTACAGTACATAAAGTAAAACCTAAAAAAAGGTAAAAAAAAAAAAAAATAAAAAAAATAAAAAAATAGTAAAATAAACTAAATAAGTGACAGACCGATACTTAGAGAGAGAACATCCTGCCTGCGAGGGATTACAAGTTACAAGAGGAAAGGAAACAGTCAGAGTGTAAAAAATATTTATACGGCAGTGTTGTGGTAGTAAGGTTTCAGTAGGTTTTAGTTTTTCTGAGGTATGTTTGTTTTCAGGTTGCCTTTGTAGGTAGGAGACAGTCTGAACAAATGGACTAGAGAGTCCCAGAAATATACCCTCCCCATAACACCTCTGGAACAGTAACTACCTATAGGAACCACATATTAGACGGTAGGTGGCCATGTATGCAATCCTGTAAACTGAAGTCTATAGGAATGATTCCAAGTTAGAAGTATATGAGATTCAGTATACAGCAGGTGAGAATAGAAGAAATAAACAGGTGTGTGAATTCCAACAATCTCCAAGGGCTTCCCAGAGTGTTTGTATATTTATAGGCTTCGTGAATATAGGTGATCCATACATAAAAAAAAAAAAAAAAATAGCAAAATTCATAGCTGCGTAATAACAGTCACTCCGTGTATCGATCCAACTTGGTCACAGCCATCTTCAGACTTTGTTCAAGAGTTCTCTCAAAAACTAGAACACCTCACCCGTGAGATATTTGGCACTTTCTTTAACAGAGGTAATTCACAATGCAAATGCAGGTATAAAATAAATGAGTCGCACAGGTTTGTAATATATTCATTTTAAATATTTAACTTATTCTGATGCATTTTCCCAAAGAAAGATTGTGGCTCATCGGGAGACAAATAGGAGTACGGCTGGAATCTACACAATCGTTCAAAGATGAGGACTAGGGCACCGCAATAGGTTGCGCCATAAATTGATAAAGGCATGGCATCTCGGAAGATAGCATGTGTTCCAGCCAAGTTACTCATGACTAATGTTTATTGTGAGCGACGGCACCCGGACTCACAAGAGGTGGAATAGCGGCGACATCATGCACTAGGCCGTCGCAAGACGACGGCGGCAGAGTGACCAGCTGGTATGAAGTTGTTCACCTGATGCCATAATGCCCCTGTGTTTTTTGCTGACTGGCAATTCCCTCCTCTTTGTCTTCCTTCATTCTGCTCTGGATCCTCTGATTAAGTAGAGAGTGACACAAGTAGCTACGCCACAATATGCGTCAGACTTCATCAGCGCGGGAAGTGCATAGAGAGACAGTCTGCCTTTCCTGACCCTCTACAATCTACCAATATGATGGCCAGACAGCCGCCATTTAGCTGGTTTCGAAGAATGAAAAATTTTCAGATTAGGGTAAATCTGAGTTTTCTGTAAAATTTGAGGCAAATTCAATTCACCTTGAACCAATTTAATCATCTCTAATTCCAACTGAATGGATACTTACAACTCTAGTCAAACCATAGACATCACGGTGGCTCAGTTTCTAGCACTGTTTCTTTGCAACACTGGGATCCTTGAGTCATGTCCCACCAAGGATAACATCTACAAGGAGTTTGCATGTTCTTCCAGTGCTTGTGTGGGTTTCCTCAGTTCTCCTGTTTCCTTTGGACACTCCAAAGAAATAGTGATAGGGAATTTAGATTGTGAGACCCAATGGGGACAGTGATGATGTCTGGAAAAGTGCTGTGGAATTAAGGATGCTGTACAAGCATGTCAAATAAATTACCAGAAGGTCAGATCCCCTTTTAAAGAAAATTTAGAAAAACCTACCCCTTTCATGGTTTATATCATTCCATTTATAGGACAGGCTTCTGAATAATGTAACAATTGGGAATTATGCGCCTATTTTGAGAGGTGGAAGGAGAGATAAGATTTAGAACTAGAGATGAGCGAATATGTTCGAAAAACGATCGCCAATTTCAAATTCAGCACGAATATTGCACATTTGTATTTGTGATAGGACACACGAGCATTTTTAAATAGAAAAAAAAAGTGTAAAAATTTGAAAAAAGTGCGGGAAATTATTGCGTTGCCACTAAAGTATTTTTATCACTTTGGCTAGCATAGTGGTGATGTATAATGAGCGTGGGGGGTGGGGACGTGTTTGATGAGGAGAGGAGCTGGGGAGAGCTCAGAGGAGCAGCGTGCTTGAAATTTTTTTCCCCCCTAACTGTGCAAATTGTGGCTAGCCAATCAGGGCGCAGGAACCATCAACAATGTCCAGACACAAGGGCTTGTGCCATTGGCTGCTGAAATCACATGTCTCTCTTTATATAAAAAGCAGACATGTTGTTTTAGCACCATTGTGTGAAAAGATCAGAGGCTGCTGTTGACGCTGCTCCTGGATTCATTAGAGATTTTTTGCTAGTTGGGTGGGTGGTTGCTTCTAAGTCATATGTTTAGGTAGCTATTGTCCTGTGTGCCTGTGAAATAGACCTTCCAGCAGATTTATTTTTTTTTCTTCTTGTGCCATTAAGGAGATCCAGACAAAGACAGCAGGGCACATTTTATAGAAGTCTAATGTGCACTGCTTCTATTGTGATCCTTGCACGAGTACACCTTTAAAAATCTATTTTTTCAGTTGCTAACATGATACAGCAAGCCATAATAGCCACCTTGTAATTTTGGGTGGATTACTGCAAATCGAGGGGGGTTGGTGATAAAAGAAACTGTTAGTGAAGGTGCAAGGGCCGAGGAACAGATGGAGGAGGAAGGAGGTGATGGGCGAGCAACAGTCAGAAGATGAAGAGGATAATCACCCCCTCTCTGTTGTTCGTGGTTAGTGGGAGGGGACGGAGGAAACAAGCATCAGTGTTCCCCAGCCACTAACACAGCATGGGCTTGGACCTCATGGAAGAGCCCGACACGAGTGCCTTCTTGCGGCACTTTCTGCAACACGTTTCAGGTATAGTTAGGATTCGAAATAGTGCTGGACTACTGGGTTGCAACTGTTAGATTCACGTTATAAGAGTAAATTTTGCCAGATGCTTCCCGCCCTGGAAAGGGACCCGTGAATGCTGGAGTATCAAACCAAGCTTTTACACAACCTTGAGAGGTTTTCCCAAAGACAGCAGTGATGCACACTGCATCACAGCTCTACACTTTCAACCTCCGGCACGTCAATGCCAAAATATTAGCAGCAGCGCAAGTGGCAGAAGCAGTTTCCGAGAGTCCTTTCACACATTTTTTAGACCAGCTAGTGCACAAGCACAACAGAGTACAAATCTGACACGTGGTGAACGACTGGAGAGGATGATGCAGAAGTATCTAGATCTCAATATCAATACCATCAGGGAGGTTTTGTACCCTTTTACATTTTGGTCTTCAAAAAAAAAATGGATGAGTGGCCTGAGCTCGCCTGTCATGCCTTGGAGGTTTTATCATGCCCATCAGACAGCATTCGCTCAGAACGTGTCTTCAGCGTTGCTGGTGGTGTTCTGACCGATAAGTGCAGCCGGCTGTTCCATGAAAGTGTTGACCGCCTAACTTTCATCAAGATGAACAAGTCATGGATCTCCAAGGACTTTTGCACCCCAATCGCAGACTATATAGACTAGGCAATGTTGTAGTCTTTAGTGTGCTGCAATGATCTTGCATAATTGCAGTCTATGATATGTTTAGTGTGGCTTCTGTGCTTGCTGCCTCAGATGTTAACACTCATTTTTGGAAATGTGAAAACTCCTGGTGGGTCTCCATCTGCTGGGTTGGCTGTAGTTGAAGAGGTGTCAGTGCCCATTATAATAGTTATACGCTAGTGAAATTAATTCTTTGGTGCAGATATTGTTCTCACAGGGGTACACATTAGTGATGAGCAAGCACTAAATGTGATCAACTTAGTGGTTCAGCGGTTTCTCAAAACCTACCCCGATCTTCCAGAGCTTCTTGTGAAAGTACACCGCTTATGTGCCCATTTCAGAAAGTCAAACTACAGCTTCCTCTACCATGGCAGTCCTTCAGCAGCATTTGAAGCTTCCAGCTCACCGACTGGTGTGCGATGTCACCACATGTTGAAAATCAACATTGCAGATTTTGGGAAGGATTTGTGAGCAGCAGAGGACAGTTGTTGAGTACCAACTTCAACAAGCCCATTGGAATTCAGGTCAGCCTCCGCACAAAAGAGATCATGAGTGGGCATGTATATCGGATATCTGTGCCGTCCTCCAAAACTTTGAGGACTCCACTAAAATGGTGAGAGGCGATGATGCCATAATTAGCCTCACCATCCCACTTCCCTGTCTACTGAAACACTTGCTGCTCAGAATTAAAGAGGATTGCAGGCAGAGCAAGGAACTGTACAGGGTGATGCTACAGAGCCCAGCCCCATCTCATCGCAGATTGGTTGATAATGAGGAGAAGATGGACAGTTGTCCTCTTGGTGAGGACAGGGAAGTCTTGGCTGTATTGGTTTTTTACTGTGGACTGGCTTCAGCAATCTAGAAGACTTAAGATGCAATCTGGCACCTTAGCAAACCCCAATTCTGTTCTCCCTCTGATATCTAACTGTCACGGGTGTGTCAGGTTGGACAGAGTCAAACAGTAACCGGCTGTAGAAGGTCGCTGCATTTGGCGTTGCAAACATCTTCCTGATCCTTTCATTATCCCTCTCTCTAGGCCCCAGCGGTGATCTTCATTTTCTGCTGCTAATTACCACACCCTTGTTTTATCTTTAAATACACTCAGTTTCTCCAGAGTTGCTGGTGATAGAGTTTCCTCTTCTATTCAGGCCTGGAATTCTAGTAGTCAGCTAGAATTTCCTTGGAGTTCCTTTGTGGATTGTAGCCGTGTTCTCTCCTGTGTCATCTTAAAGCCAAGTGTATTCCCTTGTATGTTTCCCTGGTTTGTACTTTTGTTTGCAGCGCGTTGACTAGTGCTCACCACTTCCCCTCCCTATCTAGGGCCTAGCTCTAGGATCAGCTAGGGCTAAGGTATCCTGCTCGGCGATAGGGGAGTAAGGGTGTCATTAGATCTGCTTAGGGTCTCCACTCTTCCTTTCTCTAGTTGTAGGGCTCCCTCCCCTGTTTCCGTCGTTATACGCTGGGTTCTACTTATACCCAACGTGACACTAACAGGTCATGCTGGAGGAACTTGCACCTACTGCCACTCAGTATCTTTAGCTACTTTGTGAGAAACTATTGTTTGGGCAGCCAGTCTACCAAATAAATTTCCTGAGATGGAAATTGTGGATGGCTTCGCATCTTGTACTGGGTGCTAATACTAAACCATGGCTTGCCATAATTCAATGGATATTTCTGGCTGGTTGGGGACCAGCTCATTCCCACAGTAAAGTACCAGTGTCACGGAATGACAAGGGGATGTCCGACGGACAGCACAACACATGGATGGAACGGGAGATAGAGGGGGAAGGAGGGCCCTAGCAGTAGAAAACAAGGGAAGGGACACATCCTGACACTAACCTGTGTCTGTCACTAAGCTCCCCCATCGTCCCTAGACGGGTCCTTCCAATAGTGCGCAATTACGTGCCTAAGCCCTCGCTGACCCTGGACTTAACCTGGCTAGTACGCAGGCCAGCGAGACTAGTCTCACTACTACAATAGCGCAACACAAGGAAGGCAAGATAACATAAAATAGACTCTCTCTCCAACAGAAAACGTCACCTGTGCAATAGCAAGAAACACCACAGCTTCTCCAGAGACTGGCTCCTTCAAAGAGGTCAGCATAGAATGAACTATAACCAGCGGTCAGCTGATGGATTGATTATGTGGCTATTTAAAAGGGAGGTGGGAGTGACACTAACCAACATCAGCTGACTGCTAACAAAAGGCTGCCAGCAAGAGACTAACATTAACCCTTGCTGGAGCAAAAGGAGAAAAACTGTATTTAAAATGACAGAATAACCAGAGCTGCAACAAATCTCCAAATTATTTGTGACAACCAACAAGCTAAGTAGATGGTGGCTTCTATCATGAAGGAGTTTTCTTGTTGTCTAGGAGACCAACCACCGCAGCTGTCTACCTTATGAACATTGTGTTGAAGCTTGATTGACCCAGGACCCGCAATACTCTGCGTCGGGAGTAAGTGTTCTGTCCCAGGGTCCGACTGGGTCCCTGCTTCCACAATATTAACCCAGTGTGCCATCAGTGAGATGTACAGTTTCTGGCCACAAGCACTTGTCCACATGTCTGTGGTTAGGTGGTCCTTCCCAGTAACTGCGTTGGTTAGGGTACGGGTAATGTTCTGGGACCCAAGCGTGTATAAGGCGGGGACGGCATACCGGGAGAAGTAGCGAGTCTAAAAGGCAAAATTCCTAGTGCAAGCAGTCGAGAAATGCAGCCGTTTAGTATTGTGGCCTGTGGGTGGCTGCGTATTTGCGCTTGTGTTCCAAGGACTGGGGTAGGGACAACTGAATGCTGAGGGGCAACGGAGGAATATGCTGACTACTAGCAAATATAAAAAACAAACAAAAAAAAACAAAAAACAAACACTCCCAGATCCACACATTCTTCAAACTGGAATCTGCAAAATCAATTGTGCATGCTCTCATCATCTCCCGCCTCCTGCTCTGTGGCCTCCCTTCTAACACTCTTGCACCCCTCCAATCTATCCTAAACTGTGCTGGCCGACTAATCCACCTGTCCCCCCGCTATTCCCTGGCTTCTCCCCTCAGTCAATCCCTGCGCTGGCTCCCCGTTACCCAGAGACTCCAGTTGAAAAGCCCAACCTTGGCATACCAAGCCATCCAAAACCTGTCTCCTCCATACATCTGTGACCTAGTCTCCCTGTAATTACCTGTGCGCAATCTCCCATCCTTACAAGATCTCCTTCTCTACTTCCCCCTTAGTCCCGTGCATCTCCCATACTATGGAATTCTGTACTCCAACACAGACTCTCGCCTACCATAGAAACCTTCAAAAGGAAGCTGAAGATCCCCTTCTGACAAGCGTACAATTTGCAGTAACCCTCACTCCAGCATACCGCTGCACAACCAGCTCTACCCTCACCTACTGTATCCTCGCCCATCCCTTATAGATTGTTTGTGCGCCCTCGCGGGCAGGGTCCCCTCTCCTCTTGTACCAGTCGGTGACCCCTTTTCACATGTAAAGCGTCATGGAATAAATGGTGCTATAATAAATATTATACTACTACTTGTACTCTGGGTCAATTGATGGCACTTTCCTGGTGTCTGCCCCTAATTTGATGTGTTTTGGCAGCTTTTGGGCCCGTTTGAAGGTGTGTGCGCGTTTGGTTTTGCCTCCCATTGAATCCAATGGCGTTCGGATATGTTCGGCAAATATTGCAAAATCGGCGATCGTAATCCAATCATTGAAATATTCGCTCATCTGCATTTAGAACCTCGCAGAGTGTGCTGTTAACTCAACAGAATTTGGAGTTGGATATCAGAAAACTAGATCTCCGAACCCAACAAGAATATATTGATCAGCACAGAATATTTCACCTATTCACATTAGAAAAATAACAGTCAACTTTTTTTTTACGACTTCAGTCGGAATTTACTGATGGTTTTCTTAGCTGCAGTATTACAGACCCAAGAGAACAGACGCCTGAATATTTATTATGAAGACGTATCTAAAATTAATGTAACTATTCCCTAATTGCCAATTAAGGACTTAGTGTAAGGTTAATCATGAGTAAACTCCAGGGATTGATGACCACAAAGTAAAAGCTATAAGTGCTGGCAGATATTTATAAGCATCTGGGTTATATTATCAGCCGCTGCAACTACAGAAGAGAGCAGGCTACAGGGGGCGCCGCAGAAGTCAAAATATCTCTATATCTAATTGTAAGGAAAAAAAAAAAGGGAGATTGGACAGATATAATTAGAGGATGTGCTTCGTCCTTGCTGGAAGGTACTAATCTAGGTGGTTACTGGCGATTACTAAGTTAGCAGTAAGTTTAGTAAAAATAGACGTTTGCGGTAATATAATTACATGGGCAGAAGAGGAATTAAATGAAAAGTACTTTGGTAACATCATTAACAGAAGATATTCTAATGCCATGGTCTAACAGCACTATCCAAGAAGAAAAACCAGACATTGATTTGACCTCTCTTTCAGATGCTTGAACTTGGCCACAATGCAAACAAACCAGACATCAGTCATATATTTCATCATTAAGGGCATATCGGATGACCCGCACTTGGAGCTTCTGATCTTCTTACTGGTTCTCCTGATTTATTTCAGCACTATATCTGGGAACTTGACCATTCTCATTGCTTGCAGAGACCCTCATCTCCATACTCCCATGTACTTCTTCCTGGGAAACTTGTCCATAGTAGATATCTGTTGTTCTACGGTTTCCTTGCATAAGATCCTTACAAATTTCATCGTTGGGGATAAAAGGGTTTCTTTTTTTGCCTGCATGGCTCAGATGTACATGTTTGGGTCATTAGAAGGTCTTGAGCTGGCAATCTTGACAGCCATGAGTTATGACCGCTATGTGGCCATCTGTAAACCTTTACAATATCACCTGATGATGAGCACTAAGACGTGCGGAATATTGGCTGCGGTCTGTTGGATTTTGGGATTTTTGCAAGTTCTTCCTCCAATTGGGACGGTTTATAGTTTTTCTTGCTATTTCTCCATTGAGATCAATCACTTCTTCTGTGATATAATCCCTGTGATCAGAATTTCGTGTGAAGACACCACATTTGTTGAAATGCTCTTCTTCATAGAAGGACTATTTCCCATAATCCTGACACCATTTCTCCTAACGTTTGTGTCTTACATATTTATCATACATGCCATACTAAGGATTCGTACCAGCTCTGGAAGACTGAAGGCCTTCTACACGTGTTCCTCACACCTAACGGTGGTCATATTGCTGTACACGACACTTTTTGGACAATATCTGACCCCGAACCTAAGTAGCACTTTGGAATCCAAGAAACTTTTTGCTCTCTTTAATACAGCCGCTGTCCCTCTGCTCAATCCAGTGATCTACAGCTTGAAGAATAAAGACGTGAAAAGGGCTTTGAAAAAGTTCCAAAGGTCTTGGTAAACTCATTTGAAGATTTTGGCGGTCAACACCTTCAACTGGAAAACGTATTAAAAGTGGCGTGCTAAGATTGGGAAAAAAACTTTTCTAAATATGTTATGTTGTGAATTTGATATTGGGGTTGAGGATTCAAGCTCTCATTAGTTAGAGCAAATAATATCTATAATCTAGACTTCTTCCGTGGCTTACACCTGATCACTGATCTCAGCAGCAGGACATACTAGAACCTGTTTAATTTTACAGGGAATATGCAAATCAGAAAATGACATATTGCATCAGATTTTTGTTTTAAATCTTTAGCAATGATTTTGTCTTATCAAAAGGTAATTAAATGAAAAATTAGAAATTTTGCAATTTTCACATTGGCCACTGGGATTTTTTTTAATTTTTTTTTTTTTTTTTTTTATACACTAACTTCCTGTGTCAAAAAATGCACGTGTAGTAGTAATGATCAGACAGACCCTATCTTTCGAATTGAAGCATCTATCGAGCGTGTGCAAAGTTCATTGTGAAGTCAGAGGGAGCATTTTGAATGATTGGTAGAGTTGTTATCAGACATTGCACAGGTGGAGGAGGAGGTGAACTGCAACATTGACTATTCTGATTAGTGTCAGGTATTCCATAGAGATGACACCAGGGCGATCACGCAATGTTTCACCGTTACCATCACTCTGTCAGGATTTCGTCAGGGATACGCGAGCACACGATCCAGACTACTCCCCATGTAGGTATCAGCAAGCGACCAGTGAGCGTATGGCATCATACCTCCGATTTCCAACGCATGGAATATGTTTATACGCTCCCCATACGGTTACTGTCAGCTTCACGATAGCCCAATTATTATTCTCTGCCACCACCGTCCAGATTTGAATTATAATACAGGCCTGGGCGAACGCCTGCTTTCTGGTAGCGTATATGGCTTCGGGAGAGGGAATGATTACAGGACAAAAGAAACAGAACTATTAAATTTTATATTTAATCCAAAAGGGAGGCAGTGTTAGAAATATACAAGATTTTACAAATGGACATTTACAATACAGAATAGACAGTTACATAAATTAATAAGGATTAAAAAAAGAAACTTACTCTATAGAGTTCACAGGGATGAATCAGCAGAGGTGGAGGAGCGGCTTCCCAATTTGATCTGAGCGTTATCGAACGCGACCGTTGCTTATAGTATTTATACCCCCTTGGCAAAGAATATAGATCAATCTTCAGTTGGCTCTTTTATGCCTAAGGGAAGATCTGCCCACACACCCCCTGTGATGTCAGCACAGGGCTGGTCTCCAGTCTGCCCTTCACATTTTATTTAAGACACCCATTTTTTGGGATAACTTATCACTAGTTGATCCCAGAAGCGATACCATATATTTTCCATTATGATGTTACCTTCATTTCGAGACCACACATGGCGTAGTTGTTATCTGCTATTTTGTTATTTTTTTCCATAGCCATAAGCCCCTCCGGGGGGCTGTGGCGCAAAAGTAAGCCTCTTGTTCCTTAGCTGACTCTGCCACTAAAAATATAGTTCCCGTTATCAGTATTATGGAACTTGAGCTATTCCGTATCGGTGCCGGATGTCCTGGGAACTTGTGGCTGGGAATTGTTCTGATTATTTGAGTGCGTTTGATCTTAACGAGCTGCACCCTCCTCTGTCGGAGGAAAACACACGCGCCTGCTAAATGGGTCTGTAGCACCTAACGTGCCAGCATTTGCTCTTTTCAGGTGTGAGTCAAGTTGTATAGAGACAGAGCGCTCAGCTCTTTTGTGACAAAAGGGTGGATAAGGAAGAGGTGAGAGGGGCTTCAGCGGGAGAAAAGATATTTTCAATATTTCCCTGACAATTAGTGGATCCTGTGGTATGAGCTGTGCATTGAGGTGTTAGCTGTCATTATAATCCTGCCTCTGATAAGAAAACTGCTGTAAACTCTTACTAAAAGAACAGGAAGTACAAGTCAAAAAGAGCCCCCATGTCCAGTGTGTCAGTTGCAAGATTAATTTAGTAGTTTAATAAAGATTGTAATATGAAAAATAAATTGACAATTTTCTCTTCTTTTAAAATACATGTAACACGAAAAACTTATTTAAACAATGAGTAATTTTCTGATGACACCAACTTTAACCCCTTCGTGACGGAGCCAATTATGCCCTTAATGACCAGGCCAAATGTTACAATTCTGACCATTGTCACTATGAGGTAATAACTCTGGAACGCTTCAGCGGATCCCACTGATTCGGAGATTGTTTTATCATGACATTGTACCATGATAGTGGTAAAATTTATTCGATATCACTTCTGTTTGCTAAATTTTCGCCATTTATTTATTTCACAATTTTCAAACTTTGTATTTTTATGCCCTTAAATCAGAGACATGTCACAAAATAGTTAATAACTAACATTTCCCACATGTCTACTTTACATCAGCACAATTTTTTGCAACAACTTCCTAACTTTTTTTTTTGTTAAGTGTTAAAAGTTGACCAGTGATTTTTCATTTTTCCAAAAAAAAAAATTTTTTTTGTTTTAGGGACCACATCACATTTGAAGTGACTTTGAGGGGCCTTTATGACAGAAAACACCCAAAAGTGACACCATTCTAAACAATGCACCCCTCAAGGAACTCAAAACAGCATTCAAGAAGAAGTTTGTTAACCCTCCACAGGAACAGAAGCAATGTGGAAGAAAAAAAAAAAAAAAAAAAAAAATAATGAACATTTAACTTTAAAAAACACAAATTTAACTTTAGACCCCAATTTTTTTAATTTTTTTTCCCCAAGGGTAACAGGAGAAAATGGACCACAAAATGTGTTGTGCAATTTCTCCTGAGTAATCTGATATACCACATGTGGGGGTAAAACCATTGTTCCATCATGTAAAGTGAAAAAAAACAACAAGGGCTATATAGGCACACTTATCAACCAAGATTCTTTGCTTCAAAATGTCTAAAAATAAGACGCTATTTAGGCATAGACCTCGTCGCGCGTTTCTAGCATTGCTGTCACTCCTAACCATAGAGTATTACAAGGTATCCCAGTAAAACATTTAAAAGAAACACCAAGCAATCATGTCGAAAACTACAACAAATAGTAAAAATTATGAAAGATCTTATATTATTCATATCACAAATATGGAAAAATTTATATATTTCACCAATTCATGTAGACATTCATGTATAATCAGCACATCTGTTCGGTGAAAAATTATGTATTTTTTTTTTTCAGATGTGCAGCGATACAATAAAAGCCAGAAAGACACTTGACTGCTTTCATCCAACGCGTTTCGAGTAGCAGTTCTTTATCAAGTCTGATCACCAATTCTTATATCGAATATGATTCAAATGTCACTCCTCCCATCAGTTTAAAGATATGTTCCCTACGATGTCTTTTTCAGGTGGATACCCTTTAGATCCCACCTGCAAAAGCGCTCAAAGAAATGTTAATAGAATAGATGAAACCTGGAGGAGATCCCACAGACCCAGCCAGATTGACTGCTCAGCCATTCTCTCACAATACTCACCTCTGCCTCAGATTGGGAGGTAGAGCTGTCAGTCACAGCGTCCCTAAGACACTAAGTGGTGGAACAGTGACAGAACCCCTTTTCTAGAGGTTGGGGGGAACCTACAGTTGAATGCCCTGACCAGGTGATCAGCCTTCACAGCTCGAGCTAGCACCCAGGATCTCTCCTCCAGTCCGTATCCCTTCCAAAGGATGATATACTGGAGGGAATTATGGAGATTCAGAGAATCAATCTTGTGTACCTCATACTCTAAACTGTCATTGATAGAAACCAGAGGAGGCGAGGGGAGGATGAGGGAGACAAAACCAAAAGGGACTAACTCCTTTAGCAGTGATCTATGGAACATTTTCGGGATATGAAGAAACAGAGGGAGTTTTACTCTAAAAGGTCTGTGTATTAAACTACCTCCAAAGTCTCATATGGGCCAATAAACTTAGGATCCAAGTTCACTGACGGCACATTCAATATAAAATATGTTGTGACATGCAGAAGTAGTGCTGTTGCTTTAAAAAGCATTCAGCAACTATTAGCAGTAACAGAAGCACAGGAGACAGGAAGTGTTGTGCTCCAGAAGCATCCAGCAACTAGAGGGGTTAACACAGTCACAGGAGAAGGAGTGCTTTAGCAGAGCCCCAGGGGGATTGTGGGCAAGTTGTTTACTGTCTGGCTGGAGCCAAAGAGAAAGTTGGTGCGTGTGCTCTGCATCTGACAGAAGAGCCCCTGCAAGTGAAAAGTATTCAAGTCAGGAGTGAACCTAAGCACAGGTCAGGTAGAGTTCCTGAACTAGCATTGCAGAGTGTTGTCAAGCAGAAAGATAAGGACTGGAAGAAATGGTGTCACAGGGATCATCTCTCTCAGCAAACCCTCCCCCCCCCCCCTCCATCTCACTGTGCTGTAAAGAATGCTGTGTAAATTAATGTGCCTTTGCATTAGAACTGTGCTGTCCTGTACTACTGGGAAGACTGAACTGCTAAGGAAACTGTACTGTTTGTCACTGGAGCCTGTTGCTCATAAGACTTAACTTGCACTGGCTGTGTGGCTTCTTATTAAATGCTACTGTTCTACCGTTTGAGGACTCATCAAGCGTGTCTGGTCAGCAAGTGAAACAACCTACGTGTCTGTGCCTGATGGTCAATAATCCCTGTGTGCCTGAGAGAAGCTGCAGCACATGGTCTATGGTCGCCCTGGGTAATGGTTACCCCAAGATTCCAAAGAATTCATGTAACGTACGTGTGTGTGTGTGTGTGTGTGTGTGTGTGTGTGTGTGTGTGTGTGTGTGTGTGTGTGTGTGTGTGTGTGTGTGTGTGTGTGTGTGTGTGTGTGTGTGTGTGTGTGTACCCAGTACAGACCAAAAGTTTGGACACCTTCTCATTTAAAGATTTTTCTGTATTTTTATGACTATGAAAATTGTACATTCACACTGAAGGCATCAAAACTATGAATTAACACATGTGGAATTATATACTTAACAAAAAAGTGTGAAACAATTGAAAATATGTCTTATATTCTAGGTTCTTCAAAGTAGCCACCTTTTGCTTTGATGACTGCTTTGCACACTCTTGGCATTCTTTTGATGAGCTTCAAGAGGTAGTCACCGGAAATGGGTTTTCACTTCACAGGTGTGCCCTGTCAGGTTCAATAAGTGGGATTTCTTGCCTTATAAATGGGGTTGGGACCATCAGTTGTGTAGAAGTCAGGTGGATACACAGCTGATAGTCCTACTGAATAGACTGTTAGAATTTGTATTATGGCAAGAAAAAAAGCAGCTAAGTAAAGAAAAACGCGTGGCCATCATTACTTTAAGAAATGAAGGTCAGTCAGTCCGAAAAATTGGGAAACATTTGAAAGTGCCCCCAAGTGCAGTTGCAAAAACCATCAAGGGCTACAAAGAAACTGGCTCACATGAGGACCGCCCCAGGAAAGGAAGACCAAGAGTCACCTCTACTTCAGAGGATAAGTTTATCCGATTCACCAGCCTCAGAAATCGCAGGTTAACAGCAGCTCAGATTAGAGACCAGGTCAATGCCACACGGAGTTCTAGCAGCAGACACATCTCTTCAACAACTGTTAAGAGGAGACTTTGTGCAGCAGGCCTTCATGGTAAAATAGCTGTTAGGAAACCACTGCTAAGGACAGGCAACAAGCAAAAGAGACTGGTTTGGGCTAAAGAACATAAGGAATGGACATTAGACCAGTGAAATCTGTGCTTTGGTCTGATCAGTCCAAATTTAAGATCTTTGGTTCCAACCACCGTGTCTTTGTGCAACGCAGAAAAGGTGAACGGATGGACTCTACATGCCTGGTTCCCATCGTGAAGCATGGAGGAGGTGTGATGGTGTGGGGGTGCTTTGCTGGTGACACTGTTGGGGATTTATTCAAAATTGAAGGCATACTGAACCAGCATGGCTACCACAGCATCTTGCAGCGGCATGCTAGTCCATCCGGTTTGCGTTTAGTTGGAGCATCATTTATTTTTCAACAGCACAATGACCCCAAACACACCTCCAGGCTGTGTAAGGGCTATTTGACCAAGAAGGAGAGTGATGGGGTGCTACGCCAGATGACCTGGCCTCCACAGTCACCAGACCTGAACCCAATCGAGCTGGTTTGGGGTGAGCTGGACCGCAGAGTGAAGGCAAAAGGGCCAACAAGTGCTAAGCATCTCTGGGAACTCCTTCAAGATTGTTGGAAGACCATTTCCGGTGACTACCTCTTGAAGCTCATCAAGAGAATGCCAAGAGTGTGCAAAGCAGTCATCAAAGCAAAAGGTGGCTACTTTGAAGAACCTAGAATATAAGACATATTTTCAGTTGTTGCACACTTTTTTGTTAAGTATATAATTGCACATGTGTTAATTCATAGTTTTGATGCCTTCAGTGTGAATGTACAATTTTCATAGTCATGAAAATACAGAAAAGTCTTTAAATGAGAAGGTGTGTCCAAACTTTTGGTCTGTACTAATATATACACACACACACACACACACACACACACACACACACACACACACACTGGTCCAAAAGTAGGTGGACAGAAAGTGTAATAAAATGTTCCTGCTCTGAGATTATCTATCTATCATAGTCTTTGTCTGTCTGTCTTCTGTCTGTCTGTCCTGGAAATCCCGCGTCGCTCATTGGTCCGGCAGCGGCCAATCAGCGCCGCAGGATTTCTGAAAAAAAGATGGTGGCCGTTAGCGGCTCATCTGAGGGACGGAGCTCAGCAGCGATGCAGCCAGGAGATGAGCGGCGCGAGGCGCTCATCTCCCGGCCGGTAGCAGCGGAAGGACCGCCGGCGTCGCTGACCTCCATGCGGAAGGGAGGACCGGGGAGCGGCGCTGCGGGTCGGGATACTTCTGCTGCGAGTGCCCGCTCATGTCCCGGGTTCTCGCAGCGGAAGTACCCGCACAGGCAGCGCCGCTCCCAGGTCCTCACCAAGACGATTCGATGATTGGTCGGGTCCGAAGACCACGACCAATCACTGATCTTACCGCAAAAGTTAAACAACGCTGTGCTGATTGGTCGCGGACGCTGCCCGCGACCAATCACCGATTTGGGCGCCAAATTTAAATATCGGCCGCGACCAATCACCGATCTTGGCTCCACATTTAAACACCGCTGTGCTGATTGGTCGATGACGCTATTTAAATTTGGCGCCAAAATCGGTGATTGGTCACTGGCGCTGCCCGCGACCAGAGATTTTTAACACAAATGTCCGGACCTTTGTAACACCATGCGGATACTGTGGGGACATCAGCGGCTAGCGTGTCAAGGGAGCGGCGGTGCGGGTCGGGATACTTCTGCTGCGAGCGCCAGCTCATGTCCCGGCTTCTCGCAGCGGAAGTATCCGCACAGGCAGCGGCGCTCCCCGGTCCTCACCAATATGATTCGCTGATTGGTCGCGCTCTCCGCCCGCGACCAATCATTGATCTTGGCGCTAAAGTTAAACACCGCTCTGCTGATTGGCCGCGGCCAATCACCGATTTGGGCGCCACATTTAAACACTGCTGGGCTGATTGGTCGCGGACGCCAACCGCGACCAATCAGCAAGATTGGCGCAAAATTTAAACAGCGCTATGATCTCCCGACGGCAAGTGTGAACGGAGGACCGAGGAGCGGCGCCGCCGGTCGGGATGCTTTTGCTGCGAGCAGCCGCTCATCTCCCAGCTGCTCGCAGCGGAAGTACCCGCACAGGCAGCGCCGCTCCCCGGTCCTCACTAATACGACGCTGATTGGTTGCGGCCGCTGGCCCCGACCAATCATCGATATGGGCGGCAAATTTAAACCCCGCTCTGCTGATGGGTCGCGACTGCCGGCCGTGACCAATCTGCGATTTTGGCGCCAAATGTAAACACCGCTCTGCTGCTTGCGCCCGGTCGGCCGCATACAGAATCTAGAATACCCGATGCGTTAGAATCGGGCCACCATCTAGTCTTATAAATGTGCCCCTGCTGTGTACTGTGTAATGGCTGTGTCTGACCATACCACAGCTCCTGGGTGGGGTGTGGGGCAAGCAAAAGAGTATACAGACATTACAGCATGGGATCACAGCTGATTCGTTTTGTGAGGTAAAACATTTCCCTACCTGTTTTTAAACAATGTTTCTTTGTTTTTCTTCAATCAGCTGTGATCCCCTGCTGTCCTGTCTGTATACTCTTTTGCTTCCCCCCCGCCCAGGAGCTGTGGTATGATCAGACCATGTTCCTGTACAGTCAGACACAGCCATTACACAGTACACAGCAGGGGCACATTTATAAGATTATCTCAGCACAGAAACATTCCATTACATTACATTTTCTGTCCACCTACTTTTGAACTACCCTGTACATATGCATACATCTATATATATCAAACATCACAATTATTTGAGAACTAAGATGAGCCACGACAATATTCTTTTAAACCTTCCTTCAGACAGCCCCAAATTTCAGTATAGCTACCTCTACACCACGACACCCAGAACTCATCCTGGAGAATTCACTAAAATGGGGATGAAAACCATAATTGCAAAAAAAAAAAAAAAAAAAAAAAAGAAGAGGGAGAGGTTCCAGTAGACTGGTTAACCTGACTGTTAAAGGCGAACTCAGCAAGAGGTGAAAGTGAGGATCAGTCCTCCTGCTGAGCTGCAACAAAACACCTTGAAATTTGTTCCAACGATTGGCTTGAATGGCAATTCAGTCACCAATTTCTTACAAAACGCTTTCCAGAACTTGGAGACAAATTGCACCTCCTTTCCTATACAATGTTCAAAGGGATTCCATGCAATCACATAATAGATAAATAGCCCGGAAAGTGTTTCACCATTCGGTAACCTCGATAAAGGAACAAAATGCGCTGGTTTACGGAATCAGTCAACCACCCAAATAACTGTCTTCCCTCCAGACAAAGGCAAATCCGTTCTGAAATCCATGGACAAATGAGTTTACGGTCTTTCTGTAACTGGCAATGGAGCTATAACGGACTGGGTGGTGGAACCACTGTGCCATGATCAGAGGAAAGCCTGGAGGGACGTGTACTAGGTGCCTCACCAAGTCAGACCTCTAATGCATAGTGGCTAATGATACCGCGATCTGAGGGAGGCAAGACCAGGTGCTACACCAGCGCTGACCACGGGTGGATGGCAACTTACCCCCAAGGGACACGAGGCAAGAACGGTAGACTTGGCAAGCACGATAGGCACAGGGGCTGGTATCGAGGTAGGCAGGTAAAGACTAATGTACAGGACTAGTGATGAAAGGGTGGTTATCCAGCAACTTGTGAAATGGACTTAAAAAATAGCGTTTATTTTGAAAAAATTAAAAACCATGAGACTATAGTGCAAATAAAAGCATACAGAGGCCTACGCGTTTCGGATACGTAGATCCTTATTCATAGCATAATACAATGTTGAAATGGGAAAACTTTTAAAAAGGCATAAGGAGAAAGTAGCCGCACACCGACATCACCTGTTCAGAAGCTCAATTACACATGAGTCCAGAGTCTCAGAAAACTCCGTTTTAACCCTAAATGAACTGTTTCTATTTAAAAGGGGAAAAAAAAAAAAAAAAAATTGGAAAGTTGCCAAACAATTACAAACTCCATAAATATACCTCGCTAAATATCAGTCACATAATATTAACCTAGAAACAAACAGTTATAATGACCCAGGTGAGCTGAAATATATATTTTTTTACATTACTTACTAATGTACAGGACTAGTATACAGTATAAGAGCACTGGAAATTGAGAACTAGCAAGCGTGTTAGAAACAGACAAACGTTATCTCAGGCACCTCCATGCTGGAGATGCCTTAAATAGTAAGTGTCCTCCAGCAATTGGCCTGGGATACTTTAGGACGACATGTGCGGCCCCTTTAAAAGAGAGGGAGCGCGCGCAGTAAGCACAGTGCTAGGTGATCTGCGCGCCGTGTGCGTACCCCTGGTAGCCACCGATAAGGAAGGAGGAAGTCCAGGACAGGGGTCGCGGCGGTGAGAGTGAGCCAGCGTTCCTGCCGGGGAAGAGGGGCAGCGTGCAGGGATGCTGGCACTACAAGAGCCAATTCCTCAGCCGGCCGGCCAAGAAAGACTTTTGCGCGTGTGCAAACATCACAAGTGAATACAAAATCTTTAATATCATTAAGCATGTGCAAGGTGCCTCAGCGAGGAAGTCGTGGGCGAGCTGTAGACCCTGCTCGCTCTGACACCCTACAGACAATACGTGTCCTCCCTCCTATGTGTGGCAGTGTATGTGGTGCTCTCCACTTCAGACCATTCGATCGCGGCTGTCTCCAGGCATTCCACGTCTGGGAACAGGGCAGCAATAAATTCAGAGGCCACGAGGTTCTTAACCATAACTGGGACTTTACTTGGGGAAGAGGAATATAGAATGGATAAGGTCTGACAGGTTGTCATCTCCCTCACAGGTGCTGCAAACATCTGCAGCCCTGGTTCCCTCTTCAAGTGAAGCATCTCTATGACACTATTCTCTAGCCAAAGAGATTCTTCCTCACCAGCGACAGTATATCCGGATCTTATATCTCCTCCACATCTTAGCCTGGAGTCCCATCTTCCTCTGCTGCCTGCAGACTGAAAGTGCCCCGGGTCCTCAATACCTCCGTTGAGTTTCTCCAGCGGGTAACAGGACTCTTGCGTAGGGAGATCTTCACATGGTTGATCCTACTGTCTGAGCTCACATCTACCCTAGCAGCCACTATATTAGGCTGTCCGTAAGGTTCACTGTCCAAACTCTCACTGAATCTTTCTGGAAACTCACTACTTGTTGCCTACAGTGCCCGCCCTCTATGGGCTGTCCTCACACACAGTTAACCCTTCACTGTCTGTAACACTACTGGCAGACTCAAACTGTCATCTGCACTCGGGACAGTGGCATCTTGTGGCTGGTTACCAATATTACAGCTCACAAGGAGACATATTGCCATCAAGGCATCTATTCACATCTTATACCTAGCCAAAGCAATGGGTTCCCCTTTTACTCTACTGGGCTGGATTATCACAGCTAACCCCTTAACTGGACCTAAAGGCAGCCCAGAGAGATCTAACTATTGGGAACACTCTTTTTAACTCTTTCAGTGCTATAGGGAAGCTACATCCTTCCCCCACTACTACACATGGATGGCCACTAAAAGAGTATCAATACATTTCCACGTAGCTGTGATCCCAGGATGACCACTCAAGACAGAATCATGAAACTCCTGCAACAAACGTAATCTTAGATACACAGGCACAAATAATTTTGACCGTGGAGAAGCGGAAGGAGCCAACAACTGGACTTCACAGATCTCTGCTTCCAACTCCGAGGATACCACAATGTTCTGAGGAACAATGGAGGATGAAGGTTCTGGGGGAGAAACTGAATCAAGACTGCGTGATAAAGCGTCAGCCTTAACAATTGTTGAACCCCAGCAAAAGAAAATTTCCTAAAGAAAAAAAACACATGGCCACAAGTTGGTCAAAGTTTAGGAACATTGATATAATACAGCCCATATCACCCAGACCTCAGAGGCATCCACCTCTATGATTAATGGTTTCTGGAGAGGAGGTTAGATTAAAACTGGAGCGGCCATGAAATACTTTCAATTTACCAAACGCTCCAATAGTATCTGGCGACCAAAACGTTAAGATCTGCCCCCCTTACTTGTGAGATCAGTAAAACTGTTTAACGATCTGTAAAAAAAAACAAAAAGTTAAGAGATCCTAGTTACTTACCGGTAATGGGATTTTACAGAGCCCATGACAGCACCACCTGAGAGAGGGTATCCACCCACCAAGGACAGGAACCTACTGAATAAGAAGGCGGTACTTCTCTTCCGCATCAGTTTTAGGTTCAGAGCATGAGAGGGCCTCCGAAAAATATGTTAGTACATAACTACCACCAAAACATTCCTTTGTAAAACACCCATAGTAGTGCACACCATAAGTGATAAAGGGGAGGGAATTAATAGGGTTCTATCATGGGCTCTGTAAAATTCAGTTACCGGTAAGTAACTAGGATCCCCCCTTCTCCCATGACAGCACCACCTGAAAGATTTAGAGATCAGACACCAGAGGGAGGGATCACCGCTTGCAACACCTTCCTCCCAAAGGACAGATCAGTAGAAGAGGAAAGTTCAAGATGGTAATGCTTGTTGAATGTAGAGGGGGATGACCAAGTTGCCGCCTTACATATGATGTCGATGGGCACATCCGCCTTCTCAGTCCAGGAAGCAGCTACAGACCTGGTGAAGTGGGCCTTCAGGTTCTCTGGAACTGGCAGATGGCTAGAGGAGTACGCTAAACCAATGGTGTCGCTGACCCATCTAGCTATGGTCCCCCTCGTAACCTTAAGCCTTTTCCTAGCATCCTGGAATGAGATGTGTGGCAACCCAGGAGTCCGGTTGCCACAGTGGCATTGCCTCCCTCACAAGGGGGTGATGCCATGCCTGGAAGCAAGGAGAGGTCCCCTAATCAGGTTTTGCTAGCATGCAACACGTTCCTGGCTCCAGACCAGCAGGGGGAGCTCCTCCCCTTAGCAACTGGATCAGGAGATAGGGTTAGTAAGTGTGAGGAGAAAAGACAGGGGTTGAAGTCAGGATGTCGACGAGGAAAGACAGAGAGTGGAGTTGCACGGCAGTTCACCCCAGAGGAAAGCGCAGAAGAACCGGACACCGGAGTCCAAAATTGTGGGGCACCGAAAGCCCAGCAGCAGAAACCAGAGGGCAGAAGACTGCAGGTCTCCTGGCCCCATCAGACGCCCGGAGGCTCAACAACACATAGGGCCCAGCACCGCCACGTGGGAGCGACACTCCAGAAAGGCCCGAGCTGCCTGCCATACGGGTGAGCACAAAGACGTTTCACTCAGGGACGAGGGCCGCAGCATAGCTATAATCAGCAGGGCCAAAGAGATTAGCGCAAAGGGAAGGCCTCCAACTCGACCTGGCTAGGTGGATCCCCCAACTTGCTTCCAGGCCGCCCGGACCTCTACTACTAGCTAGTACCCGTGCCCCGGTCTGCCTAACCACCGCAAGTAAAGATAAGAGGAAACCGCCATTAAGTTGTGGACTGATTATTAACTGCGCCATCCTCTGCACTAAACCATAACAGCAACATCTACACTGCCCTGGAGCTAAGAACTACCTGTGGAGAGCAAAACCAACTCTGCTGCATTAACAGCTCCAGAGAACCTGCTCCGCAGCGGCGGATCCCATTAGCCGCATACTACAGGTGGCGTCACGAACTGTATATAAGAACATTAATTCCCCTGTAAATATCCCCTTTTTACTGACCGCCCTGGGTCACGGACCGGGTCACCACCACTGACATCTCCCCTAGCAACGACCGGCCCAGCACCGAGTACCCCACGACCCAGGGGGCGCGTCAGATAAAGCGTCACCTCCAAGTACTGGACTAATACCCTTTTAACATCTAGCGTGTGAAGCCTTTGTTCCTTCAAATTTCTAGGGTCAGGATAGAAGGAAGGGAGAGTAATTACTTGTGTCCTGTGGAATTTGGAGGCTACTTTTGGAAGATTAAGACCAGGTCTGGTCTTAAAGTTACTTTGTCCGTAGAAACCTATGTGAACGGATGGTTTACCGATAGTGCGTGCAGATCACTAATCCTACAGCCTGACATAAGTGCTACCAGCATGACTGTTTTAAAAAGGTGAGAACTTTCTCTGAAACCTTCTCTAAGGGCTCAAAGGGAGGCTTGGTTAGTGCCTCCAGAAACAGATTAAGGTCCCATGGAGGCATCCTTGGAGTAGGAATGGGTCTAGATCTATTGCAAGCTTTAACAAATCTAGTATCCATTTATTTGCTGCCAAGTCGCAATTAAGAGTACTGGTGGCTATGATGCGCCCCCAGGGCCGTGGGGTACTCGGCAGCCGGGCCTCTGGTTGCCGGGGGATATCACAGTGGCTAGCCCGGTCCATGACCCAGGGAGGTCAGTAAAAAGGGGAATAATTTTATATGGGGTTTTGGGGATGGTTCGTGACGCCACCTGTGGATCGCGGCTAGAGGGAGCCGCCGATGCGGAGCAGTCCTCTGGAGCTGGTGTTATGGCAGCAGGGATGGTGTGGCTCTCCACAGGTAGAGCTAGCTCCAGGGCAGTGTAGGACGGTGGTGGTAGTTGCGCAGTGAGGGAAAGATGGCGCAGATAAAGAATGGACGGAGGCAGTGCAGTGCAGTGATCCGAGTTTTTATGACAGTTCCACAGGTGCACTGTACACGTGTCAGCCTCCCACGTCGCGCTGCGTTCACCAGGCAGGGGTTCAGCACTTCCTCAGGCAGATTAGGAATACCGGACAGAACCCCACTTTCTTGTGTTCCTAGCTAGACCGACTTCACGCTGTGTCTCTCCCTCCAGCTCCGCCCACTCTCAATCCCGCTCGGGTGCTCTGAAGTCCCTCCTGGGGATTAGAATTTCCAATTGCGTTTGTTTACCGATGGGGGCAACCTCAAATAGATCTGTTTGCGAACAATCTGCTGGAATAATCGCTGGATTCAATTCCCATTCCCCTTATTTCAAAACGTGACGACTTAGAAAATCGGCTCTTACATTCTCCTCTCATATGCAGCGCCGAGAGCGTAAATAGATGCGCAAACTGAAGGATCTTGTTCTCCACTGACGATTGATATAGGCGACTGTTGTTCGATTGTCTGACATTATCCTAATGTGTTGACCCTAAAGCTGAGACTTTAACTCTACTACTGCGTTTCTGACTGCCAACAGCTCCCTCATGTTGGAGGAGAGACCCGTCTCTCTGTTTGACCAGAGTCCCTGTATTGAATGGTCTCTCAAGTGAGCTCCCCAACCTTCTGCGCTTGCGTCTGTTGTAATCGTATCTGTTACCTGGAATGACCAAGGAACCCCCAGAGATTGGATGAATCCGGATTCATCCACCAATCCAGCGAGCTGATAACCGAACTTGAAAGATATTCTTCCGTCCAGGTGACCTCTCAGCTGCTTGTCAGCTGTCAGAATCTCCTGCTGTAGACCTCTGGAATGAAGCTGGGCCCACTGTACTACTGGGATACAGGATGTCATCATACCCAGTAGAGACATTGCACTCCTCAGAGTCATGGATGGATTCCTGATTACGCGTGAGATGAGGGAATTGATCTTCAATTTCTTGTCCTCTGGCAGAAGACAAGTCTAGAAAAAGTACTGAACCTTCGACTGTTCTAGTTTCGATTTTTCTAAATTTAGGATCCATCCCAATCCATTTAGACTGGCTGTGACCTCCACCAGAGCCAGTGCGCAGAGTTCTTTTGATCTGCCCACCACCAAAAAGTCGTCCAGGTAAGGGATGACTAGAATATCCTTCTCCCTTGTGCCGTGACTTCCAGGATAATCTTTGTGAAAACCCTCGGAGCCATGGAGATGCCAAAGAGAAGAGCTGCAAACTGAAAATGCTTTATATGCTTGTCAATATGTACAGCTATTCCCAAATACTGTTGTTGTCCTGGAAAGATTAGGACATGGGAGTAGGCGTCCTTCACAATCAAGGACGCACATATAAAACTCTGGGAACAACATCTTTATAGCCGATCTTATCGATTCCATCTTTGATAGTCTGTAAGTTAAGTGGTCATTTAGCTTCTTCAAGTTGACAATGGTTCTGAAGGAGCCATCCGGCTTCTTTATTAGGAAGAGAGCTGAATAAAACCCTCTCCCTTGCTTGGGTATTGGCTTTCTATTAAAACCCCCTTCTCGACCAGAGTGAGTACTTCCTGCTGTAGGGCTATTTGCTCTCTCAGGCCTCTGGGGGCTGAAATCCTGACGATGTCTCTGGGAATGGTTTTTAACTCCAATCTCAGCCCTCTCCTGATTATCCCTAAAATCCAGGCGCTGGATGAGATCTTCTCCCAGGCGGGAAGGAAGTGGGACAACCTTCCTCCTACCTGGGGAGGTTCATCACTTAGGGGCTTTTTTTACTATCGGAAGATGGACCCCTGAATATGAAGCCTCTATTATTCGGCTTCTTGTCTCTCCAACTACCTTGGTCTCGGGAAAAATTTACTCCGAATATATTTCCTTTTCCGAAAGGAGGTCTTCTAACGGGGGAACAGATACATTAGGAAAGCCATGTTAGTCTGCGGCCTTATCCAAGATGTCATCTAAGGCTTTTCCGAAAAGAAAGTCCCCTTCACATGGGATTGAGCAGAGTTTTGATTTAGACTGCACATCCCCTGGCCAGCTCTTGAGCCATAACGCCATATGGGCTGCATTGGAAGGTTAGCTGATCTGGCAGCCAGCCTAACTGAATCTGCCGATGCAGCCGCAAGAAATGCAGCCACCCCCTGCATAAGAGGAAGACCCGACAGAATTTTATGTCTAGGGACGTTCCCCTTAATCTGGTCCTCTAATTGCTGCAGCCAGATCATCATTGACCTGGCGGTGCAGGTGGCCGTCACTGCCAGTTTCAGAGCCCCTGCTGAGGACTCCCAGGTCTGTTTTAGAAAAGACTCCGCTTTTTTAATCGAGCTGATATTTGAGGGCCCCCAAATCCTCGAATGGTAGTGGGGATCTGAGGATTTCGAGATGGCCACATCAATTGTCGGGGTTTTGTCCCACTTAGCTGCGTCCTCCTCTTCAAAAAGGTACCTCCGCTTAGAAGATGAAGGCAGCTGGCCCTTCCTTTCCCTATCTATAAGAGTTTTAGGCCATGTGCCCACGTAGCGTTTTTGTGGCATTTTTACGGCCGCGAAATCGCTTGTAAAACAGTCTGCCATGCAAAGCAATGCGAATTCGGATGTGCTGTGCACATGATGCGCTAATTAGCGTGCCGAATTCGCATTGAGATGCAATACGCAGCATGACCATTTCTACCGCGATTACGCTGCTAATTCACGGCCATTGAGTAACATTGAAACGCAGCAAACCCGCAGGTATGTGGATTTGCTGCATTTCAATTAAATTCAATGGCCGCAAATTTGCAGCATAATTGCGGTGCGTGTGGTACCCGGGATGAAGAGGAGACTACAACTCCTCTTCATCCCGGCTACCACGCGGTGAAAAAAAAAATAAAATAAATAAAAACAAAACACACACAACAACAAAAAAAAAAAACCTGTATATTCACCTCTCCGGCGGCCCCCGGTCTTCTCCCGGCGGCGTAGTCTCTCTTCGGCGTCCCGCGGTGTACTGGCAGGACCTGCAGTGACGTCATGTAGTCAGCTGATGGTCACGCGACCGCTGACGTCAGTGGTCAGGTGATGGTCCATGCCAATTGCTCAAGATCGCTTGGAAAAGTGCTTGAAAAAAAAAAAAAAAACGCATTTAAATCTGCATGCATTTTTTTTTTCTGCCAGAGAGGCAAAAACGCTCTGCATAAAATCTGCTACGTGGGCGCATAGCCTTAATCCTCTCATTGACTGGGAATGTGCATCTCTTCTTTTGATCTAAGCCCCCAAACATGATATCCTGAACCGTTCTGGGGGCCTTGGCATCGGCAATACCCATGGTCGCTCTAATAGCCTTGACTAGTCTCGCTGTATTGTCTACTGAAAAACATGGTCTAACCCCTCCATCATCTAAAGATTCTGATGAAGACGATGACGAGAGGTCAGAGGGGGAAAGGGATTCTCTTGCGATACAGGAATCTAGCGATTCTTCTGAGTCAGAGGTAACCCGTCTATGCTTTATCTTCTTACGTGAAGTCAAGTTCTTTAAGGAATCCCTGACTTCCATATGGATTAAGGTTTTCAGATCCACAGCAAAGCTAGGGGACTCCTCTGCTATAGTCTTTTGGATGCAACCTGAGCAAAGGTTTTTAGCAAGGGAGCTGGGAAGGCTAACTCTACATAACGCACACTCCTTATTGTTGTTCTTAGAACTACTCTTTTTAGGTTCCTACCAAAGACAGAAAGAAACGGAAAAAAGAGAAAACAGAGGAGCACATTACTAAGGTGAACTTTCACGAAGATCACTCACCACACCGCTGTTCAGACTAGGGTACCGGAGACGGTGGTTGCCGTTCACATGAACAATCCCGTCAGGAGGAGGTAGACTCGCGAGCCGATTTCTTCTGACCGGTTCTGCCGGCGCTTGTACGGCTCCCACTACTGTGGCTCTGATGATGGGAAGACTCCCGACGTTGCTGGACAGGTTTTACATGCTGCTTGATCTGCTTACATTGCTCAGGCGGCTGCTGCGGTGATAGCAGCTCCTCACCTATAATGAAGGGGATGCAGACACCGCCATCTTGCCAGCTTCCCATCCCTATAGAGCATATGGAGGCTCCACCCCCTTTGGGCCTCTCCCCTTTCCGGGTTAAACGGCAGCATACCCCCCCCCCCCCCCCTCCCTTTACATACAGCCGGCTGGTGTGCTTCGCAGCAAGATCTGCAACTCGTGCGCAGACCCAGCGGCCCCCGGCGCGCTTGCATACAGGGGGATGCGTTAGATTACTGAATCGCACCCCGCGCATGTGCAGACCCGGGCTTCCAGGCTGCTACGTCACAGGGCGCGACGCGACCCTGTGTGTGTGCAGACCCGGAAGGCCTGCCTGCCGGCGTGCTCAGCCACGAACCTCCATGTGTGCGCAGCCCCAGCACCTGGCGCACGCGGGAGAGGTCCACGGGAAGGCGCCCTCTCTTCCCCCGCAAACAGACCCAGGCACAAGCAAGATGGGGCTGAAACCAGAGGGCCCATCTGCTGCTTCTTCGGTCTCCAGGCTGCACCGATCTCGTGATCCCAACCCCACGATCAGGTATGCGAGGCACCCCTGAGGGTTCAGTCGCCACAGAGGTACTGCACCTCACCCAGAGGTGTGGTGTCTCTCTTCTCTCAGGTAAGGAGGGAGTGCTGCTCGGAACCCCAAACACCTGCATCCAACACTACACTGCTCCAGGCCGGCAGGAAGGGCAAGATGTGCTGCTCCTCTGCCGAGCCCTGATCCTGGCTGGAGTGGGGGGGGGGAGAAAGAGAACCCAAAAGGTAGGGGGAACCAGTAGTGGGTGTGGGTGAAGGGAGCACTTTGGTAGGAGTATACATAGGGAAGCCATCTTAGGGTGGCAGAGAAGTGAGTAGAGGAGAGCAGTTCAGAAGAACAGTCTGGGAGCAGAGTCTCATTAGGAGTTCTGCTCCACAAGTAGGGCCAAGTCTGGAGGCCCAGGAGGGGAGCAGGGAGTAGGCTCCATTCTAAGAAGGGATCCTAGGGGGTACGGCGAGTGCAGGAAGGCACCCATACGCCCCACACCTGTCAGAAGACAGGGGGATCTTAAGCCGCATTCTAATCCCCAGGAGGGTCAAGCAGGTCCGGGATCCGACGTACAGGAGGGACTTCAGAACACCCGAACAGGATTGAGAGTGGGCAGCGCAGGGCAGGAGAGAAAGACCCAGTGTGAAGACAGTCTGGCTAGGAACACAGAAAAATGGGGTTCTGTCAGGTGCTCCTAATCTGCCTGAGGAAGAGCCGAACCCTTGCCTGGTGAACGCAGCACGAATCGGGAGGCTGTAAGCTGACAGTGCACCCTGAGGAACTAAAGAACTGTGAGTAAAGACTCGGATGACTGCACCGCACCGTCCATTATTTCGTCTGTGCCATCTTTCCCCCTGCACTACAACGCCCCGCGCAACCACCATCTACCTACGCTGCCCTGGAGCTTGCTCTACCTGTGGAGAGCCACACCACCCCTGCTGCCGCAACACCAGCTCCAGAGGACTGCTCCGCAGCGGTGGCTCCCTCTAGCCGCAATCCACAGGTGGCGTCACGAACACTTTCCCAAATCCCCTATATAAAATTACCCTTTTGTTGACCGCCCTGGGTCACGGACCGGGCCAGCCACCGTGATATCCCCTGGCAACCAGAGGCCCGGCTGCAGTGTACCCCACGGCCCTGGGGGCGCGTCACTCCCATCAAGAACAGGAAGCAAAACTGATACGGAAGAGAGGTACCGCCTTATTATTCAGTAGGTTCCTCTCCTTGGTGGGCAGATACCCTCTCAGGTGGTGCTGTCATGGGAGAAGGGGAAAGTTTCTATAATTGGAGGATCCTAAAAAACGTTGCAATGCTTTAAAGGTCACGAGGTAGAACCCAATCAGTTACAGCTTGCACCTCCCTTCCCAGAATCCATCTTAAACCTTTTAGCAGATACAATGAACCCCAGGAACGATATCTCAAGCAGAAAAAAAAAATACTCTCCAATTTAGAAAACAAAGAATTTTCCCCGAGTTTAGGCAAAACAAAACAGACATATTTATAGTGTGAATCCAGATAAGGTAAAAAACACTATCAAGGTAAACCACAATAATATCAGAAAATATATCATTCATAAAATTTTGATAGACTGCTGGTGCTTTGATTAACCCAGAAGGCATAACAAGACCCTGAGATGTAAAAAAAAAAAAAAAAAAAAAAAAAAAAAAAAAATATATGTTGTTTTCCACTCATCACCCTTCCGGGTACTTATCAAATTGTAAGCCCCCCTAAGGTAAAGTTTAGAAAATCATTTAGCCCCAGGCAGGGATCAGTGGAAGTGGGTATGTATTCTTAACTTGTTTATTTCACGGAAATCGAGGCAGGGACGGAGGCCACCATCTTTCTTTTTAACGAAGAAAAACCCAGCAACTACTGGCGAGGAGGAAGGATGGATATGACCCGTCTATAAACTGACGGTTACATATTCTTACATGGCGGTACGTTCAGACCTGATAAATTGTACAGGTGAGCCTGAAGTAATTTGGCATTAGGAATAAGATCAATAGCGCAGACATAAGGACGATGGAGGGTAAAATCTCAGCCTCTTTCTGAGAACGCATGTCTGAAGTCTTCCAGGCACCCCACCTGACCCTTCAGGACTAGCAGAGGAAATTTGTACAGACTTAAAGGGAAGGTGCCACGGTTTTTAATTTTGTATTAATTATGTAATCAATTATTTTAATAAAAAATTAAATGCACCACTTTTTTTTTTTTTTATTTTAAATTGGCCACTGGGGACTGCCATCTTTATTTGGGGGGCGTGTAAGAAGCTAAGCAGCATCTTACACACCTCACTTACGGCAGTCCAGGCCATAAGAGACAGTAGTCGATCACCGACCCCCATCTCTCATATTAGAGGCCGCTCCTCCTGCCTCTAGCTGTGACCTGGGCACGCCCCCTGGGCTGTCCAGGTCACAGCCGTGGGAGGAGATCGTGGCCATCTTTGTGGAGCCCGCAGTGTAAGCTGCGAGCTGCACATTCCCCCGTTATCACGTGCACAAGAAGGCGTGGCATGGCAGGAGCTGCCGGGGAGGAAGTGCCTGGGAGCAGAGGTCCAGATGAGTACCTGCAGCTCCTGGGTGCGGTGATCTCAGTTGTTATCACTGCCGACATCTTCAGGCAACACAGACAGCACTGCCTGGGAGCGTGGAAGGTGAGTAGAAGTGTTTTTTTTTTTCCTCTCTCCTCTCTTTGCATTGAATATATGGAGGGCCATATACCCAGGATGCACTATATGGGGTCATTATACAGAGGGCACAGTGACTGATGAGCGGTGTAGTTACTGAGGTCACTGCTCATCTCAGCCGCCAGGTCTCGTGGAGAGCAGTGGGCCCCGCAGTGGCTGCTGCTATAGTCTATGGAGCGTCATTCTCTGAACAAGGCTCCATAGCCTTTGGACGTCGGATTTGGGGAACGCCATGGACTATGTCGGACCTGCTTGTTTTTTTTCCCCCAAAAAATAAATTGATGAACCAGGGAAAGTGTCGGGGAGTCTTTATTCAAAACCATCATTTATTTTTTCAGTTTTTTTTTTTTCCTCCCCTCTTCTTCATTAGGGGGTATCTGATAGACACCTCTCCATTACTAACCACAGGGCTTGATGCCAGATGTAAATTTTAACAATTCACAGCTGTCATCAACCCCAACGATCATTACCCCCATTGCCACCGCTCAGGGCAGTCAAAGCGCGATCTAATGTGATACGCCAATTCTAGGGCTGCTGCGGGCTGGTATTTTTTAGGCTGGGAAGGGCCCAATAACCAGGGACCTGTCTGCTTTACCTTGCCTGGTTACGAAAAATAAGGAGGAACCCCACATCTGTTTTTTTTTTTTCCATTTATTAGGGTAAACACCCTTTAGTGCCACATAAAAAGGGTACAAATTTATTATATGTAGTATGTATTATTAAATTCTGTATCTACTGGACGTTTATTCTATTGCTCCCTTAGAAGTGGACAGAGCAAGGTTACACATTTCAAAGGGGGTAGTGGTGTACTGTGTGACCCCACTCGGTCCACTTCTATGAGAGTAGTAATATGGTGTATGGAGCGTGGGGGGTCACACATTACACCACTGCTCCCATAGAAGTGGACGGAGTGGTGTCACCGGAAGCGTAGCTAGGGTTTTGGTTTGGGATGGTGAAACTTCTGAGTGGGCCCCTGACCAGGTAACCCTGATTACAACTACGGTGGTGCACCCTAATAGTACATGTAGGAGAACCTCAGCAGATGACCACTCTGTTACTAAAAATATAAGACACGCCATATAGTAGAATGGACTCCCCATCGGGAGTATCCGCATATCTAACCCCAGGTTATGATACAGCGAGCAGCACCATCTAACCGAATCAGCACTGCCGGCCGTCTATCACACTCTACTGGTCAGTATCACTGGCAGTCACCAACAAAATGGCTCCACACTGATCCTAAACTTCATCCTTTCTTATGCTGGTACAAAACACCCAGAAGGGGAGGAGAGGAGTGACGTCACACACGTGTGACCAGATTCAGCCCACATTTACTGCAGTCGTAATGCGAGCTAGTTGTACACTAGGCTTTCATGGCAAATTTCAGCAGCTGCTCCCCCTAGTGTTTAAAAGTGGAAATACCAAACCTTTGTTATTTTTCATATTTTACTTTATTAAAAAAAAAAAAAAAAATTTATTTATATATATATATATATATATATATATATATATATATATATATATATATATATATATATATATATATATATATATATATATATATATATATATATATATTAAACATTAATACTTTACACTTTCTCAATTGCTGAATTTTTTTTTTTTTTGGCACCTTTCCTTTAAGACATTTCTTTTCTTATGACAATTAGGGCTGTCCCTAATCCTAAATCAATGAAGTTGGCTGCAGAACCACAGTCAATGAAAGCAAATGCAGATGAACTATGTTTCCTGAACATGTGGTTAACATTTAACAGCACTTATTATTATGGAGTAAAAAGGTACCTGGAAGTTTGGGTGACCTCCTCAATAGTCACCAAGACTTAGGCGTTTCCTTCCGGTTTGCTTGTTTGAGGGCGTTTTGTACAGTCCCGAAGAAAATGCCCTGCGAGACCACAGTAAAAGCAGAGTCCAAGAGTGTGCCGACGTCTCCTCTCAACGACCCGAGAGGCGGCAGCTCCACCCTCCATCAGTTCTGCCTCCGGTAAGTGGACAGGATAGTTGGAAAAGGCCGAACCCCCCTGTCGCTCATTACGCCTCTCCCGAATTCTGCGATCCAACCGAATAGCCTGGGTCATGGCCTTCTCCAAGGAACAAGGTGGAGTGAGGAGAGCTAGAGCATCTTTGAGAGTATCTGAGAGGCCTCTGTGGAAGTAGCACCTGAGAGGTTCATCATTCCACAGCACTTCCATGGACCATCGCCGAAACTCGGAACAGTAAGCCTCAGCGGTGCGGTTTCCCTGTGTCAGAGTCATAATCTTTTTCTCCGCAACTCGGATCCTGTCAGGTTCCATACTGGTGGGAGAAATGGAAAAAAAAAAATGTATTAAAGTATTTGGGCCAATGGTAATGTGACGCTAGTCACTACTCATGGACTTACTGTGAGGCAGGATAGTCAAAAGGTCCAGGGTCAGTACCAAGAGGAATCGCAAAAGACAAAAGCGCAGTCAGGTAACGGTCCTAGGTCAGAATATCAGGAAGGTAGCGGATCAAGACAAAGGGGTAAGTCAAACGGATGGTCAAAAGGTAAATCCAAGGTCAGCAATGGATGAACACAGAGCCACACCACTTGAGCAAAGCTACAAATGGCAAAGGTCTGACAATTGACAGAGCGTTAAATAGCCCTGTAATTACCCAGAATAGATAACACCTGAAGGAGATCTCACATTCCCAGCCAGATAGGACGGCTGAGCTGTCAATCACAATACTCACACCTCTCCCTCAGATTGGGTGGTAGAGCTGTCAATCACAATACTCACACCTCAGCCTCAGATTGGACGGTAGAGCGGACAATCACAATCCTGACAGCTCAGCCAGCCCTCGATCCCATAGGGCGGCAGAGCTGTCAGTCACAGAGTCCCTAGGACACCGTGAGTGGTGGAATCGTGACACTTACCATGTGTCAAAAATGACCTCATTGTGAATAAGGGTAGACATGGCTTCCCTTTTTTTGAGCTGGGCATTACATTTATATAGCTTCCCATAGCTGGGTGTCCAGTCAGGCCCCGGTCCTGCTCGGCCCTTATTCACATTGAGGTCTCAAAGGGATCACTTTCACTCTTTTTTTTAAAATCAAAAACAGTGTTTACAAACTACCCTAAGTGTAACACCCCTTTAGGGCTACCACGTTACACTGGGTGTTATGGGGGGTCTCACCTCTCTAGGGCGCAGTGCCTCCACCCGAATCTTGATTGGAGCTCTCACTGGGACTGCAGAAGGACGGTTATCTTCTGCCAGGGGCTGATTCGGGAAGCCCTTGCCACAGCTCAGTACACACTGACAGGGAACAGGAGTAAAACTGTTTAACAGGTTTATTGCTATGCAGCAGAATTGAGGTGGGTTTAAAGGAATAACATACAATACAAGTAACGGTGCTCTATAAAAGTCATATACACATCACAATCTACTTCTACCCCGACCCTGCAAATATAACATAGCAGGTTTTCCCTTTTTGCTTTAACTCAGTCCAAACGTTGGGGCTCAGTTTCCGCGGATGTTGGCGCGCAAATGAGAACCGTTGGTGCACTTAGATGAATATTAATGTCAATAGTCTGGGTTGTAGTGTACTCACTGTAAATAGCACTGGTAGAACCACAAGTCTCAGAAGGGCACTCACTGTGTGTCTCAAACAGTTGGATGGTTCTCTGGACACCAGCTGGGGGCAGCAGGATTCAGCCCTTTATACGGTGGGAGTGCCGGCAGAACTCTCCGAGTCCTTGATGTAACTTGCTTCAGAGAGTGACAGGACCGCGCTCTCTCCAGCAGCACGGGTATCTCAGAGGGGGCCGCCACACTCTGCAGTGTAGAGGAATGCAGATCCACACCGCTCCGTCTCTCACAGCAAGCTGCCACTCTGCTTCTCCTCTGAACTTTCACTTCCTGCCCAGCTCCCTCCCCCAAGTCTCTCCTTCATTACTTCCAAACTGTGTCATCTGACTGAAACAAGGGTCCCTGGGAATTGTAGTCCACTGCAGCTCAGGGGAAAAACGGTTAATGTCTGTAGGTCCCTGTTTAACAGCAGCTACAAAGCTGTTCTTAGTGTCTGTAAGTTCCAGTATACTGGTAGCTGCTCTGACAGTTCCCCGTGCAGGTGTTACATAAGTTATTTATATGCACTATTGCTTTTTACTTATAGCAGGAAATATGTTCATTTTGTTTCTATCTTAGCTTTTTGTCTGTTTAATGGCCAGTGTGAACATGCTCCTACAAGCTGCATGCATGCCAACTTATACTCCAGTTCATTTCTTTTGGTTTAATTACTCTACAAGTTTACTTCTTCTTAAGTTTTGTTTCACTTCTTGTTCGGAGCCCTCGAGATTTCTTCCCACAGCTCAGGAGATGTATAAGTGCTGGCATCTAGCGACAGAGAAGCATCTGCCGTCCATGATGCACCAGGGACGACCCGTGTACATCTTAATCCTACACTACTTCTCGTTCACATCTTACATTATTATGATTGTGTTAGATTATTTTATTTCATCCTGTACAATATTACAGGAGGTAAGTGACTACTTTGTATTATCCAGTAGCCGTCACATATTATACCTATTTATTACAGTTTTCTAGGATTTTGCACATTCTTGGAATTAAATATTTCTTCTGAATTATAATTGTAAGGGCACAGTCAGACGGCCGTATAAATGGGACCAAGATCGGAACACAGACCATGGACTGGCCGGCAGCTCTCCCTCCCCGAGTGTGACAGCTTCATGTATTTCTATGCAGCTGTCACACTCGGATCGGGAGAGCCGCCGGCCAGTCCTCGCACTGCATTCCGATCTTGGTCCGATTTATACGGCCTAAAAAGGAGAAGTGTTATAATACACTTAACCTCTCAAGTACTGCCCTATCCCATATTGATGGCCAAGATGTTTTTTTTTTTACTTTTCATTGACACATTTTTCCAACATTTATTTTTTAATAGCCATATAAGGGTGTGTGGGTTGTAGAAAGGTCATTTTAGGGAAAAGGGAGAATTGGAAAAAAAACCCCCTGCCATTAACCATTGTTTTGCATTTAAAGAAAACCCTGCCATTGACCATTCTTTTGCATTTATTTTATACAGTTTACATATGTAGCACAAAGGTTTTACCGTAAAAACAAGTTATCACCTATCCACACTGACCTCGGGGGTCTTGCACTGATCGGCAGAACAGGGCAGCTATCAGATCACATGATATTGCACAGACAATCAGGAGTGACTATCATAGCCAGTGTAAAAGCAGACGGAATGCAGCAGATATTTTGTAGTGAATCTGGAAAGTGAGTGGACGTCACAGCTCACTAATAGCAATAAGGAGAGAAAGCTTTAAAACACTGAATGAACATTACAAATAGTGTGTGTGACAGCACAACCGTTATAAACAGCTACTATCCGTTTATATTGTATGTTGAGGTCGCTTGGACATTACTAAGGCTGTGTTTGAGTTAAAGAGCTGAAAAGTTTACAATACAATCCTAGGAGACCTCAGAGTGTTACACATGTGTTTTCATGGCAATTGAACTTAGATTTGCTGCTAATCGAGTTTTTGGGAAAAAATTGACAAGATGGCGAATTAAAATTTTAAAAGATTCACCCATCTCTAACGGCCATCTTACGTCTGTCCAAATTTTCAACTCAAGGCCAGTAAGAAGCAGCAAAGCTGTGAAAAAAAAGTTATAGTCCAAATGTTATGTTGCTATTAGAGATGAGCAATTCGATCACGCTGGCCTGGTCCTGCGTCTAGTCCAATCCTCTGTGGCAGCTGGTTTTCATTTCACTTCTGCGCTTGGCCTCAAAGGCCGAGCAACTTGACTTTCTTCTACACTTACTCGGTCCTTTGAATGAATGATGTTGCGTCCCATTATGAGGTTAGTCCCATTATGATGTTGCAGGACCTAATAAGTGCTAAAGGATCTGAAGGACAGAGGGCTGAGGATGCCAGGCGTAAAAGTGAAAACCGGCTGTGACAGAGGACTGGACGGCAGAGCAGGGCAGCGCAAATCGAATTGCCCACCTCTACTATGAAATCATACAGATGAGTTGAATATGGGCATTTATACTTTTACAGTAAAGAAAATCAAGTCCATCAATGAGTTCCATAAACCAGACCACGATAGAAGGCTTTAGACTTAAAGGAGTCTCGGATGTACCTGAACTACAAGTTTTCCTCTTCCTTCTGGTTCTTCTCATCTATCTTATCTCCCTTATTGGAAACCTGACTATTATACTACTGGTCTGCCTTGATCTTCACCTTCACACACCCATGTACTTCTTCCTCTCCAACTTGTCCATGATAGATATATCCAGTTCCACCACAACTCTACACAACATTTTCGTCATTTTCATAACGCAAGACCACATGGTTTCTACCTTGGCCTGTATGAGCCAGGTATATATTTTTTGCTCATTAACCAGTAACGAGCTCTCAATTTTGGCCGCCATGAGTTTTGATCGCTACGTAGCCATCTGTAGGCCTCTACATTATCACACGGTCATGAGTCGGAGACTCTGTGGTCTGCTGGCGTCGATCAGTTGGGGTTTCGGGTTCATAGAGATGGTTCCAACTCTTGTGTTCATTTCAAGGTTCACTTGTTACATTTCCAAGGAAATCGATCATTATTTTTGTGACGTATTGCCCATCCGGGACATCACATGTAGTGACACTTCAACTTTGGACCTTTACATTCTTATTTTTGGCAATGTAAACATTTTTATTTTACTCTTCCTGACTATAATGTCCTATGTTTTTATCATCGCATGCATTTTAAGAATAAGCTCGAATGCCGGCAGACGTAAAGCCTTCTACACATGTTCCTCGCACATCACGGTAGTTGGGATCTTCTACTCTTCTATCGTCTTACAATATATCGTAACAGTTTCCGGGAAGAACATAGGTTCCAACTTAATCTTCTCTCTGTTTAACACGGCCATTGCTCCCATGTTGAACCCACTTATCTACAGCCTAAAAAATAAAGACGTAAAATCAGCCCTACGACAAAAGTGGAAATTCTGTGAAAGAACAAAAAATTTTACTTAAACTTTTTGAAAGCCATGGTCGAAGCGAGGATGCAGGATCGTTCTTCAGGCCATTGTAAAATAACAGATTAATGAGATTTATTATGAAGACTGTTGATTTTAGTAGGATCACGAACCACATTATGAGTCTTCGTTTTTCATGTCATAAGTCCAATCATCTTTAGGTTTTTTTTTTTGAAAAATATCTCTAATACTTAACCTTAGACAGGAGCGGAGTCAATTTGCCAAAATTTGAATTAGGCAGATTTGCTCAAATTTGGCTGGAAAACTTGATTTGCATCCAAATTATGTAGTGCTAATCAAGTGACCCAATTTCCCTAAAAAATTTTTTTTGGATGCTGATGTTTCCTGACCACACGGGTTAAAAAACAAAAACCTCAAACTCACATCGTCTCTTACCTGTGAATATCACAGATCCCCATTAATCCTCTAATCGATCCCTAAGCGCCATTCTTCTCTTCATTGGGGCTTCCATTACCAACAAGACCCTTGACGCACATTATGACGTCAAAACATGCATCTCCCTACGTGGTCACATTGCCCCACATGAGACAATGACGGTCTCTATGAATCTAGGTCTAGTTGGTACATGAAGCCCAGGAGCTTAGGGAGCAAGCGGAGGACTGACAGGGATAGGTGAGGAGTGAATATTTTGTTTTACAACCCCTTTCCTGTCCATATGGTGGCCAACTGGTGATTGATGTCAATTTTAAAACTAATTTCATATATAGAAATAAGTTTGTCCATCACAATATCTCAAAAACATAAGCCTGGTGGAAATGGCTGTCCGACAAAAAAAAAAAAAAAGAAGTATTTCAAATCATGGATGGTCTTAAAACAGTAAACCGAGGCATCCTCCCCTTCCAGCACCCCTGTGGATCCAGCACTGGCCACCTGGAGGTATATTCAATTTTTAAGCCAACATGACCGCTGCAGTCTGTGATTGGGAGTTGGCGATAGCATGTCTACCTGGGCCCCCTGAGCTCAGAAGGGTAATTGAAGACAGAAGAAGTCAAAATAGTAAGCTAGCAAGAAGAATGGTAACACTTGTCAATTAATGTGCCTCTCCAAAAGGACTATGGAGGAGCATGCAAGAAGCTCCATCCTGCAGCACAGCTGCTGTAGTGGGCACCATGAGGAAGAGATAAGCCCTCCAGGATGAGAGGAACCGCCGTTATAGAGAGTCAGGCAGAAGCTTAGACCTGTAAGTGAAGACTGTATCCACCTACATGGCTGTTAGTCTGTTATAAAAGCTGAAGCCAAACAAGAGACCGGAGCAGTGGTAGACCGGGAGAGGGTAAGTAAAGTACAGTGTGTTATTGTGGCACATAGCTGTGCTAGTGGTCAAAAGTTTCAAAAACTGCAAACTTGTGACAAAAGGGACTTGAGATAGATTGGGGTCAGAGGTGGAGGCTGATGTGGTGACACATTTTATTTTTATATTTGGGTATGTCTGACTATTAATGCATCTTTATCTCTTTATTATTGATTTCATTTTGTGGATTACATTGCACTATTTGTGCGTATTACATTGCACCAAAATTTCTATAGATCTAACTTTCAGAATTGTATTGTAATTAATTCTGGGTATACAAATGTGCATATACGTACTGGGCAGTATTCTGCATTCTGGTGGCTTTTTATCTTCATTATTTTAATGTCTCTCATCGACCTCCACTTGCTTTCATTGCTTCTTGACTTTATATTAAACCTTTCATTTTTATTTTTGTTGTGTACCTCAAAACAGTTATTGTTTATATACAAGTTTGATTTCTTAATATTAGGAAGCAACACTAACTTGATATTTTGGATTTGGGACCAAGCTTGCGGGGCAGAAGTTTGTTGAAAGGGGACAATCCCTTTAAAAAAGACCTTCAACTCCAAAATACCAGGCAGGTACTGAGAACTTCTGCAATCCAGTAATAATAGGACAATTCAGCTTTTTTAACCTGTGATTTATTAATCAACAGCACAAACACAGATACAAAGAGGAGAAAATACAAAATTCTCACACTGTAACAAAGTTCCTGTCTTTTCTTCTGGGGTGAAAGTTATAAAACATTTACATTATAACTTTTTTATTACATGGTTCTAAAACCCGTCATATATATTACACACATACAGAGGAACGAGCCGCGGTTATAAAACATGTACAGAACGTAGGGATTATCGGAAGTCAACCGTCAGTCCGACCCGGCAATGTTTTTGTAGGTTAGTAGCAGCTGCTATCTCGAAACTTCATCCTTACGGAGGATAAACCGATGCTTGTGTTTCTTCTTCACGTTCGGTTTGTCGTCCAATACACTATATACAGAACCAAGTGCCAAAGTACCAAATACTGTTAAACTTGTGCAACTCCATGACAGGCTGGATGAGGGGCTTCTGCCCTCCAGACGCCGATTTACTGGCCGCTGATCTTCTCCCTCATGAGCTGCAGCATCATGTCCGAGTAGTGCTCCAGTAATCGCAGGGTAGGGGTGGAGGAGCTCCTCTCGTGGCTGGAGGACTCTTGTACAGAAGGGTTTCTCCTCCCGACTCCCACCAAGTCCATTTCACTTTGAATGTGATCAAAGGCATCAAAGAACAAAGATCTCAGACGAGACTTTTCTTCATGGGAACCCCCGTAGCCTTCAACCTGTATGGAATGAAAAAAAAAAATCAGAAAATACAGTAGTGGCTAAAGGACGTCTGTCACCAAATTTCACAATATAACCTGCATACGTTATTTAGCTCTTATATTTTCAGAGTAAATACTCCAGCCTCATCAGGTCTAAGTCAGAATGGCTGTATAACGTATAATTCACATATCAAGTTCACGTATAATTCATAATCCTTTGAAAAAGTTTAACGCAATCTCCACCCACTTAGCCTGACTGACAGCTCCTCAGGGTCCCTCCTCCCTGCGGTCACTGATATCTCACACTGCTCAGTACAAGCAGCAGCTTGTGGATCTTTTGAGTACTCGCCATAAAATCCTATTCTCATTATTGTAAAATAACCCACTGGCATTTTGGGTATAGGTTGCTGCCACTAGAAGGCAGACACAGGGAAAAAAAAAATCATCCCTAACATGCTATACCATTCTAGCAGTCACCAAGTTAAATCATTATGTATTGGACCAGTAGGAGAAAAAGACAATGAGATTCTAGAGGAAAATCATCAAATCAAGCATCAGATGTGAACCAGGCTAAACTAGAAACAGTGAAGAAATCCTTGTGTACAAGACATGTCTGTGTTTCTAATCACCTGGAGGAGGACGGGTTGGGAAGAGAAGGAGGAAAAGGAGGAGGAGGAGGAGGGGTTGGGAAGAGAAGGAGGAAAAGGAGGAGGAGGAGGAGGGGTTGGGAAGAGAAGGAGGAAAAGGAGGAGGAGGAGGAGGGGTTGGGAAGAGGAGGAGGAGGAGGGGTTGGGAAGAGGAGGAGGAGGAGGGGTTGGGAAGAGGAGGAGGAGGAGGAGGGGTTGGGAAGAGGAGGAGGAGGAGGAGGGGTTGGGAAGAGGAGGAGGAGGAGGAGGAGGGGTTGGGAAGAGGAGGAGGAGGAGGAGGGGTTGGGAAGAGGAGGAGGAGGGGTTGGGAAGAGGAGGAGGAGGAGGAGGGGTTGGGAAGAGGAGGAGGAGGACGGGTTGGGAAGAGGAGGAGGAGGAGGACGGGTTGGGAAGAGGAGGAGGAGGAGGACGGGTTGGGAAGAGGAGGAGGAGGAGGACGGGTTGGGAAGAGGAGGAGGAGGAGGGCGGGTTGGGAAGAGGAGGAGGAGGAGGAGGACGGGTTGGGAAGAGGAGGAGGAGGAGGAGGACGGGTTGGGAAGAGGAGGAGGAGGAGGAGGACGGGTTGGGAAGAGGAGGAGGAGGAGGAGGACGGGTTGGGAAGAGGAGGAGGAGGAGGAGGACGGGTTGGGAAGAGGAGGAGGAGGAGGAGGACGGGTTGGGAAGAGGAGGAGGAGGAGGAGGACGGGTTGGGAAGAGGAGGAGGAGGAGGACGGGTTGGGAAGAGGAGGAGGAGGAGGAGGAGGAGGAGGACGGGTTGGGAAGAGGAGGAGGAGGAGGAGGACGGGTTGGGAAGAGGAGGAGGAGGAGGACGGGTTGGGAAGAGGAGGAGGAGGAGGAGGACGGGTTGGGAAGAGGAGGAGGAGGAGGAGGACGGGTTGGGAAGAGGAGGAGGAGGAGGAGGAGGAGGACGGGTTGGGAAGAGGAGGAGGACGGGTTGGGAAGAGGAGGAGGACGGGTTGGGAAGAGGAGGAGGAGGAG
Source organism: Phyllobates terribilis (assembly GCF_046119375.1). Lineage (NCBI taxonomy): Eukaryota > Metazoa > Chordata > Amphibia > Anura > Dendrobatidae > Phyllobates > Phyllobates terribilis. The sequence goes on along the minus strand of NW_027362767.1, from coordinate 421,318,875 downwards.
GAGGAGGACGGGTTGGGAAGAGGAGGAGGAAGGGTTGGGAAGAGGAGGAGGAGGAGGAGGAGTTGGGAATAGAAGGAGGAAGAGGAGGAGGAGGGGTTGGGAAGAGGAGGAGTTGGGAAGAGGAGGAGGAAGAGGAGGGGTCGTGAGGAGGAGGAGGGGTCGTGAGGAGGAGGAGGGGTCGTGAGGAGGAGGAGGGGTCGTGAGGAGGAGGAGGGGTCGTGAGGAGGAGGAGGGGTCGTGAGGAGGAGGGGTCGTGAGGAGGAGGGGTCGTGAGGAGGAGGGGTCGTGAGGAGGAGGGGTCGTGAGGAGGAGGGGTCGTGAGGAGGAGGGGTCGTGAGGAGGAGGAGGAGGAGGGGTCGTGAGGAGGAGGAGGAGGAGGGGTCGTGAGGAGGAGGAGGGGTCGTGAGGAGGAGGAGGAGGGGTCGTGAGGAGGAGGAGGGGTCGTGAGGAGGAGGAGGAGTCGTGAGGAGGAGGAGGAGTCGTGAGGAGGAGGAGGAGTCGGGGTCGTGAGGAGGAGGAGGAGGAGTCGGGGTCGTGAGGAGGAGTCGGGGTCGTGAGGAGGAGTCGGGGTCGTGAGGAGGAGGGGTCGTGAGGAGGAGGGGTCGTGAGGAGGAGGGGTCGTGAGGAGGAGGGGTCGTGAGGAGGAGGGGTCGTGAGGAGGAGGAGGAGGGGTCGTGAGGAGGAGGAGGAGGGGTCGTGAGGAGGAGGAGGAGGGGTCGTGAGGAGGAGGAGGAGGGGTCGTGAGGAGGAGGAGGAGGGGTCGTGAGGAGGAGGAGGAGGGGGGGTCGTGAGGAGGGGTCGGAGGGGTCGTGAGGAGGAGGAGGAGGAGGGGTCGTGAGGAGGAGGAGGAGGAGGGGTCGTGAGGAGGAGGAGGGGTCGTGAGGAGGAGGAGGGGTCGTGAGGAGGAGGAGGGGTCGTGAGGAGGAGGGGTTGTGAGGAGGAGGAGGAGGGGTTAGGAGGAGGAGGAGGGGGGTTGTGAGGAGGAGGAGGAGGAGGACGGGTTGGGAGGAGGAGGAGGAGGAGGACGGGTTGGGAGGAGGAGGAGGAGGACGGGTTGGGAGGAGGAGGAGGACGGGTTGGGAGGAGGAGGAGGAGGAGGACGGGTTGGGAGGAGGAGGAGGAGGACGGGTTGGGAGGAGGAGGACGGGTTGGGAGGAGGAGGAGGAGGAGGACGGGTTGGGAGGAGGAGGAGGAGGACGGGTTGGGAGGAGGAGGAGGACGGGTTGGGAGGAGGAGGAGGACGGGTTGGGAGGAGGAGGAGGAGGACGGGTTGGGAGGAGGAGGAGGAGGACGGGTTGGGAGGAGGAGGAGGAGGAGGACGGGTTGGGAGGAGGAGGAGGAGGACGGGTTGGGTGGAGGAGGAGGAGGACGGGTTGGGAGGAGGAGGAGGAGGACGGGTTGGGAGGAGGAGGAGGAGGACGGGTTGGGAGGAGGAGGAGGAGGACGGGTTGGGAGGAGGAGGAGGACGGGTTGGGAGGAGGAGGAGGACGGGTTGGGAGGAGGAGGAGGACGGGTTGGGAGGAGGAGGACGAGTTGGGAGGAGGAGGACGAGTTGGGAGGAGGAGGACGAGTTGGGAGGAGGAGGACGAGTTGGGAGGAGGAGGACGAGTTGGGAGGAGGGGGAGGAGGAGGGGTTGGGAAGATGAGAAGGAGGAGGGGTTGGGAAGATGAGAAGGAGGAGGAGGGGTTGGGAAGATGAGAAGGAAGAAGGGGTGGGTAGATAAGAAGGAGTAAGAGGTAGAGAACAATTAAGGCTGTCTAATCCACTTCGGCCTGCAACTATCACCTTGCACACTTGGAAAACAGAGCCTGAATGACACATAGCCCAGGAAGACCATTCCACGGATGTTCTGGAACAATGAAGAGTGAGTCCAAATGGCAGATGGGGAGTTGAGGGACAGGGATATGTTTAAGGCAGAAGAAACAGCAAGATTGCATAGGGAATGTTCAAAAGGACGAGATGGGGATGGGCAGATCTGGGGCAAAACTGTACCCTCATTTAAGTAGAAGGGGAAAACCACTATAGACAGAAAGGATGGAGCTGGACTAAGCACCACCTTATCTTGGTGGGGGATCAGGAAGGGAGAGTGAAATGATCCGTGGCCAGTTAAAAAAACATGAATCCTTAGCCTGGTGGTAAGGGAATGACCACCTTTTCATGGATGGATGGGAGAGGAAACAAAATGAAGGAATCTTTCTTATTTGCTTCCTGCTGCACGTTATGTTGAGAGGACTGAGGGTTTGCAAAGTTGTGAAGAGAATGGAACCGGAGTTTGTTTTTTCCCGGAAGGGCCAACGAAACGGGTCCTGGTCTGGGGCGAATAACTCTAGTTTAAGGCTTCAGATATATTCTCATTCACTTGGGCCAGAAAAGAATGGAACCTTCAAAAAGACCAAGCTGTTAAAGAGCTGTTATAAGTTTTTACTGCCGATAGGCGTTTGACGAAGGCAGATCTGCAGATGGCAACCACCGTAGCCGAGGTGCAGGAGATAAGTCGCAGAAAAGGGCAAAAAAAGTACTTCTCAGTATAAGAGAACAGACCTCCTGTTTTTCCTGTGTTGTGGCAGAAAGGCCATCATGGTGGAGTTGGCAGAACCAGTCTGCCCAAAAGCCAAGTCTGTTGTCTCAAAGGAAGACCTCTCAGGTCTTCAACAGGAGGCTGCATCCACCATGGGATTAGTAGGCATCTTGGCCAGATGAAAAACTAGGAGGGTAAATCCAAGAGGAACCACTGCTGGAGACTTGGAAACACTTAGAAATAATCTCTTCTCGAAGGGGATACATGAGGTTTGAATGTTTATCACAAGAGAAGGAGGTCTTGTCTGGGGTCTTCCATTCTTTTTGGATGACCTCCTCAAACTCAGAATGCGAAGCAAAGGCCTTAAAAGGAGTTGTGTGGGACTTTACACAGAGGATCAGACTGACCACAAGAGAACGTAGTGTTACGGTCCAAGTGCAGAACAGGTCCGCTGCTAAAGAATTCAGCAAGACCCAAATTGATTGCCAGAGTATGGATGTAGCTGAGGGCTTTACAAGGCACAAGCACTTGTAAGAGGGGCTACTAAGGGCTGTTTGGATGGGTCTTGAGAGCTGGTGGAGTCACATTTATTTCCCTAGGATCCTTGTAGTCAGCTCCCAGTAGAGAGCAGCCGGTGTGCCTCTCTAGTGTGAGGGGGCACTGGTCGGGAGCAGATGGGAACCTGGCTGACCCTTATGTTTCTGAGTGCCAGAGGAGCAGCGGAGGCACCTTGCATCCTGCATTAGTGGGAATAACATGGATACAGACCCCAACAAAGAACAAATATAGAAAAAAAGCAGAAAACTGGCGTAGCTCAGTGCCTGTATAGGTGGGACAACATTTTTACATTTTTCGTGTCAGCCTCTTGGTGACGGCATCCTGTACCCAGAGTCAATTTCTTAAAAGATATTAATGTATAAGACAGAGAAAACCTCTGGAGATAACCTTTCAAATTGCAGTGAAAAATAGGATTTTAGACGGGGTGGTCCTCCCATAGAAACATTCCATTACTTACCTCTTTGTAGGTCTGTAGAGTCTTTTGGAAGATGTCGTGAAGCTCCTCCACTACTTGCTCACAACGGCTCGCCAGGACCTCCACATCTGACAAAGGCCAGAGGCAGATTATGGTTTAGGTCACTGAATGGCATGTATCAACTTGTATAAACCTAATCTAAAGTTCAAGCCCTCATTAAAAGGGGTCCTCCGGGTGCAACTAGTATGCATTATTCTTTTAAAGGGGTTTGAGAAAAAAAAAAGTATCATCATCATCTTCTTTCTCTAGGAGCATACCACTCCTCCACGCAGCTCCAGAGCAGCACTTACAAACGCGTGCTTCTTGCCTAGTAAACTGTCCACCACGAATAAACCGCAGAGGTGGCCGATAACCAAGGCAACAATCAAACTATAAAGTGAAAAAATCCTTCTGTTCTTAAGAACGGAGATGTGAATTGCAACGTTGCTAGTTTTTACAAGCACTTTGCAATTTTATCCCTTCAACTAGATGAAATCTAGAATAAAAACAAATGAATATATACCCTGCAGTAAGTAAATAGTAATAATACATGTAAATATCAAGTGAAAAAGTCATCCCACCGCGACAAGGTGTACCCAGTCAGGATGGTCTCAGCTCTACTATCTCACCTATGTGCCAGCAGGCCATAGGGACGTGGTCCGCCCTTTTGAGTTCTGCAACTTGTCTATATGGCTTTCCATTGGCAGGTGTGAGACAGCCGGGCCCAGGTCCTGTTCTGCCCCAGTCTATTTTGAGGTCTGCAGGCACATCACGTGGTGAGTAACTTGAGTTAGGAACCATCACGATGGGTACACCTTTTCGCGGTGGGATGGCTTTTACACTTTTGAGCATGACAAGGGGAACAGAAGAGGAGAAATTCTAAAGTTTTTCACTGGAGTCGTCCTTCTTTACCTGGTTCTCCAGGACAGCTACATGAAGTCGCTTCTGGGGAGGACGGGCCACTTCTTGGGATGTTGGCCTCTTCCATGACAAGGCTGCTTGTATGGAGACTGGCACTTGCGTGGCTTGGAAGTTCTGCTATGGACGCTCTTCTGGGGAAGTCCTGGATCTCCAGTGGCCGATCGACCGATGAGGAGTTTCTTCTTTTCTGCATTTCCAGGGCAGGGACGTTCTTTTGGACATCTCCACCTTTGGGCTTCATCTCCTCCTTTTTAGACATCTTCGATAGGTTATTGACAGATTTGGCCTTTTTCTTCAGGCGAGGGATAAATCCGAAGGAGGACGGCGGCGGCATTAGAAGCTTATCACTTACAGGATTGGGGGAGAGGACTGAAGACTTTACTCTCTCTTGGTGTAAGGAGGAGATCTGCTCGTAAGAAACAGAGGAGAGGAGAGGCTTATGGGGGTCGTCCTCAGCGGGAAGAAACTTGTTCTGTTCTAGGGAGGGTAAGTCTATACTAGACAGAGGCCGGGACATGCAAGACAGCTGCCGGTGCTCCTCTGCTTGGCCGCCATTGAGGTTTTCTCCCATCGATACGCTACGAAATATTTTTGCCTTGAAACTAGCAGTGGCCTCCATGTAAGATCGGCACCTACTGGATTTGTTCTTATTCGGCCAACAGCCGGGGAACGAAGATCGGGAGGAGGACGCCTTCTCGCTCACTTGAAGTTTTTGCACACTGGACGTGGAATTTGAGATTTCTGGACAAACTGTAAATCGAAAAAAAAATAAATGATAGACAAGGACATAAAATGACTTTAAAAAAGGCGCAAATTAAAAGCAGACTCAAAACATCGAAAATCAGAGAGAAAAAAAAAAAAAAAACAAGAAAAAAAAACAAGAAATTCATAAAAAGTATCCGGAAATTTTCAATATATTGCTCTTTTTCTTTGATTTCTGAAAGAAATGCATAAAGAATTCTAGACGCGTGCCCAGATCAGTCACTTTCAGTCCCTCTTCCTTCACACAAACTGCTCTCTTGCTGTAAGACACATGTCAAACTCTAGCCCAGGACGCCAAATCTGGCCCGCAATACCGGCAGCGCTCCCTCCCCCACGTTATTCTGTATGGAGGACCATGTGGGGCCCACTATACTGTATGGAGGACCATGTGGGGCCCACTATACTGTATGGAGGACCATGTGGGGCCCACTATACTGTATGGAGGACCATGTGGGTCCATTATTCTGTATGGAGGACTATGTGGGGCCCATTATTCTGTATGGAGGACTATGTGGGGCCCATTATACTGTATGGAGTATGTGGGGTCATTATACTGTATGGAGGACTACGTGGGGCCCATTATTCTGTATGGAGGAATATGTGGGGCCCATTATACTGTGTGGAGGCTCTTAATAGATATAAAGTTTGGCCCGAGACTTTGTCCAAGTTTTTTTTTTTTTTATTATGGCCCTCTCTGTATTTCAGTTTGACATCCCTGCTGTAAGACAACTCTCTGCAGCAGAAGCCTCCCCCCACCACTATGTTCTATGAAACCAGGAACACCAAAGATCGCAACCTCTGTTCTTCAACTCTAAAAATGGAAAATATGAGGAGGAAATAATAAATAATTTTATGTGCAAAATTTGTATTCTCACTCGGGGTCTGCTGGTCTGTGCATCCTAGTCCTGATTCGATTCACCGCTGCAGCCGATGAATGGCGGACATTACCGGTGTGTGTGTCGACAACGTGACCTGGAATCACAGACCAGCAAGGATCGTCCGAGAATTACTTGATTATATTTTTTTCCCAAGCAGACGATTAAAATAATGATTTTTATTTCCTGTTCTCCTTAGATGCTAAAATTCGCCACCAGCCTGGGTGCATGGTGGTCCGGCTGACGACGTCAGAACAAAGGGATCTGATGTAAAGAAGCTGCAGATAAACCCCCAGGGGGACTTACCTGCGTTTTTTTCAGACTTTCTCCTTTCAGTTCTCTCTGGTGCCTTTTCTGCAGGCCTCTTCCATAAAACATTAAAAAAATATATGTAATATAATATATTTATAAAATCGTATTTATTAGTGATTTAAAGGCGTTGACGCTTTCATCAGTCTGCTGTCCACTGGCTGTTTAGTGTTAAAAAGGAACAAAAAAAAGATGAAAAAAAAAAAGAAGTGCTTTACTTACCCTCCCCCGGACCATCGCCGAGTCTTCGCTGTTGCTCTAAGTCTCTGATGTTTGGCTGCAGCGGTGACCTCACATGGACAGTCTTGCAGTCAATCACTGAGCTCAGAGGCTAAGCTTGAGCAAATATAGCAACACTCACCCCACTCATGTTCTGCTACTGTCAGTTTTCCTGCTGATATCATGTGACCGCTGCAGGCAATCACCGGTTGCAGTGTTGCACCCACTAGATGTGTATCGCTTCCCCCACCAATATTTTAAATATGTAATTGTGAAGGTAAAAAAGAAAAAAAAAAACAGAAGTGGACTCAGCTGTAACCATCGATTTTATGACTGAAATGCCTCCTCTTACATCTGGTGTCCTCTGTGATCGCTCCGGTTCTACTTTGGTATCACTGCTGACTGCTGTCGCCATCTTGAGGGTGCCAGGTACAAAGGCAAATCCTGTCCTGTAGAATAAAGGAGAACACTATCAAGAGATGTTGTAACCTGAAGCAGCTGCTGTGACCTGTAGAATGGGATGAGTTACCCGTTCATCCTGAGACTCCGGGATAAGAATCTAGAAGAGAAACTCAGGCGCGGGTTCAGCGTCTCATCGTCCTCATCCGGCTGCAGATCTTTCAGCGAGTTGTCAAACTTCTCTGCACAGACAACACCGGAATATAATATTATATTACAGAATCTTAAGTCTCTCCGAAAACAGGGAGCTGCAGAGACACCGTCTTGTATGGAGCAGTGGTGCGTATGCTCGACCTTCACTCCATTCATTCTCCATGGGACTGAAGGATAAAGCAGAGTGCAGCGCTCCACATGCTCGAGCGCCGCTCTATTCATTCTCTATGAGACTGATGGACAGAGTGGAGCACTCCACATGCTCGACCGCCGCTCTATTCATTCTCTATGAGACTGATGGACAGAGTGGAGCACTCCACATGCTCGACGCCGCTCCATTCAATCTCCATGGCACGGTTGGAAAAAGCAGAGTGCAGCGCTCCACATGCTCGACCGCCGCTCCATTCATTCTCTATGAGAGCGAGAGAAAGTCGAGTGCAGCGCTTCGCATGCTCGACCTCCGCTCAAGCCCTCAAGATCGGACTCTGTAGCGTCCTGTCCTCTAGATTGCTGGGGTTCCCTTAGAGAGAACTTACAGGGAAAAAAAAAACCTAAACAGATGAAGTATCCACATAAAAGGTGAAAAAGAAAAAAAAAAAGAAAAAAAAAATACAAAAATCCCCAAAACATTTCTTCATTCTACTTTTGCAAGGCAAAGGAAAAAAAAAAAAAAAAAAAACAGCGCCGAAAAATACAAATTTCTACCACACAGCCACGTCAGTGTGTGTGTGTGGGGGGGGGAAATAAGTATGGCAGCTGGAACGTAGAGTCCAAAAAAAGTAAAACAATAAAAATAATATACGGTAATAGATAGCTCTATCAATAGTCATTAAGGGGTTAAAGTGAAATTCCCAGAATTGTCAAATTGACCCCAAGCACGCGCATATTTCATCTGACATTTTCTTTCTGTATGAGGTCTTGTTTCAAGAGGAAGATGTTGTATAGTTTTTTAGCACCATTGTTCTGGCTATTTTTGGCAATGCAAATAAATTAGCAGCTGTGTTTTTTTTTTACCGTTCACCTATAACACCAAATAACCTGCTGTGTGAATTCCTAATTTGTGTAGGTTATCTACTAAAATGTATTTTAATAAAAAAATATATATAATCTAGGGTATATTTTTAGATTTAATTTTTGCTTTCTTTATAGCTGGTGTGATACATCTGGTTCTTTATTTTTTTTTTAATCATGTATTCTATTTTTTTTTTTTTTCCCCACTGTAACTCTGACATCCATAGGAGCCCCAGTGACAGGGGACAGCAGCCGACTGCAGAAGTCACCGGCAGTGCCAGGGGATAGCAGCCGACTGCAGAAGTCACCGGCAGTGCCAGGGGATACCAGCCGACTGCAGAAGTCACCGGCAGTGCCAGGGGATACCAGCCGACTGCAGAAGTCACTGGCAGAGCTGATCTGGAGAGTGTTAGGACCCAGAAGCTCTTGTATGTCGGGCAGATGCTCAGCGATCATGTGATCGCTAGGTCTAACAGAAGCATCGAGGGTGCTGTCCTGAAACCAGGCAAAAGTGGTAGAAGACCACCCTGATTTCTGCAAAAAAACAAGTGTGTGTGGCTGTGCGTGCCAGACCCCACAAACCACAGCTGAAAGGTCGGCTGTCACTTCACACTTTCACCAGGTTTCTACACTATGAAAGGAGAGAGAGTCACAAATTCCCATGCTGGGAGTTTTAGTATTTTTTTAAGCCACAGCTTGAGGACCTCGGTGAGGATAAATGGTCAGGCTGTCTCTCCTGTAGTGTGCCCGATAAAATACAGATCTGATGCTTCAGGACACCATGGTCACCTGCAGCCAGATCATCAGCCAACGTGTCGAAGTGCATCTGCAGAAATCTCTCCTGTTCTGGGGTCTCCGGGTGGAGGTTCTCCTCAGGATCATCATCATCCAGCTCCGCTTCCGACATCAGCGAATCTTCATCTGCAAAAATAAAATGCACGATCCAAGTTATGGAAAAGTCCGGACAATGTGAGTGTATCTGATGACCAAATCACACACACTAACAGATGGGAGACAATGCTTATAAAGGGGCTCTCTCTACAAAAAAAGGTGACCAATAGGAAGAGACAAAACGGAGCATTAGAAAAGCAGCTTTCATAGTCCACTTGCAGCAGTTAGTTCAGGGACTACTCCGCCTGCAGCTGAAGGAATCTGATCAGGGGATGACTGGCCCTCAGATCGCTCCAATAATCAGATTTCAGACACCTCAACCAACTACAAGGTGCAGCTCCATACCTCTACTGGTGGCCATGACTGGTATTGACCCAATCACTAAAATAGGACAGGGCTGCATTACCAGGCACAGCCACAAGCGCATGAAGGTTAATGCGAAGACAAGCGGTCTTCCGTGGGCGTAATACTACTCAGACAACACAGGGTGCGGGTAAAACTGTGGCAATACTTTATTGAACCACCAAACAGACAATAACATATAGAACAGTTCCAGCAAGTACCCAAGATGGTACAACATTACACAGTCTCACCCTTCCTTCTCCGCCCGCCTGGGATAGAACAGCTGCGACTTTAGGTCTTCCAGGGCCAACTACCACAACCAGTGGCCCCCCACTTTTGGCGGGCCCTCACAGAGAGAAGGTAGTGGCAAGCTTAGGAAGCTGACAGTCTATCGAGGTACAATGCCAGGACACTCGAGAGTCCCACCCCTGACCTCTCCGAGTTTCCATGGGGCCAGATGACTTGTTGGTCCCAATCTGGCTTCTCTGAATGTCTCCATGGGTTCCAGGCGACCGAAGGTTCCCACCTGGCAACCCCAAACAACATATCCATGGGGCCAGGTGACTTCATCGTCCCAACCTGATCTCCCCAAATGTATCCATGGGCTCTCTGATGGTCAATGGAGCAGATACGCATCTTTCCAGTCAGGACCGATACCCTTAGGCTGGAATCATGTAGAATCCAAATCTGTGTCTCTTTGGATAAAGCCATGCTACCAAGCTGATGGTCTGAAAAAGAGTCTGATCTTTGATTCTCCTTGTAAAGTCTCTTTCAAATCTGTTTCAAATCTGCCTGCTACAGAAGCATATTTTCCTTAAAGCGCACCTGTCAGCAGGATTGTGTTCAGTAAACTACATTCACTGTCAGGTGGGCAACATTACACTGATTAAAATGATACCTTGGTTGCTGAAATCCGTCCTGTGGTTCTTGTTTAATCTTTATTTTCAGTTTGGAGATAATGATATGCTCGTGCTCCAGGGTGGCCTGTGGGGGGCGCTCTATCTGGTGCTCTGCTTACATATTCATCTGTATGCTCTTTTAACAACTCACTGATCGTTCAACTGACCTGCCTTCTATTTTACATTAGGCAGCTAGTAGTGCTGGAAAGTCCGGGAAAATGGCCGCCGGAGGCGGTGCATGCGCAGATTGAGATCTCGGCACTGAGATCTCCATTGCGCATGCACCGCCTCCGGCGGCCATTTTCCCAGAGACCGCCACATAGGAAACTATGCAAGGGGCGGGGCTCCGGCTTTTACAAAACGATGGCTTTAGTATAATATGCAATTAGAATAATAACAAACATCATTGTTTCAGAACCAAGAGAAGACAACAATCATTGTTATACAAATACTGGTCTGTCCTTCTTGACCAGCCACAGAAATACATATACATTCACAAGTCAACACAAAAAATAGGGTATTTCTCTTGGCTTAACAAATCTAGATGTCTGGCTGATTAAGATTAGAAGCTGTTTAGTCATAGTTAATAACACAATATGAATACAAATGTACCTTGTACATACTCAGCGATAACTCCAGATATAGTGTAAGATAGACAAGATGAGAGGAAATAGTTATCAGTAGTGTCGGCAGTTACCTGGGTCACAGCCGATTAACAGCCCATCCATGAGTGCGGCATTGCCCTTGTCAAAAGTCCGTTCTTCAATAGAAAAATAACTGAAAAATAGAAGAAAAAAACCCAACATATTATATAACATTAAAGTAACTGTCCATTTAGGTGACTGATCAGAATAAGCCGTCCTATGTGCACAAGAGGAATAACACCATTTCTAGCCATTATATGACTTGTATCTTTGACTTTTCACCAGTTTTTCCCGTCTCTACTTTTCAGGTCTCTTTGAGCTGGTGGATGGAGACTAACTGCTATGGTGTCTCCCATACACAGCACACATAGACATGAGGGATTCCTGCCTCTAATTAGCACATGAAGGATACTATACAGCAGTACTGAGCAGTGTAGCTGTGAATCCAGCACTGGGGGTGAGAAATGCTTACCTTCCATGCTGCTATTTTGTAGCGAGAATTAAATCACCCCAGGGATGGATTCACAGCTATACTGCTCAGTACTGCTGTATGATGCCTTACATGCTGCCATTTTGTAGTATCATACAGCAGTACTTAGCAGTGAATCCAGCACTGGGGTGAGAAATACTGACTACAAAACAGCAGCATGGAAGGTATAATACAGCAGTACTAAGTAATGTAGCTGTGAATCCAGCACTGGGGGTGAGAAATGCTTACCTTCCATGCTGCCGTTTCGTAGTGAGTATTTTTCATCCCAGGGATGGATTCACAGCTACACTGTGATATGATATACTACAAAATAGCAGCATGGAAAATATATCACAGTGCAGCTGTGAATCCATCCCTGGGGTGAGAAATACGCACTACAAAACAGCAGCACAGAAGGTAAGCATTTCTCACCCCAGTGCTGGATTCACAGGTACATTGCTCAGTACTGCTGTATTATACCTGGTATGCTGCTGTTTAGTACTGAGTATTTCTCACCGCAGTGCTGGATTCAATGATAAGTACTGCTGTATGATACCATACATGCTGCCATTTTTTAGTATCAAACAGCAGTACTGAGAAGTGTAGCTGTGAATCTATTGCTTGGCTAAGATAAACACTTACTAGGTAGCAGCAGCACTTTTTGTATGTCTCTGCCTCTCTTACTCTGCGCCTGCACGTAGATGAACAGCAGGGGGAAGCGAGTGGTCGCAAGGGGAAGGGGGACAGCCCGCCGGGACTACTTGAAGACGGGGACATAATATTTGATACCAGAGGGGCACAGTACAGACTACAGCCCAGATACTCATCGGTTACCTTTCTTCCTGCAGGGTCACGTGCAGAGACGACGGGTAGTAGATACCGTTGGACTCTGAGGACTGGGACTGAACGTCTGTCTCGTCTAATGCAGACGCCGCCTCGGTGATGAACGTCCTGTTGTCCACAAAGTTGTTTCCATCCTCGACCTGAAGAGAGGAGAAAAGTTCTGAGAATCAAAGCCGGACTGGAGTATTCAGGGGTCGCACCCTGACGGGGGCCGGGACCAGGAGGTGGGAGCCGGAAGATCGGGGGTCTAGCTGTGATCGCATGCACAGTAGGAAATCGCTGCAAAACCACCACTATGTGCTGGGGCAGACAGATGAACGGAGCAGTGGGCCGGCACGCACAATACCAGTACATAGAAGTGTATAGAGCGTGGTCCAGCACGCACAATACCAGTCCACAGAAGTGTATAGAGAAGCGGTCCGACACGCACAATACCAGTCCATAGAAGTGTATAGAGCGGTGGTCCGACACGCACAATACCAGTCCATAGAAGTGTATCGAGCGATGGTCCAGTATGCACAATACCAGTCCATAGAAGTGTATAGAGCGGTGGTCCGACACGCACAATACCAGTCCATAGAAGTGTATAGAGCAGTGGTCCAGCATGCACAATACCAGTCCATAGAAGTGTATAGAGCGGTGGTCCGACACGCACAATACCAGTCCATAGAAGTGTATAGAGAAGCGGTCCGGCGCACACAATACCAGTCCATAGAAGTGTATAGAAAAGCGGTCCGGCGCACACAATACCAGTCCATAGAAGTGTATAGAGAAGCGGTCCGGCGCACACAATACCAGTCCATATAAGTGTATAGAGCGTGGTCCAGCACGCACAATACCAGTCCATAGAAGTGTATAGAGAAGTGGTCCGGCACGCACAATACCAGTCCATAGAAGTGTATAGAGCGTGGTCCAGCACGCACAATACCAGTCCATAGAAGTGTATAGAGAAGCGGTCCGACACGCACAATACCAGTCCATAGAAGTGTATAGAGAAGTGGTCCGGCACGCACAATACCAGTCCATAGAAGTGTATAGAGCGGTGGTCCAGTATGCACAATACCAGTCCATAGAAGTGTATAGAGCGGTGGTCCGACACGCACAATACCAGTCCATAGAAGTGTATAGAGCAGTGGTCCAGCATGCACAATACCAGTCCATAGAAGTGTATAGAGCGGTGGTCCGACACGCACAATACCAGTCCATAGAAGTGTATAGAGCAGTGGTCCAGCATGCACAATACCAGTCCATAGAAGTGTATAGAGCGGTGGTCCGACACGCACAATACCAGTCCATAGAAGTGTATAGAAAAGCGGTCCGGCGCACACAATACCAGTCCATAGAAGTGTATAGAGAAGCGGTCCGGCGCACACAATACCAGTCCATAGAAGTGTATAGAGCGTGGTCCAGCACGCACAATACCAGTCCATAGAAGTGTATAGAGAAGTGGTCCGACACGCACAATACCAGTCCATAGAAGTGTATAGAGAAGTGGTCCGGCACGCACAATACCAGTCCATAGAAGTGTATAGAGCGGTGGTCCAGTATGCACAATACCAGTCCATAGAAGTGTATAGAGCGGTGGTCCGACACGCACAATACCAGTCCATAGAAGTGTATAGAGCAGTGGTCCAGCATGCACAATACCAGTCCATAGAAGTGTATAGAGCGGTGGTCCGACACGCACAATACCAGTCCATAGAAGTGTATAGAGCAGTGGTCCAGCATGCACAATACCAGTCCATAGAAGTGTATAGAGCGGTGGTCCGACACGCACAATACCAGTCCATAGAAGTGTATAGAAAAGCGGTCCGGCGCACACAATACCAGTCCATAGAAGTGTATAGAGAAGCGGTCCGGCGCACACAATACCAGTCCATATAAGTGTATAGAGCGTGGTCCAGCACGCACAATACCAGTCCATAGAAGTGTATAGAGAAGTGGTCCGGCACGCACAATACCAGTCCATAGAAGTGTATAGAGCGTGGTCCAGCACGCACAATACCAGTCCATAGAAGTGTATAGAGAAGCGGTCCGACACGCACAATACCAGTCCATAGAAGTGTATAGAGAAGTGGTCCGGCACGCACAATACCAGTCCATAGAAGTGTATAGAGCGGTGGTCCAGTATGCACAATACCAGTCCATAGAAGTGTATAGAGCGGTGGTCCGACACGCACAATACCAGTCCATAGAAGTGTATAGAGCAGTGGTCCAGCATGCACAATACCAGTCCATAGAAGTGTATAGAGCGGTGGTCCGACACGCACAATACCAGTCCATAGAAGTGTATAGAGCAGTGGTCCAGCATGCACAATACCAGTCCATAGAAGTGTATAGAGCGGTGGTCCGACACGCACAATACCAGTCCATAGAAGTGTATAGAAAAGCGGTCCGGCGCACACAATACCAGTCCATAGAAGTGTATAGAGAAGCGGTCCGGCGCACACAATACCAGTCCATAGAAGTGTATAGAGCGTGGTCCAGCACGCACAATACCAGTCCATAGAAGTGTATAGAGAAGTGGTCCGACACGCACAATACCAGTCCATAGAAGTGTATAGAGCGTGGTCCAGCACGCACAATACCAGTCCATAGAAGTGTATAGAGAAGCGGTCCGACACGCACAATACCAGTCCATAGAAGTGTATAGAGAAGTGGTCCGGCACGCACAATACCAGTCCATAGAAGTGTATAGAGCGGTGGTCCAGTATGCACAATACCAGTCCATAGAAGTGTATAGAGCGGTGGTCCGACACGCACAATACCAGTCCATAGAAGTGTATAGAGCAGTGGTCCAGCATGCACAATACCAGTCCATAGAAGTGTATAGAGCGGTGGTCCGACACGCACAATACCAGTCCATAGAAGTGTATAGAGAAGCGGTCCGGCGCACACAATACCAGTCCATAGAAGTGTATAGAAAAGCGGTCCGGCGCACACAATACCAGTCCATAGAAGTGTATAGAGAAGCGGTCCGGCGCACACAATACCAGTCCATATAAGTGTATAGAGCGTGGTCCAGCACGCACAATACCAGTCCATAGAAGTGTATAGAGAAGTGGTCCGGCACGCACAATACCAGTCCATAGAGCGTGGTCCAGCACGCACAATACCAGTCCATAGAAGTGTATAGAGAAGCGGTCCGACACGCACAATACCAGTCCATAGAAGTGTATAGAGAAGTGGTCCGGCACGCACAATACCAGTCCATAGAAGTGTATAGAGCGGTGGTCCAGTATGCACAATACCAGTCCATAGAAGTGTATAGAGCGGTGGTCCGACATGCACAATACCAGTCCATAGAAGTGTATAGAGCAGTGGTCCAGCATGCACAATACCAGTCCATAGAAGTGTATAGAGCGGTGGTCCGACACGCACAATACCAGTGCATAGAAGTGTATAGAGAAGCGGTCCGGCGTACACAATACCAGTCCATAGAAGTGTATAGACAAGCGGTCCGGCACACACAATACCAGTCCATAGAATTGTATAGAGAAGCGGTCCGGCGCACACAATACCAGTCCATAGAAGTGTATAGAGAAGCGGTCCAGCGCACACAATACCAGTCCATTGAAGTGTATAGAGCGTGGTCCAGCACGCACAATACCAGTCCATAGAAGTGTATAGAGCGGTGGTCCGACACGCACAATACCAGTCCATAGAAGTGTATAGAGAAGTGGTCCGGCACGCACAATACCAGTCCATAGAAGTGTATAGAGCGTGGTCCAGCACGCACAATACCAGTCCATAGAAGTGTATAGAGAAGCGGTCCGACACGCACAATACCAGTCCATAGAAGTGTATAGAGAAGTGGTCCGGCACGCACAATACCAGTCCATAGAAGTGTATAGAGCGTGGTCCAGCATGCACAATACCAGTCCATAGAAGTGTATAGAGAAGTGGTCCGGCACGCACAATACCAGTCCATAGAAGTGTATAGAGCGGTGGTCCGGCACACACAATACCAGTCCATAGAAGTGTATAGAGCGGTGGTCCGGCACGCACAATACCAGTCCATAGAAGTGTATAGAGCGTGGTCCAGCACGCACAATACCAGTCCATAGAAGTGTATAGAGAAGCGGTCCGGCACGCACAATACCAGTCCATAGAAGTGTATAGAGCGTGGTCCAGCATGCACAATACCAGTCCATAGAAGTGTATAGAGAAGTGGTCCGGCACGCACAATACCAGTCCATAGAAGTGTATAGAGCGGTGGTCCGGCACACACAATACCTGTCCATAGAAGTGTATATAGAGGTGATCCAGCACGCACACTACCAGACCATAGAAGCGTATAGAGCGGTGGTCCGGCACGCACACTCCTGTTACATTCACACAGGAGACTTTGGGTCCCTACGCCCTTATCATCTGTGGTCGGCCCTCCGCTCTCATACATTTATCACTTATGCATAGGGGGGTTAATACTGTATATTTTGTGGGTAAACCCCTTTAAAGCCATGTTGTGATAAGACGATAACTGAAATGGTTAAACCCTTGCTGGGCCAGGGGTCCGATCTACATTAAAAGGGTATTCCCATCTCCAAGATCCTATCCCAATATGTAGTAGGTGGAATAATAATAAAAAATATTAGCAAATACCTCCAATTAGAAATGTAGTACAGTTCTTCAGGTTTGCTATGTCGCTGACCCCATGTTACCTCCATGGTTACGACCACTAAGAGCTGTCTAAATGTTGCTATATGAGTGGATGTAACCATGGATACCTAAGCTACTGCAATGCCCTGTACATGGGGTAAGCGACATAGTGAATCAGGAGAACTATACTACATTTCTAATTGGAGGTATTTACTAATATTATTATACCTACTACATATTGGGATAGGATGTTGGAGGTGGGAATACCCCTTTAAGCGAAAAGCTTGCTCACACGGCCAATGGAGGTGGTGGGAATGGAGGAAGATACCTTATCTGCACAGAGGCAGGTGCACCCCTATGAGTGGGATATGGAGGGGCAGGGAACAGCCTCAGATAGACCCATACAGACATACCAGGGTGGGCTGCACGGCCTCAGTCACCCCAGTGTCAGGACTGCACCATCATCTTGTGCTGCCCTGGAGCATCTCACTCACCTCAGCGGGGCCTCATCACTCACCTCAGCGGGGCCTCATCACTCACCTCAGCGGGGCCTCATCACTCACCTCAGCGGGGCCTCATCACTCACCTCAGCGGAGCCTCATCACTCACCTCAGCGGAGCCTCATCACTCACCTCCAGCAGTTCCTGCAGACTTCTGGGCTCCACTCCCTCCATGTCCGTAGTGTCGTCCAGGAAGGAGTGCGCTCCCGGCTCGTGGTCCGGGGTACAGCAGTAACTAAGATCACTGTCGTTCAAGAAGTTTCGGATCAGGATGGCGCCGGTGTCGCTTTGGTTCCAACGTCCCTGAGGCTGGTAATGATTTTGGGAGAGGACGACCAGGGGTTCATTCTTGTCTTTATCCTATAACCCCGGAGAACAGGTGGAACCAATACTTATATTTACCTCCCAATGCAGACGAGAGGCATCGACCCTGCCCCAAAAAGGCGACCAACTGTCAATTCTGGTGCGCGGGCCTTACAGGCATGCAAATTAGCTCTCCGCCACAAGGAAGGAAACTGTCTCCAGTGCCACCTATTGGTGGCCATCTTATAAGACAACACCGGACCCATTATGGAGCCTTGAATCATGATGAGACATCACTGAAACCCATCCGTTGTCAGCACTATGCCTGGGGTTTTGCTCCTCGTCAGCACAGAGGTGATCGAGATGCCATTAACGCCATGGAGATGGATCCATTTTTATTTCCTCCCTTCCTTTTAAGTTCCATAATAGTATTTCCCTCTGGAGGAGAGCTGATTTGCATACTTTTCCCAGGAAGCATTGCCTCTTCTGCATGTAATTACAGAAGACTCGTATCCTCCTGGGTCTTTTCTCCATATTATGTAAAATGTTATGTGCCGCCTGTCAGGTCTACAACATCAAACCATCGCCCGACTTACCAGCTTCCTCACCCACATTGGGAGTTTGCCATTAGTATGCAGAAAGGTGGGATCTAGAATAAAAAAAAAGGGTCTTATTAGTAACACTGACCCAGAAGACCCCGTATCCCATAAGCAGAACAGCAGACATGAGGCCACCGCCAGTCATATAGCCAAAAGGACACGGCCTCCGGGGAGACTTCACTGTTCTCTCACCCATGAGCGAGACAGAAAGGTGGATACAGATCTGGTATATAATGCTACAGCAGCTTTCTTCTTCATATAGGGGTCAGCGACAAAAGCCACACGAGACGGTCAACTCCGAGTACTGATAGCAAGACCAAACGTGGCAGAGATGTGAGAACTACAGAAACTGGGTCCTTCCCGCTTTCCCTCCTCAGTGGGCGGGTTCTAATATGCTCTCAACCAATCAGATATTTACTATGTGGACCCTCCCACACTGTGAATGAAGGAGTGAGAAGCTGCAGCTGCATCCCCCTCCTCTCCCTACTCTCACCTGTTTTACACTAGAAGGATTCTTATGAGAACTTGGGGACTGTCTGAACAGTAACCAAGATATTAAATAATAAAATAAATAATACGAAGACAAACAAACAACAAAACAAACCAAACAAATACAGTTACAGTCAAGAGAGGTCCATGGAGGGTCAGGAAGGCTGACTGATAATTACCTGCTTCAAAGCCGTCATTTATTGGGGTATCAGGTGAGGGCTCATCAACATCACTGTCTTTTTCATAGAACAGGTCATCCTGGGAGCTTTCGTCCAGGGGGCCGACCACGAAGGGCTCTCTCCTGGAAGCATCAGAATAAGTCACCAATGGCCGTATACCATGTAGAGTAGAGCCGCGAGGCCGCTGCCCTCATCTCACCTGGTATTAGCAGGAGAGGTCACGTCCACGTTGCTCTTCCCCTCCGTGTCCATCTCCGTCAGCTGGTGCCTCATACATGAGGTCATGGCGGGGTGCAGCTTCCAGACGAAGATGCAGCTGCAAAAAATAACTCAAAATTTTACTGAAAGTTTAATATTAATGCCAAAACTATCAGCAAGCAGCAAAAAGAAGCCAGAAAATATTTGTGTCTTCCCACCATAACTGCCCTGTCACAGCATGTAATCAGACATACAGAAGCTGCAGCTGCATACCCCCCCTCCTCCCTGTACTTTTAGGCTATGTGCCCACGATGCAGAAATGCTCTGGATTTTTCCCTGGCATTTTTCCCTGGCAGAAAAAACGCATGCGGATTGTACATGCGTTTTTCCTGCCAGGGACATGCTGATGTGAAGCGTTCTTCACTTGCATTTCCGCATGTGGGTTTACAAGCGATTTTAGCATCACTTGGAAAGTGCTTGGTCACACTATATAAATCCATGCAACCGGCATGGATTTATATAGTGTGACCGTAAAAGAATGGTACCCGGGTTTGGAGAACAGGAGACTCTCCTCCGGACCCGGGTACCATAGTACCTGTAAAAAAAAAGAATAAAATAAAAAATACACATTATACTTAGCTTCTGATGGCCCCCGGTGTCCATATCTGATGCGTCTTGGCTTATCGGCAGCTCGTGGTGGACTGAAAGGACCTGCCATGACGTCATTTAGTCATATGACGGGTCACGCGACCGCCGACGTCAGCGGTCGCGTGACCCGTCACATGACTAAATGATGTCATGGCAGGTCCTTTTTAGACCATCGCGAGCTGCCGGCAAGCCAAGACGCATCGCTAAGGACACCGGGGGCCATCCGAAGGCAAGTAAAATGTATGTATGTATGTATGTATGTATGTATGTATGTATGTATGTATGTATGTATGTATGTATATATATATATATATATATATATATATATATATATATTTTTACAGGTACTATGGTACCCGGGTCTGGAGGAGAGTCTCCTCTTCTCCAAACCCGGGTACCATCTGCACATTGTAAAGCATGGAATCCGCATCTGCAGATGCAGTGATGCGGATGACATGCGTTCCAGTGCAAGTCAATGGCGGCGAAAATGCCGCGATTCCGCAAAATAATTGGTAATGCTGCGGATTTTTCCGTAATGATAATCTGCAGCGGAAATTTCCGCAGCATGTGCACAGCACATGCGGATTATCATTGGGGAACATGGCAGACCTTCTACCAAGCGTTTTTTAAGTGTTTCCGCTGCGGAAACACTTTAAAAAAGCATAGTGGGCACACAGCCTTATTAACTTTTTTTTTTTTAAACATACTTTTTGGGCCCAGAGGCTTTATAGAGAGATATACTAAAGACCAACTGGGACACTGGACAGTGGTGGTTTCACTAATTGTTCTGCAGGACCCTGACCGAGCAGCCACCGGACCAAAGTACAACAAACTTCCTACTATCTGCAAGATTCCCAGCAATTCGTCTGATTAGCAGGCCCCACAATACCATTAAGTAGTGGTGCGATGCATGCATGCTAATCAGAACAGCGGATGCTGCGGGAACCAGGAGGCTCTGAAGGCTTTGTTCCAGCAGCCGTGGACTACCACTAAGACCCAAATACCAGGGTCCTGGGAATCCTTGTGCTAAATACTATAGCTTTGCCAAGTTTCCACTTTCGTCCGGCAGTGTCTGCTAGAACAGGAAGGAGAAAGGCTCCCGATGACCACATTAATGGCAACAGACCTGTCTCCAGACACCGTGATCAGTCTTCTGCAGTCGCGGGTAAACTTCATGTCAGTGACGATATCTGGAAGAGAAGACCATGATCACTTCTAACGGCCACTGATGGGAATATTAAACTACTTTCCATTCTGAATCCGTCAGCAGAATACAGACACACAGAGCAGCCTGTACTCTGTATACGGATACAGACCGGGTAATGGACCATACGACAGATAAGTTACACCGACCCGAGTGTCCGTACATCGTTGCGACACATTCCCCGGTTTGCAAATCGAAGATGGAGAGGTTCTTGTTGGAGCAGCTCGTAGCAAAGAATCTCCCCGATGGATCCATTTGTACCTTGAAGATTAAAGATGGGAAATGATCGTCCGTATCCGGAAATGCACAGAAGGGATGGGGGTGGGGGGGGGCATTGAATCGTCCAGAAGTGCTGGGTTAATGTCAATTTGGTGCTCGGTGCACCTTGGGTGTGGCCAAGCAATTCAGTGCAGCTTCTCTTGTACATGTCTCCACCCATCTTGCTTGCACTGAAATCTTGCTCCGTACTTAAGAGTACCAGCAGTCAACAGGACTCCAGGAGAACGGACGTTGTGCGTGGTGTCGGAGCTCTTGTGAATGGAGTAAGATTTCAGTGGAGATGGTGCTGTCAAACAAGACGTGTAGAGAAGGCCATAAGACATGTATATGGGAAGAAGCCTTAAATGGCTTGGCCACACCCATAGTGCAGCCTAATTATCAATGTAACAAAGGAAGATTTTGGGAAAATAACAGTGGAAAAAGATGTAGTTACTTACCGGTAACGGAATTTCTCAGAGCCCATGACGGCACCACCTGAGAGAGGGGATCTGCCCTTCAAGGACAGGAAACCTACAGATAAAAGGGCGGCGCCTCTCTCCCGCATCAGTTGTTTACAGAGCATGAGAGGACCACCAGGTTAGTAACACAAAATTTCCAGAAACACCACGTGGCTACAACGGGTAACTAATAAGTGTGTGCACCCACACGTGAAGGGAGGGAATGTACGGGTGCCATCATGGGCTCAGAGAAATCCTGTTACCGGTAAGTAACTATGTCTTTCTCCTTCCCTCATGACGGTACCACGGAGAGAATTACAGAGAAGTGACTCATTAGGGGGGGGGGGGGAGCACAGCTACCAGAACCCTTCTCCCGAAAGTAAGGTCTGAAGAAGAGGTTAAATCTAGCCGGTAGTGATTGAAGAAGGTAGAGGGGGGAAGACCAGGTTGCTGCTCTACATATCTGCTCTATTGTAGCACCGGCCTTCTCCACCCAGGAGGCTGCTACCGCTCTTGTTGAGTGGGCCTTCAGTTTCTCCGGGGCAGCTTCCCCGCGTGAGGAGTACGATAGTATGATGGCCTCCCGTATCCACCTGGCCAGCGTGCCCTTGGAAGCTTTCTTTCCCTTACGAGGGCCCTGAAAGCTTTAGGTACCGGATTAGGCACCTTCTGACGTCTAGTGTATGCAAGACTCTCTCTTTCGTGTTCCTAGGGTTGGGGCAGAAAGAAGGGAGGGTGATTTCCTGGGACCTGTGGAATCTTGACGCCACTTTTGGCAGGTAGGCAGGGTCAGTTTTCAGAGTAACCCTATCCTCCAAGATTTGAGTGAAGGGGGGGCCTGCCGATAGGATTAGTGATATTCAGGCCCTATGTGCGGATGTGAGAGCTACTAAGAGCGCTGTTTTGAGGGAAAGAATTTTTAGGGACGCTTCCGACAGAGGTTCAAAAGGGGCCTCTGTTAAAGCTGAAAGGACCAAGTTTAAATCCCAAGGTGTAGTATTTCGGGATGGGTTGGGATCTGGATGACGCTTTAATGAACCTAGATACCCATCTATCCCTAGCAAGATCAAAATTGTAGAGCGCTCCCAGGGCTGCAACTTGAACTTTTAAGGTACTTGTGGCCAGACCCTGTTCCAACCCCCTCTGTAAAAATTCCAGGATAGCAGTCAATGGAACCTCCCCACCCAACCTGGAACCTGAGACAAAGGAATTTCTTCCAGGTTTTCACGTACAGTTTGGTGGTCACTGGTTTCCTACTTTGAAGTAGTGTGGTGATAAGATTTGGGGAGAAACCCTTGTCCTTCAGAAGAGCCCTCTCAAATTCCAGGCTGTCAAGTGTAAGTTTGAAGCCCGAGGATGGAGAAACGGACCCTGAGAAAGAAGGTCCGGAAGCTCCGGAAGAACCCATGGGTCGGAGATTGATAACATCCTCAGCCACGAAAACCATGCCCTCTTTGGTCAAAAGGGGGCTATCAAGATTACTCTCGCTTTCTCTTCCCTGATTTTCCTCAGAACAGCTGGAATCAGAGCGGTCGGAGGAAAAGCGTAAGCTAGAGGGTAACTCCATGGGATCATGAAGGCATCCACAGCTATGGGGTTTCCTTTGGGGTCTAGGGAGCAGAAAGTGTGTGTTTTCTTGTTTCGATTGTTGGCAAACAGATCTATGGAGGGACGTACCCACATTTGTACAATCTGACGAAAAACTGACTGGTTTAAATCCCATTCGCCCTGCTTTAGCTGTGTCCGACTCAGGAAGTCTGCGGTTAGATTTTCTATCCCTCTTATGTGTAGAGCTGACAGGGAATGTAAGTTTTCCTCAGTTAAGTGAAAGATGACCTCTGTCGCCTGCATCAGGGAATGGGACCGAGTACCCCCCTGGTGGTTCAGGTATGCCACTACTACTCAGTTGTCTGAGAAGACCCTCACGTGGTGGCCTTGTAGTATGTGCATGAATTCCCGGAGTGCCTGCTCTACTGCTAGAAGCTCCTTCATGTTTGAGGAAACTAGCTTTAGGCATTCTGTCCAGACCCCCTGAGCTACAAGGTTGTTGAGGTGAGACCCCCAGTCCTCAGGACTTGCATCTGTGGTCAGAATTTGAGGTGTAGGGATTGTCCAAGGAATACCCCGGGCTAGATTGTCTATGTTCCCCCACCACTCCAGGGAAAGTGTCGTTTCTGCAGATAACGTTAGCTGCCCTTCTAAATGCCCTTTTAGGGATTTTTCTGCCTCTAGGATTTCCCACTGTAGGATCCTGGTATGTATCTGAGCCCATTGGACGGCCGGGAAACATGTTGTCAGGGAGCCTAGAAGGGACATGGCTTTCCGTAGGGACATAGACGGGTTGGACTTTGCCCACAATATCTGGTCTATGATTTTGTGAATTTTCCCTGTGGGGAGACGACACTCCTGTCTTTCCGAATCCAGCATGATGCCTAGGCATTCCTGTATCTGGCACGGTGCTGTTTTGGATTTTTCCAGATTCAAAAGCCATCCTAAGCGTCTCAAAGAATCTATGACCTTCCCAAGATGAGTTTTGCAGTTTAGGAAGGAGCTGCCTATTACCAGGAAGTCGTCTAGGTATGGGATGACAAGGGTGTTCTGTTCCCTTAGACGAGCCATTACGTCTGCAATAATTTTGGTGAAAACCCTTGGGGCTATGGCGATGCCGAATGGGAGGGCCGTATATTGATAGTGTTTGACCACTCCACCTATAGGAACTGCTACTCTGAGGAACTTCCGGTAGTCTTTGTGTATCGGGACGTGATAATAAGAGTCTTTTAAATCCAGGACGGCCATGAAACAATAGGGAAACAGCATTTTTACTGATGATTTTATGGTTTCCATTTAGTAGGCTTCCACCTTCAAAAGTTTGTTCAGCTTTTTTAGGTTTACAATCGTCCTGTACGTCCCCATCTGTTTTTTTTCTTAGGAATAACGGAGAATAAAAGCCCTTGCCTTCCTCCCCCCACGGGACCTTCCCTACCAGTCCCCGGATTTCCTGCTCCAAGGCCAGCTGCTCCTCGTTTGAGGACCTTTCGGGGGTTACGAAAAAGTTTGGCTGAGGGAATGTGAGGAATTGGAGTTTCAGGCCCGATTGTATTATGATCAGAATCCATGAGCTGTCTGATATTAATTCCCAGGCCGGGAGAAAGCCTGATAGAATTCCCCCCACCCGGGGCAAATCCTCATTGGGAGGACTTTCTGCTATCATTGAGGGGTTTGTTAAATAGGAACCCTTTGTTCTTTATTCTCCTGTCTTCCCACCTATCCTGCTCTTTAGGGGGTTTTCTATGGATAAACCTTTTGCTCCGAAAAGGTTTTCTGTAAGTAGTGTTAGACAGGATAGGGAACCGCTTCTTATTGTCCCCCGCTTTTTCTAAGATGTCATCAAGGGTGGGCCCGAATAGAAATTCGCCCTCACAGGGGATGGAGCACAATCTCGATTTTGTCTGTAGATCCCCGGGCCAACATCTGAGCCAGAAGGCTCGTCTGGCCGCATTAGCAAGCCCTGTCGCCCTAGCGCCTAACCTGACGGAGTCCGCCGAGGCGTCAGCTAGGAAGGCCGCTGCCCCTTTCATTACCGGGATAGTTTCAAGGATTGTCTCTCTAGATGTTTTCTGCCGCAGTTGTGTTTCAAGCTGGTCTAGCCAGACCATTAATGACCTGGCCGTACATGTGGCAGCTACCACAGGTTTTAACCCCCCCCCCCTCCCCAGCGGCTTCCCAGGAACCCTTCAGGAAGGAGTCTGCTTTTTTATCCATGGGGTCTTTTAAGACGCCCATGTCCTCAAATGGAAGGGAGTATTTCTTTGAGGCTTTGGCAACCTCCAGTTTTGGAGCTTTCTCCCAAAAGGAACATGCAGGGTCATCAAACTGGTACTTACACTTTGGGGAAAGGAGGCCCTTCCTCTCTGGTCTTTTCCACTCCTTCTTAAAGAATGAACTTGCTCATTTAGTGGAAAAGATCTCCTCTTTTTTTGCTCTAGACAGCTGAACATTATGTCCTGGATAGACGTCTTGGGCCGGGGATCTGGTAACCCCATGGTAGATCTGACGGCCTTAATGAGGCTGTTTCCTCGATAGGGAAACGGCTCCGTCCTCCTCTATCTGTTGACGAAGAAGAGGAAGATGAAGAAACGGAAGTGTCCAAATCTACGCCATTCTCAGAACTGCTATTCGGGGGGATATGTTTTTAGATTTTTTTAGCTTTTTACCACCCCCCCCCCCCCCGAAAGGATTTAATGGTATCTTTGACCTGCGATTTAATTAGGTCTCTAAGTTCAAAGGCAAATTTCGGGGTTTCCTCGCATATAGTGTGCTCAATGCAGGAGCTGCAGAGTCTCTTATCCCAAGTAGTGGGTAAGACTTCTGTGCATAGTGCACAGGTCCAATTTTTTGTTTTCCCCGTGCTCTTTCTTCCCTAATGAGAGACAAAAAGAGAGAGAGAGAGAGAGAGGCCGCTAGTTACAAAGTGGACTTTCACGAAGATCACTTACCAACCAGACGGAAGAGCGGGTACCGGTTCAGGAGGCGGAGCCATCTTTGTAGACCGAGGCCTCCTGGAAGATGCTGAGGTGGAGTCTTTGCTGCGCTGATCTGCCGGAGCAGCCGCTTCCACTGTTACGGTCATGGTGTCCCGACCCTTCCGGCTTCTTTTTGTGTTGGGATGACTATGAAAATTGTACATTCACACTGAAGGCATCAAAACTATGAATTAACACATGTGGAATTATATACTTAACAAAAAAGTATGAAACAACTGAAAATATATCTGATATTCTAGGTTCTTCAAAGTAGCCACCTTTTGCTTTGATGACTGCTTTGCACACTCTTGGCATTCTCTTGATGAGCTTGAAGAGGTAGTCACCGGAAATGGTTTTCACTTCACAGGTGTGCCCTGCCAGGTTTAATAAGTGGGATTTCTTGCCTTAAAAATGGGGTTGGGACCATCCATTGTGTTGTGCAGAAGTCAGGTGGATACACAGCTGATAGTCCTACTGAACAGACTGTTAGAATTTGTATTATGGCAAAAAAAAAGCAGCTAAGTAAAGAAAAACGAGTGGCCATCATTACTTTAAGAAATGAAGGTCAGTCAGTCTGAAAAATTGGGCAAACTTTGAAAGTGTCCCCAAGTGCAGTTGCAAAAACCATCAAGCGCTACAAAGAAACTGGCTCACATGAGGACCGCCCCAGGATAGGAAGACCAAGAGTCACCTCTGCTTCTGAGGATAAGTTTATCTGAGTCACCAGCCTCAGAAATCGCAGGTTAACAGCAGCTCAGATTAGAGACCAGGTCAATGCCACACAGAGTTCTAGCAGCAGACACATCTCTACAACAACTGTTAAGAGGAGACTTTGTGCAGCAGGCCTTCATGGTAAAATAGCTGCTAGGAAACCACTGCTAAGGACAGGCAACAAGCAGAAGAGACTTGTTTGGGATAAAGAACACAAGGAATGGACATTAGACCAGTGGAAATCTGTGCTTTGGTCTGATGAGTCCAAATTTGAGATCTTTGGTTCCAACCACCGTGTCTTTGTGCGACGCAGAAAAGGTGAACGGATGGACTCTACATGCCTGGTTCCCACCGTGAAGCATGGAGGAGGAGGTGTGATGGTGTGGGGGTTCTTTGCTCGTGACACTGTTGGGGATTTATTCAAAATTGAAGGCATACTGAACCAGCATGGCTACCACAGCATCTTGCAGCGGCATGCTATTCCATCCGGTTTGCGTTTAGTTGGCCCATCATTTATTTTTCAACAGGACAATGACCACAAACGCACCTCCAGGCTGTGTAAGGGCTATTTGACCAAGAAGGAGAGTGATGGGGTGCTACGCCAGATGACCTGGCCTCCACAGTCACAAGACCTGAACCCAATCGAGATGGTTTGGGGTGAGCTGGACCGCAGAGTGAAGGCAAAAGGGCCAACAAGTGCTAAGCATCTCTGGGAACTCCTTCAAGATTGTTGGAAGACCATTTCCAGTGACTACCTCTTGAAGCTCATCAAGAGAATGCCAAGAGTGTGCAAAGCAGTCATCAAAGCAAAAAGGTGGCTACTCTGAAGAACCTAGAATATAAGACATATTTTCAGCTGTTTCACACTTTTTTGTTAAGTATATAATTCCACATGTGTTAATTCATAGTTTTGATGCCTTCAGTGTGAATGTAGAATTTTCATAGTCATGAAAATACAGAAAAATCTTTAAATGAGAAGGTGTGTCCAAACTTTTGGTCTGTACTGTATATATATTTTTTTTTCCTACCGACATCATGCCAGAGCTTTAAGAAGCAGTTTCCTGGCATCCTCCGCTGTCTTTTAAGGCACTGGGAGTACCTCTCATAGTGCCTGCGGTGATCCGGCATCCCCCTCCTCCCCCGCACCTGCGGGAGGATGCTTGCGCCTGCGCAGACTGGCTACCCAGTCATGCATTGCGGCGCCGGGTCGTCAGGAGGCGCCCGGCGCGCTCGCGCACGTACGGCAATCCTGGAAGTTCATAATAACGCCGCCGGGCAGTGCCGCGCTCCCACCTGCCGCAACCAGGGGGTCCAGCACAGCACCTCAGCGGCCCCGACAGGCCGTGTCCTCTTCGTCTGGACACCCTCCCGCACACCCTAAAGGCTACGGATGCCAGCGGTGGCGCATCAGGGCACCGCACCAGCCGAGGCAGGGGATTCCCCGCTGCCTGGATCGGACTGGCGGGGCCTGGCATCCCACGAAGATAGTCTTCAGGCACCCCGCAGGTATGCCTCCTTCCGGAACTGTAGGATCCCGTCACAGACAGGAAACCAACTGATGAGGGAGAGAGATACCACCCTTTTATCTGTAGGTTTCCTGTCCTTGAAGGGCGGATCCCCTCTTTCCGTGATGCCGTCATGGGGGAAGCAGAAATATGATTTTTATCAGGGTAGAGTCACCTTCTGTAGATAAAGGACAACCGCTTACCTTCAGCAAGGCTCCTCCACTGTGTGAACTCTTCAGAACCTTCTCCTGCTTCCCTGACGAGATATTGTACAACCTGGGAATAACACAATTACCGTCATACCTAAATCCGGCACGTGAGTGGCATCACATTATGAGAAAGACTAAAACACTCAAAGGGTCCCTCCGGAGCCCACCACATCAGGAAGCGCGAGACGCTGGAGGTTTAGCGTCAAGAGAAAAGTCATCGGTGCCCCTCAACCACTGATGCGGAAGCGAAAGATGTCCGAGAACCCCCTTTATAAAAAAAGCAGAGGAGAACAACGTTCCTCAGGTGGCACCTACCGGACATTTTTATCCTGACAGGCGACCGCGGCAGTCTTCTGGGTGACGTCCACGTCCAGGTCGTATAGGGTAGTCTTTTCGACGACATGGTGCAGACGCACAAAACTCATCCCGTCGGGGAGCTAAAAGGGAGGATTCAGAGGGAACTGAATGATCGACAGGACACAAAGTACAGCTCTCTGTCTGCCCTGGATCTTAGAAGGTTAAACCAAAAGTGCAAATCATCAAGTATCCGCAGGAACATCAGGACACCCCTCAATCCTGTGAACTTGGGTCAGGAACAGAGTGATGGTCCCAGACCACCGCCCATGTGTATAACATTGTTATATACCAGCTGTAGGTCGCGATGGAGATATATGAATTACCATTTGAGCAGGACGGAAATAAATGCTCTTATCGGCTCCGCAGCTTATCATATGCAGCTGGTCGGCGTCACCTGGAAGATGCAAGAAGGGAGAAACAGCGCAAAATGTCAGAATAAATTGTACCATTAATGAGTATAATCTGCAGATAATGCTAACAGGGGTCTCACAAAAGCCCCATCACACACACACGGCGAACAACCGCACCTGCAAACTTCACTGCTGTTATGGAGGAAGAGTGATCATCCAGAGTCTGCAGCAAGGTGTAATCACGGTCCACATTAAGGATATGGATTAAACGATCTCTGCTGGCTGAAGCTAAAAGGGTCACTCCTAACAGAGAAGAGTAGTATAGCAGTTATATTCTTGTTCATAGGGGGCAGTATTATAGTAGTTATATTCTTGTTCATAGGGGACAGTATTATAGTAGTTATATTCCTGCACATAGGGGGCAGTATTATAGTAGTTATATTCTTGTACATAGGGGCAGTATTATAGTAGTTATATTCTTGTACATAGGGGCAGTATTATAGTAGTTATATTCTTGTACATAGGGGGCAGTATTATAGTAGTTATATTCTTGTACATAGGAGGCAGTGTTATAGTAGTTATATTCTTGTACATAGGAGGCAGTGTTATAGTAGTTATATTCTTGTACATAGTAGCAGTATTATAGTAGTTATATTCTTGCACATAGGGGGCAGTACTATAGTAGTTATATTCTTGTACATAGGGGGCAGTATTATAGTAGTTATATTCTTGTACATAGGAGGCAGTGTTATAGTAGTTATATTCTTGTACATAGGAGGCAGTGTTATAGTAGTTATATTCTTGTACATAGTAGCAGTATTATAGTAGTTATATTCTTGCACATAGGGGGCAGTACTATAGTAGTTATATTCTTGTACATAGGGGCATTATTATAGTAGTTATATTCTTGTATATAGGGGCAGTATTATAGTAGTTATATTCTTGTACATAAGGGCATTATTATAGTAGTTATATTCTTGTACATAGGGAGCAGTATTATAGTAGTTATATTCTTGTACATAGGGAGCAGTATTATAGTAGTTATATTCTTGTACATAGGGAGCAGTATTATAGTAGTTATATTCTTGTACATAGGGAGCAGTATTATAGTAGTTATATTCTTGTACATAGGAGGCAGTATTATAGTAGTTATATTCTTGTACATAGGAGGCAGTATTATAGTAGTTATATTCTTGTACATAGTAGCAGTATTATAGTAGTTATATTCTTGTACATAGTAGCAGTATTATAGTAGTTATATTCTTGCACATAGCAGTATTATAGTAGTTATATTCTTGCACATAGCAGTATTATAGTAGTTATATTCTTGCACATAGTAGCAGTATTATAGTAGTTATATTCTTGCACATAGTAGCAGTATTATAGTAGTTATATTCTTGCACATAGGAGCAGTATTATAGTAGTTAAATTCTTGTACATAGGGGCAGTATTATAGTAGTTATATTCTTATACATAGGAGCAGTATTATAGTAGTTATATTCTTGTATATAGGAGCAGTATTATAGTTGTTATACTCTTGTTCATAGGAGCAGTATTATAGTAGTTATATTCTTGTACATAGGAGCAGTATTATAGTAGTTATATTCTTGTATATAGGAGCAGTATTATAGTAGTTATATTCTTGTACATAGGGGCAGTATTATAGTAGTTATATTCTTATACATAGGAGCAGTATTATAGTAGTTATATTCTTGTACATAGGGGGCAGTATTATCATAGTTATATTCTTGTACATAGGGGGCAGTATTATCGTAGTTCTATTCCTGTACATAGGGTGCGGTATTATAGTAGTTATATTCTTGTACATAGGGGACAGTATTATTATTATAGCGCCTTTTATTGCATGGCGCTTTACATGTTTAAAGGGGTATACATAGCAAAAACAATTACAATAATCTTGAACAGAATGTGACAGCAACTGGTACAGGAGGAGCGAGGACCCTGCCTGCGAGGGCTCACAGTCTACAAGGGATGGGTGAGGATACAGTAGGTGAGGGTAGAGCTGGTCGTGCAGCGGTATGGTTGAGCAGTGGTTACAGCAGGTTTTAAGCTTGTCGGAAGAGGTGGGTCTTCAGGTTCCTTTTGAAGGTTTCCACGGTCGGCGAGAGTCTGATGTGTTGGGGTAGAGAGTTCCAGAGTAGGGGGGATGCACGGGAGAAATCTTGTATGCGATTGTGGGAGGAGAAGATAAGAGGGGAGTAGAGAAGGAGATCTTGTGAGGATCGGAGGTTGCGTGCGGGTATGTAAAGGGAGACTAGGTCAGAGATATATGGAGGAGACAGGTTGTGAATGGCTTTGTATGTCATGGTTAGGGTTCTGAACTGGAGTCTCTGGGGGAGCCAGTGAAGAGATTGACAGAGAGGAGAGGCCGGGGGAATAGCGGGGGGATAGGTGGATTAGTCGGGCAGCAGAGTTTAGGATAGATTGGAGGGGTGCGATTGTTTTGGAAGGGAGGCCACAGAGAAGCAGGTTGCAGTAGTCAAGGCGGGAGATTATGAGGGCGTGCACTAGTGTTTTTGCAGATTCATGGTTGAGGAATGTGCGGATCCGGGAGATATTTTTGAGTTGGAGCCGGCAGGAAGTGGAAAGGGCTTGGATATGTGGTTTGAAGGAGAGTTCAGAATCCAGGGTTACCCCGAGGCAGCGAACTTGTGGGACTGGGGAGAGTGAACAGCCATTGACATTGATAGATAGGTCAGTTGGGGGGGGGGGAATTGAATGAGATGGTGGAAAGATGATGAATTCTGTTTTGTCCAGGTTAAGTTTTAGAAATCTGGCAGAGAAGAAGGATGAGATAGCAGACAGACATTGTGGGATTTTGGTTAATAAGGAGGTGATATCAGGTCCAGAGAGGTAGATCTGTGTGTCATCAGCATAGAGGTGATAATGAAAGCCATGAGACTCTATGAGATGTCCCAGGCCTAAGGTGTAGATGGAGAAGAGCAGGGGTCCTAGAACTGAACCTTGGGGGACACCAACAGATAGGGGGCGAAATGAGGAGGTGGTGTGTGAGTGGGAGACACTGAATGTCCTGTCTGTTAGATAGGAGGAGATCCAGGATAGGGCCAAGTCTGTGATGCCGAGAGATGAGAGAGTTTTTATTAAGAGGGAATGGTCCACTGTGTCGAAGGCAGATGACAGGTCTAGGAGGAGGAGGATGGAGTAGTGTCGCTTGGATTTGGCAGTTAGTAGGTCGTTGGTGACTTTAGTCAGTGCAGTTTCAGTAGAATGGTGCAGTCGGAAACCAGATTGTAGGCGGTCGAAGAGGGAGCAGGAGGAGAGGTGGGAGGACAGCTCAGAATGGACGTGTTGTTCCAGTAGTTTTGAGGTGTAAGGGAGAAGTGATATGGGGCGATAGCTAGTCTGAGAGGATGGGTCAAGGGAGGGCTTTTTGAGGATGGGTGTGATTGAGGCATGTTTGAAGCATGAGGGGAAGACACCAGTTGTTAGTGACAGGTTGAAGAGGTGGGCTAGGGCTGGGATGAAGATAGTGGTAAGGTTTGAGATGAGGTGGGACGGGATTGGGTCAAGTTCACAGGTGGTGAGGTGTGATTTGGAGAGTAAAGAGGAAAGATGATCTTCCGTAATGGTGGAGAAGGTGGTTTTGGAGGAGGAGGGTTGAGTAGGTGTGGGGAGGGGCTGTGGATGCTTTACGCAAAAGCTTTGTCTGATGGTATCTGTAGCATCGGCGTCTCTGCCCCTTGCTAGGCAGAGACGTCGTCCCTCTCACCTTCCCGCTCCTGGTGCGGCGTCCTCCAGCGCTTCTCTCCCCGCTGCTGCCGGCGCGCGCTCCTTCCCCGGCACTGTGCTTAGGGCGCGCGCGCTCTCCCCCTCTCTTAAAGGGACCGCGCGCCGTCCTAAGGAGTCCCCGGCCAATTGCCGGAGGACCTCCCATATATAAGGCACCTCCTCCAAAATGGAGGTGCCCGAGCAAAGTTGTCTGCACTGTGTCTGATCTGTGCTTCAGCCCTCAGGTCCCGCTGCTAGCCTGACTCCTCGTCCTGCCTGCCAGCCTGTTTTCTGCCCGTTACCTGCCGAGCCTGCTCTCCTGGAGCGCTCACCTGTTACCTGCCTGTTACCTGCCTTGGCTGTCAGCCCGCTCACCTGGGAGCGCCCACCTGTTACCTGCCTTGGCTGTCAGTCCGCTCACCTGGGAACGCAAGCCTGCTACTTGCTGTGTCCGTCAGCCAGCTCACCTGGCAGCGCCCACCTGTTACCTGCCTTGTCTGTCTGCCCGCTCACCTGGGAGCACCCGCCTGTTTCCTGCCAGCCTGCCTGGAGACTCTGCCGTCACTTGCTGTGACCATCTGCCTGGTAAACCTAGAGACTACTACTCGCTCTGCTGTCACGTACCGTGACCACCTGTCAGCTAACCAGAGACTTCTGCCTGCTTGCCGTGTCCATCCGTTATACCGGTCAGTCCCAGCTCTCTGACCCGTGGGAGCCACCTGCTCTCTTACAAGGTCGTCCCCAGAGTAGCACCTGGTCCCCTCTACCTGGATCCTCCCTGGTCACGGAGTCGTTAGCCGCCGTCCGACCAGGGTCAGTTCAGGTTGATACTTAGTCACGCCCCTCTGGGTCCCTCCTTGCACCTCGGCACAGAGGTTCCACCACCCGGACCCGTAACAGTTTGCTCGGGCACCCAAGCTCCCTCGCTCTCTGACCTATTCCATGAAGTCTCCCGTCAGAGATCCAAACAGGAATCCATCCTGAACCACCTGCGTAATGTCAACTCCCGCCTGGACACACTGACTGCTCCATCAGGACCTGCCTCCAGTCGCACGACTCATGCCTCGGCAGCGCCGCTGCCCATCAATACCATGGTACCCGGTCCTGGTCTCCGGCTCTCTGCACCGCCTCGTTTTGGTGGAGACCCCGCCATGGCTCGAGGTTTCATTAACCAGTGCACCCTGCACTTTGAACTCTTGGCACATCATTTTACCTCCGACCGGGCCAAAGTGGCCTTCATCATGTCCCATCTCACTGGGGAAGCACTGGCTTGGCTTAATCCCCTGTGGGAGAGAGGGGATCCCCTGGTATCCAACTTGTCAGCTTTCCTCACTGCTTTCTGGAAAGTCTTCGATGAACCATGACGAAAGACCTCATCAGCCTCCTCTCTGCTACGTCTCCGCCAAGGGAGTCTCACCGTGGGCCAATATGCCATACGGTTCCGAACCCTTGATTCTGAGCTTGCCTGGGATAACGAGGCCCTGGTGTCCGTCTTCTGGGAGGGCCTTTCCGGTCGGATTAAAGACGAACTTGCCGGTCGGGACATTCCAACCACCCTGGATGAATTGGTGTCACTAGCTACCCGGATTGACATCCGGTTCCAGGAACGTACCAAAGAGACCACCCGAGAGAGGTTTCCCCGCCTTGCTCCTACTTTCCAGAGACCTGTCTCTTCATCTGTCACTCCCCGGGCGCACTCACCCGAGCCCATGTAGATCGACCAGACCAAGATGGTCAAATCTCGCCAAGAGTCACGCAGAGCCGAGGGGAGCTGTTTCTATTGTGGCAGTAAGGAGCACCTGATTCGTTCCTGCCCGGAGAGACCGGGAAACTCCGGTGTCTAGGACCGCTCGGAGAGGTCGTCCTAGGCAAAAGTAAGCCCTCTCCATCCCTGACTCTGTCTGTCTCTATCTCCTGGGGAGAGAACCGTCACTTTGTACTCGCTCAGCTAGATTCTGGAGCTGCTGGAAATCTCATTTCCCAGTCCCTAGTAGAGAAATACCGCATTCCCACCAAACCTCTGGCTGAACCTTTGTCTGTCGCCTCCGTGGATGGAAGACTCCTACCGGTGACCATCCTACTCGTCACGGAACCCATAACCCTGCAGGTGGGAATGCTGCACTCTGAAAGGATCTTCTTCCAAGTGCTACCCGGACTCTCACTCCCTATTGCTAGGCCTACCTTGGCTCCAGACGCATGAACCCATGTTGAACTGGCAATCCGGTGAAGTACTCCGGTGGGGCCCGGAATGCCATAGGACCTGCCTGGTTCCGGTTCGCCCGCTTCGTCCACTACCCACTCCAGCTAATTTACCCGGTCTTCCGGCTCCTTACTAGCCCAATGCAGACGTCTTCGGTAAAAAGGAGGCAGAGACATTACCACCTCATAGGCCATATGATTGCCCGATCGACTTGGTACCTGGCGCCACTCCACCCCGTGGGCATATTTATCCGTTGTCTGCAGCCGAGACCCGGGCCATGTCAGAGTACATAGAGGAGAATCTGGCTAGAGGGTTCATCCGGAAGTCTACCTTCCCGGCGGGAGCCGGATTCTTCTTTGTCAAAAAAAAAGGATGGCTCGCTACGTCCCTGTATTGACTATAGAGGACTCAATCAGATCACCGTAAAAAATAAATACCCCCTGCCACTCATCTCCGAGTTGTTTGATTGCCTTAAAGGCGCCAGGATCTTTTTCAAGCTGGATCTACGTGAAGCGTATAACCTGGTCCTTATCCGTCAAGGAGACGAGTGGAAAACGGCATTTAATACCCGGGACGGACACTATGAATACCGTGTGATGCCCTTCGGCCTCTGCAATGCTCCCGCCGTCTTCCAAGAACTGGTCAACGACATCTTCCGTGACCTTCTTTACTCCTGCGTGGTGGTATACCTGGACGATATCTTGGTCTTCTCTCCAGATCTTCCCACACACCGGAGGGATGTTTGTCAGGTCCTGCTTAGGCTCAGGCAGAACCACCTCTACGCAAAATACGAGAAGTGCCTCTTCGAGCAGACCTCTCTTCCATTCCTGGGCTATGTCATCTCCCAGACAGGCCTACGAATGGATCCCGAGAAGCTCTCTGCTGTCCTTAAGTGGCCCCGTCCGGAGGGGTTGAAGGCAATACAGCGATTCCTGGGCTTCGCCAATTACTATCGTCTCTTCATTCCACACTTCTTGTCCCGGACTGCTTCCATATCTGCGCTCACCCGCAAGGGGGCAAATCCCAAGGTATGGTCGCTCGAAGCCGAGGAGGCCATCCTCTCCTTAAAGCAAGCCTTCTCCTCTGCCCCAGTTCTGCACTGTCCAGACTGCAATAAACAATTCTACCTGGAGGTTGATGCCTCCTCTTCCGAAGCTGGAGCAGTACTTACCCAAAAATCTTCTTCCGGCAGAATGGTAACCTGTGGCTTCTTCTCCAAAATCTTCTCTTCTTCTGAGCAACTACTCCATAGGAGACCGAGAATTTCTAGCCGTCAAATTGGCGCTGGAGGAGTGGCGCTATCTGCTTGAAGGGGCTCTATACCCGGTGATCATTTACACAGATCACAAAAATCTGGCATATCTCCAAAATGCCCAGAGACTTAATCCGCGTCAGGCCCGGTGGTCTTTGTTCTTCGCCCGCTTCGACTTCATCCTGCATTTCCGCCCGGCGGACAAGAATGTCAAAGCTGATGCCTTGTCCCGATCCTTCCTGTCCTCCGATCAAGAGGAGGAGCCTATGCACATCATCGACCCCTCCAAGGTTATGAATGTGGCCCCCTTGGATTTGACTCGTCTTCCACCCGGCAAGACGTTTGTAGCGGTTCCTGACAGTGAGAAGGTTCTTCGCTGGGGTCATTCTTCTAAACTAGCTGGCCATGCTGGCCAAAAGACCTTCCTGCTCATTACCCGGCATTACTGGTGGCCTACCCTGCGTAAGGATGTGGTAGACTTCGTCTCTGCCTGTTCATCTTGTGCCCGCAACAAAGTTCCCAGACACTTACCAGCCGGTCATCTCCTGCCGCTTCCCGTACCTGTTGCCCCGTGGCAACACATCGCCATGGACTTCATTACCGATCTTCCTGTTTCTGCCGGGTGTACAGTCATTTGGGTGGTCGCGGACCGCTTTTCTAAAATGGCCCACTTCATTCCCCTGCCTGGTCTCCCGTCTGCATCTGAGCTGGCTAAAGACTTTAGCCGCCATATCTTCCGTCTCCATGGCCTACCCCTCCACATCGTGTCGGATCGAGGGGTTCAGTTTACCTCACGCTTCTGGAGAGCCACATGTAAACTGCTGGATGTCACCCTGGATTTCTCCTCCGCTTACCATCCTCAGTCCAATGGTCAAGTGGAGCGGATCAATCAGATTCTTACCAGTTACCTCCGGCACTTCGTTAATGCCCACCATTCTGATTGGGTGGACCTCCTACCATGTGCCGAATTCTCATATAATAACCACGAGAGCGAATCCTCTTCCAAGTCCCCGCTCTTCATAATCTATGGCCAACATCCCCGGATTCCGTTTCCCGTCTCCGCTTCTGTGGACAGCCCTGCCGCAGAGTCTCTTGTCAGCGAATTTTCCACCATTTGGGAGAGTACTAAAGCCGCACTTCTTCAGTCCTCCGAGCGGATGAAGAGATATGCTGATAAGAGGCGTCTGGATCCGCCTCAATTCCGTCCGGGAGACAAGGTTTGGCTCTCCTCCAAACATGTGCGGCTCAAGATACCCTCCTACAAGTTGGGTCCTCGTTTCATCGGCTCTTTAGAAATCCTCAAGCAAATTAATCCAGTGGCCTACAAGTTAAAACTCCCGGCCACCTTACGGATTCCCAACTCCTTCCACGTATCTCTCCTCAAACCCGTTGTCTAACTCTTTTTCCAACAATCCAGGTACTCCTCCTGCTCCGGTTTCCGCTGAGGACGTCTTTGAGGTAGAGAGTATTCTGGCCACCAAGAGGGTAAGAGGAAAGACCATTTTTGTGGTAGATTGGAAGGGGTTTGGTCCTGAGAGAACTTGGGAACCCAGGGAGAACATCAACGCCCCGCTTCTCCTTGAAAAATTTCTTTCAGGCCAAAAAAAGAGGGGGCCTAAAGGGGGGGTACTGTAGCATCGGCGTCTCTGCCCCTTGCTAGGCAGAGACGCCGCCCCTCTCACCTTCCCGCTCCTGGCGCGGCATCCTCCAGCGCTTCTCTCCCCGCTGCTGCCGGCGCGCGCTCCTTCCCCGGCACTGTGCTTAGGGAACGCTCTCTCCCCCTCTCTTAAAGGGACCGCGCGCGCCGTCCTAAGGAGTCCCCGGTCAATTGCCGGAGGACCTCCCATATATAAGGCACCTCCTCCAAAATGGAGGTGCCCGAGCAAAGTTGTTGCACAGTTTCTTATTTCTGCTTCAGCCCTCAGGTCCCGCTGCTAGCCTGACTCCTCGTCCTGCCTGCCAGCCTGTTTTCTGCCCGTTACCTGCTGAGCCTGCCAGCCTGCTCTCCTGGAGC
Organism: Phyllobates terribilis; assembly: GCF_046119375.1. Classification (NCBI taxonomy): domain Eukaryota; kingdom Metazoa; phylum Chordata; class Amphibia; order Anura; family Dendrobatidae; genus Phyllobates; species Phyllobates terribilis. The sequence continues at coordinate 421,280,241 of NW_027362767.1, read as the reverse complement.
GCTCACCTGTTACCTGCCTATTACCTGCCTTGGCTGTCAGTCCGCTCACCTGGGAGCACCCGCCTGTTACTTGCTGTGTCCGTCAGCCCGCTCACCTGGGAGCGCCCACCTGTTATCTGCTTGTTACCTGCCTTGTCTGTCTGCCCGCTCACCTGGGAGCACCCGCCTGTTTCCTGCCAGCCTGCTTGGAGACTCTGCCGTCACTTGCTGTGACCATCTGCCTGGTAAACCTAGAGACTACTACTCGCTCTGCTGTCACGTACCGTGACCACCTGTCAGCTAACCAGAGACTTCTGCCTGCTTGCCGTGTCCATCCGTTATACCGGTCAGTCCCAGCTATCTGACCCGTGGGAGCCACCTGCTCTCTTACAAGGTCGTCCCCAGAGAAGCACCTGGTCCCTCTGCCTGGATCCTCCCTGGTCACAGAGTCGTTAGCCGCCGTCCGACCAGGGTCGGTTCGGGTTGATACTTAGTCACGCCCCTCTGGGTCCCTCCTTGCACCTCGGCACAGAGGTTCCACCATCCGGACCCGTAACAGTATCAATCTTCTGCTTGAAGAATGAGGCAAAGTCTTCGTCTGAAATAAGAGAAGGAGGAGGCACTGGGGGACGGAGGAGAGAATTGAAGGTCTTGAATAGTTGTTTGGGATTGTGAGACAGGGAGGATATGAGAGATGCGAAGTATGTTAGTTTTGCGGCATTGAGCGTGGACTTGAAGGTAGTGAGGGACTGTTTGAATGCGATGAAGTGCTCATTGGAGTGGGACCATTTCCATCTACGCTCAGCAACCCTGGAGGCCCGTCGCAGTTCATTAGTTAGGCTGGTGTGCCAGGGTTGTCTGTTGATTGTGCGAGCCTTGATATGTGTGAGGGGGGGGTGACCGAATTGAGAGCTGCAGCTGTTGTGGTGTTGGTGTCGTGTAAGGAGCTAATGTCTGTAAGAGGGAGAAGGCATTCAGAGAGTGAGTGTAGGTCAAGGTGTTTAAGATTTCTGCAAGGGTATGCAAGTTTGTGGAGTGGGGATTTTTGCCCTGGAGAGGAGAGGGTAGAGAATGTAAGTAGGCTGTGGTCAGAGAGAGAGAGAGGTGAGTTAGAGAGGTTAGATAGGGAACAGAGGCAGGTGAAGATGAGGTCCAGCGTGTGGCCGTCTTTGTGAGTAGCTGCAGAAGACCACTGAGTAAGGCGAAAGGAGGAAATGAGGGATAGAAGCTTAGAGGCAGCTGAGAGGGAAGTGTCAATGGGGATGTTGAAGTCGCCCATGAGGATAGTGGGGATGTCAACGGAGAGGAAATGAAGTAGCCAAGTGGTGAAGTGGTCAAAGAAAGTGGTGGTTGATCCTGGGGGGCGGTAAATGACAGCCAGTTGGAGGTGGAGTAAATGCGCACGCAGTGCACTTTAAAAGAGGGGAGAGTAGTGGAGGGCGGCAGTGGGATTTGGGTGAAGGAGCAGTTATCTGATAGGAGGAAACCTACTCCTCCACCATGCTTGCCATTGGAGCGAGGGGTGTGGGAAAGGTGGAATCCACCGTACGAAAGTGCAGCAGGAGAGGCTGTGTCGGAGGGGGTGAGCCAGGTTTCAGTGATGCCGATGAAGGAAAGTTTGTTTGTGATGAAGAGATTGTGAATGTAGGAAAGTTTGTTGTAGACGGAGCGAGCGTTCCATAGAGCTCCTGTTAGAGGGACTGGGGAAGCGGGGGCTAGGCAGATGGGTATAAGGTTAGAAGGGTTAAGAGAGTTTGGCATAGATCATGGGTAGGAGGTGGAAGTGATTGTAGGGATGTGGTGAGGAGGGACAGGATTTGGAGAGATGTCGCTGGCAGTGAGGAGGAGCAGATAAAGTGTTAGCAGGTGGGAGTAGGAGAGGGCATGGGGTGGCTGTCTGTGTTTGGAGACAAAGGATTGTATGTTGAGGAATAGCTCTGAGGAGGAGGTGAGATGGGTGGGGAGGATGGAGGGAGAGATGAAGAGTTCATTACTAGGTGTAGGGATTAGGGGTGTTTGGAAAAGGTGAAGGATTAAGGGGGTGAGAGTGAAAACAAAGACAAACACTTAAGGTGATAGACACAGACTAAAGTCTAACAGACTCCTAGTTCACAATATATGTGCTACAGAATGCATTCAGCTGTGAGCCAGAGGGGAGTGGTCTGTGCTCTTCTTGATCAGCTGATTAAGGCTGTAAACAGATGCTGGATAGTCAAAGGCTTAGCAAACAAGCTTAGCAAATGAAAGTGGGGGGTAGCTGGTGTTACTTGGAGAACATACCATTAGTAAATAGGAGCAGAGAGGTATAGAGAAGTCTTATAGTCGTTATATTCTTGCATTTCTCAAAAATGTGAGGCTTCAGAATAACACCAGCAGCTTATGGAGTTGATGAGACAATTATACCATCACATACCGGTCCAGGGCCTGGAGTATTCGAGGCAGAGAACTTCGCCATCATGTGCTTCAATCGTTATCACCTCCTCAAAGTTTTCCAAATTATAGATTCTACAGAGGAAGAAATGGAAATAACACTTTATATAAACTCTTCTCTTCTCCAACCTTTACACGCCATCACAGTGGAGAATTACCGTATGTTTCCAGTCCGGTCACCAGAGGCCAAATGATGTCCATCATGGCGAATTTTCAGGACACGAATTCCGCTTTTCGAGTCTTTGGGCTCAGGTTTCTCGGTGGTGCCGGAGGTGTCCTTCAAGTGTGCCACGTTGTCATTGACATACATGACTTTATACAAATCCTAAATAAGGCGAAAGAAAAAAAAATAAAAATCTACTGGAATAATGTTCAATATATAGATAAAATGTGGTGATGAATCACTAGTCCAGATACTGATGTAGTATTTATCAAGCTCCAATGCATCAAAATTAAATACTTGAAGAAACCTTTACCAGAAATCTAATACCGTTCTGAGTACTCAGCTCCTATGCAGACCTATGTGTTTCCATGGTTACAAACCGTGTAGATTCTGCAGTTTTACACTTGATCTGGATACATGGGGGTCTTTGACTCTATCTTGTAACTGTTAAGACACAGGTGTGTTTAGGAGCCGTAGACATGAAGCGGTACAATATTATCAGGGCGGGGTAGAGTAATTTTGTAGGACGCCCATTCACAGGTCAGACTGGGTGCAGATAAAGCCGGAGCAATGTCACATACTCACATGGCTGTAGATATTCCTCTTCAGCCCCTGCTCAGAGCTTCTCTCCAGGTTCCATAAGCGGATGGTGTTGTCAGAAGAACAGGTGAAAAACGAGCCGAGGGCGAAACATGGCTTCAGCCTGTGCTCCGGGTACACCTACAGAACAAGGGAGAAAAGAAACATTAGTATGGTTTCTAAAGGGGTTTCCAATTTGGGAAGAGAAGAGATCACCTCTCTGTATGATGGGGGATAATCTCTGATCACTGGGGGGTCTGACCTGGACAGATTCTGAAATGCCCTATTAGAAAGGAGAGCAGGCACGGCCGATGCTCCTTTCTAACGAGGCGTTTCAGAACCTGCTTCTTGGGAAATGAGTGGGTACTGGCAGTAAAACTCCAGCGTTCAGCAATTCATTACCTTTTGCTGGGGTCTGACTTGACAGATCTCGAGAACGAGTCCTTGAGTTAAAAAGAAGCGCAGGAGCAAATGCGTAGCAACCGCTTCATTCTAATGAAGCGGTTTAGAGCCCAGTTCTCGGAGTGTGTCAGTAACCACACTCATGTCTGCTGTGCTCAAGCAACTTGTGCTCGATCTGCAGCGATATCACAGCTCTCATTACCCCTCACAGAGGAGTAACCTGTCGATTCTCGACAACTCCTGTGTGAGGGACGATGACATGACAGCCCTTATCTCACTGCAGAACGAGCAGAAGTTGCTTCAGCACAGCAGACATGAGGGTGTATCTGACACATCTCCAAACAAACAGTGTGGGGGAGGGACAGGACAACAGAGGTGACAAAGCTATAAGAGGAGGAGAGCTGAGAGAAGGGTTTGTAATGTGACACAGCTAAACTCAGTCGTGCTGCCCTAACACAGGGATCACACATCTCTAATCATGCAGGAGGTTAGACTAGGAGAGCAGGCTGACTGTCATGAATCTCGTACACTGAGAAATCTGCTCTAATATACGGTGTGGGCGTGTTCTATTTTTCTATTTTCCTTTGAGTGTTGCTGCCTGATTAGGATTGGTCAGCATTATACAGGTAGAAAAGAAGTGCACACCTCCAGTGAAAACTGTCTGGGTAAAAGAAAAAAAAAAAAACATTCTGAATAAATGTATTCTGCCCTGCAGTCACTATTATATCACGTGTCCAGTTCAACATGACAAATTTGGTGAAAAGTCCTCTTTAAGGGCCACCCCTCTGATATTGGCTGACAATCTAATGTGTATGCCCCTCTCCGCCACAACAGATGACTGTCGGAAGGTGAGGATGAGGATGCGGCATGCCCGACCCCTTCGTTATCAACAAGATGAGCGGCTGACGATGTAGTCTGGCAGCGGCTCGCCTGTAGAGAGCACAGGAGTGCGCGACAGAGCCAGACGCTCCGGTGTATGGAGGAGCCGGCCGGACCCTCTATTGAAAATGGGGCCCCCTTACAATTTCATTTTGTCATTCTGTCCGCTCACCTCTATATTCCAAACGTATGAGCTGTGGTACAAGGCTGAATACACCTTCCCCACCTTGCGGGTGTTACTGACATCCCAGACGTAGACGCTGTGGTCATTGTACACGCAGCACAGCCACTGGTTGCCCCGGTCGTACACTAAGGCAGATGTGTCCGGGTGGCCGCAATCATCTTGTTTCGCGAAGAGCGCGCTTAAAAGAAAAAGAGCGAAAATTATATTGACGAGACAACGTGTAAAATGTACTACGTCTTATTCGCATAGTCGTCTCTTTCTGAGCTCCGCTCTGCCGATTTATGTCCACATCAAAGTTCAGCTCAACTTTGGTGTGATTGTAAGTCAGCTGAGAGAAGCTCAGAAAAAGACAGGTAAAAGAGTAACAAACTCTCCCATGAGAACGAGCTCACTGACAGCTTCCTAGTGACCTCATTCTGCAGCCAGTAATGTGAAGGAGAACAAAAAGTCTGTAAAAGCCAAAATGGTGCAACATTTTTAAAGTTACCCGAGTGCAAAAATGATTCTGAGACCATGATGGTCCCTGAAGGCGCCCGCACCCTTTATAGCTGCTAAGCGTACCTCGCATCGAGGCCCAGGGCGACATCCACGCCCAGATTGTGAGGTCGGGGGAGATCGGCCACGTATTGGAGGTTGTGGGCCTTGAACATCCTGATGACTCCTTCCTCGCAGCCACAGAACACGAACTCCTCGGTGACGCACAGGCAGTTGGATGACGACACCTGCACATAAAGGCGACAAGTGGAGGAGACGCCGCGGACGGTGAACCAAAGAAGCCACCGCAACAAGGGGAACCCGCAAATACCCGCTGCTCGCTCACCTTCAGTTTCAGCCATTTCTCCAGGACTCGCTTCTCATTGAACTGACACAGGACCCCGGAGTACGACACGCAGTACGTGCTCCTCGCGTTCTGCCCCTTGCCGCACGCTACTCCACCAAACACATTGTTATGGAGGTCGCCCAGCAGCCCCGACCGGCCCACCAGAGGAACGGTCCCGTTCACCTGCAGGAATCCTGTCACTTCAGAGGAGATTTATCAAACTTACTGTAGGAAACCGAAAACTTTAAAGAGTCAGTCAGTACCTGGGACTGTCTTGAGCTCTCCAGGTACCAGAACTTCACGTGCCGATGGCCGGCGGTCACAAAGTAACTGCTGTCTTCGGAGAAGGACACGGCGCTGACCTTACTTGAGACTTTGTTCTTCGCCACTATATTATTATTCTGTGGAGACAAGGAGAAAAAAAAAAAGATTTAGGGGAGGGTGTTAGTCATGCATCTCACACACTGCAAAATCTGCTTTAATTTAGGGTGGGGGCGTGGTCCATTGTCCTTTGAATGCTGTTGCCTTCTTATGATTGGTCAACATCATACAGGGAGAAAATAAGTACACGCCTTCAGTAAAAACTGTCTGGGGCGGAAAGTTGTCTGTCACGGGTGTGTCAGAGTTGATAGAGTCTCCCTGCAGTGGTTTGCAGGAGATCTCCACATTTGGCAATGCAGACAGCTGCCTAGATAGGAGGTTGTCTTTAAGACCCAGCGACTACCTCCCTTTAGTCAGGGTGTATATATACCTGGTATGTCTAGGTGGGCGTCGCTGGTTATACTCATTTCTACTTGGAACTTGGCTGAAGCAGCATCACGTCCTCTCTGGAGTCTTGAGGCCGTGTGCCCTGTTGGAGTTTCTTCTAAAGCTAAGTTGCTATTCCCCTGTGTTGTTTTCCCCTTTTGTCTTTAGAGTGCTAGTGGAGGTTGACTGGTGCTCATCTCCTTCCACCCCCAGCTATACTCTTATGCCAGGGATAGTAGGGTGAGGCACGTGATTGGCTGCGGAGGCTGTATAGGGACGTTAGGGGGAGACTGGGTGACTCTAGTCCAGATTAGGAGGTCACCTCTTCCCCTAGTGTCTGTGCTCCCTTTCCCCTCTGTGTTGCATTCACACCTGGCGTGATGGGAAGGGGAGAGCAGTCAAATTAATTAATTCCATGAGGAATAACAGAGGAACAGAACAATTGTAAGGAAATATGAGAAAGAATTGCAATTTCAAGAAGTAAAATAAATAAATGGGGTTTCCATGACATGGTTACCACCGACGACTGTCCGTCCCACCAAGCAGAATGGCGGTGAAGAGGAACCCGAGATAGCACACATTTATGACATATTTACGGCAGAATTCCTGGATATGATATAAATTGAAAAAAAACATAAAAAAAAGATAAAAGGGAAAAAAAAAAAAAAAAACCCAACCAGAAAAAAAACAATCAAACCCTTTACCTTCCAGTCCCACACATTGACCACCATGTCGTGCTGATACCCCACAGAGACGACGTACTTCATGTTGGGGGAGAAGCACACGCAGGAAACGCCATATTTGTGTCCGAGCATCTCGGACACCTGCAGCTTCTCAGCCACATCCCAGACTCGTACCGCTGGTTTGTGACCGCTCTGAAAGCAGAAGAAAATCAAAGGATTTTTATTTTTTGTTACCTCGAAAGCAGAGGAGCAGATGACCGCTGCAGCCAATCACTGATATCACAAGTCATGTTGTCCATGCTGCGATAATTACTGAAGCTGGTGGGCAGGGGTCAATTGGGAAGTCACACAGACAGGAGGGACCACCAGAGATTAGGATGACTCGCCCGATAGAAGTCGTGGGAGATGCATCAGCTCTCCCCAGATCTGCTGGGATCTCCCCCGATTACTAGAAGTGATCCAAGGAAGAAGTGAAAAACTGGTCATGCAGGCGCATGGAACGGGACTGTTTTAGTGATCGAGGAGATCCCAGCGATCATACAAGGACTAGCCCATGGAAACCAGAAGACTCCACTCACCTCTCCGCTGACGATAAACTTCCCGTCGGGGGAGAAGGACAGTGCGCTCAGCTGTTTGCTACGGAGGAAGGAATCACATGGTTACCACTGGGACGCCATCCCGGGCAATAAACAACCCACAAAATCTGGTAAACAGGCACAGAGCTGCTCCTGCTAAACCAGCAGGACCTCAGGGGGGAGCATAAGACATGAACTCCCTCTTATGGTCATCAAGGGGGTGTGGTCACAGGGTCATTATGAGCCCCCGAGAATCCCGTGAGCGCTAAAATAAAGAAAAAAAAAGTCTCATACCTCTATGGAGAATAAAAAAAATAAAAAAACAAACAAAAACCAAAAACCTCAAACTGGATATTCAGGGGAGCGAAGGGAATACAATAACAGCAAAAACTGGAGACTTTTAAACTGGTGGCAGGGCCCCTTTAAGAGCGGAATTAGGAGATTTTGTATTACGGAATTTTAGTCCTTAAAGTTTATTTTGCTCGAACGAGATCTATTATTGCACCAGAATCACTCTATAAAGGCGAGCGGGCGATGCTCCCACCAATCACCTGGACGTGTTGAAGATGTGAGATTGTCTGCTCTTCCTCGGACATAAGAGAACAATGAGGCATCTGGGAAAAGAGAAGAGAATCCATCAACGGCGGAATAAACACCACAATAATTAGGGGGTTATAGGGTGATCTGTAGATTTGCCATAAACTTGGGAAAACCCCAGTAATGATTAACCCCCGGACGGCCAACCACCGACCGTAGAGAGAACGGACTCACCCTGCAGGGTAAGCAACCAGCCCAGAGCCGGGGTCACACGTTAGACCGCTGCTGCCGAACACCGTGACCCCCAGAACCTTCTCCAGCTCCACCTACCAACGAGAGAAGCGTTACATAACATCTCACATCATTACAGTCATTGTATTCTCCTACACAGGAGGCGGCATATGGTGGTGACACACACACAGGGGGGGGCGGCATACGGCGCTTACACACACACAGGGGGGGGGCGGCATACGGCGGTGACACACACACGGGGGGGGCGGTATACGGCGGTGACACACACACGGGGGGGGGGGTATACGGCGGTGACACACACACGGGGGGGGCGGTATACGGCGGTGACACACACGGGGGGGGCGGTATACGGCGGTGACACACACACGGGGGGGGGGCGGCATACGGCGGTGACACACACACGGGGGGGGGCGGCATACGGCGGTGACACACACACAGGGGGGGCGGTATACGGCGGTGACACACACACAGGGAGGGGGGGTATACGGCGGTGACACACACACGGGGGGGGCGGTATACGGCGGTGACACACACACGGGGGGGGCGGTATACGGCGCTGACACACACACAGGGAGGGGGGGTATACGGCGGTGACACACACACGGGGGGGGGGGCGGTATACGGCGGTGACACACACACGGGGGGGGGCGGTATACGGCGGTGACACACACACGGGGGGGGCGGTATACGGCGGTGACACACACACGGGGGGGGGGCGGCATACGGCGGTGACACACACACGGGGGGGCGGCATACGGCGGTGACACACACACAGGGGGGGCGGTATACGGCGGTGACACACACACGGGGGGGCGGTATACAGCGGTGACACACACACGGGGGGGGGGCGGTATACAGCGGTGACACACACACGGGGGGGGCGGTATACAGCGGTGACACACACACACAGGGTGCCACACACACACACACAGGGTGCCACACACACACACACACACACACACAGGGTGCCACACACACACACAGGGTGCCACACACACACACACACACAGGGTGCCACACACACACACAGGGTGCCACACACACACACACAGGGTGCCACACACACACACACAGGGTGCCACACACAGGGTGCCACACACACACACACAGGGTGCCACACACACACACACACAGGGTGCCACACACACACACACACAGGGTGCCACACACACACACACACAGGGTGCCACACACACACACACACAGGGTGCCACACACACACACACACAGGGTGCCACACACACACACACAGGGTGCCACACACACACACACAGGGTGCCACACACACACACACAGGGTGCCACACACACACACACAGGGTGCCACACACACACACACACACACAGGGTGCCACACACACACACACACACACACACACACACACACACACACACACAGGGTGCCACACACACACACAGGGTGCCACACACACACACAGGGTGCCACACACACACACACACACAGGGTGCCACACACACACACACACACACACACACAGGGTGCCACACACACACACACACACACACACACAGGGTGCCACACACACACACACACACACAGGGTGCCACACACACACAGGGTGCCACACACACACACACACACACAGGGTGCCACACACACACACACACACAGGGTGCCACACACACACACACACAGGGTGCCACACACACACACACACACAGGGTGCCACACACACACACACACACAGGGTGCCACACACACACACACACACACAGGGTGCCACACACACACACACACAGGGTGCCACACACACACACACACACAGGGTGCCACACACACACACACACACACAGGGTGCCACACACACACACACACACAGGGTGCCACACACACACACACACACACACAGGGAGCCAAACACACACACAAAGGGTGCCACACACACACACAGGGTGCCACACACACACACACAGGGTGCCACACACACACACAGGGTGCCACACACACACACACAGGGTGCCACACACACACACAGGGTGCCACACACACACACACAGGGTGCCACACACACACACACACACAGGGTGCCACACACACACACACACACAGGGTGCCACACACACACACACACACAGGGTGCCACACACACACACACACAGGGTGCCACACACACACACACACACACACACAGGGTGCCACACACACACACACACAGGGTGCCACACACACACACACAGGGTGCCACACACACACAGGGTGCCACACACACACACACAGGGTGCCACACACACACACACAGGGTGCCACACACACACACACAGGGTGCCACACACACACACACAGGGTGCCACACACACACAGGGTGCCACACACACACACAGGGTGCCACACACACACAGGGTGCCACACACACACACACACAGGGTGCCACACACACACAGGGTGCCACACACACACAGGGTGCCACACACACACAGGGAGCCAAACACACACACAAAGGGTGCCACACACACACACAGGGTGCCACACACACACAGGGTGCCACACACACACACACACACACAGGGTGCCACACACACAAAGGGTGCCACACACACACACACACACAGGGTGCCACACACACACACAGGGTGCCACACACACACAGGGTGCCACACACACACACACACACACACACACACACGGTGCCACACACACACACACACACGGTGCCACACACACACAGTGTGCCACACACACACACACAGGGTGCCACACACACACACACAGGGTGCCACACACACACACACACACACAGGGTGCCACACACACACACACAGGGTGCCACACACACACACACACAGGGTGCCACACACACACACACACAGGGTGCCACACACACACACACACACAGGGTGCCACACACACACACACACACAGGGTGCCACACACACACACAGGGTGCCACACACACACACACAGGGTGCCACACACACACACACACACAGGGTGCCACACACACACACACAGGGTGCCACACACACACACACACACAGGGTGCCACACACACACACACACACACAGGGTGCCACACACACACACACACACAGGGTGCCACACACACACACACACACAGGGTGCCACACACACACACACACACAGGGTGCCACACACACACACACACAGGGTGCCACACACACACACACACACACACACACACACACACACGGTGCCACACACACACACACACGGTGCCACACACACACACACAGGGTGCCACACACACACACAGGGGGCCACACACACACACACAGGGGGCCACACACACACACACAGGGGGCCACACACACAGGGTGCCACACACACACACAGGGTGCCACACACACACACAGGGTGCCACACACACACACACAGGGTGCCACACACACACACACACACAGGGTGCCACACACACACACAGGGTGCCACACACACACAGGGTGCCACACACACACAGGGTGCCACACACACACACACACAGGGTGCCACACACACACACACAGGGTGCCACACACACACACACACACGGTGCCTGCCACACACACACACACACACACACACACACACACACGGTGCCTGCCACACACACACACAGGGTGGGTGCCACACACACACACACAGGGTGGGTGCCACACACACACACACAGGGTGGGTGCCACACACACACACACACGGGGTGCCACACACACACGGGGTGCCACACACACACACACTGGGTGCCACACACACACACACACTGGGTGCCACACACACACACACACTGGGTGCCACACACACACACACACTGGGTGCCACACACACACACACACACACAGGGTGCCACACACACACACACAGGGTGCCACACACACACACACAGGGTGCCACACACACACACACACACACACACACAGGGTGCCACACACACACACACACACACACACACACACAGGGTGCCACACACACACACACACAGGGTGCCACACACACACACACACACAGGGTGCCACACACACACACACACACACAGGGTGCCACACACACACACACACACAGGGTGCCACACACACACACACACAGGGTGCCACACACACACACACACAGGGTGCCACACACACACACACACAGGGTGCCACACACACACACACACACAGGGTGCCACACACACACACACACAGGGTGCCACACACACACACACACGGTGCCACACACACACACACACACACAGGGTGCCACACACACACACACACACACAGGGAGCCAAACACACACACAAAGGGTGCCACACACACACACAGGGTGCCACACACACACACACAGGGTGCCACACACACACACACACACACACACAGGGTGCCACACACACACACAGGGTGCCACACACACACACACACACACACAGGGTGCCACACACACACACACAGGGTGCCACACACACACACACACAGGGTGCCACACACACACACACACACAGGGTGCCACACACACACACACAGGGTGCCACACACACACACACAGGGTGCCACACACACACAGGGTGCCACACACACACACACAGGGTGCCACACACACACACACAGGGTGCCACACACACACACACAGGGTGCCACACACACACACACAGGGTGCCACACACACACACACAGGGTGCCACACACACACACAGGGTGCCACACACACACACAGGGTGCCACACACACACACAGGGTGCCACACACACACAGGGTGCCACACACACACACACACACACAGGGTGCCACACACACACAGGGTGCCACACACACACAGGGTGCCACACACACACAGGGTGCCACACACACACAGGGTGCCACACACACACAGGGAGCCAAACACACACACAAAGGGTGCCACACACACACACACAGGGTGCCACACACACACAGGGTGCCACACACACACACACACACAGGGTGCCACACACACACACACACAGGGTGCCACACACACACACACAGGGTGCCACACACACACAGGGTGCCACACACACACACACAGGGTGCCACACACACACACACACAGGGTGCCACACACACACACACACAGGGTGCCACACACACACACACACACAGGGTGCCACACACACACACACACACAGGGTGCCACACACACACACACACACAGGGTGCCACACACACACACACACACAGGGAGCCAAACACACACACAAAGGGTGCCACACACACACACAGGGTGCCACACACACACACACAGGGTGCCACACACACACACACACACAGGGTGCCACACACACACAGGGTGCCACACACACACACACACACACACACACGGTGCCACACACACACACACACACACGGTGCCACACACACACAGTGTGCCACACACACAGGGTGCCACACACACACACACAGGGTGCCACACACACACACACAGGGTGCCACACACACACACACACACACAGGGTGCCACACACACACACACACACACAGGGTGCCACACACACACACACACAGGGTGCCACACACACACACACACAGGGTGCCACACACACATACAGGGTGCCACACACACACACAGGGTGCCACACACACACACACACACACAGGGTGCCACACACACACACACACACAGGGTGCCACACACACACACACACACACAGGGTGCCACACACACACACACACAGGGTGCCACACACACACACACACACAGGGTGCCACACACACACACACACACAGGGTGCCACACACACACACACACACACACACGGTGCCACACACACACACACACGGTGCCACACACACACACACAGGGTGCCACACACACACACAGGGTGCCACACACACACACAGGGTGCCACACACACACACAGGGGGCCACACACACACACACAGGGGGCCACACACACAGGGTGCCACACACACACACACACAGGGTGCCACACACACACACAGGGTGCCACACACACACACAGGGTGCCACACACACACACAGGGTGCCACACACACACACACAGGGTGCCACACACACACACACACACACACACAGGGTGCCACACACACACACACACACACAGGGTGCCACACACACACACACAGGGTGCCACACACACACACACACACACAGGGTGCCACACACACACACAGGGGGCCACACACACACAGGGTGCCACACACACACACACAGGGTGCCACACACACACACACACACACACACACACGGTGCCTGCCACACACACACACACACACACACACGGTGCCTGCCACACACACACACAGGGTGGGTGCCACACACACACACACAGGGTGGGTGCCACACACACACACACAGGGTGGGTGCCACACACACACACACACGGGGTGCCACACACACACACACACGGGGTGCCACACACACACGGGGTGCCACACACACACACGGGGTGCCACACACACACACGGGGTGCCACACACACACACGGGGTGCCACACACACACACACTGGGTGCCACACACACACACACACTGGGTGCCACACACACACACACACTGGGTGCCACACACACACACACACTGGGTGCCACACACACACACACACACACACTGGGTGCCACACACACACACACACACACACTGGGTGCCACACACACACACACACACTGGGTGCCACACACACACACACACTGGGTGCCACACACACACACACACTGGGTGCCACACACACACACACACTGGGTGCCACACACACACACACACTGGGTGCCACACACACACACACACTGGGTGCCACACACACACACACACTGGGTGCCACACACACACACACACGGGGTGCCACACACACACACACACGGGGTGCCACACACACACACACACAGGGTGCCACACACACACACACACAGGGTGCCACACACACACACACACAGGGTGCCACACACACACACACACAGGGTGCCACACACACACACAGGGTGCCACACACACACACACAGGGTGCCACACACACACACACAGGGTGCCACACACACACACACAGGGTGCCACACACACACACACAGGGTGCCACACACACACACACAGGGTGCCACACACACACACAGGGTGCCACACACACACACTGGGTGCCACACACACACACTGGGTGCCACACACACACACACACACACACAGGGTGCCACACACACACACACAGGGTGCCACACACACACACAGGGTGCCCCACACACACACAGGGTGCCACACACACACACACACAGGGTGCCACACACACACACACAGGGTGCCCCCCCCACACACACAGGGTGCCCCCCCCACACACACAGGGTGCCCCCCCCACACACACACACACAGGGTGCCCCACACACACACACACACACAGGGTGCCCCACACACACACACACACAGGGTGCCCCCCCCACACACACACAGGGTGCCCCCCCCCACACACACACACACACACAGGGTGCCCCACACACAGGGTGCCCCACACACACACACACAGGGTGCCCCACACACACACACACAGGGTGCCCCACACACACACACACACAGGGTGCCCCCCCCACACACACACACAGGGTGCCCCACACACACACACACACAGGGTGCCACACACACACACACACACAGGGTGCCACACACACACACACACAGGGTGCCACACACACACACAGGGTGCCACACACACACAGGGTGCCACACACACACACAGGGTGCCACACACACACACAGGGTGCCACACACACACACACACACACACACACACACACACACACACACACACACAGGGTGCCACACAGCGGTGTCACACACAGCAGTGACACACACACACAGGGGGCGGTATACAGCAGTGACACACACAGCGGTATACAGGAGTGACACACACACACAGCGGTATACAGCAGTGACACACACACACACAGCGGTATACAGCAGTGACACACACACACACACAGCGGTATACAGCAGTGACACACACACACACAGCGGTATACAGCAGTGACACACACACAGCGGTATACAGCAGTGACACACACACAGCGGTATACAGCAGTGACACACACACAGCGGTATACAGCAGTGACACACACACAGCGGTATACAGCAGTGACACACACACACACACACAGCGGTAATCAGCAGTGACACACACACACACAGCGGTAATCAGCAGTGACACACACACACACAGCGGTAATCAGCAGTGACACACACACACACAGCGGTAATCAGCAGTGACACACACACACACAGCGGTAATCAGCAGTGACACACACACACACACAGCGGTATACAGCAGTGACACACACACACACAGCGGTATACAGCAGTGACACACACACAGCGGTATACAGCAGTGACACACACAGCGGTATACAGCAGTGACACACACACAGCGGTATACAGCAGTGACACACACACACACACACACACACAGCGGTATACAGCAGTGACACACACACACACACACACACAGCGGTATACAGCAGTGACACACACACACACACACACAGCGGTATACAGCAGTGACACACACAGCGGTATACAGCAGTGATACACACAGCGGTATACAGCAGTGACACACACAGCGGTATACAGCAGTGACACACACAGCGGTATACAGCAGTGACACACACAGCGGTATACAGCAGTGACACACACAGCGGTATACAGCAGTGACACACACAGCGGTATACAGCAGTGACAAACACAGCGGTATACAGCAGTGACACACACAGCGGTATACAGCAGTGACACACACAGCGGTATACAGCAGTGACACACACAGCGGTATACAGCAGTGACACACACAGCGGTATACAGCAGTGACACACACAGCGGTATACAGCAGTGACACACAGCGGTATACAGCAGTGACACACAGCGGTATACAGCAGTGACACACAGCGGTATACAGCAGTGACACACACAGCCAGCGGTATACAGCAGTGACACACACACACACAGCGGTATACAGCAGTGACACACACAGCCAGCGGTATACAGCAGTGACACACACAGCCAGCGGTATACAGCAGTGACACACACACACAGCGGTATACAGCAGTGACACACACACACAGCGGTATACAGCAGTGACACACACACACAGCGGTATACAGCAGTGACACACACACACAGCGGTATACAGCAGTGACACACACACACAGCGGTATACAGCAGTGACACACACACACAGCGGTATACAGCAGTGACACACACACACACACACAGCGGTATACAGCAGTGACACACACACACAGCGGTATACAGCAGTGACACACACACACACACACAGCGGTATACAGCAGTGACACACACACACACAGCGGTATACAGCAGTGACACACACACACACAGCGGTATACAGTAGTGACACACACACACACAGCGGTATACAGCAGTGACACACACACACACAGCGGTATACAGCAGTGACACACACACACACACACACAGCGGTATACAGCAGTGACACACACACAGCGGTATACAGCAGTGACACACACACAGCGGTATACAGCAGTGACACACAAACACAGCGGTATACAGCAGTGACACACAAACACAGCGGTATACAGCAGTGACACACACACACAGCGGTATACAGGAGTGACACACACACACAGCGGTATACAGCAGTGACACACACACACAGCGGTATACAGCAGTGACACACACACACAGCGGTATACAGCAGTGACACACACACACAGCGGTATACAGCAGTGACACACACACACACAGCGGTATACAGCAGTGACACACACAGCGGTATACAGCAGTGACACACACACAGCGGTATACAGCAGTGACACACACACAGCGGTATACAGCAGTGACACACACACACAGCGGTATACAGCAGTGACACACACACAGCGGTATACAGCAGTGACACACACACAGCGGTATACAGCTGTGACACACACACAGCGGTATACAGCAGTGACACACACACACACAGCGGTATACAGCAGTGACACACACACACACAGCGGTATACAGCAGTGACACACACACACACAGCGGTATACAGCAGTGACACACACACACACAGCGGTATACAGCAGTGACACACACACAGCGGTATACAGCAGTGACACACACACAGCGGTATACAGCATTGACACACACACAGCGGTATACAGCAGTGACACACACACACACAGCGGTATACAGCAGTGACACACACACAGCGGTATACAGCAGTGACACACACAGCGGTATACAGCAGTGACACACACAGCGGTATACAGCAGTGACACACACAGCGGTATACAGCAGTGACACACAGCGGTATACAGCAGTGACACACACAGCGGTATACAGCAGTGACACACACAGCGGTATACAGCAGTGACACACACAGCGGTATACAGCAGTGACACACACAGCGGTATACAGCAGTGACACACACAGCGGTATACAGCAGTGACACACACACACAGCGGTATACAGCAGTGACACACACACACAGCGGTATACAGCAGTGACACACACACACAGCGGTATACAGCAGTGACACACACACACACAGCGGTATACAGCAGTGACACACACACACACAGCGGTATACAGCAGTGACACACACACACACAGCGGTATACAGCAGTGACACACACACACACAGCGGTATACAGCAGTGACACACAGCGGTATACAGCAGTGACACACAGCGGTATACAGCAGTGACACACACACACACAGCGGTATACAGCAGTGACACACACAGCGGTATACAGCAGTGACACACACAGCGGTATACAGCAGTGACACACACAGCGGTATACAGCAGTGACACACACAGCGGTATACAGCAGTGACACACACAGCGGTATACAGCAGTGACACACACACACACAGCGGTATACAGCAGTGACACACACACACACAGCGGTATACAGCAGTGACACACACAGCGGTATACAGCAGTGACACACACAGCGGTATACAGCAGTGACACACACAGCGGTATACAGCAGTGACACACACAGCGGTATACAGCAGTGACACACACAGCGGTATACAGCAGTGACACACACACACAGCGGTATACAGCAGTGACACACACACACAGCGGTATACAGCAGTGACACACACACACAGCGGTATACAGCAGTGACACACACACACACACAGCGGTATACAGCAGTGACACACACACACACACAGCGGTATACAGCAGTGACACACACACACACAGCGGTATACAGCAGTGACACACACACACACACACAGCGGTATACAGCAGTGACACACACACACACAGCGGTATACAGCAGTGACACACACACACACACACAGCGGTATACAGCAGTGACACACACACACACAGCGGTATACAGCAGTGACACACACAGCGGTATACAGCAGTGACACACACAGCGGTATACAGCAGTGACACACACACACACAGCGGTATACAGCAGTGACACACAGCGGTATACAGCAGTGACACACAGCGGTATACAGCAGTGACACACACAGCGGTATACAGCAGTGACACACACAGCGGTATACAGCAGTGACACACACAGCGGTATACAGCAGTGACACACACACAGCGGTATACAGCAGTGACACACACACACACAGCGGTATACAGCAGTGACACACACACAGCGGTATACAGCAGTGACACACACACAGCGGTATACAGCAGTGACACACACACACACACACAGCGGTATACAGCAGTGACACACAAACACAGCGGTATACAGCAGTGACACACAAACACAGCGGTATACAGCAGTGACACACACACACAGCGGTATACAGGAGTGACACACACACACAGCGGTATACAGCATTGACACACACACAGCGGGCGGTATACAGCGGTGACACACACACACAGCGGGCGGTATACAGCGGTGACACACACACACAGCGGGCGGTATACAGCAGTGACACACACACACACAGCGGTATACAGCAGTGACACACACACACAGCGGTATACAGCATTGACACACACACAGCGGTATACAGCAGTGACACACACACACACAGCGGTATACAGCAGTGACACACACACACACAGCGGTATACAGCAGTGACACACACACAGCGGTATACAGCAGTGACACACACACAGCGGTATACAGCAGTGACACACACAGCGGTATACAGCAGTGACACACACAGCGGTATACAGCAGTGACACACACAGCGGTATACAGCAGTGACACACACAGCGGTATACAGCAGTGACACACACAGCGGTATACAGCAGTGACACACACAGCGGTATACAGCAGTGACACACACAGCGGTATACAGCAGTGACACACACAGCGGTATACAGCAGTGACACACACAGCGGTATACAGCAGTGACACACACACACAGCGGTATACAGCAGTGACACACACACACAGCGGTATACAGCAGTGACACACACACACACAGCGGTATACAGCAGTGACACACACACACAGCGGTATACAGCAGTGACACACACACACACACAGCGGTATACAGCAGTGACACACACACACAGCGGTATACAGCAGTGACACACACACACACAGCGGTATACAGCAGTGACACACACAGCGGTATACAGCAGTGACACACACACACACAGCGGTATACAGCAGTGACACACAGCGGTATACAGCAGTGACACACAGCGCGGTATACAGCAGTGACACACACAGCGGTATACAGCAGTGACACACACAGCGGTATACAGCAGTGACACACACAGCGGTATACAGCAGTGACACACACAGCGGTATACAGCAGTGACACACACAGCGGTATACAGCAGTGACACACACACACACAGCGGTATACAGCAGTGACACACACACACACAGCGGTATACAGCAGTGACACACACACACACAGCGGTATACAGCAGTGACACACACACAGCGGTATACAGCAGTGACACACACACACACACACAGTGGTATACAGCAGTGACACACACACACACACAGCGGTATACAGCAGTGACACACACAGCGGTATACAGCAGTGACACACACACACACAGCGGTATACAGCAGTGACACACAGCGGTATACAGCAGTGACACACAGCGGTATACAGCAGTGACACACAGCGGTATACAGCAGTGACACACACAGCGGTATACAGCAGTGACACACACAGCGGTATACAGCAGTGACACACACAGCGGTATACAGCAGTGACACACACACAGCGGTATACAGCAGTGACACACACACACACACAGCGGTATACAGCAGTGACACACACACACACAGCGGTATACAGCAGTGACACACACACACACAGCGGTATACAGCAGTGACACACACACACACACAGCGGTATACAGCAGTGACACACACACACAGCGGTATACAGCAGTGACACACACACACAGCGGTATACAGCAGTGACACACACACAGCGGTATACAGCAGTGACACACACACAGCGGTATACAGCAGTGACACAGCGGTGAAACACACAGGGGGTGGTATACAGCGGTGACACACACACACAGCGGGCGGTATACAGCGGTGACACACACACAGCGGGCGGTATACAGCGGTGACACACACACACAGCGGGCGGTATACAGCGGTGACACACACACACAGCGGGCGGTATACAGCAGTGACACACACACACACAGCGGTATACAGCAGTGACACACACACACAGCGGTATACAGCAGTGACACACACACACAGCGGTATACAGCAGTGACACAGCGGTGAAACACACAGGGGGTGGTATACAGCGGTGACACACACACACAGCGGGCGGTATACAGCGGTGACACACATACAGCGGGCGGTATACAGCGGTGACACACACACACAGCGGGCAGTATACAGCGGTGACACACACACACAGCGGGCGGTATCACACAGCGGTGACACACACACACAGCGGGCGGTATCACACAGCGGTGACACACACACACAGCGGGCGGTATCACACAGCGGTGACACACACACACAGCGGGCGGTATCACACAGCGGTGACACACACACAGGGGCTGTATACAGCGGTGACACACACACAGGGGCTGTATACAGCGGTGACACACACACACAGCGGTATACAGCAGTGACACACACACACAGCGGTATACAGCAGTGACACACACACACAGCGGTATACAGCAGTGACACACACACACAGCGGTATACAGCAGTGACACACACACACAGCGGTATACAGCAGTGACACACACACACAGCGGTATACAGCAGTGACACAGCGGTGAAACACACAGGGGGTGGTATACAGCGGTGACACACACAGCGGGCGGTATACAGCGGTGACACACACACAGCGGGCGGTATACAGCGGTGACACACACACAGCGGGCGGTATACAGCAGTGACACACACACAGCGGGCGGTATACAGCAGTGACACACACACAGCGGGCGGTATACAGCAGTGACACACACACAGCGGGCGGTATACAGCAGTGACACACACACAGCGGGCGGTATACAGCAGTGACACACACACACAGCGGTATACAGCAGTGACACACACACAGCGGTATACAGCAGTGACACACACACAGCGGTATACAGCAGTGACACACACACACACAGCGGTATACAGCAGTGACACACACACACAGCGGTATACAGCGGTGACACACACACACAGCGGGCGGTATACAGCGGTGACACACACACACAGCGGGCGGTATCACACAGCGGTGACACACACACAGGGGCTGTATACAGCGGTGACACACACACAGGGGCTGTATACAGCGGTGACACACACACAGGGGCTGTATACAGCGGTGACACACACACAGGGGCTGTATACAGCGGTGACACACACACACACAGGGGGCGGTATACAGTGGTGTCAAACACAGCGGTGACACACACACAGGGGGCACTATACAGCGGTGTCACCCACACAGCGGTGACACACACACAGCCACACATGACGCATCCACTGGGCCATGGGGTACTCTGTAGCCGGGCCGGTCGATGCTGGGGGATGTCACAGTGGCAGTGACCCGGTCCGTGACCCAGGGTGGTCAATAAAAGGGGAGTAAAATAAAAGGAATAAAGTTTTTATATATAATGTTCGTGACGCCACCTGTGGTATGCGGCTATATGGAGCTGCAGCTGCGGTGCAGATCCTCTGGAGCTGATGGTGATGCAGCAGAGTTGGTTCAGCTCTCCACAGGCAGAGCTTAGCTCCAGGGTGGTGCAGTGATGGTTAATGAGGTAGATGTTGCTGTGCAGTGTAGTGCAGGGGATGGCGCAGATAATAATTCTAGGACATAGTGGGGTGCAGTCTTCAAGGTTTACTCACAGTTGTCAGACTCCAGGTTACCAGGACCAGAGTAACCTCCCACGCCGTCCTGTGTTTACCAAGGCAGGGGTTCAGCAAACTCCCAGGTGTTTCAGGAGTACATAACAGGACCCCATTCTGTGTGCCTTCCTCGGTCGTCTTCCTGCGCTGGTTCTCACCCTCCTGCTCTGAGCCTCGCAACCAGTGTCCCAAGCCGGTAACCTCGGATTTTGGCGGGCAACCTGCAGTCCCCTGAATCTTATATGGCTACCTTTTTAGCAATGTAGTTGCAGTTTTGAGCAGCTGCACCCTGAAAGTACAGAAGCCTCTGGTTTCTAGCTGAGCCTTGTAGTTCTCCACTAGTTAGGGGCCGGTCCCCTTTGCGGCCTAATCCCTCCACGCTCTGGTAGATTTGGGCACATGGGTGGCTTCCGCACTCGGCGTGCCCATGGGATCCCCTCACTTCTGGAGCCTTCCTCTTCCAGCCTGTCCTCCTGGGCCTCTCAATCTAGGCCCTCACCTCTGAGCAGAGCTCCTGCTCCCACTCCTTCTCCTCAGACCGTTTGATCTCTTTCTAGATGGTTCCCTGCTTTCTTATACTCCTACTGAAGTGCTCCCCTGTACTACTTCCTCCACCCACACCCACTACATGGTTCCCCCTCTCTCGGTTGCCCCCACTTCCAACCAGTGACAGGGCTCAGCATTGTACACGTGCATCTTGCCCCTCCTGCCGGCCTGGAGTAGTGTAGTGTTGGATGCAGGTGTTAGGGTCCTGGGCAGCACTCCCTCCTTACCTGAGAGAAGGAGATGCCACACCTCTGTGGCAACTGAACCCTCAGGGGTGACACACACACACACACACACACACACACACACACGGCGGTATACAGCGGTGTCACACACACACACACAGGGCGGTATACAGTGGTGACACACACACACACACACAGCAGTGACACACACACACAGGGGGCGCTATACAGTGGTGTCACACACACACAGCAGTGACACACACAGGGGGCGCTATACAGCGGTGTCTCACACACACACAGTAGTGACACACACACAGGGGGCGGTATACAGCGGTGACACACACACACACACAGCAGTGACACACACACAGGGGGCGGTATACAGCGGTGACACACACACACAGCAGTGACACACACACAGGGGGCGGTATACAGCGGTGACACACACACACACAGCAGTGACACACACAGGGGGCGGTATACAGCGGTGACACACAAACACACACAGCAGTGACACACACACAGGGGGCGGTATACAGCGGTGACACACACACAGCAGTGACACACACACAGCAGTATACAGTGGTGTCACACAAACACACACAGCAGTGACACACACAGGGGGCGGTATACAGTGGTGTCACACACACACACACACAGCAGTGACACACAGGGGGCGGTATACAGTGGTGTCACACACACAGCAGTGACACACACACACAGCGGGCGGTATACAGTGGTGTCACACACACACAGCAGTGACACACACACAGGGCGGTATACAGTGGTGTCACACACACCCACAGCAGTGACACACACACAGGGGGCGGTACAGTGGTGTCACACACACCCACAGCAGTGACACACACACAGGGGGCGGTACAGTGGTGTCACACACACCCACAGCAGTGACACACACACACACAGGGGGCGGTACAGTGGTGTCACACACACACACACACACAGCAGTGACACACACACACAAGGGGCGGTACAGTGGTGTCACACACACACAGCAGTGACACACACACACAGGGGGTGGTACAGTGGTGTCACACACACCCACAGCAGTGACACACACACACACAGGGGGCGGTATACAGTGGTGTCAAACACAGCAGTGACACACACACACACACACACACAGCAGTGACACACACAGCAGTGACACACACAGGGGGCGGTATACAGTGGTGACACACACACCAGTGACACACACACACAGCAGTGACACACACACACACAGCAGTGACACACACACACAGCAGTGACACACACACACCAGTGACACACACACACAGCAGTGACACACACACAGCAGTGACACGCAGTGACACACACACACACAGCAGTGACACACACACACACACACACAGCAGTGACACACACAGAGCAGTGACACGCAGTGACACACACAGCAGTGATACACACAGCAGTGACACACACACACAGCAGTGACACACACACACAGCAGTGACACACACACACACACAGCAGTGACACACACACACAGCAGTGACACACACACACACACACAGCAGTGACACACACACAGTAGTGACACACACACACACACACAGCAGTGACACACACACACAGGGGGCGGTACAGTGGTGTCACACACACCCACAGCAGTCACACACACACACAGGGGGCGGTACAGTGGTGTCACACACACCCACAGCAGTGACACACACACACGGGGCGGTACAGTGGTGTCACACACACACACAGCAGTGACACACACACACACACACAGGGGGCGGTACAGTGGTGTCAAACACACAGCAGTGACACACACACACAGGGGGCGGTACAGTGGTGTCACACACACACACACAGCAGTGACACACACAGGGGGCGGTACAGTGGTGTCACACACACACAGCAGTGACACACAGGGGGCGGTATACAGTGGTGTCACACACACAGGGCGGTATACAGTGGTGTCACACACAGCAGTGACACACACAGCAGTGACACACACACAGCAGTGACACACACACAGCAGTGACACACACACACAGCAGTGACACACACACACAGCAGTGACACACACAGCAGTGACACACACAGCAGTGACACACACACACGTGACACACACACACACACAGCAGTGACACACACACAGCAGTGACACACAGCAGTGACACACAGCAGTGACACACAGCAGTGACACACAGCAGTGACACACACAGCAGTGACACACACAGCAGTGACACACACACACACAGCAGTGACACACACACACACAGCAGTGACACACACACACACAGCAGTGACACACACACACAGCAGTGACACACACAGGGGGCGGTATACAGTGGTGACACACACACCAGTGACACACACACACACACACAGCAGTGACACACACACACACACAGCAGTGACACACACACACACAGCAGTGACACACACACACACACAGCAGTGACACACACACACACACAGCAGTGACACACACAGAGCAGTGACACGCAGTGACACACACACACAGAGCAGTGACACGCAGTGACACACACACACAGCAGTGACACACACAGTGACACAGCAGTGACACACACAGCAGTGACACACACACACAGCAGTGACACACACACACAGCAGTGACACACACACAGCAGTGACACACACACACAGCAGTGACACACACACACACAGCAGTGACACACACACAGCAGTGACACACACACACACACAGCAGTGACACACACACACACCAGTGACACACACAGCAGTGACACACACAGCAGTGACACACACAGGGGGCGGTATACAGTGGTGACACACACACACCAGTGAAACACACACACACCAGTGACACACACACACACAGCAGTGACACACACACACACACACACCAGTGACACACACACACACACACCAGTGAGACACACACACACAGCAGTGACACACACACACACACAGCAGTGACACACACACACAGCAGTGACACACACACACACACACACAGCAGTGACACACACACACACACACACAGCAGTGACACACACACACACAGCAGTGACACACACACACACACACAGCAGTGACACACAGCGGTATACAGCAGTGACACACACAGCGGTATACAGCAGTGACACACACAGCGGTATACAGCAGTGACACACACAGCGGTATACAGCAGTGACACACACAGCGGTATACAGCAGTGACACACACACACACACAGCGGTATACAGCAGTGACACACACACACACACAGCGGTATACAGCAGTGACACACACACACACACAGCGGTATACAGCAGTGACACACACACACAGCGGTATACAGCAGTGACACACACACACAGCGGTATACAGCAGTGACACAGCGGTGAAACACACAGGGGGTGGTATACAGCGGTGACACACACACACAGCGGGCGGTATACAGCGGTGACACACACACAGCGGGCGGTATACAGCGGTGACACACACACACAGCGGGCGGTATACAGCGGTGACACACACACACAGCGGGCGGTATACAGCAGTGACACACACACACACAGCGGTATACAGCAGTGACACACACACACAGCGGTATACAGCAGTGACACACACACACAGCGGTATACAGCAGTGACACAGCGGTGAAACACACAGGGGGTGGTATACAGCGGTGACACACACACACACAGGGCGGTATACAGTGGTGACACACACACACACAGCAGTGACACACACACAGGGGGCGCTATACAGTGGTGTCACAAACACACAGCAGTGACACACACACAGGGGGCGCTATACAGCGGTGTCTCACACACACACAGTAGTGACACACACACAGGGGGCGGTATACAGCGGTGACACAAACACACACACAGCAGTGACACACACACAGGGGGCGGTATACAGCGGTGACACACACACAGCAGTGACACACACAGGGGGCGGTATACAGCGGTGACACACACACACAGCAGTGACACACACAGGGGGCGGTATACAGCGGTGACACACACACACACACACAGCAGTGACACACACACAGGGGGCGGTATACAGCGGTGACACACACAGCAGTGACACACACACACAGCAGTATACAGTGGTGTCACACAAACACACACACAGCAGTGACACACACAGGGGGCGGTATACAGTGGTGTCACACACACACACACACAGCAGTGACACACAGGGGGCGGTATACAGTGGTGTCACACACACAGCAGTGACACACACACACAGCGGGCGGTATACAGTGGTGTCACACACACACACACACAGCAGTGACACACACACAGGGCGGTATACAGTGGTGTCACACACACCCACAGCAGTGACACACACACACACAGGGGGCGGTACAGTGGTGTCACACACACCCACAGCAGTGACACACACACAGGGGGCGGTACAGTGGTGTCACACACACCCACAGCAGTGACACACACACACACAGGGGGCGGTACAGTGGTGTCACACACACACACACAGCAGTGACACACACACACAGGGGGCGGTACAGTGGTGTCACACACACACAGCAGTGACACACACACACAGGGGGCGGTACAGTGGTGTCACACACACCCACAGCAGTGACACACACACACACACAGGGGGCGGTATACAGTGGTGTCAAACACAGCAGTGACACACACACACACAGCAGTGACACACACAGCAGTGACACACACAGGGGGCGGTATACAGTGGTGACACACACACCAGTGACACACACACACACACAGCAGTGACACACACAGCAGTGACACACACACACAGCAGTGACACACACACACCAGTGACACACACACA
Organism: Phyllobates terribilis; assembly: GCF_046119375.1. Classification (NCBI taxonomy): domain Eukaryota; kingdom Metazoa; phylum Chordata; class Amphibia; order Anura; family Dendrobatidae; genus Phyllobates; species Phyllobates terribilis. The sequence goes on along the minus strand of NW_027362767.1, from coordinate 421,251,296 downwards.
CACACACACAGCAGTGACACACACACACAGCAGTGACACACACACACAGCAGTGACACACACACAGCAGTGACACGCAGTGACACACACACACACAGCAGTGACACACACAGAGCAGTGACACGCAGTGACACACACAGCAGTGACACACAGCAGTGACACACACAGCAGTGACACACACAGCAGTGACACACACACACAGCAGTGACACACACAGCAGTGACACACACACACACACAGCAGTGACACACACACACAGCAGTGACACACACACACACAGCAGTGACACACACACACAGGGGGCGGTACAGTGGTGTCACACACACCCACAGCAGTGACACACACACACAGGGGGCAGTACAGTGGTGTCACACACACCCACAGCAGTGACACACACACACGGGGCGGTACAGTGGTGTCACACACACCCACAGCAGTGACACACACACACGGGGCGGTACAGTGGTGTCACACACACACACAGCAGTGACACACACACACACACACAGGGGGCGGTACAGTGGTGTCACACACACACACAGCAGTGACACACACACACAGGGGGCGGTACAGTGGTGTCACACACACACACACAGCAGTGACACACAGGGGGCGGTATACAGTGGTGTCACACACACAGGGCGGTATACAGTGGTGTCACACACAGCAGTGACACACACACACACACACACACACAGCAGTGACACACACACACACCAGTGACACACACACACCAGTGACACACACACACCAGTGACACACACACACAGCAGTGACACACACACACAGCAGTGACACACACACACAGCAGTGACACACACAGCAGTGACACACAGCAGTGACACACACACACACAGCAGTGACACACACACACACAGCAGTGACACACACACACAGCAGTGACACACACAGGGGGCGGTATACAGTGGTGACACACACACCAGTGACACACACACAGCAGTGACACACACACACACACAGCAGTGACACACACACACAGCAGTGACACACACACACACAGCAGTGACACACACACACACAGCAGTGACACACACACACACACAGCAGTGACACACACACAGCAGTGACACACACACAGCAGTGACACACACACACACACAGCAGTGACACACACACACAGCAGTGACACACACACACAGCAGTGACACACACAGAGCAGTGACACGCAGTGACACACACAGAGCAGTGACACGCAGTGACACACACACACACAGCAGTGACACGCAGTGACACACACACACACAGCAGTGACACACACACACAGCAGTGACACACACAGCAGTGACACACAGCAGTGACACACACACACAGCAGTGACACACACACACACAGCAGTGACACACACACAGCAGTGACACACACACAGCAGTGACACACACAGCAGTGACACACACACACACACACAGCAGTGACACACACACAGCAGTGACACACACACACAGCAGTGACACACACACAGCAGTGACACACACACACACACACAGCAGTGACACACACACACACACCAGTGACACACACAGCAGTGACACACAGCAGTGACACACACAGCAGTGACACACACACACAGCAGTGACACACACAGGGGGCGGTATACAGTGGTGACACACACACCAGTGAAACACACACACACCAGTGACACACACACACAGCAGTGACACACACACACACACACAGCAGTGACACACACACACCAGTGACACACACACACACACAGCAGTGACACACACACACAGCAGTGACACACACACACAGCAGTGACACACACACACAGCAGTGACACACACACAGCAGTGACACACACACACACACACAGCAGTGACACACACACACACAGCGGTATACAGCAGTGACACACACAGCGGTATACAGCAGTGACACACACAGCGGTATACAGCAGTGACACACACACACAGCGGTATACAGCAGTGACACACACACACAGCGGTATACAGCAGTGACACACACACACACACAGCGGTATACAGCAGTGACACACACACACACAGCGGTATACAGCAGTGACACACACACACAGCGGTATACAGCAGTGACACACACACAGCGGTATACAGCAGTGACACACACACAGCGGTATACAGCAGTGACACAGCGGTGAAACACACAGCGGGCGGTATACAGCGGTGACACACACACAGCGGGCGGTATACAGCGGTGACACACACACACAGCGGGCGGTATACAGCGGTGACACACACACAGCGGGCGGTATACAGCAGTGACACACACACAGCGGTATACAGCAGTGACACACACACACAGCGGTATACAGCAGTGACACACACACACAGCGGTATACAGCAGTGACACAGCGGTGAAACACACAGGGGGTGGTATACAGCGGTGACACACACACACACAGGGCGGTATACAGTGGTGACACACACACACACAGCAGTGACACACACACACACAGGGGGCGCTATACAGCGGTGTCTCACACACACACAGTAGTGACACACACACAGGGGGCGGTATACAGCGGTGACACACACACACACAGCAGTGACACACACACAGGGGGCGGTATACAGCGGTGACACACACACAGCAGTGACACACACACAGGGGGCGGTATACAGCGGTGACACACACACACACAGCAGTGACACACACACAGGGGGCGGTATACAGCGGTGACACACACACACACAGCAGTGACACACACAGGGGGCGGTATACAGCGGTGACACACACACACACACACACAGCAGTGACACACACACAGGGGGCGGTATACAGCGGTGACACACACACAGCAGTGACCCACACACACAGCAGTATACAGTGGTGTCACACAAACACACACACACACAGCAGTGACACACACAGGGGGCGGTATACAGTGGTGTCACACACACACACACACAGCAGTGACACACAGGGGGCGGTATACAGTGGTGTCACACACACAGCAGTGACACACACACAGCAGTGACACACACACACAGAGGGCGGTATACAGTGGTGTCACACACACACACAGCAGTGACACACACACAGGGCGGTATACAGTGGTGTCACACACACACACACACACAGCAGTGACACACACACAGGGCGGTATACAGTGGTGTCACACACACCCACAGCAGTGACACACACACACACACAGGGGGCGGTACAGTGGTGTCACACACACCCACAGCAGTGACACACACACAGGGGGCGGTACAGTGGTGTCACACACACCCACAGCAGTGACACACACACACACAGGGGGCGGTACAGTGGTGTCACACACACACACACAGCAGTGACACACACACACAGGGGGCGGTACAGTGGTGTCACACACACACAGCAGTGACACACACACACAGGGGGCGGTACAGTGGTGTCACACACACCCACAGCAGTGACACACACACACACAGGGGGCGGTATACAGTGGTGTCACACACACAGGGCGGTATACAGTGGTGTCAAACACAGCAGTGACACACACACACACACACACACAGCAGTGACACACAGCAGTGACACACACAGGGGGCGGTATACAGTGGTGACACACACACCAGTGACACACACACACACAGCAGTGACACACACACACACAGCAGTGACACACACACACACAGCAGTGACACACACAGCAGTGACACACACACACACACAGCAGTGACACACACAGCAGTGACACACACACACAGCAGTGACACACACACAGCAGTGACACGCAGTGACACACACACACAGCAGTGACACACACACACACAGCAGTGACACACACAGAGCAGTGACACACACAGCAGTGACACACAGCAGTGACACACACACAGCAGTGACACACACACAGCAGTGACACACACACAGCAGTGACACACACACACAGCAGTGACACACACACACAGCAGTGACACACACACACAGGGGGCGGTACAGTGGTGTCACACACACCCACAGCAGTCACACACACACACAGGGGGCGGTACAGTGGTGTCACACACACCCACAGCAGTGACACACACACACGGGGCGGTACAGTGGTGTCACACACACACACACAGCAGTGACACACACACACACACACAGGGGGCGGTACAGTGGTGTCAAACACACAGCAGTGACACACACACACAGGGGGCGGTACAGTGGTGTCACACACACACACACAGCAGTGACACACAGGGGGCGGTATACAGTGGTGTCACACACACAGGGCGGTATACAGTGGTGTCACACACAGCAGTGACACACACACACACAGCAGTGACACACACACACACACACAGCAGTGACACACACACACACACACAGCAGTGACACACACACACACAGCAGTGACACACACACACACACAGCAGTGACACACACACACACAGCAGTGACACACACACACACACAGCAGTGACACACACACACACACAGCAGTGACACACACACACACACAGCAGTGACACACACACAGCAGTGACACACACACACAGCAGTGACACACACACACAGCAGTGACACACACACACACACAGCAGTGACACACACACACACACAGCAGTGACACACACACACAGCAGTGACACACACACACAGCAGTGACACACACACACAGCAGTGACACACACAGCAGTGACACACACAGCAGTGACACACACAGCAGTGACACACACAGCAGTGACACACACACACACACAGCAGTGACACACACACACAGCAGTGACACACACAGCAGTGACACACACACACAGCAGTGACACACACACACAGCAGTGACACACACACACACAGCGGTATACAGCAGTGACACACACAGCGGTATACAGCAGTGACACACACAGCGGTATACAGCAGTGACACACACAGCGGTATACAGCAGTGACACACACAGCGGTATACAGCAGTGACACACACAGCGGTATACAGCAGTGACACACACAGCGGTATACAGCAGTGACACACACAGCGGTATACAGCAGTGACACACACAGCGGTATACAGCAGTGACACACACACACAGCGGTATACAGCAGTGACACACACACACACAGCGGTATACAGCAGTGACACACACACACAGCGGTATACAGCAGTGACACACACACAGCGGTATACAGCAGTGACACACACACAGCGGTATACAGCAGTGACACAGCGGTGAAACACACAGGGGGTGGTATACAGCGGTGACACACACACAGCGGGCGGTATACAGCGGTGACACACACACACAGCGGGCGGTATACAGCGGTGACACACACACAGCGGGCGGTATACAGCAGTGACACACACACACAGCGGTATACAGCAGTGACACACACAGCGGTATACAGCAGTGACACACACACACAGCGGTATACAGCAGTGACACAGCGGTGAAACACACAGGGGGTGGTATACAGCGGTGACACACACACACACACAGGGCGGTATACAGTGGTGACACACACACACACAGCAGTGACACACACACACACAGGGGGCGCTATACAGCGGTGTCTCACACACACACAGTAGTGACACACACACAGGGGGCGGTATACAGCGGTGACACACACAGCAGTGACACACACACAGGGGGCGGTATACAGCGGTGACACACACAGCAGTGACACACACACAGGGGGCGGTATACAGCGGTGACACACACACACACAGCAGTGACACACACACAGGGGGCGGTATACAGCGGTGACACACACACACACAGCAGTGACACACACAGGGGGCGGTATACAGCGGTGACACACACACACACACAGCAGTGACACACACACAGGGGGCGGTATACAGCGGTGACACACACACAGCAGTGACCCACACACACAGCAGTATACAGTGGTGTCACACAAACACACACACACACACAGCAGTGACACACAGGGGGCGGTATACAGTGGTGTCACACACACACACACACACACACACAGCAGTGACACACAGGGGGCGGTATACAGTGGTGTCACACACACAGCAGTGACACACACAGCAGTGACACACACACACAGCGGGCGGTATACAGTGGTGTCACACACACACACAGCAGTGACACACACACAGGGCGGTATACAGTGGTGTCACACACACACACACACACAGCAGTGACACACACACAGGGCGGTATACAGTGGTGTCACACACACCCACAGCAGTGACACACACACACACACAGGGGGCGGTACAGTGGTGTCACACACACCCACAGCAGTGACACACACACAGGGGGCGGTACAGTGGTGTCACACACACCCACAGCAGTGACACACACACACACAGGGGGCGGTACAGTGGTGTCACACACACACACACAGCAGTGACACACACACACAGGGGGCGGTACAGTGGTGTCACACACACACAGCAGTGACACACACACACAGGGGGCGGTACAGTGGTGTCACACACACCCACAGCAGTGACACACACACACACAGGGGGCGGTATACAGTGGTGTCACACACACAGGGCGGTATACAGTGGTGTCAAACACAGCAGTGACACACACACACACACACACACACACACACAGCAGTGACACACACAGCAGTGACACACACAGGGGGCGGTATACAGTGGTGACACACACACCAGTGACACACACACACACAGCAGTGACACACACACACACACAGCAGTGACACACACAGCAGTGACACACACACACACACAGCAGTGACACACACAGCAGTGACACACACACACACAGCAGTGACACACACAGCAGTGACACACACACAGCAGTGACACACACACACACACAGCAGTGACACACACACAGCAGTGACACGCAGTGACACACACACACAGCAGTGACACACACACACACACACAGCAGTGACACACACAGCAGTGACACGCAGTGACACGCAGTGACACACACACACAGCAGTGACACACACACACAGCAGTGACACACACACACAGCAGTGACACACACACACAGCAGTGACACACACACACACACAGCAGTGACACACACACAGCAGTGACACACACACACACACACAGCAGTGACACACACACAGCAGTGACACACACACAGCAGTGACACACACACAGCAGTGACACACACACACAGCAGTGACACACACACACAGCAGTGACACACACACACACAGCAGTGACACACACACACACAGCAGTGACACACACACACACAGCAGTGACACACACACACAGCAGTGACACACACACACACACAGCAGTGACACACACACACAGGGGGCGGTACAGTGGTGTCACACACACCCACAGCAGTCACACACACACACAGGGGGCGGTACAGTGGTGTCACACACACCCACAGCAGTGACACACACACACGGGGCGGTACAGTGGTGTCACACACACACACAGCAGTGACACACACACACAGGGGGCGGTACAGTGGTGTCAAACACACAGCAGTGACACACACACACAGGGGGCGGTACAGTGGTGTCACACACACACACAGCAGTGACACACACACACAGGGGGCGGTACAGTGGTGTCACACACACACACACAGCAGTGACACACAGGGGGCGGTATACAGTGGTGTCACACACACAGGGCGGTATACAGTGGTGTCACACACAGCAGTGACACACACACAGCAGTGACACACACACACACACAGCAGTGACACACACACACCAGTGACACACACACACAGCAGTGACACACACACAGCAGTGACACACACACAGCAGTGACACACACACACACACACACACAGCAGTGACACACACACACACAGCAGTGACACACACACACACAGCAGTGACACACACACACACAGCAGTGACACACACAGCAGTGACACACAGCAGTGACACACACAGCAGTGACACACACAGCAGTGACACACACACACAGCAGTGACACACACACACACAGCAGTGACACACACAGCAGTGACACACACACACACAGCAGTGACACACACAGCAGTGACACACACACACACAGCAGTGACACACACAGCAGTGACACACACACACACAGCAGTGACACACACACACACACACACAGCAGTGACACACACACACACAGCAGTGACACACACACACACACAGCAGTGACACACACAGCAGTGACACACACAGGGGGCGGTATACAGTGGTGACACACACACCAGTGACACACACACACACAGCAGTGACACACACACAGCAGTGACACACACACAGCAGTGACACACACAGCAGTGACACACACACACAGCAGTGACACACACAGCAGTGACACACACAGCAGTGACACACACACCAGTGACACACACACACACAGCAGTGACACGCAGTGACACACACAGAGCAGTGACACGCAGTGACACACACAGCAGTGACACACACACACAGCAGTGACACACACAGCAGTGACACACACAGCAGTGACACACACACACACGTGACACACACACACACACAGCAGTGACACACACACACAGCAGTGACACACACAGCAGTGACACACACACACACAGCAGTGACACACACACACACACAGCAGTGACACACACACAGCAGTGACACACACAGGGGGCGGTATACAGTGGTGACACACACACCAGTGACACACACACACACACAGCAGTGACACACACACACACAGCAGTGACACACACACACACAGCAGTGACACACACACACAGCAGTGACACACACACACACAGCAGTGACACACACACACACAGCAGTGACACACACACACACACAGCAGTGACACACACACACACACAGCAGTGACACACACACACACAGCAGTGACACACACACACACACACAGCAGTGACACACACACACACACAGCAGTGACACACACACACACACACACAGCAGTGACACACACACAGTGACACACACACACACACACACAGCAGTGACACACAGCAGTGACACACACAGGGGGCGGTATACAGTGGTGACACACACACCAGTGACACACACACACACAGCAGTGACACACACACACACAGCAGTGACACACACAGCAGTGACACACACAGCAGTGACACACACACACAGCAGTGACACACACACCAGTGACACACACACACACAGCAGTGACACACACACACACAGCAGTGACACACACAGCAGTGACACACACAGCAGTGACACACACACACAGCAGTGACACACACACCAGTGACACACACACACACACACAGCAGTGACACACACACAGCAGTGACACGCAGTGACACACACACACACAGCAGTGACACACACAGCAGTGACACACACACACAGCAGTGACACACACACACAGCAGTGACACACACACACACAGCAGTGACACACACACACACGTGACACACACACACACACACAGCAGTGACACACACACACAGCAGTGACACACACAGCAGTGACACACACACACAGCAGTGACACACACACACACACACAGCAGTGACACACACACACAGCAGTGACACACACACACACACAGCAGTGACACACACACACACAGCAGTGACACACACACACACAGCAGTGACACACACACAGAGCAGTGACACACACACAGAGCAGTGACACGCAGTGACACACACACACAGAGCAGTGACACGCAGTGACACACACACACACAGCAGTGACACACACACAGTAGTGACACAGCAGTGACACACACACACACACAGCAGTGACACACACAGCAGTGACACACACAGCAGTGACACACACACAGCAGTGACACACACACAGCAGTGACACACACACACACACAGCAGTGACACACACAGCAGTGACACACACACACAGCAGTGACACACACACACACACAGCAGTGACACACACACAGCAGTGACACACACACACACACAGCAGTGACACACACACACACACAGCAGTGACACACACACACACAGCAGTGACACACAGCAGTGACACACAGCAGTGACACACAGCAGTGACACACACACACAGGGGGCGGTACAGTGGTGTCACACACACACACACAGCAGTGACACACAGGGGGCGGTATACAGTGGTGTCACACACACACCAGTGAAACACACACACACGCACAGCAGTGACACACACACACACAGCAGTGACACACACACACACAGCAGTGACACACACACACACACACACAGGGGGCGGTACAGTGGTGTCACACACACACACACAGCAGTGACACACACACACAGGGGGCGGTACAGTGGTGTCACACACACACAGCAGTGACACACACACACAGGGGGCGGTACAGTGGTGTCACACACACCCACAGCAGTGACACACACACACACAGGGGGCGGTATACAGTGGTGTCACACACACAGGGCGGTATACAGTGGTGTCAAACACAGCAGTGACACACACACACAGCAGTGACACACACAGCAGTGACACACACAGGGGGCGGTATACAGTGGTGACACACACACCAGTGACACACACACACAGCAGTGACACACACACACACACAGCAGTGACACACACACACACAGCAGTGACACACACACACAGCAGTGACACGCAGTGACACACACACACAGCAGTGACACACACACAGCAGTGACACGCAGTGACACACACAGCAGCGACACACACACACACACAGCAGTGACACACACAGCAGTGACACACACACACACACACACAGCAGTGACACACACACACACAGGGGGCGGTACAGTGGTGTCACACACACCCACAGCAGTCACACACACACACACAGGGGGCGGTACAGTGGTGTCACACACACCCACAGCAGTGACACACACGGGGCGGTACAGTGGTGTCACACACACACACAGCAGTGACACACACACACAGGGGGCGGTACAGTGGTGTCACACACACACACAGCAGTGACACACAGGGGGCGGTATACAGTGGTGTCACACACACAGGGCGGTATACAGTGGTGTCACACACAGCAGTGACACACACACACACACAGCAGTGACACACACACACACACAGCAGTGACACACACACCAGTGACACACACACACAGCAGTGACACACACACACACACACAGCAGTGACACACACACACACACAGCAGTGACACACACACACAGCAGTGACACACACAGCAGTGACACACACGTGACACACACACACACAGCAGTGACACACACACACACACAGCAGTGACACACACACACACACAGCAGTGACACACACAGGGGGCGGTATACAGTGGTGACACACACACCAGTGACACACACACACACACAGCAGTGACACACACACACACACAGCAGTGACACACACACACAGCAGTGACACACACACACAGCAGTGACACGCAGTGACACACACACACAGAGCAGTGACACGCAGTGACACACACACACACACAGCAGTGACACACACACACAGTAGTGACACAGCAGTGACACACACACACACACAGCAGTGACACACACACACAGCAGTGACACACACACACAGCAGTGACACACACACAGCAGTGACACACACACAGCAGTGACACACACACACACACAGCAGTGACACACACACACAGCAGTGACACACACAGCAGTGACACACACGTGACACACACACAGCAGTGACACACACACACACAGCAGTGACACACACACACACAGCAGTGACACACACACACAGCAGTGACACACACAGGGGGCGGTATACAGTGGTGACACACACACCAGTGACACACACACACACAGCAGTGACACACACACACACACAGCAGTGACACACACACACACAGCAGTGACACACACACAGCAGTGACACGCAGTGACACACACACACAGAGCAGTGACACGCAGTGACACACACACACACACAGCAGTGACACACACACACAGTAGTGACACAGCAGTGACACACACACACACACAGCAGTGACACACACACACAGCAGTGACACACACACACACACAGCAGTGACACACACACACAGCAGTGACACACACAGCAGTGACACACACAGCAGTGACACACACAGCAGTGACACACACACACACACAGCAGTGACACACACACACACACAGCAGTGACACACACACACACAGCAGTGACACACACACAGCAGTGACACACACACAGCAGTGACACACACACACACAGCAGTGACACACACACACACAGCAGTGACACACACACAGCAGTGACACACACACAGCAGTGACACACAGCGGTGACACACAGCGGTGACACACAGCGGTGACACACAGCGGTGACACACACACAGGGGGCGGTATACAGCGGTGACACACACAGCAGTGACACACACACACAGCAGTATACAGTGGTGTCACACAAACACACACAGCAGTGACACACACAGGGGGTGGTATACAGTGGTGTCACACACACACACACACACACACACACAGCAGTGACACACAGGGGGCGGTATACAGTGGTGTCACACACACAGCAGTGACACACAGCAGTGACACACACACACAGCGGGCGGTATACAGTGGTGTCACACACACACACAGCAGTGACACACACACAGGGCGGTATACAGTGGTGTCACACACACCCACAGCAGTGACACACACACACACACAGGGGGCGGTACAGTGGTGTCACACACACCCACAGCAGTGACACACACACAGGGGGCGGTACAGTGGTGTCACACACACCCACAGCAGTGACACACACACACACAGGGGGCGGTACAGTGGTGTCACACACACACACACACAGCAGTGACACACACACACAGGGGGCGGTACAGTGGTGTCACACACACACAGCAGTGACACACACACACAGGGGGCGGTACAGTGGTGTCACACACACCCACAGCAGTGACACACACACACACACAGGGGGCGGTATACAGTGGTGTCACACACACAGGGCGGTATACAGTGGTGTCAAACACAGCAGTGACACACACACACACAGCAGTGACACACACAGCAGTGACACACACAGGGGGCGGTATACAGTGGTGACACACACACCAGTGACACACACACACACACAGCAGTGACACACACACACACAGCAGTGACACACACACACCAGTGACACACACAGCAGTGACACACACACACCAGTGACACACACACACAGCAGTGACACACACACACAGCAGTGACACACACACACAGCAGTGACACACACACACACAGCAGTGACACACACACACACAGCAGTGACACACACACAGCAGTGACACACACACACAGCAGTGACACACACACACACAGCAGTGACACACACACACACAGCAGTGACACACACACACACACAGCAGTGACACACACACACACACAGCAGTGACACACACACACACAGCAGTGACACACACACACACACACACACACAGCAGTGACACACACACACACACACACACACACACACACACACACAGCAGTGACACACACACACACACACACACAGCAGTGACACACACACACAGGGGGCGGTACAGTGGTGTCACACACACCCACAGCAGTCACACACACACACAGGGGGCGGTACAGTGGTGTCACACACACCCACAGCAGTGACACACACACACACACAGGGGGCGGTACAGTGGTGTCAAACACACAGCAGTGACACACACACACAGGGGGCGGTACAGTGGTGTCACACACACACACAGCAGTGACACACAGGGGGCGGTATACAGTGGTGTCACACACACAGGGCGGTATACAGTGGTGTCACACACAGCAGTGACACACACACAGCAGTGACACACACACACACACACACACACACACACACACAGCAGTGACACACACACACAGCAGTGACACACACACACACAGCAGTGACACACACACACAGCAGTGACACACACACACACACCAGTGACACACACACACACACACACACACACACACACAGCAGTGACACACACACAGCAGTGACACACACACACACAGCAGTGACACACACACACACAGCAGTGACACACACACACACAGCAGTGACACACACAGCAGTGACACACAGCAGTGACACACACAGCAGTGACACACACAGCAGTGACACACACAGCAGTGACACACAGCAGTGACACACACAGCAGTGACACACACAGCAGTGACACACACACACACACGTGACACACACACGTGACACACACACACACAGCAGTGACACACACACACACACAGCAGTGACACACACACACACACAGCAGTGACACACACACACAGCAGTGACACACACACAGCAGTGACACACACACACACAGCAGTGACACACACACAGCAGTGACACACACACAGCAGTGACACACACACAGCAGTGACACACACACACACACAGCAGTGACACACACACACAGCAGTGACACACACACACACAGCAGTGACACACACACACAGCAGTGACACACACAGCAGTGACACACACAGCAGTGACACACACAGCAGTGACACACACAGCAGTGACACACACACACACACGTGACACACACAGCAGTGACACACACACACACAGCAGTGACACACACACAGCAGTGACACACACACACACAGCAGTGACACACACAGGGGGCGGTATACAGTGGTGACACACACACCAGTGACACACACACACACACAGCAGTGACACACACACACACACAGCAGTGACACACAC